>NC_139554.1:40706430-42156637 GCF_965112155.1 Podarcis liolepis
CCTTGCCTATCTCTTAAAAAAAAAAAAACCAGCTCAGAAGGCCAATCTAAGTTTGATCTAAATCTCTCTCTTTTTCCCATACAACTAAACCACAATGGCAGCAATTCTAAGCATACAGTGGTACCTCAGGTTAAGAACTTAATTCGTTCCGGAGTTCCGTTTTTAACCTGAAACTGTTCTTAACATGAAGCACCACTTTAGCTAATGGGGCTTCCTGCTGCCTCCGCACCGCCACAGCACAATTTCTGTTCTCATCCTGAAGCAAAGTTCTTAACCTGAGGTACTATTTCTGGGTTAGCAGAGTGTGTAACCTGAAGCGTCTGTAACCTGAGGTACCACTGTACTTACTTGGGAGTAAGCCCCAGATAACTCAGAGGGATTGACTTCTGAATAAATAGGGTTGTGTTGCACAATCTTCTTCTTTCTTCTTTGACAATCACTCGTAGCCGAGTAAGATTGTCTTCCATAAACACGGTTTTAACAGTGAGCACTTATGCACCAACACTGGATTATAAGGTTGCACAATACATCAGTGATGATTATAGGTCCTGTACAAACTTCCTCACCCCAATGGCATGCCAAGTAGACAATGTGTTTTCTTGCAACACTCATCTTTATGTTACCTAGCACATCTAAGTCTGATAAGCATCTAAAAATGTTTTCATCTAAATGCAGCTCCGGATCTATGTGAAAGCATTGACTAAAGCTTCCACCAATTTATCAGTGCCAGATTTTGCTCACAGGAGCTCTTTTGTTGTAAGAGCTGCTAAAATTAGAGCTAAGAAGTAGCCAGCATCATGCAATTTTAGCTATTATAGCTACCTGGAACCTCCCATGTAGGTCTGATTGAGAGATGCTGAGGACAAAGGGTAGAGGTACTTGCATAGCCTGCTCTATAATTTTGCCAAGCTTCTGGGGAAAGCAGCATAAAGCTGCATCTGAATCATGTAGCTTTACTGACACTGACCTCTACAATTTTCGGTTGTCTTGACTCAGCTTGCCCTGTATCCAGCCTGAACCTCACTTTACTTTGTATCCTGCCTAGGCCTCGCCACAGAGCAGAACAGGCAGAAACACACACATCGGATCCCCTCAAACTCTCTAACTTAGAAGTGCAGCAGGGAGAAAAGAATGACCCTACAGCTGCTATTTATGGGTTTTTGAAGATGTGTGTTAATTGCATTCATGTGATTAATGTGCCTAGTTTTGGCTCTAGGCTGCAATCCTGTGCACATTTCCCTGGAAGTCCCACTTAGCTCAGTAGGACTAATTTGCCAATCATTGTGTAAAATAGTGCAACTAATGTGGGAGAGTTTTATGTCTCTACTCAAGAGACTCTACACATGTTGCTCCCATATCCATCATCCAGCACACCCTTGATTTCATTTATTGTGACTTTAGACATAAAAAGTTGGAGCCAGACTTCCTGTAAACAGAATGCTATTCACAGGAAGACCCTACCGTCAGAAGGAAGGAAAGTGATTTTACAACTAATCCAGAATGCAGCAGCTAGACTGGTGACTGGAAGTGGCTGCTGAGACCACATAACACTGGTCCTGAAAGACCTACATTGGCTCCCAGTACATTTCCGAGCACAATTCAAAGTGTTGGCGCTGACCTTTAAAGCCCTAAACGGCCTCGGCCCAGTATACCTGAAGGAGCGTCTCCACCTCCATCATTCAGCCCAGACACTGAGGTCCAGCTCCGAGGGCCTTCTGACGGTTCCCTCACTGCAAGAAGTGAAGCTACAGGAAACCAGGCAGAGGGCCTTCTCAGTGGTGGTGGCGCCTGCCCTGTGGAACATCCTCCCATCAGATGTCAAGGAAATAAACAACTATCTGACTTTTAGAAGACATCTGAAGGCAGCCCTGTTTAGGGAAGTTTTTAATGTTTGATGTTTTATTGTATTTTTAATATTTTGTTGGAAGCTGCCCTGAGTGGCTGGGGAAACCTAGCCAGATGGGAAGGGTATAAATAATATATCATCATCATCATGGATTCCTCCTTCCTCCTAAAACAGCTCTGGAATGTTTGGGAACCATGTAACAGTGTGGGAGGTAGCACTGGGGAGGCTGTAGAGAAAACCTGCAAAAACTGCCTCCTCCCCTTCTTTGATGGTTCTCACTCATTTCTGTGAATGAAAGGAGCTTTTCTGTTTGCAGAAGGGACCAGCTCTGGATCCAGCTGATGTTGCCTTCATATACAAGGTGTTTTTTTTTCCTAATAAAAGAGGGAAGAACTACGGTAACACAAAGTCATGTAGTGTAGCCCAGTGGTGGAAACAACTTGTTGCTTCACGTGCGTTCTGACCTTGGGGCACGTTGCCACCAGACAAAAAAGCAGAAAGGAGCAGGTGCATAAAGAAAAACCTTTGCTGAATGCTTGCCATTCAGAAATCAGCTGCCTGGATTGTGTGCTAACTTTGTAGATCCTTCAGACAAAGCACGGTATCTTAATTGGCATGTTACATCAGACTTCAGACTTGTTGGCCTTATCTTGTTTTGTTACTAGAAACGCAAAATCGACCAAGCAGTGCTAGGTGCAAAAAGCATATGAGGTAGAATTACAGAATAGAGGGCCTCTGAACACGTTCTAAGCCTTGGGAGTTTTCACTGCCAGAACTGAACTGAACTGAACTGAACTCACAGTCCCTTCACACAAAAATCCAACCCTGGTCAGCTTCCATAATTGCAGCAGCCTAATTTAGGTGGGAAAAGTCATGTTGTTGTTACAATTGTTAAACAATTGAGTCAGAAATCCCTACAGATCTACTGCAGATCACTCAAAGATCTTCCAGTTAGAACTTTTGCCTGTTATATGATATCCATGTTTATCCAGCAATAAGGCCCCCCCCCCAACTGAATAGGACTTACTCTCTTCCAAACGTGTATAGAATTACAGCCTTATACTTACAAATTTCAGCATGGATGTTAAATAGATTATTATTGATATCCCCTCAGCAACACTCTAAATAATGTTATCGAGGGGTTTGTTTGTTTTTCGAAGTTGTTTTTAAAAAGGCATATGAAATAGGAACTGGAAGATTATTTGGTTTTGTATCACATTTATTTCTTTGAAAAACATCATTTCTTCTGCCAACAGTATGTGTGAGAAACTTATAAATATGGCAAGAAGGCAAGACCAGAGGCAGTGACTAACCTGAAGCATGTCTGTTTAGAAGTTGGCCTACTGAACTCAGAGGGGCTTACTCCCAGGTAAGTGGGGTTCGGCTTGCAGCCTAGCATTGGGAGCTGGATTCAACTAACTCTGTGTGCTAGAGGAAGCTAACACAAGGGCATGCAAGGATGAAAGGGATGGATATTTTGCCTGGCAACCAGAAATATTTGCACTGACAGGATGATCGGAAGAGGGTGACATTTAATGCTTCCCAGAAACAGGAGGTGGGCTTCTTTGACATCAGGTAGTTTTTCCTGTTGCACTCTGGTAAATCTTGACTGGCTCCTTCCCCCCATTACATTCTAATAATTATCAAACTACACAAAAGCTGGATGAGGGCTAGTGCCACAATAAATAACACTAAAGAGGAAAAACAACCATTTATTGAACATGCATCCTGATTTGTTTGCAGACAGATGATGTTGGTTATTTAATGAGCATTGACTCTGGACTCAGCTATACAGCTGCAAATAAAACGTTTTAAATGTGTTGTAAAGTGCAATATACAAATCAGACACTAGATGGCGACAGTGAGCTATGCAAAATTCAATGTATTTTTCAAAACTTTTTTTAAAAAGCATTTTCACAGCGTTTTTTTTTATATGTGTCTAGATTCCACCTCTGATCTGAGGGGAGGCTAGACAATTTGCAACAAAGCCAGTGTTATCCCACACTACCGAGGACATTTTCCCATCACTTCCAATATCACAAAAAACTTCTTTTGGAGAAATGAATTTGTTGCTCAGGAGCCACAATTCAGCTTCAATTGTGCAGCCTGAATTTTCCAATATGCGACTGAATTCCATTTGAAAATAGTGACAGCCTGGGAGTCCCAAAAGAGTCTTGTGGCACCATAACAATTTTATTTGTTACTCTTTCTTCCTGCAATACACTAACACTGCTACACCTATGGAAATTGTAACAAGGAAGTTACTCCTGTTGTTCATGGGAAATAATCCTCTGCACAGAGCCTTTATGAAGCTTTGTTCTTATGTTTTCATGCCAGGTAGGTTATTATATGTTCATTTGTTCAGTGCCTAAGGTGCTGCAGAAGAGCTTTAGCATAAAACAATTCCCTGCTTGTGCTCTAAAAAAGAAAACGGAACATAGAACGGGGGTGGAGTTGGTAATGGAATGGGAAAGAACAGGGACAAAAAGATGCAGGTAATATTCAAGTACATGTACTCTTTCTTGATACAGTGGTACCTCGGGTTAAGTACTTAATTCGTTCCGGAGGTCCGTTCTTAACCTGAAACTGTTCTTAACCTGAAGCACCACTTTAGCTAATGGGGCCTCCCGCTGCCACTGTGCCACCGGAGCATGATTTCTGTTCTCCTCCTGAAGCAAAGTTCTTAACCTGAGCTACTATTTCTGGGTTAGCGGAGTCTGTAACCTGAAGTGTATGTAACCTGAAGCGTATGTAACCCGAGGTACCACTGTAAATAGATGATGAAGCTACATTTGGAGCCAGTGTGGTCTAGGGGTTGGGGTGTCAGACTAGAACCTAGGAGACCACGGTTCAAATCTTCCATCAGCCATGAAGCTCATTGGGCGAACTTTGGCCAGTCACTGTCTGTCTCATCCCAACCTGCCTCACAGGGTTGTTGTCCCAACAGGGTTGGAATTAAATGAGGAGGGGGAGGGGACTATGTAAGCCACCTTGAACTCCCAGGAGAAAATAAAATAGAATAGGAACGCAATAAATAAATGCCTCAGTTTATCTGGAATTCATTCCTCAATTCCCCCACCCCAGCAATAATTCTCTACACAGTCAATAGTAAGGATGGAGGGATTTTAACTTATCCCTTTCACCCCCTTCCCCCCTTCCCCATCTGTTTAAATTTCATATATATCCAGAATCATTGTGAGGGAAATGGTTGAGCCCTGAGTATTTTGCACCTGGCCCAAGAACCCATAAAAAACAACAACTCATCCCATAATTTTTATTAGCTTTTCCCCAGTTCCACTCAAACATGAACACTCAGCAGCTTAATCTGCCCATAAGCAAATTTGTATCATGGGCTGTGCCCTGAGTCCTCTAATCACCTAGAAACTGCCCTCTTCCCTTCCTCATCCCCTGCAGTTCTATCTCTTTCCCCTTATATTGAATAGTAATTGGTTGGGCTACAGTGCTGGGTGTCATGTGTCCAGTCAATCTCTTTATTATGGCCAAGGACCAGTATTCAAAAAAGAAGCTTTGTACAAATTAAAAAATAATACTAAACAAAACAAAATAGAGAACCATAACAATAAGATAACTAGTAACTATACCATACTATAAAAGGACCTAGAGAATATAATTGTAAATTTGCAAAAAACAAGGGGGATTTACATGTGGCAGCACCATATTTGGCCCCTCTGGAAAGAGGCGGCTGTGTTCTGATCTGAAAAGAATAAAAAGCATAGAACGCATCCAATTGTTCCGGAAATTTCTGCAAACAGGGTTCAATTAAAATCTTATGCATGTCACAAGGAAAGGAGCAATACATTAGAATATGAGTTATCGATTCTACTGCTCCAGATTCATGGGATCATTTACGTTGACAATAAGGTTTAGGGTTGGTTTTTTTTAATTCCCCCTCCAGAACTGCTGATGGGAGAATGTATAAATGCACCAGGCTCTGCAATGTTTTTGAACGGAAAGCGCTTAATGATAACTCACTGGTTTATAGGACTGAAGTGCTCTGACTACTTGTTCATTCATTCAATTGTTTCTGTCAATGTTCTAAATACAAACTTTTTTTTTTCTTAAAGGGAAACTAGGCTGGCCTACTCTCATTTCTGGTCAAACAGTTTGTGCCAATAAAGCACTAGGAGGCAGCAGCATTGCCCCCAACAGGAAACAGACTACCTCCCCCCCACGGAATGGTTTTAAAATCCTGCAAAAGGTTTGTTACCTTAGATATGACAGTAACATAACCTGTTAAAAACCTCACCAGTCTTTGCTCTTCAGTTAGCTCATGGTTTTTAAACAGGAAGCCAACCTCATGTTTGGTGGTTTTCTTCAGCTTGACAGAGCTAATATCTAGGCCTGTATTCATGATGTCAAGCAGCAGAAAACCACCTTCCTGAACAGGTTGTGTAGCTACTGTAAACTCTAAATGGCTCTTTGTGCATCTTCAAAGATCAGTTTTGCTGCGCTCTCACCAGCTGTACACGGCCGGATGCAATGGATGGAGAAATGAAAAGAAACATGATGGCAGTTCAATGAAAAACACAACCTACAAAATCCGTGTTTTTTTGCAGTGTTTCACATGGCACACTGCTTTATGTTTTAAAGACAATAAAATTAAGGGTTCTTTTTATATCCCTATATGCACAATCTTTCACCTCTTTGTAGAAACTCTTATCACAGTCATAGTAACTATAGAGATATTTGTGGTGGTGAGCTTCATACACACACACACATATCGAGCTTCTGAAGTAAGATACACCTTATGGTTAAAATGGACTTCTGGGAGAGAGATTAAGACTGCAGTACTATGCACATGTACCTGGAAGTTAAACCTTTGATTGCAATAGGATTCACTTCTGAGTAGATATGCATTTGAAAAATTGTGTAAGAATTCAGTAAAAAGATTTTTTTTACAGATGCTTTTGCTCAAACTTTCCCCATCCTATGAAGTCCTATGGTTTCTTCTGCAATACTGCATTTTGATACGGTTCCTCCAAAGCCAGTGTCACTCTGACTTCAAAACTGTTTGAGCGGTGAATCCCAAGTGTATACAGTGAACCCATCTCCTGGGGTGATCCTATATGACTGGAGCAGATCTTGGGTGTGAGAGTCTCTCACTGTGTGTTTTTAACTTAAAGTAAAAAAGTAAAGGACCCCTGGACAGTTAAGTCCAGTCAAAGGCAACTATAGGGTTGCGACGCTCATCTCACTTTCAGGCCGAGGGAGCCAGCCATGGGATACGAAGTGGGGGGTGGGGGTGGGGGGGCGTGTCACCCCGGATGCCACTCTGGGGGGGTGACAAGATGGCCTCTGCCTCCCCCCAGCTGTAGAGCGGCCGAGGGGGCGCACAGTCAGTATGGGTGCCGCTCGCGCAGCGTCCGTACGGGTTGCCTCTCGCACAGCAACTATACAGGCTGCCGGGTGTGTGCACACCGTATGGGATGCCGCACGTGCGCAGTCAATATGGAAGTCGTGTGTGTGCCACCTGGCAGTTTGACCCTCCCCTCAGCGTCCCACCCCGGGTGCTGGAGAGGGTTCCTCCGCCACTGGAGCCAGTGTTTGTCCACAGACAGCTTTCTGGGTCATGTGGCCAGCATGACTAAACCGCTTCTGGCACAACGGAACACTGTGACAGAAACCAGAGTGCACAGAAACTCTGTTTACCTTCCTGCCGCAGTGGTACCTATTTATCTACTTGCACTGGTGTGCTTTAAAACTGCTAGGTTAGCAGGAGCTGGGACAGAGCAGCGGGAACTCACCCCATTGTGGGGATTTGAACCACTGACCTTCCGATCGGCAAGACCAAGAGGCTCAGTGGTTTAGACCAGTTTCCAGATGACTTGTTTATTGAGCATTGTTTGCCAGGGAAGTAATATAACTTCAGTCAAGCAACCCACACCTTCCAGTGCATTTCCTCATCACTTTCCTTACAAAAAAGGTCCTTTTTTTGGAAGCAGGCTGTTGTGTGAGATTGCCAAATCCATTTTAATTGTGCAACTTGAATTTCTCAGTATGCACTTGAACCCCACCTGCAAAATGGTGACAGCCTGGAAGCTCTCTGAGGTGGCAAGTGAAAAGTGTGTCTGACAAGAGACTTAAAATTAAGGGTGTGGTTGCTGTGTTGCTCCAACAAAATTATGAGAAAATGAGACAGGGGTGAAGGTGGGGAACAGTACAGGTTGTGAAAGATTCAGTAGCTGATAGTAGAGATAATCCTCTCTTGAAATCTGACAGTCTAATTCTAAACAACACATTTGTTGAGCAAACCTTTTATCAGTACAGTAGTACTTCCAAACTACTTAGAGCTCAGATTTTTGCTCATGCATAAGCCTCAATGAAGTTAAAGGGCTTTCAGTACCAGAAGACTTAGGTGCATGAAGACATTATTTCCCTTTCAACCAGCTTTTATTTATGAATTATAACTAGTATTATTAATTGTTGTTTTCTTTGTTATTTTATTTATACCCTGCCCATCTGGCTGGCTTACAACATATATAAAGCATAGTAAAACATCAAACATTAAAAACTTCCCAATACAGGGCTGCCTTCTGTGATGCCACAGATAAATAAGAAATCTGTTCAGTCCATGTTCTACAATTTGCAGAGCCACCCGCTGATGTAAATGATACTCTTTATAATCAGAACGTTGCTTCTTTTGAAATAGTTTATTGATTCACTACTACTGTTAAACAGTGCATTCCTATACATGTCTTCTCAGAAGTAAGTCCAACTGAGTTCATTAAGGCTTAATAACAGGTAATTGGATATAGAATTGTAGTGCTAAGGCTCCATGGACTCTACATCACATGGGTTAACATTCTATCAAGACTTGCTTTTTGTCTTGAAAGTTTTAAATGTCATCGTCTTAAGAAAAGAGCTTGGAATCTTAATGGTTTTCACTGACAACTCCTAGCTGAAGAGCAATTTTGTAGCATAATGGTTCTCACTGCATGCTTTTCTTCTCGCCATAATTTTAAACGCACAACTCAGTTTCCCATATCCACTTCCCACGCTGACTGAGAGAATCCAGTCTTTGAAGATATCTGTCTCTGACGCAGGGAGACAAAAATGAAAATACGACTAGAGATGACTGTGAACAGCAGCATTCAGATACAGACTATAATTTCAAAGAATAGACTGGAGATCAGCATCAGGCATCCCAATGTAGGGTGCTTTCAGATGTATTTATTAAGTATTCATTCTGATTGTTTTGTGGGGAGGTTAGATGACATTACATCACAACTGTAACTTCACACTTTCCAGTGCATTTTCCCTCTGCTTTCCTTATTGGGAAAAGACTGATCTTTTTGGGAAGCAGGTTTGTTGCACAGGACCTCCCAATTAACTATAATTGCACAACCTGAAATTGATGGTATATTACTGAATCCCATTCCAATTAGCAAGGGTCTGGAAGTAGCCTCAGACTTGACTCCACAGTGAGCTAACTACAGAAAGGCTGTGATGATCCTTTACAGATGAGTATTGCAGTGTACATGGTACTTTGAGGCAGAAAACTGTTTATTTACCAGGCAAAATAGGTTATGAAATAATGACCAGCGTTGCCAATAAAGGGAAAAAGAGTTTCGATATTTCAGGCCAGAGCTCCCCCTTGTGTTATATAGGCCACTTTACAATAAACAGAGACATATTGACCATGGTATAGCATACGAGGCTGTTCTGCTCTTTTAGAACCATCAAGGTCCTTTCATCCCGTGTTTGCGTCTCACATGACATAGTGGTGTCTTCTGGACTTTTTTCTGGCCACCTACACAGGCATGTTTCCCATTTGGGAGTACAATCCTATGTGTGTTTACTATGCCTGTGTTCTATGGGTCTTGCTCCCTATGCCTAATAGTGGGAGCCTTAAATCAAATGGTCAGTTCAATTTCCATTCTGCTCGTTATGTTTATACATACCAGGGGTGCAAACTTAAATAAAATATGGAGGGGCAGGTAAGCCCCGTCTTGCATAACCAATCACAAATTGCGGCACAGGAACACCATTTGAATGGCAATGCCTATCAACTTTTGAGAGGCCCAGGGCCCCTCAAATATTTTTTTGGGGGGGCGAAGGGACCTTGGACCCTAGAAGTTGGCTCCTAGGACAGTCATTTGCTCCTTTAACTGTATGCATTAATCTGGATCTGAATGGTTGTGCTGGCAGTCACACATCCCTACATGGAGGTTCCAGGCTGAGACTAATTACCGTATTTTTTGCACCATAACACTCACTTTTTTCCTCCTAGAAAGTAAGGGGAAATGTCTGTGCGTGTTGTGGAGGAAATGCCTACGGGTGGCATGCCTACAGATTTTCCTCCTCTAAAAACTACGTGCGTGTTATGGTCGGGTGCGTGTTATAGAGCGAAAAATACGATACTTCCTTGGTGACAAGCAATAGCCTTGCGCAAATGCTAACAACACTAGTGCCCTGCTTGCAACAAGCCCTGATTCGAGACATACAAACTACAACCTTTTTTTTTTTTAATGGCCTAAATATAAAATATTTTTTTGTGTTAAGCCTCATTCTTGAGTGGTGGGGTGATATGTAGTGTTCCATGTTAGGAAACCTCCTGCAGTTCAGTGAAAGTGCAGCACAAGCATGGTTTGGTTGGCATTGCACCAGACAAGGAAAATTTGCTCCCTTTTATCCTATGTGAGCAAGATTATTCGAGCCAACCAAACTCTGCTTCCTGTCGGCCACCGTACTCTTCTTCCCCTAGAGATAGGAATATGTAGAGTAACAAGCATATCTGAAAAACAAACAAACAAAGGGACTAGGAATACAACTGTTGAAATCAATGGACTAAACTTTGTCCTAACTAAACTTATTTTAATCGGTCTACTTTGCATATGACTTAGTGCATGGGTAGGCAAACTAAGGCCCAGGGGCCGGATCCGGCTCAATCGCCTTCTAAATCTGACCTGCAGACGGTCCGGGAATCAGCGTGTTTTTACATTAGAATGTGTGCTCTTATTTAAAATGCATCTCTGGGTTATTTGTGGGGCATAGGAATTTGTTCATTATTATTTTTCAAAATATAGTCCGGCCCCCCACAAGGTCTGAGGGATAGTGGACCGACCCCTGCTGAAAAAGTTTGCTGACCCCTGGCTTAGTAGGTCCCACCCAAATAGCCTTGTGGACCTTGTTTGAGAGTGCAGATTGTGAACTGCGAGGATGGGGAAATAAAATGAATAGAAGTCCACAAAGTAATAATTACGCAATTCACTGTGTTCATTCTGATGTTGAACTTTCTCGATAACATATACATACTTGCCTTGGTAACAACCTTGTTTGTTGTGTTTTAAAATTATGTTATTTAGTTGCAAACTGCCTTGAAAGGATTTCTATTCTGAAAGGTGGGATATAAATGATTGTAGCAACAATTAGCACGTGGTGTGATAAAAACCCTTTGTCGAAATTCAGTTCAAAGGATAGCACTGAGTCTCCTGACATATTTTAAATCAGTGGTTTAATGTTGAAGTCTCCCTTTGAGGTTCCTTTGACTTTGAGGTCACTTACACTTTCAACCTGTCACTATTTTGGGGTGGGATTCAATCACATACCAGCAAATTCAGGTTGGACAGTTAAAGTTGATTTAGAACTCCTGCGCAACTAACTTGTGCACACAAACAATCCCCCCCCCCCCAAATAAGTCAGTCTGCCTGCAGACGGTTGATTTTCTGGTGTGTTCTACGCTGCAGCTGTATACATGTAAGTACTGTACATTATCAATCACTTTCCTATATAAGGTGATGCTTTTGTGTCCATTATGTAGTTGCACAGCTGAGTTCAAAAAGTAAAATTCCTGCATGGTCTGGCCGGGAAATAGTTGTAAAACAGGGAATGGTGAGGGTGAGGGGAAAAGATATGTGTTAGTTGTCACCTCCCTCATAAGGCCAGTAAGTCCAGGCTCTAATTTCCAAACTGCACTGCTGACTGGCCTTAGTTACTATGCACCTTGACTTGAGTGTGTGTGCAATAAGCTGTTTCCATTCAGACAGCAAAATATTTTAGGCCTGCCCTGGATGACTCCTGGCTTTAGTGTTATGAGAAGGAGAAACACTTCAATATGAGGATAACTTTCTCTCTCTGCTTCCTTCCTCCAAAGGCAATATGGCAAAAATAATATTCAGCAGTTTGCTTCTCCTGCTGCTAGAGCAGAAAACATGGCTTGGGTCATCTAAAAAAAATGTCCCTAAATCAATGCTTTAATATAATGAAAGCTGCACGTGAAAAGAACATGAACATTTGCCCTTGCTGCTTCTTTGTAGTTTGGGAGGAAGGGAGGAAGGAATGATGACACAATGTTACTAAATCACAGCAATCATTATGCAGTCTGGTGTTACTTTATTGATTATGCAAATAATGAGGCACATGGTAGAACAGTACCCATAGTTTACAGCACAATTTGGCATCCATGAAGTATATATTTTGGTTTATTTTCCCCTTCTCCCCTCCCTCCCCCTTCCTATAAATTCTGTTACTGATACAAAATAAGCAATACACATAACTACTATACATAATTTCTTATCTGTCACAATTTTGGCATATACACTTGGATACATTCAGAAAAAGTTTATTTGAATGTTTATTGCTTTATTTTTATTTTTATGTATTTGTTGTGTGTCATGTGCTCTAAAGTAAACAAAGATACATAATCAACCGAACCATGTTAAACAGTTAAAAGATGCACATGAATAAAAACTTCGTTACAAAAAATAAATAAATCACAGCTATAATTAAAGTTCTGCTCCCCCCCCCGTTGTCTCCCGTTGCGTGGAAATGGTCTGTAACAGGCTTCCAAATCAAAGGATATTCAGTCTTCACGTTCTTGTGTCTATGTTTGCTTTATTTTTGAAGTGCGAGGACCCTTTAGCTGACCTCGCGAAACGCCTGAATTTCACGAATCCTGAATGGGAAAACTTCGGAAAGAGAAGCCGACGCTCGTAAGCGACACGTTGTTACTCCCCCCGCTTCCCACTGCAACCGCCAATATTCTAGTCGCCGTGGCCTAGAGCGAAGGCTGCCAGCAACCATACCAGGCGTTTGCCGAGGCACGTCCTTCGGCGCCAGCCGTTAGGGGTCTTGTGATTTCGAACAGGGAAATGAGCCAATCGGAGAGGAGGAGGGGCCGGGAGGCGCTCAGTTTGAGGCGAGACGCGGCCGACGGAGGCCACGGCGGAGAGCGGCGGCGACGACGACTGGGATGGAGGCCTTGGAAAGTCGCGGAAGAGGGTTGGCGAAGCTGGCGGTGCAGCAGCAGCTCCGAGCCGCCTATGGGATCAAGGTGAAGAACCGGCCGGCGAAAGGGAAGCCCTTGCCCGCCGCTGCCGGGGAGGGGAAGGTGAGTGGAGTCGGGGGAAAGGGGGCGAGGCGGGGCGGCCGCCCTCACGCCAACCGGGGAGCCCTGGGGGACTCGGAGCAGGGAAGCCCGGGGCTTGGAGCTCCCCTTCGCCGCCCGGTTTGCACCGGGTTCAGGCGACTCGGGGCCCTTCTCAGCTTTTCCGCTGTCCGCCTGCTGCGCGGGAGGCGAGAAAAAAGTCGGGGGGGGGGGAGTGTCTGACCAGATAGCTGAGCCTTGTGCCACCACGTCCACCCTTCCGATAATAATAAAAATAATAAATAAGTAATAATAATATTACTTATACCCCGCCCATCCAGCCACTCTGTGCAAAGGTGCGCTAAAGTCCTTCAAAAACAAAAGCACTGGGTTGAGAAGGCGCTCTTAGAAGGCGACCCGCTTGACTTTGGGGGGGGGGGGGAACCTTCTTAAAAAAAAGGCTAGATTTGCTGTGCAGACTTCTAGGTCCTTACTCAGGCTGCCTGTCCTTTGAATAAGGAGAAACTAGCCAGTCATGTCAGCCTCATCTTTTTGAAAACGTAGGAAGCTTCTTCATACTGAATTATTGGACTCCCTAGCCTTTTAGTATTGACTCTTCAAGAGTTTAGGATCCAAGATCCGTATTTAAACCCAAACGGGTATTTGTGGGGAGGGACTTCATTTTTTATTTATTTAAACCATGTAACTTCGCAATTCTGGTTGTGATTACTGTAGATCAGGCTGCAGGTGAGAGCATACCACCAGTTGAGATCAAACGTCTGACTGACAGGGGCTCTTGATTTCCAGGCAGGATTCTTTCCCAGCCCTTCCGGGAGATGCCAGGGACTTGCTGTGGCCTTATTAAAAATGATGGGTTGCATGAGGTGTGCAGTCTGATCCTATGCATTTTTACTCAAAAGTAAAGCCAGCTGTGTTCAATAGGGTCAATTGTGAAGTATGTCCCGTTAAAGCCAGTGGGAGTTGCTTCTGAGTAGCCATGCTTTGGATTGTGCTGCAAGGTGTGCTTTCTTTATTTTCTTGCATAGGCCAAGGGAGAGAATGTTCCCTTTTCTCAAACTTCAGAAAAAGCAAACCTTAGAAATAGGCTGGAGTGAGGATGCGTTGATTCAGTGAGGACTTGTCTTGCAGGCATAATAGTGGGCTTCTTTCTTCCTCAATATGAGTGAGAAGATATTGCAGTTCAGCAAGGCAACAAAAGACCTCTGTTGCATAAATAGTAGTGTTTTTACTCCCAGTAGCTATGTATGGAGCGCTTCCGTCGCTTTCTTTTTTAGGAAGCAGTAAGAATAGATGTTGTGGCTTTATTCTTCTTGTACATAAACATGATAACTACACAGGAGCCTATTTCATCAGACTCATCATATATGGAGTGTTATCCAGAGTTAGCAGGTATATGCACATACATGTGTGCATGGGAGGGGGGATTAGCTGTGAGGCCACAGGCAATGATTTTAAAAATACAGAATAAGGGTTGCATTAAAACTTAAATGTATGCAACTGATTGTAGTGACCATTCACAAAAGATGGATGTGCACTCACATCAGGATAACTGTTAAAATCAATACTGCTTTGTATTGATTTAAACTGCCCTGTGATCTTCGGATGAAGGGCAGTATATAAATTTAATAAATAATTTATGAATGGTCACTGTAATTAGTTATATACATTTATACTTTAATGCAGTTATCACTGTGTTTCTTGCAACACAGTTACCTTGATTTTATTATGCAGCCATCAAAAGTACTTTTGAGTGGCCACCTTAATTAGTTTACACAACTTTCAGCTTTAATGTAATTATCACTGTCCGGTGTTTTTCATTGAGCTCTGATCTCATAGATTCCACCCCCCTTCTCTGCTCCCATTTCCTACCAACCCAGGATAAAATCCTTTCATCTGATGAAATAAGCTCAAACCTGTGATAAGAAGTTGTTGTTGTTGTTATGGTTAGTTTTTAAAATATTTAAAATATTAAATTATGTGAATCACTATCATAGGGTAGAATGGAAGCAATGATTTGTGTTTGCAGTTGTGCACAATAATTTCAGAAATGTTTACATCACAAAAAGTTCTTTTAGATAGGTCTGTTGGCACTAGCGAGTCCCTTTACATCCAGTACAGAGTACGTGCAAGTTAATTCTGCTGATGCAAGTGCTGTTCATGCACTTCAAAAGATATTAAGACAAGTTTAAAAGGGTGTTTAATTCATAAGAATCAGTAGTTCTAGTATCCTTTGTGCACTACCTCTGTGTTCTGCTACTTGTTGAAAAAAGTTGTTTTGTTTTGTTTCTTAGGGCAAAATATTTGGAATAGCTCTTCATGAATTACCTCATCAAGATGTGCCTGAATATGATCGTATACCTTGGTAAGCAAAACCTATAATATAGCAGACATAAGGCATAATTAGGTCTTCATGCAGTTTATTCTGGTAGAAACATAAAAGTGAACCTGGGGAGAGAATAATTCGTGCAACCAGTTTGTTTCTGTCCCCCACCCCACAAATGGTTTGTGCCAAGAAAGGAAAGTTATTCATATTGATGAGGGAAAAGGAAATTGCAACATTCCCATGATCACACCAGCAGGCGTACAATGACCTTTTGTCCTGATAGAAGGGAGATCGTATGCTTTTCTAATAGAGCATTGTGAAACAGTGCTGTTTGAAATTGTGTAACTGGAGGTGGTGAAAAGCAATTGCAATAGATAACATTTGGGGAGAAAAACTATTTTTTCATTTGCAAGCTATTGGTCAGGAGCACAAGATGCAGGACAGCTGAACTGATTAAATCTTAAACTGCCCTGCTTAACCCCACTTTTGTGCCTCCAAGTTCCAGGGTCTGGGCTTAGTGCTTGCGTTTCCACAGCCTGCCTCCCCCCCCAACCTTTTTGCTTCTTACTCTGCCAGAATTATCAAACTGTCAAATTCTCTCCAGCTGTCAATTTGTATCCCCCCCCCCCCCCAGGCAGCTTGACACAACTGTTTCAAATATATATCCAAAAGAAGGAAACAGTCTCCAAGGTCCAAGTCAAATTGTTACTAAATCTCCATGGCTGTAATGTCTCTTTGTCTCCCATTCACAAAAACGTCCCTTGCAGAACCTGTCTGCAGAAATCAGAAGCTGACTTCCTTTTTGGCTTCCTTTTCGCCAAATCAGTCAATTTAAACCTAATTTTTTTATATAAAGCTTTGTTTGGCTTTTACGTCAAATTGGAAGATCATTTGCTTCTGGTGACAGTGTGTGGTTTTGTCAATAGAGTGTGTTGGATCCGTGAGCGGACTCAAGCCCCTTCCCTTTCCCCCGTGTGCAAAATGATGTTACTTTCTGATATATATCAGTATGGACATAATTTAATATTTCTTTGTTTGCAAAGATTGAATTCTTAATGCCAAACACACTGATTGTTTTTCGGTTTTTCCTTTAGCTTCTTAGTTGAGGCATGTAAATATTTGGAAGAACACATTAGCACTGAAGGGCTCTTCAGAATATCCGGATCAGTTGTTCGCATAAAAGCATTAAAGGTACAGTAACAACTGTCTTTCTCAGTCTGTCTTTCCAAGTAAAGTGCCTAACAATGCTATGCATTGTACAAAATTAAAAATAAGGCAGGTTCTGCCTACACTCCCACTTAAAGTAAATGGTTAACACTATCTGTGCCTGGTCTTCTATCCAGTTCTGTGCTTTTTCACTATGGCAATGTCAGTTTTAAAACTTATGTATTTTATTTTTAGGGTAAACTGGATCAAGGTGAAAACTGCCTGTCAACTGCTCAGCCCTGCGATGTTGCAGGGCTTCTGAAGCAGTTTTTCAGAGAACTCCCTGAGCCCATTCTCCCAAGTGACCTGCAAGAAGCTCTCATCAAAGCCCAACAATTGGGCAGCGAGGAGAAGAATTCTGCCACACTGCTGCTTTCCTGTCTTATGAATGACAGAATAATCAATATACTCAGATATTTTTTCATGTTTCTCAAAAAAGTGTCTCTAAGGTAAGTTGTGCTTACTATTGGCCCTCTGTGCTTGGAATAGCACTAAAATGTTTCACATCATGGGAGTGCAGTTTTTGTTCCTTGCCTTTTATTTAATTTAGTAGGATATCTTTTCTTGCCACTTAACAGGTAGCTAGAAAAACACACGTGCGCACGCTATTTTTAAAGAATAAAAACAAATCTCAGGGGGTCTTCCACAAACAAAAATAAATATGTAGATATATGAAGCAGTATAATCTCCACCCCAATCATCTGTTCCCATACCAATGATTCCCATGTAGAGGAGTTCCTTCCTAACATCAACCCAGTTTCTAAACGACTACACTAATTTAAGGCTAAACATTCACTTGGCCTTTGGGTCATAACCTGTAGTTTAGAAAAGAAAGATATATCAAATATAAAAGTACTAACATACATGCACTACTCCCCCCAAAAATAAAGTGAGGAATAAAAAACTGCACTGAAATTATTAGACAAACTGTTAGCAGATTGAAATATCCCCCCAAGAAAACTTGATCTTTCTATAAAACTATTCTGCAACCTGTATGCTTAGATTTCATGAAATACTTTTATTTCATTTCTCTTGAGTGCTCACAGAGCTTAGGTGTCTTGCCTTGTCTATGAAGGAATAATATCTAATTTTAACCAAATGAACCTTGCTTCTTCCCCTTACCAATGCAGGAACCAGCTCTTGAGTTAAATAACAATTGCTGAATGGCTGTATCACTCCATCAGAGTGTTCCATCAGAACAGTATACTCAAATGCCCCACCCATTTCTTTTCCCTTGGTCATGCTGCTTACTCTGAATTTCCCTTTGTGTCTCTTCCTCCCTACCCCAGTACTTCCCCAAATCCAATAGGGAATGTTGAAAATGGTCCCTTCTTAATCCCGTGCCAATATGAGATAATTAACAGCAATAGTTAAACTTGGGAAAGCATGGCATAGGTTCCAAAGTAGCTCCCACATGACTTGAAGTGCTTTTTTACGTTTTTCTCCTTGCCCAAGGTGGCTGCAAGCTTGAGGAATCAGAATCTTGTGCTACTTAGGATAAGCTAGTTGCAGAAGGTCTAGAAAATAGCTGTATTAATGAGCCAATGCTCAAGAGCTCTTCAAGTGCAGTGCTGACTAGCCGTTTGTGCAGGGGAAATAATAATTGTCTGCAGTCTTAAAATCAGAAATTGTATACAGTCATACCTCATGTTATGTCTGCTTCATGTTAACGTTTTTTCAGGTTGCATCCCGCGGCGACCCGGAAGTACTGGAAAAGGTTACTTCCGGGTTTCGCCGCTCGCGCATGCACAGAAGCACCAAATCGTGCTGCGCAGATACGGCACTTCAGGTTGCGGACTTTTCATGTTGCGAACAGGCCTCCAGAGCGGATCCCGTTTGCAACCAAAGGTACCACTGTACTAGTATGAAACTTCTGATGCCGTTCTCTTTTTGGTTTTCTTTTCCAGATCTGCTGAGAACAAAATGAGCAGTAGCAACCTGGCAGTTATCTTTGTTCCAAACCTCTTGCAGTCAAATGAAGCCGACAAGATGTCGGCTCATACAGAGAGAAAGCTTCGTTTGCAGGCGGCAGTTCTGCAGACGCTTATTGATCATGCAGAAAAAATAGGTACTGTGATAATTTTGTGTGACATAGACATTTTTAGCAGTTGTGATATTCCTTGCACAGGCAGCTCCTGGGTTGGGCGCATCTGAATGATGTGCAATTGCGAACATGCGCACGGCATTGGACCCAGAAGTAGCGCCCTCAAAGTCATAAAGACATCATGAAAAGGGACAGGGATGGAGTGGGCTTATGGAATGGAATCCCCGCATAACATGCATAACAATTGTTCCCTAATTCAGGGCATGTACCAAAGTTCATCCTGGAAAAGATACCTACTATGCTTGGCATTGATGATCCTGTCTCCACTCCTTCGCGGCAAGAATATGAAGAAAGTGAAGGTGAAACTCCAGGTGAACCCACAAGGAGGAGGAGGAGGAGGAGCATGGGAGGTGAGTGTGCTTCCCTTTGCACTTACCTGTAATAAGGGGAAAGTAGCTATACGAGAACCTTCAAATTGCTAAACTAAAGGGGAAAGTACACTTACATTTAATGTTAATGATAAGAATGCTTAATTTCAGTGAGCCGTGTATGTGGAATGTATTTTGATTCTGGGAGCAGGTTGCTTAACAATTGATCTAGGGATATATATTTAGACCACACACCTATAAATCAATATGTGTACTGCTTTGGTGTTTTTGTCCAAAAGTGGTTTCTAGTCTACCTTATGAGCAATTTGAATTAGTAGGAAATAGTTGGACAGGAATAGAGCATTTAAATTGTCCTTGGCCAGTAAGTAGCCTGCTGTTTGTTTTGTTTTGTTTTGTTTTTTTAAGGAGCACACTTTTGCATCTATTTATCAGTATTGATTTGTACACTCATATTTCTGTGTCCTCTATCAGGTGGCAAGGGAAATTTGATTATTTGGCTATAGATAATAGAAAAGCTAGCTGCTCTTGAAACCTTAACTGTGTTGCCCTTAGTAACCTAAGGGCACTTGACCTTGAGATTGCAATCTACATATGTAACAGATTGCAGATTTATCAGTGAACAGGGTAAATATGATGTAAGATCTTCACTATTTCTTATTTTACGTATATATGGGCAAACCTTTAGCACTAGTGAGCAGTTGCACTAGCAATAGTGCTATTTCCACATCTGAGTTTTAGATATACGCTGATGTAATATTGGTCTTTAGCACATGATTGCTTACTATGGCCTGATTCACACAATGCTAAGCTAAACTATGGCATACTGTGAATAAACAAAAATAAAGGTTCTTGGATCAAAGATCATGACTAGCTGCTGTAGCTAAGCATGGCTTAACTTAGCATAACATCTGTACCCAGGCTTGTGGTTGTCTCACTCCAAGCAAACCATGAGCTGCAACCAAGGTTTGTTTTTGGTTTACCATTTGTGGTTAATCTTAGGCAGACAAGCCCAGGTTTGGAAGTAACAGGGTAAACCATGGCTTAGCCTTGGATAGTGTGCTGGCAGCAGCCAGGGTAGAGCACAGGAGTCATGATTTTTGTTCCAGTAACCTGCTAGTTTGCACTAAGCCATAGATTGGCTTATTAGTAGTAGTAGCAGCATTATTTAAGTCTTTATTTATTTATTTATTTATTTCCCACCACATGTTCCTAGGGCAGGTCTCAGCAAATTTAAAGATAAAATATTAAAAACAGTTTGAAACAATTGCATGCAAATTATGTACAAACTGGACCCGTGTTTTGAGTTTGTGAATTTTTTTATATTTGCTTTTTCCCTGTGTTCATTCTGTTTAATTTATTATTTTTGAAAAGTATTAACTGTGCAAAGAAAATTCTATGTCTCATTTTGCTGGGATCTCAAATTGTTATGGAAGGATTATTTAACACTTTGGTCATTTTAACCCATTTCTTTGCAGGGAGCTTACTTCCCAGCCTTGCTGGGCAGATTAAAGGGAGGGAGTCCAAGTGGAAGAAAATTATCCTGGGTCTTCCAGCTAACCTTCAGAAAAAAACCTTTAAAAAAGTTTATTGAAGGGCGGTGGGGCCTAACAACATTGTGCTTCATAGTTTGGCATGGGCAACATACAACCCACAGAGTGGAACTCTCATTTGTCCAAGGCAGGATCATGTAACTAGGCTGCTTTATTTGTCCTCTGCTTCTGTTTTCGTCCCTGCCTTTGCCCAAAGCAGAGTTCCTCCTCTACTTTAGAGCTCAGGCCTATGTACTTTTCCTTAATTCTTCTTCCTCTCCCGTCCCCAGTTCTCCTGCACTAAATTTCCCCCTGCAGTGTGTACTTCTCCCTTAAGTAGCTGAGGGGTACATGTGGGGAAATGCTTTCCTTTCCTTTTGTCCCTTACTGCAACCTTCACCTCCTGCTTGGCTCTGTGGCACCACTCAAGAAACTCCTATACAGTGGTACTTTGGTTCTCGAACTTAATCTGTTCTGGGAGTCCGTTCAACTCCCGAAACCATTCAAAAACCAAGGCACGGCTTCCAGTTGGCTGCAGGAGCTTCCTGCACTCAATTGGAAGCCGCGTTAGGACATTCAGCATCCCGAAAAAGTTCACAAACTGGAACACTCGCTTCTGGGTTTGTGGCATTCGGGAGCCGATTTCTTCAAGAGCCAAGCCGTTTGACTATCAAGGTACCACTGTACCTTCAAAAAGGGACAGTTTATCCATTTAAAAGTTCTCCTTTTTTTATTAGAAAAAGAATTCATTCAAAGTTTCAAAGATTCTCTCACAGCTGATATTAAGGAGTTTAGTTCTGAGTGTCCAACCCTCCTACAAGTGTTCAAGCTGCTTTTCCTCAACTTCATCTGATTTTCTTCACATCTCAGTCCATCACTATTCCAAGGAAGGAGAAGTTGTCAATGCTGACCCTAAATCTAGTCAAGCTAAAGTTTCACATGAGCATTTCTGAACACCAGTCTCCTGATCCCCATACCACATCCAAAAGGAAAAATCTACCCAAATCCAACTTCCCCTGCTATATGGGTCAAAACCCAGAATATTACCTCAGCCAGGATATCTCCTGCCACCATCTCTTCAGAGAGAAAAGAGGGACAGTGAAGTGACAGAGGACTCTTGGAGCTATATGATGGCTTAATGGTTTTGATTACAGTATTTACTTGACAACAATGATTTCTGCCTTAGGTTTGCATTCTTTTGAGCAGGATCCAGCACATGGCACTTCCAAAGAAGCTTCTCTTCTGCCAGCAACAAAATTTCCTTAGAGGATTTCCCCTATAGGTTTTAGATACTTGAGTCAAAGTGGACCATACATTTAGGCAGCAATAAATTTAACAGTGCGCACAATTACGGCATGGATAGCCTAACATTCCCTTCAGATGTTGTTGGGCTGCAAATCTCATCAGCTTCAGCCAGAATAACCAGTGGCCAGGAATGATGGGAGTTGGCATCCAGCGACATCTGGAGGGCACCACATTGGCCATCTGTACATTAGAGCAACAAGCCCCATAATAGCCCTGCTGTCAGGGTTGGAATGGAATTGTGATGCCCCCTTCCAGGAAGGGGCAAAAAAAGAAATTTGATTTGACCTTAAAGAGGGTTATGAGGCCCTGGCTTTTCCCACAAGGGCAGCTTCTATCCTCATAGCAAGAGCCAGCCATTTGTAGTTCAAGCACTTAACTCCAGTTCCAGACTTTGACTAGATAAGCTACACAGGGACCACCCCGCAATTATCTAGATTGATGCCACAATGGATGTGTTAATTTTTCACCAGAGCCATTGTGGTTAGTGTTGTAACTAGAATGTCAACATGGCTAAAACACTGGAATGTAGAATTGGCATCCCAAAGTAATCTAGCTTTAGTCCCCTTTAAAGAAGCTGGCCTCCTTGGAGAGGAAGCACTGAAGGAGGTTTTAGCAGAGACACAAGGATTTGCTGTCTGTTTCCAGAAGAAGGCAGGCTGCAATCAAAGAGACAGTCCTTTTCCTTTTGTCAAGACTCCAGGAGCAGCAAACCTTTTTGGCACTGTCATTCCTCAGAAACCAGAGCTTCACAACTTAAACCCAGGGCGATGCAGGACCTCTGGAACATTTGTACAAATATGTTTTTTCTCAAATTTCCTCAATGGCTATCTTTAACCATCCCGTAGGATAGTTCATCTGGGGTGATCACCTGTATGTTCTGGGGTCTCTTATCCCTCTCACCAGTGAAGATTATCAGAATCTGGCAAGTGATCTCTCCACTTTGAAGATCCATAGCGAAACAAGCATCAGAATTCTTGCTTTTACCTAACCAGGCATGCAACAAGGTCTTGGGCAAAATGGCCTCAAGCAAGAAGCCTAAGGTCTTCTCTTCTTTCAGCGCCAAACCTTTGGGTTCATATCCTCATCCAAAGAGATTGATCAGAGGGGCTTCCTTAATCTGCCTGCCCACCAGTTTCCTTCCTGGCAATTAAACATGAACTTTTATGCTTTATCTCACCTGCTGTTTGAACTCCTTAAGGCAGTTCCAGTCCATCTAACCTTGCTCAAAGCCACCTTCATCACCATAAGCAAGATTCATCTGAGCCCAGTTCCTTATCAGTTAACAAGAACCTCTGAATCTTCCGTAAGGCTAGAGTTATCCTGAGAACTGATCAGTCTTCATCTGAAGGTTGACAACATGTTCCACATATCCCAAGAGTTAATTTCCCCCTCTTTTGTCCCAATTCTAGTCATTCTCAGGAGCATCCTTGGCATAACCTAGACATTAGGCAGACCCTTGAGTTACTCATTTAAAGAGCAGGGGCCTTTAGATAATCTTATCAGCTGTTCCTTTTTATTCTGTGACCCTGGTCATAGGAGGGCATGAGAAGTGACTGGCTTCACTGTAGCACACTGAATCAAGGCCCACATAACATTGGCCTATGAATCCCAGTGCTTACCCACTCCATTGTGCATTACTGATATCTCCATTTTAATGAGCCACTATTAAGATAGGTCTATACATGCAAGAAGAGTTCTCCAGAACCTACTACTTCCTGACTAGGCAGCCACCTTTATTTCTGCCTGCTCTTTGTCTATCTATAGCTTTTATATGTCTCTCAAAATGGATTCCTCCCATGCCACACTGAGAATGGAACATCGGTTTCTTTCCTTGAATATTCCTTCTTGTTTGGCAACGTAGAGATATCCATTGCCACACTCAGTTGTGGCATTATTTTATTCAAGTAGCTGTTTGCTTGCATGCATGAAAACTCCCAATCGAAGTTTGTTTGTGGCAGGCTTTTTCCTTTTCCTACTACTATATGGCTGCCCCCACCCACCCACTTTTCTTATCTAAACCTAATGTTTCTTACGAGATCCCTTCTACTTGGACATGGTGCCGAACTGGAGGAGGAGCCAGAAGGGGAGGGAGAGGATAATCAAATTGCCTAGTCACAAGTCCCTGCCTTGGCTGAATGAAAGAGATACAGCTTACATAGTCACTGTCTCCACAGGCAAAACATGAACCTTCATGGTAAGGAACCCAAATCTTGTAACTGAATACTTTTAAAGGTTCTAGTGAAGTGTTTCTGAATACCATTTTCCATTTCACGGGGCTGGCATAAATGTGCTAACCTAAGAGGTAGGACCTTAGAGCGAAACAAGTACTTATTTCAATAGTTGTATGCATCTTCGTCAGCACGACTGGGATTCATTGTGCTGAAACAGTAATTTTTTTAAGGATCAGCTTGGTAACGGCACATAACAATTTTGACAAATTGGGTTTCAGCTTAAACAGAAGTACAAAAATTGATGCATCATTAAGAAGCTATCCTTTCTCTTTTTTTAATAACAAAAATCACTTTATATTTAGAAATTGAGCAATATAAAATTCCTAGTAAAAGCTTGATTGCTTGGTGTGTCTTCAATTTCAGATATTGTTAGTGGAGCTCTGAATAAACTTAAATCTAACAGAACCCCCTCCACTACACCACAGAAAGACAGGCATGGTAGGTATAGTGCATTTGCATGGAGCACTTCATACCTTGTCCTCAAGACTTGTGCATTTTATAACAAGACTGTGCTCGGATAGGGTGCTGCAGATTACTATAACAAGTCTGTAATACTGGCTTGCTTGCCCTTGCCGTTGCACTTGCACTGATTGTAATGGTCTGAGTTTCAGAGTTAGAAACTGGGCTGCTTTTTGCTACTGCATACTGGGGCTTAGGTCTCATTGATATGCTATCCATCAATGCAAATTACTAAAGAATCTCTCTTAACTTGGGTACATTTTCCTTCAGAAACATTGCTTTTCTCCTAAATAAATTTTGCCAATGAGATATCCTTGTCTAACATTGCAAAGAGTGCATGGCTTTCAATGTTTGTCATCTGCAAGGGGAGATGAGACTTTCTAGAAGTTATGGAAATAAAATTTGTGTGTTGTTTTTTTTAAAAGGCAGGAATTTACTAACTGCAGGAGGAAGTAAGCAACCACTTAAAAATGTTTCCTATCTGTATTTTCTATTAACCTATTATTTCACCTATAGACCTGCTCTAGCTACTAGTGCAAATACCAAGTTCCACTGTTTCAACTGTACAGCAGTTTTATCTTGTTGCTGTCTGCCATTTTAAAGCTTTTATTTCATCTGTTGTTTTCTTTACAGTCTTTTCATCAGTGACTCCAGTGATACTTACACCAAATTTTAAACGTAAATGTCCAGCTGATTCCTCTCAAAGTTTCTCTAACAAGAAAAGGCGATCTATCAGGCATAACTTGGCTCTTGAATTGCTACCAAGTAGCCTTTTTAGCGTTGGATCAACACCTGGTTCAGGTAAAGTAATGATTATTTAAATATTTTCTCCAGCCTAATCAGTTCAGAATTCTGTCCCTCGTGGTAACCCTCTTTACCTTACAAAACTGTAGAGTTACTGCAGTCAAACATGGCTACATAAAGATGACTGTTTTGCATTTATTGTTTATGTTCCTAATTGTACTTGCATTATGAGCCCTCTCATGCATTGGGCTAAGTTATGGATTGGCGCCCATGGGAGACAAATCAGCTTCCCTAACATATGTATGAAAAAGCATATAAAGGAGAGTGGATGGGTTAAGTCCCAAGAGAGACGTTCTGTCTTCAATAACTGATTTGAAAACAGTTAAATACACAATTTCTTGAACAACTTTAATGAGAACTTACAAATTTTCAGTGAAAAATGGAGACCCACATCATAGGTTTTTAAAAGGGGAAATAATTTTGTAGTTATTTCAACAATAGATGATTTAAACACTTCTCTCTAACCTATTCACAGCTCATTTTGAAACAAGCCCTAATGTATCTCTTGACGCACCTCAGAGTTCTGTGTCTATCTCAGTCAGTAGTGAAAAGCACCTGCCTAGTGTAGGAAGTCGAAGAAGCAAAAGAATTGCCAGCAAAAAAGTACATAGGTAAGTTTGTCAGAAGATTGGCATTACAGGAACAGAGGGGGAAATGCTGCCTATGTTTCATGATGTTTAAAGAAGTCTATATAGAACTCTAAATTTTCTAGATTAAATACAATTTCTAAGTGAAATGAGTTAACTGAATTCTGTGACCTTGGTTCTTTTAAAAACTGGAGTTTATATTTTGGCTCCCATCCTCTCAGTGCATCATCAAATGTATTTTCAAATCATTTAATGGGGTAGAACTTTGTACAGTCTTTCACACCGTCTCCCACAATTTAGGTATAAATGGCCTGTTTTATGCTTAAGGGGTGGTTACTGTGTTGGAGCCAAACTTAATCTGTAAATGGAAGGACCTTATATCAACATAATGCTTTTATCCACCACATTATTCACTGGGGTCTCTCAACT
This sequence comes from Podarcis liolepis, assembly GCF_965112155.1. Classification (NCBI taxonomy): domain Eukaryota; kingdom Metazoa; phylum Chordata; class Lepidosauria; order Squamata; family Lacertidae; genus Podarcis; species Podarcis liolepis. The sequence goes on from NC_139554.1 coordinate 40,732,930, forward strand.
CTCCAGAGCAGATTTTTGAAGAGCACAAAGGGAACTTGTAAAAGCTGCTTCCTGCACCCTTTTTTGCCAGTAGCAGTACCCCTTGAGTGAAACTCTACTTGGGAAGCTCCCACTGGCAGAAGCAAAGTCTGGATCCAAGCCAAATTATGTACATTATTAGACTTAAAACCTAGGGTATTTGAGTTCAGGACAATGTGTACTCGGCTTATTTCTGATTCTTTTCAGGGTTGAGTCTGGAAAAATGGGTTGCTTTTCTCCTAAGGTTAGTCGGAAAGAAATGGTGCGCAGGTCATTGCGATTAAAGTTCATTCTGGGAAGGAGCAGCAAAGAGGTACTATTTAACATCTCTTGTTATTGTATTAGACTCTTAAGAGAAGTGATTACTTTCAGTCTTGCGGAGCTTTCAGTTAATTGTTGCAACTGTAGAGAATTTTTTTAACGTTAACCGATTTTTAAATGCTTTTAAAGTAATCAAATATTTCCATGACCCATAAATTCAGGCCGTTTGTATGCGTTTTTATATTACTTATTGGTTTTCTGTTGAGTTTTTGTCTTAGTGATATTGTGCAGCACTCTGAGATTTAAAAAAATATTAAGTACCGTATTTTTCGGACCATAGGGCGCATCCAGTTTTTTTGGGGGGGAATCAAGAAAAAAAATCTGATGCGGCCAGTCAGTCCCTTCTCCCTCCTGTGGAAAAGCCCGCAAGAGCGCACAGAGCTTGTGTGCGGCTCTTGGGGGCTTTTCCCGCCTGCCTCCCCCCTGCATTCGCTCCATAGGACACACACACATTTTCCCTTGCTTTTTAGGAGGGAAAAAGTGCGTCCTATGGTGCGAAAAATACGATATTTATAAATGATTTTAAGTAAACAAACTGCATTCTCTGTGCAGATATGCACTGGAACTGAAGCAGGGAGCCCATCTCTCTTGATGACTTCTGATCTTGTTCCAATTGTAATCTCTAGTTTCCAAAAGCCTTTCCCAGGCTACAGTATTTGTGTTTTAGGTTGTTTTGAACAAGTAAGTAAGTAAGTAAGTAAGTAAGTAAACAAATAAGGGGCTGAAAGGTTAATCCATATGATGGAGAATGTTTGGCAAATGTCACAAATTCTAAATACTGCATGCTGAAGTCCGTGAAGGCCTGTACTACTGCCATTTCTCTGTCCCTTGTTCACCTATTCAGCTAGCTCCAAATAGCTGATCCCTGTTTGTGTTCCTCTTCTACAGCTGCTTGATGTCTATCTCTTGCCATTTGCAGCTTTTTCTCAGTTGTAGCCAGTTATTCCTATAGACTTTGGATTGTGGTGCTACCATGAATTCCCAATGCAAAACACTACTTTTTTCCATTCACATGACAGACTTAACATTGCAAGCTTTTCATTGCATTCCTTGTTTAAATATATAGTACAGCAGCATCTTTAAATTCTGGTTCTTTCCTTAAATTGTAAAAGCAGTAAAGCATTTGTGCTGTCTACATAAAATAAACTTTTTTTTATCCTAAAAAGAATACTGCAGTGGAACATCTGCCTAGCAACAGATCTGAAAATGTTGGTCGTCGACTTGCAAGTCAACAAAATGTTGAAAGTGGGGTGAATCATGGAAAGACAGCTGCATTTTTAAGCCCATGTGTTGGTGAATATATAACAAAAAAAGGTAAATTTGGTTTACCCTCTAAGTGTCAAATGTTGCTTTCTATGTTATAAATAAAATTACCAAGCATGTCTGAAACAGGTATGGCATTCCAATCATGATACCAGTTTCAGACAATTTGAGATATTGCCCAGCCCTAGTTGGGACTGGTGCTTTATAGCTTGTTCACTGCTCAGCCCTGACTTCAAATGATATGAAGTGGCCTAGTTTGCAGATGACACCAAATTCCTTGGAGCAGTAAACTGGTTGGCCACTCTTATAGGGACTCTTGCTTTCTGATCTTCAAACAGGTAGATACTATTCGGGCTGAATGCTAAGGTCACAGATTTTTATTGGCTGTTTGATCTTTAGAGAAGGAGCTGAGATGATCTAAGCTGATCTTGGGCACACATGTTCTGAAAGATTGCTGAGAGAAGTATTAGTGTGGATCAAGGCAGCAGCATTGTGTGCATGTACTTTCTCTTTTCCTAAGGAGAATTTGATAGTAACATCTATAGGTTGGAGTAGGGCAGTCCACAGACCAAAATGAACACACATATTTATGAGCACAAGTGATTATTTTTCTGGAGCATCCAATCTCGTATTTGGTATAAAAGAAGTAACTATAACAAACTATATGGTCATTCTCGGTGCTTAAATGAATCTTGCTCCCCCTTCCTTCCTGAAACCTGAAATGGCACCAGAGATTGAGGTAGTGATCACCAGTTTAATACCCATTGTTGTGTTCCCAAGGTTAGGAAAAACGTAAGTGTGGTGTGTCTGTTCCTTCTGCATTTTTTCTTGGAAGTGGTGTCACCTGTGATCCTATGGTAGAAAGTTTTACTTTATACAGGCAAACAGGCAAATGTGTTATTCAGATGCCAGCAGCCTTGAACTGTGGACACATCTAGAATTTTCTGAGAGTGCTGCGGGTACCACCTCTCTGATTACTTCACTCCCCACTCCAGACAAAAGAGAAAAACACATCATCATTATGTTTTGCTTTTCCAATGGGTCTGGGTAAAAAGTCGAACCAAATAGAATTGCGGCAGATCTTGAATTTTTATCATTTTACACAAGTCCTGCCCCCAAAATCAATTGTCAAATAGAAGCTTATGATGGTGGACTGCACAGAAAAATTGCAGATCCAGTTCTTGCCAGCACCACAAGAACATTGATCCAAGGCACAGATTCTCATGACAGTTTTGTGGTCATCCTATGTAACTCTCAGACTAATCATGGAGTATATATGTGGACCCAGAGATTACCTATTAGTTGATGGTGGTTTTGAACAGATCCCTTGTAAAGAGTGTGCAGATGATAAGCATTTGTACCACATATCCATGTTTATGTGCTATGGCAATACTGGAAAACAACGGGTTTTCGTGGTTCAATCAATTGAGAAAGATACAGGGGTTTTGGATTATTTTTTTATGGGATGTGGGGAACCCAAGAATAAACTGGAATTTTAAAAGGCTGTGTTTTACTGTGTGCACGCATGCACATGAGCTATCTCCTGACACTTGTGACATGGCACTTTTTACCTACTGGTCACTCCATTTTCCTTTCCTCAAGCCTCCCAGATTGCTTCCCTTTCCCTAGTACCTCAGTGATTACTCTGCTTTCTGTTCAGCTGCTGGTCAGATCCTGATTTCAGCCTTGAAAAGCAGGTAGAGCTGAAAGAGGAAGTGGGAAGGAGCATCACTTCTGCCTTCAACTCTATGTACTTTTCAAGGGAGAAAAAAAGGCAACCCCCATTTTACCTCATGATTAAGAGTGCAGTGAGCAGGTGCCAAAGTCCTTAATGGCACTACTGCAACAACAGGCATCCCATTGGCGATCCCAAGTGGTTTCAGTGTAAATTTAATCAGCAAGATTATAACTTTCTGATATACTTACTGTGTGTGGTTTTTTCTTTTTCTTTTTAAGATTCCAAAAACATCAGCAAGTCAGAGGAAAACTTGCAAATTGAAAACCAACATAATGAAACAACCTACCGAATGTCCTGGACTGGCCCCAGTACTGCAGGGTCTGAGAAGACTAGCAATAGGGCTGCTGCTTTAATGGCATGTCGTGAAGCAGAAACCTCTTTTTCTGAGCCTCTTCTTACAACTAGAATACCACCAATCATTCCTGTTAAGTCAAGACCCGCTGATGCAAGTTCTGAACAGGAAAGCAAAAAACAACAAACTTCTTTTTGTGAGGATGAAAATGATTTGACTGCAGACACTTTATTGAAAATTAAGACAGCATTTTCTGAATCGGGAAGCAACCTTCATAATTTATTTGAAACTGAGCCTTCAAAGTTAAATTTAACACAAGGTACAGCATGCTTTTCAGAACTCAATCTAGAGAAAGAGCTCTCTAAAGCCCAAGCTCAGAAATTGACAAATGTAGAACAGAAGACTCCATTTGTAGGTTCTGCGAATAAATCAAACGTCTCCGACAAACGTCTGCCAAATATGGATCAAGTCAAAGCTGTAGACAGTTCCCTCTTCCCAAACAATACAGAGACTAATCTTCCAGTCCATGATCTTAGCAAAAGTGAGGGATCAATAAAAAAGGAGCACTTGACCATAATGACATCTCCAGGGATGCATTTAAATAGCACAAACACCCTGAAAAATGAGACATTGGAATCGGATGAAAAAACCGATGAAGAATTTAGATACTGTTACTCAGAAATTAAAGAATGTCTTGAAAAAGGGGAGCTTCTTTCTCAGTTGCCAGAAGATGGCGACAGAAACAATACATGTTATCTACACATGGAAACTATTGAGAAATCTACATTTTCCCCTCCAGGGAAGGTTGCTGACCATATACATTGGTTCAACAAACTTTCATTAAATGAGCCATGTTCTGCAACCAAAGCCAAATCACCACTTAAGTTTCAACGTACGCCTGTCCGTCAGTCAGTACGGAGAATGAACTCCCTCTTGGAGGCTAAAAAGCCGTCAGTTGCTTGTGGATTAATAAAAGCTGGCAATGACTGTCCTTCTCTTGTTAAATCAGTGAGTTTTGAAACCGCATTGCCGTCCTACATGGAAAATACCTCTAGTACATCTACAGCTTCTCTGCTTTCTTCTGAATCGACCTGCAAGCAAGAGTCTACTTGCAATCGGTATTCTCTGCCTTCCAAATCCTGCCCACAACAAATACATCCATTACAGCAAGCCAGCAGGCCTGGTACAACCTGCAAAGAGACACTAACTACCAGTCATCAATCCAAGTCAGTCCTTGAGGACCTAACTAATCACGAAGCACCAAAAGGTGTTGTAAAAACGAACACAAACGTAAATATTCTGGTTGCTACACCTGACAAATGTGATTTCAGGAGAAAATTGTCAGAAAAGAAGGTTCGCTATAGAGGGTCTCCAAAGAACCCAATAGCTACAACCAAACTCCTTCCAGTTGTTAAACCTCTTGACTTATAGGTTAAACAACCCAATTCCTGGCATGTTTCCTATAGACTTCAGTGGTCTTTGTATTTAGGATTGTAGCCAAAGTCTCTTGTTTATCTTAAACTATCAATCTGCTTCTTTATTTTTTTAAAAAAATCTGTCGTTTTTGTTTTTAAATAAGATTCTTTCTTGAATTGAGAGGAAATGTAAGCTGCAACTGAAACTTGAATAAGTTCTGTTGGGTAGTGTTTACCTTGTGGCTTCTAATAAGTATTTGCCTTTCATATTTTGACTGGATTTTAGAGGGGGTGGGAAAGCTTGAAAATGCTGCTGGTTACGGTTAATTCAGTTACGAAGAATCTGTTTTTAGTTGATCTTGTAGTGTGAGAAGTTTAAAATTGCATTTGTAAGGAAGTGCATTCCTCACTTGCAAAGTATAACACTGTGTTTGCAAGTCTTGGTTCACAGTCATGAGTCTCACAATATAGTTAGTTCTTACAACATTTTAAGTGTCTGTAAGGTTGATATCGGGTACTGGTGCTCAGGTAAAAGCAGCTGTTAAGAAGCTCACAGCTTGTCTACTGATCGGAGGTGCATTTTTTTGTTGACTCAAACAAATAGCACCAAATAAAAACATTGGCAAGTTAAGCAACTATGTAATTGTAGGTGGATGCACACAGAGGATGCTAGCACAATTTACGGTAAATATTCCAATGCTGCTGGGTGCACATTATTTTCTAACTGCAAATTGGGGGTAGGGGTATGCGCAAAAGAACTTGCAGGTCTTAATTTCTTAAAGTAATGTGGTACAGCAAACCACATGATTAAAAATAATGAAATATTCCTATTATGTCACCACAATAAAACTGTATAGAGCCATACTGTTCATTTGCACAGATATTTTGCTCTGTCTGCTGTAATATTGAAACTATTCAGTTCTGTTTATAGTATATAAATTATTTAAACTTGAAGTTGATTTTTATTTAGCTTTTCTATGTAATTTGATTTGGGATAGTGCTAAATTTATTTTTTCCAAAATAAAAAACTTTTTTTTCCTCTTTAATGTGTGTGTGGTTCTTGATTCGTGGCCCATTCTTAATTTGCTGTGCTTGTGCGTTTTGATGTATAATATTAGCTGCTGCTTTTCCAGGCCACCCAAGTTAACTAGGAAAATATCCATCTTTATAATACCACTTAGATTTAGTAATACAGTATCACTTTATAAAGTATCTCCATTCTTATATAGTACTGCTTACAACTACAATTAGGTTTGTTCAGTGCTTTTTTTCTTTAAAAAAGTTTAGGGGTATTCTCATTTTGATTAAAGAAAATCACCATTTTATAGTTCAGATCAGGAAAAATAAATACAGTAAATGGACAAAAGTACAAAGATTCGCAAAATGTTTAGGGGTATGCGTACTCCCAGAAAAAAGCACTGGATTTGTTACAGTTTATTAACTATGAAGAGAGGTCCTGCAACTTACAGCAGCCTAGGTTCCTTCGGAGTCCCAAGTCTGCCTTTTAGAGGAGACTGGCTGAGGCTGTTATCACTAAAGGAAATCCCAACCTCTTATCACCAGGAACTTAAATTTAAATAATCTTAATTTGCTCAATTATTATACAAACCTAAAGTTTCCCTTCTCTTCCCTCTGCCCTTCTACAGAGCTGTGGAGTACTGTTACTCACAGGCTCTGCCTGACTTTTCCTCCCAGAAACTAGAATACTTACTACTTTTGTGGACTGTGGGGGGTGTTGGTAAACAAGACCCAGTGAAATCAATGTGCATGACTACTTGGGCCCATTAATTTCAATGGGTCTAATCTGGATAGAACTTAGTTGGATACAAAGCTCCTCAAGGCCATATATGATAAGATTAACTTTTTAGGACCAATTCAACAGAAGGAACATTTCTTAACTGCAAAAGGAAATAACCATTAAAATTTGTGTAGCAACCTCTTGTGCACCGAAGCTGGAACAAGCTCCCAAAAGATGTATAGCCTGATTTAGGGTTGCCATATAGAAAAATGTACTCAGGACTAAAGGGAGAAAGGTGCTAAGAGGAAGGCACGCTTGGCAAATCCACACCGTTATCAACTCCCACCAAGAAACCAATGTTCCCACTGTAGAAGGACGTGTGGATCCAGAATTGGTCTCCACAGTCACTTACAGAGTCATTGTTAAAACTGTGTTTAAGGAAGACAATCTTACTCGGCTACGAGTGATCGCCAGAGAAGAAGAAGATTCCAAACAGTGAAAATCCAGACAGAAAAGTTGTTGAGTTTTTTTGGAAGAATCACAAAAAATTAATCGGCAAAAACTGCACTGCTGCCATGAGCTGCTATACATACAGATTTTCCTGGAAATTTTGTGGGGGTTTTTGTCCGGGAAATTCTGGACATATGGTGACCCTACATGGTGGTAAGTAAAACATGGTTGTGTGAGTCTTGTACAGACCATAGGATGGGCGAAGTAATCAAAATCCTGAGATGAGGGGTTGGCTGTGGAAACTCCTGGCAGCAGTTTTCTTCCTGGCTGCATAACCCCACCTTCAGAAAATCTCACAGCCTTTTCCATCCAAGCAATGACTCCCCCTTCCCCTGTACCAAACTAGTACAATGACATTAGCTGGCAAAATTAATCCGGGGTTAGGTTTAGCTATGGTGAATTAATTCAACAGCTTTCAAGGAAGGAACTGTAAGACAAGGTGTACTGGGTGGCTGTGTTGTAACCTCTACAGATCACTGAACCAGAATAGGTTTCCCAGCCACCAATTCCTCCTGGAACCAAAACATTGGTTTTCACCTGACCCAGGTTTGCAAATTGTGGTTATTTTCTCAAATTTTCATGGAGTATAAGGTGGTCAGTGGCTACCAGCTGTGCTGGCTATGTACTACCTCTAATAGAGGTGGCAATATAGGTCTGATGATCAGTTCCTGGGAGTCACAAAATGGGGAGAGTGCTTGCTGTGCTCATGAGCTTTCCCATGGGAACTTGGCTACCATGAGCACAGTGGTGCTGGGCTTGATGGGCATTTGGCTCAATTCCACAGGGTTCTTGCATTGTAGATGCGGGTTGGAAGTGCCTAGTGCAAGTTTTAATCTCCAAACTCTGGAAGAGTTGGGGGAGGCTGCGGCAGACTATTAGGAAGCTCCTATTTCTTCTTTGGTGATAAGCTGTAGCCAAGCAAGATTGTCTTCCATTAACACGGTTTTAATAGTGAGTCTGTGACTGTGGAGGCCAATTCTGGAGGGCCTTCTCGGTAGCGGCACCCGTCCTGTGGAACGCCCTCCCACCAGATGTCAAAGAGAAAAATAACTACCAAACTTTTAGAAGACATCTGAAGGCAGCCTGTTTAGGGAAGCTTTTAATGTCTAATAGGTTATTGTAGTTTAGTGTTCTGTTGGAAGCCGCCCAGAGTGGCTGGGGAAACCCAGCCAGATGGGCGGGGTATAAATAAATTGTTGTTGTTGTTGTTGTTGTTATTCCACAGTGGGTGGGAGTTGATCATGGTGAGGGTTTGCCAAGCGTGCCTTCCTCTTAGCACCTTTCTCCCTTTAGTCCTGAGTTCGAGTGTCTTCAACGCCCAAAGGCTGTTCTCCAATTGCAGCGCTCGCAAGCCAGTGTTTCCCAGTTATCCCCGTATCAAAACACCAGGAGAGGACTCGCTGCAGGGCGGGGAGGGGGAGAGATTCAGTGGCCAAAAAGCAAACAAAACCACCTGCGCCCTCCCACCCTTGAGCGTCAGGCCTCTTATCTGCAGCGTGTGTAAATGGGAGGACAAAAAAAAAAGCCCATCTGCCGGGGCTCGCGTCTCCCTCAGGGAATCCTGGCAACCGTTCCTGCTGCTGCACCTGCGAGGGGAGAGGAGAAGGATGCGGCGGCGGAGGACAGAGCCTCCCCCCCCCCCCTTGAATGATTCATAGTTCATCGCGCTGTGCGTCTACGCGGGCAGCCTCGCTCTGCGCCTGGCCGAGCAGGTGACGCTCGAAGCAGCCGGCGAGCCGCAGAAGCGAGAGGGAGAGAGAGCGCGCGCGGCCCTCGGGCTTCTCCTGGTCCAAAGTGGTGAGTGCGTCTCCTCCTTCCCTTGGGAAACGGAATGGCGGCGGAGGGGAACCGGGAATACCCAGGAGCGCTGAGCAGCGGCGACGCGGGAGAACTGCGGCTGCAGGGGGCACGGGCTCGAGGGGGGTGGCAGGGAGGTTTCCCCGCTTCCTTTCTCCCCAGGAGCGGGGAGGTCTTTGCTGAGGTGGTGGGGGGCCAAGAATGGGAAGCGCTGCTCTCGGGTGGAGTCTCGCGCTTCCTACTCCTCCCTCTACAATAGGGAGAATTTGGGTCGCAAAGGGTGCGGCCACCCAGCCCTTGTTTTCTGGGAGCGGGGGACGGGGGAGAGAGAATATTGAAATGAGGAAAAAATCGTCTCGAAATCCCTTAACTAGGATATTTTAAAAAACGCGGGGGGGGGGCATACAAAACGAATAGCCTTTGAAAGGCATTCGTGGGCCACTCCTCTTGTTTTCCCGCTTAGGTAGGCCTCCCGTGTTGGCTTAATAATAATAATAATAATAATAATAATAATAATAATAATAATAATAATGCTGCATGTGCTGAGCCGGGTATGAAATAAGCTTTCCCAGCATGCACCGTGAACGTGAAGAAATGAAATAAAGGCTTCAATTTTGTGTCCACTTGGCAGTGTAAAGCTACAAAATCCTCTTGTGTTCCCATGTATCTGGGAGTGAACCCCCCCCCATTGAGTTTGATGGGGTTTATTTCTGAGTAGACAGGTGCCACAAGTTTCATTAAACTGAGGAAACAAAACATGCCTAGCCTAGGATGTGGCTGGGATCTTTTACAAAGGTAAACAAGATGGTAAGGTGATGTGATTTGGTGTGTTCTGTCTGTTTAATCTCTTCCACCTTTTGGAGAATCCTATCTAATTCGAATAAACAGGATGAAAGGGGAGAGGGGGACATTTGGGGAACATCTTACATGTAGGATCATGACAGGTTACAAGTTTCTTGAGTAAAATAAACAACGCATCAGTTACAGAAAATGTTCTGATTTCTAAATCAAGGCTGGCAGCCCATGACCATTTTGCCATTTCCAAATAAAAATCCTTGACTAGGCAGTGCAGCACAGCATTCTACAATTTAATTGTAAAGGAACTGAGGCTTGATTTCAAATCAAAGCTAATAGATTCTGGACCCAAATTGAAATAATAACAAAAAGATAGAAAGATAAATACAGCTTGAAACATACAGCTTGAAAAATCGTTTAATACTCAACAGTAAGTTATTTGCATTATTTGGTCGCAATTGTTCAATTGGCAGTGCAGAGTTGAATATAAAGGCTCTGGAGCCAAATTCCAGTTCTTTATTGCAGAATTACTAATACCACTATTATTACTATTATTTATTAAATTTTCTATACTACCCTTTATCCAAGGATCAGAGGTTGGTTTACAATATGAAAACACAAAAATATATAACATACTAACAAACAAAAACAATACCCCTACCACTGCCATTTTAAAAGGCCATAGATTGTTTAATTAGCTAAAGGGCTGGGAGAAGAATAATGGTTTTGCCTGGTGCCTAAAGATATGTAGCAAAGCCACCAGGTGGGCCTCCTTGGGGAGCTGCTACAGAAAAGGCCCATTCTTATGTTGCTGTCCTCTGGACCTCTCGTGGAGGAAGCACACAAAGAAGGGCCTCCGAAGATGTTCAGAGGGTCTGGTTTGGTCCATATTAAGAGAGGCAGTCCTTGAGGTATTGTGGTCTGGAGCCATTTAAGGCTTTATAGGTCAAAACCAGCACTTTGAATTGGGCCCAGAAACTAATTGGCAGCCAATGCAGTCAGGCCAGGATTGGCGTTATATGCCTGGTAAGCAACCTGACTTGAATTCTGTAGCAGCTGAAGTTTCCAAACTTCAGCCCCATGTATAATTGTTGGCTATTTGCAGATTAGTTGCGCTGTAGAAGGCGTGCTGGGGAGACCACACATTACAAGGAACGCAAAAGTAACTTTTGCTAGGTTTTAATAACAAAAACTCCTTTTACAATATATCAATAAGCATAACCCATCCACTAGGGTACTGCTACATGCTGCTCTTTATATACCATACCCAACGGCTTAATTAACATAACTTAGTAGCACCTGCTATACTGCTTCACAGCTATAAAACTAGGTCACGTTATTTGCTCTGGCCTTTAAAGAAATACACATCTTGTGGAACAATAATGAACCTTCAAATTTAAAGAGGCCATTCAACAATAATGTGTTGCAGTAATCTAAACTAGAGGTTATCAGAGCATAGGCAGCAGAGGCCATTTGAGCCTCAAGAGGCAGCAATGGATTGAGAAGTACCCCCAAGCTGCATACCTACTCCTTCAGAGGGAGAGTAGTACCATCAAGAGCAGACAACCTCCCATCCATCCAGTTTAGGGAACTGCCCATTAAGAGTGCATTGTAGTCAAAGTGATGCCATCCAGATATTGTGGACTACAACTCCCATCATCCATGACCCTTGGCCATGCTGACCGAGGCTAATGGGAATTGCAGCCCACAAGATTCTGAAGGTGGGGTACCACATTGGCTACCTTGGGTGGTTTATAGAGTTCAAGCTTGGGTTTCTCTTCTTAGTTTTGGTTTTGCTTTAAAAAAAAAAAGTCTGTTGTGGTCCACTCACAGTTAGGTTGCCCCCTTCCCCTAGCTAGAGGGGAGGGAATCAGAGTGGATCATCTTCTCCAACCATCTCCTTACCTTCTTGTTTTTAATAATAATTTTTATTAGTTTTCAATTATAATCCAATAATAGCCTCATTATAACAATACCAATTTATAATACAATTATTAATACCAATCGTTTGAATACCAAATTATATAATTTAGATAAGTGGGCCCCCACATGCTAGAATTGATGGCTTGATTATTTGCTTTATTTCTGCGTTCCAAAATCTTACTAATTTACATTACATTCCAGTCATAATAATTATCTCCTTACCTTCTTGGTTATGACCTACATTTTTCATAACAAAGGATATCTCTGTCCATGGCCTACGAAAGAACATTTACAGTCATTTTGGCCCCATCTACCCTGCTCAAACCCCTGATCTCACAGTACCATATACATGTAATCTACCTTTGTATAAAAGGTCCCACCACTGGTTTGTGGAACGTTGCCTTTGGGAAACTAGTATATTTATTTGCCTACAGAAGCTGACCAGTTCCTTTAAAAAAAAAAGAAGAAAAAGGAGGAGGTGTGTTATTTTATATTTTCATTCATTTATTTCTTTGGCACAGGTTGCAAAATACAAATTGACGGCACCATGGCTACTACTGTGCTTTGCAGCATGATACTTCTGCTGACCTTTAGGCTGGCTTTGACTTTTAGTCACAATCCCAGGAGCCCAGACAGAGTTTCTGAAGCTGATATCCAAAGACTTCTGCATGGGGTAATGGAGCAGCTGGGCATTGCTAGACCCAGAGTCGAATACCCAGCGCACCAAGCAATGAATCTTGTAGGCCCACAGAATATTGAAGGTGAATATTCATCATTCTGAATTATTATTGCTGTTAACTTTTATAATCATTCAGTTTTTAAACCAATACTTAACTGTCATTCTGTATGTGATTCCTTAGCTCTGGATTCATATCAAATGAAAAAAACCTATCACTGAAAATAAGGTTAGTTACTGGTTAGTGTTAGATGGTTTATTTAATTTGTGAAGCAAGTGTTGCTGATTAATGGTAGAGTCCTAAGCACATTCATTAGAGAATGAGTTCCCCTGAACTCTGGGACGTGCTTCTGAGTAATGATGCTTAGGAACACTCTGAAAAATTGTTTTCTCTCTCTAGTTGAGGCTATGGGCCAGTTCAAGCACTGCTTCCATCTTGTGGAGGCAGCTGGAAATTCTTCTTTGCAGTAACAGCTCCACGTGGCTGTCATAACAGGTTAAAGCTGCTAAAGACATGGATTGTCAGTTGTGTAGAGAGTCTCCTTGCCAGCATGCCCCTTACATTTTGCCAGGCATTTGGCTTGTTTAACTCCTCCCCCACTCCTTGTGGTCCTCTCCACGCACAGTTGCTATTTGCATTCACACAATGTCCCATTAAGTTTGGCTCTGTGAGTAGCTCTAAAGTGCAGCTTTATTTCTGTGTTCCAAAATCTTACTAAGCCAAAAAATCTTGTATATTTCTTTTGCTTCTTTTACTTCTGTTAGTAGCAGTATTTTATGACTGTGAATGTATTATATATAATTGTTTTCGTGCCTGAAAAAAAAAACATTTTTGTTTAGGCAAGCTTACCCAGATATGTAGAATGTTGATATGCATATTAACTTGTTTTTGGCTTATTGTTGATTTTAATTATTTTTTGGATGGTTTAAATAGCTGTTTTTAACTGCTTTTATTGATAATTTTGTTGTTTTATTCTTTTTGTAAACCACTTGGAGGGTTTTATTTTCTAACAACCAAGCATTATATACATTCTATTGAATAAATAAATGGTTGCAAGCCACTTTGGGGATTTGTTGCTGAAAGGCAAAGTAGACATTAAAAAAAGTAAGCAAATTTCCTGATAGCTACTGGCATAGAAGTTCTCCATGCCATTGGAGTCCTCCGTGGGTTGCATTGTTTATGACTACCATATTGAGCTGTTGCTATGTTGGAAGCATTTCCTGCAGCTTCTATGTGAGCTTTAACAATTGAATCCCATTCTCCTTAAGGAAGAAAGCCCAACAGCTTGTATACTTCTGCACCAGGGGTGGGGGACCTGTGGTCCTCCATAGGTTGTACTGCAAGAGATCCCTATTGACCTTCTGGCTGGGGCCGATGGGAGTTGGAGTTCCCTGCCCTTATTCTACACTAATAGAAGTTAGTGAAATAGAATAAGGCATTGAAATGTTACAGATCATGACATTGTATCGCCAGTATATGACATCTGTGTCAAATGCATAAGCACCAGCACAAATGTTGACCATTGTGGTTCCAGAACACCTGATGTGCTCCAATTTTAAACTGTGAGCAGCATAAAACACACTGCAGTGCTTTAATCCCCCCCCCCAACAATTACTCAAATTGTTTACAGGTTTCTCTTCAGATGCAGATAGCAGTTTGACAGGTGGAGGGTGATTTTAGTCAGGGGCACAGCAGAAGTGGGAAAGGGTTTAACTCCTCCCCCATTCCTTGTGGTCCTCTCCACGCACAGTTGCCCTCGGAACTGGCCTTCAGTGTCATGGAGGTGGAGACGTTCCTTCAATTATACAGGCCTCTTCAACTGTTAAAGAGGGGGGGAGGCTCAAAACTTTCCTGACCTTTGCAGTTCTTTCTATTGAGATTTCATCAGCATATAAAATGCCACTTTTTAGCCACATCACAGCATAAAAGAAAGATCATTTTAGAACATTTTAAACATTTACTTAATGTAAAACTGCTGTACAACTCTGCCTTTCTAGTTATCACTGAGACTCTGAAATATGTCTAAATGTGTTCATGAGACTTGCATTGTTGATTATGCAGTCAGGGACCGTGTTGTTATTAAAATAGGTTTAAGTGGGCTACCTTGATAAATGCTTTGCTGTTCCTTGCTTAGACATTAGGTGGCTGTTGAGTGCTGGAAGTAAGTTCTAGGAATCCAGTTAAGACTGTATTTATACAGTTTAATCAGCGGATGGTGCACTGTATGTTAACAGCTAAGCAGCAGCCAAATGCATTTTGGAAGTGTGTAATGGAATAATGTCCAAGATGTTAGTGTTACAAATCAAAGCTTTATCTTAACAACAATTTATTTGCTGGTGACTGGGTTTCCTTTGAAGACCTGCTATAATTCCTTATAAGAACAATAAAATAATTAAGTATAGCAGTAACTGCAGCCTTCCTGAATTTTCTACTCATATTGCTGTGCAGTCTTGCTTGGTGTAATTTAACCACCTACAGACGGATTATTTAAAGAGCAGGGAGTGGGGGAGTATGAAAGCATGTATTCAGAAGAGCAGTTCTTTTTTAATAGACTATCATGAACCAGAATTTGGAGACAAAAGATTTAATCTGCCCTGAGTTCATCTTCATCAAGTATTTCATGGTGGGTGGAGCCTTACGTTCCTCAGAGGGCTGAGTGAGCCGGTGGGGAGGGGGGATTTAGAGATATCTTATAATCTGTATTCCAAGGACCATGAGCAAGGAATGCTAAATTGAACTGTCTCATTATGGCAGTGCACCATAGACTTTCTTTCACATGACAGCTTGTCGGCGCTGAACAATTGTGTAGCCTTTCCTCGGAAAGTGCCAATGAGACTTGCCACTTATACCTAATCTATTTACTTAGTGCATTTCTACCCCACCTTTGAGGGCATATTACCCTTACAAGGCAGTTTATAGGAAAATAAAATAAAACTACTAGCATGTAAATAACGCAGAGTCCAGAGAGAAAAGTATTGATAACAATTTACTGAGGAAATTATGGGTGGGGGGGGGGGGGACTTGAGAAAGGAACAGAGCAGTTTTGTCTTTCTTAGTTCAGGCTTTGTACGTAGCAGGGAGACATTTAATCAAACCTACAGAGGAAAGTTCTTGCAGAACAACACAGCCAATCGGAGCACATGCTGCCTCAGTGAACATCATGCCATTATGCTGGGTTGCTCAGTAAGACCTCCACCCATCAACTCTCTTGGCTAGTTGACTTCAATAATAGATGATTGATCTCTGCTGCTGCACTGCCAACAAAAAATATCCAAGAATTAACAATAACACTAGAAGAACTTAAAATTTCCCAGCACAGCAAATAAATAAAGAATAGTCCTGAATAAAATATCAAATTCAAAACTAAAAGCATGCGGTATTTATTCCCACCCCACCCTGCCAGCACATGTAGGGACATGAGGCGGAGCATGTGACACCCCCCTCCCCGCTATTGTGCTGGAATTACTTGCTCAGAAATAGCATGAACATGACTTATGAGGCTGGAGAATATTGAGTAAACCAAGATTACTCAGTATGAGTATTGCCTCCACAGGTGACTATTGTGTGTATTATGTGATAAATTTGCACTGTTGTCCAGGCAACAGTCTCATCAAGAGGGTGGCCTTGATGCTATCATCGTCATTGAGAGGGTGGTCTATTAACTTTCATGGTTGACAAGGCAGCGTGTTTATACTGTGTTATTTTGATTTTTGAGCTGTGCTTCTAGTAAGCCTAACTTCGAAAGAACAATGCTAGAATTAATGGCGTGTTTGAATTACTGTTAGCAATATAGCAGTCAGTACTTTGTTTCTGTCACCCTGGTCCTTTGCTAGGTAAACACTTTATGAAGGTTTACAAAATCACTCAAAAGTGCAAAAATAAGGCATTAAAATTGTGGGATAAAACAAAGGAACTAGGCTAGGGAGAAATTTTGAACTGAAGGGAACTGAAGGAAACAATAATGTGTATTGGCATAAAAATTGCTTTGTATGTAGTCCAGGGGAATTTTGGCAAGCACTTGACATTTTAACTATGTACACACAATAAATAATAGACTATATCTGGAGGCTCTGAGATGCTTTTTTTAAATAGTGGGCAGAACTCTGGTGCAAGAGGTCTGTACAATGTACGGAAGTTGACTTGATGGTGTCTGAAGGATGTTCTGCAACTAAATGGTAAACAAGAATATCTAAACACTTGGAGGAATGTAACACAAAACAATTAAATCTCCATCTTTGGGGTTTCAAAGCATCTAACATTCATTTGAAAAGCCTGTGTTTTTGTGCATTGTAGAGATGCTGCAGATGCCGAAAACTCTTGTTTGTTAGCACAATGACCAAAAGGATATAATAGTGGGAATCATTTCCTGTAGACTCGCTGCTCCACTCCATAACATATCTACACTAAAAACTTGTATTGGTGAGGTTGCCATGTACACATCACTAGAACAGAGGGTATGTACCACAAGAAAAGAGGAGACAAAGTTGCACACACACACGATGCATATTTAGAAATAATTTCAGGAATTTAGTTACAATTTTACAAAAGGGAAGCCAATTAATTTCCCACCGAAACAACTACAGTACAAATAAAAAATAGTAATTAGAAATAAATAAGATGTGCAAAAGAAGCTCAAGGCAGCTAGCAACCTTAATATACTATATGGAAGTGCTAAAGCACAATAATATACCATGAACACAAAACTGAAAATATATGGAAAATACAAAACAACTGCACTCTATTGACAACTAAAGAAATTAATTCCAATTCTTTTGGGTTATGGTGATTTTTACTATGAGGCAAGGTGGCGGTCTTGTTCTTGTTTATTAACCTTAATTAATTGGCAAGCCAGCAGCTCACAGCTGCTATTCACTGCAGATTGAATCCTCAAATGCCCCCGTTTCCTTTTTCAGTGAGATGGGCCTATGGGGGCAGCCATTTCTTCCTCCATACGATATCCCTGAAAAAGGATATTGTGCCGTTTCCAAAGAGCACTTGGTGCTTTGATTCATTATGCACTGCAGCTGCAAGCTATTGGCTTGCCAGTTAATTAAGCTTTTTAAAAAAAGGTTGTAGAGAAGAAGAGGAAAACCAACCATAGGCTACCTCGCAATTCTGGACTAAGAGGACAGGTTTGGCATAAAAGAGGACCCTTGGCAAAGCTATGTACTAGATTTACTGTACCAGTTTTAATGGTCATGGGTTTTCCCGAAGAATACAGTGGTACCTCAGGTTAAGTACTTAATTCGTTCCGGAGGTCCGTTCTTAACCTGAAACTGTTCTTAACCTGAAGCACCACTTTAGCTAATGGGGCCTCCGGCTGCCGCTGCGCCGCCAGAGCACGATTTCTGTTCTCATCCTGAAGCAAAGTTCTTAACCAGAAGCACTATTTCTGGGTTAGCGGAGTCTGTAACCTGAAGCGTATGTAACCTGAAGCGTATGTAACCTGAGGTACCACTGTATTGGGAGTTGTGTGAGGAACATTCTGAGGTTTTCTCTTAGAGATCCCTAGCCTTCCTTCCCCAAAGAAGTGGAGTTTCCTGTGAGAAGGAATGCCTGTTAAACCTTTCTATATCTGTGGCACAGAGAGGCCTTTACAGTTTGAGTTACAGAACAGGAAGGAAGCTTTAAATTATTATTATTATTGTTGTTGTTGTTGTTGTTGTTATTAGGTTTTATAAACAAGAATAATGTTATACAAATAAGTATACCAAGTTTTCTCATGTCATTTGTATATCACAAAAACATCATAATAAATGTGGAAGAATATCTACAACATGTGTTTCATTATTAGTGGTCAGTGTATGAGTTTATGAATTGATTTAAACAATTAGGAAGAAAAAGAAGAAGGGAAGAGGGGGAGTGGCGAGTGGGGTGGGGTGGTTATGCTTCTGTTATTCTACTGAGTGTGTGTGAGGGGTTGTGTCAGCGTTACTTGTGTGGGTTCTCTTACTATTCACTTGTTGTACTTCCTTGGTGGTGAGAGAGGTTGGGTGTGGCTGGTTGTCTTTGGCTGTCTTTACTTTTTAGCTATAAAGGGAGCTTTGGTAATTTTGGCAGAATTTGAACAAATCGGAAACAGATAAGCAAATGAGGAATACATTGTTTCCCACTCTCACAGTGAAGTGAAAAGAAGACTCACAGGCGGGTACTAACATGTTGGAGAACACTTTAACTTTTTAACAAGCCTGTTTTGAAAGCTCATTCCCTCCAGATTAAGAATTTGCAAGGTAGCAAGTGATGTGATGCAGAAGGAGTAAGGTCTAAGAAGAAATCTGAATTGTGTGCTCCAGTGTACCCTCTTTGGCAGTTAATGCTGGATCGTCCATTCCAGAATAAATAATCTGTTGTTGCTCTTTGATCCATTAAACTACTGGTGTGCCAGTAGTGGCTGCTTCTCATTATCCCATCAAAGACAAAAAGACATGAATTACTTCAACCTGGTCACCTCCACTATTTTTAGATGAATAGATGTGTTCTTTTCACGAAATCTATATTGACGTGGGAGAGAGAGATGCAACGAGTAGGAATTTTGGATAATTGAACATAACAGAAAAAAACTGCCGTGCTGGACCAAATTAGGATCTGTGCAGTATACCACTGCTTTCAACAGTGATCAGTCAGATGCTTCTTTGATTTCAATGTCAGCACATGGACTAAAGTTATTTGTCCCCAGCACCAGGGACTCTGAGGTGTGTGCTGCCTGTGAGCTCTTTACCTCAGGAAAAAGGTAAGCTGACCACAGGCTATATGAGACACCCAACAAATTAATTCAGCTTGTGGCTTTTTGTGGACTGCCATTCATTGTTCATCACCTAAGCTAAGAGGCAAGTCAAACAAACACGACAAAAGAAATATGAGGCGTTCTTGAACCTGCTGTACTTTGTGTGTAAATTTTTATTAAAATAAAACTAGACCTAAAGTTAATTTTCAAAATATTTCTATTGTTTTCTGTTAACCAATTCCAAATAGTCACTATTCTCCAATTAAAATTGGCTGTGCAGAAAGGAAGTGCAGAATCCTGAATTCCAAATTTGTGATTTTAAGGATACTAATATTGCTTTGCACTTTTTTTGTATGGAATTTCTTAGCCAGTTGCCTATACTTATTCACACCCTTCATTAACTAGTTCACATGTGAAAGACATAAAAGATGCACAGAAACAATGTTTTGCGTATGATTAGCATTTTTCTCAAAACATCTGGACTCTTTTCCTATGGTTACTTAGGTAATTTCTAAACCAAATATATAATTTCTGCAAAGCTACACATTGTATAGCATTTTAAATGATATGCTTAACTTTGTCTTCTTGCATTATGCTGTTGTCCCACAGCACTTGATTGCAGCTTTGCAGAGTCATTTACATGAAGATTTATAGCATGACAAAGTGTTGTCCATGTTCCAAGGGAAAATCTTCATTCTTGCATGTTCTTAATCATCTCTTAACTATTTTGAAAAAAGCAGTTTTTACTCGTGGAGATATAAATCCTTATTTATGATCCTGTTTGTTACATGATTAATAAATAAATAAAACAGCCAAGACTTCCTGCCAAGTCACTGACAGCCTGCAACTTGTCATTATGGTTCATTGTAACTCCCCCCCCCCCCAACACACATTTATACTTTGCTTGATTGTGATAAAACCTCAGTATACAAAAAGAATAGAGCAATAAAATTATCAGTAAAGAACAGTTAATACTTAGTATTTAAAATCTTCAAAAATATTTAAAAGCAACAATAAGCTAGAACCAGATTAAAACATATGACAGCCTCTGCTTGTCAGGATAGGCTTGCCTGAACAATAATGGTTTTAGCAGGCTATTCCCATTATAGTTCACTCCATGGCGGCTGAAGTGCATTCATGGGAAAGCTGTTCCCATCCTACCTGCTTTCTGCATAGTATAATAGCTTCAAGTAAGGCCCTGCTTCAGATCTAAAGTGGTGGTGGGGAGATGATTGGCCTAGTATGGTTAATCTACACCAGGCATGGCCAAATTTGGCCCTCCAGCTGTTTTGGGACTACAACTCCCATCATCCCTAGCTAACAGGGCCAGTGGTCAGGGATGATGGGAATTGTAGTCCCAAAACAGCTGGAGGGCCAAGTTTGGCCATGCCTGATCTACCCTGTCCTCCTTATTGGCTAGCTTATGACATCACCAAAATGCTACATCGTGATGGTGAAGCAATTGTGAGGCACTAATGTCACATCCACCCCATCCATTTAAAGCACATAGCTTCCCCCAAAGAATTCTGGAAACTGTAGCTTATCTCTCACAGGGCTACAATACCCAGCACCCTCAACAAACTACAGTTCCCAGGATTCTTTGGGGGAAGCCATGTGTTTTAAATGTATGGTTGGATTTGACCTAAGGCTACTGGGATTGGGTGTGATCCTAAAACAGATGGGAAAATGCTGGATGTGGATCTTGACTAGGATGAATGAACACTTTCTCCATCTTCAGGAAGCCTCCTTAGGCCAATGACTGAGAGTTCAGATGCCCATATTTTAAGAGTTCTGCTTTTCCTTTTCTGAGTTTGCTACCCTTGGGGTCTTTCTTCCTGAGTCCATGCAGTATTTGAGGCTAGTGTTAATGTACATCCTCAAGTGCACATCCAGTTTCAAATCCAGATGTTGTCCAAGAAGAAATGGACGTGGAAAGTTATTGAAAGGGAACAGAGGGAGGCTTCGTGTTCTGTCATATAGTCCATTAATGTAGCCCTCTTGATGTTAGAGAAGTAAACCAGGGTCTTGACTTTGGTTTCTTAGTAATTCTAATGTAGTAAAATCATGTTATCAAAAAGATGCTGCGTATGGTTCTGTCTTTATTAGGTGGTGCCCATGAAGGACTTCAGCACCTTGGTCCTTATGGAAATATACCAAATATTGTAGCTGAGTTGACAGGTGACAACATACCTAAAGATTTCAGTGAAGATCAGGGATACCCAGATCCTCCAAATCCTTGCCCACTTGGAAAGACAGGTAAGTTGCATGGACTTACTACAGAGTTTTGTGTTAAATTCTGCAAGAGAAGTGAGAGGCATTGCAGCCAGCAAAAAGACTCAAAGGAGGATGTGAAGCATGGCCACTAGGAGTGTGACTTGGGGAGAATCCTAAGGGTTAGACAGAGAGATGTGGAGGGCCGCATTCAGCCCCTGAGCTGACATTCCCCATCCCTGTTTTACATTAATCCACATTTTTCTACTAAGAGTGAATTATGAACATAATTGTGGGATTTAGATTCTATTTAATTTACACGACTGGTTCTGCTTCCAAGGTGCAGATTTAGAAAATATTGGCCATTTTTGCCAATGGAGGCAACAGGTAGGATGAACAACTGGGGACTAATTAGTAATGGGAACAGGAATGGGGGAAGTGAAAAGGAATGGTGCAGGTGATTGACACCTTGACCATGGTCTGCTTTTGCATAACTGGCCAGTGTTTTCTTCAGATACTGATGACGGTGTTCACCACACAGAAAGGTAGAAAGTCCATGAGATTATATATTCCATTGTAGCAACCCCATAATGTAAATATGTCATACAGGATTTTGGGTTATTCACGTAATCATTTTCCAGGATGCCTTAAAAAATCCTAAGCGCACTTACCATAAAGGTGCCTAAAGTAAGGATTGCTTAAGATTAGGACAGCGACCCTTCCACAAAACAGTGTCCATTGTTCATTATAACAGAGCTGCCTGATCCTATGTAGGCTTATTCAATTCTGAGATAAGCATCCAAAGGGTTGTGGTCCAGTAGCACAATCCTGTGCATGTCTACTCAGAAGTACACCTCACTGAGTTCCATGTGACTTATTTCTAGGTATTGTGTGTATAGAATGGTAGCCTTGGTCTCCTTCCCCTTTCTAACTGAGTCTAAGGCAGAGCTAGGAAAACAGGAAACAACGTTATTGACATTTTCAGTGAATACTTCCAGGTGACTTAAGTACTTATGTGGGATGAAACACATTCAGAAACCTCTTGTGGCATGCTTGAGAATAGAAAACTATTGTGTAATTTCTTTTTCCAGAAATAACATCTCAATTCTTATTTTTCTGTTTATCTCTCTAGATTTTTCCTTTCTTCTTCTCCTTTTTTCCTATCTTGTTTAGCCCAATAGACTCTGTTAGTGGTTAAAATGTCAAGATTGAAATAATAACTTCCGTAGTATGTCTATCAAAAATAGATTTCTGGCCTCCCCCCCCCTTAATTTTAAAACTACAGCCAAAATGTTGTTGGTTCGACTAAGATGCATCCAGATATGAAAATGGATAGCATTCCTTGGAAACTCTTGCTGTCGTTGTAAAACTGTTCTTTTGGACACTTTCTGGCTAGTGAATCATATGTTACTTGCATTTAAGCAAAGCAGTTTTCAGAGATTTAAATATAAACTCCAGTCTGTGCCCAAGTAAAGATTGTAAAAACATATTACATGTTAAACTTATTAGAGAATTTCCTCAGTGGGGTTTGTGGACTGGCATATTGAAAGATGGGCCTCTCTTAGTGGTTTCCACAGTAAGATGTTCTGTCCAGATTTAAACATCTTGGCACCCAAACCTTTCACTATTAGGGCCCCTACTGCTCTGCTGTGGCCTCATCCCTTTCCTGAAGTAGTAAACATAAGAGATGGTAAATTATGGCTTGCTTCCATTTCCAGGACTGGCCAGTTGCCTTTTTTGTTCTGTAGGGTTGCTCTGAAATTACACCTGTAAGCTCCTTTAGTAGTACCCTTTGGTATAACTCATCAGGCCCTGGAGATTTGAATTCATTTAAAGTGGCTAGGTTTTCCCTTACCACCACTTTTCCTATCTTGGGCTGCAGTTTCCTCCTTGCATCATTTATTCTGTTATCACCAGATTGGGCACTTACTGAGCAGGCTAAGCATCTTTCTGCTAATAAATGCCCTGGAAGAAGCTCATCTTCCAACAGATATACTATTTGGCCTCCCCTCCGCCCACAATTCTTATACAGTGGTACCTCTGGTTACGTACACAATTCATTCCAGAGGTCTGTTCTTAACCTGAAGCACCACTTTAACTAATGGGGCCTCCTGCTGCTGCCGTGCCGCCGCCGCACAATTTCTGTTCTCATCCTGAAGCAAAGTTCTTAACCCGAGGTACTATTTCTGGGTTAGCGGAGTCTGTAACCTGAAGCATCTGTAACCTGAAGCATATGTAACCCGAGGTACCACTGTATTTCAGAAACTCAGGGGGTATTTGATAAAGCTGAATGTTGGAAGATTCAGAACAAATAGAAAGCATTTCTTCACACAATGCATAGTTAAGCTACAAGTATTGGCTACCATCTTGGATGGCTTTAAAAGAGAATTGGACAAATTCATGGAGGATAAAGCTAGCAGTGGCTTCTAGCTATGATTGCTATGCCCTATCTCCCCTGCCAGAGGCAGTATGCTTCTGGGTACCAGTTCCTGGGAATCTCAGGTGAGGACAGTGGTGTGATGCTCAGATTCAGCTTTGTGGGCTTCACAGGGCACCTGGTTGGCCACTGTGAGACCAGAGTTCTTGGCTTGTTGGACTTCTGGCCTGATCTAGCAGGCTCTTCTGTTCTTAGCATTTTACAAGAACAGTATTTGATAAAGATCTATTTCTTAGCTAGGTTTTGAGGTTCTTCTTTTGATTTTTGGTACTGCCTTTTTTTTAATTTAATATTTGAACAGCAGTTCGTTTGACTTACACATTAAACATATGACCCAGCAAGAAATCAGTAAAGAAATGAATTTTACTTTATGTCTCTTGCAAGGAATGGTGGAAATGAGTGTTGCCTCCAAAGAGGAAAAGTACCGTTTCCTAATCCTCTATCCTTTTATTATAAAATTCATTGCATATGTTCATGGTGTGGTTTTGCTGATATATTTTACAAGATGTCAAGCAGCTCAGCACCCCCCCCCCCTTTTTTCTCCTTCAGTTGATGATGGATGCCTTGAAAACACACCAGACACAGCTCAGTTCAGCAAAGAATACCAACTTCACCAGCATCTTTTTGATCCAGAACATGACTATCCAAGCATGGGAAAATGGGTGCGTAAATCTTGTTTACTTTGGAAATCTCCAAATAATGCTGAATTAGTTAAGAAAAGGTTTTTGTAACAAACTTTATAAAAGAAAACTATAGACTGTCAACCACACCTTTAGAGCTAGATTGCAATTGTCACAAAAGGACATTAATCTGCTACACCCTGTTATGTTCACTATCTATAAATTTTGTGTATGAAGAATCTAACAAAACATTTAGAACTTTAGAATGAAGGAACCTGCATTACAAGGTTGCTATAAAGCTTTCAATTTAGTTCATCGCAGCCTAAAAGCTGTCAATGCTCAGTTGATAAATACATTGGTTTAGCAATGCTTGTTCACAAGAAAATGATTACTCCATTATAGCTGACTCAATTTTAGATTTATAGCACTGATCACCTTTAGGATTCCTAAACTTTTAGTCAGTCATGTGAAAATTACCACGTGCTGGAAATTCTTATTACATTGTGCTTGATTATCAAAGATTGTAACATTAAACAAACCAGATGTTGAACTTGAAATAACTATTTATGCCTGTTCCACTTAGGTTTTTTTGGTAAGTTATTTATTTTTGTACCTCTACTTTGAAAACTTTCAGGTACTTGTGTCGAAAGGTGCATTCCTAAAACATAAGCCATAATCTAGCCATAATTTATCCCATTGGTTTCAGTAGACTAGATTGAGACACATGCTTAACTCATTCACTGAAATAGTGGGTTAAACTTGCCTAATTTTGGCCATCTTGTGCAAATAATATGTTTTTTTAAAATATACTACACACTTAAAATGTTTTGCAAAATACATTACTATGTCTCTTATAAAGCAGTAGCTCATTATACGATGGAAGAAAGATTGGCGATAAATATAAAGAATGATGATGATGATGATGATGTTAATATGATTTTGAAAACAAAATAAGAAAATTGAGATCCAAATGAGATCCAGATAAAAGCATGACAGTTTCTGCCTCATACATCCTCTGATGTAAAATATGCTTAATTCTTGTTCAGTTCCAAGAGGAGCAAGAGATGTTCAGTGTCTCATCAAAAGTCTGAACTCTCCACTAGGGGAAACTTGCGCTGTATTTTCAAATTTACCCTTATTGCAGGGATAATGTTCTTATATATCAGATTTCATAACCTTATCTGCACTCTGCTGCTTATTATATTTAAGCATTAGTTATGGTTTCAAAATATTCTCAGGCAGACAAAACAAAATATGATATTTGTTGAGCCGAGTCTGTCTTTTCTTTCACAGTGCAACTTTTTGCCTTAATTACAGTCCAGCTTTTTTTAAAAAAAGAAATTGTAGGAAAACATTTATAGAAGATTCAGGTAGAACAATAAGTTAAGGGAAAGTACACTTGATACCATGGGGAAATAATGTACAGTTCTGTTGTTGTTGTTGTTTTACATGTTAAATTGATTTTTCCCCCCAAGTGAGTTTGCAGAAATTAACTGTAGCCAAGAATGTCTCTTCTTGGCCAATTTCATCTCTGTTTCCTTGTCTCTTTGGCACAGCTCTGATGAAATAGTTGAGGCCAGGCAAAAAGCAATGTCTTGTGAACTTGGGTTTTAAATTAACATGAGAAATACTAAACAGATAATGTTTGGCACAAAAGACGCCAGCCCTTGGGCCAAGTAAGCTTATACTTACATTGTGCCAGATCTGAAGATAGGCTGCTGTAATGCCAGAATGACCACCAAATCCAATGCATGCTTAACCTAGAAGGGGAAACACACGCAAGAAGTACAGAAATGGCATAAGAACAGCAGACGCACCTCCGGCATCCCTAGAAACAAATGTCACGTTGAGAGAAAAGCCAAGTGAGCTCCTGGGACTGAAACAAACACCACAAGCAATCACACACAGCCACTCTCTAACCACTCAGTCGCAGCCGCAGAATGGCGTCAGATGCTCCACAGGGCCTTTATCGCCCCCTCCTCCCATAGCTCCAACACCCAGTCACACAGATGCCGGGAGCCAAGGGGCTGCAAGACAAGCCATGATTCTGTCTCTCATTCTACACAATGCGGGTCCCTGCTTTGAATCCAGGGGACAACCTCAGTTGGAAAGTGAAGAAAACTCACCTGCCAACCCAGACACATCTGAGCCATTCCGCAAGAGCGCTGCATCAACCAAGAGTCTGCTTTGCTTGGGCCAGTCCACCCTTTGGGCCCACTACCTCCCTCGGGCAGCCCCAGTGACTTAGGCTGTGTACACATTCCTGTTTACTCTGCATCCAGTGCATCCCCACTTCCGGTTTGGGAAGCATCCCCTCCTCCTCCTCCCACCTGACTGCTTCATCCCCTC
The DNA here is from genome assembly GCF_965112155.1 of Podarcis liolepis. Classification (NCBI taxonomy): domain Eukaryota; kingdom Metazoa; phylum Chordata; class Lepidosauria; order Squamata; family Lacertidae; genus Podarcis; species Podarcis liolepis. The sequence goes on from NC_139554.1 coordinate 40,759,758, forward strand.
CCCCAGGAGCACTCATTTCCCTTGTGCCCATGAGGTAAGGTTACCAGACATCCCCATTTCCCAGGGACAGTCCCCGGATTTACAAATCAGTCCCCTGACAAAATCCATCTATTTAGTAGGAAGTTGAAAAGTGTCCCCCAATTCATTGAAAGAAATCTGGGAACCGAACCATGAGGGGACCATAGTTAGCTGCTGCCTCTTGAGCCCATCAAGCTCTCCGCACCCGGGACTAGGCTTGGGAACTGGGATCCAGATCACTGTGCTCTAGCCACAGAGACACACGTAGCAAAATCAGAGCCTTTACCGAACAGTGTCCAGAACGAAGGAGCTCCTGAGAAATAGCAACATGTGTGGGTTTATCAGCCATTAACTCCAGTAGGGCTTCCAGTAGGACACACAGCATGGTAGCAGGTAATGTGTTCCTTACAGCCTCAGCTCCATGCTAGGAAAATGTTTATGTTTTGCCTGCCCATCATGTGGTATGAAAGAGGTACCCATTGTCTGACTTGCATTCTTCCTGTGCGTGGGTTTTGTACTGCTGGTGGTGTGCTCTTTCATGGCAACATGGATGGAACAGGTGGAGATATGTGTGGGGTTCATATATCCCACCCACGTACACACTACTGAGCTAGGGGAACCAGTGGCCTGACAACTAATGGCTTAGTTGTCAAACAAATCGGCTCCCGAATGCTGCAAACCCAGAAGTGTTCCGGTTTGCGAATGTTTTCAGAAGCCAAACGTCCATTGCGGCTTCCGCTTGATTGCAGGAAGCTCCTGCGGCCAATCGGAAGCCATGCCTTGGTTTTCGAATGCTTTTGGGAGTCGAACAGACTCCCGAAATTGATTAGGTTTGAGAACCAAGGTACCACTGTATAAGGTTGCTCTTTAGGTGCTGTGTTCCTGTGTCTCCAATCCCATTTCAGCCACCTCAGCCGATGAATCAGCTGCTGCATACATCACATGGTGGGCAGAATATCTTGAATTCTACCAGCACTGCAAGGCTCCGGATACACCCTAGAACCCCAGGGGAGGCAGGGGCTTTCTCAAGAACAGGACGTGTCCTAAAGCATTTGTTTCTCAGAAATCAAGGTTTAATTTCAGAAGTGATGGTTTTGTGAAACTCTCACCACATCTGTTGTTATTGTGACTGTTGGGTCAATTGCTTACATAGCAATTACGCAGTAATCTGATTTTATATATATATATATATATATATATATATATATGACAGACACACACACAGAGGTTTTCTCTTAATTTCTCTTAAACCTTTTTTTACTGCAGCACCATTGAATAATTCCAATTGAAACAAAAATCTGTTGAGCATGTGTCTGACATTCCAGACCTTATTTGAGCTCACTACATCTATGAAATATAGCAATATGTGGAAACACTTGTACAGGCTGTGGTCATAGTCATCGCCTTTTTAATTTTTATTTTTTTAAATAGTTTTCTGTCTGCCAAGACAACCCTGGCAGTTTTTAAAAGGTTCACTCTATTAAAAACGTTCTAGACCAAACAGGTTTTATTTTTTTGAAGGAAGTTTATTAGGATGCTACCTAAATGAAGGAAGGAATTGTGACTAGGATTTCTTTACCCAGAGGGTGCTTAACAGTCTGCGGGGGAAGCAGTTGAGATAAGAATTCTTTAAAAGAATTAAATTGTGTTACACACAGAAGCCACCAGGAGCAAGTGCTATATAAAAAACCAATACTGTTCTGCCCATAACCTGATGGCTCTGCTCTTCCTTGCAGTTTGTATACTATAGGGACTAGGAACCTGTGGTCCTGCAGATGGTGGTGACCTACAGCTGCCATCATCCCTGACCACCGGCCTTACTAGATGGGACTGTTGGGAGTTGGAGTCCAAGTTCCCCATCCCTGTTATACCAAGTAAAAGACTATTGGTGCACCTAGTGTAGTATTTCGTACTCTGACTGATGACAGGTTTCCCACAGAGGTCCTTCCTAACCGGTGCCTTGTATTTTTTTATGCAGATACTGAACTTGGGATGTTGTGCATGCAAAGCATGTGGTCTACTACTCAGCGATTTTTCCACTCTCCGAGACAGTTCAGATTAAAACCATCATGCAACTTAGAATCATCATATATTCCTATTCATATAATGGTTGATGACACTAAGTGTCCCAGAAGAATACCAAAATATTTTATTAATAGCTACAGTAATTCAAATGTTTTCTTGTGGTTTATCTTTCCAACAACATGGCATTCTCTCCTGAACTGCTTTCCAAAATATTCATATGCTAATATTTAGATGGCACAAAGTCTTGCTTGAAGAGCTACAAAATTTGATCCATACTTTTGTGTTTTCCCCCTCTTCTTCTTCTTCTTTCAGAATAAGAATTTACTCTTTGAGAAAATGAAGGGTGGACCAAAAAGAAAGAAAAGGGTAATTTTCAGAATGCAACTTGTTTTCATTTTAGTGCCTTAGTGTAGAAAAAGGCAAAAATGCAAAGTAAAAAAAGATTGTTGAAATACTATGATTAGTACATCTATATTAAAACTTGGACTTTGTCCTTTCTTCCAGTAAATATCTGTGATAAGCAATACAACTTTTGCAAAAAAATTCTTCCGTCTAAGCCAGCATGTCCTAATATTTTGTTAACCAAGACCCTTGATTTTGAATTAAAACTGGAAGTATACTTCACCTTGCACCTCCTCCCAGAGATGCGCTTCCAAGTGAAGAAGAGTAAGAACCACCCTCAGTTGAAAACTCCCTCTGTCTTTTTAAACTTATCAGTGTTTTGTGTGTGCTTCATATTATTATTAATATAAAATTTATTTCTTACCCTAGGGTCTCATGGCAGGTTACAGCAATTTAAAATACAACATTAAAAACAGATTTTAACAACTTACAACCACAAAAATAGGGTGGGCCCTAAAAATCTCAGGTGTCAAAGTCCAGGGTAAAGAGGTGCACTCCAGCATTCACCGAAACTGTATGGTGAGGTTGCCAGACACATCTGTCAAGAGGGAGTAGTACAGAGTGGCTGCAGAGATTACTCTTCCCCAGGAACTGAGGGTGGCTGAATTACCAGGAGGGCCAATTTGCTAATATCAACACCTGAGAGGGTCTGTAGGCAAGGAGACAGCCTTTCAGGTATCATTTAGTGTCTTAAGCAGTAATATGAGCACCTTTAACTGGGCCCAGAAATGAACTGGCAAACAATGCAGGTGTTTTAAAATAGCGGATATGTGAGATCTGACTAGAACTCCAGCCAGTAATCTGGCTGCTGCATTTTGGACCAGTTGAACTTTCTGAGTCATCTTTATGGGTGGCCCCATGAAGATCGCACTGCAATAATACAATCTGGAAGTTACCAGAGCATGGAGTACAGTGGCCAAGTCACTTCTGTCCAAAAGGGGCCATCACTGGCAGACCAGCTGGGTCTGGGGGAAAACATGCCTAGCCGCCGAGGTCACCTGTTGAATCCAGGAGCACCTCCAAGCTGCAGATGTCCTCCTGCCAAGGGAGTGCAACCCTGTTCAGAACAAGCCATCTTCTCACCTTCTAGTCATGAGAACTTGGGGCACATCTCTGTCTTCAGGATTCAGCCTGTTTATTGGCCCACACCCAGACCATCACTGCCACAGTCTAACAAATGAACTGCATCTCCCGGATTCAGATGGAACAGAGTAGTGTGTCATCTGCATATTGATTACAATTTATTATTAATAATAATAATTAAATGTGTATACCACCAGGGACACGGGTGGCACTGTGGGTTAAACCACAGAGCCCAGGACTTGCCAACCAGAAGGTCGGCGGTTCAAATCCCTGCGGCGGGGTGAGCTCCCGTTGCTCGGTCCCTGCTCCTGCCAACCTAGCAATTCAAAAGCACGTCGAAGTGCAAGTAGATAAATAGGTACTGCTCCGGCAGGAAGGTAAACAGCGTTTCCGTGTGCTGCTCTGGTTCGCCAGAAGCGGCTTAGTCATACTGGCCACATGACCCGGAAGCTGTACGCTGGCTCCCTCGGCTAGTAAAGCGAGATGAGCACTGCAACCCCAGAGTCGGTCACGACTGGATCTAATGGTCAGGGGTCCCTTTACCTTTATCTTACCACCTGTAATCTGAAGGTCACAGGGCGATTCATTGTTGAACTACTCTTGCATCAAGTTTCTACCTGATGTTCAACTGAAAGCTACCCTCCAGTCATTTAAGTCCATTAGATCTAGTTCGCTGTCTTCTGTGTGGCAGCTTCAGTTATTTGAAGAGTGCTGTTATGTCCCTCCTGCCAACAGTCTTTTCCAGGCTAAACACGCTCAATTCCTTCAGCCAAGTGACTTGGACAAGGCCTTAGAAAAAAACCCTGTGTTGTATAAAGATTTGCTCATTCTTACCAATCAGATACTTGGGAAACTAAATTATAGCGCTATTGGTTGAATGATGCTTTTGCTTACAGAGTGTTTAATCACACTTATTTTAGTTGTCTTTATTAGGTGGGTCATCATTACCCCCATTTTACAGAATTGAGATTGAGGGAGAAAAATTCAGCTACAGTCCTAAACACACTTACTAAAGAGTAAGCCCCACTGAACACACTTAAAATCTCCCTGAATTCTTTTCCATTTCTAATTGCATTAAAAATATTTTTTCCCCAGAGTGTAAATCCATATCTTCAAGGACAAAGGCTGGACAATGTTGTGGCAAAGAAGTCTGTTCCACATTTTTCAGATGAAGAGAAAGAGACTGCAGAAAATGAATGAAGCTTTGTGGAAAGCCCTAATACGGCTTATATAATCACTGCATAATCAGTGATTCAAATCCTCATAGTGGTTGCATGTTTATTACTAATATATTTGTTGCTGAAAAGCAGCTGGATTTGTAGCATTTGTTATCCTAGATACATGAACACAGTTGTGTTTTTTGTTAAGTTACGGTATTAGGAAGCTCTTGATTTACTTTAGACCTGGAGCAAGCTTTGAAAAAAATTATCATTTTAATAACTGGCGTGAATTAAACAGCTTTATGAAGCAGCTTGTAAAGAAGAGGACCATTTTTCCAAAATTTTCCTATTATTGTACTTATGATGTGATGTTTGTTCTCTGGGAACAATTATTTCATTAAGTTTTGTTTGTAAATAACCGCCTAATTCACAATAAATGTCAGATACTTGCTGTTTGTTTTAATAAACACTGAAAGCAGTCTTCAGTATTTGCATGGATATATAAACGTGTTTCGGATGATTTTTGAGGAAATGGCTTGCCTTATTTTACTGGAAGACAAATAAACTTTGCTATGAATGGAATCTACACAGTAAAACATTTTCACTTGCTTGCTGGTGAAACTTAGGTACCGCAAATGATAAGGTGAAATATTTATTTTCTTTATACAGCTGTGCATTATACAGTGTGCATTTTTAACCAGGAGATGCCACAGCTAATAACGGAGCAATAGTCTGTGATCCTGATGGTTTATCCCACACTAGAGGTTCAGACTACAGTGGTACCTCGGGTTAAGTACTTAATTCGTTCCGGAGGTCCGTTCTTAACCTGAAACTGTTCTTAACCTGAAGCACCACTTTAGGTAACGGGGCCTCCTGCTGCCGCCTCGCCGCCGGAACACGATTTCTGTTCTCATCCTGAAGCAAAGTTCTTAACCCGAGGTAATATTTCTGGGTTAGCAGAGTCTGTAACCTGAAGCGTATGGAACCTGAAGCGTATGGAACCCGAGGTACCACTGTATTGCCTTTCTGCGCATGCTGAATTTCAAGGGAAACCCCATACAGTAACATTGCCTTGAGATTACAAATCTCAAATGGTTAACTAATGTTAGGCCTGAATCAAATATACCTACCTGCCTATCCACAATATGATTTAATTTCTCTGCCATCATCGCAACATAAAAATCCAGGAATAATGATGTATAGGGAAGCTTTTAAAGGTTTAATGTTTTACTATGTGTCAGCGCTGCCTCAGGTCCTAGCTCACAGAGGACCAACGCCAGTTGCTCTTTATAAACAAAAGTCTTTATTGTGGTTCATTGTTGGTTTGACATCCGTGGCGCGCAGCGCTACGTCTGAGTCCTTAGACCGGCGAAGCTCCGCCTGACTCCTCCCCGCCCCTACACCAGTTCAAGACCCGAGCTTTGCTCCACCTTTTTCTCTCCTCCTTCTGCTCCTTTCTCCTCCGGGTCCTCCTGCCCTCTGGGGTTACCTCCTTCCTACTTTCTTCGGAGGCGGATTCTTCTGACTCCTCCCCACCCTTCCGGCGGGCTTTAGGACCTGGCTCCCAATCCGGGTTTTCTGCTGGCCCGCGCGCCTCCACATTTGAACTTGGCGCGCGCGCCCAGCCGCCTACTTTCCTCCTAACGGCTCCACTGCCCCCCCCAGTGCTTTCTCCTTCAGGGAGGCTGGCCGGACCTGCTCTTCCCTCCGCCCCTCCACTCTCTGACGGAGGCGTGGTCAGTCCAGCCTCACTCTCTCCTCCTGCAGGAGGAGGCTCTTGTTCTAACCCGTGGGATTCTTCCCCCCCGCTACGCTCTGGTGGGGAAGCTACCCCTGATTTCCAGCTGCCGCTTGGAGACTCCCCACTGGCCCCCCTTGCCCTGCCTTTGGGGGCCCCCTTCTGGGAATCCTCTGATTCGCTGGAGAGACTCATGGAATCTCTCTGATCACTGGCATACCCTCCTGAACTCCCCTCAGATTGTTCCCCTTCGCTCTCCATCTCCTCCTTCCACTGTGGCTCAGCCCCCGAGGCCAAGAGACTATGTTTTTATATATGCTGGAAGCTGCCCAGAGTGGCTGGGGCAACCCAGTCAGATGAGAGCAGGGTTTACAAATGATTTATTATTATTATTATTATTATTATTATTATTAATTAATTAATTTAAAAATGTCAAGGTTATGTGACCAAGAGAGTTCAAACTTCATCAGTAATGGGTATCTTGACACACACATGCACACACTGGGGATAGCCCATGACAATTGTTTAAGCTTTCCTCCCAATAGTTGTGCTTGAAAAGCTGACATGGAATAAAGGAAGTCTAGGTAGAGAGATGGCGCCCATGTGCTAGGTAAGCACTATTTCCATTTTTCCAGCTGAAAACGCAGCACTTTTAATATTTTCTCATAGTTTTTGTTTGGCTGTATTCTTATGGGGGAACATTAAGCACTCAGTTCTCCAGCAACATACATGGCATACTTATTCTTTTGTGCTGGAGCATTCTGACACAAGTTGAAGGATCAGCCTAAATTCCTCCTGTGCCTTCTTCCTAATTCACCATGAGAAGGGCGCCTGTAGTAACGGTTTGTGCTTGCTTTATTTATGACAAAAACTCCCCCCCCCCCAGTGACTATGTGGTTCCCCACATTAGAACTATCTGGTAGCCATGTGTTGAACACATGGGAGCATTGCAAATCTTAAATGATAGTAAATGCCATGGCAGAAACCTTTGCAATTACAGCCGACAGAACTTTGAAGATCACGTACAGCTAACGCTATCTAGGGTGGTGGGGTTTTTTGGTTTTTTTTTTAAGGTTTCTGGGCACAAGGGAAGGAATAGGGTGAAAGGTTCCAATCTTGAAAGGATGGGGTGACTAAAATCATTTTTCCACCGAAAATGAGAATAATTGCTTTCTGCAGAAACATGGAAAATAAGAGTGTCGGTGGCACAACATTCCCCCATACAATTAATTTGTTGGATTAAGCTGAAAGTATGAAGAAGGAAAATAACTTGGTACCTCCAAGTTCTTGTCATACTGCCCTTCTGTCTTCGTCACAGGTTCCTACCCCAGTGCGCATGGATTAATAAATGTTAAGCAGATGCTATTGCAGACCTTGTCATCTCTTTTTAAAATCCACTGTGCTTCCAGTGACATACACAAGGGCACTTAAAATTCGCTTAGGAGACCTGAGTGAGGAAACTGAGCTTAGGAGACGTGACTGAGAAAATACAGTAAATTAAAGTCAACATGCAGTTTTCTCTTCATACCCACTTGTAACTCTGCCACAATTAGGTATGGAAGCCCATTACTAATTATTACAGGTTGCACCCAACTAAGTTCTCAGAATACAGTCACTGAAATAAATCGAATTGTTAGTCAAGTCAACAGCTTTTAAAGGGTTTCATCCACATATGACTTTTTAAAAAGGGTAAAGGACCCCTGACAGTTAAGTCCAATCGCGAATGACTCTGGGGTTGTGGTGCTCATCTCGCTTTACTGGCCGAGGGAGCCAACGTTTGTCCACAGACAGTTTTTCTGGTTCATGTGGCCAGCATGCCAAACCACTTCTGGCAAACCAGAGCAGTGCACGGAAACGCTGTTTACTTTCCCGCCGGAGCAGTACCCATTTATCTACTTATCCAGGTTGGGAGGAGCAGGGACTGAGCAACGGGAGCTCACCCCGTTGTGGGGATTCGAACCACCGACCTTCTGATCGGCAAGCTCTAGGCTCAGTGGTTTAAACCACAGCGCCACCCACATCCCACATATGACTTAGTTCAACACAATCCAGTAATTCTATGCCTCCATTGTACAGTCCTAGCAATGTGAAGGTCTCCTGCTGTCTTAACTTAGTCCACTCATTCTCTTTTGCTGCCTCAGTGCCTGAAACTCCTCCCTGGACATCATGGTGCCACCTCTGTCTCTTCCTTCACAACTCTTCTCCAAACCCACCTATTTAAAGACTCCCAATTTCTACTAAAACAAAGCCCAAGTGTGCATAACTGTATTCACTCACATTAAAATGTAATTACTCTCGCCCCCCGTCTCCCACCCCTCCAGCTCTGGTTTGGGCCTGGAGGGGCCTGGGCAAGATGTTGGGGCACACCGATTCCTCGTTGTTGCCATTGCCCATTTGCTTTATCTTTTCCACTGGACGTACATCATTTTCCAGCAAGAGAGAACAGGGTATCTGGAGGTTATTGCTCCCACTTCTCCTTGCTCCTCTCACTTTCTTGCATAGGGCAGGTAAACAGGCAGCAACAGCAAGGATGAGCAGCAGAACCAAACTGCCTTATACAGCGTCAAACCACTGGTCCATTTAGCTCACTACTGTCTACATTGGCTGGCAGTGACTCTACTGGGTTTCAGGCAAACAAGATTCCAAGCCCCATCTGGAGATGCCGAAGACTGAACCTGGGTCTTTCATGCAAAGCAGGTGCTGTCTTTCAGCTGCTGCCCATTGGCAACCCCAAATGCGTAGGAGCACATGACGTGTTTAGCTGGTCAAGCACTTAAGAAACAACCACTTGTATCATAGGCTATACTGCCATATCACCTCCAGCTAACAGGAAAACCAAGGAACTGATTCAGCGCGTCTCTAGGAGGTATAATGTGAAACAGATCATTGTTCTTCAGCTGACAGTGGACCCAGGGGGTCAGTGCAGACAGTCTTTATCAGGTCCCAAGCCCTGTCCACCTGGTCCGGACAGATTGGCCAGGATTCAAATAAACAGATGGCAGGAAAGTCCGCCAGTCTCCAGCAGCTCGCCTAGGAATTCCCTTATGGTTGATCACCTAGCCCATGCGTTGCTCCCAAGGGAAAGGAGTTTCGCATGATGGGATGCAACAGCCGCCCACCCTGTGACTGGGTAAGCAGCCATTTCCTCATTTCAGAAGTTGTCCAGGTCTTCAATAAGGCCACCAGTAAGGGCAACAGGGCATTGCCCCGAAGCCAAGGGGCTCAATGGTGTGCCCATAACAAAGGATTAGAGCTACGACAAGTACCCCAGATCACCATTATTCTGACCAGAATGGAATGTCAAACTGAGTGTATGTCTAGATTATTGTACAGGGGTAGGCAACCTAAGGCCTGGGGGTCGGATGCAGCCCAATCCCCTTCTTAATCCGGCCCACGGAATCAGCGTGTTTTTACATGAGTAGAATGTGTCCTTTTATTTAAAACGCATCTCTGGGTTATTTGTGGGACATAGGAATTCGTTCATCTCCCCCCCCCCGCCCCAATATAGTTCAGCCCACCACATGGTCTGAGGGGTGGTGGACTGGCCCACGGCTGAAAAAGGTTGCTGACCCCTGTTATTGTAAATCACTCAGTGATCCTCAGATGAAGGGCCATATAGAAATTTAATAAATAACAAGAATAGATTACTGAAAATGAGGCACTTTTGCTAGTATGCATATTCTGAAACGATGTTGACCAAAACATCTTAATCACACACTGAAAGGCGAGGGATCTGCTCACTTGCTGCTTAATTTTGTCACTTGTGCCTGTCGTGGAGAGAAAGAATGAGAGCTGATGCAGTGCTGGGATAGGGATTGGCTGCAATTCTTATTAAGCATCCAAATGACTTGCTAAACAGATGGCAGAGAGCAAAGAATAGGGGCCAGCTCGAGTGAACTGAGCATCTTTCAGCCACCTTGTGCCTCTCTTCCTTTTTGTGCCCTGAGAGTATGGGTCTCACTCTCTGGCCCACTCTGTGTCGCAGCAGACAACCCAGAGGCATCTTGAGGGCATGCCTGGGACAGGCGTGGGGCACTCAAAGCATATTTCCATGTCAGCTGTGCTCTCCCAGTCTTCCTGACTCTCTCCATTCCTCTCGCCCACGCCCGGAACAACTGACCTCTTCCTATGACTGGAAGTGGTTTTTGAGCATTAGGAGCATTTACGCTTTGGCAACACACTGTTTATACTTTATGACTTGTCCAAATTTATTTAAAAACACAAAAGATTTGAAGCATGATTTATTGCACATTCTTATGTTTGGGTTGCTAAACTGTTCACAAAGCCCCACTTACCGTGTGGCGAATTTCCACATTTGGACACATCGTTTATATATCTGCGCATGCGTGTGTGTGTGTTATTCACAACCCTTTAATGTTTCAGTCAATTAAGTCAATTACATCAACTGGATTTTTTTTTAAAAAAAGCTAATAGGCAACTTCAACTGTTTGTGGAAAATAAAATATTACTAACCCCCCCTTTCTTGGCTTCATGCAGCTCAAATTTACAAAAAGGGATGAACCATTCTTGATGTGGATGTGGTCAGGGAATAAAATACAAGAACTGGTGAATGCTAATCACATTTCAAGATATTAGAGGCAGAGATCAAGAAGTAAACGTACTATTGCCCTAAGCGAAAGTAGGGCAGAACAGGGGTTGGTTTTTTTGTGTTTTGTTTTTTTTTGATAGAAAAACATATGAAGGAAAACAGAACAGTTGGAAATAGAAAGACAAAAGATTTGGCCACAGGCTTGTGGTACCATTTCCCAGAAATGGAAAAGCTCTTGGCAGTTTCTTAAAGACATGAGAGAAGTTTGGTAATAATACAACTGAAAGGTAGAGACGTGTTTATTTTTGCAATTCATAGTTTTGCTTTAACTTTACAGGCACTTAACTTATAATCCAAATCCTTATCATCCATGATTACATTGGCAGCTGATAATGTGGTCTTAGGCAGAATGGTAGTAACAGCTTGTAAGATGAGTAATGTTTTTCATTACTTTTATCTTCACCTGGACCTGAAAGGCTGAGAACTGGTCCTTCTGTCATATTTTAAAAGGTTTTTGCTTCATATATTGTGGTTCAGCAAAGAGGAAATTAAAAACCAAACTACATGCTAAAACCTCAGTGAACTTAATGGCGATCACTGAATCGGGATCTACATATTTGAATGCTCAGCACCAAAATGCACTGCATACAACCCTACTGTACTGGAATTTATGTGCAAATGACTCATCAGCTTTCTTGTCATCCTTATTAAAGAGTTCCACATGTGAGACTGGCTTACACATTGAAAACCATATTTTCAAATCATTCATACATAAGAATTCCTGCACCCAGCAGCATAGTGTGGGTTGCCAGCACCCAGGGCCATGTGGAGGGAGGGAAACAGACAGAAGACGCATGTGCATTCAACTGCCTAATGGCGTCTGCATCACCCAGGAGATTGCAGCCACAGAGATAAGAAAAGAGTCATTATGTTATCTAGTGAGGTTAACAAGGAGAAGCCGTTTTCAACGGAGGCCACTGACAGAAGTGCACAGCTGTATCGAGCCAGCACCGGGTGTTGAAATTTTGTGCCCCTAACAATTTTGTGCCCAAGGCAACTGCCCCTGTGGCCACCCCCACCCCGCACTACACCACTGCCGGCATCTGAGCCATGTCTGACTCTGATCCTCCTATTTCAGTGCTGGACTGAATGTCGTGATCTATCCAACATCTTGCTTCAGCTTTACAGTGTATGTATGCAAAATGAAATACGACCTGAGAAGAGTTCTTGGACTGAGCTGATCCCAAATCAAAATCATGGAACCTACCATATTTTTCTGTGTAAAACATGCTCCCGTGTATAAGATGCCCCCCCCAATTTTGGGGGACTTAAAATTAAGAAAATGGGGGGGGGGTTCCCCCGTGTATAAGACTACCCCCCTTTCTTAACATTTTTTTAGTAAAAAAATATATATCCTGGTCTTATACACAGAAAAGTATGGTAATTTAGAGGCACTTATTTTTGACAATACGGCACATACAGAATTAGGAATAGCTTATCTATAGCCCATGTACTTAGCCTTTTAATGAGGGTGAAAGAGGAGAGCGCAAAATATGGTCTGAAGCTCAACATCAAAAAAACAAAGATCATGGCCACTGGGCCCATCACCTCCTGGCAAAATAGAAGGGGAAGAAATGGAGGCAGTGAGAGATTTTACTTTCTTGGGCTCCATGATCACTGCAGATGGTGACAGGAGCCATGAAATTAAAAGACGCCTGCTTCTTGGGAGAAAAGCAACAACAAACCTAGACAGCATCTTAAAAAGCAGAGACATCACCTTGCCAACAAAGGTCTGTATAGTTAAAGCTATGGTTTTTCCAGTAGTGATGTATGGAAGTGAGAGCTGGACCATAAAGAAGGCTGATCGCCGAAGAATTGATGCTTTTGAATTATGGTGCTGGAGGAGACTCTTGAGAGTCCCATGGACTGCAAGAAGATCAAACCTATCCATTCTGAAGGAAATCAGCCCTGAGTGCTCACTGGAAGGACAGATCCTGAAGCTGAGGCTCCAATACTTTGGCCACCTCATGAGAAGAGAAGACTCCCTGGAAAAGACCCTGATGTTGGGAAAGATGGAGGGCACAAGGAGAAGGGGACAACAGAGGACGAGATGGTTGGACAGTGTTCTTGAAGCTACCGGCATGAGTCTGACCAAACTGCGGGAAGCAGTGGAAGACAGGAGTGCCTGGTGTGCTCTGCTCCATGAGGTCACGAAGAGTCGGACATGACTAAACAACAACAACAGCCCATGTACTTAAGTTCTCTGGAATCAGAAAAGAGCAAGAGGATCAAGATTATGGAGCAATTCCCTTATGAAGAAAGATTGCATCATCTGGGGCTTTTATTTTAGAGGAAAGGCGAGTAAGCAGTGACATGAAAGAAGTTCATGAATTTATGCATGGCGCGAGGAAAGTGCTGAGAGAGAAGTTTTTCTCCCTCTAGAGCACATGGACATCCAACAAAGATGAATGTTGAAAAATTCAGGACAGATAAAATAAAGCACTTATATAGTCAAATACAGAACTCGCTACCGAAGGAGATAATGATGGCGACCAACATGGATGGCTTTAAAAGGGGATTAGACGAATTCATGGAGGACAAGGCTATCAATGGCTACTAGCTATGATGGAGGTTATGCTCCCCCTCCTCACTTGGAGGCAAATATGCTTCTGAATACCAGTTGCTGTAAACTGCAGGAGGGGAAGTGTTTTTGGACTCAGGTCTTGCTGGTTTCCCACAGGCATTTGGGTGGCCCCTTTGAGAACTGAAGGCTGGACTAGATGGGCCACTGGTCTGATGCAGAAGGAGAGCCAGTGTGGTGTAGTGGTTAAGAGAGGTGGACTTGTAATCTGGGGAACCGGGTTCACGTCTCCGTTCCTCCACATGCAGCTGCTGGGTGACCTTGGGCCAGTCACACTTATCTGAAGTCTCTCAGCCCCACTCACCTCACAGAGTGTTTGTTGTGGGGAAGGAAGGGAAAGGAGATTGTTAGCCGCTTTGAGACTCCTTAGGGTAGTGATAAAGTGGGGTATCAAATCCAAACTCTTCTTCTTCGTCTCTTCTTTTGAATCACCGTGCTGCCAGCCACTGCACCACAAACCCGTGTATGAGGTACTTTGTAGTAAGCCGTTATTAAAACTGGACACATCAAATAGCAGGATGGACCTGCCATTCCTGCCTCAAACATGATGCCTCTGTAGCCACATCAACACAAGCCACTCTGGGCACCATCACAGTCACGTATATCTATGGTTAGTTTGACATGAACAGAACAATTTCAAAATTATCCTGACTGGGGCTGGTAAATACAGAAGTGGTTTGTAATGTTCAAGTTGGTGTGGCTGAGTGTTTTAAAATCTCCTCTCTTCTCTTCTTTAATCTGAGTTTTGCACTTCCAAACATGTATGAAGTGTCATGATATTTCCACCACTGAACGTCAGCTGTGCAGCAAACATAATGGCTTTTACATCAGAGGATATAAGAATGACTTCCAAACACAGCTGAGTCCCAGTATCTCTCATTTAGATATTAATCAGTCACACAGATTACAGAAATCTTGAGAGAACAGCCTTCCGCAGGTGGTGATGGGTGGAAAGAGGCATACTGGAAACCAAATAGCTAGATTGTGCTCACATGAGGAGCAAATAGTAGTGGCATGGCAACTGCCGGTAACCACGCAAACATCACCACGCAAAGGATAAACAGCCCACCAAAATCCTCATCATCGTTCACTGAGGGTCCACATCAACAGTGACTGAAGATGCATAATAGGTTATTCTTTCTTACTGGGTTTTCCACATAATAGGTAAATTCAAATTAAATAAAGAAAAACCATGGGCTAGCATTTTGATGATGCTGACTGCATCATACGAAAAATACAAAAAACTTCCATGCATGAGAAGCACCAGTTCCACAATAAACTCCCTTCTGGAAACACCAAAGACATACAAATGTGTTTCTTTGAGTCAACTCCCTTCCACTCTTTTGATTGGGGTAGGGGGTGGGAGGGGGTCTCTGCCCTCCATAACGCATCATGCTTGAGTTAACCTGACTAAAAGAATAGTTCCTGTAGAAGGGACTGAAGAAAATTTAACAAAACAGAGAGGAAAAGTGATTTCCAAGGCCCCCTAGTGAATGATGGGTGTAATAGCTAGAGCATCGGACTAGGACTTAAAAGAGTAGGACTCAAATTCCCACTTGCTCATGACACTCACTGGGTGACCCTGGACCAATCACAGGCTCTCAGCCTAACCTACCTCACAAGGTTGTTGTGAGGATAAAATGGAAAGGGGGAGAAGCATGTACAGTATGCTACCTTGAGTTCCTCAGAGGAATAGAGAGAGTGAGTTGGTAGAGCAGGAGACTCTTAAACTCTGGGTTGTAGACTCGAGACCCACGCTAGGCAAAATAATATTACATTGCAGAGAGTTGGGAGTACCTAACCCTCGTGGTCCCTTCCAACCCTACAATTCTATGATTTGTAAAAATAAAGATAAAAGCAAAAATAAAAATAAAAAATAATTAGAATGATTTAACATAATGATGAGCTCCCGTTGTTCGGTCCCAGCTCCTGCCAACCTAGCAGTTTGAAAGCACGTCAAAGTGCAAGTAGATAAATAGGTACCGCTCCGGCGGGAAGGTAAACAGCGTTTCCGTGCGCTGCTCTGGTTCGCCAGAAGTGGCTTAGTCATGCTGGCCACATGACCCGGAAGCTGTACGTCGGCTCCCTCGGCCAATAAAGCGAGATGAGCGCCGCAACCCCAGAGTCGGCCACGACTGGACCGAATGGTCAGGGGTCCCTTTACCTTTACCTACATACAATAATACATAACATTAGTATATAAAAAGTAGGACTGGCTACACAACGCTGCAGAGTGGTCCCAACAGACACTACATAGCATTCTTTCAGCACTGAACATAGCCAGCACTGGGCTATTTTGGAGTGCCCCCCCCAAAAAAAACCTCACTTCTGCAATGCTTGTTTCCCCCCCCCCCCCGAGCCTGCTGATACCTGCCCCTTGTCTCTCAGTAGCCTTGTTTTGGTTACACAGCAATAATATCCCAAGGTCACTTTCAATACATCTATTTCATTCTCCTTCTCCCTCCCAACACTCAGTTACCATGCCATACCCAGTGACCATGTTCAGTCTGCCTCAACCGAGCTGTTTGTGGCTTCTCCCTCACCCACCGTTCAAGGCTTCTCCATCCCTATTTGCTTGTGTGTGTGTGCCAGCCTTCAGATTGCGAATACCTTCCTCTTCTGCATAGGTAGTGTCTCTTGGCTATATAAAGGCAGGTGCCCAGAGAAAGAACTGGCCGTTAATATACCTGATGATAAAATATCAAGCTATACTCAAGTCACCACGATTTTTAAAAAAGTGAGTAGCATATCTAAGCAATTATCACCTCAACCAGTGATTGCCTGTCTTATACCACCATCAATGATAACTGGAGAGCCAGGTTATAGACAAAAGTTTCTGCCAGAGTGACGGTATGTACCAGCGGCAATTGCACATTTTCTGTGATAAGCGAACACGATCCCTGATTGAACTTTAGCAGTAAAACTTCCAGAAGAACATTCTTGTCTCCTTTTGCCAACATTAACTGGCAGACCTAAACAACTCTAACAAGAAAGTATCTGCCCCAGACATACATTTCTGGATGCAGGTGTGGCAAACTCTTGCTGATAACAGCATCAGTTTAATTTAATTTAATAGTCTACTTTCTTGTGGGGTGGCTTTTAGAGTCTTCCAATAGCAATCATCAGGGATGTGGGTGGTGCTGTGGTGTAAACCACTGAGCCTTGGGTACCGCTCTGGCGGGAAGGTAAACGGCGTTTCCGTGCGCTGCTCTAGTTTTGCCGGAAACGGTTTAGTCATGCTGGCCACATGACCGGGAAAAACGGTCTGCGGACAAACATCAGCTCCCTAGGCCAGTAAAGAAAGATGAGCGTCACAACCCCAGAGTCGTTCGCGACTGGACTTAAGTGTCAGGGGTCCTTTACCTTTTTGAATAGCAGTCATCAGTGGATTAATTTCTGAGCATAAATGCTTGGGACTGATTTGCATGGCTGAAATCCTAAAAACCTGGGATTATGAGGAGGAAGAGGGGTGGGGTGGGGAACTTTCAGGTCTCTGGCTTGTGATCCTTCTGTGCACATTTACTTGCATACAAGGACCACTGTGATTACTGGAACTTAATCCAAAGTGTGTGTGGGAGGACTGCATGAATCCAAGCTCTCTCAATCTTTCCTGAACACACCAAGCTATATCACAAAGCCTGTGGATTGATGGTCCTGCTCCGCCCTGCTGTGCGGAAATGATTTTAGACGGTCTTTTGCTAAGAGTTCTTATTTTCAAAGTATCTAAAGCAAGCCTGGGTACGTACACAAGACTTTGAAAGCGAGCAAAAGTCTCTTAAAGACATCGAGCCCAACTCCAGCAGAGGCATCAGTGTCGGGAGGAACCCCCCCCCCCCAGTGGGGGAGACTATCGCCCGCTGTCTTTGCCGATGGGTTCCGCCCCTGCCGGTCGCGCGTCCCTCGGCCACGTGGGGATGCGGGTAGCAGCCAGCGGGTCCCTCGCCCGCCAGCGCCGGTCTGACCTGGAGGCTCAGGGAGGAGCCGGGCGTCGCTTAATTGGAGAAAGGAGAGTTCTCCTCCCTGGCGGGAGTTGCTGGAAGCGTTTAGGGGGCGTATTGGGAGGCGGCCGCTGGCCAATGATCAGGAGCGCTGCTCTCAGCTGGCAGGCATTTAAATGGGAGACAGCGCGGTGCGCCTGCAATTCGGAAGCGGGGCCCGAGCTTTCCTTGCCTCTCCTTCCGATGGGCTCGAGGGACTGGGAGCAGAGCAGCAGCAGCAGCCCGAGCCGTCACCCCGCGCACTGAAGCGCCCCACGCCGGAAAGGAGCCGCGGAGCAGGACTCGCTCTCCGCCCACGCGCAGGTGAGGCGGCAGCGGAAAGGATCCGGGGCTTCATTGGGAGACCTTGGGTTGCTTTACGCCGGAGTGAAGGATGGCGACTGCCGCTCTGCTCCAGGCAGGCAGGAGGCGCTGGGTTGTAGCCCCCTGGAAGCAGTAGGGTTACTCGTGGCGTAAGTGATGAGAGCCTTAGAAACTGCAGGTCAGTGTATTCTGGGAAGAATACCGACTCTGATGGGGTAGGATAACTTAAGTTAGATTTATGCCTGGCATCGTGGATAAATTGCTTTCCTGGAATTAATCCAGGAAAGCCTGTCGAATA
This sequence comes from Podarcis liolepis, assembly GCF_965112155.1. Taxonomy (NCBI): domain Eukaryota; kingdom Metazoa; phylum Chordata; class Lepidosauria; order Squamata; family Lacertidae; genus Podarcis; species Podarcis liolepis. The sequence goes on from NC_139554.1 coordinate 40,777,973, forward strand.
TATGCTACAAAATACCGAAGCTCTTACCTTTCCCCGTATCTGTGTAGCGCCTGACTGGAGGGAGGGGAGCCGCTGGAATCCCCTAACCCCCACCGCACATTTCTCATCGCTGTGCTTTTTTGGGGGGGGGGCTTGGCTGGCTTTTGCCACAAATGGAACTACTGGTAGAACCAATACCATTTTCACACGTGATTTATAGCGCAGTTCCATGCATATTTACTTGGAAGTAAGGGCCATTAACTTAAATGGGGTTTACGTTGCAGTTGGTAAACATGGGGCTCCAGACCGAACAAGTTATCTCTCTGTGCACCTGAAATTCTAGTATTGACTCCATTCGTTGGGATGCCAGCTAAAAATGGGGATTCCTCAACCCTGCAGTAACAATCTTAGCACTTGGTGTTTTCCAAGCCCGGGTTGCTCGAGGAAACCTCCTTAAAAGCTCGTCGGATTGCCAAGGACACTCCCACGGAAAAAGAAGGCCCACTCTTTACAGGGTGCCCAGGATGTGACCCAAGTCCGTCTCCTTCCCCAATAAGCCTGTGCAGCCGCTCCCGCTTTCTCTGCGCTTCCAAAGCGACCGTAACACCCCGCGGGTCGGTATTCGCAACCGGCTCTCCTCTAGGCTTTCCTGGGCGCCCTGTGGTGCCACTGCCTAATGGGCTAATTTAATCGAAAGGGCCGAAAATTGCTCACAGCCGCGCGGCGGCCGGGATGGGCGAAGAGGGCCGCGGAAAACTCATTTTAAAAGGATTGGCCCCTTGCAAGGGGGCGGGCGCTGGCTGACAAAACGGGCTGGGCCGGCGCCTCAAACGGGCCCTGCTGCGCGGAGGCGCACTTAACATGCAAGCCTACTCGGAAGTAACTCCCACTGACTTCAACGGGGCTTGTCCTCCGCTGTAGCCCCCGGCTCACTAGGACCATTGGGGCTATTCCAGGTGCCGGCGGAATTTGCGGGGTTGTGTTTGCGCAGCCCCGACGGCAAACGGGCGCGCACCGCGGCGTTTGCTCCGGCGGCGACGGAAAGCCGTCGGTTCTCCCTTCCCGCGAGCGGCTCTTTCCCTGCCAAGGGCGGAGCCGCCGAGGGGAGGCGGGTGTCTCCTAAGACCCCGCCGCGTGACTTACTCAAAACCAAACAAAACGCTGGCGGAGGCCTCCTGCGCCTCCGGTCGTTGGGCCCCGCAGAGCAACCCTGGAAACGGCCTGTCTTGGGCTAGGCTGAGCTGAGGGCGCTGCCCTCGCTTGGCGGGGAGAGAAAGAGGCGCCACCCAGCGCGCCGCCGGCCACCCTCTGCTGCGCCTCCCGCGCGGCGGCCTTCTGGGCGGCAAGACCAGAGGGAACCGCCGGGCATCTCCGAGGGGGCGAGGCGTGGTTCTCCGTTCAATACAGCAGCCTTCGCCAACCTGGGGTGCTCCAGCTGCGTGGGACTACAACTCCCACCAGCTCCAACTGGCTCTAGGTTGTCAGGAGGGAGGAGTTCAGTTTAACCCTGGAGCAACACCCCAAGAAGCTTCATGGTCAGGGCCGAAGAGTAGCCCGGTTTGAGCTCTCGTCATTGACACGCTGAAACATGTAGATGTTAATGTGGGAGATAAATCCAAAAACGCATTTCCCCCCTCTCCCGTTGTATATTCCCTTCTCGTTGGCCAAACTTATTTTAAGCTTCCCATAAGAAATGCCTCAGTCTTTTGCTATGAAAGATCTATCTTCAAATACTTTGTGCTGTATGCCTTGGCTCATGCTTCTGTTCTTCTGATAAGGCTAAGGCACCTCCCACCCGCCCCAATATTTTCTATGGGTTATCCCCAATCCTTCAGAGCCATTTTGGATACATCATATTCAATCCAGCCATTATTGTCAAAAAACGACCCCACCTAAGTTGTAAAAACTTCTCAGTTCCAAGCAGATGACTGAAGAACTGCAAAATGCAGTGGGTAGGCAACTGAATGGTGATGCAAGGCAAGGACATCACCTTCCTTAGGTGCCACAAAGTGAAGTGATTTGAAAGAGAATTGACTCCACACCACTTGCTACTTTAGATATCATGTTTGTGGCCTGCCCCCATCTTACTCACTTTTTTTAAAAAACTAAAGCCCTTTAGACTGCAATGCTATACACTTTCCAGGAAGCAAGTCCCACTGAAAGCAATGGGACTTGAAAGTAGATGTGAGCAGATACACATATGACTACACTGTTAAACCTCTCGCAGTAAATGATGAAGTTTAGTTGTTCCTTTCTGCATTGTCCTGAAGCTTTGTAATTTCTTTTTAGAGATGAAAAGGCCAGAACTGCATTCCAAGTGTCTGTTCCCTTGCAAGTAGGGACTGCCAGTCATTTTTCTGAGGTCTAAAAATATGTTTCACAGTTTAAGAATGAGTTTTTTGGGGGGAGGGAGAGACAGAGAACAGACTGTGATATGAAACACACAGGTTCCAGATTCAGATCTAACAGAAGTGTATGGATGTCTGAAGGATAGTGATTTGTGAATTGCAGACAGAGATTCTAATGTTATCAAAAGATCAGGTTTCTAAATCAGTCTAAAGGAAGACTTTATTGAAGATTACAAGTGCTCCCAGGACTGCAGGGAGATTTCTTACAGCATGGACTTTTTCAGATTTTAAGGTTGCCTTCACCAAACGCTTAAAAGCCCTGTTATCAGAGAGTCAGGGTACTTCCAGTGAGATTCAAGCAAGTTGCGCAATTTAAGCTGATACACAATTTTTGCACAGCAAACCTGCTTTGCACCCCAAATCAGATATGGAAAAAATGAGGGGATCCTGCAAAGTGTGGAATAACATTTGATGCAACATCCTCTAACTTGCCTGCAAACAAATCAAGGAGGAATGCTCAGTTCACACTCAGACTAGAAACCAGAGGTGGGGAACCTGTTGAGATTACAACTCCAATCGTGACCACTGACCAAGTTATTTCCCTTAGCACTATGACGAACACAAGCCATTGAGTTGATTTGTTAGTGAAGTGATCACTTTCACCTTTAATCTTTTGTATTCATTGGTTACACCGAAGTAGTTCAAAAGCAGACAACACAGGACACAATTTTCAATATATAATCATATATAAACACACACCAAACCTTCAATTTAAAAGAAGAGTCCTTAACTGCCAATGCTGTCTGCTATGCCAACCCAAAATATGAGCTTTGTCCTGAAGGCTTTTAGGTAATTGTTGCTAATAGCAATATTGGTGTTCTTACTCCTCATAGACCATCTCACTTTCATTGTGATTTCCTTTAGAGCTGTGGTCTAATGATGGATTTAAAATAGAGCCTTTACTCAAAAGTGCTCAGGTTTCAGCTATTGAACTTAACAGAAGAGAGGTTGGTCTAGGTCAGTACTGAGCCCTTTGAAAGCCTACACCAAAAACTCTCTTCTGGAAATGGGACGAAGGTATGCAGGCTCTCCCCCCTAAAATGTGTGCTTTGCTCTGTGAATGTTCCTGAAATAGGAATATACTTACTGTTTCCTATTATATTTATTTACTCTAGTATTGCAAGCTAGAACTTTCAGGCAAGAACATGGCTATGTTTCTTGAGCAGGTTCAGTGTGCGTGTGTGGAAGTGTGTAATGGAATTGTTAGTCATCATTTGTATGTTTGAAATGACACTAAGTTGGAACCCTCAAGTCTTTTATACTGCCAACATGTTCAGCTTCTATTTCTTCAACCTCCAAGTACATTGGCTTAGAATCTACATAGTAGTCATGAAGGTCTCCCTCACTGAGTGTTGCTGCAAAATTATCACAGCAAACTTAAACATAATATAAGTATTTAAATAAAAATAAATCTGTTATCCAGCCCTAGAGTTAAAGAGTAGGGGAGGAAAATTCTTGGTTCTGGAAAATCCATTGCTTCCAGAAAACCGGGTCAGAGCTGTTGCCTTTTCCATCTGCAACTGATCAGGAGAGGCCTTTTCGTCTCTCAGCGACAGAGAGGTGGGCTCTTGTTTTCTGACTGTAAAACGAGTCCTATTGCAAATGTACAAAAGTAATATAACTGAACTAGTTCAAAAACGATGACACAGTTGTAATCCATGTTGCATGAGTGAAAGGCAGCTGCCACAACTGATGTTTTCCTCTCTCTTCAGTCCCCTGAGTGTGCACACCCCCACTTCAGAATCTTGAGGGTGACCTTCTGAGCATTATGGAATGTCTTGTGTGGCTACTGTGGGAGGAGAGGGAACTTTGTGTGAGCAGTACGAGATTGTTTTGCCTAGTTTTAGGCCTTTTGCCCTCCTTCCACTACCACCCTATAAGTCACAGTCCGCAGTGTTCAGCAAATCTCTCCTGAGCCTCAGCAGGGACTTTTTAGGGACTACAGGTGGGAGGAGGGGAGGGAGAAAATTGGTTTCCTGAGCCTACCATCCCTTTGTACAACCCCTTCGGTACAACTCAGAAAAATAAGTGCCAAGTTTACAAACTGATACAACACACAGTATGACATAAAGAAATCAAAGAATCAGATATGATGTCACAGGTTGATAAAGTGATTTTCAATATAATCATAAGAGCATACAACTAATAGAATTATATGATGGGCAGCTGGCAAAAATCTGTTCCAGCTAAGTCTTCAGAACTGCCAATGTACTTTGAAAATCCAAATCTCTTATGAGAACATAACTATCAATGAATTGCTTTGACCATCCCTTTGACAAAGCTTCTAATTACATATGGAAAACTCAGACTCATAAATGGATGAATTTCACATAGTATTCCCTGACATTCCTGTAACTCATTGCAATGCCTTCTACACATGCAGGATGCAGCTGTTAAGTGTCCTAACTGGTGTTGGGATATGGGCACATATTTAACCTGTTCTGCGCCAGTTTCTCTATTTTCCTGCATGCTTTTAACCTTGAAAGCCTTGCATGGCCAGGTATCCTCATGCTGGAAGGACTGTCTCTGTCCAAATACAAACCCGTTTTCCAGTTTAGGTCAAGTTAGCTGATTCTGTAGCTTATGTCATATACACAACATGTTCAGGCAGTGGCAACTAGGAGCCAGGTTTTTCTGTTGGCAGTCACCTGTGATAAAATTGGCCCTTGCATTTCCAAATTTTACCTGAGGGAAATTCCATACAGGTTGGAATCTCTCAAGTTGCTAGATTTGAAAGAGGAGGGATTTGCTTTACTCCCTGTCCCTTTTCTCCCATTCCTGAGAGGAAGGTTGGTATTTTCACTAGCTTTGGGATAAGGGGTGATGTGATGCACTGTGTAACTTTTTAGTTGATGCCATGTGAAATAGATATATCCTTTCTCCCCAGGATGAGTCGCACAGTTTCTACAGTTGGTGTCCTCCTTCTGTTTGGACTTCTGCTACCCACCGCAGAGGGGAGCAAGAGGAACCGTGGAGCCCAGGGCGCCATCCCCCCGCCTGACAAAGATAAACCCAATGATTCGGAACAGCCGCAGCAGCCGCCGTCGCCACCGCAGCAGTCGGGCGCCAGGATCCGTGGCAAGGACAGAATCAAGCCTCCATCTGCTGAAGAGGTGCTGGAGTCGAGCCAAGAGGCGCTGCACGTCACTGAGCGACAGTACCTGAAGCGGGACTGGTGCAAGACGCATTCCCTGAAGCAAACCATCCACGAGGAAGGCTGCCACAGCCACACCATTATCAACAAGTTCTGTTACGGGCAGTGCAATTCCTTCTACATCCCCAGGCATATCCACAGAGAGGAAGGCTCCTTCCAGTCCTGTTCCTTTTGCAAACCTAAGAGACTCACCACCATGTCTGTCACACTGAACTGCCCGGAGCTTCAGCCCCCGAGGAAGAAAAAGAGGATCACGCGAGTTAAAGAATGTCGCTGTATATCCATAGACTTGGATTAGGAGGCACCACGATGGGTGTTCCAGTTCTTGCCCTTGACTACAGACGCCCGAAACCCAACCTGTCTGAATGGGACACAAACAATAGAGAACTGCAACAAAAACAATGTATTCGTATCTGTGTGCAAGTGTGAATGCCAATACATCAATTACAAAAGCATGCATATGGAATAGCACCACTACATGGAGTGCAAGTTGTCACCTATTCCTAGGGTCAGTATCTCACTAGTTCACCTTGTGCTGGGGTTCCTGCGCTTCCATTTTCCACCAGCATCTGTGCCATTGACTTGTGTACCTGTTGCAAGTGAGAGCGTTGATGTGCTCTAGGTCCAGTGTTATTTCTTGGAACAAAATGTTAACAGGGATGCAGCAGTAGACTTACAGAAATGCCCCTTGTAAATGGTGTTCAGTAAAGGGTGCAATTATAATTGGGAATGAATGTTCAGAAGCAGCTTTGTTTGGATCGAAAAACACAGCCACTAGCATTAGAAGACTTTTTAAAGAAGGTAATGGGCAAGAGAAAGAAAAAATGAGAAAGTACAAGAATTAAGAGCAACAAGGGAAGGCAACGTGCATATTGACTCTACTGATGCTTTGAATGTACATTTTTGAGTTAAGAAGTAATTGTTAAACATTTTTGAGTTAAGAAGTAATTGTCTTGGGATGCTGCATTCTTTGACTATAACTGTAGTGTTTAATTCCATCATTAGCTTTTAGGTTTGGCCTAATAATTTGTCTAAAATCTGTTAATGTATATGTGTACACATCTTTTCTATCTCCATTATACTATCGGGTAATTCAGCTTAACACAGAAAGCACAATTCTGCAGTGATCGTTTGGGACTTCAAATGCAATAAGCATACAAAGCTATATATACTTCAGAGCTTCAGTGGGACCTGTGTGATAGATGCTGCTTAGTCTCTGGCCCAAAGGATGTACTGCCTTGCCCATTTACCTTGCATTTATCCATATTATCTTTGATTTTGGATTTGCTAAACTTTAGGTGCTGTTGGGGGCTGGGCTGGGCGTGTGACAGAGTGCTCAGTCTTTCCTTCAGCATTTACTGAATATAAGGGCCTTTTCTTTGAACAGCTCATGTATAAACATGTAGCAGTAATATATGGTGAATATTGCCTTTTGTCAGAACAGAACAGCCTTGAGAGCGAAAAATGGTTTTTAAGTGTAAAATTCATTATGTATTACTATTACATGGTTTGTAGCTGAATTCATCTTTGACCAGTTCCCCCTATGTATGATAGGATACCACCTCTCGTGCCTCCCCTTTGCTTTATTTTTATTTACATATACAGATGTGGCCACCTCTGTTTCCATCCCCATTGTAAACCTCTGGCCTTTATTTATATTGTTGAAGCCCCTGGACAGATAGACTGGCTTTTGAAAGTATGAACACATTAACCAGCTGTCTATCACAGTAGGCAATTTGTGGTTCATGCCACAAGGAGAGGACAGGTATTTATAGAAATAAAACACTTATTTGTCTGTAACAACGAGGAGCCTGCCAATAACGTGTCTGCTTCATAAGCAAATGTATTCATATAAGAAGCATTCTGGCTCTTGACATATCACACAGTCCTCAAATATACCATAATAAAACAACCCATATTTATAACCTAAACTACCCATTTATCATTTAGCTGTATTGCTGCTTCTTCCATCTTTAGAGGATAAGTCAACAACTGTTTTTCTTCTTTTTAAATGTTTCATCTTGTTTTAGAGGCTATAGCTGTATCCTCTAGTTACTTATTCCTCTATTAAGTTGTAGTCCCTTGCATAACAATTAGGGGATACCTCTTTCTATAAAACCCCCCAGTTCACTGGGACCTTGACAAGCATGATCATGCGTAGCCAGATGCCTGTCAGCATCCTTTCACGTGCAAATGTTTTTTTACTGCCTTCATCTATACAAGTAACAGATTGCAAACTTGCATATCAGCCATATCAGGATCACCCACTACAATCTTTTTTAATAGGTATTATCATACATTTATTTCTGTGTAGATCATTTTTAAAAGCCTGATTTCTGAGTTACAGGAGAAAATTTCCACTGTGTGGAATGTGAATAGTTAAGCAGAAAGATATTTAATGGTTTTGGCATTTCCATATGATCAGAGAGCTTTCCACTAACTACTTCTTAGAAGGTATCAAGGTTAAAGCATTCCCTTTGCCTTCTGAACTCTTGGGGACTTTATGTTAATTCTTGTTTCTCTTCCTATAATTCATATACAGCTCTCACCAAGCAATATATAGTTCTGGCTTTTTAAAAGTTTTAACTTTCCATACAGCACATTTTTGAAGCAACAACTTGTAAAACAATTTAAGGTTTATAGCAAGGTGGAGTTGGTTATCTAGGAAAGAATAATAGAAGATCCCTCTTCAGAAAAATATATATGTTGGTTTCATAGGCAGGTCATTTATCATTGATTTTTCAGGTTTCAAGGAAACCAAAGATGTAGCTGCAAATGATTTCAAATCAAACCATATGTACTGTACTTAAATCTGAATTTTTCTTATAAAACAATGAAGAGGAACCCAAGCTGCTGTGTGTTCTGTAGAATTTCACAATGCAAAAGCTGTTTAAAAACAACTTTGATTTTGTAACTTGCCAACAGTTTGTTCACTTGCTATAATAAACATGTTTTTAAAAAATATATATGTTGAATTGCAGGCTAAAATGAAATTGCAAGAGTTTTAGAACTGGATTTTCAAATGGGTAAATATGAGAGAGGCAGAAATGTCCAATTCCCATTCTTGGCATAATGGCTTTAGCTGCATCTCACAAGACAGCCAAGAACAGTGGTAAGGATTTATGCAGCCACCACAAGGAAGGGAACAGGATTATGGTACAAGTTGGGGAAAGCGTGGAATAAGATTCCTGTACATACTTTCCTAACTTGGTATGCAATTAAGGTAAACCCAAAATATCCTCCTGGGGCTCTTCAGATTCCTACATGGTCCATATCCCAAGCCCCATTTCCTCTTGCCTAACATGCTGGGAACAGATGGGATGAAGCGGGAGGTTACTTGAGTACAACAGCAGGTTTCTTTTTAGCCTTGTGGGTGTTTATTAATTGGGACACCTTTCACAAAACCCCAGCAGCTGCTGCAAGGGAACCCTCTGTTTGCAATGAAGCTTCTTGACCATGCCATGGGAGACTGCTGGGAACTGCAGCTACTGGTAGCTCATAAAGCTCTTAGCAGTGATGCAGCAGTGAATTCTAAACTGCAGACATGCTTCGTGACATCCCCATAGCCACCTAAGACTATGCAACAATGTCATGAACTGGTTGGACACAGAAGAATGGTGGCAGGAACCAGCTGGGGAACCGCATGGGGAAGAAGGCTCAGAGCCTGTGGATTGGTGGTGGGACAACAATGAGTGCTCAGAGGGAGAAGCCTGGGAGGTGTCAGAAGCTGAAGAGGGAACAGGGCTTAATGAGCAGGGAGAGTCTGTGGCAGAGAGCAGTCCAGAGGCAGAAGCTGAAGCAGGAGAGGAGGGAGTCCAAGAGGCAGAGATGAGTCTGGCTGGGGCAGAGTCACAGGTGTTTCCCATCTCCTGCTGTGACCAGCTCCCCTCCCCTCTGGTCTCCCAGAACTCTGGTTTCCTATGAACTGGCCAGAGAAGTTAGTTTTGTGCAGGAGCAATCTCAGATTGCTTGGGAAAAACCCTGGAAAGAGGGAACTTTGACAGCTGTGAGTAGCTGGGGACCTTCAGTCCCATCAACTGCTTCATGGGGGCAAGAGCTACCCAAGTTGAGTTGCTTTGCTCATTAGGCACTCCTGTGCAGATCTCAGTTTTGATAGTGAAGTTAACACCAGCTTGCTTGGTGTGATTTACTGCTGGCTCGCTCCTGTCAAAGCGAACATGAATTAAAAATAAATAATCAATGCATACATTTTGATTTCAATATCAAGCCAGTTTTTTGTTCTTCATCCCCCCCTTTCACTTTGCTTAACATTAAGAGTACTGAAGAATTCTGGGCAACGCTAAAGTTTGCTCACTATTTTGCAACATTTTGGTTGGCCATACTAAAGGGACTTTGGAATTGCTCAATATAAAAGTGGCAGTTTAATCTAGAACCACATATGCTAATGTAATGTAACCTGCCTGTCCCTCTGCTTGGCTCATTTGGGTTTCTCTCTGCTTGTTGGCTTGCAGAAGATTGGCCAATAGTACCTTAGAAGCAGGGGTGGGTCTACTATGGAACTAAGGAAGTTTAAACTTCAGAGCGTCTAATCTCACAATGCTTTTAAACAATTGCGTTTAGTAGACCAAATATGAGTCACACAACTCTAACTGATATTTTGTTGTATATATCACAAAAATCCCAAAGTTTGAGAGTCGGTAGCACAGGTGTTGCAAAGGCAGAGTGTCACAGTATTTTGAAAACTATAAAGTGTATGAAATTTTCATTCACGCCAGTGACTTTGACATGTGAGATAATCCAGTTTAGCAATTTTAATAAAAATCTGAGATATAGTAGTTATTTTTTAAAAAAATGTGGTCTGTCATAGAACCACATTGAGGAAGATAACAGTGGTTATCCAGGCCCATACAGTGGTATCTCAGGTTAAGAACTTAATTTGTTCTGGAGGTTCATTCTTAACCTGAAACTGTTCTTCACCTGAGGTACCACTTTAGCTAATTGGGCCTCCTGCTGCTGCACGATTTCTGTTCTCATCCTGAAGCAAAGTTCTTAACCCGAGGTACTATTTCTGGGTTAGCGGAGTCTCTAACCTGAAGCGTCTGCAACCTGAAGTGTCTGTAACCTGAGGTAACACTGTACATTATAGCTTTCCATGGAAGCTGGATTCCAGAATTCCAGTAGAAGTCAATGAACATAGACTTCCCTGGCTTGGTTGTTCATCCCCACAAAGTGCGGATATTGGAAATAGTAACAGGGCAGCCACATGATGGAGCTGAAGTTAACAGCAGCCCCTCTTAATTCATGCATCATGCTGTGTCACAGCTAGTCACTTGAAATGAATACTTTGAATTGGTCTTAGGTACTGATCAGGGACCTGCTGAACTGTGACTCATACCAGTTTTCTTGCAAGGCATCTTAATGGGCTTATTAAAACGCACCCACCCCAAAACCAATAACATTAGTTCTCAGTTGCAATCAGTTTTTTCCTAGGCGTTTTGCAATATTTCCAGACTATTTCCAGAGTGCTTACATTCTCTGTGCCTTTTATTCGAAAGTTACAGAGGGTGGCCACATACAAGCATTTTTATCATACACTTTCTGGGTGCAAGGTTAATTTATCCTAATTACTTGGTAGTATGATACAAGCCCTATTCAGGTGATTGGTACCCATGGATATCAAATGCCTATAGGATTTCCTCTACATCTCCTAGATGCCAATGCATGTGCCTACCACACTTCTAGTCAATGCATATTTGACACCAAACTGCAGGGGTCCTATGCACTCCCATACATATGAGCATATGACTGTATCCATGGGGATGGGTTGCTTGACTGATCAGATTTCCCCTCCCCATGGAGGGAGCCATACATGGGTAGGCCCTCTTCAGGATGCCCTTGACTATGCATCACTTCGTAACATCAGAGCCCAGGAAGTGGGGTAGTCTACATATTTTAAAGCAGAGTCTCCAGCTGTTGCTAGACTTAACCTATCATCACTCCTGGCTACTAGTAAAGTTGGTGGGGGATGTTTGGTATGGTAGTCTAATAGTGGGGACTCGAGGCTGAATAACACTGCTCTAGAGAGCTCCTCCATGGCGTTTGGTAGTGAATGCCTGAACATGGCTACAGATGATCAAGTTACCACCGAATAAGACCATCCTGATGTTGTTGGTTATCTGTATGCCATACGGACTCAACTAATCCCTCGTCAACTACACACACACACACACACACACACACACACACACACAGTGTTAATCTTCAACTTGTTAAGTGGTCACCTGTATTGGTAAATGGCTGTCCTGTCTATGCCAAATCCATGTACAGAAAAGCAGGGAATCGTCATGAATATCTATAATGGCATTTGAAGTCCAGTTAGCTGACTTTGCTGACTAAGAACTGTTGACTTTAATATGGTTCCACATAATACCCCATATGGCAAATGGCTGACTTCTCAGCTAAGCTTTGATGGTGGGGGTGGGAGGGGCAATGTTTTTTTAATTGCTGCTTGATTGTGCTTTCATTATTTTCCCATCTGATTGGAAACAATATTTATAACCACGTCCCTTTTAAGTAATTACAAGAAGATGTGAAAGACAAATATACTGACATAAAAGGAGAATGGTTTGATTAACAGTAAAACAGGAACATTTCTAAGATGTCTCTTTCATCTTTTGTTTGATACAGATGTAAAGTCACATCATTCAGGGATGAATCAGTTGGAGCAGAACATTTGCAGTGGTTCCTAACAAAAACACTGGCATTTATTTCTCAAATTAAACATTCAAAAGCAGATATATGCTGACAATATAGTGATTGAGTTAGAGACATGCAGCCAGATGCCCTGAGTTGGAAGATGTAGTTGAGGCAAGGTGTGCTATTGAGGCAGTAGCAGTGAAAGCTACTGAAAGGATGGGTGAAATCTGTCCATTTTGCTTTCTCCCAGTTTCTCATTTTTCAGTTCAGTTCTCCATGTTTTCTCATCAGTTTGCATGTGTTTCTTTTAAAGTCCTCATCAAAATTCACCAGCATTATAGTGCAAATCTGTTACCAAGTGGTTCCCAATCTTTGAGGATCCCTTCTCCTTCCCACCCCCAAATGTCATGGACCCAGCATACAAAAACTTGCCAAGGCTTTAAGACAATGATCCCCTCCCAGAGAGCCAGTGTGGTGTAGTGATTAAGAGCAGTAGACTCGTAATCTGGTGAACCGGGTTCGCATCTCCGCTCCTCCACATGCAGCTGCTGGGTGACCTTGGGCTAGTCACACCTCTCTGAAGTCTCTCAGCCTCACTCGCCTCACAGAGTGATTGTTGTGGGGGAGGAAGGGAAAGGAGATTGTTAGCCGCTTTGAGACTCCTTCGGGTAGTGATAAAGTGGGATATCAAATCCAAACTCTTCTTCCTCTTCTCCCAGTTGAGCCTCCAGAGGCACAAATGGAAGCAAGAGCTGTCTTGAAGCCTCTTGCAAAAGTAGACTTTGAAGCAGCTTCCCTGCTCCTCTTTTAAACACTGATGTTTGGGAATCACTGTTGTAGGCCATACTTCAGGATGCTTAAGCAAACTTTAATGCGAAACAGCAGGTTTTGTAACTTGAGAGAGAAAAATATGTACCATCCTATGTGCAAAGTGGAATGTGCCACTGTAAGTCTCAGAGTTCCTTAGTTTTTTTGGGGGAGGGGGGGCTTCTACTATTCCATATGTCACAGTTCCTGCTTGCCTTTTTGTATACAAGCAGTAGGAGCCAGTCTCCCTGGCATACTTTATCAACAGTAGTATCAGATGTAGGAGAGGACATGATGTGAGCGTCAATCCATTTGGAATGTGCATGCAATTAAGACCATTTTTTCCACAAATGAATCAGCATCCATGTGAAGTCCTGCCCAGCATTGTTGTGGCCATTTCCATGGATGGAAAGTTGCTTTCAAAGAAGCATGGTGGATGGTTTGGCTCTTAAAAGGGTGATGGAAAGAGTCACGTGTTGAATTAACGTATTTCCGCCCATAAAGGCACATACTTCCTATCTCTGAAGGAATAGCAATAAATGCATCTCAGGCAGTGTGTGGCCACACAGAACCAAAACAACAGACATACAAATATAGGCATATAAAGTGAAAAATGATTGAAGAAGTTTAAAATAAATAATTGCTCGTATAGGCTAAAATACTCTTGTCCAGAACATAAATACTGGTATTTACAGTGCAGACCATGAAGTCAAGTACATATTGACTTGGAAGCAAAGTGTTCAAATGGGGTTTACACACATTGCCCAGGTAAGTGAATAGATAGATAGAATCTTTGTTTGCATCAGCCACTAGTCTTAGCAATAAAATAAAATACAATGTACTGAGGATAGAGGGTTACATCAATACAAATGGCAGAATTAATACGTACACAAGTAAGTGAGTATGTTCCATCCACTTTTTATACAGGCTAGGTAATTCAAACTACAGACAAATAGTCACCAGGTAAGTATAACTGAGTAACAATAGTCACCAACGAACTCATGGCAATCCTATGCCAGTCTACTCAGAAGTGAGTCCCATTGAGTTCAACAGAGCTTACTTCCAAGAAGATTGGTTTATGATTGCATGCTAAATCTTTGTTGAAGCAATGATTCTTCAACATCAACTTTGTTGGACTGGTCATATTGTGCGGATGCCTGATGATCGTCTTCCAAAGCAACTACTCTATTCCGAACTTAAAAATGGAAAGTGTAATGCTGGTGGTCAACAAAAGAGGTTAAAGACTGTCTCAAGGCAAATCTAAAAAAATGTAGTATAAACACTGACAACTGGGAAACACTGGCCTGAGAGCGCTCCAGTTGGAGAACAGCTTTTACCAAAGTTTTCATGGGCTTTGAAGACACTCGAACTCAGGACGCAAGGGAGAAACATGCTAGGAGGAAGGCACGCTTGGCAAATCCACACCGTGATCAACTCCCGCCCAGAAACCAATGTCCCCACTGTGGAAGGACGTGTGGATCCAGAATTGGCCTCCACAGTCACTTACGGACTCATTATTAAAACCATGTTTATGGAAGACAATCTTACTCGGCTACGAGTGATCGCCTAAGAAGAAAGAAGAAGAAATCTCTGTTTGGGGCTTAAAAGATTTTGAAGGGCTCTTGAAAAGAGTTGAAAAGTGAAGCCACTATTTCTAGATTGTATTTGTTTGTAATCCAGATGTATGAAAAAGTGAGACTTTGCAAAATTAAAGCTGTCAAAGGGAAAGGAAAGATCAAGTTGTATGTATGACGGAGAGAGAACTTGGCAACTGGATTGCAAGATGGCAACAGGAGATGATTGGGTCTAATTTTTTGCAGTGGAGCAAATGCCAGATGTTTTCCCCACTTTGATCTTAATAACACTTTAGGCTGCAGACAATAAGATTGGTTTAAAATTTATTGTCTCTTTGATTTCTACATTCTAATGCTTTTAAAGGCCTTTACAAAAGACAGATTTCTAAATATTGGCAACTGAGGTGGCATCAAAAGTGTCAAATCATTAAGCCCCCTCACAAAAAGGTCATGATTAGAACCCCATTTATGTTTCCACGCATTATTAGTAAATGAGTTCTTGTGCAGGCAATCATCAATTTTCTTCATATAATAAAAAGACCTATTGTGTCACATATGAAGATACTTGCAGCATCTGTAGCCCAGCTTCTTATAAACCTTTCATCTTGCATTAAGATCATTGGAGGTTATAACAGTATATTAAAATAATAGTAAGGGACAGGAGTTGAAAGATGTATTAAATGATTCACTTTATTTGGAAAAATCAGCTGTTGTAGAACTTTTATCCGCATGGTAACAAATTATTTAAATATCTCTGGGATTTTATCATTGCTGTAACCAATGCACACTCACAATTTCCATTTACCCATGTTGAATGAATGCCATGAGATGTAGAAAAGTGTTGTGTATTCTGCAAGAAATTCATTAACAGCAATGATCTGGAAGCCCAGTTGCAATACATAGAAGTGCCAGAGACTAAATCACACTTATGAGAGTTTCATGTGCAAACACTTCCCTAAGCAGTATGGGAATTTCGTGTGAGTGTCATCCTCAATATGACCTTAACAGATTGGAGAAATGGGCCCAAACCAACTAAATGAATGTCAATAGGGAAAGATGAAAGGTTCAACACTTAGGAAGAAATAATCAGATGCACAAATATAGGTTGGGGTTCACTTGGCTTAACAGCTCAAAAGGCTCTAGTCGACCACAAGTTTAACAGTGTGTTGTAGCAACAAAAAAGCTAATGCAATTCTAGGCTGCATCAACAGAAGAATGGTGTTCAGATCAAAGGGAGCAATAATAGCAAGCTTGTTCTGCTGCCCAAGAGTGTAGGCCCCAAACCAATAGATTCTAATTGCAAGAAAGGAGATTCCAACTAAACATTAGGAAGAACTTTCTGATGGTGAGAGCTACTTGACAACGAAATGGACTACCTTGGAAGATTAAACAGTTTGGATGGTCGTCTGTCAGGGATTCTTAAGCTGTGATTTGTGAATTGCAAAGGATTGAACTAGATGACCCTTGTGACCCAGTCGTGTGATTCTATGATCCCATGCTTGAAAAAGCATAGTTCATTACTTCTCCCTTATTTGTAAAACTGTGACTTCATTGAATCCATCCCCATGAATAACTACTACTCTCTAGACAGTGGATGATTTCCATGCAAACATGGAACACTATCAGAACTGGCCCAACACTTTTGGTGCCTGAGATAAAGTATAAGACTGCCCCCCCCCCAATTCTATGTACAGAAGCTGACTGGACTAGCAGGTGAATTTCACTTTAATGCTGGCGATGGAATGGTGTATTCCATCCCATCCGAATGCAGCAAACTAGCTTAAGAGTTGGACCATAAAGAAGGCTGATCGCTGAAGAATTGATGCTTTTGAATTATGGTGCTGGAGGAGACTCTTGAGAGTCCCATGGACTGCAAGAAGATCAAACCTATCCATTCTTAAGGAAATCAGCCCTGAGTGCTCCCTGGAAGGACAGATCCTGAAGCTGAGACTCCAATACTTTGGCCACCTCATGAGAAGAGAAGACTCCCTGGAAAAGACCCTGATGTTGGGAAAGATGGAGGGCACAAGGAGAAGGGGACAACAGAGGATGAGATGGTTGGGTAGTGTTCTCGAAGCTACCAGCATAAGTTTGTCTAAACTGTGGGAGGCAGTGGAAGACAGAAGTGCCTGGCGTGCTCTGGTCCATGGGGTCACAAAGAGTCAGAGACGACTAAACGACTAAACAACAACAGCTTAAGAGTGTTCATTGCAGGTTGTGTGGCACATGTAGCTTAGTGTCCAAAACTACTCACTGCCTCAAAACATCTGGTGCCTCAGGTGACCATTCCGTCAAGACAGCAAACTCTAAAGTAATAAATAATAAAACCATCCATACAAATGCTAAAATCCATGAAACAATTTAATCAAATATAAAAGTTATCTTCCATAAATGACTGGGTTACAACTTCAGTGAAAGCCTTCCTAAATAAACATGTCTACTGTAGGTGCCTAAACATAATCACACTAGGTTTCTTTCTGATTTCAGCTGGTAATTGTTTCAAGAGGTTTCCAGCAACTGGTATTCAGAAGATTATGGGAAAACATAGCAGCAGTTTTCAAGTATCTGAAGGGCTATCATGCAGAAGATGAACCAGACTTGTTCTCTGTTGCTCCAGAAGGCTCAACTTAATTGATTGGGTGGAAATTGCAGGGAAACAGATTTCAGGTCGACATTTAGTAAAAACTCCTTGAGTAAAAGCTGCTCAGCAGTGGAACCGCCTCCTTTGTTGGAGGCATATATGCAGAGGTGGACAGCTATCCACCAGAGATTTGGGTGTTGCAGATTCTGAACTGAGCATGATGCTGGATTAGGTTACCTGCGAGGTCCCTTGATCCCTGTGTTTCTATTAATATAATAGATAAAATACTGTATATGATACAGAGCCTGAAAAGAAGTCATGCCACTAATGACATGCTACTGTTAGAGTTAAGATGACAAGCAGGCCCACACCATGAATAGTACACAGGACAGAAGTAGGAACAGTAGTCAGACCCAAACGTACAAGGCTTGTATGCACAACATCCTTCTCTAAAGCTGGGAGTCAGAAATACGTGTATATTTGATTCGAATGGTTTCCTGCCCGATCCCTGCTGCGTACCTGGCTACCTGGGGCTCCCATCACACTGTGGTCCATTGGGCTGACCCTGGAAGGAAGTGCAATTGAAGTTTAAACAAGGACATGTTGTGAGGGAGAACTTCAGCCAACTGAAACTCAGAGTGCCTCTTTCCCTTTCGGTTAGAACTGGATGTGGCTCCCTGAGGCAAAAGGTCAGCACGTCCGTCACGCATAGGCGAGACCGTCTGCTCTTCTCAGTTGGAGAGGGATGTTATTTTCTTAAGAAGCAGGATGTTATTCCTAGAGGTCTGCCACTTGGCGAGGTCAACAGTAATATTTTATGCCTAATGTTTATGATTAATTTTGGCTGCGGCCTTTCCTTTCAGCATTTGTATGGTGTCAACCTGAGCTGGCGAGGGTCAGAACTTGACAAGGTTATGGCGTGAACCATACATTTGCTTTTCTTCCCCAAACAAATACTAGAATAACAATGCACATGGGAGCTGGGAAACACATGGTTAACTCATACCATAAGATCTACACACTCAAGAAACTAGAGTACAATCCAGGAATCTTTTTCTTTCTTTCTTTCTTTCTTTCTTTCTTTCTTTCTTTCTTTCTTTCTTATCTATTTTCAACTAAATGGAATCTTATTAACCGCAGCTATAGTTGTAACCAAATGCCAAAATGTTGGGGTATTTATTTATTTTTGCCTTCTTTCTCAAAAAAGCTTTGATGACTGTAGAGAAGCTTGATATTATATTCAACTTGCAAAGGTGTGGTTTGTAATGTCAGAGGATTTGGGCTCCACAGCAAAAGCAACATTACTATTCACCCTTACTTAGGAGTAAGCTCAGTGGAACTTTCTTCAGAGTAAATGAGCATGGTATTAGATGATATAAAAGACAAGGTAGATTAGAACACAAACTTTCCGAAAGAAGCTGCTCTTGCAATGATGAAAGCAGAATGATTGTGAAGATTCTAGCTTACTTCTCAAAATACGATGTAGAAAATTTCAAGCATAGCAACAGCATCTGACCATGCTTGGAATTATATATACAGTAGTTTCTGCAATAGGGTAAATTTTGGCCACAGCAAAATGGGACTGCCCACCTTATAGACCTGTAAATTCACTTAGATCATCTGGGGGAGATTCTCCTTGTGGCGCTGAACCCTACAGTATATAATAAATCTGTGACTTGAAAATGGGCATTTTCTGTGGTTGTTGCTAATTTCATTCTATACCACTTTATTTTTTTCAAAGAAAAAAGATCAAAGTGGTTTACGACAATTAAAATGTTAAATAAAATAATCCAGAATAAAATGTTCTTGAAGAAAGTCAGATATAAAGTGTACATTCAATTTTATTAATATCATAAACATAGAATGTATCTGCTGCTGTTGCTGCCAATCTTGCCCATGGTGGTTCATGATGGGCGGCAGCTGTGGAAGCGCAGGGTTGATGACTTGGGTTTACACTACGAAATAGCCAAGATGTTCTCTGGCCTCTGCAGCAGCCTCAGCTGTTGTAGTTGGAGTCAGTCAGGGCCCTCCTCTCCCAGGCCAGGTGTCAAAAAGCATGCAAGACACAGAACAGGTCCTCCAGGACTCACAGCCAATATGGTCACAAGACAATTATTGCCCTGTTCTGTGGAATTTCCTTCTTTCTGCCAAGGGGGAAGATTCAGACTTCTTATAAAGACTTACCTTTTTTGACAAGGCTTTTCTTGACTCACAAGATTGGAGCCCGATAGATGTGAATGAATTCCTCCTAAGTTTTATTTGCTTTCATATTTTTGCACTTTAAAAAAATTATTTTAGGCTCTATTTTTGGTTGAATGGATACACAGAGTACACCATTTAGAGATTTTTAAATTATTAAGCAATTTAGAACGGATTTGAAACGAATGAATGAATGAGTGAATGAATGAATGAATGAATAAATATATAAAAATTGGAAGGCAGAAATATGTAGCAAGGGAAACACTACTCTGAAACAAAAGGAACAAGTGTTTTTTTTGGGGGGGAGGCTAATCAAAACACACTTATGTTCTTCCATGTGTAGCCTCATTCATGCCACCACAGTTCAAGGCACTTTGAAAAATAAGTACAGTGGTACCTCGGGTTACATACACTTCAGGTTACATATGCTTCAGGTTACAGACTCCGCTAACTCAGAAATAGTACCTCAGGTTAAGAACTTTGCTTCAGGATGAGAACAGAAATCGTGCTCCAGCGGCACAGCAGTAGCAGGAGGCCCCATTAGTTAAAGTGGTGCTTCAGGTTAAGAACAGTTTCAGGTTAAGAACGGACCTCCGGAATGAATTAAGTACTTAACCCGAGGTACCACTATAAAGATGATTTCATTTTTAATCTACAATTAATCTACAATTTTGGAAACTTGCTAAGAAAGTTGTTGCAATGCGTTTGGACCCCTCTTACAAAAACTATAACCAAATTGTGCATTATGGTTCCCGAGATGAAGAAGCAGGTTTCAACTTATATTTGGATATAATTGGATGCCATTTTGAATCAAGATGGCAGGCTGACCCTTTCAAAATGGCACTGACTTTTTTGCTTTCCTGGAATTCCTGAGCAAGACTGGGTATGAGGCTTCTAGTGGTATATTTTCCTTAGAAAGAAAGATGCAAGTCAGGTAAAACAGTTTTTTGGTTTTTTTTACCATTACAGATACCTAGTTCTCATTAGCCACAGATGGGCAACCTGTGGCTTTGAGGCTACATATGGCCCTCAGGTTTTGTTTCCCCAAAGTCCTCTGCTGGTCATTAGTTAAAACATCTAGCAAAAGTGACCTGTGTCTCTTCAGCAGCTCAATGGGTGGAGGAAAGTGGGAGACAGGGAGAAAGCAAGAGAAGGGGGAGCCAGAAAGACAAAAATGAAAGGGATGGTACTCTCTGCCTTTGGCTCTTCTTCTTCCCATCACAGTCATACGTGACCCAATCACTTACCCTCAAGGGTTACATAAAACTTAAAACAGTTGCAGACAACAAAACCAACACACTTTAAAATTCCTATTCGATTTTTAATGTATGAACTGGTAGAACACGAATTAGAATAACATGTTTCGAAAAGTATTCTGTTGATCAGGTGATCTTTTGGTGGTTATAAAGCTATGGCGGACGGGATCAAAAAGTGTGTAACAACATACAGGTTTGCAACAAATGAAAAGTAGATCAGCCATTAATGAAACACCTGCAAATGTTTATCTTGTAATATATATCTATATCTATATCTCCGTGGAGTCAAAATACATCATTCTTGTTTTTAAATAAATAAAAGTTTCCACTGCATCAGGGTTAGTCTGAAGCTAGAGATTTAGCATATAAAAATACAGAGCAATAATACGGAAAATATATTCTATTATTTACATGCAATGGTCCCATATCTCTCTCTTTGAAAAATAAAAGCATTTTTACAAATTTAACTTATCTTGAAATTTCCAGTAAAATTAGATTTTAAAATACTCAACGGGAACATATGGTACATAAAGGTATTGTAAAGAAAAACAGCATAATCCATTCTTCTTTTTAACAACTGGGAACTTCCCTGAAAGGAAGAAAAGCATTGCTATTCTGCATATCCCCCCCCCCCCTCTATATTTACATCCATGCAACAAGCATTTCCTCAGCATGCCTGGCAATGCTATTCTGGTAAAAGAGCAGTACATTCTAGAATTATTGATGGGGCAGCTTGCCTTATTAATGTCACTTCCAGAGACAGTTCCCATTTCCACCCCACTCTCCACCTTCTCATTGGTCTTATATGTATTTTATACATACTACTGTTTCTTTAACAATATTAATCCTTAGTATCTTTATACTGAGCCCCCCACCCACCCAGTGCCTCAAAACAGCTAATAAATCTTACCTCTTTAATCATTGCAACAGCCTTACTAGGTAGGACCAGTGTTATCATCACCACCCTAGATGGCAGAATCATAGAATCATGGAATTGTAGAGTTGGAAGGAACCAAAGTGGGTAATAAGGTGCAGACAGGCTAGGACCACGAGACTCCAGATAACCTAAGACTTCCCAGTAAATTTATGATTAAGACCAGTGCTATTTTTCTAGAAAACGAGGCGCCAGAACTCACCATGAATGTCTCCCTAGTTCTCTTATAATGGCAATGGTGCCCATCTGAGAGGTGCTGGAACCAAGTTCCAGCAAGTTCTGGTTGAAAAAGAAGCCCTGATTAGGAGAAAATTTGATCCATAAAGTTATTGCCATGTTCTTAACTACTACACAACCCCCGCTGTATTTAGAGGACAAGACATTCGGGCATTTCAGTTTCTTCATGCTTAAAATCTTTATATGCACTGAAAATCTTTATATCAACAGCACTGTCAAGTCTCAGATGTTGCTGCAAGCTCAGGAATTTATTTCATATCACACAAGTGCCTGCTCCTTATGCAATAGTCTGGATTGCATCATTACACAAGGATTGCTGACTTGCCTCTGAAATCTCGGGAACAGGCCCCAGAAGACTGGTTCTCATGGAATGAAGCTTTACGGAATGGCATTGATTTGAACTTCAAATCTTTCAAAGCTGTGTTCGATTAACCAACTCACGCCCAACCTAGACATGGCACACAATTGAATGCAACTTTCTCGCTTTTCTCCCTCTACCAAGGCAGTCCCAGGAGCCTGTGAGTTTGGTGTTGGTGATGGGAAATACCAAGGAAGAGGCTGCTTAACCCTGTCTGGCCACTCCTCCCCAATCCATCTATGATTTCTAATGCAAATGCACATTCAGATATACACCAAGTCCTCAGTTGATGCTACAGCTGCCAAGTAATGCATATGCATGTTCAAACCAATGCTCAAAGTCTGTCACTCTAGGTGTACCTAAGGTCCCCTGCACCCTTAACAAGGAGCTTTATTGATCTGTGCCCCCCCAAAAAAATCCCACTTCTCCTGTTGGGGTCCCTTGGCAAGGACCTGTACCAGCACTCCCCCCCAAAAAATCACTTTCCCCACATTTGATCTCGTCACAACAGTGATGGCACATAACCACACACATCTAAGTCACACACTCCATAGTCTCCAGCCGTCTACCTTCATACCTTCTTGCCATTTCTCCTACTGCTCAATTTCCAGCTCTTGCCTAAACTCATGACATTACAGAGATAACTGGAGACTGATTTCTGGGGTGGTTTTTGTGCCCCTTCCCTCAGACCTGTGCTCCCAGTAGAGCTGGCTTTGCCAACTCCTAGACATTCCTCTGTTTTAGCTGCCCTGCCACGGCTACTGTGAGAAATCCAGCCCTTGGGCGCTTGTGGCACAGAAGTGGATTGGGGTAAACCTTTCCCAAGCTGCATTAAATGTTGTGCCAAGGCAGTACAGTTGTGCCAAGGCAACGGCAGGGGTTTGCTGGTGGTAGAGTAGCACCAATGCTTGTTATTGTGCTGGCAGTGGGGCTAGGGTCAAACATCATGCCCTTGCATTCTCATGGGATTCTCATACCAAGGTCCCGCGTGCGCCTTTGTCAGCATATTGACTCATGGAACTGGGTCATAGGGGAGACACACTAGCTTTCACCCTCAATTTCAGGATGAATTTCCTTTTTAACCATTGGCCTATGAGATCAATTGCGTGCTTAATAATATTTGTTGACTGGCCGGTTGGAAATATCCATGTTTTCCTGACCTTGCTACAGTCTCTGTGGTTTCTGTAACATGCAAATTGGGAAGAGTTGTTTATGATGTTTATTTATTCAAGCACAGAGGAATGTTTTTATTGCATACCAAACAAGGAGGTGATGTAATGCAGCTGAACATCTTGATCTAACTTTCATTGAGGGAAAAATCCATTTGCATTCACTAACGAATTACTACCAAATTGCAAAAAAAAACCTGATAAAAACTTTCGTGATAGATTCTAAAAACATTTTATCCATGATTGACACTAACACCTCAAGAGTTCAACTACAAGTGAGATGCGTCACTGAAATATGAGAGGCCCTTCTTTGTTTCCTGCCAGGGGTGGAGATATAGATGATGACAAGAGATAGGGCCTTTTCAGTGACTGCACTGATAATGTGGAATATTTTGACCCACAAAGGAATACACTTAAGTTCTTGTCAGAATGGTTAGAAACGGAAGAGGAACTAAGATGACTTCAAAATTCTTTTTTTTGTTTTTTTTTTGTTTATCTAGTGCCATCTACGTACATGGCACTTTTCAAATGACGACAGATCCCCGCCCTGAGCAGCTTACAACCTAAAAATCAACACAACAGAGGAAAGGAAGAGAAATGAAGGCAGGGATCAACAGTTATACACACTTGGCTTGGTCATACTAGATATGGGAATGAGGAGGTTATGTGAAAGGCTTCATGGAAAATACAGATTTTGAGAACGGATTTGAAGGAAGAACAAGACATTATAGGAGGAAGAGGGAAAAGGGCATCAAGGGGGAAAGGACAAAATCATTTGAGGGAAGAGGAAGCCTTGGGAAAGGTGACGGTGCTAGAGCTCGATAAGAAAAGATCACCATCAGAGATACTGTAGAACTGGAGGAGTCAAGTAGAGATGGCAGGAGGATGTCTTACCCAGACCCAGAAAGAGCAGTCTGCACACAGACCAGCTATAGTTAAAAAACAACAACCAAAAACAAACCCAAGGGTACCAATTATCACATCCAAAACTGGAGGTAAACACACATAGTTCCTCAAAGTGTTATCTTATCCAGAGTTCTTTGCAGAAGGAACCAAAAGTGTTGCAGAAGGTGGTGGACAACCTTGTATTGTCCCTGGATCAGTGACATGGTCTGGAGACAAAGGAGGCTTAAACCACTTGCAAAATGCTTCAAATAGACATTGAACACAGACAGAGGGCTTCCCATAAACCAGACTTTGCAGATACTGAACTTTGTTGTGTCCATATAGCAGTATTATACAAAAGGATACTTTCAAGTCCTAAATTTAACTTACATTTTTACTCGTTCAGAAGGTACAATTATTGGGCACAATCTGGCAACAACAACATTCATCATAAAGTGTGCTTAAGTTCAAGTGATTTAAATGGG
Organism: Podarcis liolepis; assembly: GCF_965112155.1. Lineage (NCBI taxonomy): Eukaryota > Metazoa > Chordata > Lepidosauria > Squamata > Lacertidae > Podarcis > Podarcis liolepis. Next base: position 40,802,656 of record NC_139554.1, read on the forward strand.
GGAGATTTAAACATGTGGTTTCTCCTACTGAAATAATAATAATAATAATAATAATTTATTATTTATACCTTGCCCATCTGGCTGAGTTTCCCCAGCCACTCTGGGCGGCTTCCAATCAAGTGTTAAAAACAATACAGCATTAAGTTGGACTTTTGTGACACAACAAATTGATATTTTGCATTTCCAATAAAAATGACAACACTAAAAGTCGATTAGCAGAGTTCAGTTAGTAGACTTCACTAGTCTAGACCATCATCTTTAGGAACAGATATAACTATCCTCCTTAACAAAGAGGTATTTGCATTTTCTTCTATACAGGAAAATTAGTGAGGTCACAAACTGAAACACACATCAGTGCCAGTATATAGTCTGAAGGCACACAAAACCAACACCCTTCTGAAGTTAGGCAGTTTTGGGTCTAGTTAAAGCTTGAATGGCATGTACACTGTCTTAGGTTCCATGATGGGAAGAAAGATGAGATATACATGTAAGAAAAGCTAATTAATTAATTAATACAATACTATGGAGTAACCCCACCTCCCCAAATTGTGAGTCAACCTCTATATGATTGTGCTGCCAGTCATATTTGATACATTACCTGCGAAAACTTGCCAAAGGCTTATAAGCTAGTGAAGCTGTTTACCTAAGTAAGATGTGTACGCATTATGCAAAACTGGATCCTCTAACAACAAACTTCAGATACCATGTTCTCTGTTTCTGATGAAGCGTCTAAGATGACAGAGGTATGAAAGGCATTTAATCAGATATCTCTGCAAAAAAGAGAAAGCATGTAATTGCTTATGATCTCATATGTGGTAGTAACTGAAGAGGGAAAAGGTAATGTCTTTCTACATTGGGAAATAACTTTGCATATTTGGCATTCTCTTCTCTAGCTGGTTTAGCATTGTGGTTTGGAGTTATTTGCATTTTTTTTCTAAACTAAAAAACTGAAGTGGTTGTTAAGACATTTTTCTTGCATAAAGAACTGTTTGTAGAGTAGGGAGTTTGAAGACTTGAGACGTGTGAATTAAAAATACCACTCATATGAAAACCTAGCTTGATCTGCTTCATATGAAACCTTAAACCTATAAAGCAGCATCGTGAAGCCTTTGGGAAACAGAATGATTTTGTGTGGAACTATTTCTCTGATTTTGGTTCTGTGTTCTGCGTGGGAGACTATTCCCATCCTAGACAGTTCAAATTTGTCTTACTCAGAACGAATGCCAACATTATTCTCAACACACTAGAAGATTCCAGCACTACTTAGAGGCCCAACAGAGGACTTCTGAATGGGAAAACCAGAGCAGCCAGGCCAACAGAAACAATTATTTCTGCTTTCTTGCCTAGCAAGAAATTGAAGATGGGTAACTATTTTATGAAGGGATTGTAAGTACCCATGTCTGTCACATCAAATGGGAAAATACTGAAAGAAAATTTATATTACATATTCTTTGGAAGGTTTCAATGTCTGAGAAAAACAAAAGTGTTATATGACCAAACTGTGATTCTAGTGCTTTTTTTTAGAATAAAGAGGGAAAGTGTCTACAGCTTTCATAAGAAAGCAACCCTCAATGATGAGATTAAATTTCCAAATGTAGCAAGAGACAAAAACTGAAAAATAACAGCTACAAGGAACTCTAGCATGGAAACAGGGGAGAGATGCACTTATAGCAAAAGCAATGCAAGAGTAGGTTCTTCTGGTATGGCAAATCGCTTTGGGATAAAAAAATGTTGGATGCAGCCACTCACTAAACCTGTTCATCAAAGAGTTCAAGTTTTCAAGCTAACTCTGCAATACTTCATTGTTCAGCTCAGTAGAAATTATACATATTATAATTTATTATTAAGTCTTTGTGAATCAAAATGGAAAGGCAGCTTTTTCTCCATTATACACATCATAATCCATTAGAACATTCTCCTGCTTCTACTTAATAGTTACACAGTGCTGTCAGAATGGTAGGTACAAGTGGCCTAACCTTAAAATAATCAACAAGGACACCTTCAAGGCAGTGAATCTAAGTTTGGCCTCATTGAGAGGCAGAATTTCAATATGAGTAGGAAAATGAGAGTAGCCCTAAACATTATTATTTTTTAAAGAAAAAATGCACTGAGTCAAGGTATTTTCTTTGTAAATATTCTTACACTTTGCATGAGTTCTGAATCGGGTTTATTTCTATTCTACTTGATTAAGGGGTTTTGTGTGAGCTGAAAGTTTGCATGATCTTTCAACAATATAAACTGTCTCGTTTTCCAAAACAACAGTTGTGCCAATTTGTGTTAGGCAGAAGAAAAACATTATTCTGGCAGACACTTGATGACATAATACACCAGCTAAATAAAATTCACATCACTGAATATTATGCTGTGGATGTTGCTGGTTCAATGCATCTAGCTTGGCACACATTAAAATGGCTGTATGAGTGCCTCACCACATATCCAACATGCAGTTCAACTCAGTTACCACATCTTTCATATAGCTTCCAAAAACAGATTGAGCAGTGATGTGGTGAATGTGGATGAAACTATTATATGACTGAGTAGTGAATCAAATAACTGTTTTCGCCATGCGCTGAACTCTGCGTATTCCCACTCAGCTCACATTCTCAACACACTAGTTTACTGTGGAAATGGCCCTGAATTTCAAGGTGTCATAGCATTTTAAATATCTTTTATCAATTTTGCATCAGGGAGTAGAATACAAAGATTATTTCCCCCCCCCCCCAGTTTGCAGCAGGATAGTTAAGTATTAGGAAACAAAAATGCAGAGCATGAGTTGGGACCAGTTGTTTACGTTCCATTTGGATCCATTTCCAGTGCTACTGTAAGTAAACTTTAAATAAACAAAACAATCCAGAAATGGGCTCTGAATAACTGTGAGATGCTAATGGGCTTAGGACAAAAGATTCTTCTCAGACTAAACAGTACTATCAGAACTCGCCAAACAAGAGGGGTGACTGTTATAACAATACTGTAAAAGGAGTTCTGCTAACAGCAACACAGTGGAAATGTATTAATGTACATTCCATACAGCTTTGGCCCAGAGATGTGCAATTTCCCACTGATGGTTCCCACATTCAGTCTTGAATTGGATACCACAAGAAGACTATCTTATACTGCTCAAGTCCAATGAAGCTGGGAGTCACATTACGGGTCCCCTGACACCCACCCACTCGCCCCACAATGCATAGCAATGACTACAGCAGCGTTTCTCAAAATGGGAGGAAATGTGTTGGGTTTCCAGCAAGAGATTACAATTTTGCACGCTGTATTGGTAGTAAGATTTAAAAACAATCAAGGCTAAGGACTTCCTTAGCACAAGCAAAACTGGCAATTTCACTGGGTACCATTTTGGGCTTTTAACTGCATCCCGCTTTAATCATCATCTATTATGAAAAGCAGAGGAGATTCAGACAGAGATGAGAGCAACAGTGAAGAGGAAAGATTTGAAAGGAAAACCTGAGGCAATTCCTTATAGTTAACACATACTATAACCATATGCTGCTCCTATTACAAATGCAAAACTCCAGCCGGACAACTGCCTTTAACTGTAGAATGGCCCAAGTGTTTTCCTAGCCTCTGTGCAGCACAGCTGCCCCATCCAAATAGGTTCACATCCCTTAGCTGAAGGCATGAAGAGGCTGAGGTTTTTCTGCCTCTACACCATCCAGAGTTTCTAGTAAGAAAGGAATGTGCTTAGAGTGCTGGACTAGGACCAGGGAGACCAAAGCTCAGCCTTGAAGCTTACTGGGTGACTTTGGGGCAGTCACTATTTCTCAGTCTAACCAACCTCACAGGGTTGCTCTGTGGATGAAATGAGGAGAAGGAGAGTCATATACACCACCTTGAACACCACCTTGAACTCCTTGAAGGAAAGGTGGGATATAAATGGAATAATAAGAGGGGCACAGGCAAATACATGTCTCCTTGTTGACAAGAACATTTCACTGCTAACCATCATAAGCTGATCCACAGGACCAGTTTGGTAAGAAAAAATGGTGATCTAAGTCAGAAAATGGTGGTTCAACTCAGAACATGTTTCACATATTTACAAGGCTGCTCTAAAGAAGAGAGGAAAAACAGCACCAGGGAAGAAGCAGTAAATTCCCGAGGCAGCAGGGCAGAAATCAGATAAACTGATTCCTAGTGAACTGTCCAGAGAAGCTTAAGTTCTAAGCAGTTTAAGATCCAGGGGATTCTATCAATGGCAGATGGAAAGATGAGATGATGAAGGGGAAATAAAAGCCTCCAAAATCACCTACGACAGTTCAGTTTTAAAGCAAATACTGAGAACTTCCACTTGGAATGGGTTTCTCATTCGCTTAAATGCCCACTGGGGCTCATGGGACTTGGAGCTCAACAAATGGAAAATAAGAAGCCAAATGTATAATTTTTGTGTGGATGCTGCTTGGCTCCACTGAAACAAGTAAAAGACACCACACATCGCACAGGGTTGCCTTGACATGGGTGCAAATGTATAGGAAAGCAGGGCCGGTCCAAGACATTTTGGCATCTGATGCGAACCACCAAATGGTGCCTCCCTACCAGGGAACAAGGAATGAGTGAAGATCTACACTGGGAACGGGGGGGGGGGGGGGAATAAAGATCTATACTGAGAACAAAAGTGGGAGGACAGCACCAGTGCCTCCTATTTAAAAGGCTGCTGTAGAGGCAACATTGGAGGGAGAAACCAAGGAGACGGCAGGCCCAGTCTTTAAGAAGTGTGCAACAGCTGTCATTGCCACCGTGGTGGCGGTGGCAGAGTGCGATGTATTCTTGGGAGGCTGGATCTGCTGCTCCTGTGGATCCTGATGCCTGAGGCAGTGGCCTCATTTTGTCTCATGGGTGGGCTGGCCCTGAGTAGATGTATTTATTGACAGTGCTCACTGGTTGCCTTTCCAATAAAAACTGGCCAATACAATTAGTAGGATCTAAAGATCCTGTGCGCAGAGTCCCATACATCAAATGGGCAGGAGGTGAATGTCTTTAACTCACTCTTTCCCCTGAAAATCTGCTCTGGAGACTAGGAGCTGGGAGAGGGAATAAGGAAAACTGGCAAAAATCACCTCCCTGCTCCCTTCCATGGGTGGCAGCAGCAGCTTCTGGGTCTCTAGCCCTTCCATTCACAGAAGGGCTACCCTGGACCTAAGCCCTCTTACAAAATAGTAACATACCTAACGGTATTTGAAATATAAGTGATAACTAATTTTTTTTTTAAATCATACATATTTACTCAGTAGTGCTTTCAAGAGATGAATCAATTTTTGATTATTTCGTTTTTGCTACTCCCCCCACCAGTTCTGGTATATTTAAACATCTGCATTCATTGACTCAAGAGGTTTTACACCTCTATCACATTGCTTTTAACATACCATTTCCAAATTCTATAAATATACTCTAAGATCACTATCAATATAAATTCAGACTCTTCAAAGTACAATATAAAAAGACAAATTAACCACGGCAAAGCAACTGTAATATTTCACATTATTATTACAGTGTAAAACCAGTGACTGGCTTACAAATAACCTGCTGTGTGCACAGAAGACACTTCTGCTCATGTGGGTGAAAGGGAATGTCACCCCCAACACTGCTTGGGGGGGGAGTGTCCCCTGACTCTCTGAAGTCTGTTTTCAAGAAGAATGAGAAACTCTCTCTCTCTGTGAATTATGATCCTGCTTCCTGCAAGGACAGGGGCTTTTCTCTTGAGCAATGGGTGTTTTGCATCCAAGCAGATATAAGTTAAAAGATCCCTAAGATATTTGAAACAAACTGTTCCATTCCATAAGCTTTGCAAAGTAAAAAACAATATAGGTTTTCCCCTCTCGTTTTCAAAATACAAACACATGCACTTTGCTGCACTGCTGTGATGATAACATTTTGCACTAAACATGGCTAACTATCATATATCCATGCCAGAAAGTAATTGCACTGAATGAAGTACACTTTTACCACTGGATATTAGTTTGCACTTACCATAAACTACAGCGTTATTACTTTCCCCTTCTCCATTTTAAGGAAGCTAAGAGAACAGAGCCCTTTCCTACATTTGTAAGTCTAAGGCTGTGTTCATACCATGCCTTTAAGGCACGTTCCCCTTCCCCCAAGAATCCCGGGAACTGTAATTTCCCTTTCACAGAGCTACAGCAGCCTTAACAAACCATGGTTTCCATGGGGGTTTTGCGGGGGGAGGGTGTGTACTTTCTATTTATGGTGCCTATGCAGCCTTAAACTTGCATCTGGCTCGAAGGAGTTTTGCCACCCGCATTCCACACTCACAACCAACTAACATTACAGAGAGTGAAATCATTCAACAATTCATCAAGCGGTAAACCTGCACACGACGACTTGGCAGCTATATGGATGCCGAGTCCTACCTGATATGGAGGAGAAAGTTTTCACTCCCCTGCTTCTTTGGATGAGGTGCAGAGGTGTGACAGGATTCACCCCACCACTTGGCAGTACCAGCTTACTGAGTGGTTCCATGCACTTATTGAATGGTCATGGGCACTCATTCGCAGCCTAGTTCAGGCATAGGCAAACTCGGCCTATGTGGTGTAGTGGTTAAGAGCGGTAGTCTCGTAATCTGGGGAACCGGGTTCGCGTCTCCGCTCCTCCACATGCAGCTGCTGGGTGACCTTGGGCTAGTCACACTTCTCTGAAGTCTCTCAGCCCCACTCACCTCACAGAGTGTTTGTTGTGGGGGAGGAAGGCAAAGGAGATTGTTAGCCGCTTTGAGACTCCTTCGGGTAGTGATAATGCGGGATATCAAATCCAAACCCTTCCTCTTCTTCCAGCTGTTTTGAGACTACAACTCCAATCATCCCTGACCACTAGTCCTGTTAGCTAGGGATGATGGGAGTTGTAGTCCCAAAACAGCTGGAGGGCCGAGTTTGCCTATGCGTGGCCTAGTGCCTCCAGCCACATTCTCCAAGCTTTCCTCTTAACAATGTGAGCCGGTGAAAGTAATTGCAGAGCACAAAGAGAGTTTTAAGTCTCATTGCTTTCAGTGGGCGAATTAAGCGTCTCTTAGATCACTTCAGATGGAGTCAGGGGATTTAAAAGTGCTTTTGGGTATCAATATTAGCTTGAGTGCCCACCTGTCCCCAATACAGGCGTCTCCCAAGATCCAGCGGCTTACATCCCTTATTTGCTTCCCCCGCCCGCAACTTCCCTATGCATATAACTCAGCTCTTGCAACATCCTGTGGTAAAGTACTGTCTACCAATCCACTGTGATTTGGACCAGTTCAGTCAAGGGGAAATTTCACTCATTCATTTTCTGAAAAAAATGATAATACTTGCCAGTGGTAGTTGTGCCTTCACACTGCTAGCATGTGGCTTTTATGTTCTGCCAGTAGCATTAAAGATCTCAAGTCTCTTGTGAGTATTGACATTACATTGCTTGTGAAAGAATACATCAATTAAGATCAATGTCAGTTGAATTAATTGTAGTGTGGCTGCTGCTAAGTTTTAAATTGTGGGTTACATCAAAATGCCCTTACATTTCAACTGCATAGCTCCATTATAACACACACACACATATTTGACCAGAAGCATGTCACTAAACCTCCACAGGATTTTGTAATAATAATAATAATAATTTATTATTTATACCCCGCCCATCTGGCTGGGTTTGATCATCATGGTCTGACTACTGTTGCCCTACTCTTTGGCTTTTCTAGACTGTATTGCTACTTTGGTCTGTATTTCTAAAGATGCTGTAATTTTCCTGTTCCTGTACTTCATACAAACACTTTCAATTGTTTTAAGAATTATGTTTCCTTCAGCATAGGAAATTGTAGGGCTATAAATGATAAATGTTTACATTAAGAGGGAAAAGATAAGTTCATTAACTGCATTCTAATGTCTCAATATTTAGGATACTAACTAAATTTCAATGACATTTGGATACCAATAGGAGACATAATATGTGCTGTCTGAGAACCTCGCCCTTGAACTGTGTAAGATAAATAGCATGTTTCATATTAAATCTTTCAAATAGGTTGTTCATACAGTTACATTAACTTCTGATAATAAGAAATGAAAAGTTATTTTTTAAGATAAATGATTGATTCAATTGTGGCACTTTGCCTAGGCCTATTACGAAATATCATTCTCCTGCATTTGTCCTGTAGGTGACAAAGTTTCCCTTTCTTCCACACTCTTTTCTCAATTTAATTTACCAGACTCCCTTATCATACTTTATTACAAGTGTCCTCTAGGACCCAGAACCCCTGTTCATCTCCTTCTTGGTACACTCTTTAGTTGTTGTGGCAACCATCTGTTAGCCTGTGTTTAAGTATTTATGATATACAGCATTTTATTTTACATAATTTTTCCATTGCAAGGACTGCTCTTTAATTTTAAGGGTGTGATTCTGTAAGTTCTCTCAACTACAGCCTAGAGGGGAGAGATCCTGACATACCTGACAGAGATTCTAAATGGCACTTCACATGAGTCACTTACAGTACCTCAATGGGAGAGCAATGAGGTATTTCTATTCAAAGTCTATGGAGCAGAGTGTATGAATAATGTATGTTCAAGAGCGCACATATGTCTGTAAATGATCTTTCTCTCACACACATGCACGTATGTACGGGAAAATGTAAACATGTTCTAAAATCAGTTTCACCAAAATGCTGACTATGAAAGAATATAGGCTTTGGTATAGATTAATGATAAATAATGGAAATGTGTGTTCTACAGCTAGAAGACCAACTATAAATAAAGCATTATTGAATATTGCTAATCTGACCTCATGTTGATACAGAAAGTATTCATTTTGCCATCAGACAAATGAAGAATATAGTATGAACAAAACACCAAACGTTAATGAATGTAGCAGTTAATTATCTATGCCTTATTCAAGTATATATATATATACCTTATTCATATATGCTTTCGTAGATTTCGTATATATATATATATATATATGAGATTTCTTTCTCCACATGTGCAAAAACAGTATTTCTACTTCCATGGCATTGATTGGGGTTCCTATAAAAATAATCGTAATAAAATACAGAATACATCTGATACACTTAACTTCCACCATTTGCAAGAAGGTAAAGTTAATCCTTTGGATACCATCAAAATCATTTTAAACAGACATTGACTTAGTAAATATTACGGTCTACCAGCACATGAGCCATCCTGCAGAGCTGGCATAAAAGCTATTTAATTCACTGTCTAAAACCCTGCTTTTGCTGTCTTTTACATTAGTGCATTTTGCATAGAGTACTTCAAACAACTTTTAAGAAAAGAACTGCATTTAAGCCACATAAGGAAGAGTTACATAGAACTCTTCATAATTCCCATGTAAACAAACTTCTTATTGTTCCCTCTTCTGCACAAGCCAAGGGATTCAGAAGTCTTTTGAGGATTGTCTGAGGAAGAGAAGAGCAAAGCAGAACTTCCTAACATCTAAAATAAGGTGCTCTCTAGGGAATGGGCAGAGGGAAGCATCATGCAAGGTATTAAGTCACACTGTGATTATGTTCATGTGTCTTCTTTCAGTTGGTGGTCGCACTGGCTTCCTTCTGACGTAGCCTCTCTTTCTGTTGTTTAAGAAAAAAAAGGAACTTTATTATCATTCTTCTCTTTAATTTTCCATCTGTTCTCAAATTGCACAGAGTATGTGGTCTAGTACACTTGAAGAATGGAGCAGTCCAAAACCAAAGTAGACATAAGCTTTTTCTTTTCTGAAAATTAATTCCTGAAGTGCCAAGCCAAGACAATGGCAAGCTTTATACAAGCATACTTAGGTTTGCATCTAAGTCACACCCAGAGTAGACACACTGAAATACAGTGGTACCTTGGGTTACAGACGCTTCAGGTTACAGACTCCGCTAACCCAGAAATAGTACCTTGGGTTAAGAACTTTGCTTCAGGATGAGAACAGAAATCGCGCGGCGGCAGCAGGAGGCCCCATTAGCTAAAGTGGTACCTCAGGTTAAGAACAGTTTCAGGTTAAGAACGGACCTCCAGAATGAATTAAGTTCTTAACCCGAGGTGCCACTGTAAATGAATGCAAAGGAGTCATGACAAACTTATTGATTTTAATGTATCTACTCTGAGTATGACTTACCTGGATACAAACTTAGCCTCTCATATCATCCTAAATATATGCCACTGTATTCTGAAATGCCTTTATAGTTAACATTAGCTAATATTGCACAGCCACAAAATATTAGTAATGTGAATGCAAACAAGAATACTTGGGGAGGGATTAATGTCTCTAGTTACAGAAGTCGATTTTTTATTTTTTTAAAAGAGAAATGTACTGGAGCTGATTTTAGCAGGGGCATCCCTTTCCCACAAAGTGGGACAATACTGTAGTGGTTTCTCATTGCACATACGGAGAGGTCCCTTGATAAAAAAGGAAACTGTAATAAACCCTGATTGTGTGGACCTTGGGTACATAGAAGTTGTGGACTAAAGCCAGTATAGACCAGATAAATTGGCTCACACTCTTCCTTAGGCCAAACTGATAAATGACCATCTCCCCTCCAGGATCACCCCTTTATACCAGACTGTACCAATAATAAATGGCACAAGCATGATTTAAGCACAGTTGGTTGTTTTTCCCCCTCAAATATTGCTGCTAAATTGGATCCACCTTAATTTGGCAAGCCAGCACTGGTTGCATCCAAATATGGCAAAAGAATTTTCCATTTGTCTGTGCACAAAAAGAAGAGACAGCAGCCTATACTGGAGAAAACCCAGGAAGCCAGGCTCGTTCCTAGATAAACAGGGTGACAAATGTAGGAAAAGGCCGAAAATAATGCCCTATTTGCTGCCATTTCAATCTGATCTCCACTCTCATCCCCTTCAGAAATGTGATGGAATTTTTAGGAGCACATGTTGTAAAAGCAGCCCTTGAGATTATTCAGAGTACAGAATGCAGCAGGAAAGAAGAACACCAATGGGTCAGAGACAAGTGACAAAACCGAGACAGCTCCTGAGGACTGATTTTTCCCCCATGCAGACTAGTTTTCCTGGCAAAGGTCTGTGCATGGACATACTGAATTTAAAATTGCAAAGGCTTTTGAATTGACTCCCAGTCACTGCTTCAATCACTCAAACAATATTACTTGAATATATGTACTTTGGGATTGGAAAGGACATGATAGTAAATTGCATTTGAATGGACTAAAACATGCATCCTATTAGCTGTTTTTAAAAGCAAACTAGAAGACAAAGCCATTCCAAAAACACATCATACCAGGCTGGCAGTAGGGTTGATTTTCTTTGTTTCCACTTTCTTTTCTGCAGTTAACTTGTTCACTGTTTGTTGAGCCATTTTGAGCCTGAAACAAAATACACACAACAAATCTTACTGGAGCCAAAGAAACAGTACATATCCAGCATATGCAAGCTGCTTTCAGGAGCGCTTAGTTGTTGAATATGAATAAGGCTGTGTACACATGATAGCTTTATAGCATATTCAAAGCATATTTCCGTTCTCAAAGCATCCTGGGAACTGTAGCTTGTCAAAGGTGCTGCGAACTGTAGCTCTGTGAGGGGAAAATTGCAGTTGCCAGGATTAAGGAGGCAGGGAGAGGGGGAAAATGTGCTTTGAGTGGGTTTAAATGGTATCATGGGCTTACAAAGCCAGTGTGCAAACAAACAAGACAGTATCAAGCCTGAAAGGTTGAAAGGGAACGGTACGCCCCTCTCTGAAAGGCTGGAGAAGATGTTAAGAGCAGAGGCTACAACTATTAGAGGTGGCACAGTGCAAGGGCTGAAAGAGAAAAGCATCATGGCGCCAATAGCAGCATTTCCGCTTGCTTCTCTTTCTATAGACCCAGCCTGGGATGTTTCCTGATCATTGTGTTGTCTGACAGAATACTGGAATCAAGCTTTCATATACATCTGTGATTTATGAAGTTTACATGTTGTTTTCCTGTCCTCTGAAGGGTGCCAGTGTGGTGTAGTGGTTAAGAGCGGTAGTCTCGTAATCTGGGGAACCGGGTTCGCGTCTCCGCTCCTCCACATGCAGCTGCTCGGTGACCTTGGGCTAGTCACACTTCTCTGAAGTCTCTCAGCCCCACTCACCTCACAGAGTGTTTGTTGTGGGGGAGGAAGGGAAAGGAGAATGTTAGCCGCTTTGAGACTCCTGAAGGGGAGTGAAAGGCGGATATCAAATCCAAACTCTTCTTCTTCTTCTGCAGTAATATGAGAAAGCTTATTCCTTTAACAGCACTTTGTATTCCTGCAATTTTCACTGGTTAATATGCTTTATTACCTTACGCATACTACCTAAAGATTTTTTTTTTAAAAAAAACCTACATTGCTTGTCAAAATGGTGCCCATACAGCTGTTCAATGTTTGTGACTTCATTATTCTTGCTTAAGGAAAAAGTCACATTACTTTCCAGAGGTCTTATTTCAAACCATACGTACACAGTGTGCTGATAAGAGATACAGAAATGCACTCCCCGTTAATTAAGCATTCAGTGATTAAATCTCAAAGGCTTAACATACTATTGTATGTGACTAATGTTGGTCAGATTTCCTCTCCCTTCATACTTAGTACAAACATAAAACCTCCACACGTTACAGGGATTATAAATCTTCCCATGAACTGCTCTTCATTTTTGCATAACGTTCTTAAGCTTTAAAATGCATTGACAAATTATGTCCCTGGATGACATGGCGCTGCAAGACCCAAACAAAAGAATCACGGTTGGCTTTCATTTAAAAAGTTCAATGAATATGTAGCTTATATAGCCTTCAATTAATCTACTAACTGTTAGAAGCGTAAGTCCGGCTCACACATAATGCTACACTATGATGGGGGGGGGGCAACCTGTGTCCTTCCAGATGTTGCCAGACTACAATTCCCATAATCTGTGACAATTGGCTTTGCTGACTGGAGCTGAAATCCAACATCTGGAGAATCATAGGTTCCCTATCTGCACAAGGAGAAAGCAGCTGCCATAAACCTCAGGCTCCTGTACTTCCCGATATCTCTTCTCATCCCACAAGTCCAGGAAAAGGATTTCTGGCACAATTTAGTTTCACTTTCTACTTGGGTTATCATTACATAGGAAGCAGGGATCATGGCTTAAAACAAACTTTAGCCAGTTTCTGAACAGGTCAATTTTAGACCATGCGTTATGAAGCTGACTTGTTAAACCACAGTCTCTGATTCATAGGAACAAGTTGGGGCTTGGAGAAAGTGAATTTGTGCTCTCCTTAATTGTTGTTTTTACTAGAAACTGAGAATCCTGTGGCCCACCACTTCTCTTTGCATCTTCAACAGCATAAACTCAGGATCTCATAACAGTTAAATCATAACTAAACATAACTATGAATCAGGATCAGCCCAAGATTGTCCTAGTCCAGCATCCTTTGAAAGAATCCTCGCAATCAGTGAGCTCTAGGTAGCCAACTGGAGACTGGCCAATGGTTCACCACCAAAGTCTATTTTTTGCCTGGCCTCAGCATCAGGAAGCAATCTTGTCAAGCTGGGATACTGCTCCAATATAAGTTAATAGAATATGGAGAAAACTACAGTTCTGGATCCAATACAAAACTCAAAATCAAGCAGATAAGGCTACTTCTTCACATGACTTTTTTAAAATCTTGACTGGTGCCAGTGTTTGGATATTGTGACCACTTTCCTGTATCATAACTTGGGCTAAAGTAAGGTTTTTACTTCTATTTTCCATGTGTATGTGAAACTTTAGGGACAGCTTCATATTTATTCCCTCAATACATTCAAGAACTTTATGCTACACATTTTAGCATTTCCATGAATGAATGGCCTTATATTCTTTTTGTAAACAATTTCAACAACTGAACAGAATAGTTAGAACAGGACTCAAGGCATTATAGTGCCATTGAAAATAACATGGTCATAATAAACCATAGTCTTCTGTTTATCATTTTGGTTGCAGATACTTTACAAACAGATGTTTTATGGGTATATGCAAAGTGTTAAAAAATTCTCAATAGCATACATATAAACATAACTGAGGTTACTTTGTGAATAATTTTGCATTTATCAAAAATAGAGCTGTGAGTTTCTTTGGTAACTCTTTCCACTGTTTTAGATTTAACCGGCTTTAATAATTTGGTGTCATCTGTTCAGCATAACATGCAAACTACATTTTCTGTTGTGAGAACTGATACTAACTAGAGTTTGCAGCCTATTTAATCCACAGAGCAACATCCCCTCTTAATTCATATAATTAACTTTTTTGAACTTTTAGGAAGGGACTGTAACACTACTGCGTTGCATTGATCTGTGAGTGATGCAGCCGGGACCCACTTTCCATTCAAGACAATTCCCATTAATATTTTTTGAATCTTCAGTTAAAATGGAGGGGGAGGGAGGCAAAGAATCTTAAGGAATGCAGTTAGTTTAAACCATGAAATCTGACCATATGTAAGGGGAATCCGTTCAAAAGAAGATTTAGGATCACTCATCATGGTGCAAAGAAGGTCAAAATACGCAAACGAATTGAGAAGAAAGGTTGCTGGTGTCAGCAGTAATATTAACACACTTTTACAACTGTTGTGTATTGCCATGCCGTGTGGAAAACCACAACTCAAAGCAACAGAAAAAGTAGAGTTCTGTATTTCAAAAAAACCTTAAACCACCTGATTATTTGCTTCAGGAAAAAAAAAGGAACAAAACACACAGCAATTGAGTTTTGGGTAAGAAGTTAAATTAACTTCAAATGTCCCTACCAAATTCTGTTCTGAGGGATCACATTTTCAAACCTATATATTTTCAGATTAAATGCAAGAACCAGAGCTATTTTGAAAAAAATAATAATTATACAAATGAACTATAGAAGTTCAAATGAGCCTTTTTTTAAAAAAGTAACTTTGCGTCTATAAAGTAAAAGAATAATTTTCACCTTTACAAGAACATACATAGTTGTGCCAAGGGTTAGGAAGAAAAAACACTGCTTACTTAACCCTGTGGCCTCTTCTCATTCTCAACATAGAGGGAGGAAAGAATAGGAATTAAGCCATGAAGTGATCCGATACCCAGAGACTGATTATTAGCCACAGACGGCTTCCTTGCTGGCGCAGCAACCAGTAGATTGGACCTTAAGTCAACAACTGCTATTAAGTGCTTGTTGGCACTATACATCACCATATTAAATTCCAACTTGATGATCTGTATTTATGGGATGTGTAAAGGATGCTAGGGTATACTTTGCAGTATGTTATTGAACAGGGTTACTAGCTTGTTGAGGCTGTTGTGTTTTTCAATAAATACAAGCTGTAACTGACAATGTTCTGTTCTGTGGTAAGCTCAATGCTTGTTTTCAAACTGAAGCTTGGAATGTATATTACTTTTTTTGTGGAGGATACTTTTTTTGGGGGGGGGCTTTATGTCAGGTCCACATATAATGCCAAACTACGACATGGCACAATAGAAATGAGCTTGTGTGTGCCTCCCTCTCCTTGTCTGCTCTTCTTACTTACTTACTTACTTCCTGGTTGACTGCATACCAAGTTCGCCATTTCATACCTTACATCAGCATGGCATGTTTGGCACTTGCCCTCAAAACCATGATTTCAGGCTGCAAACTAAAGAGTTTCCCCACAAATCAGAAAGCAGCTAATTAAGTGGAGTTTCAGCAAAGGCTCAGTCACGTAATATGAGACATGCAAACTGACATCTATTGTATGAAAATCCATTGTGACTTATCTGAATTCGTGAGACATGCGAAGAATACCAACCATATATTTATTTTTAAAAGCACCGATATCATTCTGTACATGCTTCTGTAGATAAGACCACACATCCCCACCCCTGCTGCTCCATGGTTTCAGGAGGGAGGTGAACAGATTTTTCAGAGACTACAGTACTAACAATGGCCTTTTACGTATGTATGTGACTACAGCAGCTAGAATGCTGTATGCACAGAAATGGAAAGAAGAGACGGTTCAAATGAAGGAGGAATGGCTTTTAAAATCAATAGAATATGTGCAAATGGCAAAGCTGACAGCAGTATTAAGAGATCGAAATGATGAACCTTTTTTAAAAAAGAAGAATGAAGGCCATTTTGGACTACAGTAGTACCTCGGAAGTCAAATGGAATCCACTCCGGAAGTCCATTCTACTTCCAAAACATTCGGAAACCAAGGCGTGGCTTCCGATTGGCGGCAGGAAGTTCCTGCAGCCAATTGGAAGCTGTGGAAACCCCGTCGGATGTTCGGGTTCCAGAGAACGTTCGCAAACTGGAACACTCACTTCCAGGTTTGCGGTGTTCGGGAGCCAAAACGTTCGACTCGCAAGGCGTTCACGAACCAAGGTATGACTGTATTTGAAAAAACACTAGTCAAATGAAATCATGGGCAAGATTTGAGAAAGGAACAATGGAAGAAAAATGATAAAGTAATTGTATTAGAGGGCTTTCCATAACAGATAAGTTTGATATATAACACAGTAGAAAAGGGTTTGAAGAAAAACACTGTGGAAGTGTGGGTGGGAAGTCAATGCATGAAACAATGTAACTATTTAATTTGAAGTCAATTTGGGGGGCAAAAGGAAATTTGATAAAAATTATATTATATAAAGAATACTAACAATGGCCTGTGAGTGGATGCTCCCACAGATGGAAGGCTGGGAAACATTCTCTCACCCCTTTACAGTCCCCAGTAATTCCCCAAAAGTGCCCTTCAGAAAAGTGTTGGAGATGGTACAATGGGTTCCAGGGGAATTAGTGTAAATTCTTTCCCATCACTTCTACCATCGAGAGCCTGCACTGGATTAAAGGCTCTTCTGTGAATGAAAGGAGCCCTTCCACTTGCAGGAGGGCAAGTCTAGATTCAAGTCTTTGTAACTGTAAGTGGCTTTCCAAAAGACTATCTATACAAATGTCCAATATACTGCATTTTCACAACTGGGAAAATGCAATACTCCTATAACAGCGCTGCTCCGTTAAAGGAGAGCGGCTGTATCATCCACAATAACTGAATATACTTTTATTATATAAGAAATCTGATGAAGCAGAAAGGCCCTCAACACTCCAATGGCTGATTTTTTTATATCCATACCGAAATCAGGACTGACTAAAAGTCACTACAGATTAAAAATAAGCCCATGAAAGTGACCGTGTAAATTGACCCTAAAACGGTGTCACATCCCTGTGGTATTGAGAATACCGCATGGTACTGAGAGTAAGATAATACTTTTCAGCTACTTCATTCAAAATTTTCACTCAGCTGAGCAAAACAGCCATACCAAATTTATGACTGTTGGGTACACGTAATATATTTCTGCTTTATCCTTTTCATGTAATATTCATGTAATATTTATGTTCCTGAGGTAATCCAGGAATTTCATCTTAACTGCCTTTTGATTTAAGTAGTAAGTATGTTTGCTAGTTATATATAATGTTTGTACCTTTGAGTACCCTCAGATTCCTGTATGCTATGCAGATTTTGTCTTGGGGCGAAAATCAGCTATATTACACAGGCAGCTAATTTATTTTCATGGTAGGTTAAGTGTAGGGCAGCATGGTTAAAGTGTTTCCTCTTCTAAAATGTCTGATAAAAATCTAATTAGATTTCTACACTTTTCTTACATTAAAAGTCAAGTAGTTTTCAGACAAAACAAACCCTTGCAGCCTAGCCCATTGGTTAAAGCTACCATTAACTTGCTTTTTCTTAGTCCGCTAAGAGATGTTGCACTGTCCTTTGAATAACCTCAAAATACTCTAGTAGAACCAATAGTGCCAATAATGTTTGATGTCTTACTATGTCTTAATTTGGTGGAAGGCGCCTAGAGTGGCTGGGGCAACCCAGTCAGATGGGCACCACCATCATCTCATAATTGACAAGTTGGCAAAATAGGATCATTTTGTTGCTAGATGGGCATCCTGTATAAAATTTTGCAAACTTGCCTCTGTTCACATTTGTGTTTTAAAATGTTGTAAAGAAAAGAACAAAAATTATCAACTATTTGAATCATCAGGTACATCGACTTCCTAAATGTTTGCAAACCAAGGCGCAGCTTCCGATTGGCTCAGGCACCCAGGAAACAATAGCTAACAACCACATCGGACGTTCAGCTTCCGAAAAACATTCAAAAACTGGAACACTTACTTCTGGGTTTTTGGCATTCGGGACCCGAAATGTTTGAGTACCAAGGCATTCAAGAACCAAGGTATTTAACCTTTCTTAATCTAATTGAATGAAACTATTTTTGTGTCTCTTTATTTGACATGTAAACTCTTGTTTATGAAGATGTGCATTGCAAAAAAATTACTAAGGATTCACTGTAATTCTTTCTGGTTGGCCACTGTGAGAACAGGATGCTGGATTAGATTGGAAGTTGACATGCCCCTTTCCTATGTGTAGAGGGGGCCTTTGTTTTTTGGCACAGGGCGTTCAAACATGCAAACCTTCCTTCTTCTCTCTGAGGAATTTTAAATGCTGCAGTCCAAGAAATAGTTACAGCTTGGGTGTATAAACTGCCTCCTTTTCTATTCTGCTGAGGTTATGAAAACAATATGATTACACTAAAATACACCTTAGGAAAATAATTGTTTTTCAAGACATAATGGTTATTTCTCAGTTCTCTAAATGTGTTTCTTCCTGGAAAATACGGCTGGCAAACTGTCACTCATACTTTGTAAAATAACAACCTCTAAAGGGTCATGGTTTTCTAAGCCATTTGAATGTGATAAAGAAACAACTCATCTGTCATTCAAACTTATATACTTGACATCAGTTACTCATTGTCTTCATGAATCATCTACAAGTTGAACTGAGAATAAACTGAAACCTTTAAAGGCTAAAAGTAATCTAATGAAGTCATTAGTAAATAAACACAAGCCCCACCAAAGTATATGAATAAAATTCATGTGTTAAGAAGGAAAAAACAAACCATTCATTCTCATGACAAAATATATGCAAGTCTTATCCTGCTACTCAAGAAGGCTAATCCAGACTCAAAACAGCATATCCAAAATCACATATTTTACTCTGAATTTATTAATATGGAATTCATCACTCCCTCTAGACTCACTGTCTTTCACTTCTTAAGAGCCTGACCTGTTTAAAACTGATTTTGGCTATATACTTTAAAAGACTTGGAGAACTGCTCCACAGTCAGAAGCAGTACCCACCACTGGAAACTGCAAGAGGGGAGAGTGCTCTTGTGATGGGAAACATAGACACCTGACTGACCACTGTGAGAACAGGATGTTGGACTAGAAGGGTCATTGGCCTAATCCAGCAAACTTTTATTATATTCTTAGGTACTCCTGACATTTGAAGAAGTGATAGCATCACACCCACAGTAGAGTTGTCTCTGCAGATCCTGTTCATATTGTATCAGCTTTCCCGGTAACAGCAGGTGGAGTCTATTCCACATTCCGAAATTCCAGCTTTTCTCACTGGCTGCAGTTTTCCATTTCAGTGTTGGGTGAGAAAAGTGAAACGAAATCCAAATATTTCTTCTCCTTGCACTCTTTCTTGTGCAAGGAGAAGCATGAGAACTGCTGCAGAACCTTCCTGTTACACGATGCAAAGACTCTTCTACAAATGTTTGCAGCAGCCCTCCGTTATGCTTGATTCTTTAGTTCACCCAACATTTGGAGGAGATACGCTGAGCAACACTGTCCCCTAGCAAACATGTTCCTTGAAATGGCAAGCAAAATTCACTTGCTCATAAGTAGATCTACTCAAGTAACAAATTGCAAAAATTTCTAAAATGACCAATTTCACTTTAGAAGTATCTCTCCCCCCCCCCCAGCATTTTCCCTCTTAGCAGCGAAACTGACTATTCTAGAAGACTGCTGCTTGTGACAAAGGAATCAGCAGATCTATGTGTATAATTAGTATGACAATTTACTGGATTATCTCTATCTGCATCTAATTTAAAATTGCATGCTAAAGGATATTTAAGCTTCTAATGTTGAGCCTGATTAACACTGCTGTTTCATACAGAAGGCCAACTAACTGATAAATGATTCAGATTCCAGAGTAACAATTATTTCTTTATATTCTTAGTACACAAAATAACAGACCTCAAAATATAAAAAGTATCAAGTTTATGATTTCTGTTTGTACATATTAGGACTTGGAAGATGTGCAAAATATCTGTTTGGCTGCATCTTGCTTGGCATTCTTCATGCAATCACCCACTGATATTCACCCTAAGGGGCATGGTTCACACTAGGCCTACAGAAGCTGTGACCTGCCAAGCCTTAGTATGTGATGGATGGACTACATTTGTCTTGGTGAGTCACAAATTCTGCAGCCATCTTGTAATCTTTTACTGTTTACACACCACTTTTTCCCCCAATCAAAGGCTTGCACCTATTTAAAAGAGTGCATGCTTCTGAATGATTGCTCTGGACTCCATCTTTATCACTGAGTGCTCACTGGAAGGACAGATCCTGAAGCTGAGGCTCCAATACTTTAGCCACCTCATGGGAAGAGAAAACTCCCTGGAAAAGACCCTGATGTTGGGAAAGATGGAGGGCACAAGGAGAAGGGGACGACAGAGGACGAGATGGTTGGACAGTGTTCTCGAAGCTACGAACATGAGTTTGACCAAACTGTGGGAGGCAGTGGAAGACAGGAGTGCCTGGCGTGCTCTGGTCCATGGGGTCACGAAGAGTCAGACATGACTAAACGACTAAACAACAACAGACTAGTCCTAGAGAGCTTGTTAATTTTATCTGCTCATTTTAAACTGGCCTCTTCAAAATTCAATCACAAACTGCAACAAATTTGTTGGGAAGCACTGATGTGACTGATCATATTCAACATTTAATAAGAGAGAAAGGAACAAACAAAAAATAATGAGTCTGCACTTGTCCAGAAGAGGGAAAGGTGCACATTAGAACAGGACAAGAGGGACCTGCAACAAGATGTTGCAGCATGGAGTGTTTCTGCTAAGGATAACAGTCATGCCCTCTCCTACGATACTCCATTGGATTCTTCCCACCCTCCCATAGTTTTCCATTACCTGTCCTACAGTCAGTCAATGAGCATGCCCGATCCTCATGGGACTGTTTTGGGAGATCTCCCCCACTTAGCTTAAAGTTTTACTTCTAAACAATTTTGTGAGGTTCCCACAATGTTAATGCTACCTTGCTACACAAGGAGAGGCACTCAAGGAGATTTGTATTTCCTATTAGTGTACATGAAAAGAAATACAATAAGAGTGCTGGACTAAAAACACCTATTGGGCAATTCCCTTAATTATTTTACAATAGAATGCCATAACAGAGCAATTGCATACAGTAAAAAAAAGGGGGGGAGGAAGTATATTAAAGAAAGTGCTCGTTTTTCTTTTAATTTTTTTAAAAACAAATCTCAAGAGGTGAAACCTTTTATTTTTAAAAAAGGTTTTAACTAAACCTAATAAAATCACAAGACAGTGGGAGATGCTGCGGCATGGAGTTTGATGTCCACAGCAGGATACCAAGAAGCGGTGCTGTAAATTCAGTGTGGGACTTCAACGCTGTGCTAAGTGTGGCCTGAATCTCATAGGCTACCCTTTGATGCAAGTGTAGTATATTAACTGGAAAAAGCATTCACTTTTATTTGTCTGTCCTGTCTGCAACAGCAATATCGCCTCATTTAGAGCAGCCCAAGACAAAAATGCAAAGAGAAGCAATCTGTTACAAATTAGCACAGCTCCCCTTTCATTTTACTAGCTAGTAATTGGAAGGGGTTAAGAAAGTGTAATTTATCAGATTATATGTGTTTATCTTTTTGTGGGGACAGCATCCCTTTGGTGAATTTTCCTAGGCACCCTGAGGGAATAATCTTTCCTTGATGTCCATTTGATCTGAAAGAAAACAATGACGCCTGTGAAATATGGGAGTATAATTTGTTGAGTTTAAAAAGGACCAGTTTCCCAGACTTCTAAAAAAAATTGTATTAATGGCTTTATTAGAACCTTACCTTTCTTTGGAAATGTTTTTGCTCTCTCGTTTCCAAATGGCCTTAAAGTCGCTGCAGAACTCATACCACACCGTGAAAACGTAGTTTGGCGTGGTCTCCTTCTCGCCAGACTTTGGTTTTATCCCGAAGTATCCCACCAATTCTTCAAAGCTACAGTGTTGGGCAGGGGAGGGGAAAATTGTCAGCACATAAACCTAAGGTGGAAGTTCAGTTTCCCTCAGGGCAGATTTCTGACTCAGTAACCTAGGCTGGCAATTAACATAAATCTGCTATAATCTGGACACTGTACCAGCAATGGATCCACCCAGCACTTCTGAATTAAATAATAATAATAATGGTGCTGTTTTGGTGGGTGTGTACATTAAGACACAATATGAATGAATATGGGCACGGAAACATTTTAGAAAGCGTCTGATTTTGAAACAACATTTATTTACCAGAATCCTATTGACTTATGCTCATTACCATGGGTATCTGGAAGCCCCCAAAGTCCTAGATCTGAGGTAGCATACCTATTTTTGTGCCTGGGGCATATCTGGAAATTTAAGGAACTGTTGCGGGCACCACAAAATACCCATTTCATGGAACAAAAATTGCTGATGCTCAGTAAAATCTTCCAAGCAACAGGCTAAACCTCTCCTGCTTCCCCTCCCCCCAAAACACAAAAATACAAAAAACCAAACAAAACGCAGGCCACAGCTCCTGCCCCCAAATAAGCAAACAACAAAAGCCAAAAAGGTCAGTTAAAAAAATAAAAGATTCTGAAGGAGAAAGTGGTGGGCTTCTTCAAGGATGAATACCTGCAGACACCATAGACTAGACTGAGATACTGTACAGAATTCACTTCCGAAACAGATTTGGTTTTCTTAGCTCCTTTCCTCCTCCAATTTTGTTGTCACATTAAGGCATTTATATTTCAGTTGGCATTTGCAGCTGTGCAACTGCTTAATGGTTGCATTTTATGATCTATTTATGACTTATTTTTAATTACATTCTTATGCTGACTCTATTGCTACTGTTAATTGTGTTTTCCGTGTTTATTTCTAGGAATTTTGTTTTATTTTTATTATGGTGCTATTTTATCCTGGAAATTTGTTCTATTTTTAAGCAGTCTTTCCAAGTTGCTTGGAATAGTTTTGAGGAAAACGACTACCTGTCTTGGCAGGGGGTTGGACTCGATGGCCCTTGTGGTCTATTCCAACTCTATGATTCTATGATATATAAAACAGTTAAATTTCCCTTCTAGGGGCACCTAAGTTTAGAACTCTATTCTTACTTCAGAGCCTACGGTGTCCAGACTATGAGATGAGCCTGGCTCTGAAAAACCATGCATAAACTAACTTCACCTTCTGTGGGGCGAAGAAAACTAATTAACCAACTAACAAAAAACCTCAACCCCTTCAGCCTTTTTAAGGGCTCATTCATACTAAGTTTCCTTCACACTTTCTAGGCACAGGTTTCTCTGAGCACTTTTTTTTTGCACTGCCGTTTTGCCCACAAAAAAACCCTGCTCTTTAATGCTCTCATCAATCTGTGAAAAACCCAAATTGCCATTTGCTCCAATTCAGCGTTAAAGAGCAGGTTTTCCTGGGGAAAGTGGCAGATACGGACTAGGAAAGTATGGACCTATGGCTGGAAAACACAGGCAAAAGGTAAGTGTGGATGAGCCCAGAATTACAGCCTATATTTATTAAAAGCAATGTCAACATCACACCAGTTGATACCCAATGAAAGTCTCCAGGTATAATACCCTGAAAACGATTTATTTTCTCAGGATCTTGGTAAACTGACGACAGCAGCAATGAACAACAGGTGTTATTGCTAATACTTTAAGATTTACCTGGTCCATACTATAGGCTGAAGTACTCTTGAAATACATTAGAAAGAGTCTTCTACTGTTAAACTTGTTTTGCAACAAACTTGTATTAGAATATTAAAATGTATATTAATATCTATACACCTGAAATCTGAACATACAAATCAGTGAAGAGAGGAACAGATGTTTCAACGACAACAACAAAAAGCATTTGTTGCACCAGCTGGGATTCGATGTATCAACTGGGCTTTAGTGTAAACAACAATCTGTACCTACACAGCAAATCCCTTTTGAAGCTGATGACAATTGTAGTTAAACGGTATATAAATTGTCAAGCGTGTGGTAAAATTGTTCCTAGACCGCACCACTTCAGATTACAGGTCTGCATTAAAAAAGACACAGCAGAAATTCTCCCTTCACAAAAGCCAAGATGCTGGGATGAAATGTTCTAAGTCTGCTGCTATGGCTAAGGAACTGCTCTATGGCGCTTGCAGTTTGAGTTTGAGTTCCCAGAGATTCTCTCTTGGAGGAAGGAACACAGCTCAGTCACAGGGTGTTACATGCAGATTCAATCCTGGCATTCCCTAGTACAGCAGAGTGAGGCCCCTGGCTGCAAAACTGGAGGGCTGCTGCCAATGGCTCAGTTTGGAAGGAACGCTGAGTCAAGTCATTCCTTACCGTGAATATGCAAGTGTAGTGAACGCCACATGCAAGCATGCAGACTTATGGAGAAATTGCAGCCGCTTTGCTTCTTCTTCAGTTCTGCTGCAACCACACTACTGTGTCCTAAGCCATGACTCAGCACGCCAAGCTCAGTATGTTGCCTAAACCCAGACTAGTGGTTTGTCTCTTTCCAACAAACGTAGCTCAAAGCAGCAGCAGCAAAACTGGTGGGGGAGCAAAACATTCCCAGTCTCCTGTCTTGGGAGTCTACCCACTGGTGCATTCAGGCTAAACCATAGTTTGCTTTAGTGCTGTATGCGAACTATGTGTAGACGTTTGAGCCACGCAGACCAATGACCTCACTTAATCTAAGGCAGCTTCTTATATTACCAAGTCTCTGCTTTTTCTGTGCATGTGATTATTTTAATCAATCATTCAACACCCCTCACCAAAACCTGGAGTCTGCAGTAGAACACTCTAGGAACAGTTTTTACCACATAATGAACTGTTTTGTCTAGAAAGCTTCCATTTCAGACAGCTTGTTCCCTAAAGTCCAAGACAAGCTGTATGAAAATGTTGGAAGTATGAGCATGTGTTTAAAAATAAGGACTCTGGTGCATTTGATGATTTTTTTCACTTATTCAAATATATTTAAAGATGAAGTAGGACCTTTCATAACGCAACGTGTTAAAGAATCTGTAATACTCACCACTTCTGCACATTCTCCAAATGGCTCTCCACTGTCTTATGTTCTTCTACAGCTACAAATAAACAACATGTTTATTATTTAAGAAAGCAGAATATGTATCTGCATTCTAAAGTTTTTTTTTTTATATTTCAGATTTCTCGTACTAAGAGTGAGCTCTTTCAAGCATTATAGTGTATTCTTGTAGACACTGTAGGGTGTAGTGCTGAAGCTTTCCATCCTGAAAATGTGCAAGGATTGTGGAGCCCAGTGCAGTGGGGATAAAAGAAGTATTTCTACAAATATCATGTGGGCTCTAAACTTAATTGGATGTACATGCACAGCTTTCAAGCTGGGTATTACTTGATAGAAAGAAGCTTTTCAGGGTGCCTTTTATCAGAGAACTATTCTTGCTGTGTTGCAAAAGCATCACATTTATAGTGAGGACATGCATAATTGTCCATTTCCCTGCTTTCCATTTAGCTCTTGCATGCTGAAGCAAACCAAGACAGGTACCTTGTTGCAAGCTCATCATGGCTTCCTAATGTGTGGGTTGAATGCTTGTCTCACACTTGTTTCTATACATGATGTGAACACGAAGGACACGTAAGTATTAAAAAATGTGGCATGGAGTCACCCTTGCATACCTGCTATTGTTCCTAGAATCACAGAATCATAGAGTTGGAAAGTATACCAAGGGATCAAGTCCAAGCCCCTGCAATGAGGGATCTCAACTATCTAACACCTAGAGGATCCATCCATTACAGGTGCTCTCCTCCCTCACCCTTTAAACCACAGATTTCCTTTTATTCAGAACTTTGGGTGTTCTCGGTTAATAAGTATAGGCCCTCAATTTAGGATCTGAGAAGTTTTCCGCATCTTTGGAAACGAAGCCATTTATTTTCCATTGTCAGTATAATGAAGGCAAGATTAAAGTTCCCGATGGAATTTCAAGATGCTGCTCTTCTCATGCTAGGAAGGACAAATATATGAAGACGTCACCAGAGATCTTTCCCCAGGAATCAGAGGTAACCTATAAAGATTCATCAGTTCCTGACAAGGGACATAAGCCATCTCTCCAGACAGTCTGGCATCAGACCAAGAGAGAAAGTTGTGCTGTCTGATCCATTCTTGACAAAAACGCATGTTCTGGGAAATCTCTTCTGGAACTCCAACACAACATAGCCTCTGGAGTAGAGAGGCATATATCATGTAATAACTGGATTTCAGTAAGCATTTCTTTTGCATTGAATACGCCATTAATACCACTGATCTAAATAAAGGCCTGCTGGATCTGGTCAATGGCCACTCCAGACCGGCATCCTGTTCTCACAGTGGCCAGCCAGATTCCTGTGGGAAGCAGGACCGGAGTGCAACAGCACTCTCCCCTTCTTTGGTACCCAGTAACTGGTTTTCAGAAGCATATAGCTTCCGACAGGGGCAGCAGAACATAACCATCACTGTTGGTAGCCACTGATAATCTCATCCACCATGAATTTGTCTAATCCTCTTTTGAAGCCGCTCAATTCCACAGTTTAACTATGTTCTGGCTGTTAAACTATGTGCTGGCTGTCTTGAACCTTCCAATATTCAGTTTCAATGGATGTCCATGGATGTACTATGAAAGACAAAGGAAAATGTTTCTCTGTCCACCTTCCTCATACTATGCAAAATTTTATACACCTCTATCATATCTTCTCTCACTCGCCTTTTCTTTAAACTAAATGTTGCAAAGGTGCAAGCTACTGCCCAAAGTAGGTTTTCTTTATTTAATGATTGACAATTATGTAGGCGATAGACAAAATGAAATGAATTTGACCAGATTGTGAATTAATTCAAACCATTTTTTAAAAAAAATCATATAGAAAACTTGCTTTATGTGAGGAACTCTGTTCCCATTGATACACAGAACTAGAGCTAAAAAACCTGGCTCTAGCTAGACAATTATTGAGTACAAATTCCATAAAAGACAGACATGTTAATTTGCTGTGGCAAAAACTACACAAAGATTGGTGGCACCTTTCAGACTGATGGAGGGCATTTTCACATCTCACTGAAATAAATCTCTGAGCTTCCATTCATTTTAATGGATCTCAATAGCACTTTTTGAAAAGTAAAGTGGGTTAAGAAAGCTCCAACACCAGACTGGAGATCACCTCATCCAAATCAGGCAGGGAGACTATTTGAGCAGTGGGTTGTCTAGCACATTAATGGTATCTCTGCTCTGCTCAGAAGTCCACCATTAGGTGCATACACTCAAAATTAAAAAGGTAAAGGACCCCTGACAGTTAAGTCCAGTCGCAAATGACTCTGGGGTTGCAGTGCTCATCTCGCTTTACTGGCCGAGGGAGCCGACGTTTGTCTGCAGAGAGTTTTTCTGGTTCATGTGGCCAGCATGACTAAGCCGCTTCTGCCGAAACCAGAGCAGCGCACGGAAACGCTGTTTACCTTTATGCCAGAGAGGTACCTATTTATATACTTGAACTTTGACATGCTTTCGAACTGCTAGGTTGGCAGGAGCTGGGACCAAGCAACGGGAGCTCACCCCGTCGTGGGGATTCGAACCGCCCACCTTCCGATCGGCAAGCCCTAGGCTCAGTGGATTAGACCACACTCAAAATTAAGTGATTGCTAAACTGGACCGGAAAATAAAAATCACATAAACTACTGCAACTTTACCTCCCTGCCCTCCAGAATCACTTAGATTTGCCAGCTGCTGCATCAGGAAACCAAGTGCACAAAATGTGGACCAATTTACAATTCCTGTCCCATCCAGCCAGATCTCCAATATATGCCAGGTCAGTTCATGTATACAAGGCCAAATTCTGGATGACCAAGTCCTTGACATGTACTCGCCCGATATGTAGCATAATTAATATTAAACACCCCCCCCCCCAAATCATGGTCCTGATCCTTCCTGGTTATTTGATTATTTTAAAACTCTCTGTGTTAATTGCTTATGATCAATTAATGTTCCCAAGTCCCGTTCCCCCCAGCATGGGGGAATTACACTGGTGTGGCCCAGCTGTACCAGGAATTGGCTGGCTAAATCAGAGAACTGCTCAATCCTAACTTGCTCATCCTAACAGATCTTGGGTTTGGATTGCTCCCTTAAGATGTACAAGAGACCTGCGGGTATAGGGCAGTACAGTGGTACCTTGGGTTACATACGCTTCAGGTTACAGACGCTTCAGGTTACAGACTCCACTAACTCAGAAATAGTACCTCGGGTTAAGAACTTTGCTTCAGAATGAAAACAGAAATCGTGCAGCAGCAGCAGGAGGCCCCATTAGTTAAAGTGGCACCTCAGGTTGAGAACAGTTTCAGGTTAAGAACGGACCTCCAGAACAAATTAAGTACTCAACCCGAGGTACCACTGTATACAAATTTAATTAATTAATTAACAACAACAACAACATTTTTAAGGGGCAGTGTTTAACAAATCTTAAAAATGCCAGGTTTTATATGCGCAATACTGTAACCTAACCTGTTTTCAAACCAGTGTTGCTTTGATGTTTAAGAAGTGTACATATGTAAGTATAGTGTATACATATTTGTGCATGTGGGTGTGCAAAGGGTAAGATACTACTCATCCCTAAACTGGAGGGATTTTGGAAGTCTTAAAATTTTTCAAGTCCACGGTACATGAAATCTCGAGTATTCACATGCAAAAACACTGATTATATTTATGCATTCAGCCCACAGAACAAATTCAACTGTTTATTATCAGAAGTAACACAAGGAAACTAAGAAAATATGCTCTGTTTAAAATAGGATAATGTTGCCTATATATTTGTCAAAATAATGTTGAAGTTTAGTTTACTAGGTATTATGGCAGTGAGGCCAGCTAAGCCAGATATTATAGATTCATTTTTCTTTCGTATCTTTCAATATAAACGACAATCTTCTCCCCCTAGAAATTTGCTTTTGAAAGACAGATTGTTTTACTTAAAGAAAACTTCTGCTTAGAAGATGAAAGATGATATTTTAAATTTTGTTTTCAATTAATATATTCTTTAGCAACACTTCACTAAAATATACTGGTGCTAACAGAATACCCTGCACGACTCTAAATTTAGATTATGCTGAAAGTAATGTTTTTCTAACTGGAAACTGCAAAAATCTAATTTTGCAAAAATATTCCCACGCAAGTAGGTTAAAATGACGTTAATCTATCATTCCTTTTCCAGATGGGATTACAGATAATAACTTTTAAAACACGTTCTTATTAAACATAACAGAAATGTATGCTAGTATTACAAACAGAATGTCATTGATTCATACTTCTGAGATTGCTAAGCATACCCAAACAGTTTAAGAAACTTGAAAATTAGTTTTAATCCCTTTTAAACTCAGTAAATTTAAACTAATCTGTTCTGCAGGCAGATTTCACATATAAAATCTTCTAGCAAGAATTAGAGAAAAAACATAAAGATCAGCACATTCTTAGTACAGGGTAATATGTTCAAAATTATGATAAATGATGGTCCATAAGAATAGGAAACAGGTCTTCTCTAAAACATGAGACTGTTATAAATACCCAGCTAACAAGTAAATTGGTTTATATACCTAGCCTGATTTGTAAAGAATGGGTCATTGTGTGTGTGTGTTGTGTGTGTGTGTGTGTGAAAGAGAGAGAGAGAGAATGCATAGGGGCAGAATGAAACTAATTTTAGGAAAAAACATATGAAAGTGAAGGCTTGAAATGTTTTAGAAGAGGAAAAACCACAGCCTTACCTCCTCCTGTGGGATGCTAACAATGATTTATGAAGCTGAGGTTATTTCTTCACATTGAGCTTTGTAAAGATTGGTTTCACATGATCAGGTAAAAATACAGGCATGCAAGATGTGCAGCAGACTCACAGATCAGAACATATGCAAAACTATGTTTTCCTAAAACAGTTAAAAGGTGGAAAGGATATAAAAAGAACCAAGGGCTTTCATTTTCATTTATTTTCCCTCCCTCATTAGGGCATTCTCCTTTTATGAAGTTAAGCCACTTCTGGTGGTCAGGAGCAGAGGCTCATTGTAAATGCACAGCAGGACAGTGGCAAAGCAGAGATTAATTCTTCATAGATTTATATAGACTTTTTCCCACTGTTAATTGCTTTGTACCATTTCAAAGGTGCTTATGTTGCCTTTTTTATTGTTGGTTACTGACTTTATTCTGGCATATGGTGGTTGGCGCCAAGTCAGAAAATGAGCATTTTATACCAGAATGAAAATTGGATATTTGACAGTTTCTGAAAGAGAGCATGGAGGAAAGAAGTTGTGCGACAAGATTTATAGCATATTTTATATGGAGCACATCTGTTTCTTTGCTCATTTAAATGTATATTTCAATCACAGTGAATAGATTAAAGGCAAAAATGGATATGTGTGTAAGTGTGTGTTTGGAAAAATAAAGAACTGCAGTACTCAGTTTTTTTATCCAAGTGTTGCTTGGAAGAAAGTGAAAATTTCAATAGCTTTTTTGCTTAGAGAGTCAGAAAGCAATATCTGAGAATATTCAATGTTAGAAATGGTTTGCAGCGGCTTTAATATCCATAAAGCTACTGGTCAGATTGAGAATTGCATCTTAATATACAAAACCAGGCCACAAGCAAATGATCCTGCATAATGTTAAAAATGAAATGAACATGTGAGTCTATTTCTATTCTTTTCCTTCATAATTTACACCTTTAAAGCTGCATGCATTGATGCTGAGCTAGAGAAAGAGCTTGGCTGGACCAGTGGTCAAAACTGCGCTGAACAGGGTTGCTGTTTTTTAGTTCAGAATATAGCCATGTCTGAAACATCATAACTAGATTGAAACTACCTGCCCAAAGAGTTAAATGAATTATGTAAGCCTCTTTACACTTGTTTCTCACACTTATTTCACACTTTGGCCAACATTATAACCAGATGCAAATAAGGTACTGACAGTATGTCCATGTTTAACTTGTACGGAATTCATAATAGGTAGTAAAATCAAGTAATATTTACTATGTGTGCACACTGGATCTGTATATTCCCTGAATAACAAGGCAAATTGGGGTGATTCAGGGCACATCCTCATGTTCCCAAGTCAGAGCATACCATTAACAAGGCATGTTGAAGTGGATCATAAGAAGTCTACATGATTTCCACATCTAGGAAAGTCAATGGAAGACTCTAGGCCAAACCAGGTCACCGAGGGTACTACTTGTCTAATGAAATTGTCATCCTAGAGACAAAACAGGGATGTTGAGGGACAAATGTCTATAGAAATAGGATTTGGCAATTTAGTGACCTTGAAGAGATAGGGCCAGCCTTGGCTCTCCACACCCCCGACTCTATTCTCAAAGCAGTTCTCCTGTGAAAGCTAGTTGCTGACTAAGGCCTTGGGATCTCATTTACCTTTTCTGTATCTTCATGAAGCATGTAGGCTGAATATTCATGAAGGATTTATATCCAGTCACCTGATCCCTGTTCACAAACCAGCCTTCCTAATGTGGACTAACAAATGTGCTCACCGACATATGATGGTGACGTAGCAGACCAAATGGTGCTTGGGCTGAAAGAAGGCAGATCGCCACATATTCAAAAATCATGTATAGGAGTCATTGAGGGATATTAGGACACAGGGCAATTGTTAGACCAGTGTGAAATAGTCATTCCTTCCCACTAAACAATACTCTTAGAAGGTACTTCAGAATTTTAAACATGGAAAACCTGAAAATGAGTTTGTATAAGACTGCTGCATTTAAAATGAATAACCACATCAATGAATAAGGGTTATAAAGAAGTTAATCCATTATGGCTTGAATGCTATACAACTGTGTCTATGGACATGAATAATTCTGATGTGGTCTGAGATAACTTCCGTTATCAAAAGAATAGTTACTTCCTGGCTGAAAAGGACAGCAACTGCCAAACCAGGTGGTTTAAATGAGTTAACAAGTACTAATTTGATCCCTTTATATACAACACAACTGTGAAGAAGTAACTGTAATGGTGTTAGGACAGCTTTCTTTTCATTAGATTGCAAAATTTCAATTAAGAGTAGCGTTTGCTACTTCAAAAGGCGAGATCCATTTCAGATCCGAATTTGTGTACACTGAGCCTCTTTCTACAACTGCACACAACAATTACATGGGCAAATAAACATTCCTGTTGAAAAGAGAATCTCAGTATTATCTGCTTGTAAGATTCAGTTTTGCTGTTGAGAGCAGACAGTCATATCCTATCCCTGGCACTACTAACATTTTTCCAGTCGCCTGCAGCTGTTGCAATTCATGGCCATGGAAAGAAAGGGGAAACATGCCTGAGCATGAGGCAATGAAAATCAGGATCACAATAAATGTTTAGCAACAAATGGAATTTGAAAAACATGGAAATTATGGTTATTCAAACACTGTTTCACTAAAAACATATGCCATAGACGGAAAAATTGATGAACTGTGAAGCATATTTCTGATTATTTTAAATTACTATTCCATTATGTTTTTACCACTAATTAAAAATATCCACTAATTAAAAATAGTAATGTGGCATATCATGCTTTGGCTATCAACCATCCAGGAGTTTCTTCCCAGATCAGTCCTTTATGAGTAAGAGCAGCTGGCCTCACATATGCTAACATGTTCTGCCTCTTCTGTAACAAAGAATATAAAGCCATTTTGCTTTCCTACATGGAGATTATGTGTGAATGTTATGTATGCAACAGCAGACCAAACGTACAAAGAATAGGTGAGTAAGTAGCAGGGAATGCTTAAAGAAACGTATCATTAGACTATTATGGGATACTTCATTTAGGGCTGGGGCAGGGGAGAGTTAAGAATTCTTTTCCTTACTCAAGTTGTCAAAAGTAATAGTTGATTTTTCCAGTAATTATCATTTCTCGACCTTTATAGAGATGATTTTTTTAAAACGTACTTTTGCTCTTAAAAAAAATACCTGCACACCAGCAGATTCAACAAAATAGCAAGATTTTCTGCCTCATGCACAGCCTGTGCAAATGAAACACTTCCAATCCCTTAACAATAGCTAAAGTACTGGGAATAGGTGGTCTGCACAAGCTTTTACTAGGTAAGATATTTAGCCTTATTACTACAGAGAAGGTATCCTGCTCGCAGGAAGACAGACACTTGAACAACAACCAGTAAAGCTGTAAACTCCTGCACTAGTGGAAGGGAACACACAGCCTTTAAGGGAGGCGTGACCAACATGGTGCTCTGCAGATCCTGCTGGACTACAATTCCCATAATCCCTAACCACTGGTCTGGTTGACTGGGGCAAATGGGAGCTGGAGTCCCACAGCGTCTGGAAGGTACATTTGCTACTTTTGCTTCAGGAACTGGAGGTGCAGAGCTGAAAACTTTGAATACTTGTTTTAAGTCTAGCAATAATCAACACTATGCTATTCTCAGCAAACCGCTGAGCTGAGCTGAAATTCTGAGAAACAATTTAAAGATTAATGTAGTGTGGTCCATCAATGAACACATTTCTAGGCACAGGATAGTAATACGCGGAAGCAAGATTCTATTGCATAAGTGAATAATTTGAGGGGGTTCATCATTTTCCAACTTCATCACTGTCAAAATCAAGAGAACCATGATTCTCTCACGCTTCCTGGGGCGACAAACACGACAACATCCATGCAATTAACAATTGCATGAATGGTTGTAAAGAGCGGGTGCAAGGGCCCCAATCCAGATCAGGACTAGAGAGTGGGGGCACACTCTATTTATTCCTACCCCATTCCTAGGGCCCCCAAACCTGCTATTTCCTCTAAAGTGGTGTAACATCCATTTTGCCCCTAGGCTCCTGAATAATTTCAGCATGACAGTCCCTTTTAAGCAAACCTCGCATATCATAGAATACATTGTGGGGAGACAAGTTTATCTGTAGAAAAAGGCTGGGAAATTATTAACAACTGGAGGTAGGTTTTTCCCATATGCTTTTTTTGATTATTTAGGGTTGCTTAATTTGAACAGAAGGCTGGCTCAGAGTTTAGTAGAAGGCAATATATATCAAAGTGTGCGAGACTGCTGGTGTTAATGTGCACATATACACAGCGCTTTCTCAAGCTCACTTACTGCTGGAGCCATAAATATAAACTGCTAATTAAATGAGATGAAAAGACCACCAGAACAGACATACCTGTGACTGAAACAGTCCTACTGTGGAGGCCTTCCCTTGCAGGAACCCTGCTAAGTTTATGGGGGAAGCTTAATATATGTATTACATTTTCTAGAAACGTATCATTAGTGAGAGGCAGGAACCTATGATGAGATGTTTATAGTCTAGGGTTGTAACCCACTGCACATTTACACGGGAGTAGATCTTACTCAATACAGAGTGCAATATACTTTGTTTTGAATTTGGGAAGGTAAAGTTTCAGGTCTCTTTCACAGCCATGCTTGTGGAAGAAAAATGAAATTGTAAGACTAGCCACTCACATCATCAAACATGCCACCACGCATGTGATTTCTCAGGCATTTGGCAGTAAATTGCTGAAGACTTTTTTTGGAGATACTGCCCGCTTGGGAATATCAATTTCCTTGAATAGGCACCGCAAGTTACAATTAGCTCTGCTTTCCCTTACAAGAGTCTCGTAGAACTGCTGTGACAATAGGAGATCTGTGTTCCTAATTGTAGTAGTAGATAGGTAGCCGTGTTGGTCTGCCATAGTCAAAATAAAAAATTCCTTCCAGTAGCACCTTAAAGACCAACTAAGTTAGTTCTTGGTATGAGCTTTCGTGTGCATGCACACGAAAGATACATGAGTGTATCTGAAGAAGTGTGCATGCACACGAAAGCTCATACCAAGAACTAACTTAGTTGGTCTTTAAGGTGCTACTGGAAGGAATTTTTTATTTTTCCTAATTGTAGTTTGTGATACTCAAAAGTGCAGTCCAGAGAGAAGGAGCATGCATTAATGCTATTGACTTAAATAGAAACAAATTTTACTTTTTTATGGAAGAAGGGGCATCAAATGATAAATGAGGTACAAGGTGACTAAAGTGTAAGGTAATACACACTGGGGCAGAAGAATCACAGGGAAACTGATGGGGGTCTTAACCGGCAGTGACTAACCAGGAAAGAGATCCTGGGGTAACCGATTTAAAATCCTTTATGTGCAGCAGCAGTGCCAAAATGCAAAATTCATACTAGGGTTACTAGGAAACATATTAACACTAAAGCTGCCAGTTTTGTAAACCTCTTCAACAAATCTATGGTGCCTATGGTGCCTTTGGGATACTGTGTACAGTGCTGGTTGCCATGTCTTAAAAAAAAGAAGAAGTTATCACAGACCTGAAAAGGGAGCAAAAACAGCAGTCAAAACGCTGTGGAGAAAGTTGACAGAGAGGACTTGTTGTCTGCTCAAGAATAGAAATTGATAGGCAGTAGATTTAGGCTAGCTATGGGAAAATACTCCACAAAATAAATGTATGGAATTTGCTGCCACATTATGTGGCACAAAACAGCACTGGCTAGGGACACTAGCAGAGTTCTTATGAAGAAGGTTTTGAAATGAACTTCAGGGGCTCACAGAGGCCCACCTGAAATGAGAGGTGAGTTTTTATAGCTCCCAGATTCTTTTCCTTCTTGGATTTAACTCTGAGCTGGAGAACAACTGCTGGCTTACTGAGCTGATAACTTTGTCAGAATAGATACCATTTTGTACGCCAAAGCTCATGGAAGCTTCTCAAAATGGGCCACAAGCAATGCAAGAGAGTTAGGTTGCCGTATTATATTTCAGGCACTGAATTTAAGAGGTGTAGGGGCAAAATGTTAATGATGCTGGGAGGAAAGCCACTCCCTGTGAAGGACCCAGGAGGAGCGGCCTTCTTCCTACCCTTGGGTCTGTCCCCAGCAGGACTGGCACAAGGGAACATATCCCGCAAGTCTGAAACAGTGGTCTGTTTTTGAGCACTATTCAAAGTCCTGTGCTTACCTTTACAGTCCTTTACAACTTAGTCTCTGGGGGATCATTTTCTCCCACGTGTTTCTGCCCATGTGTTAAGATCTGTATTGAAGACATTTCTTCATGTACCC
Source organism: Podarcis liolepis (assembly GCF_965112155.1). Lineage (NCBI taxonomy): Eukaryota > Metazoa > Chordata > Lepidosauria > Squamata > Lacertidae > Podarcis > Podarcis liolepis. Next base: position 40,838,737 of record NC_139554.1, read on the forward strand.
CCATCACCTGCAGTAAGCTGAGTGGCAACCAATAGGACTTTTTAGCTGTGGCACTTTTTCTCTACAACATTCTCTTCCACTGAGATTCACCTGCCACCTTCTCATGTATTTTAGCACCAGGTAAAAACCATTTTATTTTCCATGGCTTCTTAAACACTGGCTAATTTTGATTTTAATCTGCTCCATGAAGCGTGTTTTGTTATCATCTTGTCGGCTTTGTTTCGCTGTTTCTTGTTTTAATATTTTTTTACAGATTGTAATCCATTCTGAAGCAATGGTTAGAAGCAAAACCAGTCAATGAATTAATCTTACACAAAATATAAGAGATTAAAATGTTAGTAGAGATTGGCACAGAAGAATCTTGCTGGGTAGTCTGCTTCATCAATTTGGCTCCATGACTGACAAAGCCCTAACACATGCCCACACAGTTTCAGCTTTCAGAGTCAGCCCAACATTAGGCAGAATGAGGAGGCTACCCCAGACAGCAGATCACAGAGCACAATGAGCGGCAGCAAGGTGTAGGAAGACTGTGAGTGGTATGTGGCCTAACCTGTTGCTCCTAAGCTTTTGGTTTTATATGCTGAGCTCTTATTTTATTGTTCCACACTATGAGATCATGGCTGAGACTAATGAGAACTGTAGTTTAAATCATCTGGAGGGTACCATGTTGGCAAACCCTTTTCTGAGTTATGTAGTGTCTTTGTCCTTTGAATGTAAAGTAAAATTATGGAAGCTAAGAGACCATGTGGAAAATTGTTACAGTACCATCTGAAAAGGTCTCCCTTCCCCATCTGTATGAAGAGATGGGCACCAGCATTCAGTGCAGTCTGAGCCATTATTAAGACGAGAACCCTCATGTGGCTGTATAAAGTATGAGAACACATATAAACAAACGTTTTTTGGAAAGCACATACCTTCCAGGAAAAAAGTTTCCATTTTATCCTTAAAGGGCTGGAGATGTTCTTCTGGTGAGTCTCTGAAAACCACTTTCATCTGTTTTTCACAAACTGCAACGACAAGTTCAGTGTTACCTTTTAATAAAACTTTTTAACCAACTAAAATAACATTCAAGTATTCTCAAACATTCAAAAAAAAACCACTGGCTATTTCATACCGTGCCTTTTATTGTAGAAACAAACAAGAGCATGAATGCAAGAACTGTCTCCTATCAAAACAGTAGAAGTATTATTTGAATTCTTTAAGAAAAAATGGTTTTAAAGATAGTGATTCTGCTGATCCACATTGGCTGCATTCTTAGTCATTAAAATATCTGATTTTTAAAAATGCCATTCCCAGCAGGGAATATCTTAGATTATGGTTAGCTTCAAAATCACAGTTTGCTCCCATGTCATGAAACAGGATTTGTTGTGTATTAACCACCCCCAAATTAGCCCTCATCACCTATATTAAAGTACAGCACCAAAAGACACTAAAAAACTCAACAATGTGCCTTATTTTAGAGGTGTCTACATGATTCAACGGATAGTTTAGTAAAACAACCCAGATGGCTCAAGCTTTATACTAAGAAGGCATTTTGAAACATTTGGGAGTTATGATTATATTGCTTCTGTGATTACTGAGATCCTGGCTGCAATCCTACACTCACTCACTTAGCCCCAATGAACTCAGTGGTGCTTACTTCTGAGTAAACATCTAAGGAGCAGAGTGCACCCCCCCCCCGATGACTTACAAACAGAGAAGTAAGCAAGGTCCCTTCCTTATGTAATTTACAGTTTCACATCTTGGTCCCATAGTCATATTTTTGGAAATGAGGCCAGTTGACTTACACTGATATCATTTCTATATGTTCTATATGTTCCTAGGGTTAAACACTAGTCTAATACACACATCTGAAGAGAAAACAGCAGATTGATTGATTTGCACTTTGTTATAATTGCATTATCTTAACTTCAGTGAAATTATATGTGAAGAGTGGCAATTAAGGGAGATATGGTGTGGGGATTTAAAGAAAAACAATTATATAAGAAGGAAAATGTTATAGCCAATAGCGATATAAATGATTTGTAAATGAGGTGATGATGTATCAATGCTTATTTGTATGTAATGAGAATACCTCCATACAACATTGTAAATTCTCTTGCAGAAGTATATGCTTAAAAGACATCGAAGACATGCATAGAAGTTACTAGTTTCTTGTGAGTCAGTGATAATCCGGTTAATATTTATTTTACTTAGTTCTAATAAATGGAAAGAGTACCTAGATAAATGGCAGATAGGCACTTATCACTGGTTATATAGGTAGTAATGTGAGAAAAGAACAGAAAGGGAGTGATAAATGCCTGGATAAGAGCTTTAAATATGTGTAACTTAATATATTTTTCAGAGTTATGTGATTTTCAGTTAACAACTCCCCATACTCATTACTACCTATAATTACCTAAGGGAATGGCACAGTTACAATCTGTGCAGCTACTTTTGAAAATGGAGGGGATTAGGTGGAGTTTTGTAAACCAGGAGATCTAATAACACCCACTCATGGGAGGTTCAAGTCATATTTTCTTGACAGCTTTTTTTTTTTTAAATGCTATTCCATGTACTCTGCATAGTGGCTGTAAGTTATTATATAATGGGGAAAGCAGTGCAATTATTTAGTAAGAATTTGAGGCGGACTTGCTTTTATTGCTTTGGGTCGCATCAACCCAAAAAGGATTTCTTCTACTCTAGCAAATTTCAACTTCATGTTGAGTGTCAGGTACATGCACTGAAGGGAAAGATATGGAAATATTAAGTGATATCCTGTGTTTTCTCAAATTGGCAACAAGCAATGGGGCAGAGGACCCTTACTCTTTGTGCCAAACCTATTCCCTGTGCCACCATGGCAGCTTGGCACGTAGGGAAAGTATTGGCCTTATCTCAGAAGCACTGCAGTTGCCACAGCTGAAGACAGGACATATGTTTCCTCTTTTCTGATGAAACATAAGTGGACATCCTATCTATAATAATAATAATAATAATAATAATAATAATAATAATAATTAATAATAATAAATTTTATTTATATCCCGCCCTCCCCAGCCGAAGCCGGGCTCAGGGCGGCTAACAACAGTAAAATAGTGCAACATTATAAAAACATCATAAGAATTAATTAAAATCAAAATTGATGGCAACCATAAACTAAAGTATTGTAAAGATTGCCAAAGGAGGGAGTCAGGCTGTGCCCTAACCAAAGGCCTGGTGGAACAGCTCTGTCTTGCAGGCCCTGCGGAAAGATGTCAAGTCCTGCAGGGCCCTTGTCTCTTGTGACAGAGCGTTCCACCAGGTTGGAGCCGCAGCCGAAAAAGCCCTGGCTCTAGTTGAGGCCAGCCTAACCTCTCTGTGGCCTGGGACCTTCAAGATGTTTTTATTTGAGGACCGTAAGTTCCTCTGTGGGGCATACCAGGAGAGGCGGTCCCGTAGATACGAGGGTCCTAGGCCGTGTAGGGCTTTGAAGGTTAAAACCAGCACCTTAAACCTGATCCTGTACTCCACCGGGAGCCAGTGCAGCTGGTATAGCACCGGATGAATGTGATCCCGCAGCGAAGACCCCGTAAGGAGTCTCGCTGCGGCATTCTGCACCCGCTGGAGTTTCTGGGTCAGTCTCAAGGGCAGCCCCACGTAGAGCGAGTTACAATAATCCAGTCTGGAGGTGACCGTCGCGTGGATCACAGTGGCTAGGTCAGGGCGAGAGAGGTAAGGAGCCAACTGCTTAGCTTGGCGGAGATGAAAAAATGCCGCCTTTGTTATAGCTGCAATCTGCGCCTCCATGGAGAGGGAGGTATCGAAGATTACACCCAAACTCTTAACGGACGGTGCTGGCACTAATTGCACCCCCGCAAGAGATGGGAGTTGCCCCCTCAATCCCATATCGTCCCGTCCCAGCCAGAGGACCTCTGTCTTCGAAGGATTTAACTTCAACCGGCTCCCACGTAACCATCCAGCCACTATGAAGTATGGAAGTGACAGAGGCATGCATGAAGATAGGGTGGCCTGCTTACGCATTGCTGGGGTGGGGTGGGGGGAAGAACTACATCAGTGGGCAAGGTTCAGAAAACAAAAGAGGGCACACAATTGCACAATATCCACATATGCTAACTTTTATTTTTATATCAGAGATATAAATTTGTTGTTGTTTAGTCGTTTAGTCGTGTCCGACTCTTCGTGACCCCATGGACCAGAGCACGCCAGGCACTCCTGTCTTCCACTGCCTCCCGCAGTTTGATCAGACTCATGTTTGTAGCTTCGAAGACACTATCCAACCATCTCGTCCTCTGTCGTCCCCTTCTCCTTGTGCCCTCCATCTTTCCCAACATCAGGGTCTTTTCCAGGGAGTCTTCTCTTCTCATGAGGTGGCCAAAGTATTGGAGCCTCAGCTTCACGATCTGTCCTTCCAGTGAGCACTCAGGGCTGATTTCCTTCAGAATGGATAGGTTTGATCTTCTTGCAGTCCATGGGACTCTCAAGAGTCTCCTGCAGCACCATAATTCAAAAGCATCAATTCTTCTTTATAGTCTTCTTTATAAGCCTTCTTTATAGTCCAGCTCTCACTTCCATACATCACTACTGGGAAAACCATAGCTTTTACTATACGGACCTTTGTTGGCAAGGTGATGTCTCTACTTTTTAAGATGCTGTCTAGGTTGGTCATTGCTTTCCTCCCAAGAAGCAGGCGTCTCTTAATTTCGTGGCTGCTGTCACCATCTGCAGTGATCATGGAGCCCAAGAAAGTAAAATCTCTCACTGCCTCCATTTCTTCTCCTTCTATTTGCCGGGAGGTGATACATCAGCATAATTATTTAATTTAAATAGAATTATAGTACACAGGACCCTTGAGAAGACTGTGAATTGTGTATCTGCTCAAACTGCTGATTTAGGTGATAACTGCTGATGGGCAATGTCAAGATTCCTACTTTGCCTTATGGTTCTTTATCATTAGACCAGACTTGGACCAAACAGCCCTTCAAATAGATGACAACAAGATGTCCCCTGTAAAGAAGGACACAAGGCCACCTATTTATGGGAGTTAGGCAGAGAAGTACTTTTGGGAGAAGAAAGAGGATCACAAGGATCTTAACAAACATAAAGTTTCAAACAAATCCATGACATACCACTGTGTTTTTACAAGCTGGTGCAGAAGAACTCCAATCAAAGCACACGATACATGTGGACCACCGGGAACATTTAGCAGAAACCTTCCAACCAACGAAGACTAAAATAGCTATTTTTGGAAAAACACAACACTTCCCCTACAAAATGCCCCCTTCAGTATTATGTAAAATTGATCTTTCTGCCACTTAGTGTTGCAGAAAAGGCATTCCAAGTGTAAATTTCGTATCCTTAAAAATGGAATATAAGTCATTTAAAAATAAACAATTAAAGAAGAATATAAACAGTAGGGCCTGTGCTTGTCCCAAAACACTTCACAGTGCTATTTTCTTAACTGTTGACTTGGCAGCCACCAATGCTTACAACAGAGCGTGATAAAATGGGAGGAAAAAAAGAATGCAGCTTCCTGAAGAATATATTTGAAAAGAGAAAACCTCACCTTTCAGTCTGACCCCAGAACTTAAAAATTGAAAAACTAATGCAGCAACCTACAAATCAAAGTGCCCAAGTAAACTAAAGACAACTAAGGTAAAGGTAAAGGATCCCTGGATGGTTAAGTCCAGTAAAAGGCGACTATGGGGTTGCGGCGCTCATCTCGCTTTCAGACCGAGGGAGCTGGTGTTTGTCCACAGACAGCTTTCCAGGTCATGTGGCCAGCATGACTGAACCGCCTCTGGTGCAACGGGACACTGTGACGGAAACCAGAGTGCACAGAAAAGCTGTTTACCTTCCGCTGCAGCGGTACCTATTTATCTAATTGCACTTGTATGCTTTCAAACTGCTAGGTTGGCAGAAGCTTGGACAGAGCAACAGGAGCTCACCCTGTCCTGTGGATTCGAACTGCCGACCTTCCGATCGGCAAATTAAATGTTCATATATCAAAATTGATTATGAAATTCATTGATGTGGGTTTTAAAGCTTACATGACTTTTGCAAACAACCTGATTCCATTCATATTTACAGTGGTACCTCAGGTTACAAAACACTTTGGGTTACAAACACTTTGGGTTACAGACTCCATTAACCCGGAAGTAGTACCTCAGGTTAAGAACTTTACCTCAGGATGAGAACAGAAATCGCATGGCGGTAGCGAGGTGGCAGCGGGAGGCCCAATTAGCTAAAGTGGTACCTCAGGTTAAGAACAGTTTCAGGTTAAGAACGGACCTCCGGAACGAATTAAGTTCGTAACCAGAGGTACCACTGTACTCAGAAATAATTGCCAATGACTTTAAAAGTATCTAATGATACTTTTCTATATTTTTATGTGGGATTCACTACAGAATGCACTGCATATTTTTATTCGATGGTTGAAAATATTAATGGAAGCGAACATATGTATATCAATATGGAATATTTAAAGAACTGACAGTCTTAATTTCATGGAGACTTGCTAAGTAGCAACATGGCATAAGATCAGGCAAGGGAATCCTTTGTCCTTGAGCAAGTTCTTTTCTTTACAGCCTGGGAGCAGCAGAACCCATCAGTGATGGAGAAAATGTCCAAAGCATGCAGCCCAGTTCAAGATGGAAAGGTAGGCAGTATCTCCCCAGACAAGTAACTTGACCCTTCCCTTCACTGCTAGATCCCTACTGTTATTTCAAGGAAGATAATTTTATTTGTTACTTGAATGGAAATCAAAACTAGATCTCATACTGGAAATTAAAAGAAAGCTGCAATACTAAACATGCTTACTTGAAAGGTAACCTTATAAAATAAATGTAGTTTATTTTAGAATATATTGGTTCAGGGTAGAAGCATGTCATGGACTGGCTGGCTGGAGAGGAGTGGTGGTGGGAGGGCTAGCTGGGGAGAACTCCCAAGGGAAGAAGGCTCAGAGCTGGGGATTGTTGGCTGGATGATGATAAGTGGTCAGAGGGAGAAGAGGAACTGGGAGGTTGTGCGGAAACTGAAGAGGTAACAGGGTTTTATAAGCAGGAAGAGGCTGTGGCAGAGAGCAGTCCAGAATCAGAGGCAGAAGTGGAGGCTGGAGAGGAGTGGGCCCCAAAGGCCGAGATTGGCAGGCTGCTCAAGAAGCCAGGGGGTCTCCTCCTGCTGTGACCAAGACCCCTCCCTGTAGGTCTTCTAGGACCAGACAAGGTATGAAGAGGTCAGAGTAGAGACAGATGCGTCAATGGGGTCTCAGACTGCTTGGGAAGAACCTGGGGGAGAGGAGGCTTAGACAATTGTGTGAAGGCAAGGACCTTCGGTCTTCACAACTACCTCACTGTAAGGAGTTGCTGTGTTCACTAGGCCTGGCCCCCCTGAGCTGTTCATTTCTTTGAATAATGACTTAACTTCACTGATGCCGTATGAGTTATTACTGACCTGCTCCTAGCACCTGCCCCTGACAAAGCATTAATGCGAAATATATCATTTCTTTTTTTATTTCAGCAATGTAGGTCCTGGTGCAAAGCTCTCTTCCTCATACCAAAATGCTTTAAAATGAGGACGTCGGGCAGAGATGTCTTACCTCCCTTGCTGCGGGTGCTGGTCAAATCACAGCAGCTAAAGGAATAATGTTGTCATTCACGAAGGGAAAGAAGCATGCATGTTCAATGTAAAGGTGCATACTTATATTTATCCTAGTCAGTTTTATTGAGAAGTGGGGTGACTGTTTTGTTTAAACTGAAGATAAGGAAGGTTCTAAAGGAGACTGGATTCTTTAAAAAAAACCCTGAATACAGGCATGAAATGACTTCCTCAATGGACTCTTAGAGAGGTCTGGAAGGAACTGTTTCTGCTAATGACTCTTCATGCTCCTTTCCAGTCTTCTCCCTTGATAATGAAACGTACTGTAGTAAACAGTCGTTCCTCATCCTGTGCCACACTGGAATGATGGCTAAGGAATTATGGCTAAGGGCAGATCTGAGGATTAAGAATCCAACTTGAAAATGCAACACTTTTTCTCTGGAGAGATTCAAATGACTTTAGCTGGACGATGCTGTAGCAAAGAGTAGCAGCCAAGAGGCCTGGAGAGTTAAAGAAAGAGACAGCAGTGTAAATGGGACACTGTTTCATGAGGTTGGTTGCTACACTAGTGTGGCTCTCTGGTTCACGAAGGATATCCTTCCTGAATACTGGCCTGTGTATATAATAAAGAAAATACGACTAGCTGTCAAATAGGAGTGCTTCAAAGTTCACTCAACAAACCATGGCCCAAAGAACCTTGAGGTGGGCATGGAAACTGCTAGTGAATCAAACTGAATTCCCTTTGTAGTGGACTGCAATATTCAAATAGTGTATTACAAGAATAGAGCCCTTTAGCAGGCCTTAGCATATGGGGCGAACTCTCTCCCCTTCCTTCTCTAATGTGCACCCTTTCTTCTCTGTCCTGTGCTCCAGCACAGTTTGCCCATTAAGAAGTTTGCCTGAAGACCTTGTACCAACAGCTGCAGCTGCCTCAGCACAGAACACAGGATTAGTTACAGTAGGAAGAGGTGTTCCCTTGGACTGACACAATCTGGAGCTAGGATTCCATCAAATTCTTTTGGCAGAGCTACATGGAACCTGAAAGGCCTTTAGACAGGACCGACTGATTCTCATACATTTGGCATTACCAAATGTTTAGCAGTCAGAACAGCAGCTTTGCAGATCAACATATAAGAGTGATGGGGTTTCTTAAGAGAGAGCCCGTTCCAATTTAGTATCAAATACAACTAGTTAGCATCATGTGCAAGCAGCTTTATGTAATCGTTTGCCACAGTACATTTTTAAATAGATTTTCTGGATGCCTGCCGTGTGTCGGCTGCATCAACCTTAAAACGAGTATTAAAATTATCTATACTGCAAAATGTGTATGGAATGTAATGAGAGGCATTCCTCAAAATTCCTCAACTTGCGTACTGTTAGATGTATATTGTGGTTCCCACGGCAAAGCTTAGAAATCATTAGCAAAATGTTCAAACATAGCTTGAGCTGCTGATTAGCAGTTTGCCACTCTCTACAGATTTAATGGGGTATTTGGCTCAACCTGAGGGGAAAAATCCCCAAACAAACTAAAATATTTACAAAGCTGAGTGTCTCTCGCTTAATGCCTGTTGGGCAAATTGTCTTTTAAAACTCCACAGACACTTGTAAATCTGTCCAAAGAATCATGACATATAAACAAACCTTCATGTAAGGGGTACTGCAGTGTCAATCAGGAGGGAGTTGGTATTTCTAAGTGTCATTTTAAAAGTAAATGTAAAACTAGAAATAGTTCAGTGTTGATAAGAGTGAATTGCTGAACAAATACTAGGACCTACCAGTAGCGCTTATGGGAATCATCCTGACAGTGAACCCAAGTATTTAACAGCATGGACCCCTGTAAACCTGTCACTGATACTATCCTTCATGAATTACACACCAGTGAAAGTTTCTAACAGCCACTACTGTTTGTGTATCTCCTAATGTCTGCTCAGAGCCTGACAGTTAATACCATCACAGGATTGTTAAAGACATGCTTATTTCATAGTCCATTTGAAACCATGTGCCTCCTGGACAGAAGCTTTATAATTGGGACGTTAAACTCAGGGCATAAATTATTTTTCTAAGGAAATAATACTGAAAAGATTGGTATTATTTGTTATTAGCTGCTAGGTTTGTATTATTTTATATGATTTTAACACACATAGCTTGTATTTTTTTGCTGTTTATAACAATTATTTTTGTAAAAGTGACTTTATAAAAAATACAATTATTTTAAACTGAAAGTAACACATACACACCGAGAGATATGAAACAACAGAACTGAGCTCAGAAACTGACTACATATCTTTTGCTTCTACTTCATCCACAATTAATTCCTAAGTACCAAATATGTTTATAGCAACCAGTTTTTTATGTGATTACTGCCATTACAGTCGAATGGAATCCGTTCTGGAAGTCCGTTCGACTTCCAAAACGTTTGGAAATCAAGGCACGGCTTCCAATTGGCTGCAGGAAGTTCCTGCAGTCAATCAGAACCCTTGGAACCCATGCTGGATGTTCAGGTTCCAAATAACATTCGCAAACCGGAACACTCACTTCCAGGATTGTGGCATTCGGGAGCCAAAACGTTTGACTTGCAAGATGTTTGGGATTCAAGGTATGAATGTAGAAGTCTGTTCTCACAACAGGGCTTTTGCACCGTCTCTCTACCAAAGACTCCTGTTGCCCCCGCCCCCAAATGCCTCAAATGCCTCTCCTGAGGGTTCGGAAACCTTCAGGAAAGTTCTGGAATATGGTGTGAGAGGTGGAGGAGAGAATTGCAAAAAAAGAAAAGAAAAGAAAAGAAAAGAAAAGAAAAGAAAAGAAAAGAAAGGAAGGCAAAGGTACCTTGTGCAAAGTAGAGCAACATAGATTTAGATTTAAAAAACAAAAACAAATCATGCTTGGGCTTTTACAGTCTTGGTTTGATGAGGCATCTGAATGCAGCCAGTCTCACAGAATCCTTCCACACAGAAATGTCCAATAAAGCTAATGTAGATTTACAGAAGACAAAACTGCACCTGAATTTATCATCACCGCCTATAAAAACTGCACCCCTGTGTCTATGTGAACTGGTCAAATACTTGGTGCTTTGAAAACCATTTTGTAGGACAAAATGACCTAGGACTGGCGCTTTAGGCTTGCATGCTAAATAAATGAATCTCAGCCTGTCTGGGGGTCAGAACTGGTTCTGCATCAGAAGAATACTGGTGCAAAATGTAGCAGATATGAACATGAACTTTGACGTAGTATGGGCTAAAGTTTTAACATCGTTTGAAAAGAGAGATGAAAATTGATCTTTCAAAGTCTACAGTTTAGGCATGATTAAAAGACTATTAGCTTATATATGAAATATTCTGTTTTTCCAATACTGGTTAAACCATACATATCTGGCACTTTTAAAATTAACTTAGGCACACAAACTGGTTAAATTGTGGGTTTCTCAAAAGTTGTTGGAAAGAAGATAGCAGATAAACCTTTGGTTTGATCCAGCAGCACTTATGTTCAAGTTAAAGTTTTTTTGGCTTAAAGAGCTTGGCAAAGCAAAGCAGTATTTGACATCTCGAGTTTTACAAACCACCTTAAACTATTATATTAAGAAGCATCCCAAAAATAAATCAAGCTAAAAGCAAACAAAACAAAAACTGCTAGCAAAGTTAAATATTTTTCACACCATAGCAACACATCTAAGACTCTGGACACTCTATTTGCTTTAAAGCTATTGTTTAGATTTTGGAAATGTTGCAGCCAAACATTTGAAAAGGGGGAAATGGAGAATGTAACAATTATAAACTGAAATACCAGCAAAGAGCTCTTCACTTGAGTCATTCATAGTTTAATATTACGTTGACTGTTAACTAGAAAAAATCCTTTCCGATATACTGGCTTTGGAACTGTGTGTATTACTGGATATAAAGTTTTCATCATCCTCTTGGGCCAATTCCATTTGTCCTAATTGCTCTCCCCATCCCCAATGTATTTTATGTCTTACACTGAGGAATAACATTCTTGTTCCAAAGCTGGCTTCTCCAACCTGGTGCCCTCCAGGTGTTTTTGGACTACAACTACCACCACCCCGATCATTGATCATGTTGGCTGGGGCTGATAGGAGTCCTAGGAATATAGGAAGCTGCGTAAATCAGACCAATGCTCCATGTAGCTCAGATCTGCCTATTCCAGGGATAGCTTATGTGGTGTCCTCCAGGTGTCATGAAGCCAGTGTGGTTAAGAGCGGTAGACTCGTAATCTGGTGAACCGGGTTCGTGTCTCCGCTCCTCCACATGCAGCTGCTGGGTGACCTTGGGCTAGTCACACTTCTTTGAAGTCTCTCAGCCCCACTCACCTCACAGAGTGTTTGTTGTGGGGGAGGAAGGGAAAGGAGAATGTTAGCCGCTTTGAGACTCCTTCAAGTAGTGATAAAGCGGGATATCAAATCCAAACACTTCTTTCTTTTTCAGTGGTGGATCCCTGTTTATGGACTGCTCTCCCCAGGCAGGCATGCTTGGTGGTATCACTATTTGCTTTTAGGAGCCAGGCAAAAACATTCTTATGTACCCCAAGTCTTTGAACCCTAATTTTCAGCATGCCTTTTACTGGGGTGGGGTTGATTTATATATATATATATTACATGTATGGTTTTGGTTGTTTCATCTACAATACTATCCTTTATCCCTTAAAATATGTTTGACTATGTATTAGCTGATATTATATCTTTAAAATCTCAAGTGAGAAAACCCAAGTAAAGGATAAAAATACCAGTGGTCCCGATTGTGTTTGAACTCTTGGTTCCGTAGGGTCTTGGAATTTAAAACTAGAGACTTAGAGCAGAGTCATTTAACTCTGGTGTGAACAGATAATGTGGATTCTTAGCTTCTACATTTTACTTTATTTTGAAGGAATCTCTTAACAGCATTTTGAGATTTGAGTAAGATCTCACTATAGCTGAGATCTTACTGCAAAATTGCTTGTCTTCCATCATAATTTGTTTGCTTTTCTGATGTGAAAAAGTAACACCTTTCCCCCCTTTTCTTTCTTTGTTTACTCACAGAAACTACTTTTGTTATTTTTTAAAAAATTAAATATTATTTGTATGTCCACACCAATTGCTAAGGACAGATCCCACATTTCAGAATGCTCCCCCAAATGAATTCAAGAACTGTAACATTTAATAAGCTAATATAGCCCAAGCCAATCGTATGCAAATCTGGGAACTCATAAACATTAATAAAATCACAACTACCAATTTCACAGTTCCACCATACATCTATTTTTGGATCTATATACCTATAATACAGAGAACTTAATCTTGTCCAAATAACATATATATGAATGACTTTGTTTGTCTGGACTTATGCCTCTTCCAACACATTTTTTTGCAAATCACATCTGTTTCAGCTTTAAGCTTTCACTCGCATTTTGCCAGCAGCCACAGGTTTTTAATGGCTACCATAAACTACAGATGCTCATCAGATCTTTTGTATATGTACTAAAAAACAAAATGCTCTTCAGTTAAAATATTCCATGCAGAATTTTCTACAATGTTATACGGGGGGAAACTTTTTATTTATTTATTTACTGTGAATTCCCATTTTTGGAGGTCAGCAGAGCACAGTCTTCACCTCCGAGACACCTCTTCTGGGCAGACTCAATCTCTTCACCAGTGGAAGCACAGAACACAAGTCCCTCAACCTGGCATTGCTTAGCAAAGAACTATCAGCTAAACACCAAATGAAGCACTGCAACAGTTCAAACAATAACACAATAGAACTTAATGAGAAGAGTGATCCCAGTGAGGTTTTGTCTAAGTTGTTTAGGTCTGACAGATAAGCATGGTGCCCCAAACAAAGTTTCTTCCTTCCTGGCACTTGACAGCTGTACCACCTTCTCTTTCATTTGAACAAGGAACACCTCTAGCAGGACAACCAAATGCAGGACTGGCACAGCCACCAGGCAGGGTGAATCTGCCTCCCCAGGCAGCAGAATCCCCACAGGCAAAGCCACTGCAGACAGCCTAGTGGAGAAGCAGTGGCAGCATCCGCAACCATTTGCAGTGGGAGCTCAATGAAACTGCATGGCATCTTGTGGAGCACGTGAGATCTTGCCAGAAATCGACACAATGCCAACACCGCTTCTCCACCAGTGCCACTTTTCTGCTGGCAGTAGAGCTGGCAAGGCAGAACGTCCTGTTTCACCTCAAGCAGTGAAACAGGATGTGCCGCCCCTGCCAAAATGTGTAGAACCCATGAAATGGGAATATGTCAGAATCTGAATCTGTAGGAATACGCCAGAATCTGAATCTGTAGGAATGATGTCTCTCTCTCTAGAGAAGTTGCTAGATGAAGCTTCCCATTGAGCAGCTCTTGTGCCTAGACTTGTGATCTTCTTTGTGGTTGGCAAAATGTCTTCCTTTAGTGAAAATGGCCTGCTCTCCCCTGTCCCCTACACAGAGCTCTCTTGACTAAATGAATTCAACCAAATGCACTTCACTCAGGTTGATAAGGCACATGGAACTTTATGTCCCATGCAAAGCAAAGTAGCATGTATGCTAGAGAAGTGCCTGCATAATTTCTATCCAATATTTAGTGAAATCATCAGCTGCTGTAGAAGCAAAGAGTCTAACAAACTCCTCAGTTTAAACAGGCTGGAAAAGATGAAAAGTGAAATCAGCATTCTGCTTTTCTTTCTGCCTTCGTTTTGTAACTGTCATTGACATCATAAGCATGTCAAAGTCTTGAAGCACGGCCAGCAAGAATGAAATCTAGAGCACCAGGACTACACATTTGGAAAAACAGAAGACCAAACACAGATCACGTTTCAGCACAAACTAGCACAAGAGAGGGCAGGCCAAGGGTTTTACAGAGCTAAGAGATGAGAGGAGATAGAGCATTCATGTATGCCAAAGATGAATAAATAACAATTGATACTTCCTTACCACAGCTGACCTTTGAAACTTTCTTTAAGGGGACTATAGGCTAATTCAGCCATGTCTAACTGGAATAATAAATTATTTTGTGAAGACTTTTATTGTTTAACCTTAACAAAATCCTTTCATTCAATATACATAGAAAGCTCTATTTTAAGGACAGTAAGACCAATATTATTATATAGATTATTCCCTATTCTTCAAGGAGTAAATTTATCCCTCAGTTTATGGGCCCAAATAATTTAATTTTGCTAGTCTGTTAGTTAAAATATCAGTGAAACTTTAGTTTGAGTCATTGTGGCCAAAGAACTAGATGTGAACTTCTTTGTTTTCTTTCCTGGAATACCTAGAGAATAAAATGCCCATATACAAGTAAGGACAATTTGTGTGCAACTGGGCCTTCCTCCTCTTGAGTAGCTCCTTCTGTCAAACAGTCAAACCACTCTTCCTTTTAAAAGGGGCCTTTTCTTGGTTCTTTAGGAGTAGAATTTCTCTTTAATCGGCAAGCACCATCTCTATTTGCATGCAATTATTTTGACTGTGCCCAAACTGCTTATTTTATTCTCCATTACTGTGAACAATGAACAGTCCTTCACATGATTATTGCACATTACTGAACTATAGAGACAAGTATACAGGTTATTGGGCTCATCCATTTGCAAGGTTAAATTCAGAGCCCCCCAGAGAAATTAGAATAAATTTGTTTGGAATTCACACATTTCCTGCAGATTTCCTTTGGGAATGAAGAACTGAATGTGATATTAAGAAAAGTATTTGTCACTGGCTTTGAAATAAGAAGTCTACTCCTGGGACAGACCATTGAACAGCATAACCTTTAAGTTTGGTTTCAGGAATAAGCACTAATAACGGGTTGCAATCCCAACCTCACTTGCCTGGGTGTACTGAATTCAATACAACTTACTTCTGAGTAGACATGGCTAAGCTTGAATTGTTAAGCAGTAAGGCTGCAATCCTATGCAAATTTATGGAAGCTTAATAGATTTTAGGGGGACTTACTTCCAATATAACATACAGAAGATTGGCTGCAGATTTTTAAATGGTACCTGGTCCTTATTTACCTTCTAGATCTCTCTTCAGTTTTCTCAAGTCTTTTATTAGGTCTTCAAACTTAACTTGCGATGCTTGGAAGAAATCCTGCGGTTCTGGTAGAGGAAACACACTCCTTTCTGTTCCCGCATCCTAAACAAGACAAAGAAAAAAAACCTGGTAGCTATAATAGTATTAAGATTTTCTGACAAAACAAGCCATTGTTCCCTAAATGTGAACCTATCAATGTGATCAAATAAATAGAACCAATAGATTGTAAGTGCAGCATTTATTCAAGTGGCAGAATGTAAATTATTGTACCAGTCTTTCCCCCTCTTCTTATGTAGTTTAAAGATTCAAGCGGAAAAATAAACTGTTGCTCATATATGCAGCTTATGCACTAAAATTTGTTCTAAGATAATACAGCAAAAAAGAGAGGAAAGGCTATGCAATGTGCTAATGGAATTTTAATATCTGGAGCTGGAATTCTGCACATGGCTTTGTCAAACACAATGGAGAACAGGATGCCAAGCAATTTTCAAGTTGAAACTGCTGGGAGGTGGGCACCAAGTTGAAATCTTAATAAAATAAAATGGAAATCGGGAGAAGCTAATTTATAGTGTACCTAACAGAGAACCCTTGTGATACAAGGATAGCTGCCAAGAAAACTCATGTCAGAAGTGTAGATTTTGACTCAATAACTTTGGCCAAAAAAAAAGGGGCAACTGTGTTGTGTCCGGATTATTCTGAATCCCATTTGTATACTTGCATTAACCTATTTTAATCCCCCCCCCATGATCCAAGATACAGGCATACACAGTGGGAATTGCCTATTGAACTGGGGTTCCTGTGGGCTTCTATGTTTTCTTTCTCAAAGGGGAAGTTATTTGTGAACAGAACATCACAAAACCCTTGGATCATGGCTATTCATTCTCTTAAGCAATGTACCAACACACGATTTACCGTAAATAGTGAATGCAACAAAATAATTTACCTTGTCACAATGGCGTAGGTAATATATCACAACATAGTCCACAAGGCTGATATTAGTATCCTAAAAGAGGGGAAAGATTCCAAACAGTAGAGAGGTAATGAGAACACTTTTAGAAGTACTGCCATTTAAAACAAACATACACAGAAAAAGACCTGTCTCCAATTGTATATTATGTTTAGTTGCAACCAAGATGGAGTGCCAGGAGTCTCTCTGTTCTCCAGCAAGGGAGCAGAGCCTGGTTTGTGTGTGCTCAGGCAATATGAGCTCAGTCAGCAACCATCCCTGGTCAGATCGAGTTATCTCTTGCCTCAGACCTGTCCAGGGTTCTGAAGGATGTGCCTCTGACCTCACTTGCTTTCTGACCTGTGGCTTTTGAGTGCATACAAGTGCCTTGCCTGTCAATCCTGGCTATCCTGTTTCCACCAGACTCCACCATGGTCTTATCCTTGCCAGGACTGGAAAATTCCTAATGGTGGGCCCCATATCATATAATGTATTGACTTATACTAACATTTATACTGCACCTTTCTAAAGGTCAAAGATGTATACTATTTTTTTTAAAGTTCCTTACAACAATTTAAAATAGTATGCAAAATTGTAGCAATGTGCTAAATTGTCCATCATTTGGGCTGGTCATATAATACAGGTACTTCCCATGCTGGCAGTGCATCTCAACTGGACCAATGGCACCATCATGGGCAGTATTTCATGCAATCTGGACAATCACCTACTCAATATCTCTAATGAGACAAGGGACCTTTTTGTAGTAACCAAGGCAAATGGCTTTTTGAAGTAACTAAGGTTCAATTGTTGCTGTCTCCAGGACAATGAGCAATGCCTTAAGCCTAATTGCTCATTCCAGTATTGAACTTCTTAGTCCCCTTAAAACAGTGGTGGAGAAACTGTGACCCTTCAGATGTGGTTGGACACCTGTAACTTTTATCATCCAGAGCTATTTGCCATGTTGACTGGGCCTGATGAGACTTGGAATCCAGCAACATCTGGAGGACTACATGTTCTCCATCCCTGCCTTACCTAGAAAAAAGAGGAACAACTGGTTTCTTTGCATCAGCAATAGTGTGACAGCAATCACTGGTGCTTCTAGTTGCTCCCAATCCCTAATGTATCAGCTCCATGAGGGTCACTGCAGTTCGCTTAGCAGAGAAGAGCAGATGAGGAAGGATGGTGACAATACTATGTCTCCCTAATCACATGACATGTTACGTTACTATGAGATTTACGGGACCAGCCTTCCTTAACCTAGTGCCTTCCGTAAGTTTTAGCCTGCAGTTCCCATCATCCCTGTTCGTCCCTCTTCACTGGGATGGGAACTGTAGTCTAAAACATTTGGAGAGCACCAGATTGGGGAAGGCGGCAATGAACCTACAGAGGCCAATACAAAAATGTACTGTTCTAAACTAGCAGTTAAGGGACTGGCATGCAGGTTTTTCTGGAAGGGTCATAAGACAGGTTTTAAAGATAAGCTGAAAATGCAGATAGGCAGGAGACTTGGGGCTCAGCCCCCGGTCCACCTCCTAACACCACCCCTGGGATTGGTAGCATAAGCCTATGACAGGTTAACCTACACATGCACCAGTGCTATTATGTTTTTTAAGAAAAATAGGTTCCGGAGCTCACCACAATCACCGCCCTTGATCTCTTATAATGGCAATGACACTCACCCGAGAGGTGCCGGAACTGAGTTCCAGCTGGAAAAAAAAGCTCTGATGCTCACCTTCTGACCTATTTACCTCTGCACTACTGCCAGGTGTAACTTGGCCTTTTAAAGGGACTAAAAACCCCTATATAGCCTACAGGCCTTACATTATCTGCCCATTATCTAGATGTCTGAAATAGTGAGCAATCTTATGCAATGCAAAAGAAAAGGGCATCAAACAGATTATTACAAATAGATTTGTGGAGTGTCCTGTAAATATCACACAGTCATTTAAGTGAACAAATGCAAATTCAGTCAAAAGAAAACATTTTACGTAAAATAAAATGTTTTTCTTATCTTGCACTATTTGTTTGACATTGTTCCTTTATTACGCAGGGTACTGAATCAATTCAGTGAAGATTAACTAGGGAGACGGATAAACTGTGCTTTAGGTATGAAATCACTAGTTACAGGAAATTATTAAATAGCACAAAGAGAAAGACATTGAACTGTATTATATATGGAATGCCTTTGAAGTGTGCATTTGCTTTTGAATAGCATACCAAAAGCTACTGAGATAGGATTTCGCTGTGCAAAATACATCAATAGAATGTATTAAATTCAGGGTCCATGTATTCATTTTAATTTTAATACCATTGTGCAGCATCAAAATTCTTAACTGCTTGTTCTAAATATTTTTTTTAAAGAACCATGCAACACAACCTAACTGGTAACTCGACCGGCAGCGCAGAATGGGCCTAAGACTCCCAACAGCATCTGACTATGCATGTCTGTTCAGTAGCAAGTCCCACTAAGTTCCACAAATGTTTAGGATTAATGCTGCAATCCTATACTCACTTATTTGGTAGTAAGACCCATTGAGCCAGTAGATGCATATAAAATTGCACTCCTGTTTTATTATTCAGTACTTCTTTTGCGTGGCAATTCCCGCCCCCTCCCAAGATGGAGTAAATAAAGACACCGGACACCAGTATTTAGGTTTAAGGGGCGAAAATGGCCACAACTTTATTGATTACAATGCCTTAGGCATTGGCCCTAACAGACTATCCAGTCTAACCGGGAAGGGTTAAGCACCAACAGGGGGAGCCCCCAAGAGGCACATCCCTAGGCGCTCCCCAAGGGGTTACTGCTCGGAGGCGCGCTTTAGGCCCTAGCCTCCGTAGGTTTCGGATGAGGCGACGCCCCTCGGAGTCCTTTAACGAACTACCCTTCAAGAATTGGGGGAGGAGAATGTGAATGGGGGCATGAGCCCGCAACCCCCCCTCTCCTTAGTTTGGGAGTGGCTTTGCATGGCAATTCCTGCCCCCTCCCCAGATGGAGTAAATAAAGACACCGGACACCAGTATTTAGGTTAATGGGCGAAAATGGCCACAACTTTATTGATTACAGGTAAGAGCGGTATTGACCTTAGGCATTGGCCCTAACAGACTATCCGGTCTAACCGGGAAGGGTTAAGCACCAACAGGGGGAGCCCCCGAGAGGCACATCCCTAGGCGCTCCCCAAGGGGTTACCGCTCGGGGGGGCGCTTTAGGCCCTAGCCTCCGTAGGTTTCGGACGAGGCGACGCCCCTCGGAGTCCTTTAACGAACTACCCTTCAAGAATTGGGGGAGGTGATGGCGCTCCCCCCCCGAGCTCTGCCATTCTAGCAGTTCTGCTTGTGCATGAAGCTGAGGAAGACCAAGAGATACTTTATGTGTGCAGAAATGCACCTTTGGATACAAGCACTGGTTAGCAGAGCATCCTTTGTGTAAGAAATTGATAGCTACATTGCACAAAATGAGGCTAGGAATGCCTTTTAACAGCTTCGTCTGATTCGCCAGCTATACCCATTCCATGCCAGCGACAGCTTGACTATGGTAGTCCATTCATGGGTGAGCTTGAGGCTGGATTACTGTAACATGGCTTTTTGTGGTTTAGAAGCTCCAGCTGGTGCAGAATTCAGCAGTCAAACTGCTGATGGGGACACCTGGTTGATAAAATGTAATGCCACTGCTAAAACATCTGAACAGGTTGCCCATCTACCACCAAGCCAGGTCCAAAGTCCTTGTGTTAATTTTCAATGCCCAGAAGAACTTAGGTCCATGGCACCTTAGGGGATGCCTGAACCATTCCACTCTAGCTCAATCTCTGAGATTGCCTGCAGGAGCAATGTTGGGTTGTTCTCTGAGTTGGTAAGGTTCATTTGACAACAAGAAACCGAGCCCAGTGGCGAGTTTCATGCTCCGGCACTGGGGGGCGGAGAGCCAGTGGGGATCTGGGCTGGTGTGTGTCCTGGTGGCGGGGCACACCACCTGTAGGGGCATGGCGCCCAGCGCAGGCAGGGGGGCAGCCACGATGGCACCCTACTGGGATTGCACTACCAGGGGCGCCCCACTCCACTTCCTGTACCAGTGACCGAGCCTTCAGTCCTGCGGAACACTCCGCAACACTTTCTGTTTCAAACACCTGCTGAAAGTGTTTCTATTCCACCAAGCTAAGGAAGGCAATTAAAGAACACACCTTTCTATAATAGTGAGGTGAGATCTGATTATAAATTTTTTATATGAATTTTATTGTATGGTTTTATGTATGACTGCTGTAAACCACCCCAATGCTTTTTATGAGCAGCAGTATAAAATATTTTTTTCTACATAAATAAAAGTTGGGAATGAGTCGTGCTTCTGAATCAATTCTTTAAAGTTCTGAAGCGATGCCCTGTGAATCTCACTCATGAATGTTGTAATCCATGTCCGAAACTGTGAGATCTATTTTCTTACACTGGAGACAAGAATATGTGCATACGTTATTGTGGAGCTGGGTTTTTTGTGTTTTTTTTTAATGGCAAAGTCCCCAGTGAGTTCAAGAACTCACTTGTCATTTGCTACTGGGGATGGCTGCTTGTA
Organism: Podarcis liolepis; assembly: GCF_965112155.1. Classification (NCBI taxonomy): domain Eukaryota; kingdom Metazoa; phylum Chordata; class Lepidosauria; order Squamata; family Lacertidae; genus Podarcis; species Podarcis liolepis. The sequence continues at coordinate 40,859,812 of NC_139554.1, forward strand.
GTGGTGAAGCTGTAGCAATAAGAAACACCCATTAATTTGTATGGAGAAAGGCTATATCCCAGTGCCTGTGTCTCAGGCATAAAGAAAAGCAAAGAATTGTAGGAAGAAAGAGAGAAGCATTGGCACTTGGCAGACCTTTGCTTAAAATGCCAATTTTAAATAAAATTCTATTAAAAAAACCACCAAAAACTACTTACTCTACTTTTAACATCCTTTAGTTTGGGAAGTATTTCCAAACCAAACCCATCTGCTTGACCACGCGTCCTGTTCCCTCCATTCATGTAATTTCCAAAAGCCAGGATCAATCCTAAAATGTCTTTCACACTTTTTATATCCAGCAAATCCTGAAAGAAGAATGCCAGTGTTTAATATCGGAAAGCAGAGGACGAGTACATACATACCATTCAAATGTTAGCCTCTTTTTACACTTATGAATGCTTTGGTGTAGAATGAAATAGAATTGCACTGACATCTTTCAAAAGCAGCTTTTCAATTTCTGATTAAAGTTTGAATCCAGAAACCTAAAGGTAAACATTATTTCTTAATGCTTTCACAGCTGGATCTGTGCAATGAAGCTACTGCGTTTATGCTGCCATTGTTCTAAAAATATTTTCATTGCTTTTGCATTGTTAGCCATCTTGGATTTCTTAAGGAAAGGTGGGACACAAATGTCTTAAATAAGAAATGAAAAGTAAATTAATACATTTTCTGGTGATGAAATGTGAGTTGTATTGCTGTATTTCCTTCTCTGCCCTCCCCCACTTTATTTGAAGACATATTATTGTAAAGTTGCTTTAGAACCAGCCCAGATCCATTATTTCACCACAAATTTACAATCGGTTCTGACAACTACCTTAGAAACACGGTTAATAATATCAGCTTTACGACGGACTGCAGTTATTCCTTCATTGAAGACAGACTGAAAGATTATACATCGAGCACGTTCTGCGAAATTGGAGATCTGGGATAACTCATATAGAAACCTGCAAAAATAGGTGGAAAAAATAACACAAAAGTTCCCAATTTACCTAATTTTACATTCATCCAATACAATTTATCAGCGAATAATGTCAAATTCCTTTCATAAAATTAGTTTTTTGTGTGATTTAAATGATACAAGATATGGTGCATGCTGCTATTTACCATGAAAGGAGGATGGACAGACTTAAAACTTCAACATTGCAGTTAATGTACATGAGAAACAGCATGAACAAGAACGAGACATAGGGAGAGATACTGCACTCTGCTGGCTGGGAACAGTTCTATATAAACTGTGTGTGTCCCCCTCGCTCTACTGCGGTTGTTTGACGAAGAGAGCAGATTGCTTCCAGATCTGAATACGAACCCAGGAGTTCAGCCATTTCTAGGGTTCACTCCAAACACAATTTGTAGAGAGAAAGTCACATTGAGTGCTATGGGACTCAACTTTATGCTGTTGGTCCCAACACAGAAATCAAGAGTAATATTGTTCTGCCAGCCCTAATGCAGTGATCTTGTAAAGATTAACGAAACAAGGACCACAATGCATTTTGCACTCTTGTGTTCACAACAGGACTTCCCCTACTTCTCTTCCACCCCCTATGTGTGTCACAGTGGATAAGGGTTTAGCATGTCATCTGAACCCAATCTCATGGTGACAACCAGTGGTTAAGGAGGAGAGAGGTGAACCATGAATCTAGGTTCAAACACCACCACACTGGGCTGGGATGAAAGGACTGGGGAGAAGCAAACCAGCTGCAATCTCCTCTCCATGAGCTGCATATTTGTGCTTAGCCGTACTTTGGCTCAGTGTAATGTGCGAATGGAGCCACTGTATGAAACAAAGACTGTTCTGAGCCTTTGGCCTACTGGAGTGGTGCATTAGTTTTTAAATCCATATCTGCTATATTTAATGAATACCAGTGGGAAGCTTAGAACATTAGTTCACTGTTATTTGCTAGGAAAAGAAGCAGGAGGTTGGAAAGGACAGGAAAGTAGGCGTAAGTTAATTTTAAAAGTTCAGCAATAGAATAAAGTGCCAAATTTTATGGAATATCGGCCTTTTGAGATTTCCAACAGAAGTGGACATCCGTCAGAATGGGCTTTCTAGTGTTGGGGTGGGTATTTCACAATATGGCACATGGGAGCTTCTTTGAAAAATTCTATTCTATTCTATGCAGTGCTGTTCCAACTGTTCTGCTTTCCAAAGACTTGTTTGAATGATAGGAACCTATGGTAGGACCCCTGGACCATCTTACTGTTCTGGTTTATCAAGAAGCTTCACTTCTTCTTCTTTTGAAGTGTCATAATGCTGCTTTATTTTCCCCAGTTCATCCTTCTGCGCTCTCTGCAATTCCAATGGGGAAAAAAACAGTAATGAGTTTTCTTAGCCTCAAGAGAAAAAAACAACCCAATGTGTTTCAATGCCCACATCTTTGGAATCACTAAATACTTCTTGGAGTGGCAAGGAGAAAGGGGCAGAATTCAGGGGTAGGTGCTGCTGTCCCACCTACAAACAGAGACTGACAGAACCATACACGCAACATGAACAGGATAGGTTTTCCTAATAAGGTATTTTCAATGTAGAAGCAATTTTGTTTCACTTGACACAATTCAGCATACCATGGACAACAATTAGATTTGAATTGCTAGTATAATTCTTAGCTAATTCTTGTTCACATTCTTGTTCACTCTTCATCCTGGGTGCTCCCACCACTGGTTTGGGAAGCAGCGTACACATGACATTAGCTGTAGTCCACATCTATCCTGTTGTGTCTTATGAAATTCTGTGTTCTGTTGCATTTTCCCGCAAATAAGCCACAGATTGAATTGGAAAAAAGAACAACCTGGCTGCACTTTAGGCTCGTAATATATACACAGCCTGACACACATTATTATCAAATACACGATGAGGCCCAATCTGTGTCATGGATGTCACAGTGTTCTCAGAAGCTGCATAAACTTTTGCACATGTATGCTTGACTGAATCACACACTGCTATGTGAACTACATTTCCCAAGATACAGTGGAACTGTCAAATTACATGTGGGTGCATCTGGAGTCTCTGAGCAGGATGTAATCTGAGCAACAGTGATTTGGCATCAGTGGCACCACTGCTATTTCAGAATAGTTATCTGATCCTGGTTGCACCACAGAAGATTCTAACCTGTGCCAGTTATAGCGGGGCCAATTATAGTGGGGTTCAAATTATATACTCAAACACTGAAAGAAAATAAGGCCAGGAGAGGGGGTTGAGCAGAATTTCATAGACTAGCCCTGCTCCTTTTTACCAATGCCTACAGAAGCCAACCAGCCACCGGTGTATTTTGGCTGGCACGTGAAGGAGTTGTACTGATGTCTGCATGCGGTGCTCCTGTATGTACTCTGTGTTCCTCCCAAGCAACGTTAGCCATCATATGAATCCTCAACTCTTGCTCTGCATGTGAATATTGTACAAGTATGGCATTACTGGAGGAAAGAATGAAAAACGAAAATGAAGGACTATAGAATATTGAAATGTCTGAACAAAACAAGAACTGTATCTCAAGGTGGATTCAACCAGACATCTATTACTAAAGACAATGGGGGGAAACCTGCATTTCTGTTGCAGGAAAGACAGCATTTGGATAAAGAGAACATGGGACATGAAGGTGGGATATGTGCCCACAGCTCACTTTCTATCTGTGAAGTAGCAGTGTGGAACTGACCCTTTTATACTTACGTTCTCATACAGTGCTTCCAGCGTTTCTAAGTCGACGATGGAATGATCCACATTTAGTATAGCTGTAGAAAATATAAAATCATAAATTAGATACTATGTCACAACTGGGTTTGTTGGCTAATCTGTTGCCACAAACAGCAAAGAAAAAAACTAGGGAATGTGTTAGCTTTCATGTGAACATTTCTCCCATGCGGCCTTCCACATAGCTATGAGTTAAGACACTGAAAGAAGGTGGCTGCTGTCCTCTATACGCAGACATTTTTCACTGACCTTTTTCTATGGAGTTTGGTTTACTACTTGACTCTTTTAGACTACTGATGGTATGGCAGGTAAAGCGAATGGTGTAAAAAGACAAAATGTGCTCTTGTATGAAAGAGTTTCTGCTAGCACATTGGCTTTTACTGTAATGTGGGGGATATTTCAATTCCATGTAATCAGAAGTGAAACTAATGTGGACGCAACCAATTCATCATGCCAGCATCTATGGCTATTTTTACTGATCACATTTTCTACAATAAGAGGAAATTCGAATTAAATGTAAAAGAAAGAAGAGGGTTGGCATTTTGATGGCAATGGCATCATGAGGATGACATGAAAAACTTGTATGCATGAATAGCACCAATTCCACAAAAAATCTCTGTGCGGAAGCGCCTTTTGTATGTAATATCACAGAAACCCATAAAAGGCTTTCATTTATTCCAAAAACAAATTATTATTTATAAAACCCACAAATTTAAGTATCCCAGGCATAACATTTCAGTTTGCATCTTAAAGAGAAATTGTTTGCTTAAATTAAAACAGTAGGAATATTAATAACTTTGACTACCAGCTATGATTCTGCATCTGCTGAAGGTTAATAGCTGGTATCTTGATTTCTGCTGCACATATTGCCTTACCTATAAAAGGAGAAGTGACCACTCACAGCTGAACAGTTTAAAAGCTCTTGCTGAGTTTTGCTTTTTTCTGTGATGTTTGAGAGAGGCAAGACAAGCATCTTTAAATAATTATTTAAAAGTAATAAGGTTGCTCCCCCTTCTACCTCTAACCCCATGATTTTACATTGTGAAATTAACCAGCAGGCTAGTAAATTTTCTCCGTGGCAGGCTAATTAATTCTATTAAAAGGTCCAATGACATTTAGAATGCTTTAAAATTCTGCTTGTCAGTTATGATTCTGTGCCTAACTTGGAAACAAAGGTGGTTAGGGAAAAGGTAAATATTATGAATGGCAAATATAAGATCTTAACAACCATGGGAAATGATTGTTACTGAACTTTATTTAAAATCTACAATGCATTCAGATCCAGAGTTGCATACACGGTACATATATCTACCCTGTGGAAAAGACCCTGATGTTGGGAAAGATGGAGGGCACAAGGAGAAGGGGATGTCAGAGGACGAGATGGTTGGACAGTGTTCTCGGAGCTACCAGCATGAGTTTGACCAAACTGCGGGAGGCAGTGGAAGACAGGAGTGCCTGGCGTGCTCTGGTCCATGGGGTCATGAAGAGTCGGACACGACTAAACGACTCAACAACAACAACATATATCTAGTGCCTTTGTGAACAGGGTTTCCCATTTACTTCAATGAAGGGAACAGCTCTGCTCATGCATCCTTTAAAATGGAAGAAGCCACCTTTCTATTAAGGTGAATCACAGAATTGTAGAATTGGGAGGTGCCCTGAGAGTCATCGCGTCCAAATCCCTGCAATGCAGGAATCTCAGCTAAAGCATCCATGACAGATAGCCAGACAACCTCTGCTTAGAAACCTTCAATGAAAGAGAGAGTCCACCACCTTTTGAGGGAGTCCATTCCACTGCTGAATGGCTGTTACTGTCAGAAAAATTTGGACTGAGCTTCTAGGAATGCATACATTGGTCAGACCAAAACTGACCTAGGTGTGAATGTTAATGTCAAAGTTTATGTTTAGTTTAATCAGAGTGTGAGATGTTCGCAGTGCAGACTTTTACCCCCTCCCCGGCAAAATTTGTAGATCCAGCACGGCTTATTCCTGCCTTTGTCACTCAAACGACACACATACAGCCTACATTTCAAATGCTGCTTGATTCTTCCTCTCTCCCCCGGCCCCCATATTTTGGGTGAGTTGCAAGCCACCTCCACCTGACCTTTGGCAAGTCTCACCTCCCACTGCAGAGTTGCGATAAGAGAAAGTATCTTGCAACCGTCCTGTAATGGAATGGGCTGTTCCATTTCAGGCCAGAGGTGGGGCTACTTCAATGACCCCCTTGGTCTTCCTCCCAAGCCTCACCAAACATTCCATTGCATATGAAAGTCTCATGCTCCATTGACCTGCATGCAGATCAGTTACACTTCTAAGCACTAGAATCCCCCAAAAAATCCTAAAAAGAGGATTAGATAATTATCTTTATCCTAAAAATATTTTTGTGCACATGAAATAAGACCCAGTTTAGAACGGAGACTCTTGTCTTTTATGATAACTTTTATCTTTCCACTCCCACAGTTACCTGAGCCCAGACTGCAACATTTGGCTGCAGGGCCCCTGCCTGAATTCACTAAGGTGAGATTATTGCAGCAAAGCCTAACACATTTAGAAACTGGATTCCAAAGCAGCTGCTAAAACCTCATTTTTACGTTTAATCTTGGTGAGCCGTCCTTCTTACACTGTCAGTTTGGTTAGGATATCTCAGCTACACCTCACAATATGTCGAAAGGAAATAGATGCATGCTGTGAGGAGCTGGTAATTTTATTGGGTTCCTCTACCTTTAAAAATCTGTTACTAGGACAAGTCTGGTTTCTGGACTCCTTTTTTGTAGGGAAATTGAGGCAAACGTTTTTATGTGGCCCTATGGTGTCTGCTCACAACAAGAAGAATTTATATACATAAGGATAATTAGCACAGTATTGCGCCCATTAGGATAAAATAACCGTCAGCAAGGACAAAAAGCAGATCAGCACCATGCATTCAGCCTAAGTGCCGCACATAAAAATACTTGCTAACTGCATTACACAAGACGGCAGCAGGACAATAAACTTACTATAAAAACAACTTTGCATATATACCGGTATACACACACACTCTCTCTCTCTTTATATCTAAAATTTCACTATTTTTTCATACCTGCATTTCCCGCCCCCTTCCCCCCCAAAACAGTGTGAACAATGTATTGATAGAACAAGATTTAAGGAAGCCTAATCATTAATTTGAGAGTATATAAAGCTGTGGGCATTTGTAGTTCTTAAAGACTTAAGTCTAAATAGTCCTCTAAATTAAGAAAGCTTTAACTAGCAGAAATTCTGCTCACATGAGAGACTGGCAGCTTCCAAAAAGCAAATATTCTAAGTAATTACTCCCACAAAATAATAATTTTACTACATTCATTTCCTTCCTTTCCTCCAAGAAGCTCAAAATAGTGTACAGTGAGTGGTACCTCAGTTTTCGAATGTAATCCGTTCCGGAAGACGGTTTGAGTTCTGAAATGTTCGAAAACTGAAAACTAAACAGCCAACAGCTAGGCCTCAGAATCTTGCACTCAGCGGAAGCTGCGTGGCATGTTCGACTTCCGAGGCGTATTTGAAAACCGAAGCACTTATTTCTGGGTTTACGGCGTTCATAAACTGAAATGCTCGTCAACGGAGACGTTCGAAAACCGAGGTACCACTGTATATGGCTCTCCCTCTCCACATTTTATCCTCACAATAACCCTGTGAGGTAGGTTAGGCTGAGAGTTGGTGACTGGATCAAGATCACCCAGGGAGCTTCTCTCTAGTCTCTTAGGTGAGGTCCAGGTCTGACACTCCAAACACTATGCCATTTTGGCTATCAAATTACCTATTTTATATACCAGAATTACAGTACTATCTGGTACTGAAGACAAACACAGATTTTTTTTTAATTGTTGGCATGGGATAAATCCTACACTGATAAAAAATTTAACAGATCCAGCCTCTTTATTTCAGATGCATAAGCTCCTCAAAAAGCTCCTTCTACTATTTGACTGTCATGCAAAAATGCTGTAAGATTAATGAGGCAGAAAAGCAGTCTGGGTATAAAAGTGGGCTTAGAAGGTTAGGAAAGCTCAACTGCTGCATGAAGTCATGAGCAAAAGACTCGGGCAACTCATGTTAACCTAACCACATCAGGCTTGGTGCCCGTAGGCAGATTCACAAAAACCATATGCTGCAAATTATCCAGAACAAAGGAAATAACGTTTAAAGGAAATTGTTTCCCAACTTCTGAGTTGTATATTAGAGCTTGCTCCGTATTATACGGACAACACACACACACACACACACAGAGAGAGAGAGAAAGAGAAAGAGAGAGAGAAGTTATATACTATAAAAGTGACATAGTTTTTAACTTCTGCATACAGTAATCTGTTACCAAAACCAGCAGCTCCTTATCAATCATATTCATGCAATACAGCTGTTGAATGATTTTCTCATGTGTCTTCCATAACCAGCAAAATCACAAATTATCCAGGGCTTTTTCATATGCCAGAGAAAATATTCTCAGTACAAAATTCACTCAATAGTTTCACTAAACAGGGTAGAACTGAGATGCATATATGTCTTCACGGCTGCCAGTTTTCCTGACCTTGTAACTGGATAGATATTTGACATGAGGCAAAGAATAAACTTTGCATGAACTTATTACAAGAAAAGTTGAAAAGTACTTTACCATCCCCCCCCCCCCAAATTGCTAAGGAGATGACCTCTCTAGAACTTTGAATGCATATATAATTTGGTGGTACTGTGAAATTATTGTTGTTATTATGTTAAACTCTTATATTGGCTAGGCAGCAAAGGGCATGAATGAAACCCCAGAATAAATTCTCCAAGTTTGGTCTCCCAATAAAAGACTTTGGGACGCAGAGTCATGAAAATCCTTTGCTTGAGATCACTGAATGTTTCTGACAGAACTCACAATACTGGGCTAAATGAGTCACTGACGACACTTAGTGAAAAGCACCTTCTTATATTAAAAATATTGCTTTGCCAACTAATGTGAAGGCAGGCTTCAAAATGTGGCTTTCTGTTTTGCCTTCTTAAAAAGCTTATTGAATTACTTGAACCATGGCACATCAAAGGGTGGTTGCAAGATGATGGGCTGTGGAAAGAGGGTTGTAGCTAAGGCTTTGAGGAAAGGTATTGTTTGCAGGACGTTATGTATGCCTTTAACGTAGAAGAAACTGCTTGAAGAACCTTCCACTCAATTTGGGGGTGTGGGAGTCTCTCAAACATCCATTCTCACTAGGAACAAAAATCAGCAAAGCTCTTGGGTAATCTGCAGCTAACAGAGCCTTATTTAAACAGCAAAGAGTGCTATGGAAAAGTTGTGCCTGGGCCAAATTACAGGGAAATTATTCGCTGTGCACCCTCACCAACGCCATCAGTATAAAATGTAACAGAGGCTTTGGCTGAGATCACACCATACATTTAAAGCACATTTCCCCATACAAAGAATCACTAGAACTGTAGTTTACCCTGCACAGAGCTACAATTCCCAGCATATACTTTAAGTGTATGGTGTGCGTATGCAGCCTCGGTCAGCGATGTGCTGTTTTGTGCTGTAGCTGCACAGCAGCCATGCTGGAAGGAAGAAGCCTGGCGAAGCTTCTGCTGACATTCATACACTACGAAGGAGGTGAAAGTTCCCATAGCCTGGGTCTCAAATGAACTTCTGTGGGAGTGAATGATGGGGTACCTAATAAAGAAAGGATCCTGACAAACCCCTGATGTTCCATGTTGTCCTTGGAATGAGCACTTATTAAAAATTTGCAAATACTTCTAAGCAGCATTTTGGGATTTCCTATAGGTATCAATTATTTTCCAAGAAGGAGACCTACAAGGTCATTCTGTATGTCCACAAAGATATATAAGTAGTGAAAAGCACTTTGATTCCAGTCAATAATGGTGTTGAGGAGACAGAGGTCTGGGAATGCCCAGCCTAGAAAGAAGCAATGACATGCTAATATATATTTGCTTTTTATGAGACACATCCCCTATTTTAATCTGGCACAGAAAGGTTTTGATTTTCTTCCAACGGAGAGCTCAAACTACACCACAAGGCGACAAAACCATTCTCTGTGCTTAATATTGTTGTCTTTTGTCCAGCAGCGATAGCGCCGTTCTACCTTTTTCAGGAATAGAAAATGTCACCCTCTCCTAAGAAACATCTGTGGATGATTCTTCCCGCAAATGTGGCGGTCCTCAATTTGTTGGCTAGTAATCAAATGCAAACCAAACCATATGTGTGCCAGATGTACAGAGCTACACATACTGCCATTGCTAGACAACATGAAAACTGCCAAGTATGTCAGTTACTGGGCTTAGACACAACCGAAGGTGGAAATCTCTCAAGGCAAAAAATCCTACACCACCCTGAGATAGCATTACATTGTCTTCCTATTGCTTCTCTTTTATCTTCTCCCTAGTTTTGCATGGACATCTGCGAATGCGATAGGTTTTCGGAGCAGAAAGAGTTTCACGTTGATGCAAGCTCAGAGGTTATTTAAAAATAATTTCTTCAGGCACTATGGCTTGGATCCAGACATGTCTTTGCAGAAGTTCCCCATTCTGTTGCAGCCCCCCTCCCTGCTCCAGTCCCATTACACTCTGTACTAAATGTTCCCTCAGTCTTCAGGGGCAGCAGCTGAGTCGTGAACCAGGAGAACCCCGGTTGCATGAGTAGAATTCCAACCATCTATCTCTGGACCCAACCTTTCATTCTAATTTTATTTTTCAGTCATCAGTTGACGACATTGGAATTACATACAGTAACAGCTTATCTCTGCATTTGGGGAGGGGATGTGGGTCAGTGGTCCTATGAAACAATATGCTGGGACAGGTGCATGCACACCTGACCTTGCTGTCACTACCTTGACTCACTCTACATCTATCCTAACACATGCCAGCAACAGGGGATACAATTGTCTCTGTCTCACCTCTCATGAGCTGACATTCGCTGCCAAGACTAGAGATGATGATGATGATGATGATGATGATTGTTACTATGCTCTGGTAAGCTGTAATCCCATCCCTCCCAGTCCTAGCACACCAATTACTACTCAAATGACATCTTAAAATCAGAAAACTCAAAAATGTAATTTGTTGATTGGCCGATGAGCTTGCTGCTTTGCTGCTCCTTCATAGGAAGGAATACTGCAAGAGGGTTGAAACTAGATATCTCTACAAAACAGCCACTTTAGGTGTAACACAGCCAATTCCTAGGACAGGAGTGCCTACTCTCTCTCAAGCAAGCGATTATACAAATGTGTGAAATAATTTACGTCTTTCTTATGAGAAATGGCTAGGCATGTTTAGGAATTTAAGAAAAATGGCAACTAAGGCAGATATTTATAGTGTTATGCATGGTATAGCGGTCCTCGTGGGGCAGCAATAAAACTGCTATGGTTTCAGATTGGATGGGGAAACAGCATGTTGAGATTCTTTCATTGCAGGGGGGATGGACTAGATGATCCCTAGGATGTCTCCCAATGCTACAATCTTATGATTCTATGTATAGGAAAAGTCAGAATAGACAGCATTATTCTCCTTTTCTCATAGCACTACAATTTGAGACCCCTTAATGGAATTGATTGGCAGCGGACTGAGAACATACAACCCCCCCCCCCAACTTCTTCACACATAATCAATTTGTGAAATTCATTGCTGTAGGATCAATGATCACTAGCTTAGATTTTAAAGTGGACTAGAGGAGTAAGTGGCAGTTATGGTGTAGCAACAGCTGAATGCTAGGGCTGCTAAGTGGAACTTCCAGTTCAGAGCCGGTGTGCCTATGAATTCCAATTGCAGGGGTGGGAAGCAGGCAGAAGGAAAAGTTACTGCCTATTTCATGTTTCCTGGAAGAATCTGGCTGGTTCCTGTGCAAAACATGATGCTGAACAAGAGGGACGCACAGCTATAGAATGTGTGATGTAAAATATGCATCTGAAGGTTATTTTATTATTGTTAACTTCTGAAAACATCTCCATGCACAAGGTTCCTTTCAAGATGCAAGCAACACTCACCTTGTTGTATGTCCTTCATCTCCAAATGTAAACTGGAAATCAAAATTCCTACAGTCTGAGATCTCTTTCCATCCAACAGTTTGATAATCTGGAAATAAAAATAGTTGGTCATACTTAAATGTCCAAATAAATGTGAAACGTAAAGCAAGCCAACACTTTTTAAAAAGTGACTTAAATGTGACTTCCTTTCCCCTTCATCTTTCATGGTATTTTCTTTTTTAAAAAAACTGTATGCCAGGAATAGATGATAATATGAAAAGTCACATTGCTGTGAGGGGGGAAAGCTTACACACAGTTCTGTGAATCCAACAGTAATGAGAGCTTTACAACCATTATTGAAATCCAGCAAATAAGTGTAACCTAGAATTATTTCTAATTCATTTTTATGGCACTATGTATCTGCCTATAGAATGGGAAAATAAAATCTATGTATACATTCCAATAAAAAAATTCACCTTTATCTGCCACCAATTTTAAGGGAGTGTGCTTAACTCTTCTACTTAGATTTCTGACTTTGATTAGGGATGACCCAATACATTTTGTTGCTTCAGAGTGAAAGACAAAATGGCACCTCCTCCTGTGTCACATACAGAAAGCAACTATGTTGGCAGTTGAATCTTACTTTGATGTTGGCAAAAGGACAGTGTCCTCTGCTACAGCTAAGGGTGGCTAGCTCTCTTAGGAGGCACAGGGCATGTTGTGTGGCACACACAATTCTGCTCTTCGACACTTAGCCAACACCTCTCACCTCCCAGCATCTGCTGCCTGAGACGAATGCCTCACTCTGCATAATAGTAGGGCTGGCCCTGACAGATTCAGATGTGCAGGGCCTATACTGTTAAGATTCCTGCTCCGTGATTGCAGTCATGGGATTGTTGTCTATCACATGATGGTGTATGTTTTCACTCCACAGTGTGGGAAGTGACGGAGACAGGATGTTTGTGTTCCGGTGTTCCGTGAAGTGGGACTATTGTCCTTTGTTCTTTCTCTTTGCTGTCTGATGCTAGAGAGAGAAGGAGGCATGTTGCAGTGCTCTCTGTGTGTTTATATGTAAATAAAGTAGATTAGCCAAAATGCTGAGTTGCTGAGGACTGTTATGCAAGCTGCAAAGACTCTGAGGATCCCTAAGTGTGCCGAGGTCTGTTGGCATCAGTTGCTGTGATGTTTGGGTAGAAGAAAGCTTTTGAAGCTCCCAAACAATCGACCAGGAGGGAGAGAACATACCAGTTGGGTATGTGTCTCCGCCAGGGTCCTACTCGAGAGTAGGATGGGCTCCTGGCATATACATGTCTATGTAGAAATAAATGTCGTTGGCTGTAACGTGCCCAGTTTCAATTCTTAGAATAAAAGGATGATGGATGCTCAGAGATTTTCTGAACTCATGTCTACAAAATAATGGGTGCATTTTTTTTTGGTCTCCATTCACAATTTTTTTAAATAACAAAACAATTTTTAATAACAAAAAATTTGAGGGATAGAAGAAAATTTACCATAGAGTAAATCTACAAGTTAAATGGAAGTTTGTCACAGACATTTCTGAAGTTATAAATGTTATTTGATGAACTTGGCAGCAGATTAAATTCTAATAGGGGTAATTAAAGGCTTAAGTAGAGTGCAATTTGTATAGCATTCACTGACCTCCAGGCTGACCCTTTTCAGAGGAAAATTCATAGGCTGTCATAAACCCCATTAGGCATGCCTAGTTTGAGGCAAAACCTTTCCAGACGACACCTCATACTGGCAATATTATATTTGAAACTACTACATTTGTAGGTACGCTCTAAAGATAGGATCAGGTTAGCTCGCACAACTTTCCTACTCCAGTATCTTATTTTAAACTGAAAATGCCTTTAATATTACATAATTTAAAACTATTAGAGAGAGGTTCACTTCAGAACAAAACAAGCTTTATATTTATAGCCTTTTATGGGAAGAAAGTACATATGGTCACAATTATAAATGCCAAACTAGACTCTGGCTACCTGAAATAGTCTGAGCAAAATGATCAAAAATCCTGTAGGGCTGAAATTTGTCACACTGGATAACAAAATTGTTAAGTCAAGAGAATAAAGGTCTACCTAGGGCACACTGGCTTTCTGTTAGCCTTGAGTAGTAGCTGAACTCTTACTGGGAAGTAAAGAGCAGTACAGTGACTGACTGGAAGGCAGATCAGCGCTGTTGTCCCAACATGCTATCTGCTATTGAATCAAGAGGCATACTGCCTTTGATACTGGAGGTAGTGCAGAGTATCTTATCCTCCATAGCCATATCCCCCTTTAAAGCCATCTAAGTTGCCAGCTATCCCAAATGCTGCATTCAGTAACGGGGTTTACTGTATTACATTAGTTTTACTGGTTATAATGCTGGCGCTTCTTGTCCTAATTTTAATGTTCCTTTTACAGCGCAGTATTTTTGTGTGTGATGGAACAGCTTTTTTAATAAGACACCCCGCCACGTGTCAGGCTAAAATTTAAACAGCAGGAAATAACTTTACGCCGGGTTACCACCCCAAATTTTTGTTACTTGAAATTGCAATGCAAAACCGCTCCTGTGGTTTTCTGCGTTAACAGGATCGCAAAACAGATCAACCCCCCCCCCCCGCAAACAACTGACATAGAAATTAGTATTAGGCCTCTCTACCTGATTTCCCAAAGTGGCTTTTGCATCATGTGAGAGATCACACAAAATGTAGACGTTATCAGGTAAGGAAACATTGGGAAAACAGTGCAGTCTACCACTCTAAGTGGTAGAGAATTCAACAACAACAACAACAACAACAACAACAACAACAACAACAATATGCTATTTATACTCTGCCCATCTGGCTGGGTTTCCCCAGCCACTCTGGGTGGCTCCCAGCAGAATTAAAAGCACAATATGTGCTGTACGTCCTTTCATATGCCCCAAATCTTCCAACATTCCGTTTCACTGAATGATGCCACCTACTGCTATTATCTGAGACAGGAAAAAATCCTCTATCGTCTTTCTCTACACCATGCACCATTTTTTACATCTCTGTGATTTCCCTCCTTCTCTCCTCTGTAACCATCAAGCTGAATGCAGCCCACCAGGCATATGTGTTGCAAAAAGAGTGCACTTGTCAAGCACCTTGCAAGCCCTAATGCACTGCTGAGAAGCAGCTTTTATCTTGGTGGATTATAGATTCAGTGGGTATGCACTAAATTATGTTTTGGAAAGACCAGATTGTTCCATCTGGCCCCAGCTAGTGAAAGATGCTTCAAGCTCCCAGAAGTACGCACTTTGTGCACAGATGACAGTAGTATGTAAGCAACCAACTTCCTAGCTGTTGCCAGTTGATGATAACGATACGCCAGCTGGCAGGATACGCCTAAGCAGCAGACATGGCAGCAAACTGTCTGCCTCTTCTCTGGTTACTAAATATACCAAGGAAATAGATGCAGTATCTCCAGAGCCTGCAACAAGAATGTAAATGCTGCAATCCCATGCTTCATCTTTCCCTTGTACAAACATGGGGATTGTCACAGACAGTGCAAGCCTTGATCATGTTATAGTACTAAAAGTAAAAATTCAAAAATAACATCCCTCCTTCTGAACCATGCTGCAGACTGATGCTCACAGGAGCAGGAATTAGGAAAATGGTGCTCCCTCCGAAATCCACCACTTGCAGCAAAAGCTTACACTCACTATGTAAGAGCAGTCTATAGCAGAATCTCACCAGGTCAGCATGTCAGACACTCAAAAACTATGCAGAGAAAGAGTTCTTCTCTGAAAGTAAAGGACAATTCACACATATCATGGTGTGTTTTTTTAATGATTATCAAGCTTGCTAACCTGGGCTCAGAATATTCTTGCAGTGATCAAGTCCTGCGAGTGATCAGCTACGACCAGATATTGTGATTTTGGAACTCTAACATGTAGTCAGTAGAGAGAAGAATAACCACTTATGGCACAACAACAGGGGTGCAATTACCAGGAGCACAAAAGGATACAGGCCCTTTGACAAGCTACTCACTTGTATGAGTTCACAGTGAGCATATTTTAAATCAGGATTGAAAGGATGGAATCACAAGCACACACATTGCATGAAATGGCCCATTACTAGTTTCAAATAAGTCAGTGAGCAATATATTTAGGAATGGGACCTTTACAAAATAAATAATACTTATAATACTATATTATACTATATTACTATATACTATACTATACTATATACTATAATACTATATAATACTATATACTATACTATATACTATAATACTATATAATACTATATTATTATTTGTTGGTAATCCTTATTGTGAATTCCACTAATAAACAGATTACATTAGTCTTAGTGGTCTTAATGTTGTGAAAATATATTTAGGATTGGCAGCATTCTTATAACATTCTGACCCACGATGGTGTAACACTGAATTATGAAGCCATCTTTTCAAGAATTGCGGAATGTTGTAATTGTTATTATTATTATCATCATCATCTCACAATTACAAAATAGGCAAAAACATAAAAAACCCTGATGACAGATATATCCTCTTTTTAAAACCACTCTCATTCAAAAATATTGACACTCATCGTAAATGAGAACATGTGCTAATAATTACTTGAAATGAGTTAGAGATAATGGACAACAGAAAAGCCATTATCTTCAGTGGGTTTCTTTTTCTGACTTTGATATGATAATCATAGCACTAAAGAGCCAAAGGTGATTGATGGAGTCTTATTTAGATCATGCAGATGACACAAATTATGTGACATTTACCCCTTGACTTTGTAGGAAGAAAATATAACGGCATCAAATTGAATGTTAGCATCCACAAGAATCATTAATATCCAGTAGATATAGAAAAAAGTAAATAATACTGTGAATATTCAAATGTAAAAATCCTACTCTCTATACATTTTTCATTCCATACATGGGACAGCCATCAAGTTTGCTACAAATACAATGGCTTTAACACCTATGCCTTGCCACAAAGTGTGAATGACAGGCATGTTTACTAAAGCATGCACCTGGGAGCCCTGATTGGCTACAGCTCCATAATGTGTTATATAAGTGTTTGTGGTTGTATGCCTATTATTCACATTTTATATGTGTATGTGGTGGGAAATATCAGTACAATATCAGTGCACCTTGGCAACACGATAGTTGTGTAAAGAATGGGTAAAAAAGATGGGGGAGGTAAAGGATCCCTGGACCGTTAAGACCAGTCAAAGGCAACTATGGGGTGCAGCGCTCATCTTGCTTTCAGGCCGAGGGAGCAGGCATTTGTCCACAGACAGCTGTCCAGGTCATGTGGATAGCATGACTAAACCGCTTCTAGTGCAACAGAACACCGTGATGAGTGCCAGAGCGCACAGAAACGCTGTTTACCTTCCCGCTGCAGCAATACCTATTTATCTACTTGCACTGGCGTGCTTTCGAACTGCTAGGTTGGCAGGAGCTGGGGCAGAGCAATGGGAGCTCACCACCATCAAGCAGATTCGAACCGGTGACCTTCCAATCGGCAAACCTGAGAAGCTCAGTGGTTTAGACCACAGTGCCACCCACACCCCAGATTCTAGGACCATTCTATGATGCCTGATCACCAAATGAACTTCAAAGTGTACAGACATATTTATTTACTGCTTTCAATAAGAGAATTTCCCCAAAGTGGCTGAATATTTGCATATATACTCTGATGTGAACTAGGTTCTTTGGGTGTGGGTAGAATCAACCCAACAGATCTCCATGCATTCACACACTCAAGCTGGCTATCAATGAGAAATGAGTCTATTAGCATGTAGAAGAAAAGGTGTCTGCTCTGCCCTGTTATCATGCTCTTTCTGTATTGCCCCAGCCAGCAGCAGCCTTTGTGGAGCTGCGAGGTCACCCTCCTGACACCATGTTGCTGTAGCTTACCTGGACAGGATTGGGGTAGGGAAAGATGGTGGATGGGTCAGGGCTACACAAGGACACTGGTGGAGCAGGCCAGTGTGCCCACACAATCTCATCCTCACTGCTGCCCTCGCCTGTACCAGCCCCATCAAATTAAGCTGCAGTGACATCATTGTGGGGAGGATGGCTCCCCACCAGCACACAGATTGCTCCTGGCCCCAGCTGAACATGAATTGGGGTCTAGGCTTGTGTGTGCTGCTAATGTTTATGCTCTGTTTTAATGGAGTTCTCAAGCCATTCATAAAAATGTGACAAAATTCCAGTATGAATTTTAGACATAGCCATAGTTAAGTACTTAATCCTATTGTCAAAGCTTCAAAGCAAGTCTGAAGACAATTCAATCCCAGGTGTGAGCAATCATTGAAAAGAAAAATCTCATCCTAAACAATGACAGATTATTGGGGGCCACCACATATAAGACCTGTCATTTGAAGATCCTTTTGTATTTCATTGTTCTTGTTGTATTATTGCAAACTAAAATGCATATAAGAAAGATACTCAATAAAAACCTAGATTATTATTATTTAAAAAGATTAAGTTAAAGGTCGCAATGCAGTGATACCTTTTTGGCTTTTGTTTTCTTTTCATAAGACTCTGCTAATGGCTTTTTCTTTTCCTGAGCTGTTTCTTTGGAGAATAAGTATTCAAATTCACTGGCATCACATATGTCAGGCTCTTCCAAAGAATCCCACAGAGTTGGTGCTGTGTTTTGACTAAAATTGGAAAAAGGCAAAATAAAATTACCACAATGTCTCTTTCAAAGTTACTTACTTACTTTACCACATATTTAAAACTCCATCAGTATTTAGTACATCTGGACTGGCCTACTATTTAGAAAGAAGTCCCATACCCAAATCTTTATACTGCTCAATACACTGTTTTGTAATCCTGTCTTCCCCTACATGGAACCTTCCAC
Source organism: Podarcis liolepis (assembly GCF_965112155.1). NCBI lineage: Eukaryota > Metazoa > Chordata > Lepidosauria > Squamata > Lacertidae > Podarcis > Podarcis liolepis. Next base: position 40,878,357 of record NC_139554.1, read on the forward strand.
ATGTTGCTGGACTGCAATTCCCATCATCCCTGACTAATGGCTATGGTGTCTGGGGCTGATGGGAGTTGGAGTCCAACGACATCTAAAAGCCATCAAACTGGGGAAGGTTAGCATATTCAATGTGTTTTTCTCACCGCTGCATAGATTGTGTAGCTCTTCAATACACAGATTGTGTATTACTTATTATTTTAAGCTATTTGCATGGACTCAAGATTGCAGGTGATCTGACAAGTATTCTGAACATATACAAAATAGTGGGGAGGGGATTCTAGGCAGAATGCAAGCACAACCTAGCCAAATATTGACAGTATCTTCCATATTCGCCTCTTCATAGTAATATTACACTTAGTATTACCACTGAATGGTGAGATCTATAATTTTAAAAACAATCTCATTTTAATGTTTCATTCTCCGTTTTCAGAATCTTTAGTAACAAAAGAGATTAGATTGCTTTTCTTTGACAACTACAGATTCTTAATAAGAAAATTATCTTTTGGTTTTAATAGTAGCAGCTGGTATTTTCCCTCCAGCAGGTGTCACTCACATGACATTTTATTCCTACTTGTCATTTCATATCAACTCACCTTTCCCCCCTGCTAAATTCGCATTAAAAATAAAAAATCAAGGCTCACAGAATAAGCAATATTCAGAAATGAAAGTATTAGATCTGGACACGTCTTCTACAATGCAAACAGATTCGAGTAAACCTTATAATTAAAAATGCAGATGAAGAAAATGTTATGAATTCTACTTTTAATATAGTACCACATTTAGTTATAGAATGGTGCTTGGGCTGTATCAACTGATTTGCTGACGGAGATATACTCTCAACCAACTTCCACAACAGATAGAAAACAGAAATTTGGTAATGGGGGAAAGGCATTTTTAATGTCTTTTCCTCAACATTTGGGCACATAAACCTGGTTCAGACATCTTAATCCAATCCTGGCTTCCTATCTTGGTTTGTCAGCAGTGATCAACCCACGCTTTCACAGTTTGGATACCCTTCCTTCCTTCCTTGGAGGTTTTTAAGCAGAAATTGGATGGCCATTTGTACTGGATGCCTTAGCTGAGATTCCGGCATTGCAGGGGGTTGGACTAGATGACCCTTGGATCCCTTCCAACTCCAGGATCCTATGAAAAAATAGCGGTAGCCAAGACAGAAACACTAAAGCCAGACATACACAGGGAGGAGGGAAGGGGAGTAGAGAACTCATGCGTACAGAAAAAAAGAAGTTCCAAATAAGGATATGGTGTTATTGTTGTTTGTTATTTGATCTCTATGAATTCATAGTCCAGCCTTTTGTCTTCATCAAGCTAAGCAAAGAACAAGAAGAAGAAAAAATAGAGAAAGTGGGCAGGCAAGGGCAGGAGAGCTGCCTGTCTAGGGTGAGTGGGAGGACATTTCATCACAAACTTAGGGGCAATACAACGGTCATCACTGCACTTTAGAATGCGGACCTTACATCAACTTACACATAAGGCATTCCTTTGTATAAATTCTAAGAATTTTGCTATGCAGTAATCAGTACTTGGTGGAGAGATGTATTTCCAGGCAAGTAAAATTATGTTGCTTACTGACTTGCGCTTAGATTGTGCTTAGCTAATTAGTAAAAGTTATGTCACTTAGGTTCCTGCTAGCTCAATGGGATTTCCCCCTCTTTCCTCCCATTGTGCCTCACCCAAATCTACTCTGGAGGGACAGGTGAGCCCCCTGAACAGAGCTTGGGAGGGACAGGGGGGACTGCTTGGGCAAGCAGAAATGCTTGTGCTGGTTGAACAATAAGAATGTGACAATGAATTCCTCCCTGGGACTGCAGACCTGTGCAAGTCAATGGGGATTATTGCTGAGAATGCATGCACAGCATTGTAAAGCCCTGGCTTTTGATGATGCCACTAAGACCAGATCCCTTAGTAGGGAAATGTGAGAAGTGTTGCTCTAGCCTAGAGAAACATAACATTTCTCTTTCTAAACAAAGTGCAGGAGCTAGAACCAAAGGTTGGTGGGCGGGGGGTTGGCTAGGATTGATCACACATCCACTGTTGGGGACATGTGTGCCGCCTTGCTCCCGTGACAGCCACTGCGTGTGACATTGGCATGCCTGTAGTGTGCGCACATCACACTGGCATGCCCATGTCACTAGCACACATTGCTGGTGCATGCTGACGTGCCACATGCTGTGTGCCACATGCTGTGTGCAAGCCACATCACATCGCACACATGGCCAAATGGAATCTGGGGGGGGGGCAGCCCCTTCATTTAAAATTTGTGGGTGCTCAGGAACCCAGGGCTCCCCATAGTCGGTGTTTGGGGCCTATGTTTGGGGCTATCTGCTGCCACTGCACAGGTATTAGGCCTACAATGTGGTTCATACAGAAGCAGGCTAAAGTTGACTATCTCAACTCCACTAGTTCTTTGTATGTACCACTAAGCTGCATTTAATTGGCATGGCAGGAAGAGCAGTCAAGCATCTGAATGGCAGTGATATAGGCTACTGGAAAGCCAATGGCCTTCTGCTGTGTCTCAGGCCCTTAAGGATTATCATATGAGCTAATCTGATGGCAGAGTATCTCCAGGACCAGGTTCTTTGTAACTCATGCCTCTAGCAGTACTAAAAATACTGCATGTCAAGTCATATTACTCTATTTGTGTGTGCCACAGGGCACAGTTCTGAACAAGAATGTTAGACAGATGATGGAACTTTTGAAAAAGGCTACTCCCTAGCAGTAAACCATCCTATTTTTTTAAAAAAATCTACATTTCAAAATACAAACAAAACCTGAGTTGAGTATTCTGCAATGTAATCTCTTTTTGCTTTAGTTGATCTTGAAATACTGCATACAGGTTTCCACTATACGTTTCAAAATAACAGGGAAGCATAACTTTACCTGCTGTCTTGTATTTGTATTCTGGTCCAATAAAGTGGCTTCATAGGACAGGCAGGTTCGATGGCAGGCTTTCGAGGACCTTGGCTTGATGACAATGTGCTGCTGAAAAGGAAACTGGATCCAGGAGGAGGTGGTGGTGGTGGAGGAGGAGGAGGAGGACCTGCTCCTGATGGAGAAAATCCTGGTGGGGGAGGTGGAGGAGGCGGTGGTAACTGACCTGCAAAAGCTGCAGGAAGTGGAGGTGGAGGAGGAGGAGGATGGGGAGATCCCATGCCTGGTGATAATGTTGGGGGTGGAGGGATTGAACCAGGAAGAGGTGGTGGTGGTGGCGGCGGTGGTGGAAACATCTGAGATACAGCACTCCCTGAGGCATGGCCATTATTGTCCGATGTGAGTGAAACACTATTATTCAAACAAGGTATAGTCAGCTTTTTAGGTATTGTTTGGTTATTTTTGACTGTCCGGCTTTCATCTTCACTTGGCTTTATAAAAGTTTCTCTGTCGGTTTGTATGCATACAGTTCTGTATGTCTTTGGTGGGTGGTCATCTTCAGTCGATACACAGGCATCCTTTGCTTCCTCGCTTCTCCTGTATAATGTATTTTCCAGTTCATTTTCCAAATTTGCAATGACTTCCTCAAGCTTTGCTATGGATGACGCGTGCTCTCCTCGAATATGAAAGACCCTGAGTTCAAACTCGGACTGTGAACAAATAATGAAAAGTCTCCGTTTAAGAAGTATAACTGCAATTGCCATGAAACGTACAGTGCAAGCCTGTGCTTGCTTTCTCAGAAATAAATCCCACAGAACTCACAGGGACCTACTTAGTATGTATAGCACTGCAGCCTTAATTGCCTTAGTTATTGCATGCAATGCCTGCAATCACTTATAGTGACACTGTCTTATTACCTAAGAGGGAAATTAGGTCTGACACTAGGGCTGGGCAATATCTGTTTTTCAACATGATATATTACCAGTGAAACATTGCGATATATCACAATGTCTGAAATAAGGATGGAGGTATATAGAGGCACTGGCTGGCTTCACAGTTTTTCCTGCATTGTGATTTTTGCCGGCCCCTGCTCTTGTGATTCGCTACCTCCTGCAGGAGACAGGGGAGAGTTGAGCCGGCAGAGTTAACAGGGGCTGCAGGAATTGAGAATCATTGGCAGGCTTCACAGTTTTGCCCACATTGTGATTTTTGCATAACAAAACACACATATCATGATTTGTGATATATGGCCTGGTCAAAAATTATGAAACCGATATATCACAATATGGACTTCAAACCAGATTTAGATGATATATTGGCCAGCCCTATCTGACTCACATCAGTGAAAAGCAATACAAGTTACAAGTAAGAAGGAAAATGTATATGCTAAGCTACATAAGAACCTAAGAAGAGCCCTGGCTGGAACATACCAGTGGCCTATCTAGTCCAGTAACCTGTTCTCACAGTGGTCAACCAGATGCCTATGGGAAGCCCCAAAGCAAGACCTGAGCACAACAACATATTCCCCATACCTACAATTCCCATCAACTGGGATTCAGAGACATACCACTACATAAGCACACTTTGATAGACAAATTCATGGAGGATACGCCCACATCTCAGTACGTAACTTAGTTATTGTACACTATTGGTCCTGCCTTTTTTTTCTTTTGAACTACTTCTATGCCAGTGATTCATGCCACTGACTATTTCCATTTTAGGAGTTAGCAAGCAGGGATTCAAGATAATTAACAGTGGTGTGAAGAAGCTGTCTCCCCTGCTTCTACTGTGGGGCTGTTACCGGTAAATAGTAGGAAATCTGGTAACACTGTGGGGGAGAAGCTGCCATCATCATCATAAGAACTGCTGTACGGAAGGGACAGAACAATCATTGCTGTCACTGTCTCAAGCCTGGCCTTTTTTTATTTTATTACATTTTTAATGTATTTTGTTTTTTAAAAAGAAAAAAGCCCCACAAAATCATGACATTCAAGTTGGTTATTGAATTTTTCTGTCACAGTCTGTGTTTCTGGGAATTAACAGAAATTGTTTATTATTCATTTAAACCACACACCAGAAATGAGACTAAAAATCAGGCTGGAGAGTGACAAAGAATAATCTGAGGGGACTTCATCAAAACAAAGTATGAGCAGCCCTGAAAGGGAGTTATCAGGGAAGGACCCTGAGTACCTGGATGTAGAAGATCAACAAAGTCTGGCCTGTCTTGGGAGATCCTTGTGCACATTTGCAGCACTAGTACAGTTCCCAGCCCCTAACCTTTGTCTTCATGGAGAAGGCAAGGACAAGAATGCAGCAAAGCTTGTTGGGACTGCTGGGGGGGGGAGGATGCAAGTGGCAACCTAATACACCTAACTCTCATCATCATCATCATCACTCGCTTCTTTGGTAAACAGTTTGAGGTCCGCATACATGTGCTAGCAATAGCCATTTGAGGAAAGATTTTGAGGAGGGGAAAGGTCTGCAAGACTATTTTCCTGAAAGACAAGTTAGTGTCTACCATTGGTAGAGAGACCCTCCCCTTGCCTGCGTAAGCTGTTCACCCATCTACATCCTGGGAGCAGTCTCTATTTTGCTTTTCTTTATACCATGACTACTGAAAATAAAACACGCTCTCCCAAAACTAATATGCAAACATGAGTCTTCTTAGTATCTTTTATACAGGGAATTAGACCTTGCAGGGGTCAGTTTTGAAGTTTTATTTATACAAGCATATAGTCATGTATGTGCAAATGGTTTTTGTACTTTGTAAACTGCTTGGAAGCTTGTGATGGCGCTGTGGGTTAAACCACAGAGTCTAGGACTTGCCGATCAGAAGGTCGGCGGTTCGAATCCCCGTGACGGGGTATGCTCCTGATGCTTGGTCCCTGCTCCTGCCAACCTAGCAGTCTGAAAGCACATCAAAGTGCAAGTAGATAAATAGGTACCGCTCCGGCGGGAAGCTAAATGGCGTTTCCGTGCGCTGCTCTGGTTTGCCAGAAGTGGCTTAGTCATGCTGGTCATATGACCTAGAAGCTGTACGCCGGCTCCCTCGGCCAGTAAAGCGAGATAAGCGACGCAACCCCAGAGTTGGTCACGACTGGACCTAATGGTCAGGGGTCCCTTTACCCCTTACCTTTAAAGTAAGTAAGTAGGTAAACTAATGAAGAAAATGGTTTCACTGCTCAATACCAGAAACATGAAGTAATGAATTGACAATAAATTTTATATATTTACCTACAAATATTTTTCAGGCAAAGGAACAAATTTAGGGGAGGGAGAAAGAGGTTCATAGACTCTTCTGGCTTATTGCATGATATTCTCCTTCTTTTCACAGCTGCTTCTTTCTTTACCCAGAAACAGCAATAACACACTTGGGCTGTCACACACTTCACATTAAATAACAACAACAACAATACAACTTGTGCATACCCCCAAAATTGGTGGCCTTGAAAAAAACAAAAACCCTTGAACAAAGAATACATTTGTTTTAAATTTCAGCAACTACAATCAGAGGCTTAACAATGAAAGGATATTTGGAAGAACCAAATACTGTATGCCAATTTGCTTAAAAATCAAAATTCCTTTCTCGAGACACCTCAGCCATCATAATCTGTTTCATATGCTGCATTAATATTGTCTTCAAGGACAAGCATTTCATTTTATTCCCAATGCATGGACTGGGAATAACATAATTCAAGACATGACACATGCAAAAATCCCCAGGACACTAAAATATTTGTGTTGTTTAAGAGGTGTCTATGGAATCCAAATGTGCATGTGAGTGAATGAGAGATGCAATTACATGTAGGAGATGTGGCAACGGAAGATTAACAGAAAGCGTAAGGTTACCAAAATACTATTCGGGGGGGAAATTGTGGAAGCATATATATTATATATGGAACTGCTTGATTTAAAACATTACATATGCAGCAGTGGATCTGGATCTGGACTTCTTGAGAGCAAAGCTCCAAGTACAGAATATTTGCAGTGGAGAATAGGCAAAACGACTTCTTCCAACTCCTTCTTCCCCTTTGCTCCAGAAGGGCTGGAGAGCCTTCTAGTACAGTGCGGGAAGTAGCGCCTGGGGGGCTGCAGTTGGAAGGGCGAATCCTCCACCGGGAATCTTCAAATTACAGTTATACCTTGGTTTTAGAACAGCTTAGAACAGCTCCCAAACACCGCAAACCCAGAAGTGATTGTTGCATTTTGTGAACTATTATTGGAAGCCGGACATCTGACTGGGCTTCCTCGGCTTCTGATTGGTTGCAGGAGCTTCCTGCAGCCACTCAGAAGCTGCATTTTGGGTTTCGGAAGTCAAACGGACTTCCAGAACAGACTCCGTTCAACTTCCAAGGTACGACTGTAGTAAATGGACGGAGTCCTGCTGGTAAGCAGTCCTCTAGCTTGCTTACTGGCTTCTGGGAAGGTCGTGCAGGGGTCCTGGGATGCTCTCAGAACCCTAGTGCCCAAAGGCTGGTAAGCAAGGCGCCACCTTCCTTACTGGTCCTCTGGGGAGGATGTGCAAGGGCTCTGAGAGTGCCCAAGGGCCCTCAAGTGACCATCCCAGTGCCTGGTAAACAAGCTCTTAAAAAGCTCTTTCTGTGGCAGGCTGTTACTCCTGCCTGGCAAGGAAGAACCGTAGGGGGGAATAAGTACAGCAATGCCACAAAGTCTTCTGCTATGCTGAGGTTCAAGATAACCCTTCTGCTTTTCAACAAGTCTTCACAAGTCAGTGACATTAGTGGCTATTTTCAAATGTACAGCTATTAATTCTAATGAATGAGACTTGATTCTCTAGCAAGAGGTAGAGGGGGAGCAACACCCTAGAATGCACACTTTATTTCAGCTGTTGCCTGGGAGAGGCAATTACAATGAAGTTCTATCTTGAGAAAATCGTAGCGCCTTAATATTAATGAGTAGGCTTCTTGCATCATTAATCTTACTGCGATCTGACAAGTTTTGTGTTAAGAAATGGGGAGGGGGGAAACCTAAGATAAAAAGATATGCCAAACAAGTTGTAGCAGCAGAAGGTTCAATGGTGTGGTCAAATGAGAGTGGTTGGATCTAATAAGAACACGGTGTGGACTAGAGGGTGATTGTCTCTGATCTTGGAGAATGTTTTTGGACACCTCGCAGCTCTTTTATTGCTGTAGCTGATTAAAATGAAAAGCCTCACAACTAAAATGTTCTTTTTGATGAGGTTTTCTTTCTTTTTTTTACCATGAACTATAGACCTTGTAGTCCAGTGGGACAGAAACCCTTTGATCTTCAGCAGTCACATAAATTCAAGGTCATAAAACAGCGTTGGATTGGATTTTATTAGTGTGGCTGATGCCAGACTTGTAGAGTTGCCATGCTTCTGAGGCAACCACGATCCCACCTTCCTATTCTTTCCATCCAGGTTTTTGTATGTGAAACCACATTACTATTTTTTTGCGATCTGAAAAAAACAAACACCAGAAAAGAAAGGCGAACTGGCAAGAAGACTGGTGGATTAAGCCATAATTTTTAAAAGCTGGTATTAGAGAAGAATATGCCATTATTCAGCGTACGTTAAGTCCATGTTTTGTCAGCCAAAAACATATATGCAGAAAACAAAAGTGAGCATCAGGGAATGAAGTCAATACATTCCTGGTTCAGCTCTGAAATTGGTCCAGTTTCATTCCAGTTCAGGTCAACTAGTGGTCAGGAACACAAATATAATAAAAGACACTCCAATTTCTAGTATAATAGACCATTTATATCCATACAAGATACCCCTTAAGAGACACTATATGTTGTGGTTGGACACTACGCATCCCAGTAGTAATTTTTTTTAAAAAATTAAACAATGGATTGTATCAAAAGGTGGCTTTGCCTTAACAGACAGCTCAGGTAAGACAAGACACCCTACTTTTATCAATTCCAGAAAACTCACTCATTCATCATTTGTGCTATTTCCCCTCTACCACATTGCTTCCTTTTTTAATAATGCTTGTTTTGGATGAGAGGACTTGTGAATATTCCATAGAATTATTTACACATTTCGAACAGTGTGAGTTGCAAAGGGAGATAACAGAAGTAATATTTAAAGAAGGTCCTAAGCCAAGAATTTTCTTTATCATTATGATTGCAATTAGGCAGTCTCCAAAACATCACTACAGCCATTTCTATATCTGGATAGTATTTACGCTGAAATACATATGGATGGGGAACAAAGAGGCTCCTTGTTGATTTTACAGTCTTCTCTTACTGGTTCCTATGAGGGTTTTTTGTGCTTTTAAAACTGCCTGTCTATTGTTTCTGTGCTTTTTGCAAAGACAGGACGTTTGTTCAGACCTTACTACCTATGGCAAAATCCCAGCTGATTGAAGTCTTGCAAGCCCGCAATACCTTGGCCTCTAACCATGGAGAGATAATGCCAAAACCAGGCTGTTCCACATTTATTTGACTGTAGTATCTCTCTTGATACCAGTGCCAGTGAAGAAGCAGGAGGGAGGCAGGGAGTTACTGCAGTCTAATAAACTCAGCACAGCCTGGATCAGACCTTCCTTTCTCTCCTGCAGTGAGGCATGGGAGGGATTGCCCAAGAACCTGAGACTCTAGTTTTAAGTTTTAAGAAACAATTTCCTCTGAGCATCAAAGAACTGAGAGAATCATGTAAATCTTCTGAAGATCTTGGAGCATACCACAGTTCTTGCATTTATTCAAACATGAACTGGAAGAAGAGCCAATACATTGTATAAAAACAATTATGCTTCTATGTTCCTAATAGTATCAAGATGTTTAGTATATGCCTTCCATGGCAAGTAAATATACCAGACGTGTAGTCACGCAAGCAGTTTAGCTTTCAACTTTGCTAATAAGGAGATTTGTATTGAAACTTTATTTCAAGCGTCAAAAATACTCTGCAGCAATACAATGCACCAAACAGTTTATGATTCCCTATATATCTGAGTGGCCTTATAGAGATAACATGAGATGTGTTATTTTAATACTTAGTTTCTTTGTTCTTGATTCCTTACAGTTCTTGTGGGTGCATGTAACTTTAAATAGCTATAAGATATAAATTATCAGTGATTATACACAAAATCCTCCTGCCAACCTAGCAGTTCGAAAGCATGTCAAAGTGCAATTAGATAAATAGGTACCACTCCGGCAGGAAGGTAAACGGCGTTTCTGTGCGCTCCTCTGGTTTGCCAGAAGTGGCTTAGTCCTGCTGGCCACATGACCCGGAAGCTGTACGCCGGCTCCCTCGGCCAATAAAGCGAGATGAGTGCTGCAACCCCAGAGTCGGCCATGACTGGACCTAATGGTCAGGGGTCCCTTTACCTTTACCTATACACAAAATCAGTGGAGTTTCTCATGGAGTTTATAAGTGCTGCACAGTGACATATTCTTAATTCCAATTACGCCAATGGCACCGGACATAGGGAGCTGGTTCCTTGTGTGGATAGTCCCTACACAAAAACAAGAGAGCGCGTGGTCACACAGAAACAACTCTCCTAGCCTCCTGCCTTTGTTAGAGGACAGCAATGCAGGCAAGACAGTTCCTTTCTTACTCTAACCAGTCCTTTTTCCTGGGGGGTACTCAAGGGTACTGGCAACTCCCCCTGCACTGGTTAAAAGTGTGCCACTTATTATAACTACTTCATGGTGAGTACCGGCACCTTTTTTTCTAGAAGAAAAGCACTGACTCTAAGTATTAAGTTGGGGAAAACTGGATTTATGGATCAAATTTTTAAAAAGTGTGTAGTCACATTAATAGGCATTATTAATGACCTGCTGAATCTTTTCCAGTTTCAATAAGCAACTGATATATGCTCAAGAGATGATTTAACACCTTGCCATCTAAAATGGGATGGCACGTCATAAAATTGCATCCCTGTTGCTGAATAATGAGATATAACACAAGGTATTGGAATCAAATAAGGCCACAGCTTTATTACAGATGTCAGAAGTTTGGCATAGGCATTGGGTACCACCACTGACTTCTGACCCACCTGCCAGAAGTAAACTCTGGGTTACCCCAACAGCGGGGTGGGGGATGGAGTGACACTATAACTTACATAAAATAGGAGTGCCCCTTGTGGGATCACCTGTCTTGAAGAGTACATACCCTCCAACATTTCTCCGATGAAAATAGGGGCATCCTAAGGAAAAGTGGGACATTCCAGGATCAAATCTGAAACCGGAACAGCTTCTTTAAATTAGGAATGTCCCTGGAAAATAGTAAAACTGTGCTGTGCCCTTAGCCCCCACCTGGGTATTAGGACAGAAGCAACTCCTCCCAGATTCTTTTAACTGCTAGCCACATGGTTTCAAATCTGAAACCGGAACAGCTTCTTTAAATTAGGAATGTCCCTGGAAAATAGTGAAACTGTGCTGTGCCCTTAGCCCCCACCTGGGCATTAGGACAGAAGCAACTCCTCCCAGATTCTTTTAACCAGATACCTATTACTCAAAGGGGCAGGCAGATGCTAAAACCTCCCCTCCAGCTTACCAGAATGAAATTACCATTGGAAGAAAGGGGGGGCTAGGAGGGGATTTCTTTAATCAATATTAAATACCTTTAGGGAATTTCCAAAGCACAGTTAATTCGTCTTCATTTGTTTTTTGTTTCAATAATAATAAGTTATTATTATTTTCCTTGTTAGTTTGAACAAACATCAGCAAAGAACATATTTAGTTGTTACACCCTGTCACCTGCAGTTTAGTTCATAAGGTTCAATGTGATTAAGGCATGCCATTTGTGCAGCTTTAAGAATAGGAACTCTCCAGAAATAAAACATCCAGCAATATTCCAACAATAACAAAGCAGAAAAGCTCTCTCATTGATACAAACAGATGCAAGAAAGAAAGGGCCATGAATCAGTTCCACTCTCACTAAAGATTCTGTGCATCAGCCTAGGAGAAATGTTGAATCCTCTTATTCTATTACCAATAATCTTCTACACCTCTTCCCAGAAGCTCAGGGCCAAACTAGATGCACACTTAACAAACATCAGGCAGCAACATGTATTGATTTCCTTTAACTAATTACAGGAGATGGGGAGCCACTGTGAAGGCAGTGCAAAGGAAAGGGGAGGGTTATCTCTTTATTCTTCCACTGAGACTGGAATGGAGATAGTTCCTCCATGTGGCTAGCAGCTATGCAAACGACATCCCTATTTGCACCAAAGCAAACAGGCCTGGAATAAGATTTATATTAAGCGGATGCAACTTCCTAGTGGCACAGGACGAGGATGGGAAGAAACACAAGAGGGAGCTCTTTGTGTGTGTTTGCCCACATGCTGCACGAGTTGCCAGAGGTCAAATTAATATTTCAGCAACAAGCACAACTAATTCACATAGGTAGCTGTGTTAATATTCAGATGTTTGGTACTAAAGTGTTATCAAATGTGTAAAAGGAGATTCTGAACATACAGACCGCACCTAGGCGCTGATGCTCCCAGCAACTAACTTCCCTGACTGTGGCGTAATTCATTTCAGGCCAACAAGGACCTACATACATATCAATGAAGTTTCCCTCCCTGTTGAGGGAGCCCAGATACATACATTTGTACACACTTAGACCATGTTCAGACTGGTGGCAATCACATGCTGCTAGGACACATATCAGTAAACAGAAGGTAGGGGGCAGACCATGTGATCTATAATAATAATAATAATAATTTATTATTTGTACCCCGCCCATCTGGCTCGGTTTCCCCAGCCACTCTGGGCGGCTTCCACAGAAACCAAAAGCACTAAAATATCATACATTAAAAGCTTCCCTGAATAGGGCCGCCTTAAGATGTCTTCTGAATGTCAGGTAGTTGTCCATCCCCTTGACATCCGATGGGAGGGCATTCCACAGGGCGGGTGCCACCACCGAAAAGGCCCTCTGCCTGGTTCCCTGTAGCTTCGCTTCTCGCACTGAGGGAACCGCCAGAAGGCCCTCGGCGCTGGACCTCAGTGTCCGGGCAGAACGATGGGGGTGGAGACGCTCCTTCAGGTATACTGGGCCGAAGCCGTTTAGGGCTTTAAAGGTCAACACCAGCACTTTGAATTGTGCTCGGAAACGTACTGGGAGCCAATGTAGGTCTTTCAAGACCGGTGTTATGTGGTCTCGGCGGCCGCCCCCAGTCACCAGTCTAGCTGCCGCATTCTGGATTAGCTGTAGTTTCCGAGTCACCTTCAAAGGTAGCCCCACGTAGAGCGCATTGCAGTAGTCCAAGCGGGAGATATCTAGACACCTTTTCACATGTTCAGTACTGAAAACCTGAATGAGTCCACTCTGTTACATCAAAAACGATAGTCTTGTAGAAGTTTAAAGACCAGCACAAGCTTTTGTGGAGTGCAGTCCACACACTTAGTTACATAAACTGTTATCTCCAGATTAAATATATTACACAGGTATAGATAAAGTTATCAAAAGCAGGAGCAAAAGACCAAGGCATGTGGGAGCTGCAACTGGTGATGCTTCCGCACAAAGCTAAAAAATATTCAGGAAAAGAAGAGCGACTATTGTCAACAACAATAATCAGCAACAACAACAACCTTCCTAATTGTGCTATGCAAATTCATGGGATACAACAGCAGCAAGCTAACTAGATGAAGTTTTGATTTGGTGCAATGGCTTCTTTGTAGGAACCAGCATTGTGTTTCACAGAAATGCTGTACATGCTTTAGGGTAATTTTGCAAACAGTTTCATCAGCTGTAGGGTTCAAAGAATCAAGACTTCATTTGTATGCTGATTACAAGACTCATATGATGTATACATGTGGATGAAACCACGTGCAAAGGGCGTGTACTTTTCAAATAAGAGTGGAATTTATTATGAACCACAAGCTGAAAGACCTTCAGCAGCAGCAACACATGAAATACTGAAAAAGGTAAAAAAGCTCATTAGGTAAAAATTGACTTGGCGACCCTGGCTGCAGCTTTGGATCTTAGTTAGTCAGCAACCAAAAGTTTTCTTCAAAATGTACATGCTGAGCTCAATGGAAGCTCTCTAACAAAGAAATTTCAAGTAAAAAAACGAAAAGGAAATACTCGAGGCATTTCAGCCCTTTAACTGTGATTGTCAAAAGGATTTGTTTCTATAAAATATGGAAAAAGTCATTTTAAAGAGCAACTTGCTTACTTAAGAGAACTATAATGCTCTACATCCAAAGAGTTCCAAGGCTGCAATCCTATACCCACTTACATGAGAGTAAGTCTCACTGAACTCAATGGAACTTAGAATCTTAGAATCATCAAATTGCAGAGTTGGAAGTGACCCTGAGGGTCATCTAGTCCAACCTCCTGCAATGCAGGAATCTCGACTGCATCATCCATGACTTAATTATGAAAATGAATGCTCAGTGATTTGAACTGTAACTGCACGTGTCATTTAGATTAAAAAATAATAAGGCAATAGGCAAGCAAAGTTGCAAAAGGGTAAGCAAACTGCAAAAAGTGCCCCAAGCTAATTTAACAATTCTGCATTCATGTGCAGGCCACCTTTAAAACATTTCCAAGTAGTCCCATCATTGCCTTCCTGGAGAATCCCTCTGTTTGCACAAATTATCCCATGTAGACATAGCTATTCACTCCCTAAACTCTTCGGCAGAACTGCCACTTTAGTCTGTTTCAGATTCTGCTTTGGTTAGGGTTTACAATAATTGCTTCTAATTCTGTTCTACATGCTGTTATATACATAACACATATATATCTCCATTGCCAAAAACATGATTACACAACTAGCCTGGCATATAAACAGGCAGACCAGCTGGGGTATTTCAACAGAGCTAAAGATGTAGGGGTAATGGATACCATACAACATCCCAATTAAAAAGCTTGAAATAATTCACTATATCCCATCATTACTTTTTAATATTTTAAACAGTAGATGAGAATACAAAGAAATCTGAACTATTAAACGTGTCACATTTCCTCTAGCACATGCACATAACATTTATTTCTGTATATTCTTGCACCTATAAATCTGTAATAGCCATGAAATCTTGTGCCCCTGACATTAAGATTAAAGCACACCTGTGTGGCAGCAAATTCCACGGAAATCACAAGGACTAAAGAAGAAGAGAAGAAGAGTTTGGATTTGATACCCCGCCTTTCACTCCCCTTCAGGAGTCTCAAAGCGGCTAACATTCTCCTTTCCCTTCCTCCCCCACAACAAACACTCTGTGAGGTGAGTGGGGCTGAGAGACTTCAAAGAAGTGTGACTGGCCCAAGGTCACCCAGCAGCTGCATGTGGAGGAGCGGAGACGCGAACCCGGTTCCCCAGATTACGAGACTACCGCTCTTAACCACTACACCACACTGGCTCTCATTCCTAGGCTGTGTCCACACTCCTGTTTACTCAGCATCCTGTGCATTCCCGCCCCTGTGTCTATCCTGTTGTTTCATATATAATACTGTGTTTTGATGCTCCCAATCAGGTTTGTTCCAAACAGAGAAAAGGCGTGGCCCAGTTGCATTTTAGGCTGGTAATGTGTACACAGCCCTAGCCTCTGTTCTTCTGCGTGACAATGAGCAGGCATATTCTGCATGCGCTACATTTTCCACACTACTTTCAAGTGGCTCTTGTGAAACCACTGAGCACTGTGCAAAACGTCAACATGCAAAGGGTTCTTTGTGTACAGCTGGCCTGTACATAACCCATTCTGTGTGACAATGACACCTAGAAGCCATGAGCAGTGGTTGTACTGACTATGGTAATTACCTCCTGAAATCAATTCTTTCATTACCGTATTTTTCGCCCTATAGGACACACTTTTCCCCCTCCAAAAATGAAGGGAAAATGTGTGTGCGTCCTATGCAGGCTTTCACTGAAGCCTGGAGAGCGAGAGGGGTCGGTGCGCACCGACCCCTCTCGCTCTCCAGGCTTCAGGAAGCTCTGCGCAACCCTCGGGAGACCAGGGCGACTTCGCGCTAGTCTCCCAAGGGTTCTGCAGAGCTGCCTGCAGTCCCGGGCTTCGCGCAGCTCTGCGCAGCCCTCAGGAGCCCGGCGCGAAGTCGCAAAGGTCTCCGGAGGGCTGCGCAGAGCTGCCTGCAGTCCTGGGCTTCGCACAGCTCTGCGCAGCCATAGGGAGCCCGGTGCGACTTCCCGCCGGTCTCCCGAGGGCTTCGCAGAGCTGCCTGCAGTCCTGGACTTCGCGCAGCTCTGCGCAGCCATAGGGAGCCCGGCACAAAGTTGCATCGGCCTCCCGAGGGCTGCACAGAGCTGCCTGCAGTCCCGGGCTTTGCGCAGCTCTGCGCAAGCCTGGGGAGACCGGCGCGACTTCCCGCCGGGCTCCCTAGGCTTGTGGATAGCAGGCTGTTCTCGGGGCTGGGGTCGGGAGAAGCTCGGGCTTCCCCCGCACCAGCCCCGCGCCTGGGGGAGGGGAAATCATTTTTTTTCTTTATTCCCCCCCCCAAAAAAAACGAGGTGCGCCCTATGGGGCGGTGCGCCCTATGGGGCGAAAAATACGGTATTTTTACACACAGTAAGATACAGTGCAGTGATTTCACCATCAGATTATCACATCAGGGCAATGTACTATATATAAATAGCAAAATACAAAAAAATATATATGCAGTAATGTGTCCCACCCACCCTGGTTCCGATGGCAAAGAGGTACTAATACAGTCCAAAAACAGCCAGGGACCAATGGCTGAGAAATACTGGTGGCAAACCCTCCTTCCCTTACAGCATGGTCCCAATCTCAGCACCTAACTTGTGCTAGCTCTCTGTTAAATAAAAAAATCTGCTAATACCAGAAAACAGAACCTGTCTCTGGTATACAGGAATAGATCAATGTACGAAGCTATGTATGAACAATTTCTTTTTTAAAAAGATGAAAGCTGCAATGTTTGGCATTTTACAAGAATCTTTCTGCGAGAGGAACATGACTTGGTCTGCAGTTTGTGTCTGACAAGCATAAACTAACATCATCTCTTCTTAACTGGCCAACAATCTGGGAGTAGCTAGCAATAATGATGTGAGATAACCTCTCCTATGAGTATGTTTGCTCAGGTGGGCCATTCTTTAAAATAGCGATATGCTGCAGATTATTTGGGTTTTGGTTTTAAAAAAACAACAGCTCCACCTCAACATACTAAAACCTCAACCACTTAAAAAAGAAAAGAAAGCTCTGTACTAAAGGGAGATTGCAAAACAGCATAAACGTTGTAGCATTCCTTCAGTATTATCACAGAATGTCATGGCAACTCTCCCAGAGGTGGACTGTACAGCTTCAACTAGCACTG
Organism: Podarcis liolepis; assembly: GCF_965112155.1. Classification (NCBI taxonomy): domain Eukaryota; kingdom Metazoa; phylum Chordata; class Lepidosauria; order Squamata; family Lacertidae; genus Podarcis; species Podarcis liolepis. The sequence continues at coordinate 40,895,452 of NC_139554.1, forward strand.
CCATATATAAGTAAGCTATGAAACATAGGAAGCTGCCTTATGCTGAGCCAGACCATTGGTTCATCTACCTCAGTATCGTCTACACTGACTGGCAGCTGCTCTGCAAGGTTTCTGATAGGGGACATTCCTAGTTCTAGAATGGAATTGAACCTTGAATCTTCTGGAGACAAAGAAGATGCTCTGCTACTGATCTATGGTTTTATAGAGCACACTACAAAATTTGCATGTATACCTCTTGATTTTTTTTCCAAGGAAGAAAGGAGAACACATTTATTTTTCCTCTTTCCAGAAGCTTTTATGTTATCCAGCACAATTCAAACCTCAAGGAAAAAGTAACTTCCAGTTCTTAGAACCTCACCTATCCAGAGCAGTTTTTCAGAGAGTGTAAGGGTAAGAGACTAATGGCAAAAGTTGCTTCCCACCTTCTTCCAGTGGGAGCATCCCATAAGCAGAACGCCACTCAGGGGATACTGCTGCCAGCAGGAACCAAGTCTGGATCCCAGCCATTATTTTATTTATTTCATAAAATCTATATACCCTTGACTGTAAACAACAACCACGTCCAAGCAGTTTACAAAAAACAACACAAGAAAAATCAAGAAAAAAGCACTAAAACAGATAAAATTACCTCAGCATTTTAAGCATCTGGGTAGGTTTGTCTATGCAGAAAGGATTTTAGCAGGTGCTGTTGATGTTCACCTGCCATTCTGTGGACTGGTAACTGAATATTTTGCTTTGGATTTTAAACTTTTGTCTCACTGGCCAACCTGGATTCCACTGATGATAGACCAGAACTATTTCTAATTTAGGCAGCAATCAGAATAGAGGCCTATTAAAAATTCAAGCTAGCCTATGGCCATAGGGAATCCTGGCTCCCTTGGGGATATTCTAGGCCTCTTCCGTGAATTTTCTGCTTTCATTCAAAGCTGTTAAGTGTAAAGCATTAAATCTTCCGGTTTACTGGCCAGCAAATTAGAAAGGCAAGGAGATAACTGACCCAGGCCAGCTCCTCTTTTCAGAAATCTTATTTGTTTTTATGAATATTTAATACAATGAAATAAATGTAAACACAACACAGCACAATTCTAGGTCAACTCAAAAGTCCATTGTATTGAATTCAATGGGGCTTACTCCCCGATACCTAGGGTTAGGACTGCAGCTTTAGATCATCTTTATTTAGGTTCTGGATTTCCCACATTCATTCCATCCCCCCACTTTGGCACCTTAAATACAAAATTTTTGGCCATGGACCTGGAAATAGGACAAGGCAACTGCTCTTTAAACAACACTGCATGTACAAGATGCACTATTGTTTTTGTTTTAATATAAGTACTATACATACTCAAATAAAAGCAAGTTTGAAGCAGCATGGGGGAGAGAGAGAGAGAGAGAGAGAGACTTAACTGACCTCTGGTGGGGAATGCAGAAAATGCATTTCTACAAGAATTGTTTATATGTGGTCTTGCCTTATTGGTCCCAGGGAATGAAAGAGTTGGGCTTTCCAATTTTGTTCTATGTCAAAAATTGAGAAGCATAATGCCAACTCCTTCAAAGAAGTAGAAGACCTAGCACTGACCCTGTGGTATACTGCAGGGCGTGAAGATATGTACCAGGCATGAAACAAATGTACACAGATACTGTCTCTTCCTGCACAATATGGTTGAAGCACGTAACTACGATCACGATGGGGGAAATGTGCAAATAATTGATGTTCTAACATGATATACTGGATATAAACACATGGAAGTACGTCCCACTGTTTTAACAGAACTTACTCCCATGAAAATGTGCTTGGGATCATAGATTACAAGATAAAGATGAGATGCTATGCACAATAGCTTCTTTTGTCCTCTTGTCTTCCCTGATCAAACAAGTCTGCAAATTTTGAAGCACTACACAAACAAGTTTGACTATAGATATTAGCTGGGTAAGTGTGCACACCATCACTCATCCATTTTAATTCATCAGGGCTGCTCTGATGTTGGCTGAATTCAACAATTTATTGGTCCTAACAAGATCGGTTTAACAGATTCTTTTGCACCAAACTGTAGTCTTAGAAAAAAACAAACCAAACTCAACTTTCTCCAGGCTAAGATGAACTGAACTGCTAGTCAACTGAAAGCCATTCAAAGAGAATATATTGAATGCATAATCATATTCTTCCTAATTCTTGTGTATATAGACTGCTAAAATCATTTCACTGGAGTGAGCAGATCCACACGAGTAGAAGAACGAAACCATGGATCTGCATCCTTCCCTGGCACCTCTTGCAGGGAGCAGTGCTCTGTGTACACACTGGGGCTCCTATGCCCGTAAGGAAGGGCTCTATCAGAATAATTAGCAAGTTATACATTTCTAAAATGTATATATTTCTAAAAGGGGGGGATCCTTTATTTAAAAATGAGAATAAATATTTACCTTCAGTTTTTCAACTTCATTTTTGTGCTCCTTCTTTAAGTGCAAAATAGCAGCATGGTACTCTAAAAGTAAAATAAATGAAATTACTGGTCAGATCAATGACACAAAAGTTACTGAAGTTCCAATGTGAGCACTAATAATAATAATAATAATAATAATAATAATAATAATAATAAAAATAAAAATAATAATTTATTTATACCCCGCCCTCCCCGGCCAGAGCTGGGCTCAGGGCGGCTAACACCAATAAAATTACAATAAAACATAATAGGGGGGAAACAAACAAACAAACAAACAAACAATCAAACTGTTAATTAAAATACGGGTTACAATTTAAAATGCAGCCTCATTTTAATAGTAGCTCACAAATCAAAAACATAAGGGGAGGGAAACATAAGAGTCAGAATGAGTCCAAACCAAAGGCCAGGCGGAACAGCTCTGTCTTGCAGGCCCTGCGGAAAGATATCAAGTCCCACAGGGCCCTAGTCTCTTGTGACAGAGCGTTCCACCAAGTCGGGGCCAGTACTGGCCAGCCCTGGCCCTAGTACTCTATCTAACTTGGGCCTGCCAAAGGAAATGTTCTGGCTGCAGTACAGTAAGGAGGAACTAACAGTGTAATTATGGCATTGCGTTAGTTTGAGCATCCTGAAGACCAAGGCCTGTTAAGCCTATGAATGTCACTGTTTATGACAGCATTTTAACGCATCTAACTTTTTACTTTGTATTCTTGAATTAAAAATATTTTAATTTATGGATTTTAATACAATGAAATAAACCAAAAGTGGGTACGCTTGCCCAGTAATCAACAACTGATGCCTCTTTAAGAGAAATGTGACTTGGAGAATGATACTCTTATATGAGTGCGATGGAGTTTAATAATGAGGAGAGATGAGAGGGAGAGGGAGTGGTGGCGATTCAGGTGTATATACACACCTGAATATAGAGCCTGCTGGTCCACCCTCTATGTCCACTTGCCTCCTGGCCCCACCAAACAGTTGCAAGGAGTGCCTAGGCACAGGTAGTGAGTCTCAGGCCGGTCAAAGGTTTGCAGCTGATCAGCTGATTGAAGGCTGCTGAAAACCTTGGTTCCTTTGCCCACATGGCTTGAAATCCAACTATGTGGGCATTTGATGTCATGGTGATGTTAGATGATAGGCAGGTGGACTATCTACCCTATCTGTCAAAGTAGCCTGTGAGGGTTTGGGGAGTTCTGGCTCTGGACAAGGTAGATCCAGCCCCCACCCTTTCCTCACAGTCTTGAAAATGGAACAGGTGATACAGGAAAGGTGTTTAACATTTATTAAATGCCAATTATCCTTGCTAGGTAGAATTTGCATTCACAAGCCACAGACATTCCATCAGCAAACAAAACAGGAGGGATGGGATGAGACAGATGTTTTATGTGGAATAGACAGAACAAATAAGACTAGAGTGGTTGAACAAATAATCACTGAAGAAATTGTTTGTGGTGTTGAAAGGAAGACAGCAAAGTGATATCAAAAACAGAAAGAAGGTGGCTGTTTCATTTACTGTTGCTAGACTAATCTACCAGAATATACATTTATTCCAAGTTTATGGAGACTGTATATGAGGATTTCACTTTCTCGTTTCAAGGAAGGCAGAAAGAAACTGTCCTAAGAACAGCTTGCTTAAAGCAGCATTTGGCTCAGGAAGTAAAAATGTATAGCTAATTCTGCTTTCTAGGAAAGGGATGGAATCTACATTGGCTGTGGCTACCTGGGAAAGTTAACTTCAGGTCATAGTGGAAAGCTCACAAAAGTGACAGCACTGGGTGATAAAAGGTAAAGGGACACCTGACCATTAGGTCCAGTCTTGGACGACTGGGGTTGCAGCGCTCATCTCACTTTATTGGCCAAGGGAGTTGGCGTACAGCTTCCGGGACATGTGGCCAGCATGACTAAGCCACTTCTGGTAAACCAGAGCAGCGCATGGAAACACTGTTTACCTTCCCGCCAGAGCGGTACCTATTTATCTACTTGCACTTCATGCTTTCGAACTGATAGGTTGGCAGGAACAGGGACCAGGCAACGGGAGCTCACCCCATCGCAGGGATTCAAACCGCCAACCTTCTGATTGGCAACCCCTAGGCTCAGTGGTTTAACCCACAGTGCCACCTGCCCCAAGCACTGGGTGATACACTTTAACTATTAGGGAAAAGGGTTAAAAACAAAACAAGGATCATTAACACCACAATATAAATTACATAGTGTGTTCACATTTTGGCTGTTGTGCAAAAGCTACAGTCACCCTATGTCAGAACTAGAGAAAGACAACCAACCACCTGAGATTTTCGCATGAGAAAAGGCTCAGAGGTTGTGGCTTTCCTTTTAAAAAGATTAAAACAAGTTAAACCCTCAATAAAATAAATCTGAAAGTTATTTCTTGCTATGCTAGTTCCATAAAGTGCAGCTAAAATGTTATGGTTTTCTCTTATGCTATTTTAAGACTTGAACACCTCACATCAAAAGGACACAATTTACTTTAAAATGCTTTATTTAAGAAAGGTGTATTCTACCTAGCCCAAGTCTGTACACAATGTGACAAAGGATGACTAGTTAACATTCCTTTGATCGACAATCACCTTTTTCCTACATGTGGCCTCCACCCATGTGGGAAGGGCCCTGTTCGTTTTCTTTTTAAAGCACAACCAGCTGCACCTAGGATATAAACATAGATGAATACTTTCTTCCCTAGCAAAGTGATATTTTTAATATTTTTTAAATACTAGGTGTTCGGGTTGCCTTTCCGTGTCTAGAAGGGACTAAGATCTAACAAAGGCTGGTGGAATACAATTTTTTGTCAGTTCCCCCTTTCCCCCTTTAGAATGTCTATATATGGCACTATATGCCAGAAAATATCTCAAAGTGGTATACAATGAGGGGGGAAATATGAATGATTCATAATTCTGCATGTATCTAAACAAATTTTGTTGTTGTTTTTCTGTTGTTTAGTTGTTTAGTCGTGTCCAACTCTTCGTGACCCCATGGACCAGAGCACACCAGGCACTCCGTCTTCCACTGCCTCCCGCAGTTTGGTCAATTATCTTATATTAGTAAAGGTAAAGGTAAAGGTACCCCTGCCCGTTCGGGCCAGTCTTGCCAGACTCTAGGGTTGTGCGCTCATCTCACTCTATAGGCCGGGAGCCAGAGCTGTCCGCAGACACTTCCAGGTCATGTGGCCAGCGTGACAAGCTGCATCTGGCGAGCCAGCGCAGCACACGGAACGCCATTTACCTTCCCGCTGGTAAGCGGTCCCTATTTATCTACTTGCACCCGGAGGTGCTTTCGAACTCCTAGGTTGGCAGGCCTTATATTAGTAGCATAAGCTTATTTATTTGTATCTTGATGTAACAGGCAAGTTGGCTCCCTCCTTGAGGACAAAACAGCAGGGGTTTCTGACACCCTCTCGTTGGAATTTGTTCTTGGAAGGTACTTGCATCAATTTAATGTCATGGTGCCTGGGTGAAGTTAAAGACGAAGGTTGCATCACTATATCAAATCAGCTGTTTTTTCAATATATTGTTATGCTTATCTGTTACTTCCATATATTTTAAGAACACAAATGGACAGATGCTACTGCTGGTATTCCATACACTTTCTGGCACAGACTTGAATCAAAGGGGCCCAGAGAAGCCAGGCATCACTCCCACAATTCAGAATTAAAAATTTAGGAGGCAGGGACGTCACATGACATTTCATTTGGGCTTGGGGCGGGGAAGGTGCCTTATCACTAACTAGATACATTTTCAAGATTGTAGTTCAACAGAAGTGACCACAACAATAACTTCAGGATGATAATCAAAATCAAATTTGAGTCAGCCAGCATTTAATTCATATTGAATAAAGCTTAGGAAAAACAAATGGGGAAGCAGCAAGACAAGGCTGATTGAACCATAAAGCATAACAGAAAAAACTGCATGCATAAGAACATAGCAGTTACAATGACAACTGTAAGGTGGAAGTAAAAAAATGGGTTTTTTGACAGCATCACATTTAAACTGGGATGTATTTCGAGAAACACAGCTTCAAATTAATATTTAAAACACTTCTCTTACTGGTGTCTTAAAGACATAAAACAGATACCTAATGTAACACAGCAGAGAAACAACCAACAGGTAACACAGTATGCTTTACTGCACCAACATCGGATGGCAAAGAAGCAGGTGAAATAAAGGCAAAACCCAAATAACTTTTCTGCATGCAAATACATAGCCTATTACCCCATAACACTGGAGTAGGAAAGTTGTGGACTTCCAGATCTTGCTGTACTAGTTCCATCATCCCTAACCACTGGTCCTGATGGGACTTGGGAGTTCAACAACATCTAGAGGGCTATAGGTTCCCCACCAATGCCCTAAGGCAGGGGTGAAGTTTATGGAGAAAACATTTCAGGATGTTCAACCCACTCTCCTTATTTGTTACCTGACTTCATTTGATAATTCTCTTGACTAAACAAGATAGCTGTGCAGTATCAGTGATGCCCTCCTGGGAGAAGTTGCTTCCAGTTTTCCACACCTCCCTCCTGCTATACATGTCCCCTATCATTCTCTGCAGGAATAAATACATGGCATCAACCTATTGTGGCACTTCCACAATGTGAAATCTAAGCATAACCTGCAGAAAAATAGTATTAATAGATGAAAGTCAGGGGGCTATAAATGTCACTATTGATCAAAGTACAGCACACAAAGTTATTCTGATGAAGTGCTGGTTGTGGCCAAGAGGCACTGGAGTTTATTTACTCCTCCTGCTATGAATTCTTCTTATATTACATATATATGAAAATATACAGTGCTTCTATATTGCTTCTTAAACTTCCCAACGAATATTTCTAACAGGTCTTGAATGTTCCCTCATACAATTCATGGAAATAGACCTTATGGGACACATAAAGCACAGAGATGACAGACAAGGACATTGGGTGTCACATTTTACCCACCTGGCTTTGCCGTGAAAGATACCAAGTCAGCTAAAGAGGTAAAAGCACAGGTAAAAATGTAGTGCAGCCTCACTCAACCAAAACATCTTTATTTTCACTTACGGTAACTGGATTTACTAGCAATTCTCATAGAAAACATACATTTTATTTCAGTTATTGTTATGTACTGAGTTGAATAGGATCCAAATGCAGCAGTCTGATTGGTCCTAGAACAATGCAGCAGTATGATTGGTCTGCAGGAGCCATCCAGTCCAGCTCCAGGTGGAAGTGAATCTGCAACCTGATTGGCCTACAGGAGAATCCAGGAATTAGCCAATTATGTGTGGCCCATTGTGTAAATAATGTATATAAAGCAGATATTTTGGGGGAACTTTCATTCCTCACTACTATGAGCTGAATAAAGAGCATGAAATCCACACTCGACTCTGAGTATATTTCAGTTATGAAAGCACTTGCTTATGAAAGGTGAAATTAACTGACCATTCATTAACTAAGCTCCTAACTTTGTTTTAAAAGGAAGACTGAAAAGAAGAAGAACGGTTTTTCTCTCATCTCCAAAGCAACCAAAGGGCTATGGAAGTCACACTCCTATGAACCACAAGCTTCTATTAGCACAGGATAGAAGACGCTATGATAAGCAGGGCCAACTGACATTCTTGGCAGCTGCCAGAGTGCCCTCAAAAAGGCCTACATTCAATGCTGGCCCTGGGGCCCTCACGCTGTAGGAGATGCCCACCATTTGCGATAGTTGCCCATATGCTGCTGGGCCAACTTTAAGGCTCTTGCACTGATTTACATGACCCTTGTCAACTTGGGTCAAGTATACCTTAAGGACTGCCTGATTCGTTATATTCCGGCCCAATCACTGAGGTCTTTGGGGACGTCATCATTGCCCCATGACTCATACACACAGCTCATATGCATAGCAATGTGTGCTTAATTCTATGAAACTTCAACTTAGCTGAGATCAGAAAAGCTCCCTCCTCCCTGTTGAACTTCCCGCACCTGGTAAAATCCTTTATATTATTTCATTTTAAGTAAGTTTTACAGGTAATTTTAAATGGTTTTATTTTTTCTATATCTTTTGTCACCTTACTGTACAGGCTATGGTGTTATGCAGTATATAAATGGTTGAGATCATTCGATATGGTTTAATTATCCAGAACTGCTTGAAGCAACGCTGCATCAAAGCCACTTTTAGGAACTAATATGGCAGGTGGCTCACAGCCACCTAGCATAAACTGAAGCACTCTGGTGGACACCAAGGCAAGGGACCTGTCACGAAAGGTACCAATGCATGAGGAGGAACACCAAAGGACACCTGGCAAAAATGGTATCTGCCTGTATGACAGATCATACAATAATAATCACACCAAATACAGCCCAACTACCATGAATAGGGACCCATCAGCAACCCAATAAGCCAATGACTTCTGCTGCCTGCCTGAGACTGCAAGGCAGAATACATGCTTTTGTTCAACTGGGTAGGTTAAAAGTGGTACCAACTTTCTTTTCAGACTCTCTGTATCCTTTTAAAAGTGGTTTACAACAAGGCATAAGACAAGGAAGTCTGCATCAGCTCTCTCAGTCAAACTGTGTCACATAGCAAAAGTATCTTCTTCATCCAAATTATGACGCATAGCACATATTTGATTAAAAGGCACAATGGATGTACTGTATCTTTGTACATTAAGTAACCACAATGCTTCCTTCTTATGTAGTATCTTCAGCAAACTAGGAAACTGTTAGTGGTTTTCAAATATTTGCAGCTGACAAACATGTTATGCAGGACGATCAAATTAATAGCAGACTGTACCAGTGGCGTTGCATCCTTTTATTGGCACAGTCAAATAGTTGCTGCTGCTGCCAGGCGGGCAAGGAGCATGGAGGGTGTGCAGGGGGGAGCCTGGTTGGCCGGCGTGGCCTTTGGCAGGTGCATCCCCACATCACTGGCCAGGCAGCCCTTCAGTGAGGGGGCCAGGGGCACAATGGCTAGGCCAGGCCTAGAGACCCCCGGCAGCAGGCACCCTCTCAAAATCATGCGCCTGGGGCTATGCACCCCCCACTCTACACCCCTGGACTGTACAGTTTTCTCTGGACTTGGTGACTGGTCATCACACAAAGATATTAGATCAACGTAGTTAAAAAGAAAGAAGGATGCTATTTTATAAACCTAACAAACCCATATACAGCTCTGGATTGGCTACAATAATTCTGAAAGGAGACCTTGAAATTATAGTGCTCCCTAATGATTCCTTACCATCCTTTAAAAAAGTGACAAGTGGGGTGCCACAGGTTTCTGTCCTGAGCCTGTTGTTGTTCGATATCTTTATAAATGACTTGAATGAATTGAGGGGATGCTCATCAAATTTGCAGATGACACCCAGCTAGGAGGGGTAGCCAATGCTGCAAAAGATAGAATTGAGGTTCAAAATGATCTTAACAGATTGGAGAACTGGGCCCAAATAAACAAAATGAATTTCAATAGGGACAAATGTAAGGTTCTGCACTTAGGCAGGAAGAACCAGCTGCACAAATATAAGTCAGGGGACATCTGGATTGGCAGTAGTACATGTGAAAAGGATCTAGGGGTCTTGGTGGACCACAAGCTTAACATGAGCCAACAGTGTGATGCAGCAGCAAAAAAGCATATGCTATTCTAGGCTGTATCAATAGAAGTATAGTGTCCCGGTCAAGAGAAATAATAGTCCTGCTCTATTCTGCCTTAGTCAGACCACTACTGGAGTAATCTGTCCAATTTTTGACATCACAATTTAAGAAGGACATTGACAAGCTATAATGTGTGCAGAGAAAGGCAATCAAGGTGATCAAGGGTCTGGAAACCAAGCGTCAAGATGAACAGTTGAGGGAGCTGGGTATGGTTGGCCTGGAAAAGAAGCGTCTGAGAGGAGATATGATAGCCATGTTCAGATATTAAAAGGCTGTCATATGGAAGATGGAGCAAGCTTGTTTTCTCCTGCATCTGGGCACAACTTAGTGATGATGCTTCTAATATTACTGATAATGGTAGAAGATGCTCGTGTGTGTAAAAAGGCAATCCATTTCATCTCAACTTTCTCTCAATGGGTGACAAAGACACAAGTGCTCTCAAGGATTGCTTTTCTTGGTACTTGGTCCCTTCCCTGTCAGTTTTTCATCTTTCTAGGTTCATCCTGCTTAAGAGGTTTTGCTTGCAGAATATTCTGGGACACATGAAGCTGGTCAGGCAATAATTAGAGAAATGAGTGGCTGCCTTCATCCTTTCTTCTCCAGCTCACACTTTCACATACCCCTAATGCTTTCAGCATCCTTTCAATTCTGTGTCTCCCTCCAACCATCACATCTTCTTTTCTGTGCCCTCATGCTTCCCTCCCTCATCTCTTTCTTCACTTTTATCTTCAAATCAATGACACTGTAAAATGAGAGGTGTCAATGGCTCAAGTCAGGCTTGAAATCACTCTCTGGCCTGGACGTGATTCCTCTTCATCACATAAATTGGGGTACTAACCAGATTTTTTCAGCTGGAAGACACTTCACACACATTCAGCACTTTCCCCAGATAATTTTGCACGTTCAAGGCCTGAGTCACGGCCTTCAATTTAGGTTCTGGGAGTGCCCTATTGTAAGTTGAAATTGCAGCCTGTTCAAGCCATAGCAAGGGCTATGCAGAGCTAGCCAACTACAGTGGTGCCTCGCAAGACGAAATTAATTCATTCCGCAAGTCTCTTCGTCTTGCGGTTTTTTCGTCTTGCGATGCACGGTTTCCCATAGGAATGCATTGAAAATCAATTAATGCGTTCCTAGGGAAACCGCCTTCAGACCAGGTCTGGGGACAGTCTGTCCCCGGACCTCTTCTGAAGGCTGGGGGGGGGGACAAGGGCTTTTCTTCCCACCCCCAGCATTTTAAAAAACCCCGGGACAGCGGAGGACTTCTCCGCTGTCCGGGCGATCTTAAAATGCTGGCGGCGGCATTTTAAAATCGCCCCGGGACAGCGGAGGACTTCTCCGCTGTCCGGGGCGATTTAAAAGCCCCTGGGAAGGCAGGCAGGGGGGACAAAGACTTTCGCCCCCCGTCCGCCTTCAGAAGGTTTCCCGCCCCCCGCCCCGCTTCGGAACAGCGTTACATTGGGGGGGAAAGGGGGAGAGGTGGAGGGGGCCATGGTGGATGGGGGTGAGTTGGGTGGCGATGTTTCTATTTTACTTAATGTGTGTGTGAGGTTTTGTGTCAGCGTCATTTGTACAGGTTCTCTTTGCTATTCGCTTGTGTTCCTCAACAAGTGGTATTGATATTATCACGTATGGATGGGTGTCGACTTGGGCTGATGAAACATTTCTGGAAATCTGGTAGCTAAAAAACCCAGGAAGCAGATGTGTCAGCTTTTGGAAGTGCCTTAAAATACGTCTACATCTGGTGGGGAAGAATGAAATTACAAAACGGCTGAGTGGTCTGGAAAGAGAGAACAGGGAGAAGTGATTCACTCTCTCAACATGCAAACTCTTTGTTGCATTTAATATAACAGAAGGTTCTGGGGGGGAATGAAGACCTAATTCTGGGGTGCTCAATGTGTTGCCAATCACCCACCAAGCCCCCCTGACCCTCCCTATTTTGAGGTGGTGGTGGTGATTTGGTTAGGAGAGGGGTTGTGTGTTTGGCGCAGGGTTCTCCCCCCCCCCCCCGGTATGCATTTTATTGGTTTTTATTTGCTGCCTGTTTTAATTTTTTTATTTTTTGGAGAGGGGCAGTTTCTGAGCATCACCAGTTTTTCTTCTCTGAAACCCGTGATGCTCATAGCACAGTTTTTAAGCTTTCTAAATGCCTTCTGGGCTCAACAAAGTTGGGGACTCCTCTACTAATGCGCCTCCAGATATTGTCAAATAAAAGGCTTTAAAAGCTACATGGAAGGTAGCATGAAGAGACAAACGGTTTGTAAATTTTTCAGTAGGGAATGTGATTTTTTTAGTAGAAAAATGGCTAGAAAAAAGGAAAAGGATTAAGGAGCCCCTTCCCCTCACCATTCACTGTCCAGACTCATTGCAGAGTTGCTACAACTGAAAAGTCCGGTAAGAAATGGTAACACACAGGTCCTGTATAATATTTCCTTTGGTCCCCCTGATTCCCCCACCCGCACCTTGCAGTTTTTTAAATTTCCCTCATGTTATTTTCTAATTTACCCACTAGATGTCAGTAGCACATATTTAGTCTACTGAAGCTCAATGCCATTAAAATGCACCAGACAAGTTCTATTTTGCAAATTAGACATCCTCAAAACTGAACTGAAGGTGCTAGGCTGCCCAACCTTTCTGAAAGAATGACATTTGATTTTTCTAACTTGTACAAATGACTTTATGCAAACCAGATCGAAGTAAAAATCAAGATGCGTGGGATAATTACACTCATGACTGCTTTCCATGTGTTTAAATAAGAACTAAGGGAAATACAGATACACAACAATGAATATAATGTGATATGTTAAAAACAAGTTTCAAATAAGTTTTACAAAGTAATAATAATAATAATAATAATAATAACAATAATAATAATATTTTACAAAGTACACTTTGTGGGAATGTTTGGAACTAATCGGTATTATTTGCAAAATAAATGGCTAGGATAATTTCAATCCCAGCTCCAAGAAAAATGCTTTACAAAAGAGGGAGGAAATGCTATATTGGAGAGTGACTGGGCAAGCACAGAGTGACTCAGCCTCTTTGCACATGCCTGGAAAGAACTGCCAAAACTATTCCAGCTTCTACTGTACTAGCCACTCCAAAGTTTGGGTGGAGTGATTTAATTAACTGTCTCACAAAACTTTGTATTCCTGGATCAAACATCTGCAATGCAGCAAAATTTTATAGAAATGCTGTACCACCCCCCGCTCCCGCCCCCCCAACCACATGACAGAGTCTTTGGAATTTAAAGTGGGATCTATTACAGCCTTCTAGATTGCAATATACCTTTCCTTTGTATGGCTCAAGGTCAGGGCCGGATTTAGGTCTGATGAGGCCCTAAGCTACTGAATGTAATGGGGCCCTTTATATGTCCAGCTGTCCTTTGTCAACAACAAATTGTCGCTGTTTTTTGTGTTGAATATATGCTATATGTTAATTTATGGACCTAATAGGTATCTAAAGCCATGTGCACTTGCAGAATGTATGCACCCTATATATAGAAATGAGCAAACCAGTGATATTTTAGGGAGCAGGCTAGCAGGCGGGGCCCATTACTTACATCATAGGAACCTACACAACACAAAACACTGTTGCTGTATGTAGGTTTTATTTTATTTGTTTTTTCTTATATTTTGGAAATATACATCCAGTTTCTTTCTTTTATTTTTTTTGGGCCCCCCAAGAGAGTGGAGCCCTAAGCTATAGCTTGTTTAGCTTATACGTAAATCCGACACTGCTCAAGGTCTTCAAGACAAGGAAGAAAAGGTGAAACCATTTTCTCTCCCACAACTGGAGCTGTCTTTTGATTTCCAGAGGGCGCCCAGGAAACAATTAAGAAACAGCAAGAGGGGCCCACTCTGGAAAAGCTTTCATTCCCATTAGGAAGCATTGCTTTGACATGGATACAGTACAGTGGTACCTCAGGTTACATATGCTTCAGGTTACATATGCTTCAGGTTACAGACTCCTCTAACCCAGAAATAGTGCTTCAGGTTAAGAACTTTGCTTCAGGATGAGAACACAAATCGTGCTCCGGCGGCGCGGCAGCAGCAGGAGGCCCCATTAGCTAAAGTGGTGCTTCAGGTTAAGAACAGTTTCAGGTTAAGTACGGACCTCCGGAACGAATTAAGTACTTAACCTGAGGTACCACTGTACTAATAGAATTTCTGCAGCATTTTCTGTTGGACACATCTAATGTACCATTGCAGATGTGGCCACAGCTAGGTTGCAGAGCACATGCTTTGTCAGGGCCGGGCCCCTCATGAGATCTTGCCGCAAGCAGGTGCCACTGCCAGCACTTTGCGAGTGACAATGCAGGTAAGGGAGGCTTTGCAGTGTGGAACAGTAATCCCGTTTTGCCTCAAGCACTGAAGCAGAACGTGATGCTCCTGCGCTTTGCGTTCCAAAAGGTCCCAGGTTAGTTCAATCCCGGTTATTTCCTGACAAGGGAACCCAGGCAGCAAGGCTATGAAACAACTTTGGGCAGATATTTGAAAGCCATCACAGCAGGCAGACCTGGGTTAGCAGAGACAAGGGCCTGACTCAGCTGCACGTGTACTTTAGACATCTCTCTACCAAATTCAAAAACACTTGTCCGCACCTTGAAAGCCCTGACCGTATGACAAAACAGCAATTAAGAACTCCACACTGGTACTTCTAAATGAATGAATGAATTAATGAAGAAGAAGCAATCCTTGCATAAAAAGAAACCCAAGGTAGCTGAAATGGCTAAATAAATTTATAAAAGAATGAGCATTATAAACAGTAAAGTCCAACAAAACACAACATCAGACAAAGACAGCACAGTCACGACCCCAGTAGCTTAGGACACAAAGATGCTATAAAATAAGAACATTCCAACAGCTTTTTGAAAGGAGTCAGGGATATGGACTGCCATTAAAGAGGGAATTCTATCACTGAAGTGTCATGACCAAAAATTTCCTTGGTGTGGCACTAGTAGCCTGGCCACAGAAGCTGGCAGCAACCTCATAATAATAACCTTCATCTTGCATAATAAGGAACAGAAATGGGGAGGGAAGAGGTAACCAGCACGTAAGAGTTTTTAAAATACAAATACTTGCAAGCAAATGCCTCAACAAACCAATGAGATCCATAGCAGATCACATAACACGTACAAAGAAAAGTTTAAAAATGGTTGTCGGTAGCTGTGTGCATTGCAATTTATGCTGTGTAATGTCTGGGTCAACTGATGGTGTTGGTGTGTGTGTGTGTGTGTGTGTGTGTGTGTGTGCGTGTGTGTGTGTACTTATTGGCACCTTGATGTTTTATACCTAATATCCTCCAGGAAAAACTGGAAAAGAACAGGTTAATTAGTTAATTATTTCTACAGCAAGAGAAGCTTTGCATAGAAAAGATGCAAAGTTACTTTTGCATAAATGTGGAAAAAGCAGAGTAAACATTCTAGCTGACCTTCCCCACGGCTGCAACAAGTAAAGCTACATCTACAATGCGTTCATTTTACAGAGGGCATTAATAACTTCACCGGTGGCTCATGTGCTCTCGGTAAGAATGTAATGAAAACACCACAGCTGGGCATAGCACCTTGGTTTCTGTCTGAGTCAATATCTTGCTGTCTCCTTGTTTACAGGGGAAAAATATATTCAGCTGCCAGATCACATGCTACTCTAATTATCCTGTTTCAGTGCCAAACGTTCAAGATTACAGTACAGCAAATAATTACCACCCAGCTGGCAAACATTTAACAAGGTTAAATAGGCATGTCATTTACATGTTTCACACTCCTGTCACCTATTTCAAACAGTGCAGCGGTAATAATGGAACACCTATTTTGTTCCATAAAATCTAATCCTAATAATCCTATAAGACACATTCAGTTTAGGCACAAGTATGTTTAAGAGAATAAGGAATGTGTCATAGGCTCACATACATTTTTTACACCTTCCAAACACAGATTGGTTTTGTTCAGTACAAACCACAGTTTCCCATTACATGCACACCAACGAACTATGGCTTGCACTTGCTCTAACCAGAATCAAACAAGCAATCACAATTCTGATGTGTTATCATCATCATTTCCGTTCATGAGGCCATCCAATTAATTCTGCATGGTTTCCTAATAATATTTGCAATGCCTCCTAGTTTGGTGCCATCTGAAATACCATAAGCAAATTCCTACCACCTCCCCTAGATTACTAATAAAAATAGCAAATCTGAGGAACTTTATCAAGAAACTTTCCCTTTGACTAATCCCTTTGACAAATCCTTTGACTACTTCTCTTGAATTAGTGCCTTACTTTAACAAAGCTACACCGCACACTAAGTAATAAAACAGTATTCCGATGGCTCTTTTAAAATTTGAAACAGTGCTTCAGAAAGGGGGCAACTGGAACTGGAGAACTGCACAGGGGCTACTTATCCTCTTCATTCCTCACTTTAGAAAGTGCTGCCAGTGTGTCGTAAGTTTGCCTGTAAAGTGTACTGGATTCCTTGTCTATATTACAATCTGGTTATTGATACCTATATTTCCTAGCTTGACCTAGAAAGTGTTCTATGCTGCTGTTTGGGGGTGGGTTTGCTCGATTCCCAAGGATGAAGCCTCATATTACTTTTGGACATATAACACCGATTCTGGCCTGACTGCACTAGTTGCCAATTACAGTGCTACCTCTGGTTACGAACTTAATTTGTTACGGAGGTCCGTTCTTAACCTGAAACTGTTCTTAACCTGAGGTACCACTTTAGCTAATGGGGCCTCCCGCCATCGCCATGCCGCCACCACGCGATTTCTGTTCTCATCCTGAGGTAAAGTTCTTAACCCCAGGTACTACTTCCAGGTTAGTCTGTAACCCGAAGTGTTTGTAACCCGAGGTACCACTGTAGTTTCTGGGCCCAATTCAAAGTACTATTTTTGATATATAAAGCCTTAAACAGCTCAGAATTGCAGACCCCATATGAACTGACCCAGACCCTTCAGTCATCATCTGAGGCCCTTCTTCATGTGGCCCCTCCATGAGATCCAGGGATGGCAACATGAGGACAGGCCTTTTTATGCAGTGGCTGCCTGTTGGTGGACAGTTCTGTCCAGGGAGGTTCATCTGGTACCATCATTATACATATCTTTAGGCACGACGCAAAAGCTTTCCTCTATAACCAGGCCTTTCACCTTTAAATATCTGTGGCCTTTTAGAAGTGGGTGGGATGTTTTTAATATTATTACACGTCGTCTCCCAATCTTCACAGTTTCAGGTGCTTACCCAGGGTCTGTGTTTACTTTTGGGAAATAAGGCACAGCAGAGACTGTGGTGTCTTTATGATATATGGTTTATATAGGAAGGGGGGAGGGGTCCCCCAGCTTTACACTTGAAGAGGGTTTTTCCTCCTCCATAAATCACATTGTGAGTTATGAGGGGCCAATTCAAAACACAGCTGAAATATATTTTTTCTGTTATATACAGTTCTATTCTCAATATTTTATTTAAGGCCCTTTTGGTCTAATAAGAGGTTTCTCATTCACAACCTTGCTTTTCTTTCTCACACTGGCATAAAAATAGTGTTTATAGCGTCAGAGACTGTTGCCATGGAAATTGAGGTGCCATAGAAACAGCATGACTTTGCTGCAGGATGAAGTAACTTAAAAAGGCAATGAAGAAGCAGGGACTTGTCAATATACACAATTAATGAGGAAAATGCTATATAAAAGAACAAATGTGTCATGAATTGTATCTCAGTAAGATTATTTCCAACATTATCATCCAGTCAATGGAAATTGCTACTTTTCTCATTTTTAATATAAGCTTTTTAAATGAAAACGTTTTTTGCAAATTAGAACCACTGCTTTTGTAGCAAAACCCGCCCCAAAAGACCCTCCCCCCAAAAATAGATATGAAAGCCTTTCAGTAGACTTGGAACATGACAATACCA
This sequence comes from Podarcis liolepis, assembly GCF_965112155.1. Taxonomy (NCBI): domain Eukaryota; kingdom Metazoa; phylum Chordata; class Lepidosauria; order Squamata; family Lacertidae; genus Podarcis; species Podarcis liolepis. The sequence continues at coordinate 40,913,401 of NC_139554.1, forward strand.
TCATCATTTATTGTTGACTCAAAACTACTTGATCATACTGTAGTATCATAAACATAACAGTGAAATAAAACATTCATTATTTTCACACTACCAGATAACATAAGTGAAACAATGGTACACAAATTTTAACACCCTTAGATTTCACTGTCAGTTTGCAAGTCTATGATGCCTCCTACTACACATTTTTGGGGCTCAATTTGATCATTTAGTAAACTTTCTGATGAGAGAACACGAACTTAGTTTAGCCAACACCTCTGATCGATGTTTAGGATGATATGTAATTATGGCATCTGGCTTGCATAATGGATTTCTTCCTGCATTCTCAGGACTTCCCATTCTGCTCTTTCCTGCTGCAGACGCTCCAGAGCAGATTTGGGGAGCACTGCTTCCTCCCACCAGGGGAAAGGCAGGAGCCAGAGTGCTGAAGTGAGCACCCATCGCATATTTTGAGGGACCACTCCCTGCTTGCTGTCCCCTCCCAAGCTTGTCAATGCCACCAGGCCATGGCAACCAAAATCAAGATAATGGAAACAACACGAGTTCTATGCCAACAACACCAAAATGCCCACCTCTGGGAAGCACGACCCTTCCATTCAAAGGATTTATAAACAATATCAAATACATTAGGAACTGGGGGCTAGAGCAGCTTAGGAAAACAGCACAATCCTGTTTACAACCCGAGATGTGGTGAGGGAAAGAGAACAAAGGAGCTCTGTATGTGCCAGACAAGAGCTCAATGGCTCACTAAGGAAAAGCAGATTCAGTCATCACAGTGGAGAAAAAGCACACAAAACCTACTGAACACTGTCTAAAAAACAAAACAAAAAACCCTGAAATTATTATTATTATTCTTTATTTGTTTCTGTGGGTCAATGGCCCCTGATAGAAAACTCTTACTCTAAAAAGTGCCTTTGGGAAGAAACTCAGGATGAATTCCTGGGGACAAACTCTCAAAGAAATGTTAACTGAATGTAACCCACCTCGAATGGGAGGACTCTGCCTACAACCTTGCTGCCTCAGATTGAGACTTCTGCTTGCCATACTTCTGACCCCTTCAACCCTCTATGCTGTCATGGAACCTTCTGCCTGACTTTGATGTCACACTTTCATCTGAGCCCTCTGAACCAGTGCCTAACCTCCATCCTGTCTGTGACATCATCTACCGTCCTTCTGATCTTCATACATCTATGCCTGAAACGGACCCCTAATGCTAGGCCAAAGCCTGACACACAGGCTGGGCCTCCCTTAAGCTAGCCTCTAGACCATGGGAAGGCAAACTAAGGCCCAGGGGCTGGATGCGGACCAATTGCCTTCTATATCTGACCCGCGGACGGTCCGGGAATCAGCGTATTTTGACATGAGTAGAATGTGTGCTTTTATTTAAAATGCATCTCTGGGTTATTTGTGGGGCATAGGAATTCGTTCATTATTTTTTTTCAAAATATAGTCCAGCCCCCCACAAGGTCTGAGGGACAGTAACCGCCCCCCTGCTGAAAAAGTTTGCTGACCCCTGCTCTAGACACAGAAGCCACATAATTATATCTACATTATTGTCTGGCCATAGCTGCTTGTGTAGGTTAGGAAAGTGTTAGAAATGAGTATTATCAGTCACTTCCAGGTGACATGTTTATTGAACATACGTTGTGGTTTGTTTGCAAGGAAGTTAGACAGTGTTGCATCAAGCTTTACAGTGCATTTTCCCATTACTTTCCTTACTGCAAAAAAGTCTAGTTTCGGGGAGAAGCAGGCATGTTGTGCAAGGGGTTCAAATCAATTTTAATTGCACAACCTGAATTTGTCAGTACTGCATGTGATTGAATCCCACCCAAAAATAGGTATAGTCAGTAAGCATTATTTATGGCCAAGGGAAATATATTGCACAGGAAGAGAAAAGGCTGTCATTAAACATTATTTTGAATACAGTCAGTGAAAGGAAGCACATCTCACATTCTCTTAGCAAGAGGAAAGACCTGTTTGGCAACTTTTGGCATCTATAACCCAATGAACAACTAAACAAGAAATCATTGCAGATTTGAGCACAACCATTGTGATAGCATCACTGATTCTAATGGGAATGAGAAGAATTCTATGTTTATGGATCTTCTGGATCAGCTTCAGGGGTAATTATACAGCAGTGAGAAGGTATCAAAAAGCCTCTTGTATGAAGAGCATGAAAGTAAAGTTTATACATGCTCCACCTTACTCATCTGAATATGGTACTTCTGTCCTGTTACGTCTTAGTCACTGCTAAATTCCCATCTCTTTCAGTCACTGAATGAGTAATGACATTACTTCAGAATCCAAGCTCTGAGCAAATTACAATACATTTGGTACGCTGATAATTTCCACTCAAATCACTGCACTCCAACAGCTGGCAGCATTGTACACAGGATCTACAGTGTTCCACTTTTCTCACAACAATAGGTACATATATTATTTTTAAATAGGAAAGTTAAGGGAAAGAATATTAAGAAAAGAAATAAAATGCCATAATTAAAAATGTGGGGTTTTTTTAAGTCTGTACTTCCATCCCACCCACAAGCAACAAACACAGCAGGTAGGCAGCAGCACAGCTGTAAAGGCAACCCTTTCAGGCTACTATTTAAAGGTAAAGGGACCCCTGACCATTAGGTTCAGTCGCCAAGGGAGCCGGCGTTTGTCCGCAGACTTCCGGGTCATGTGGTCAGCACGACTAAGCCGCTTCTGGCGAACCATTTAGCAAGGATAATTTCACTCACAGTGGTCTCTCACTACTTCTGCCACCATCAGCCGAGGAATGGTAGAAACTGGGCCTTGCCCTCCTATTACCATGACCCCTCTCCTATGGTGGTCATCACAAAAGATGGAACCATATTGTGATGAGAGAAACTGTAGAAGAAAAACATGCACCAGGTAGGTCCCTATGTACTGCTTCATTCCTAGCATCATCATCATCATCATCATTATACCATTCTTCATCTGAGGGCCAGTGTAAAAACAGAAAAATACATAACATAATAACAAACAAAACAATACCCCGCCCCAAGTTTAAAAGTCCACAGATTGTTAATTTGCCAAAGGCCTGATAATGCCATAGGGCACTTATGAGGAAACGTAAATAGCCTATAAACAGAGAACAGAATAATTAATATTATTCCTTCTACATTTTAACTCCCCCTCTGTCTCTCAAACACTATTGAGGAATCTATACGGCGTCAAAATTGAAGTAGCGATTCGCTTTAACATGATCCTAACATCCCACATTTAAAAGCCTTTGCAAAGGATCATTCCGACACCAACTTGTATTTAGCATAATACAAATGCATACTATTAAGAAGTAAGCTGCTAATATGAAGGTTTGGCACAGAGATTGCCATAATTACACTTTATATGAGCAGAGAGCAAATATGTTTTTGTTCCTGTTTAACATGCCTTTGGATATATATGGTCGGACACAGTGGATTATTTCAAGCTATTTATTTATTAAATCTATTTTCCCTAATATTTTTTTTTACCTCTGTTGAAATACCCCAGTTGGTTTGCCAATTTAGATGCCTGGCAAGTTGTATAAACATGTTTTTTGGCAATGGATATATGTGTATGTACGGTATATAAAGTAGCAGCGTGAAAAACAAAATTAGAATCAATTACTGTAAACCCTAACCAAAGCAGAATCTAAAAAAGACCAAAATGGCAGTTCCGTTGAAGAGTTTCAGGGATGAATAGCTATGTCTACATGGGATAATTTGTACAAACTCTCTAGCAAGGCAATGATGGGACTACTTCAAAATGTTATAAAGGGAGCTTGCTCATGAATGCAGAATTGTTAAATTAGCTTGGGGTACTTTTTGCTGTGTAGCTTGCCTACCTATTGCCATAAAATGCTTTTTAAAATCTCAAGGACACAGTCAGTTACACTGAACATTCCTTTTCCTAATTAATCCATGGGTGCTTTAGTTGGGATCTCGGCACTGCAGGGGGTTGAACTAGATGACCCTCAGGGGTCTTACAACTCTACTCTTATTATTGACTTCTGTTATCAATACTGAAGAAACATCAAAGAAGGATATTTCCCCCTGCACTGAGGTAATGGGTTGTATTCAACTACCGGTAAGTCCTATTCAGACCAGACCCATTAAATTAATTAACCTGACTTAGTCATGATAATTAACTTCAATTGGTCTAAACTGAATGGAGCTAGTATTGAATGCCAGCCATGACATGTGTAAAGAAAACAGGTATTATTACGTTGTGAGTATAGTATTTATTTTACCACACTCATGTTGGCTGGGAAGCTTCTATACTAGTATAGACGGGTTTGTGACAGTCTGGATGGACCAGGCTATGCATACACCTGTTGAAAAGCTACCTGTAACAAAATTCCTACCTGTCAGCCTTTGAAAACTAATTACAGCACCAAACACAAAGCAATCAACTTTTTCTTTTGAGTATAATATAACTATTGTGAAAGAGCCAGTGCTAAAAACTGGATAACAGGTTCAGGTGGTGGTGGTGTTTTTTAAATAGACATTTTACCATGGTATATTACCTGCTTCTGTATATTTTAATCCTACTTTCTCTTCTTCATCCTTTGCTTTGGGTGGTGGCCAGACAGTCTGCAGTCTACCGGGAGTCTTGTCATCCTGATCGGAAAGTACTGCATCAGTCTAATAAAACAAAAATATTTTAAGAAATATTAACATATGAAGGCACATGGCATTGAAAACTGCTTGTTTATAAATGTTAACAAACAAACAAACCCAACAGCCTTTCCACCTTTCTTTTTGCTTAATATCCAGTCAGAAATAAGTACTGGGGAAATGTGAGAGCTTGCTCACAATTTTGTGACATTTTAGCTAGTTCAATATACTACATTCTGGATTTTTTTATGACCACCTACAATTTCTGTTTGTTTGTTCACATACGATACGTCATAATGACTGAATGCTCTGATGTGCAACAGAGGTCAATAAAGGCATGGGTTTTTCCATTACCTTTATTGTTGGGGGAAAGCCATGGGCACTCCCCGCGGCACACTTGAAACGACCCACCAGTATTAAAGTGTATGCTCTTAATTCACTGTGACACCAGTTTCAGTGGTTAGAGTGACCAGTTAAGGCTGGTGAGGTTTAGGTTCAAATATCCATGCTGCCAATAAACTCAGTAGGTGACCTTGGGCCAGCAACTACCTTAACCTAACCTACTTCACAGGATTTTTGCGAGGATAAAATGTACACAGCCCTGAGCTTTCTTGGGGGGGGGGGGGAGGAAGGCAGGATTGGAATGCTGTTTTGATGTCATGTGTGGCTGGCAGACTGCTGGCTTGGAACTCAAGGACCACAACCCAAATGTCAGATCAGCCACAGATTCAATACCTTCTGGCAAATTAGGGAGAAATCCAAACCAGCACTCCTTATCTTGGCAGGGATTTATGGAATGCTGGGACCACTGCTGCACCTGTAGCCCTGCTGTGCATAGTGACTATATAGCTGGTGCAGTGATTGGGCCCAAACTGGGTCTGATGCTGCATGGATGGCTCAGAATCCAATGGATTCCAGAGGATCTCAGCACTCCCCACCCATATAAAATCCAGCTCTGTGGGTTTCCAAGTGACGGTACATTCAGTGGGTAGAAGGGGGCTCTGTGTCAGCAGAGTGACGAGACTCTGCAGGCGGCAGGAAGCAAATGGAGGCCAGCAGGGCTAGCAGAGAGACACTTCTACACTCATTTCTGCCTGCCACCCAAAAAGGGTGTGTTGATTGCTCTGCTAATCATCTCTCAACTTCAGTACATTTCTGAAATGGGAAATTTTCTGACAATTTCAGTGTGTTGTTATGAGGTTAGACAACCCATATTGTGTATCATATTTTGCATGGTAAAGGGACTATGCAATTTATAAATAATAACCCACATTTCAACAATACCATTCTTAATGCACAGAATTCACCAATGCAGCTTAGTATTGTGACGCTGGGTGCTGTCGAAACAGGCATCCCAGTCTCAGAATGGTAATGCTACGCTTGGGTCTTTTCTATCCAAAATAAGCATTTGCCATACGTATTTTTGATCACACCTATTTATTTACCCAATTAGTATTTTGCGTTAGCCCTAGCATACAAGAGTATTAATCAACCTACTGGTTTTGTGTCAGTTGCTCCATCACCTTTAGACCTTTCAAATACTGCCTTCAGTGATTCTTTTTCATGTCTCATTTTGCGTTTTATCGCTTCTAGCTCTGAAGTATCAGCAGTTGTCTCTTTTTTGGGAGGGCGTGTAAATAAAGCTTTAAATGCATCCAATGCAGATTCAGCGGGGCTTGGTTTTGCCTCTTCAGAGGTGGAGGATGCTTTTCTCACTGAAGATTTGCTTTCTTGGCCATTCTCGCTGCTGCCAGAATCACCGGACACCTCACCAGAATCTTTTTCTTCATTTTTAGGCCCTAAGAGATGAGAGAGTTGTTCTAGAAAGGTAGGGGCCGCTTTGGGCTCTGCTGGTCTCCTCTTAGTTAACTGATCAGGTGCAATACTGGACTTTTTAACTGGCTGTTTTAATTTAAGCATAGCCAAGTCGCTGTCTTTCTGTTTGATTTCAGTAACAGTTTCCTCCTGATCTGAAGAGAATCCTTTCTTCCGTACACGTAACCCACTGAAAAAAGCAGGAAGCTGAAAGGTCTTCTCATTCAAAGATGGTTTTTGGATGGATGCCGTGCTGGAATTGCTTGCAAGAGGTCCTTGCTCATCTACAAACCCCTGAGTATCTTCTCCAGTGAGAGACAGGCCTGTATCGTTCTCATGTAGTGTATCATCCATTTCTGTTGAATGAAGCTGAGAACTTGGTAGAATCTGCTCTGTTTCACCTCCATTTATAATACCATCTATTTCTCTATATCCTTCTGTTTCTGGCTCTTCTTTATTTTGGTCATTATCCTCCAAAGACACAGTACTATTTAAAACAGATCTGTTTGCTATATTTTCATCACTGTTAAGATCTGTAGGCTCATTGTCCGACTCTGTGTCACTTGTTGCATGAACCAAAGTACCCTGAATAAGAATGGCATCCTTGTCATTTTGTTTGCCAAATTCAGACAAAAGAGAGTGTAGAGAATCTGAATGCGAAAGAGAGGGATCATTCTGCTCCTGCAGTTCCAAGTCATCTGGGCCGTAACTGTCAGGCTCATAGTCATCTGGGACAATGGTAGTGTCTGCAAAGTCAACAGGTGTGCTGCCGTAGACTTCATAATCAACATGGTTGCTAATATCAACCTCAAAGTTACCCAGGGCAGCATCAGCATCAAAGTCAGTTGGCACCCAGGCACCCACTCCTGAGTCAACTGGGGCAGTGGCATCAGCCTCAAGGGCAAACATGTCGCAAGTACTGGATTCTGAAATTTCATAAGCATTGTTTGGGCTTTCAGCCTGTGGTATTTCTGAAAGTTGATGATCTCCATCCAGATAATCATCTCCATTGATTCTGCTCCTCCCTTCCTGGTTGTCAGCATGGCTACTGATATCATTGACGTTTCGAAATCCTTTAAGAACAGCTTGTTCTTTTGAAGTGCCTGGTTGCAGTTTAGCCGTAAATCCAAAAAGGGCTTTCATAGAAAATTTTGTGTAGAGAGTTGGGCCTGGTTCAGGTTCGGTTGCCCCCTCTAGACTGGAAAGCTCATTATGGTCTGAAGTCTGATTTGCTTCCATGTTGGGCAAATCACAATAGTACTTATTATATTCCCAGAAGATATCAGTTCGTTTCTATATGATTACTCTCAGGGAACATCTTTCATTCAGTCTATTACATTAAAACACCACAGAGAGAGGCAGTTTTTCACCAGACCACACGCTGCTCTTTCTAACAATGGTCTGAAATGCACATTCCAGCCAAACTTTACAACTTGAACAGAGGCGAAACGGGAAGATTTTGCATCGTGTTGCATACCATAAAAACTTCCCAGCAGCGTCACAACTTATTATTTACACAATGGGCCTATTTTTTGTCAACGCAAATCTGCTACAAACTCCACCGCCTGTTGCACTAAGGCTCACTGTTCTTTTCTGCTACACTCAGCCTTTTTACTGAATAGAAATAGCAGTTAACAAGACAGATCTCTTTCTCTCATTCTCTCTCTCTCAACAGAACAGCTGGTACTTGCAGTTTGCTACTTCCTCATGCCGGCCCGAGAATCAAGGGGAAAATCGTCAGCAGAAAAACTCCTCAAAAGTTTCTTGAAAGGCACCCCACGGTGGTCAAAAGCTGCTTTGAGCAAAGTCGTCGAAGGAAGGCAAGATCAGAAAGCTGGAAAATCCCAAGCAGAAAGAAATGTTTCCAAATCTTCAGACACACACAAACGAGCCTTCTTTTAACTTCTGGAGATTCCTAGTTGCTGAGAAGTCCCAGTTAACGTTGGTGCCCTTGAAGCTGAATAATCATAATAAAAAGAAAGAAAGCACCACTCTTCCGCTTTTGCTTCAGGTTTCTGTCTGGAATGCAGATTCCAGCCAAGGAGCACCAACCAACGAGGCTGGTTTCGTGTTGCTGCGTCTTAAACTCTGCACAGCTCTTTCTGCGGACCATAAACAGGTAAGTTATCAGACAAGGTAACCACACCCACGGATTAAAAACAAGGTAAACAGCCACTGCCCAGAACTCGGCCATTAACTCTGCAAAAGAAGAGAGGGGTGGAAACATGCACGTCCACTGTCTTATCTTCCAAAGCGATTTCTCTTAATTCATTTTTTTCTTAATTCCCGGGTTTCTTTGCATCTTAGATCTCTGCACCTATCTTATTTCCTCAGTCTAGGAGAGGGGAAAAAGAAAAGCGCACGGGTAGAAGTCCCAGAGGGGGAGCTGGGTTACTCCGCGGCAGCAAAAACAGGTAAGAGCCGGTGACGAAACTAGAAAACTCCAAGTAGAAAACTCTGTGTATAAAAAGACTTAGAACCAGCGAGTCAAGGAGTAGCTAACTTAGAGGTAAGTTGCTTACAACGCCTCTCCCCGCCCCCCACCTCAATTCCTTTTCTGGCAAATAGCCTTATTCAATGTTTTATTTTTTCCCCTGTGGATACTCAGGCGTACACATATCCCTAAAAATTTTGTTAATCATCTAAGTTTGGCCTCATTGAGGGGCAGTATTTCAATATGGGTAGGAAAATGAGAGTACCCCTAGACATTATTATTTTTTTGAGAGAGAAAAAAGCACTGGCCTTATTAGATGATTTCTAGCGTTTAAAACTGGAAGGCTGCAACCTTCTGCCCACTTTCCTGCAAAGTGGAACTTCGTGGGATTTACTTCTGAGTAGGAGTGTATAGGATTGCACTGCAAAGGTTTTCAGAACATACAGTACTAATCACACCAGATGGGGGTGGTTAGTGGTTTGTTGTGTTCTTATTTTGTATTTTTATGTTGTGAACCGCCCTGTGGTCTTCTGATAAAGGGTGCTATACAAATTTAATAAATAATAATTATACTAAAGAAAGCTCACACCAGAAATCTATCTAATCTAGCATCCTAGCTCAGATCCTAGTTGTCCTGAGAATGGGACAGAGTTCATGTTTGTGGAACGGAAGATTTCCCTCTTCCCCCTCCGCTCTGATGTGCAAATAAAAACTTTATTGCTCCTTACACAAGCAGAGAGAGCTTAGAAGCAGGCGAGAATGGAGACAGTAGCCCCATGTTTTTCCTCCTTGATTGGTAATCAGAAGTATACTGCCCTTAAATATAGAGTAAGATGAGTTGGGATTCATAACAGACCCTTGTCTGAGGTTACACCTAAGTTATGGAGCTCTCAACCTCTTGTCTTAATAAATAATAATAATAATAATAATAATAATAATAATAATAATAATAATAATAATAATAATTCATTCCCCGCCCATCTGTTTCCCCAGCCACTCTGGGAACAGAATATTAATATTAATATTCCAACACTGCCAACACTGTTTTTTCTCATGTAGGTATTGAATTTGACAGGCTGAAGCTTTCAGTTTGTATGTTGTTCATTTTCTAACCATTTTATTGTTTTTTCTTGGGCTGGGTAACTGGGAGGGATTTCTTCGTTTTACAATTGTTATTAAACTTCCCTGAGTACTGAGCACACAATGGAAGAATAGTATATAAATCTTCGGAAACGGATAACTGAAACAAACATGGTTTTGGCAATAAATTTCATCAGTTGGTCACACTAAGTGAAGTGCTTCCTCCTCTTTGACCTGCAGCTTTGCCAGCCAGTTATACTTAGTAGCCCTGGTCTGTTCAGGTATCATTCAGGTTATTAAAAGCATACCCATTTATAACAGGAAAACTCCAGACTTGCTCATTTCAGCATGGCGCTTTCAATCTAAACAGGCCTGAAAGACCTTTTTATTTAATTTACACTCTCCAGGCCTCAGCTGCTAGCTTTCCAGATGACTGATGCAATTCTCAAGTTGTTGAAGGGGGACACAGGGAGATCCCTAATGAAATCCACCCTGTAACTCTTCCAATGACAGCCTTCTAAAAACAGTTGGCTAAGAGGACTACAGTGGTACCTCGGGTTAAGTACTTAATTCGTTCCGGAGGTCCATTCTTAACCTGAAACTGTTCTTAACCTGAAGACCACTTTAGCTAATGGGGCCTCCCGCTGCCGCCACACATTTCTGTTCTCATCCTGAAGCAAAGTTCTTAACCCGAGGTACTATTTCTGGGTTAGCAGAGTCTGTAACCTCAAGCGTATGTAACCCGAGGTACCAGTGTATACTTAAAGCCCTGAGTTGCAGATAGTCATTGAGTTTTAAGAAACCATAGAAGAACAAAAGCAGCTTGGATTACACAGTTCCGTGTCAACTTTGATCAGTGGATAAATATTTTCAGGAATATTAGGGCAGTTTGCCTGTGTTCTGGCAATCATCTCTCAGCTTAATAAAGCCAGATATGACTTCATTTGCATATCATGGCAAGCCAAACTATAGCTTACTGGGTCCACACAAACGTGAACACATCTGGAAAGGAACTCCCATCTCTGTTTTTACAGCAATCCTTGGCTACTACAGCTCATGATTAGCAAGGCCAGAGCTTAACCACAAGCCTTGGTTTGGTTGACAAGCTGTGCCAAAAAAAATGTGACCCTCAGATTGAAAAGATTTCCACAGCCCTGTGCTTCATGGCATGAGAAAATCAACCGTTTGCAGTAGAAAAACATCTCAACTTGGTCCTAAAGGAATGTGTGAAATGGCCCAGAAGCTTATTTAATAAATAAGAATACAACCAGGCCTTGGACTAATATTCTATGGCCTTTTAAATGGGTGTGAGAGAAGGGGGTTATTGTTTTGTTTTTGTTTAACTGATTATTTTGTGCTTTTATACTGTATCTTTATGTTGTGAACCGCCCTGAGATCTTTGGATGAAGGACCGTATATAAACTTAATAAATAATAAAATAATAAAAATTAGCTGAACCTCTGCTTTCCAAGGTGAATGTTCTCCTGGAGTGGAAATCCTCATTATTATTTTCCCCTCCTGCCATTATGTTCTCTGTACGTGCATAACAATTTCTTACGCTATTTACACTGTAGTGACTGCTTTGCAATTGCAATGACTCTGGTGACTTTATTCATCTGAGGCATGGTCAGCTCATGTTGGCAGGCGGCATACCATCAAAAGGTAGATAATTATAGTGTAATTGTATAATGTGCTTTTATATTTAGAGCACTACTCTGTCTTAAATGGAATAGCCAGGAAGAAGGTAGTAAGTCTTAATTTTTGTTCACTAAACAGGTCACAGCTCTCCATACAGTCAATATTTAAATTCATAATCTACTTTCTGAAATTCCTTTAGCTGAAAATGGAAATATGGAGTGCATATGGAATACCAACTCAATGGATGCTTTGCAACTGTCTTGGGTAAGGAATGGAGGATTTTCCAACGTAGACAACAATGACATTGCAAATATATAGTTTGCCACCACATTTCCTGAAGGAACTGTGACTCACTTTGGTCAAACCCTCCCATTTCTGTGTCATAATCTTTGAAACTAAACATCAAAGGCTAGGATATAACTATGCTTCAATTATAGCTAAATGCATCCTGTATTCAGAAGGACCAAGTAGTTTAATGTTCAGTTAATAATAGTGAACTCATGTGGTTTGATTTTTCTGTTTGGAAGCAAAATAGGACAACCCCCAAACAGCGGAGTGTTTCCTACATACTCTCCCCAGTATGAAGAACAGAATTTGAAATAAAATAAATGTTTAAAAAAAAACCCCAAATGGCCTGACAATAACCTATGAGCTTTTTATGGGCTTAAGTATGCTGCAAGCTGCCCAGAGTGGCTGGGGAAACCCAGCCAGATGGGCAGGGTATAAATAAATTGTTTTAAGTGTGTCTGGTTTTTTGTGTGTGTTTTTTAAGTGTTTTAAATTGTTTAATGTGCAAATTGGTGTGACACAGCAGTTTAGAAGGAAAACATAAATTGAAACACAGTCATACCTCAGGATAAATATGCTTCAGGATAAGTATTTTCGGGTTGCGCTCCGCGGCGACCCGGAAGTAACGGAGTGCGTTACTTCCCGGTTTCGCCACTCGCGCATGCGCAGTCAAAATGACGTCACGCGCATGCGTGGAAGCAGCGAAACGCGACCCGCCCAGTCGTGTCTTACGTTCTGTTCAGGATGCGAACAGGGCTCCAGAACGAATCCTGTTTGCATCCCGAGGTACCACTGTAACAACAACAACTATTATTTTCATATGTGCAGAATCACAGCTTTGGCTGTACAGCCTTATAACCATTAAGAGGTTTAAGCTTGCTATAATAATCCCAAACACCAAAGAAGCAAGCAATTTGAAATATAAGCAACAGGACTGTATTAAAGCAGTGACCTGAAGATACACTGTCAACAAGCAACTCTAGAAGTACCATCAATCAGAACTTTACTTTTTTTTTTTTACATCTCTCACTAATTATTTATAAATTTTGCTTCATTTTTGGATCTCTGTTTTGTGGATGTGACACTTCGTGTAAATATCTCTTTATTTTCCAGGCTCTGCAGGCGCACACATTTAAAAATGCAAAAGTAGGCAAAATATTTTAGGCACAGTTTATTGTTTATAGAGTTAATAACAAATAAATTGACAAACAGATTCAATTACAACAACAACAACAACAACAACAACAACAACAACAACAACAACAACAACAACAACAACAACATAATAATAATAATAATAATAATAATAATAATAATAAATTTTATTTATATCCCGCCCTCCCCAGCCAAAGCCGGGCTCAGAGCGGCTAACATCAAAGTATAATACATTAACATAAAATCAGACAATCAATTAAAATACATCCTCAAATCAGATCAGGATCAGAATAAAATCCAATCGGATGGCAACCCGCAGATTAGGGTTGGGTACCTTAAATGCTCACCAGGCCCAACTGTTTGTGCTGAACTTATATGGGCCTGTGAGAAAAATTGGGAGGCCACTTTCATGCAAGTTCTTATGAAAGGGGAGAGGGAGTCAGACTGAACCCCGACCAAAGGCCTGGCAGAACAGCTCTGTCTTGCAGGCTCTGCGGAAAGATGTCAAGTCCCGCAGGGCCCTAGTCTCTTGTGACAGAGTGTTCCACCAGATTGGAGCCGCAGCCGAAAAAGCCCTGGCTCTAGTTGAGGCCAGCCTAACCTCTCTGTGGCCTGGGACCTTCAAGATGTTTTTATTTGCAGACCGTAAGTTCCTCTGTGGGACATACCAGGAGAGGCGGTCTCGTAGGTACGAGGGTCCTAGGCCGTATAGGGCTTTGAAGGTTAAAACCAGCACCTTAAACCTGATCCTGTACCCCACCGGGAGCCAGTGCAGCTGGTATAGCACCGGGTGAATGTGATCTCACAGCGAGGACCCCGTAAGGAGTCTCGCCGCGGCATTCTGCACCCGCTGGAGTTTCTGGGTCAGTCTCAAGGGCAGCCCCACGTAGGGGAACATTGCTAACTGTTGAAAAGGCAGGGCCTATCACTTAAGTCTGTGGTGCTATAATGTAAGTAGATGTACAAGTGATTTATCAAAAAGCAACAACTGCTAACTTTCAGAATAGGGTGATAAAATCTTACAGGGTTTGGAGGTTTATCCACAGCATCTTTCCACAGACATTGTGTCTTTAAAAGAAACTGATGTATGCAGTGTTTCTAACGGCCTGTGAAATAGCTGATCTGAAGTAGCTATCACTGTAGAAAAATGTTGCACATATTGGACAGTCTGTTATTTTTCTATTTGGAATACACTTTCCCTATCATAGTACAGTCGTACCTTGGAAGTTGAACAGAATCAGTTCCCAAAGTCTGTTTGACTTCCAAAACATTCAGAAACCAAAGCGCGGCTTCTGATTGGCTGGGAAAGCTCCTGCAGCCAATTAGAAGCCGCGGAAGCCATGTTAGACATTTGGCTTCCAAAAATAGTTTGCAAACTGGAACACTCACTTCCAGGTTTGCGGCGTTCGGGAGCCAAAAGGTTCAAGAACTAAGTTGTTCGAAAACCAAGGTACAATTATTCAAAGCCCAGCTATCACTCCTTTCCCTTTAGGCTCATCTTTTTATTGTGCATTGTGATGGAGAAAGTCAACTTATGAGTCGGGTTAGAATGCCTATTTTGTTATTATGGTATGAAGGATTCTTAAATATACAATGAGAGTTTCAGAAATATTACTTATTAAAATAAGATGTTGGCAAAATTCCCTAACTTATGTCAACTCGTAGTGTTAATTGGGTGCACATTAAAAGTACAGGACTCCCAAGTGTGAAGACTGTACAAATACAGGTGTATGAGGGGGGAAAGGGGGGGGAATGTCATTAAAACAAACATTAAAATAGTTTGTGGTATCTGCTGTTGTTTCACATCAGACACAACAAACTAATTAATGAACTCATTTCAGTTTTTTAAAAAATTTAGCTCGTAACTGCTTACAACGTTAGGAATAACTAGTAATAAAGGAATATCCAATTTAGCACCAGTTAGTCATTCCCACCATTTAACTCATACGTAAAATGCTAACATAAAAAGCCACTCTGTAAAATTATAGCCAAAACTGAACATACAAATTCTAAGTTACTTTATCAAGCAAGTAAACATGCACAAAACGAAAGTTTTCTTAAGGGCATGCATGCAGCAATCTGATTTATTTCTAATCCATTCCTGTAGCTTTGCCAACAGATGTCAGCATTGCTCACGTTAGTTCAACTCCGAGCACTGCTGCAGCAGTTGCTGATCATTTGGCTGAAAACTGCTGCATGATAGTATGAAACTGGCTTCACAATATCAGAATATTAAAGGCTTTATTGCCTGGAACCCAATAATGGTCTGTAAACATCTGAGGTTGTAGCATTGCTGACGCTAATCAGGCATGGGCCTGAGCAGTCTCTTGGATAGGAGATTACTGTGAGTCCCGTATTCAGGGTAGAACAGAAGTCTTATAAATTATACATTAAAAAGAAGAGCTAATTAACTATGTCGTTAGCGGACTATTTCATAAACAGCAGTTTGAATCAATAGCAATTACTAAAGTCATTGATAAGAACTACTCACATTTAGGTCCAGGCGCAGTGAATTTCTGTCAGCTCTCTCTGACTCACTGAAACAGGTAGATGGATAAGATTCTCCCAACCTGCAACCTAAAACCCAGGCATCGCCATCTTTATTTGTGGCATGTATATTAGCTGCCTGTTCTGAAAAGTCATTCTTCAAAGCAGCATCTGCTGGAATACCTAAATGATTTTAAAGAAGAAGAAAATTATCCCCACTTATGAGAACTGCGGTGTGCCACTTGGAGCTTTACAGTACCACAACGGAAAGAGTACTATAAATTTGGCTTTCATTTGATTGACAAGATTTCAGTAGCCCGTCTTGGGTGTCCATTTTCTCGCAGCTTCATCTGAAACAGACTCAAAAGTTCATAGCTCCTTTGCAAAAACTCCTATGCTCTATACCAAAAACAGATTTCGTAGGCACACCCTGATTACAGATGATCGACTCAACAGGTCTCCCAATCAAACCTGGATTAGAGAACTAGAAAAATGCTTGTCAACAGGTAAGCAGGAGCAGGAATGGAGAGAGAGCCTGAGTAGTACCGTGGTTCTTGACATCCCAGAGCATCTTTGTATCCTTTGTACGCAGGGTTGACTTTTATCCCTTTGGACGGCCAAGTGACCAAGGGTCAGGAGGGAAAGTTTTGCCCCCAGTGAAGCATATCCCCATTAGAAGAATGTTACTTTAACTCATTCATATACGGAAAATAAAACCAAGAGATGTACATGGGAACACTTGTCATATTTAACATGGACCAGACCGTGATGATCCTGATTCCTTGTGCTAGATCTTTTCCAGCCACATGAAACATATTTAAAGGTAAAGGTAAAGGGACCCCTGACCATTAGGTCCAGTCGTGGCCGACTGGAGTTACGGCGCTCATCTCACTTCACTGGCCGAGGGAGCCGGCGTACAGCTTCCAGGACATGTGGCCAGCATGACTAAAACCGCTTCTGGTGAACCAGAGCAGTGCACGGAAACGCCGTTTACCTTCCCGCCGGAGTGGTACCTATTTGTCTACTTGCACTTTGACGTGCTTTCGAACTGCTAGGTTGGCAGGAGCAGGGACCGAGCAACGGGAGCTCACCCCGTCGCGGGGATTCGAACCGCCGACCTTCTGATCGGCAAGTCCTAGGCCCCGTGGCTTAACCCACAGCGGCATTACTTTGCTCCTAAGAACTTCATGGGAGAAACTGAGCATCAAGCCCATTCCTATCTAAGGGTCCCCACCATAAGTTCCTGTCCCACCACAGATTCTCTCAGTTCATGCACAATATGTGTGAAAAATGATTCATGCGTCGAATGGGGCAGCTGTGCCACTGGCCTTGCCTCAGCATTTAACAGGTGACTCAGCCCCACCCACCAGTGTCCCTGATCACACACAGGGTTTTCCGCACCCATTGAGGCTTATTTGAATAGGCTCCTCTGACCTACTCAGATGGTCAGGATAGCAGTGTGACTTTGGGAGCAGAGCCAGGGTGCAGCCCCCCACTGTCTCTTTCAAAGCATGGAGGGGGACAGTGTGACAAAGAGACAGAAACCAGGAACTGGCTATAAACACATTTGAATGGATGCTAAATGCAACAGCATTTAGCACCTGAGCAACTTCCAGTTATCATTTTACATACCATGCCACAAAACCATGAGAAAATACAAAAGAAATTGGCTCCGTATATGGAGGTGTACTGCAGTTTTGAAGTAGGGGGGCCACAGGCCACTGCAGCAGTAGAGACTAGCATAGACTGAATGGATGTGGGGCTGCCATGGGGAAAATATGGTGAACAGACAGAAACGGAGAACAAGAGCATAGTATGAAAGCTGCACAAGATTGAGGGAAAATGAGGTACATGTTTGGATGCACAGATCTATATATGAGAAGCACACTTGCAGATACGAAGTCCCAAAGGATGGAGTCACACTAAACAGAAGGTACCAGATAGAAATAATATTTATGTAATATCATTAATACTTACAGCCGGCCTTTCACTGAATGTTCCCAGGACTGGTTACATAAAATATCACAATTTTTAAACCAATGCAATACATTAAAATCATTAAAACCACTAAAACTGAACAAAATATCTTAATATTTAAGGAGCTGTTTTGACATTCTCTGTCTGTGTGTGTACACTTTTGGTGCAAAATTGGCTCCTGGCTTAAGAGTTTTGTCTCCCACATCTAAGAACTAACTTGACTTAAGGATTTTGTGCACTTGCATGAATGCATACAGCAGAAGACTGACAAGCTTTCCAGAATGCCAATAACCATTAGAAGAGGATCAGAGGTCTACAGCAAAGTTGCATTTCTCGCTTTACAAATAAATATCCTTGTTCAAGCACAACAACCGCAATTTAATCAGACAGAGCCAGTAAAGATTATTGTTAACCTGATTAGGTAACATGGTCGCGTATCAAGGACTTCTGGTACAATGGAGAATGCAACTGTGTTCCAACCATTATCTCCCATGGCCACTCTTTGTCCCGGCTTGGACTTTTGGGAGTAGTTTTAGGAATTGGTCTTAGAAATATATCATACAGTTGAAGGGGTAGGACACTCACTGACAGTGAATGTAACAAAAACCAGAGACTGTTATGAGGAAGACTGATAAACATCAAATATGTGTTGAATGATGAACACGCTGCTGAGCAAAAACTAGTCAGGTGAAAATGATTCCAAATTCGACAAAATTCCTGCTTAGGCCATGTTCACATAAACTTCAGTTTCGTGAACTCTTGGCAGTGTAAATTTCTTCAGAACTCTCACTAAAGGCATATTCACATGGCTCTTTGAGCGCATAACATCTATAGGGTTCTCTCCCCCTTTTAAAATCAGTTTGTGGTGATTTTCAATTGCACTGCCACAGGCTTAGCAGACCATGTGACCACCAAGCTGAATTTATATTGGATATGATTTTGATGTTTATTTGAAACTGGTGAACAACCCAATCACCACATGGTCTTATCAGTTGCCTGAGTGGCTCATACAGAAGGACTATGTGGCTCCTGTGCAAATAGGTCCTGTGAGAGAAGTATCGCAGTACAAAGAAACACTTTCTCATGAGAAATTCCAAGTAAGGAAAACCTGAAAACTTTTAGCTGCTAATGCTGGGGGTGTTACACATGGAAACATAAGTGCTACAGTCCCCTTCTTAAATAAAATATATTCTTGTGACAGTTCCCCTTGTGAACAAAAGTGCAGTTCAGTAGTGTAGCCAAGGCACAAATGAAAATAGAAATCAATGATTGTCTTTATTTCTTAAAATCCCTAAGATCTAGCGCCCTCTAGAGTTCAAAAGATGCAACAATCCCATGCATATAATATCATAATATACTAAGAAAGTAAATCAATTAAAACTACAGTATTATCTTATAGGAACAGAAAGGGAGGTGTGGCAAGATAGAATACAGCATCTACGAATGTGACTGGGAGAAATGATTAAATAACAGAATAAGCACAACCCATTTTGTGAAATATTTTTCACATGGAAAGAGGTGATCAAAATCAACAGCATTATCTCATAGCATATAACCATACTATATTAGGCACCATCTATAACTGTTATGGGACGCGGGTGGCGCTGTGGGTAAAACCACAGCGCCTAGGACTTGCCGATCGTCAGGTCGGCGGTTCGAATCCCCGCGGTGGGAGTGCGCTCCTGCTGCTCGGTCCCAGCGCCTGCCAACCTAGCAGTTCGAAAGCACCCCCGGGTGCAAGTAGATAAATAGGGACCGCTTACTAGCGGGAAGGTAAACGGCGTTTCTGTGTGCTGCACTGGCTCGCCAGATGCAGCTTGTCACGCTGGCCACGTGACCCGGAAGTGTCTGCGGACAGCGCTGGCCCCCGGCCTCTTAAGTGAGATGGGCGCACAACCCTAGAGTCTGGCAAGACTGGCCCGTACGGGCAGGGGTACCTTTACCTATAACTGTTATAAAAACTGTGGTTATGATCCTGGCACACTTAAGTGCTTTTAGGTCTCCATGATTTTACGAAAGGCTATTTTAAGTTTCCTATTGAAAGCTTGCAGCACCATCTTATGCATGTTTACTCAAAAGCAAGTATGTGCTCAATGGGGCTTACTCTCAGATAAGTAAATACAGTTGGGTCATGCCCGATATTTTAAGAAGACACTATAATTAAAAAATTGTTGATAAAAACAGACTTGTTTCCAATAAGAACCATGCAGTTGTTCATTTAGCAAAGGACCATAATTCTGCTCAGTGAAGATATTTCAACCGCATATTTCAGCTTAGGGCCACACTACACATTGCACTGCAGGTTAGTGTTTCATTTGTGTTTCCAGGACTGTGGACCTGCAAGTACAGGGCAGTATACTACTACTATACTACTACTATACTACTGATACTAATACTAGTAGTAGTATTACTACTAGTAGTAGTGGTGGTGGTAATAATAATAATAATATTAATGCATCCACAGGGGGTCAGGTGAGGAAGATGCAGACAATGTATTTGGTGGTGGTAGGTGGACATAGTGTTTTACCTTACTCCCAGCATCATTTCCCAGTAAAAAGTTGCCCTCCCCACACTAAAAGGTAAAGGTACCCCTGCCCGTACGGGCCAGTCTTGCCAGACTCTAGGGTTGTGCGCCCATCTCACTCAAGAGGCCGTGGGCCAGCGCTGTCCGAAGACACTTCCGGGTCACGTGGCCAGCGTGACATCGCTGCTCTGGCGAACCAGAGCCGCACACGGAAACGCCGTTTACCTTCCCGCTGGTAAGCGGTCCCTATTTATCTACTTGCACCTGGAGGTGCTTTCGAACTGCTAGGTTGGCAGGCGCTGGGACCGAACGACGGGAGCGCACCCCGCCGCAGGGATTCGAACCGCCAACCTTTCGATCGGCAAGCCCTAGGCGCTGAGGCTTTTACCCACAGCGCCACCTGCACTTCAGTAAAAAAACAAAACGAGAAGTTAGATCAATCACAGATTTCCTGTGTCATGTTATTGGGAATGTGTGGCATGGTTTCTCCTTTAGGATGACCTCAACTTGGAAGATATTCCACAGGCCCCGGCTGCTGCTTCCCAACCCAGCCACTGTCACGTGGAAGAGACATTGTTAGCAAAACCCTTTTAAAGGACTAAACAAGGACAGCAGCAGAATCTTCTTGTTTGTTTGTTTGTTTGTTTGTTTGTTTGTTTGTTTGTTTGTTATTTTATTTTTTTGCCTTTTCAGATGAAATCTTCTGGAGGACAGATGTGTCAAGTTTTACTGCCAGAGGAAGGCAAAACACATCATCATTCACACACGCAAAAAGGCTCCGTCAGAAGTAGCCCAAATGAATTATGCATCTGGTTTAAAGTAACCTAGTGCTTGGTTTTCCAGAATCACTGCGACATTTCCTCAACGAGAGGAATTAAGGCATGCTGTTGTTGTGTGCAACAGCATTTATTAACAAAAAGGTCATAGCATTGAAGAGTGCAATTCAACTGTCTTTGGTTCATCAACTGGGGGGAGGGGGGGGTGCTGGCATTAGGATGAGACAGAAGACTCCCAATGCCACCGGAAGTGGAGAAATACTGCCTTAACTGAACACATCTGTGTAAATGCCTGGGAAAGTTTCTGCAGGTGGAGTTCCATCCACAGACACCTAAAAATGGGCCGGAGTTGTGGGCACCACAAGAGGAGAACTGCCAATACCTAATATCCACGGTCATGAGGCAAGGTGACGATCCACAGGGGCCCTTTGTGGCTTAGGGCCCTCGTATTTAAGGGACCGCTTCCTGATATGCCCCGCAGAGGACCTTAAGGTCCATGAATAATCATAGTTTAGAGGTCCCGGGCCCTAAGGAAGTCAGACTCTGTCCCATGAGATCAGGGCCCTGCAGGATTTAACTTCCTTCCGCAGGACCTGTAAGACAGAGCTATTCCGCCTGGCTTTCAATTTGAATTTAGCCTGATCTTTTATTCCCCTTCCTTCCCTTCCCCTCCCCTTTTTATGAAGATTACCCGCTCTGGGATCCCACAGCTAATTCTCCCCTGGTCTCCTGGCTGGCCCAAATAGGACTAATTTAGCCAGCTAGCCCTGGTGATCATCTAATGTTTATTGGATGGATTTCCCCTCTAAATTGATTTTTGAATTCTGAATTTATTGTTATTCACGTTTTATACTGTATTTTATGCAGTTTTTGTTGTTGCATCAATTAAGCGTTTTAAATTTGTTGTTAGCCACCCTGCTGAGCCTGGTTTTCTGAACCAGGAAGGGCAGGGTATAAATAAAAATTGTTGTTGTTGTTGTTGTTGTTGTTGTTGTTGTTGTTGTTGTTGTTGTTGTTATTATTATTTAGCCTCCAAATAATGCATCGCCCGTTGCCACTGCCATGTGCTCCTTGGAGACCAGATCTGCTTCCAGCTCAGAAGCCCCTTACCCCAATGCTGCCTCTGCCGTGGCCTCTCAGAGAAAAGGAGGCACTGCTGGTTTCCACCCACCCCTGGGGAAGAGATGATGGAGGCTGCCCTTTGGGGTCTCCTGGACTCTGGACCTGCCCAGCATGATTCAGAGCTGACCCATTCCTCCCTCTTAGTTCCCAATGTAGATCTTTATTCCCTTGTTTCTGGTGGAGATATTCATCCACCCCTTCTTCCCTGGTGGGAGGGTGTACAGGCATGGCAGACATCTAAACCAGGACATGACACAAGTACAGTGGTACCTCGGTTCTCGTTCCAGAAGTCCATTCGAGTTCCGAAACATTTGAAAACTGGAAGTGGAAGCCTCAATATGGAAAACTCAAAATGGAAACCGTGTATCCTGTTCGACTTCTGAGGCGCGTTCCAAAACCGAGGTGTTTACTTCTGGGTTTTCAGCGTTCAAGTTCTGAAATGTTCGACTACAGAGTTGTTCAAAAACTGAGGTACCACTGTAATTCCCCTGCCGTTGACACCAATGGGAAGATGATACACAGTACAGTGGTGCCCCGCAAGACGAATGCCTCGCAAGGCGGAAAACTCGCTAGACGAAAGAGTTTTCCGTTTTGGAGGTGCTTCGCAAAACGAATTTCCTATGGGCTTGCTTCGCAAGACGACAATGTCTTGCGAGTTTCTGCTGGTTTTTTTCCTCCCCCCCTTTTTCTAAGCCTCTAAGCCGCTTATCAGCTGATCCGATCAGCAGATAAGCTGCTAAAAGCCGCTAATAGCGCTAATCCACTAATCCGTCAATGGGCTTGCTTCGCAAGACGAAAAAACCGCTAGACGAAGAGAATCACAGAACGGATTATTTTCGTCTTGCGAGGCACAACTGTATAGATATTGCTCTCCCCACCTCGTGTTTTGCCCCTCCTTTCATGAGCTGGATATAGTTTTGATGTTGTGAATGTTCTGAAGAAGTAGCTACCACAGATCCTGCCTCACTCTTCCCCAGAAATGTCACTGTGCGTGTTCTGAATGCTTTTATCTTAAGTCTGTGGGTCAGATCTGGTGCGAGTCCTTATCTATTAAACTATTTGCCATGAAATCAGCTCCGTTTTAAATGCTTGGTAGTTTAAAATACCAAATGCTATTCATGAGCAGGGTGCCCAACAGAAAATGACCGTGCTAAGCAAAGAATACCTGAAGTCGGTTCCAACAAGGGACATTAAATAAGAGTTTAGCAGGTATTGTGAAGAAAAAAACCCTGTTAATTTCTACACAGAAGAAAGCCCAAGTATGTTTGATGGGGGTTGCTCTTTGGTAACTGTGTACACAGGATTGCAGCCCA
The DNA here is from genome assembly GCF_965112155.1 of Podarcis liolepis. NCBI lineage: Eukaryota > Metazoa > Chordata > Lepidosauria > Squamata > Lacertidae > Podarcis > Podarcis liolepis. Next base: position 40,936,629 of record NC_139554.1, read on the forward strand.
ACTCTTTTGTATAGAAATCAAAAGGGATCTAAAAGGGATTACTTTTAAGCCCCTTGCCAGGTAAGTTTTGAAAACCTCTAAAAACAGAGTCAGCAATAAGATGCTGATATTCACTCCTTCATTTAATTTTACAAATCATAAGTACCAGATAAGAGAAACTAAAGAATAACATTGTTAAATCTGGGTGTAGTTCAAATTTTCATTCTAATTTATGATGTTTTGTTGCACAGATTTTCCATACTTTTACTCACCGGGCTAAATTGATTTTCCATTGGTTTTGGTCTGGGCATGTGTCAACAAAGTTGCATAATATTTTCCAACTATTTTTAGTATGGATAAAATTTAAGAAGACAAAATTGTGGAGCTTTAAAAAAAATAAAAAACAGATTATTCCATCCATTAAAATTACTTTCATGAAGGTATCCAATCATTTTTTCCTGGCCAAACTTACAGGCTTGCCTTCTGACAGTGCGGGGACAATCTGTCTCTACCACAAATGCTACCAATTATCCGGTCTGCCCTCCTTGACACGTTCTTCCCCTTGCTTTTTCCTCTCTCTCGGTTTTCCTTTCACCAGCTTCATCCTGCCTCTGTGGGCTACACTTTCCCAGTCCCAGGAGAAGCAAGGTTTGCGAATGTGGCACCCATGGGTGCAGCAGCAGCACCCTCAAAGTTCTCCCCTGTTGCCATAAAGCCTCTGAGTCACCAGCCCCAGCACTTACTACCCCCTTCGTCAGAAGGTGGCATTCCTTTTTTCTTCCTTGAAAAGCACATACAGCTGAAGGAGAAGGTTAGAAGAAAAGCACATACAGCTGAAGGAGAAGGAGAAGGTTAGAAGAATTTCTCTAGTTTTGTGGCTTGTGGGAAGGTGACACTGATCTGGGAAGAGGAGGGAGAGAAGTGACCAGTGACTGTAGGGTAGCGCTCACTCAAAGATCCAAATGGATCTTGAAATGTTGGCAACCTCTGCAGTAAAGGCTTCTCAGGCTTCTTATTCTTGACTCCCCCATCCCATCTCATCTGTGTGCCATTTGAACTACATTATTTATATTTGTATGACCAGCAATGATGTTAATGATTCCATGATGTTAATGATTCCACAGTTAGTAGTTCTCATACATCTCTGGATCCAGGGAGTGTCCTGGAAAAACTGAGGCATCCTGGTTTTTTTCTTGAGAGGATGGTGGCCATTTTGGGTGCCATGATCTCTCGTGATTTCGTGTTGTGTTTCCTCCACTGTAAAAGCTCTTGGGGGGCATGATCTCACGTGGCACCCCAAAATATGTTTTTGGGCACTATGCCCCCAAAAGTGCTTTTTCGGGGGGGGGTGTGTGGATTTTAGTGCAAAATGGCCACCATCCTTCTGCAAGAAAAAACAGGAAGGTGGCATCCCAGAAGATGGCGTCTGTTGAGGGTATGGTGCTACTGCCACTATCAAGGTGTTCCTGTTAATATACAAAGCCCTTAACAACTTGGAACCAGTTCACCTATGAGATCACCAGACCTCATATGTGTCCACTCGACCGCTTTGATCAGCAGAATCAGCACTTTTACAGGTGCCACGTAATACTTGATTGTTTAGTGTGGCAGCACCGACACTGTAATTTTTGTTTGTGCCTGCTGAATACACTTTTATTTATACAAGCCTACCCAGATATTTAGAAAGTCTGTATGACTTTTAATTTGTTTTAGTCTATTCCATTGTGGTTTTAACTTTCTATATGTTTTTAATTGTGGCTGTAAATCTTCCAATGATAATTTTATTGTTTTATCTTTTTTTGTAAACCCCTTTGAGGTTTTTTCCTATTAAAGCAGGACATAAATTTAAACACACAAATAAATGATGGCCAACCTGGTGGTCTCCAAATGTTATTGACAACTCCCAGAATACCTGACCATTGGCTTGAGTTAAGCACCCAACACATCTGAAGAGAACCAACTTGGCAAAGGCTGGGCTAAAGCCATAATGGGACTTGACCTGGAAATTAGCATTCCATTTGTTAATAAGAATGAAATTGAAGCCTTTGAATCAATACAGCTTTAAAAAATATATATTTCCTGATTTAAAACAAAAAGCCCATGCAAAACCTGTTTCACCTGTACCAGCTACAGAGGTTCACCTAGGAGCTCCTTACGAAAAACAAAGCCAATAATGAAGCATCAGTAAAACAAAAGTGTATCGTGTAATGACTGTGCAAATACACAGGCTAACTCAATGCAATATTTAAACAGCAGGCAGCTAACCTGGAAATAAGCTACGATACGAAAACAAGCTATCCTCTGAAATATGCTCACATCCAGATACACTTCCCCAAATTAAAAGGAAGGTTAATTTTATAGCTAATTTTAGAATTCCTTCCTTTCCATTGCACTTTTATCCAGTTTGCTACACTTTAAATTTCCAAAAAGTCCCAGGATAGATCAGTGAAGATCTGACCTTAATTTGCCCTCATTGCAAAGTGCTTTAATATATACTGTACAGCTGAATATCTATTTCAGAAAATGCATTGTGCCAGTAGATTCTTTCTGATCAGGGCCAGGGCAAGACATTTTGGTACCCGAGGCGAACCACAAAATGCCACCCTCCCACCAGAGGAGAAAAATGTGTAAAGTGAAGATCTACATCATAGAATCACAGAATTGTAGAGTTGGAAGGGTCCATGAGGGTCATCTAGTCCAACCCCCTGAAATACAGGAATCTTCTACACCAGGCTTCCTCAACCTCGGCCCTCCAGATGTTTTGAGACTACAATTCCCAGCATCCCTGACCACTGGTCCTGCTAGCTAGGGATCATGGGAGTTGTAGGCCAAAAACATCTGAAAGACCAAGGTTGAGGAAGCCAGTGGGGCTCGAACCCACAACCCTGGGATTAAGAGTCTCATGCTCTACTGAATGGCCTCTGCACCTGCCCAGCGTGATTCAGAGAAGGCCCGTTTCTCCCCCATGACAGCTTTTAATCAGTGGCGTAGCGTGGGTTGTCAGCACCCGGGGCAAGGCAAGTAATTTGCGCCCCCTAACCCGTGGATTTGCGCCCTCTAACCCTAACCCCCAGATGTTGTGCCCGGTGCGACCGGCCCCCCCTGCACCCCCCACGCTACGCCACTGCTTTTAATTACCTTTTCAACCTCACAGGTTGATTTAACCCCCCCACCCTCCGCCCTTGTTCCCGACATAGATCTTTATCCTTCCCTTGTTCCTGAACCTGGGAAACTATTTTGCTAAAGGAAGTAGCACAGATGCTGTATCTTCGCAAGCCCCTTTTCCTTAATTGCAGCAGTTCACCACTAGCTATGGGGAGATATGGCAACTCTCCACCAAAACCTCCAGGGTGGAAAGAGCTCGAGAGCGCAGTATGATGGGTGAGCAGCAACCTCAAAGCAGAAAAGATATAAAGCTCACAATGCTTAAACACCACCAGTTTATAAAACACCACAATCTGGATTACCACCATTCCCCACAACCTGACCTGCTTCTATAGATACCTCTTCTTTCTCACTATTTGATGGACTAGAAATCGGAACACTTGTTATATCTAAAGGTTAGCAAGCCAGCTCTTTCAATTACCTTCAGCAAGCTCTGCTTACATACTAGCATAAGGTTACCTTTGTGGAATCCCGAATTCTTTACGATGCCACAGAAACACATGTCTTTCCTTCGCAAACTGGAACGATTCTTTCTCCACTGTAAACACGCTTTCAGCTGTCCTCCTTCTTTTGAAAGAAAACAGTTCGAAAAAGAGCTCATCTCTCTTCAAAGGGGTCTAACTAACTTGATCAAAATAAAGTATTATTATTATTAAGGCTGTCTACATCTGCACACTGCATTCGCTGTGCTCTAATTTTGGACTGGGTACTGAATCACTGCTGCAACACAGTGGCCTTAAAATCCCAAGCCAAGCCAACACCCAAACCTTTATAGCTATTGTTTCCTAACCTTTGGTCTCAAATAGGTACATATATTAAAATAGCTCTCCAGTCCTCTGTGACAGCCTAATAAAGTCAGGTAAAGCTCTAGTACATTGTCCCAGGATCCAATAATGCTGAAAGTATTCAGCATTATGGATTTATTTTGGGTGATGACGTTCTACAAGAATGGGTGTAGTAAGCAAAATTGTAGAAATTTTATTTATAGAGTTTTGTTTTTGTGGTTTTTTTTAAATCACAAGCTAATGTGGAAATGGGGAGAATTGAAATGCGGAATAATGAGAAACAGAGAGAAACCAAAATGGATCCTGATCTATGTTTCTGCATGTTGGCATCCATCTGTCTCAAGAGACAATGGAGTTCACTTCCGGGGGTGAAGTCAAACTGCTGCATTAGCGGCAATGAGGTGACCTCACTGAGGCACAAGCCTGTGCGGTGTGTATGGAGCTCCAGGGCTGCCCACAAGACAAAAAAAACCCTTTTGTCCTCGCTGATGTGGTCCAAAGGAAAGCAGAGCAATACATTTGGCACCAGCTTGGCCGCAAGAGATGCGAGGAGGAGGAGTTTGGATTTGATATCCCGCTTTATCACTACCCGAAGGAGTCTCAAAGTGGCTAACATTCTCCTTTCCCTTCCTCCCCCACAACAAACACTCTGTGAGGTGAGTGGGGCTGAGAGACTTCAAGAAGTGTGACTAGCCCAAGGTCACCCAGCAGTTGCATGTGGAGGGGCGGAGACACGAACCCGGTTCACCAGATTACGAGTCCACCGCTCTTAACCACTACACCACACCGGCTCACAAGGCACCATTTAACCATCTTAGGAACTCCACTCTGGATTTGTGTAGGGCTTACTCCTTAGCCTTTTCTTCCCCCAAAGATATCCCGCAAGGCAGTAGAGGTTTAGGATCAGAATTTTCCTTCTTCTGGAAGGGCTACTTTCCAAGGTTGACGGGCCCCATCTGCCCCTCACATCCCTCTACAACACATGCCGAAACTGCTGTCTTGACCCCTGGCCCACTACTGGTCTAGTCCAGGGGTCAGCAAACTTTTTCAGCAGGGGGCCGGTCCACTGTCCCTCAGACCTTGTGGGGGGCCGGACTATATTTTTTTTGGGGGGGGGGACAAATGAATTCCTATGCCCCACAAATAACCCAGAGATGCATTTTAGATAAAAGCACACATTCTACTCATGTAAAAACACACTGATTGCCGGTCCGTCTGCGGGCCAGATTTAGAAGGCAATTGGGGTGGATCCGGCCCCTGGGCCTTAGTTTGCCTACCCATGGTCTAGTCTGCTCAATCTGCCAGAGCTTGCCTTTGCATGCTCCCTGTGCAAACAGAACTGAGCCGGATGAAGCAATGGTCTGACTTCATATAAGGCAGCTTCCTGCGTTCCTTCCTTGTTTATCCAATCAGCTGCTGGTTTTCTGTTGTGCTGCAAGTAACATATGTTTGTTGCCTTTAACAAATGAGTACAGTAACCTAAGGCTATTCCAACTCTAAACATATTAAAAATATTTACCAAATAAAACATATCACAATCTCAAAAATGTTATAACACCACCTACTTGTGGCCAATTTTTCCATTAAAAAAAGAAAAAAGTAGAAGCTGGAAAAATAAAGAGCAACACACATTGCTAATTACAAAGTGTGGGAGACAGTTCCAGCTTTTGGAGAAGATCAGAAGGCTAACAATTTCCAGATGGATTAACTGGCAAGGTAACCATGGCCTCCTGCCAAGAAAATTATTCTCTGCCCTCAAGAGTCTTGAACAAATCTCTGAACACATAGACCTTTTTTGATGTTTCTCGTTCTATAGGAATTTATTTGTGGGGGGAACTTAGCCGCATCTTTATAGGTATTATTACTGCACCTATATAAGGCAACTGCACCTGAACAAAACAAAAGAAAACATGCATCACAGGTAGAAGCAGAACAGAGAAGCCTGGCATCTAGGATTCAAACTTAAGCACCTTACATTTCATATATTCACAGGGCCATCTCAATTGTCGCAGGAAAGTTGGCATTTCAAGCTCCCACTCTAGGTCACTGATCACAGGCAGAGCTGGATGCATGCAGTGATTATATTAGGAAAACCACAGAATAAGCTACAAAGTAGGAATTCACAGCCTCTTTTTTTTTAAAAAAAGCTGAGTTTTTAGCCCTTATGACTGCAACAATATGCTGACTTCTGACTGCATAGGTTCGACTTGTAAAACATACCACGCTTTCAACAAATACTTTTAGCCTGTTGAAATATAATCTTTTAATTTGAAATGCAAATGATATTGCAAAGAAGTTGCCGCTTAAAACTGCTAGTATGAGGTATTAATCCCATCAAAGATAAAAAAGGAAAGACGCAACCAACCACTGCGCCATTCTATTTTTTCCTCCTTCTCTAACTCCTTCCTCTGTGTCAATCTGTGACAAAGTTAGAGAAACCTCATTATCATTTTATTCTCTTGCCTGAACAAGGAATGATTATCCTGGCACTCTGGCAGATTTCATCACTGCTCCTGCTCTGCAAAAAGTCCTGGAGCTGCACTTTCCCTCCCCTACTACAGGTGTAAAATAATTTTGTAGTCCAGAAATTCCAACGAAAGAGGAATGGCAGACGAAATTAATGGACTATGCAGAATTGAACAAAATGACAGGAAGGATTTGAAACCTGCGGGACCAGAGATTTACAGAAGATTGGAAGAAGTATATGAATTATTTGAAGAGCAACTGTAATCAACAAATTACGCTAGTAGGACTACAAGAAGTTTTGTAAGGAGAAATATACGAAGTGTTTTTCTACAAAGTAGAAAAAGATCGAGATATTGGTTATGAGTTTGAAATGTAATAGGGAAGATAAGAAATGCATACTGAGAGATTAGACTGGAAAATTTTCAGACAGGATTGATGCAAGTCAAAAATTTGAATAAGAAGTAAAAGTATCTTTAATTACTGTTGAAAACGATATTTTAAAAAAACTAATAAAAATTATATATATAAATAATGTAGTCCATGTAATTGGACACAGAAATGGATACCTGCGTAAGTACTTTTCGTATTAGAGCTGATTCACACACATTTTAGTTTTGACAGTTGCAGGAATCACACTCTGGGGTCAGAGAGCACCCCACCCCAGGAATTGTGTTTGGCACAGGAGCTTTCAGTGGGTGTTTTCTGCCAAGAAGAATCACAACATTTCACTTTTATCCATCCTTTAAATGGCAAAGGAGGAGGAGAAGGGAGTCATTTAGGAGAAGAAAGTATTGTGTAACTCTCCGCTTCCTTTTTTTACTGGCAATAGTTAATTCTGGCATAACTAAACAACACTCTAGACCCCAACTTGCCCTTAAAAAGCAGCCAGCTCAGATCTCTTTAAATATTTTTGTCATTTGGTTCATTTTGACTGTGCAGTGCAATTATACTACATTACTCAGGGAGGCATAACTGTCACATTTGAAAGTTCATGCGCTAACAAGAAATAAAGATCATTACCAGATCAAGTGTTCATTCCATAAAATAATCTGTCCCTGACACAAAGTACCAAGATTGAAGCAAGATACCTATTAACACCAGCGAGACAACTTCTGTCATCTCGGCTTTTGTACTAAAGATAAAACACAAGTTTAATGTTAAAAGCTCACCAGAATCCCATGATTTTCTTATGCATGTCTTTAATAGTAAATTCCAATGGATGAACAAAATTAGTACCCTAACATCACTTACAGGAACACTGAAAACAATCTGATATTCATACAGGTTATCAAAATATTGAAGGCTGCTTTAACTATTTTCTCTCTATACACTCAATGCAATGTGAGAACCATGCAAACCGCTTGGTCTCTAGTAAAATCGATTTTCTCTCCCCTTGGTTAAACATTGACTTATAGTCACTTATTTTTTCTTAGGTTATGTCAAAAGTAACTTAATATTCTGAACTATACATTTTGCTTCCATCAAAAGTGTCTAATTAGTTGCACTTCATCACACTTTCTCTTGAGGATAAGGAGAGAAGTGCCACAAAAGAACAAAGACATTTAAAGTCATTTTCCAGAAAATCCTTACACAGTCTATTGACTCCTTAAGTTCAAAAGTTAACTAGATTTAGTGGCTTTAGCTCACGGATTTAAATTACTTTTCAGTGTAATTCTCACATCTTATTATTCAAAGTAAAGCCAGTTAAAACCAGTATATTATTATTAGGCATACATATTACACTTTAGTGGTTGTAAAAGTAACTTCTCTGATACCTCCATGCAAATATTTTGAATGGATGTAATCCTTTGCCAGTTTCATGAATATGGGTAGAACCTAATGGGTGTCACTCTGCTAATGAAAGGCAATTTTGGGCAATTCCTCCTCCCCGAAGCGCACACACCCCATGTACCCTAGAGGGTTGCCCAGCAATCTGGAGCAAAAAATTCGGGGAAGGGAAGATACAAGGGGACACAAGTCAAAAAATACCTCTCTCCCTTTTCCATTGACAGATGTTCTGTTAGTTAAGAAGGATTCACCAGCCATTTAACTCTGGTTCAGATTATCATTGAACCATAGCTTAATCCTGGCATCATCATCATCATCGTTATAAGAAAAAACTGCTCCTTTTCCCTTATGGGGTACCCAAGAGCCCATATACAGTCCTTATGTAGGTTCTCTATCGGTAGGAGAAAATAACAGAGGCCAACCAGAGAATATTGAGAAGCAAAGCAGCTAGTAAGCCTGATCTTTATTAAACTGTTGCAACAGGGTGCTCACACACACCGCCCCCACGCAGGAGGGAGCAGGAACACAGAACAATGGTGTGCAAGCCCTTATATAGATTTTTGAAATTGCCACCCTGTAGCTCAAGATCCCCCCCAATACATCATACATACATCACAGAAGGGGTGGTCTACAGCAGAATCTTGTCTGGCAGGATACCTGATAATGGTCACTGATTGCTTTTACCTGGGTATCCTGGCCAGTCTTTTGTGATGGTAAATACTCAGTTCCTGAATCCAGGTCGCAGGCTCACCATATTCATACACAGATATGCCCTTAAGACAGGATTTGTGAGCAAATAGACCATGGAGAGGGTTTCCCATTTCCTTCCTCCTTTGAGAGAAACATTCGAAGTCAATTTGGGAGAGTGAAAATGGCTTCAGGACTGCCCTTCAGGCATGTGGCCCATATAATAATAATAATTTATTATTTATACCCCACCCATCTGGCTGGCTTTCCCAGCCACTCTGGGTGGCTTTCAACCGAATATTAAAAACAATATAGCATCAAATATTAAAAACTTCCCTAAACAGTTGTCTTTTAAAAGTAAAATATTTGTTTATTTCCTTGACATCTGAAGGGAGGGCGTTCCACAGGGCAGGAGCCACTACCGAGAAGGCCCTCTGCCTGGTTCCCTGTAACCTCACTTCTCGCAGTAAGGGAACCGCCAGAAGGCCCTCGGAGATGGACCTCGTGTCCAGGCTGGACGATGGGGGTGGAGACGCTCCTTCAAGTATACAGGACCAAGGCCGTTTAAGGCTTTAAAGGTCATCACCAACACTTTGAAATGTATGTTTCTGCCTGGTACATTTATGAACATTTATTTTATATCTTAGACCTTATAATTCTCACAACATCATCATCAATTATTTGTACCCCGCCCAGCTGACCGAGTTGCTAAATAAAATCAGGAAGACTTCCTTTAGCTCAATTCTGAATAGGCTCAGCTAATGTACATCATTTTAGAACATGTCAGATTGGGGGTGGGGGAATTATTATTCAGATGCCAATTCTGAATTCTGTCTGCATTATTATTATTATTATTATTATTATTATTATTATTATTATTATTATTATTATTATTTATATAAAACGTTTATCTCCCTTTACTACACATTTAGGACCTGCAAGCTTTCTTAGAAATCCCTTCATGTATTGATAAGGCAGGTTTTTTAAAAATACAAAACCCTTTTTAACACTATCATGGTGGTACAAACAGGAAATTGGTACTGCTCTTTTGTCCTGCAGAATACTGAATTGTTCATCTGTGACAACCATGAAACATTAAGCTGCGTCTGGGTTTTCATTCCAGTTTAATTCACTTTGCTACCCTTCAGTGATCGGCTTTGAGGAGGAAGCCACATTTACAAAGAAACAACACTACCAATGTTGCTTAAGAGTGTCCTGTTCAAAAACTATAACCGGAGACGCCTTTTCACAGTATCATAATGAGAACACATCAACAAACAACAGATCAGCTGTCTTTTTTTTCAAAGGGCCTGTAAAAGGTTCCTCTGTTTTGTAAACTGGTTTTTTTTTTTACTTAAGGGCACATCACAAGACTTTCCGACTGAATTCCTCTTATTAAGCTTGCTTGTTTCTTTTTAGATCAAAGATCCAATTTCTTGTTCCAGCAACTAGTTGCGGCGGGAGAGGCGGCTAGAGTCTTTGCTGGACTCAGGTAGTGTTGTAGCAATGGGGTATAGCCTTGAGCGGTATTTTTTCCTTCAAGTAAAACTTTCTCAAATACAACTTTGATCACTGAAAAATCGATGCTTCCTGCAGAAATAATTTCCTGTCTTTTGCGAAGACTGTAAAAAGCAATGGCTATTCTACAGGCCAGACTTTAATCTTCTGTACACAGCCATCAGGACTGGGCCATAGGCAGCCAAGCGCATGGGAAGTCAATGTGCCAATCTTGGCAGGATGGAGCACAAACAGCGGGGGTGGGGGTGGGAAATGACAAAGAAGGTCAGTCCAGGGGCAGGGGGAAATGAAGAACAGATTCTGAGCCAAAAGGTCTGTCCAAAGGGTGCGTTGTGCATGCATGCTAGAATGAGCAAACGGTTGTACAATAGCAGGCAGTTAGTTATGCAAGAAACCGGATAGGGAAGGGCAGCCAACTCTCGAAAGCCCCAGCCAATATGGCCAGTGGTCAGGAATGATGAGACTTCTGGAAAGCACAAGGTTGGCTACCGCTGGGATGGGGCATCAGGCAGATTGGGAGGGGAGCAGGAAGACATGCTGCAACAAGGCCGGCTGACAGGTAGCCACATTTGATACCCATCAACTGCCCTAGAAAAGCCAGGGCATCCTGTTTTTTTCTGTGAGAGCACAGCAGCCTTTTTGGGTGCCTTGCGATCATACAATTTCGGGCTGAGCTCTGGCCCCGAAAAAGTACTTTTTCTGGGTCCGCAATCTCATGGGTCACATGACTCATGCAGGATTTCGGACCCGGAAGATGGTGTCCCAGATTTGGGCTGCATCATGTTGGAGGGTATGACATCATCCAACGACTGTTGCCATTTAAATTTTACTATGTTTTTTAACAATTCTTTATGGTTTTGTTACAGGTTTTGGGAACCTTTTGTCAGCCTGAAGGCCACATTTCCTCATGAACAACCTTCCGGGGGCACATGTCAGTAGTGGTTGAAGGCCAGAGGAAAAAATAGACGGAACAATGAGTGTTATTTTTAGCTTTGTAAAGTACCGTAGGTTGTTTGGGAACGATTGAGGGCACAAGGAGAAGGGGACGACAGAGGACGAGATGGTTGGACAGTGTTCTCGAAGCTACCAGCATGAGTTTGACCAAACTGCGGGAGGCAGTGGAAGACAGGAGTGCCTGGCGTGCTCTGGTCCATGGGGTCACGAAGAGCCGGACATGACTAAACGACTAAACAACAACAACAAACAACAACAATGTAGGCAGTGTTCCAGGTCAGAAGGTTCTACACACTCACACACACATTTCTCTATCCAGTGAAGGAAGAGTTATCATCACAGTTCAAGGATATGCAACAACCAGGCAAAAGCACTCAATGGGGGGGACATGGTGTGAGATGAGGATATATGGCTTAGAGTGGGGGTGGGGGGTGTGCACTGAGCAGACTCTCAAAGGGCCAGATAGAAAGCCCTGGAGGGCCACACTTGAAGTTCCCCACCCCTGTTTTATAAGTCACTATGGTTATAGTTTATAGAAAAGCATGGCAAAAATACAGCAAACAAATATCTGGAGCAAGATTATGATGCTTTTGGAAGGCCTATTGTGCAGTTGCCAAGAGAAAGACTCAGACTAGGTCAAAAGGACTACTATGAATAGTCTACCTGGGGTATAGCACTACACTAGGATCTAAGGAAACAATACCTGCCCCTTCTTCCTTCACTGTGCACACCTGAGTAGCTTACCTTAAAAGAACACAGTGCTTAGATAGGGAGGTTGAGCACAACAATAGCCCACAACCCAATTCGAACCAAGTTTACTGAGAGGTAAGCCCCGCACTGATTTAAACAGAACTTGCATGCCTGGCATTCCAGCTATTACTGCAGATACCTAGCAGTAAAACATTATCACGTACACTGATCAGAGAGATACTTTCTATTCAAAGTGTAATTAACATGCCAACTCATTTCTGTTAAGGAGGGCTTCACTGGAAAAGAAAATGAGAAGATATAGCAACATCCCAAATTGTTACTGCCATTATCCTAGCATCTATTTCTATGCAATCTTTCCAATTTCTGATTGCTATATTGATTTTAAGCAGTCCTGGGGCTTGTCTGCAGCAATGAAAGTGACAGTAATTATTCAGGAAAGTTCATTCATCAGAATACAAGCATCTGACTCACCAGACTTGCCTTGTGACTCCAGTTAAAACTACAGAAGGCTTTTCAGCCGTGGAACTGCATTAAATTCTTTGAAACACATTTTGTTTAGTTCATAAATATCCCTGTTTTGTAAATAGGAGAAATTATCTGCTGTGAAATTGGGAACTATTTTACCCTTAATGTACTTCAAAAACATTAATTAAATTATTAAAAGGGAAACTCTGTATATACCAGCACCAATTTTAGAATTAACATTTCACAGAGGAAAGATGATGCAAAATGCAAGACAATTTTAAGAAATAAACTGACTGACATTTTAGGTATTTTTAGGATTTCTGTCTTTTGCATGTGAAAAATTGTATTTTGTCATACCTTATTCAACAATGAATGCAAAACATCTAAACAAAATACATTGGACAGCTATTGCTGATAGTAACAAGAGATTATAATAAAAAAATCTGTAGCAACAACACATTTAACTACATCCGCAAAGCCTATATTTAGAATGCATAGTTAAATTTAATTTAGGCACCAGATTTTGAGATATCAGTTCATTGTGGGCAGAATTCCACTGAAGACTTTGACTTGTTATTTTGTCTTTATTACCATAAACATATCTTACAGGACGGTCCTATAGATGTCTACTCAGAAGTAACTTTTATCAAGTAAGTATGTATAGCGTTTTAGCTTAGTGCTGCAATCTGATACATACCGTACTTATCTAAAAGTATGCCCCATTGGACTTACTTCTGAGTAGACACATAGGACTGTGGTGTTAAAGATGTGTGTTCAGAAAAATAACATCATATGGATGTGTACATATTTCTCCATGAAGCATGCATAGTTGCAAAACCTGAAAATTAAGGTCTCTTGACCAAAATTGTTGCTATGTTTTCAGAAGTAACTCAGGGGGAAACTGCTCCGACTGCCACTTGTAGGTAAGTAGAAGAATATACATTTTAAAATAAATTTTGAAAGCTTTAAAAATAAAATAAAAACAGTATAGAAAAACAACTGAATGTGCCGTGTTATGCAGACACAGTATTATTTTAGTTTTGTGATTCCATTATGCATTTTAAAAAGTGCTGTATGGCAGATTGTATTTGAAACACGATAAAGCAAGTGTTTTTGTTAATTTGTTTGTTAAATATACAAGAATCAAGAAAAGTCTTTGGCATATTTTGCCTATATTTGAAGGCTTGAAGGAAAAAGGTTATTGTGAAAATGTAAAAACATGACTGGTCAATTCACTAGTGGAAATAAAAACAAGCAACAGCAAATTTACAAGGTTAATCTAACGAATCTACTAAACGTTCACACCTTACGTGCATTTCTATATAGATATACACTCCAACAGCTTGTCCTTTGCGGGTCTCATAAATTTCAATAGGACTTACACAACAGAAATTCCCAATGATTTTTGGCTTATTCTTGGCATTTTAAAATATTTTAAATATGACTAACCTGGGTGCAGTTTGTGCTGTAGTTGAACACGGTTTTTTTCTTGAAGGGTGCTTTTTTCAAAGTCGTCCTCACTGGCAACTTGATGTAGCCCTGGTTGTTTCACAGAAAGTCCGGGATGTCCAAATTCAGAAAACCTGAGTTGCAACTGTGCTTCAAAATCTTTGCCCAATGAGAAATTTGTAGTGGAATGTCTTGAACGGCAATCATCACTAGTGCCAGACTCTTCTTCAGTGTCAAGCATGGGCAATGGAAGTATTCTGTGGTGTAGCTGTGGGCTAGGCAGACTTGAGGATAAAGGAGAAGGAAGAGGCGACATCTGTTTGTATGTATTGGACAGTGGATAGGAATTATTAAAAACATTGCTAATTGCTACTAAGGACGGAGACAGAGGCCTTTTATCTTCCTGTTTAATGATGGTCCTTGCCTGGCAAGTATCGGGATTCAGATTTATTGGCAGGTGTAAAGACAAATGCTTTTTGTCCTCCTGGGGTACCGTAGCTCTTTTTTCATATACCAAGCCTGCTGGGCTTCTGTCTGCTCTTGTAACAGCCTGTAATCGCTTCCATTCTGCCGTTTCATCTAATCTGTCATACTGTGTAACTTTCAGTAAGGTTTTATTGACGACTCCTGCTAGACTACATGAGTCGTCAATAACATGGTCTTGTTCTCCTTTATGTTGTGGAATATAGCCTTTCTGCTCTTTCTCCTGTTTTACAGTGGCGAAACCAGAACCGACGGATTCTTTGCTCCCCTCACTTGAGGCATAAGGTACTTCGCAGTATTCCCCAGAGGCGCGTCCAACGTTCTGCAGGTAGCATTCAGAGACTTCCGCTTTTGAGACCACTCCAACATGAGGCTTGCTTTTGCAGTTTCCTGCAATACGCTCATAACCGTGCACCATTTCAGAGGCTGAGGTCTTCTCAAAAGCCTCAGATTCATTGGTTGACGTTCCCTGGAAAGAGGTCCGCGACGGGCTGCTCTGCTGCACCTGGATCCCTTTAAGGGTGTCCTCTACATCATCTAGCAGACTATGGCTATGTGCAAAACAGTGTCCAAACACATCATTGTCGTACTCAGAGAAAGAAACAGAGAGATCTGTATCAGACCCCAAAGCCCGGCTGTTCTCAAGCAAATACCACTCTCTCCTTGATCCTTCTGCTAGTTTATTCACATCTGATGATAAATCATCTTTGTCTTCCACCTTCTCCTGATGAGAACATGCAAATGAGCTGGAATATTTGGCAGAAAGAAATTTATCATTTCCCAACAACATTGCTTTGCTGTTTAATGCTGCTGGCTCCAAAACGCCAGGTGTCTTCCTTTTCATTTTCTTGTTTATGAAGTCCTCAATGCTTTCTCTCCGTTTGCTGAATCTCCTGGTTTTTTTGTTTTTTGGAGTGGACCTCTTCTCCATAGATCCCGAAAGAGACTCTTGTTGATCCTTGAAACCCTGCCTGCCATCATGGCTATATTTCAGGCTTTCAGAAATGTCTTGCAGCTTCCCCTCCTGGTTCCCCATTTTAACACCTAGAATGTGGCTTGAACTAAGGAGAGTAGCCAACAGCCTCTCCTTCTCAGCATTCAGTTTATACAACTCAGTGAGAATATCCTTAGTAGTTGTTTGCTTGAAGAAGATGTCTCCAATGTTTTCACAGGTCTGCTCTCTCGATCCTACTGCCTCCGAGCCTTCGCTCACTCGATAGCAGCGATGAAAATGTTTACTGGACTTGTCCAGAGTTACACAGCCCTTGTATGTGAACCCTCTGACTTTCCCCTTTGGGAGATAGAAGCTGACGTAGCAAAGCTCCATAATGGGTCTGTGCAACTGGAGGACAGTATAAGTGCCTTCCATTGTGTTTGTCTAATTATTTAATTTAAATTATGAGGTCAGTATTTCTAACCTTGCATGACACACCATGTGATGCAAGGAAAGTAGAGGAGGCATCTGACTAATCTTCTACAGTAACATTTCCTGTTAAAAAGAAGAAGAAAAGCTTGTCAGAAAGATGTTATCCTCCCCAGAATTTTTTTTAAAAACAGAACGAAAACAAGTATCTAATCTCCTTCAAAATATAATCCAAAATACCAGCCTGTCACAAGAACTGTGACGCATATGAGTTATTGGTCACATTGCTAGAAAAAACACATACCGTACTTCAAACTTTTAGCGTGTTTCTGAACTATGTTACTATTTTCTTATTGATCTGCTAAACATTAACAAACTGCTTGGCCAATGGAATATGGCTGAAAAGATTTCTCCCAAAATAACTTTGTATTTGTACTGTAATAGGACTATAGTTCAGTGGTATCTCTGCATTTAGAAGGTCCCAGTTTCAGATTGTGACACCTCCAGAATTGTGGTCAGAAAGACTTCTGTTTGAAATCCTTGCAAGCTGCTGCAAGCCAAAGTAGATAATACTGAGCAAGATTTGACAAAATGTTCCTACATACTGAACCAGTAAACACTCTAAAATACTAGATTACACTATTGAAAGTTCAAATGCTGGTGTAAATATTAGTATGAAATAAAACACATCCAAATAAATTAATAAAAGTAAATAAAACAATTTCAATTTGCATGTAATCCAATTATCATTTTTGATATAATGAGATATTGCGTTAACAATTGATTAAAAGTTGAGCGTTGCACCTAAGAGTGCATTCAGATGTGTTAGATTTGCTGATTATAATGCTAGAGCTTCCATCCAATTTTCTAATGTTCCTTTCATACCGCAGGACCTGCTGTGTTATGGAACAGTGGGTTTGGGGCTGATATAGACCCATGCTATGCTAAATTTTATTTACCCTAATGGGTACGCTGTGACACAATAGGTAAAGGACCCATGGATGGTTCAGTCAAAGGTGACTACGGGGTGGTGGTGCTCATCTTGCTTCAGGCAGAGGGAGCCAGCATTTGTCTACAGACAGCTTCCCAGGTCATGTGGCCAGCATAACTAAACCGCTTCTGGCGCAACAGAACACCGTGATGGAAACCAGAGCGCACGGAAACACTGTTTACCTTCCCACTGCAGCAGTATTTGTTTATCTGCGTGCACTGGCATCCTTTCAAACTGCTAGGTTGGCAGGAGCTGGGACAGAGCAACAGGAGCTCACCCCGTCATATGGATTTGAACTGCCGACCTTCCGATTGGCAAGCCCAACAGGCTCAGTGGTTTAGACCACAGCACCACCCGCGTTCTCCTGTGACACAATATCATCACTGGACAACGTCACCACTAACCCCATGAAAACATCAGGAAAGAACTGTATACAGTGATACCTCTGGTTAAGAACTTAATTCATTCTGGAGGTCCGTTCTTAACCTGAAACTGTTCTTAACCTGAGGTACCACTTTAACAAATGGGACCTCCCGCCGCCATGTGATTTCTGTTCTCATCCTGAAGCAAAGTTCTTAACCTGAGGTACTATTTATGGGTTAGCGGAGTCTGTAACCTGAAGTGTCTGTAACCTGAAGCATCTGTAACCCAAGGTACCACTGTACTGGTATACTGCCCCAAATTTCATCACTTTACTCCCATGATCTGAGTTAAAGGGACTGAAAATTGATTTTTTCTGGAAAATGTGCATTAGAAATGTGCTGTATTCCATTAGTTTTCTACAAGTGGTTTTTACTCATATGAAACCTCAATTTTAATGAAGAAATTACCAGCTAGGGAAATGTCAGAAAAAAATAGAACAAACTGCCATGTGAACGAAGCCCTAGCGAATGTTATTCTGAGAAGTCAAGCACTGGGTGTCTCTGCTTTGTGCTCAAGAAGAGCACTTTATATGGAACTTTCCTAATACAGAGTTCTGTCCAACAAAGTTGTCCCATTGCAGGGGGTTGGACTAAATGGCCCTTGGGGTTGCTTTCATCTCTGCATTTCCACAAACCTATTATCAGCGCAAGGACTTCTGCCTGTATAGGAGGACTTCCTCTCCCTGTGCTCTCCCAAATCTGTTCTAGATTATTCCTCCAACTCTCTAGGGCAGATATGGGGGGGGGGGAAGGTATAGAGAGGGGAAGGAGAGGAAGTGCCTCTGTGCACATATAAATAGCATTTCTCCTAAGTGCTCAATGTTATTCATCCATATTAATATCACAGTCCACAAACTGAGGGGATACTATATTTTTAAAGTAGGTTACCAAAGACCACCCAGTGAGATCTTTGCATAAAACCAAATAGAAGGAGGAGGAGGAGGAGGAGGAGGAGAAAGAGCTTAAAATACAGTGGTACCTCGGATTACATATGCTTCAAGTTACAGACGCTTAAGGTTACAGACTCCACTAACCCAGAAATAGTACATCAGGTTAAGAACTTTGCTTCAGGATGAGAACAGAAATCGGGCTCCAGCGGCGCAGTGGCAGCAAGAGGCCCCATTAGCTAAAGTGGTGCTTCAGGTTAAGAACAGTTTCAGGTTAAGAACGGACCTCCAGAACAAATTAAGTTCTTAATCCGAGGTACCTTTGTATATAAATTGGAAATTGGCATGATTTACAAAGCTTTTAAGATCAGTTTTATATTATTTAGCACAGAAAACATTTGTTTCTAAATGTGGATTTCAACCAAAACATTTATTGCCTGTTTTTTGCTTTCATATCTAGTTTGACATACTGTATTATTGATAAGAGTATGATAGATGAGTGTGTACTAGCAGCACTGCGGAAGCTAGGGACACAGTGATTACATTATGGCTCTTTCTAATTTAATTTAACCATGCTACATGCATAATATGCTCAATTCCAGTTCCAGGTCATTTTGGCGTACTCTGTTCAATATGCTCTTTCTTTCTCAAGCAACAGCAAAAGCAACAGGCAATTGCTTTTACCATGTACAGTACTTATGAAACATCTGACGAGATCATACATCTCAATAGGATTTTGACAAATGTGATGCAAAAAGATCATGGTTTCCCATTTCCATAATTGTCAGTACTGCTAGTTCCCTGGAAAACGCCTTTTCTTTTCTTTCATATACAAAATTATCTAGATGTGTCTCTGTTTTTTACAACTGCCCAGTTTTTCCATGAAAGTGGCAGGAATTTAGCAGCACACCCTATTTAACTGATGCAGTACCTCATACAATCTGGCCAACAGATAGCCTGTGGCTCTACAAGTGTTCTTCAACCACAGATCCCATCATCCCTGACCGCTGGCTGGGGCTCATGGGGGAAGGAGTCAAAGAGCTCCGGAAATGCCACAGGAGGAACTCTGTGCTAACTACTTAGGCTGCATAATCTTCAATACAGCTTAAAGTCTAGCCACATGCAATGCCACTGGAGTCGGACAATGTCCAAAATTAAAAGATGTGTAATAAAAATGTGTTATTTATAAGGGCCGTCTTGTGCTGAATGCTGAGCCTGTGTATAAGCTTGACCAAATCACACGTTCTCAAGATGATTTCACGGTCTATAATATGGAAGCATACAGAAAAACGAATTGTTCTCAATACTTAACCCGTGAAGGACAATAATATGTCATGTGGCTAATTCTTGTTGCTTAGGCAGAACAACCAATCAGGGCTAGAAATTCTTGTGGAAATCAAGCATGTTCTTTTCCTAGAGTCTAATACTGCAACTGAAGAAAATTCCTTACAAAATCAATTATCTTCTTCTTGTTATATGATACAGCACCCAGACCCCAAAACTATTTCAAGGTACATAGCATAATTTATTCCTCTTGCTCTCCCCCAAAATACTGATGTGCTTCCAGATGGGGTAGAACTAGAAGCTGTCATTCAGTACTCTTCCACTATAAACTACATACAGAATTACAATTGCTTTCCCACACTTCAAGGGTTATAGGGCTTTGTGTGTGTTTGTGTGTGTGTTTATGTACATTCCACTATTTTCCACCCACACTACTGAGGGAGACACAGCTGTGTGGGTATGGAAGGGGCAGTTCCCCTGACCATACTGTTTTTTGTTTTTGTTTTAATCAATTTGATCAAATTTCAAAAATTATACCAATGTAGTTTTATTTAGGCTCTCTTGTCCACTTGATTTAAATGATTGGGTTTTTGTTTTCTGAAGTCTGGATCCAACCTATTATGTTTGTCCACTCTCTTACACAAACTTACTTGAATTTTTTTTAATTGCGCATTAAAGCTCTAATGATGCTGGGAAAAGATATCTTATCTGGAGACACCTATTATTATCCTCTCTTTATTTAAAAATATTTATAAACCACCTTCCCTCAGTAGAGAAAACAAGACAGCATCAAAATAACTAACAAGTATGAAACAGGCTTCAAGCTGACATGCAAAATAAAACAATTTGCCAAAAATAAAAACAGAAGAGGTGCCAAGCATTTTTCTTCAAGGAGGCTTTTCCATAGTGTCACCCTGATAACTACCTACCTAGGTTCCATAAGTGGGGAGGTCCAGAGCAGAGCATCATAAGCAAGCCTTCAAAATTTTTAGCTCAGTAGTTCCCAAACTTCCCCCTCCACACACATAAACCACTTGAAAATTCCTTAAGGTCTTAGTGGACCACTTACTAATATTCTTCTGTCTGATGTGGCCATTGTGCTAGATGTTATATGATTTTTTAACTGCATTTTTATTTCTTCTTTTATTTCCAACATTGCATTTTATTGTATTGCAATTTAATTTCATAGAATTTAAACTATATGTGTTATTCACAGACGTGACACAAACCACCAGAATGAAACTAGTGAACCCCTGGTTTGGGACCACAGTTTGGTGGCCCTGCTTTAGTGTTTGGCCATTGTAGGCTTTATAGGTCAACAGCAGTCTTTGGAGAAAAAAAATGGGTAAAAGAGAAGAAATGCTGGCATTTGAGAGGAAATGCTGTTCTATCACTCTTCCTTTCTTTTGACCAGAATCATTATGGCTCTGGTCAGATGTTACTTTTTAAATGTGGTTTTGGGGGCAGTGGGTGTCAGGCTTTTGGATAATATAACGTTGTTCTCATTCACTCTCTTCCCAGCCAACTGCTGGTCTAAGCTTACATCAAAGGATTCAGAGTTTAAATTATTAGAGCAGAACTGTTCAAGGAAGAAGAAATAAAACTTGGCAACCTCTATCAGAGATCAAAACGGAGCTCTATGCATGCAAAATGATATATACTTCCACCATGAGCAGCAAAGCAGACAAGTTGATTTGTGAACCTTGCCCAGCTCATATAAAGCGTCAAAGGGATGACTCAGAACATAAGGTTGGAGATCACCAAGATAAGCCACAATGAATCTGTGTAGCGTCTCAAGTACAGGCAGTGATAGTTTTTGAAAACAGAAGCAAAATGAAGCAGAGGACCATGAAAAGCATTGAAAAAGTACAGTGGTACTTCTGGTTAAGAACTTAATTCGTTCTGGAGGTCCGTTCTTAACCTGAAACTGTTCTTAACCTGAGGTACCACTTTAGCTAATGGGGCCTCCTGCTGCCACTGCACCGCCGCCGTGCGATTTCTGTTCTCATCCTGAAGCAAGTTCTTAACCTGAGGTACTATTTCTGGGTTAGCGGAGTCTGTAACCTGAAGCGTATGTAACCTGAATCATATGTAACCCGAGGTACCACTGTAGTTAGGTTTTTATTCATAGTATTAAAAGGCCAGTATTTTCTAGCTGGTAAAACAGTAATACGTTTCACATGCAGACTATAAAAAAACTGTTCAAATACTTTAAGACAAATCTTTGGATAAAAATCAGTTTCCCATCTTCCTTTATGGCATACCATGATGACTACTGTGGTACCTCAGGTTACATATGCTTCAGGTTACATACACTTAAGGTTACAGACTCCACTAACCCTGAAATAGTACTTTGGGTTAAGAACTTTGCTTCAGGATGAGAACAGAAATCGTGCTCTGGCGGCGGTGCGGTGGCAGTGGGAGGCCCAAGGTTAAAGACAGTTTCAGGTTAAGAACGGACCTCCGAAACGAATTAAGTACTTAACCTGAGGTACCACTGTATATAAAGATGAAACAGTAACATTTCAATAGAAGGAATGCATTAAATACTCAATTTTTTGGCAAAAGGTTAGCAATCATACCACATGGTAAACAGCTGGCATAAAACCTACACTATTTTGGAAAAGCAACAACATTACTGTGCCAAATTCTTACAAATACTACTGAGATTAAGTTGTTTCAATGAAGTCAACAGTAACCTGCATTTCCCCCCTTTAACTCCATTTTTGGTTGCAAAGTTTCTTGTTTGTTAAGGGTCAATTGTGCATTGGCTGTTTGCATGTTGCTTTTCACAAGGATACCATCTAGTAATCTATGGCTAGCCTTATGCATGATGCCACAGTCTTTGCTAATACTGTACAATTAATTGTATTGACCCTGAGGTCATGACCCAATGGTGCATGTTTAAATTAGCAAAACTTGTTTAGCTTTTTAGTGCCTGTTCATTCTGCAGAATCTCTTTTAAGTTAGTTATCTGAAGCCACTGCTCAGTTCAGCTGCTTGCTGTTTAAATTACAATGTTTGAGATTGGTGCAATCGTCTTCCATACTTTGAAAAAAACACTGTTCTTTCTGTATATATTCCCTGTGTACAAGACTCTCAGCTGAAACATAATTTCTGATCAGGAGGGCTTATGGCTCAAGCCCCATCATATCTGATTCCAGTGGCATTTGACCTTCTAATATCTGGAGATGACCATCTGTCATGGATGCTTTAGTTGAGATTCCTGTATTGCAGGGGGTTGGACTAGATGACCCTCGGGGTCCCTTCCAACCCTACAATTCTATGATTCTATGAGTCTGACAGTATCTATGTTAGAAGATCTTGGTCAAAACAGTAATGCCAAACAGACATGCCCTTATAATAAAAAGTGCTTTTCTGGTCATACCTTACTGAAAGACTAGGCAGAAGAGACTTTCAAACCGCCTAGCAGTTCTTCAAAATGGGGGTATTTAGAAATGGCTATTTCTAAATGCCTAAGTGCTTATTTAAAATGTCATTGAGATTTATTCCCAAATGAGGCTATGCTGCTTGGGAGAGCACCAGATTGGTGAAGGGCTGCATTAGATGAATAACACGCCCTTTACTGTGTATAGCATCACATCTGCTCTATTTAAGCAAAACAGAAAGCTTTTCTCAAAGCAAAACAAAACTCAATAACCCAAGGCTTGATATTATAAAAGATATTACAGCAAAATATATCTACCTACTCTAAACTGCAGGCCCAGAAGCATGGGAAAGATTCAGCTGATCTCAAAGTCCAAAAGAAAAAATAATAAAAATAAAAAATAATTGCAGGCAGAAGGAAACGCCAATAGCCTCGGGATACAGAGGTCTGACACGGAATAGCTATTTAAGAGAAGGGTTCTCCCCCCCTCCTCCAAGTTAACAAGCTATACAAAGGGCACATTATAGAAATCGTGTTCTAACAGCTTATGGATGCCTGTGTTCAAGCTGCAGGTTCAAGGGTGCCTATGGCAAAATGCCCTTCCAAGGCGCCTCCTTCATCACACTCCTCTCCCTGCCTTACTTAAACAGTGGGCACCAAACCTTCTAACCAGCCCTGGTGACTCCCAATGGAAATTCCACAATGCTCCTGATATAGCAGAGCAACACCACATCAGGGGCATGTGGGGAATTCGAATGGTGGATCTTGACTCAGTTGCAAAGCACAGGAAGGGATACTTGTTCGTAGCGATCACAGCACCATTTCTGGAAGTGTAAACCAAGGGCTTCTTTCAGTGCAAAGCCTGCATCAAGATTTCATTATTATAAGCTGATATTAATAAACTAATGCATTGTACCTTGCCAGCCACAGTCGTTTTGTGTTGATGATGTGTGCTAGTCAGTTCTGCTTGCTCAATGCAATGAAAGAACCAGTGCTGCGTTGAAATGCCTTTGAATGTCAGTAGCTAGGAATCACAAGTGATGTTGCACTCAGATCCTGTTTGCGGGACTTCTCATAGGCATCTGGTTGGTCACTGTGAGAGCAGGAAGCTGTACCAGATGGGCAATTGGTCTGATCCAGCAGAGCCCTTCTTATGTCTTTCTAAAATCTGTTGTCTAATTTTTTCAGTGTCTGCCCCTGCCAGCCCTGTGAAAGGGGCTTTCATTTTTCTGCCTCATTTCCAGGGCACTTTAGAATTTGATTAGAATTTCAATGAGTTGGGAACCTTGAAATTAACTTACAGTATTGTTGCAATGTGGCTGGGGGGAGTGTGTGTACATTTTAAAAAGAATGTTTTATAGTACCCATCTCTTCAGCACTCTGCAGCCTCCCTAGATGTCGACAGTTCCTGATCCAAAAAAAACCCCTACACGAGGAATGACCTCATGATGGTTTTCCCTGGGCATTAATGGGCGTTCTGGCTGCAGAGTGCAGACCACTAATGAGGCGATTTGTCAAATGAAAGAAGGTTCCCTCACAAACAGCCCTCAGCGAACTAAAAAATAAGGTACGTACAAAAAACCCCCAAACCTGCACCCCACCCTTGAGAATTTTATTTTTTTCTCTTTTGAAAATTTTTGAATGCAATTTCTTTTCTGATTAATTTGTGAGGAATGGTTGTTAAAACATGGGGGAATTTTTCAGCACAGCGTTTCAAGGAACTAAAGTATCCCAAACATTTATTCAAGTAAGGGACTGCATCTCTAATATCTATTCTAGAATTCCTAGAGCTGTGGCTTTCAAACTTTCCTCTTCAGAGAGCTTTTTCCTCACCAAATCATCTGTCAACAAACCTTGTACAGGGCAAAAGAGTCTGAAACACATTCTGCAATGGCACAAAGCAGCACTGATCAGGCCTGTTGGGCACAACCAATGCTCTGTGCCCATGACATGTGCACCCTAGTACACACCCAATATACCCCTGCAGGCATGTTAGGGAGGAACATGGGTAGCAGTGGGCAAGCTCTCTTTCAGGGATGTTCATCTACCATTGCTAATCTTATCACTGAGGAAAGCCTCTGAAAAACTGCAAGGTTCCCTGAAAAATAGTGGCCACACAATAATATTTTAGATTTGAAATTAGTAGACATTGTGGCATTAACATGACATCATTCTTCTACATTCAGTTGTTACCGTTTCTCCATATGGGAATTTCCATTTTATTATTTCCAGCTTCTCGGTCATTCTTAAAGCCTATTAGGAGGCTACAGATGGTATCTTCAGGGGGTGGGGGTGGAGAGAAGAGCCTTCATCACAAGACTGGGTTCCTGGAAGTAGTAGCTGTGTTTTGTTTTGCAAACACAATACACTGTACTACTTTCAACCTCTGAAACTTCACACCTCTGCAAATTTTTTACTCAAAATAATTCTGTGAATGAAGCTGAGAGGTGTTGATTGGCCTGTGGTCAGCCAGTCAGCTTTGTGGTTGTATAGGGAATTGAACCTAGATATTTATACTCCAAGTCCAGCTTTCTAACCACAACACCACAGTGGTTCAAGCTCAACTGAGACCATCCATTTCACCTTCTTCTATACCAATCCTCACAAGGGCAGGGGAATTGATATAAAGAGGCACTTTCACTGGCTTACACTCCTCAAGGACGGCAATGCATTGCATCGATCTTTGATTTGTTCTACCTTTTTCATTTTCTGAGTGAAATATTTGTAACTTGCTCTCAGCATTTCAGAGATGGAAATCTTAAAAATCCAGATGCATTTAAATAAGAGATCATAAACAAGTTTTGCATTTGCACAGTAAATTATGAAACAGCATAGCTTATTATAAAAAGTACTTCTAATTATCTAATACATCAATTACTGATCCCCCCCTCCAAAAATACTTTCTAGTTAAGGAAGGGAATAAGGTTTTTGACTGGAAATCCTCCCCCCAATGTACTAAGCATCACAGCTTAATTAACCATCAAAAGTAACTTAAAAAAAAATAAATACTGGGAGCATTGACTTGGTTGCTTTGAAAGAGGGTTTATTCATATCATCATCTGATAACAGTAGTAGATAGGTAGCCGTGTTGGTCTGCCATAGTCAAAATAAAAAAATTCCTTCCAATAGCACCTTAAAGACCAACTAAGTTAGTTCTTGGTATGAGCTTTCGTGTGCATGCATATGTGTGTATCTGAAGAAGTGTGCATGCACACGAAAGCTCATACCAAGAACTAACTTAGTTGGTCTTTAAGGTGCTATTGGAAGGAATTTTTTTATCATCTGATAACAACATTGTTGTTAACAAATATCTGGAAGATGTGTTAAAAGCACTACATTCTTGTAACCGGCTGTGCCGAAGAGAATACGTGTGCCTGCTATTGATTTTTACACAGATCTAGGCAAATTATTGTGACATACAAATGCAATTAGCAAGAAGCCTAAAGCCAATAGCTCTACATCATCAGGGATAATGAATTGTAGCAGTCTGAAGGCGCTAACCAAAAATGTAGCACTCTAGTAACACAAACAGCTTCTGTGGTGCTGGTTATATCAAGCTAGTCAGAAAGGAAAGCTCAACTGGGAAGCCTTTAAAAAACCTACCGTACTTGGCCAAACATTGCTATTATGATCATCAGGTCCCAAGGCAGGTTACATCAATTTAAAAATCTGTAGTAAAAACAGTTGAAAACCAATTCCAGTCACAGGAATAGGGTGTGTCTTGAAAACACACATCTCAGGTATCAAAAGCCAAGGTAAAGAGGTATGTATTCAGCATTTGCCAAAAGCTGTACAGTCGTACCTCGGCTCCCGAATGCCTTGGGAGTCAAATATTCTGGCTCCCAAACAATCGAAAACCAGAAGTGAGTGTTCCAGTTTTCGAATGTTCTTTTGGAAGCCGAAAGTCTGGCGGTGCTTCCGTGGCTTCTGATTGGCTGCAGGAAGCTCCTGCAGCCAACCAGAAGCCATGCCTTGGAAGTCAAACGTTTTGGAAGTCGAATGGACTTCCGGAACAGATTCTGTTCAGCTTCCAAGGTACGACTATATATGGAAGGTGCCAGACGCACTTCTGTGATGAGGGAATTTAACAATTTATGGACTGCCACATAAAATGCTCTTTCTTGAGCCACCATCACTCCACACCTCAGAGGACAGTGAAACTACCAAGAGGGACTCCTCTTAACACCTGAGAGGGTCTGTAGCAACAAAGGGCGGTGCTCTCTCAGATATTTGGAGCCTAGGTTGTTTAGGGCTTTAAATACTAGCATGGGCCTCGAAATGAACTGGCCAGCAATGCAGCTGTTTAGAACTGGGGTTAAAATCATAGAATCATAGAATCATAGAGTTGGAATAGACCACAAGGGCCATCGAGTCCAACCCCCTGCCAAGCAGGAAACACCATCAGAGCACTCCTGACATATGGTTGTCAAGCCTCTGCTTAAAGACCTCCAAAGTAGGAGACTCCACCACACTCCTTGGCAGCAAATTCCACTGTCAAACAGCTCTTACTGTCAGGAAGTTCTTCCTAATGTTTAGGTGGAATCTTCTTTCTTGTAGTTTGGATCCATTGCTCCGTGTCCGCTTCTCTGGAGCAGCAGAAAACAACCTTTCTCCCTCCTCTATGTGACATCCTTTTATATATTTGAACATGGCTATCATATCACCCCTTAACCTCCTCTTCTCCAGGCTAAACATGCCCAGCTCCCTTAGCCGTTCCTCATAAGGCATCGTTTCCAGGCCTTTGACCATTTTGGTTGCCCTCCTCTGGACACGTTCCAGTTTGTCAGTGTCCTTCTTGAACTGTGGTGCCCAGAACTGGACACAGTACTCCAGGTGAGGTCTGACCAGAGCAGAATACAGTGGCACTATTACTTCCCTTGATCTACTTTACATTTCTCCCTGTTAAAGTTCGTCTTGTTTGTTTTGGCCCAGTTCTCTAATCTGTCAAGGTCATTTTGAAGTGTGATCCTGTCCTCTGGGGTGTTAGCCGCCCCTCCCAGTTTGGTGTCATCTGCAAATTTGATCAGGATGCCCTTGAGTCCATCATCCAAGTCATTGATAAAGATGTTGAATAAGACCGGGCCCAAAACAGAACCCTGTGGCACTAGTCACTCTTCTCCACTAGTCACTCTTCTCCAGGATGAAGAGGAACCATTGATGAGCACCCTTTGGGTTCGGTCAGTCAGCCAGTTACAAATCCACTGAGTGGTAGCATAGTCAAGACCGCATTTTACCAGCTTCTTTACAAGAATATCATGGGGCACCTTGTCGAATGCCTTGCTGAAATCAAGGTGGGCTACACCCACTGCGTTCCCTTCATCTACCAGGCTTGTAATTCTGTCAAAAAACGAGACCAGGTTAGTCTGACATGACTTATTTTTCAGAAATCCATGCTGACTATTGGTGATCACAGCATTCCTTTCTAGGTGCTCACAGACTGTTTGCTTAATGATCTGCTCCAGAATCTTCCCTGGTATTGATGTCAGACTGACTGGGCGATAATTATTTGGATCCTCTCTTTCCCCCTTTTTGAAAATAGGGACAACATTTGACCTCCTCCAGTCTGCCAGGACTTCGCCTGTTCTCCAGGAATTCTCAAAGATGACTGCCAGTGGTTCTGAGATCACATCTGCCAGTTCTTTTAATACTCTTGGATGCAGTTCATCTGGCCCTGGAGACTTGAATACATCTAAACTAGCCAAGTATTCTTGTACTATCTCCTTAGTTATTCTGGGCTGTGTTTCCTCTGCTGAATCATTTGCTCCAAATTCTTCAGGTCGGGCATTGTTTTCTTTATCGGAGAAGACTGAGGCAAAGAAGGCATTGAGGAGTTCAGCCCTTTCTGTGTCCCCTGTTTGCATTTCACCATCTTCTCCTCTGAGTGACCCCACTGTTTCTTTGTTCTTCCTTTTGCTACGGACATACCCATGAAAGGCTTTTTTGTTGCTTTTAACCTCTCTTGCAAGCCTGAGTTCATTCTGTGCTTTAGCTTTTCTGACTTTGTGTCTACATGTGCTGGCTATTTGTTTGAATTCCTCTTTGGTGGTTTCCCCCCTTTTTCCATTTTTTGTACACATCCTTTTTTAATCTTAACTCAGTTAAAAGTTCTTTAGATAGCCACCCTGGCTTCTTTAGGCACCTTCCATGTTTCCGTCTCATTGGTATTGCCTGACGTTGTGCTTTTACTATCTCCCTCTTAACAAACTCCCAGTCATCATGAACTCCCTTTCCTTTTAGTATTACTGTCCATGGGATCTCACCCAGCACTTCCCTAAGTTTTATGAAGTCGGCTTTCTTAAAGTCAAGAAATTGAGTCCTAGTATGCTTGGCTGCTCCTTTCCGCTGTATAGTAAACTTCAGAAGAGCATGATCACTCGCGCCTAATGATCCTTCCACTTCTACCCCACTAACCAGGTCATCAACATTGGTTAGGACCAGATCTAAAATGGCTGTTCCTCTTGTTGCTTCTCCCACTTTCTGGACAATGATATTGTCTGCAAGGCCAGTGAGGAATCTGTTTGACCTTATGCTCTTGGCTGAGTTTGACATCCAACAAATATCCAGGTAACTGAAGTCCCCCATTACTACTATCTCCCTTCCTTTTGAATGCTTGGCCATCTGTTCCAGGAAGGCATCATCTATGTCCTCCGCTTGGCTTGGGGATCTATAGTAAACTCCCACAATGAGGTCTCTGTTATTCTTCTCTCCCTTAATTTTGACCCAAATGCTCTCACTTTGGCTTTGAGGTTCTAAATCTTGGATCTCTTCACAGGTATACACATCCCTGACATATAACGCCACTCCTCCTCCTTTCTTGTCTGGTCTGTTTCTCTGAAATAGATTGTATCCCTCCATTATTACATTCCAATCGTGGGACTTATCCCACCAGGTTTCAGTGATGCCTATTATGTCATATTTAGTTTGCTGTACTAATAATAATAATAATAATAATAATTTTTATTTATATCCCGCCCTCCCCAGCCAAAGCCGGGCTCAGGGCGGCTAACAACAATCAAATAAACAATCAAATAATAACACATTCTAAAAATATTTCATTATAAAAATTAGTTAGCTCAAGCTCATCTTGTTTATTTCCCATGCTTTGCGCATTAGTGTACAGACATTGAAGTCCATTAATCATTCCCCCGTGTCTCTTATTTAAGGATTTTTTCCTCCCACCACTAGGTCTGCGTGCTGTTTGCTCCATTTGGTCTATGACATTTGGATGATCATCTTCATCAATTGATAGACTCCTACCTTCAGGAGCACTGTCTCCCTCCCCCACATTAGTCAGTTTAAAGCCCTCCTGATGAGGTTTCTGAGATTTTTGGCAAAAACATTCCTCCCAACCGTTGTGAGGTGCAGCCCATCACTTGCCAGAAGTCCATCTTCAAGAAACTGCAGTCCGTGATCTAAGAATCCAAACCATTCCTGTTTACACCATTTGCGAAGCCAGCTGTTCACTTCCACTATTTTTCCCTCTCTCCCTGGGCCACGTCGTTCAACTGGGAGGACAGGTGAGATGACAATTTGTGCATTTAATTGCTTCAATTTCCTGCCCAGAGCCTCGTAGTCTCCTTTGATCTTCTGGAGGCTATTGCTTGCAGTGTCATTGGTTCCCACATGAACCAAGAGGAAGGGGTATTTGTCAGTGGGTTTTATGATTCCTTGCAGTCGTTCAGTTACATCTTGGATCTTAGCCCCGGGGAGACAGCACACCTCCCGAGACATCTTGTCAGGCCCACAGATCACGGCTTCTGTTCCCCTCAGTAGGGAATCCCCTATCACCACTACACGCCTCCTCTTAGATTTGGTCGGGGTTCTTCCGTGAGCTGTCCGTTCCAAGGTCGCCTGCACATTTCCTGAGGACTGACTTTGCTGCTCGTCTTCATATACCTGATCGACTGTAATGAGGGAGAGATCCTCAAATGGAGTCTGTTCTTCGTCTTCCATGCTAGGGGAGAGGACTTCAAAGCGATTGTGTATTTCTAAACAATCAGAGCGAACCCTGGGCCTCCTACTTCTTTGAGTCACGTTTCTCCATATACAGTGGTGCCTCGCAAGACGAAATTAATTCGTTCCGCAATTCTCTTCGTCTTGCGGTTTTTTCGTCTTGCGATGCACGGTTTCCCATAGGAATGCATTGAAAATCAATTAATGCGTTCCTAGGGAAACCGACTTCAGACCAGGTCCGGGGACAGTCTGTCCCCGGACCTCGTCTGAAGGCTGGGGGGGGGGGACAAGGGCTTTTCTTCCCACCCCCAGCATTTTAAAAAACCCCGGAACAGCGGAGGACTTCTCCGCTGTGCGGGGCGATCTTAAAATGCTGGCGGGCGGCATTTTAAAATCGCCCCGGACAGCGGAGGACTTCTCCGCTGTCCGGGGCGATTTAAAAGCCCCTGGGAAGGCAGGCAGGGGGGACAAAGACTTTCGCCCCCCGCCAGCCTTCAGAAGAGGTCCTGGACCTCTTCTGAAGGCGGGCGGGGGGCGAAAGTCTTTGCCCCCCCGCCTGCCTTCAAAAGGTGTCCCCGCTGCGGCGGGAGGTGTCCCATGCCCCCCGCCCGGCTTCGGAGCACCGGGAGAAGCGATCTCCCTTCAGCCGCTTGCAGCAAAAGATGTTGGGGGAAGCGGGAAGCGAAGCGCTTCGCTTCCCACTTCCCCCGCACCTCTTCTAAAGCAAGGGGCTGGGGGGAGATAGCGATCTCCCCCCAGCCGCTTGCAGCAAAAGATGTCGGGGGAAGCGGGAAGCGAAGCGCTTCGCTTCCCGCTTCCCCCGACATCTTTCGCTGCAAGGGGCTGGGGGGAGATAGCGATCTCCCCCCAGCCCCTTGCAGCAAAAGACGTCGGGGGAAGCGGGGAAGCGAAGCGCTTCGCTTCCCGCTTCCCCCGACATCTTTCGCTGCAAGGGGCTGGGGGGAGATCGCTATCTCCCCCCAGCCCCTTGCTTTAGAAGAGGTGCGGGGGAAGCGGGAAGCGAAGCGCTTCGCTTCCCGCTTCCCCCGACATCTTTCGCTGCAAGGGGCTGGGGGGAGATCGCTATCTCCCCCCAGCCCCTTGCTTTAGAAGAGGTGCGGGGGAAGCGGGAAGCGAAGCGCTTCGCTTCCCGCTTCCCCCGACATCTTTCGCTGCAAGGGGCTGGGGGGAGATCGCTATCTCCCCCCAGCCCCTTGCTTTAGAAGAGGTGCGGGGGAAGCGGGAAGCGAAGCGCTTCGCTTCCCGCTTCCCCCGACATCTTTCGCTGCAAGGGGCTGGGGGGAGATCGCTATCTCCCCCCAGCCCCTTGCTTTAGAAGAGGTGCGGGGGAAGCGGGAAGCGAAGCGCTTCGCTTCCCGCTTCCCCCGACATCTTTCGCTGCAAGGGGCTGGGGGGAGATCGCTATCTCCCCCCAGCCCCTTGCTTTAGAAGAGGTGCGGGGGAAGCGGGAAGCGAAGCGCTTCGCTTCCCGCTTCCCCCGACATCTTTCGCTGCAAGGGGCTGGGGGGAGATCGCTATCTCCCCCCAGCCCCTTGCTTTAGAAGAGGTGCGGGGGAAGCGGGAAGCGAAGCGCTTCGCTTCCCGCTTCCCCCGACATCTTTCGCTGCAAGGGGCTGGGGGGAGATCGCTATCTCCCCCCAGCCCCTTGCTTTAGAAGAGGTGCGGGGGAAGCGGGAAGCGAAGCGCTTCGCTTCCCGCTTCCCCCGACATCTTTCGCTGCAAGGGGCTGGGGGGAGATCGCTATCTCCCCCCAGCCCCTTGCTTTAGAAGAGGTGCGGGGGAAGCGGGAAGCGAAGCGCTTCGCTTCCCGCTTCCCCCGACATCTTTTGCTGCAAGGGGCTGCGGGGAGATCGCTATCTCCCCCCAGCCCCTTGCTTTAGAAGAGGTGCGGGGGAAGCGGGAAGCGAAGCGCTTCGCTTCCCCGCTTCCCCCGGTCTTTTGCAGCAAGGGGCTGCAGGGAGATCGCTATCTCCCCGAGGCCCCTTGCTTCAAAGAGAAGATCCGCTGTCCCCGGGGCAAGCTTCGTTTTGCGAAGCAAGCCCATAGGGAAATTCGTCTTGCGAGGCAACTCGAAAACGAAAAAACCTTTCGTTTTGCGAGTTTTTCGTCTCGCGAGGCGTTCGTCTTGCGGGGTACCACTGTATCTGGCACCTGTGTTGGTGAACTAGCCTCCTTCTCAGGGGTGTCCCCTGTCTCCTCCTTGGTGGAGACCGTGTTCTCTGTTGCTTCCAAGAAGAGCTCCAGCTCTCTAATTCTTTGGAGCGTAGCTACACGTTCCTCCAGTTGCTGGACTTTGTCTTCTAAGAGGGCAATCAACATACAATTGCTGCAGGTAAAGCTGCCTGCAACCTTTGGCAAGATGGCAAACATTGCGCAGGAACCGCAGGCAGGGTTATAGGAGTTCTAAAGAAAACCCCAGTCAGTAATCTGGCTGCTGCATTTTGGACCAGCGGAAGTTTCAAACTTGTCTTCAAGGGCAGCTCCACATGGAGCACATTGCAATAATCCAATCTGGAAATTACCAGAGCATGGAGTACCATGGACAAGTCATATCTGTCTAAAAATCTGGAACTCTTTGGGTAAGAATAAATAATTATGTTGTAGGACCCCATGGACAGAATGAATTTCAAATAAAGTATGGTAAGTGTTAGTGCAGTTTGACTGCTACGTTGGAAGTCAGGTGAAACAACTACACCATTAAGTCTTTGTGTACAGTGGTGCCTCGCAAGACAAAAATAATTTGTTCCGCGAGTCTTTTCGTCTTGCGATGTTTTTCGTCTTGCGAAGCACGGTCCGTCGCAACTGCGCCTCTTCAAGCGGCTTTAAGAAAAAAGCGCAAGACGTTTTCGTCTTGCAAAGCAAGCCCATAGGGAAATTTGTCTAGCGAAGCAACGCAAAACTGAAAACCCCTTTCGTCTAACGAGTTTTTCGTCTTGCGAGTTTTTCGTCTTGCGGGGCACCACTGTATATGTATGTACACAGGTATCTATCAAAGGAAGTATGACTTCCCAAGACTACCCATCCCATACTTCAAACCCTGCTTTGCTATTCTGAGGAGGGTTTGTTGCTATTTTTAAAAAGCTTGGGAGAGGCAAATTTGACAGGAGGCAATATTTGCCACTAGTCAAATATAACTATTTGAATGGATAGCTGCTCTGATCAACATATTTTAAAATGATAATGCTATCTAATTCTGTGGCTTTATGATGTTTTGAGACATTTTATTGTACTGTTTCTACTTCAAATGTATTCAATTTATTGTTTATATTATAGTGTTTAATTTTGGTGTTGGGTTTTTACAGAATGCTTTGTGAATTTTTTTTTCTTTATGAAAAGCAGTACACAAATTACCGAATGAACGAATGAATGTGAAAAGCTAAGACCCATCCAGGAGGGCATCTTAACCCAATTTCCCAACAGTTGGCAATGTCATGGGGAGAAGTTGCAGTATTGCCCCCCCCCCCCCGCGTGTGATCCAAGGCTTCTTCAATTAATTTTGTAGTGTGCCACAGAATGGCTCTGCAGTAGATTGCACGCTGCCAAACTAATATGAACAGTGGATCTTAGAGATCCCGAAGACCTATTGCAGGAGGAGGTTGACAGTCCTGGGCCAGATAAACCACTGAAGCATATCTAAAACACAGTCTTCCTAGTTCATTTGAATGATTCAGGTCTACTGCAAAACAGATGGGAAGTGGGTTGCACCCTTTGGCACATTAAAAAATGCGCAGCATTGAGAAGTATAATCACTGAACTGGGCTGCCAAGGGTATTTTGTAAGCATGAGAAATCTTTCACCTTTCCGTACAAGATGGCACATACCATCACAAGTGGGCAGGCTTGTGTCGGAAAAGGGGAACCATCAGATACAGTGGGCCTAAACAAATTAGGAGTTTAAAGGTCATCACCAGCACTTTCAAGGGAGAAAAGGCTGTCTTTTTCACATTTTCACCCCAGGCAAAGTTTTGCACATACACGTGTAGTAGATGGTTCAATTCATACCAAGGGAGATGGCAGAACAAATGAAGATTCCGGCATTCTTTTAGAATGAATACATATCAATCTGGGATACTAGTTTTGAAATTGTACTTGGCAATGTATTCCATGCTTGGGCTGCTCGTGCACAGCAATGATGGGGGCAAATAGGAACAGAATTCTTCCTTAAGATTCTCCTGGGGTTCTTGGTCCAGCCCCCCCTCTCGTCCATGCTGCTAGTGGGATAGGCCAGCAGGCTCCACCACAGACTAGGTGCATCCATTAGAGCTCCTGTATGCACAAGGGCAGTGGTGGGAAACCTGGAGGCCTCCCAATTTGGCCTGTAAGGTTATCTTGACTAAGCCACACCCACCTGCCACACACTTCATGCCATATATACGATATCAGGTGGGGTTGTGGGCACTGCCAACCTGAGCTTCCATGGGGCTCCACATGACTTGATGATCATAAGGGCTTGCAAGGGCCTTGTGCACAGCGCTTGACAGCACTCGACAAACACTGCTAGCACTTTATGGAGTGTACCCATGTGGTTTCATTTCAAACCACCATGCAGGGGAACACAGGACACCTGATGTCATTGTGACATCAGGTGATTGACAAGTAGACGGTCCCCCCACCATAAAACTTGATCATCCAAAAAGACCATCCAAGTGTTGCAGCCTGAGTATCTGTAGCTACAAAAACAGCTAACAATGGGAGTACTGTATCACTCTACAAGGTGACTCACTTCAAACTCGACATTGTTATTTTGTGGGTGGATTATCACTGTTTTCAAAAAGGTTGGGAGTGGTAAATTTGACATGCAGATGAGTAGGAGAGGGAGGCAAATTTGGCAAGAAGAAGAGTGGGAGAGGGAAGTGCTCAACCTCATCCTGGTCTACACATTTCCCACTTCAAATCCCTCCCCATCCCCCAATGTGTGCTTCCTTTTCTTTTTGATCCCCATGGGACAGGGGAAATAACCTGTGAGTCATCTGAAGCAGAAAAAATTGTCAGCAGGTAAACCTTTAAGCATCCACTCTTCCTCAATTCCTTCTTCATTCACTCACTCTCCAATATATTTTGGGTTAACTTTTGAATTTCCTAAATATGCTAGATATCTGAATACTTTGATGATCCTTTGAGTATCACCATCTCTTTTCCTAGGGACAGTTTTAACTGTCTCCCTTCCACAATATGGGAAAGGCAATATCAAAGTAGTCGAAACTTTGGGCCACGTCTTTTTTGAATGCAATCATAATAGAGAAGAATATAACAGATTTAAGTTCCCTTATGGAGAAAAAGATCCTTGAAGGGCCTGGAATCTTCCTTGGCTAGTACAAACAAGTTAATAATAGATTTAGTGGCCATGTTCCTCTTCTTTGCTCAAGTGCATCATGAGATGATACTTTCAATTCAACTGCAATTTGTATCTCATATTTTTATTTTTGTATCATATTGTATTTTAAATAAGTA
Source organism: Podarcis liolepis (assembly GCF_965112155.1). NCBI lineage: Eukaryota > Metazoa > Chordata > Lepidosauria > Squamata > Lacertidae > Podarcis > Podarcis liolepis. Next base: position 40,972,838 of record NC_139554.1, read on the forward strand.
CCGGTATTTGTTTTAACGATCATGCTTTTTAGCTATGTATGTCTGTTTTAGCAGGTCTGTTGCGATATACTAAATGACAGATTGACTTCATTCCAAATTCTTCCCCAAACCCCAACAGCTGCTTTCCTTTTCTTACAAAAATGCACTGGGGCTCTAATAAGTGCATTTGTTCATAACATGTAATTAGCACCTGTCCTCTACTTACTGATGTGACATTTTTGACACTCTACATTTTAGGATGCTTTGTTCTGTGAGGCACCTCAGTCTGTTGCTCCACCTTCAATTCTAACCACAGAAGGATGCCACATCATCCCCAGTGTTTATATGTTTTTTGGCAAAATCAATAAAGTATAAATGAGCCGGAGATAATCTCGACATACAGCAAGAGAGGCAAAACCAGGATCGCAGTTGCACATGATTCTTCCATCGATGCTCTTTTCACTAGACTGTCTAAAAAGTCCCTTTCCTTATGCTGACTTGCATCATAGCAAGTACTTTGAACTTGGTTAGTCTGGAAAGAGAGAAAAGCAGATATCTATATCTATCTGCTTCTAGTGTATGCACCTCAAAAAATAAAATAAAAAAATCACCAAGTTTCCCCCCCTTCAACTAGTTATTTGCGTGTGTTGCTACATTACACCCAGGGACATGCAAATACTGCCATTCAAAGCAGGGCTGGTCTGCTGCCTGTTTCCCAGTGTGGCTCCCGTAGCACCTTGAGTGTTAATAGACTGCTGGAGAGACTGTAAACATTAATCATGTGCTTTCCGCTCTCTAGCCCACCTAGAGCACGAAGGGGATCCGCAGCCGCTTTAGGGAAGACAAACTGTGTGCAGCTACCTCTTACCCTCTTCGGGTCCCGCGCTCGACCAGGCTAGAGCTACAGTGGCAAGGAGAGGAGCCCCTTGTGCAGTTGCAATTGGTGATCCAGAAAGCCACATCATGCATTAGGAAATGCGGCTAATAAGAGCTGCAGGAGAAAACCGGCGTGATGCAGGAAGGACAGGCGATGGCAGATGTTTGCATTGGGGGGAAAGAAAGGTGCTGACCGTACGGATTTCATCTCTTCCCTGGAGCTGAATGTCGATTTTTGGGGAGGGGAGCGAAGTCTGCTTCCTTCCCTCCATATCTTGGCAAGAGGCGACACTGCAGGGAACTTGGGGAGAGAGAGTTACCCCCACAGACAGACAAATAAAGGGTTGTTATTTACCTTGTGAGAAGTGCAGCCCGCTCCTGGGCTCAGCTATTGCCGCAGGTGCAGAGGAAATGAGAGGATGCCCAGTCCTGCTTCTGCGGCTGCCTTCTGCTAAACTCACATCCCTCGCCCGCCCTTGGTCCCCAGGCAGTCGCTGCTGCTGCTGCTGCTGCTGCCTCACATTGAACTCCCCCTTCCCCCTTAAGACGCGCTCGCCTTCCCGACCCATTCACAACCAGAGCGGCTGTGCGTGTGTGCGGCAGCTTCAACCAAGGGAAAAACTGACAGGGCCGCTGACCAATCTGAAGGCGGAGCAGTCCGCCGGCTTGACTAAGAGGCCAATGGCTCTGCCGCAGAGGACGCCAGACGAACCAATGGTGGGCGGGCGCAGTGGGTGACGGACCCCAGGACAGGGACACAGGCGCCCACAGCAGACTCCAGGAGACATTTATGTATGAGGGCCTATTCAGGAGCCGGTCACCACCCTGACACCACGCCTTCTTGAAAGGTCTCCTAGAGCACCGCATCATCCTGCTACTTCAGAGCATGTGTTTGAGCAGGATCTTTCTTCAGTTCATGCTAAAACATAAACTCACACAATAAATATTTTGAGAGCTTTTGGATTTGGAACTGGGTTAGTAAAGAAGGACGAAATCCTCTCTAAAGGGTGATCTTTTAGTATTTATTTTATTGAACAGTCCACAGGATTGACTCACACACACCCTCAAAGAGTATCAACACAAAAACACACTTAGTGGGTGTGCCTTGCCCCATAATTATTTATATGGTATATAATGTGTTAGCTGTGTTAGAAAAAGTAACAAACAGGTCCCTCCCAAAGTAGCCGAGCGACTTACAGCTTTAAAAATGTAAACTACTTTCCAAGGTAAATGTGCAGCACTAACAACAATTCTCAGACGGCATTACTTCTACATAAATTGTTCTTGACATTCATAATCACCTAAAAAAGTTGAAAACAATGTATATATTGCTGCCTGTATGCTCACTGGCTTATAGTTTTTTATTAATTCTCACAACAGTTTTTTGAAAACACATCATTAGTATTCCCATTTTACAGTGGGAAGCTGAGGCAGAGAGAAAGTGGCAAGTCCAAAGGGGAGCTTCAAGAACAAAAATTTAAACTAAAGACCACAGTGAAGAAAACCATAGTTAATTCCAGGTGTTGAATGGAGTTGTGGTTGCCACTAGTTCTGAAATGTGGTAGCTTCAAAGAGTTTGCAGTTCAGCACCAGGGACTACTGTTCAAGGGTAAATACGATCATTATTGTTAGCTGCCCTGGAAATACTAATGTTCAGGATACATATTTGTAAAATAAATAACAGAGATGTTCAGATTGTGGCAAGCTTAAAATATTGCTGCTAGATATAGTAAGTCCTTACGTTCAAGAGGGGTCTCTTGTAGTTTATTATTTCCCAAAGGAAGTAAACCACATACATTTATTCCCACAAAGAGAAGGAAAGGCAATGTGCAAAGTAACCACTATGAAATGATTATGTCAATCAGAAATGTAGGGCACATGGAGAGCAAAACCTAATCTCTGAGAGGTTTCCCCTTTATCTGCACTCAGCTACATAATCAGCTTTTCATCTCAACATAGGATAAATGCAACCTGCCTGCTGCTTCATTTACCCTATATAGAGAGAGCTGTGGTAGAATTGTATGAATCAAATAGCCACAGAGTTTGAATGAAATTGCCTTAAGTTCCCCCAAAAGAGTCCCATCATTGTTTCCGACTTCCAGAGCTCTAGAACATGCAAAATGTTCAAGTCTTTAATTGCATTTCAGACATCAGGAACATTACTTCCTAACAGTTCAGTCCTATATATTTTTACTCAAAAGTAAGTCTCAGTGACTGCTTATTCCCAATAAAGTGTGTGAATAGAACTGCAGCCCAAGTGAAGCATTTTTAGCTCCTACAAACAAGATAGTTAATTGCCTAGAACTACGAGTCAATGGTATGTAATTCAAGGATAGCAGCAGTATTGATGAAGAGGAATTCTATGGATAATCTAGTTCAGAGCACTCAAAATAAATCAGTACAACAGTTTAATTGAATAGGACTGAACAAGGTTGGTTCACTATGGATTCTTCTTTATGAAAATGAATTTGCTGTTTTTCATGGAACACCATCTTTCGTAGAAATATTAACTTGTTTGTACAATAAGTAACAAAGCTCAATCTATGTGCCTGATTAAAAAAAATGTAATTAACACAAGGTTCTTGTTTCCACAGCAAACATCCCCACCCTCACATAAAACTGCATTATGGGAGAGCAGCAGAGAGAAGAGTCAGAACAAGGAACAACATTCAGAAAGTAGTTCTGCTTAAAGTCTACCACAATAAGTTACTCTGTGTAAGAGAAAGTGATGGAGGAAGTGCACATCACTAAATTAAATAATCAGAGGGATTTATAAAAGGTAGCTGCCTTTTCTTCTAATTTTAGAAAATATTTTCTCCTCATAAAACTTAAAATGCTGTACTCAGTAATGCTAGTGTAATTTCTTCCAGAATCAACAGGGTTTGGGGTTTTATATATATATAAATTAGAGCAGCATTTCAATCATTTGCACTCATTTGCTCACTACTAATCTAAGTTCAGCAATGGAATCTAGGAAAGTCACTGCCAGTCAATCTAGACCAGGCATAGGCAACCTTGGCCCTCCAGATGTTTTTGGGACTACAATTCCCATCATCCCTGACCACTGTTCCTGTTAGCTAGGGATCATGGGAGTTGTAGTCCTAAAACATCTGGAGGGCCGAGGTTGCCTATGCCTGATTTAGACTATGGCTGGGCAACCTGTTTCAGCCCAAGAGCCACACTGGGAACCTTCAGTGGGGTTTAGACCCTCTTATGGATCAGTAACTGGTTAAGAAACAAGAAGCACAGGGTAGGAATAAATAGACAGTTCTCCCAATGCAGAGATATAAAAAGTGGAGTCCCCTATGAACTGGTATGGGGACCAGTGCTTTTTAACTTGTTCATAAATGAACTAGAATTAAGAGGTGTGCTGTGAGGTAACAAAGTTTGCTGATGATACTAAATTGTTCAGGATGGTTAAAACAAACAAGAGTTGTAAGGAGCTCCAAAGAATCATGGAACTGTAGAGTTGGAAGGGTGGGGTCATGTAATCCATGGGGTCTGAACTGGCAGTGATTGACTAGGAATGAGACCTTGGGGTCATAGTGGAGGGCTTGATACAGACTTAGGGCTCATACGCATTTCTGCTTGTCCTGCGACTTCTAGGCATCTGTCTGTGCATGCCTCTCTTCACGCAGGCAAGCAACTTACAACATCATACGTTTAAGTCAGGACTGATGGAACATTTTTATTGTTAATGTGAGCTGGCGATGCTTTTTCTTGTTGTTGTTATATATATAAAATTTAAACAAACAAATAATTGCTTCTACATCAGTGCTATGTTAGAGTAAAAAAAACAAAACAAGCCAAAACAGTTTCCCAACCATGGCTTAAAATAATAAAAAAATTGAACACATACAAGTTTCACATTTTAAATCACTAAAATCATCGTTTAATCTCATGACTACGGAATAAAAAAGGGTTGGCTTCTGTCACTCTGGCGTTAAACATATTTAGGGGGCATGGTTGGAGAGAGGCTTGTGGGGCTGCATTCAGCCACTGAAGTTCCTGTTTCTGACTTACAGGATTCTGGAAGAGATACAACTGGAAAAAATACACACTCCAGGTTACAGATCCTCTCAGGCCATTGCACACAAACACACCCTGGGTTCTTCAAGTGGTAGAGAGATATTACTACTATTAATTCTTCTTCTTCTTCTCTTGCTTCCCTCACAGAGGTGACCCAAAGTGACTTACAAATGATGGTTGCATGGTCTGGGTCAGTACGTGTGAGAAAGGCAGTCCTTGAGGTATTGGGGTTCTGAGCCACACAAGGCTTTATAGGTCAAAACCAGCATTTTGAAATTAGCCTGGAAATTAATTGGTAGCCAGTGCAGTCATGCTAGATTTTGTGTTATACGTTTGGACCATCCTGCCTCTGTCAGCAGTCTGGGCACTCTCCAACAGCTACAGGTTCTAAACCATCTTCAAAGGCAGCCCCATAAATCCAAGTTAATTGTGTTTAACTACAGGTGAGAATCTGGGGGGGGGGGGGCTTGGCTATTCCCCTGCTCCATGCATGTTCCCCATATGCGCTTAGGATGGTGTTGCAGTTCAAAAAGCAGAAGGATTAAGCATTAGTATTAGCATGCCTTTGGGAATCCCATGTTGGCATCACTTTAGTCCCGGCTTTTGAGTAAGGCTTTTGATTGAATATAGTCTTTGTCTGCCTTCTGGCATACCGTTCTCTGTGAATAACTACAATCAATGGGATTTTGATGTGCACAAACTGTCTGTAGTACTGCAGCATGGTTAAGAAATTTAAGATGCACACTGATCTTGTATAGATTTAATAATCACTTGCCTGGAAAAGGGCATAAATTGCAAGTGGCAATAAATCACAAGCATCGTGTCCCTTTCTTTAGTATGCTAGAAGGAAAACCAAAACAGAAGCAGCAATAAGGACAACTACTATGCAGCATGAAAAGGTGTTGAAAAATAACACTCCAAAGTTGACAAATTTTGGCTTGGCTTACTAGCCAGTGTTTATTTGTGGTCAGTGGTTCCCCACCCATGTATATGCCAGAGAATACGAGGAACTGGAGTGATGTTTTTCATTTTGTAGTGGGATCTTGAGCAGGCAGAAACAGCACTAGTTCAAACTGAACAGTTTTCTGCTCCAAAGCTCAAGGTAATGCAGACCCCGCCTCTCCCCACTCTCTGAAATCAGAGGAAGGGAAGGGTATCATGCAATGGAGAGACCCCCTCCTCCCTTCTTCAGAATAAGGAGGCAGGGATTTCAATGCACTGAGCAAGGGGCATCACCAGAGAGCCTGATTATATATGGGGTTTAGATTTAGTAATCATTTTTAGACTGGCAAGTTTGTGGCTAGGCATTCACAATATTCAGAGATTTACCTGAAAGGGGATTACTAGCTAGACAAATCCCATTAAAGTAAATGGGATTAAATTAAAGAAGAAATTTTACTCTTGTGCCTATGTGCTTGCTGCAGCTTGAAATTTACCAAGCTTGAGAAAAGCTGAACATGTTAATGCCTCACATCCAAAACCAAGAAATACGTTGACATTGCCAACTGGAGCGCATTAATGTTGATTAGTGAGATGTCTTAGTTTGACCAGTTTATGGTGCATCTTTTTAGCAAACTTTGCCAAATCTTGCCATCAGGAAATACATTATAGTAAAAAGAGTAGGTTTGTTGACACGTTTAGCCACGGCTATTTAGAAGCAAGTGTAATTAATTTCAATAAACAAGGTTGCTTAGCACTGTAGGATATGATTTGTTGGAGGATGTAACAGTTATAAAGGCATTTAGATGATGATGATAATAATAATAATAATAATAATAATAATAATAATAATAATAATAATAATAATGTTACTATTTATACCCCATCCTTCTGGCTGCGTTTCCCCAGCCACCCTGGGCAGCTTACAGAATATATAAAACATAATAAAGCATCAAACATTGAAAATTTCCCAATACAGGGCTGCCTTCAGGTGTCTTCTAAAAGTTATGTAGTTCTTAATCCCCTTGACATCTGAAGCGAGAGAGTTCCACAGGGAGGGTGCCACTACCGAGAAGGTCTTTTGCCTGGTTCCCTGTAACTTCACTTCTCACAAAGGGAACCACCAGAAGACCCTCAGAGGAGGACCTCAATGTCTGGGCTGAATGATGGGGGTGGAGACACTTCTTCAGGTATACTGCTGTTGACACAAAAGAGAGGTGGAAGTTTTGATAAAGGGCCAAATAAATAAAAATAGATGCTGCTATGGTTGGACAGTGTTCTTGAACCTACCAACATGAGTTTGACCAAACTGTGGGAGGCCGTGGAAGACAGGAGTGCCTGGTGTGCTCTGGTCCATGGGGTCACGAAGAGTCGGACACGACTAAACAACAACAAAAACTATCTATTTTGCATGATAAATTACTGTATTTTTAAAGTTATTGTCATAGATCTGATTGCTTCTGTTTTCTTTCGACTTTCTGGCCTCTATCACATTTTCATTAACCAAGTAGCATGGTAAGAAAAAATATTAATACCGTATTTTTTGCTCTATAAGATGCACCAGACCACAAGGCGCACCTAGGTTTTGGAGGAGGAAAACAAGAAAAAAAATATTCTGAATCTCAGAAGCCAGAAGAGCAAGAGGGATCGCTGCGCAGTGAAAGCAGCTATCCCTCTTGCTGTTCTGGCATCTGTGATAGCTGCGCAGCCTGCATTCGCTCCATAAGACGCACACACATTTCCCCTTACTTTTTAGGAGGGAAAAAGTGAATCTTATAGAGCAAAAAATACGGTAATTATTAACAACTGAAAATAATAATTCATAAGGGGCACAAAACTTTCCACAATATTTGTTTGCATGTGACAGAGTCCCTATAGTACTCAAAGAGTCTAGTTTCCTCCCCCCCCCCATTCATTTTTAGATCCACGTCTCTATAAACATGCATTGGGTGGGGCTTGTTACCAATCAAAATATTCCTTTGGACACTAAACTCGTCCTTTTATTAGTTTTCAATGCAGACATTCTGAAAGTCCCCACAAAAGATCTGGTACTCCATCATTTGACAGTGGCACAACTCACCATCAGAAATTATGTGTAGACTTTGGAAGGCAACCTCTGTGAAATCTGGTTTACAAAAACTATACATATCAAAAAGAACATGGATATTTTAAAATTTCAACTTACTATACAAATTAGCTCTATAACTAGCTAACTCAGCGCATCTCGCTTTTTTTCAGGAGAATTGAACAGGGTGCATTGCTAGAACTAATTTAAAAAAAATGACAGCATTGGCTGGTCAGGTCATATGACTTGTCTATTATTGCCACCCAGTGGAAGCAATCACAAGTTTATCTTCAAAACATTGCTAAGTGGAAGACTGAAATGTAACAGAAGCAATTTCATATTGCAAGAACTAATAAAACAAGCTTTAAACTCACATTATTCACTTTGAAGTGCAAACAACCGGCTTTTGCCATACAACAGAAAATAAAACAAATATACCGTAATCTGCACACATACAAAGTCTTCTTTATATCTGACATTCTCATGGCAGATTCAGTAACAAATCCATGGGCACCATATCGTAGAAAAGGAAAAGAATCACCTTCCCTTGGCAAGATAGTCTTACACCTACTTACTTCTTTAATATTTTATTTAAGAAACCTGCACTGGTTTCTGGTCTATGGTACTTGGCTACTGAGTGTTCAGTACATGCAAGGTGTCAAGTATCTCACAGAGAGGTGAGCAATTGCAGCACTGGTTTAGTCACAGCAAAAAATATCTGGAGCTATCTTCTTCTCAGGTCCCAGACAAAATATGATGCTCTTTCTTTTGTTAGATCAGCCAGGGGAGGAAGCTCAACAGTGGCAGAACGGCTATTACATAACTCCCTCTCTGTTTTCTTCATTACTTGACCTTGCTCTATGGATTGCATTCGTAACAAATTACTCACCCTTAACAGCAGGTGCACTGTAACATTCTGTGAAAGCTGTGGTCTCTCACAAGAGATCAAGAACTGTCTCAGGTAGAGCATTATTAGTCACTAGATTATTCCACAACATATGGTGTCCTAATATAAATGGCTATTCACACCTATAGGTGATTTGGATTTTTTTCTAGATAATTATTTGCATGGCATGGCTGCTACATTAAATCCATTTGAAACTGCCCTTTTGAAGAAGTTGTTTTATGTGGCAAGCAATTTGAGGGATATCGGTTTGCCAAGCAGATCAGCTCCCATTCAATTGGTTATGATTTTATGGGGTTTTCCAATTGTTTCAGCTGTGGCCATGAGCCTCCTTCAGAAATGCTTCACAGCTATGAGGCAAGTTCTACTGCTGAATAATGGAGAGGACAGGCAGAGCATCCTTTAAGGAAATCCGCAAGCCCCACCCATGCCCCTTGAAGCCTTCTAAACTGAGGGCTGGCCGACAGCAATTTGAGTACCGAAGAGAGCAAAACCCCTGCAGGCTGATCTGCATACTGCGGACATAGAATGTCTCATCTTGAAAAGCAACCACTATGTGGAGGCAGTTTCAAGCAGCTGCCAATTATCATATTTTGCCCGACTCCTGTCCCCAAAGTGTCTAAGCAGAGGCTCTTATTTAGAAGAAAAATATATTTATTCAGGCAAGTAACAATACAGTACAGTTTCAGCAGCAGACATGGTTCAGGAGTTCAGGAGCAGCATGAGAACTTCAGAAGGGGATAGAAGCAACAAAGATGTCCCAGTAAGCTTCCTTACCTATCCTGCTCAGGTTTTAAAGATAAGAGCTCTCTTGCCTTGCAGGAAAGTTGGGATTGCTAGGGCACACTCCATTAAGGGGCTACCTAGCTGTAGGCAACAAAGCTCCTGTTCATAAGCTGCCACCTCCCTCCTCAGCTGATTAAAGCCCTCCCCAGCCTCCACTGAGGCTCTCTGAAGGGAGAACTGGCATCATTGCTCCCTCTTCCAAGGGGCTGAAGTAAGGGTGGAAAAGGGAGATTCCCTCTTCCTCCAACCCAGGTTCCCACATTTCATTCCCCGCTTTTCTCCTTCTCATCCTCCTTGTGTCAGAGCCTGCCAATCCAAGCTTGATGCCAACAAAGTTGTGGGGCTCATGGCGCCTTACTCCAAATAACTTATTCAGGTGCTCTCATTTCATGCTTGCCACAACTCTGGTCTCCTCCAGCCGAGTCCATCTTGAACTGCTACCCAACATTGCTTTCTTCCCTCCGACACCTCTGTCGCTTTCATCCAGCAGCATTATGTTCTTTGGTGTCTCCAGGTCAAATCTCAAAGAAAAAGCTTTGTTGGTCCTTTTCTTCAATGGACCGATGAGTAACCACGGAGGATGTGCAGCCAAGCAATGCCAAGTACTGCCATCATCAGGAATCAGTATTTTAAAAGCTATTTAAACATCAACTCAGCACAGGGGTGGGGTGGAGATATAAAAGGATTAAAGTTGTTTGGATATAGTATGTTCTCATACAGAATTTTAGTAAAAGAGGAGGAAGACATATTTCTCCTCCTACCGTGTAAATTAAAAAGAAACATATCCTGGAAATGTAAAGAAGGAGATGGTGACTATTTTCATATGTGGTGGACCTGCGATAAGGTGAAAATTTTTGGGGAATCAATCTACAATGAACTTAAAAAGATATTTAGGTATACCTTTCCCAAAAGACCAGAAGCTTTTTTGCTTGGTCTAATGGGAAGGGAAATTAAAATAAAAGATCAGAATTTGTTTATGTATGCCACGACCGCCACAAAAACCCTATTGGCCCCAAAATGGAAAACACAAGATATACCAACCACCCAGGAGTGGCAGGTGAAGATGACAGACTTTGTGGAACTTGCCAAATTGACAGGGAGGATCCGGGACCAAGAAGACCAGAGATACAAGAACAACTGGAGTAAATTTATTGAATATCTAAAGGAGAACTGTAAAAATGTAAAGACACTAGCAGGACTGGAATAATACCTTCAATGTAAAACAGTGGTGATATAAGAATAATGTGCGTGATAAGAAAGGGATAAATATACCAATTGCAGGGAGGGAGGGAGGTCAAGACTCGGTGGAGTCAAGGGGAACATATGGTTACAATAAGGACTGTTGGAAAAAGAATATGTCAAGAAAATAATAAAAATTTACTTGGGGGGGGGGAAAGAAAAAGAAACATATCCAAATAAATTTGCAGGACAGACTCTCTATATATTATGCACAAATTTCTGAACACTTAAATAATTGATTTGACTATTTGGTAAATTGTACCCATCTGGAATTCTACATAAGTGCTTGGGAGAAGCGACTTGGCCCACAAAATGGCCTCTTCAGCATTCATCATCAATGGCAAAGGTGGAAAGAAAAAGAAAAACAGCAACAGAAAAACAGATTGGATTAAAACACTGCAACTGCTGGGGGTGGTGAGGGGAGGGGTTGGAATTGTAACTGAAAACGATTGCCAGCATACATTATCAGCCAGTCAGCCCATAACACTGGCTCAGGGTAGTGTGGTGTAGTGGTTGGAGCCATGTGGTCATGAAGTTCCCTGGGTGACCTTTAGCCAACCGCTGCCTCTCAACCTAACCTGTCTCACAGGGTTGTTGTGAGGATTTAATGTGGAGTGGGGAGAATCATTTATGCCACCTTGAGCTCCTTGGAAAGAAAAGTGTAATATAAATGCAATCAATCAATCAATCAATCAATCAATAAAATAAAATAAAGAAGCCAGCACTATGCAGGCTGCCTTCATCACATCCTCAGCACATAATCTAGATCCAGCTTTCCATCGGCCAAATCCTGTTGAAAGTGCTACCATCACCAACACTTTTTTCACAATTCACCACTCAGCTTGGTACACCTGATCTTGGAATACTATCAAGGCAGATATATTAATTAGGGAAGGCTTTACAATGCCTGCCATTGGAAGTCAGATAATAAAGTTCAGAACTAGAGCTATGTATAACAATCAGTAACAACAACAAAACACCTGAATTTTTACGCTTGTTTTTAGCTTGTAAACTGAGAAATTGTTATGTACTGAGTTGAATAGGATCCAAACTGCAGCAGTCTGATTGGTCCTAGAACAATAGGATTCAGAATGCAGCAGTCTGATTGGTCCTAGAACAATAGGATTCAGAATGCAGCAGTCTGATTGGTCCTAGAACAATGCAGCAGTATGATTGGTTGGCAGGAACCACCCAATCCTGCTCCAGATAGAAGTGAATCCACAACCTGATTGGCTTACAGTAGAATTCCGGAATTAGCCAATCATGTGCAGCCCATTGTGTAAATAATGTATATAAAGCAGATACTGTGAGGGGACTTTCATTCATTTCTCCTCACCACTATGAGCTGAATAAAGAGCATGAAATCATTTCAGAAATGATACCCTGACTTTTTAGTAGCTATCTACAAGGCCTCAATAGGAAGGAGCAGATTTGAGGTGGATCATAAGGGATGGTGAGGGGGAATGTGTGTGGAAACCACCCTGAAACAAACATAGCATTTTTAAAAAGCTAGTATGACTTAGCAGAAAGCAAACAGGAAGGCTCTGGTGGAAGTCTTACCCCAGTCAACCAGTAAATAAAGCTATTATTTACTCAGTAAACAGGTTTAAAAGGTTGAGGTTTGCAACCCGGCATTCCTATTAAAGGCATCCTTAAAGATGGATACCCAAATTACAACCATAGCATGAAGAACATCTCACCAACTTCAGCTTCTTTTTTCCTTATGTCTTTAGCAACAGCCCAAAATGCATAAATAAAGCAAAACGCTCCCTCACTTTTTGATTGGTGGAAACAGCTTCCCTGCTAGCATGCCCATATGTCATAAAACTTTTGCAAATACAGAGGCACAACTGTACATACAGATGTTGAAAGAATGAATCTTCCATAAAACCCAACAGCTCAAGTTATGCACTCAACAAAAAAAATAGGAACATGAATTTTGGCCAGCGATTCCATCATCTCCAAATGTAATTTTGAACATTTTGCATAAGCTCTTTGTGCAGTGATGACCCCGTACACAGTTGTGTACACCAGTACATCCCTTTTGTATGTGGAAATAATCCTGCATGTTGTTTACAGGATCAGATCCTTCAATGGAATAATGACTGCTCTAGCTTTTGCGTGCCAGTGCCTTAACAGCCTAAAATATTTAATTATTTGGTTACACAAATTCAAGCTGGAATATGAAAGAATGATGCATGTAATACTTGCTTACTGCTGCTAATTTCACACAGGGAAGGGATTCATGAACAGCTGCTGAGCTATTGTGTATTATTATCTAAGCCAGAACACTCCAGCTGTCTTTACTAGATTGATTTTAGTTTTGAATTCTAATTCCTTAATCTTCTAAAGCACTGGTCTGCTTTACAGGTAACAAGAAGTACTGAGTGATTTGCTTAAACTTAGCCTTTAAGGACATTAAAATCTGAGTACTTTTAAAAACAACAACCATGTGTAGCTCAGAGGTTCTAGCCTGGGATAGCTCAGTTGGCAGAGCATGAGACTCAATCTCAAGAGTTGCAGGTTCGAGCCCCATGTTGGGTCTAAGATTCCAGCATTGCCAGAGGTTGGACTAGATGACCATAGTCCAACTCTATAATTCTACAATTTACAAAATAGGCATGCAGGCATTGTACCATTTATAAAACAGTTGAATAGCCTAAACCAAGATGGCCTGCCATTCATAAGGATTATCACACTTCAACACACACACACACACACACACACACACACACACACACGTAGTTTGCAATCACCATACCTCTGATATTCTGGAGAACTACCTAGATTAGATATCCTAGAGTCTACATGAGGCAGAATCTTCTGCAAAAGCAAGAATTAAAATCTACATCACCCAGATATCACCGAGGGCTGGTGCAGTGCTATGGTTAGAGTGTTCGATAGAGACCTGGGTTCTCATCTCCTCTCAGACATAAATTTCACTGGGTGACCTTGGGCCAGTCACTGCCTCTCAGCCAGCTTACCTCACAGGGTTGCTGTGAGACTTAATCGGGAGAAGAACCATGTACAACACCTTGAGGTTCTTCCCACACTGAGCAGGTCTGAAGGAAGATGGCATGGGCATTTGGCTGAATGAGCTTAGTTTACAGTCCTTCCTGCAACCAGGAAACCTGCGTACGTGATCCAGGTACTTGGTTGCAGAAGGACCGTAAGCACATTCAGTCAAGTGCACTTGCACCCTTCCTTCAGCCTTTCCTACTCAACGCAGAAAGGTCAAGCTGTGGGGGGGGGGGGGAGGCTGGCATGTCCACACCCCATCTTACAATCGAATTAAGTATGCTTGAAAAAGGCCAGTCACACCTGAAACCAATATGAATACCCAGAACCAGCAAATCACTCTCACCATTCTCAGCCTGCAGAAACCAAGCTGTTCTGTCTATTCTCCAGCAAGGAGGCTGAATTACCGTAATAAGATTTGCTGCTGGCTGCTTCTACATCCTGTAGGTCACACTATGGTGCTATGGGGAAGTGGGTAGAATGAAATGTTTAAGATGACTTCAAACTGAGGGTGCTGATGGGGGCACATGTGTAATTTTCAAGGGGATGACTGAGATACTGGGAATGGGTAACTGACAACAAGTTTGTTTTTGAGTTTTTTACTTACTGATTTTTTTCTGGAAAGTATGATTCTTGGGTATGGGGCGAAATACTGGCAGAGCCTACAAAACAACAGCAACAACAACCTTGCATCATAGCTGTCAATGTTTTCCCTTTTATAAGGGAAATTCCCTTATTCCGAATAGGATTCCTCACAAGAAAAGGGAAATGTTGACAGCTATGCCTTGCATGCATTAGGAGCAGTGACTCCACAATAAATTAAATACCCCTCTGACAGCACCCTTAAGATACGCAGCTAAGTCCCTTTTCACATTTGCTGTTAATGAGGCTAGTACAGTGGTACCTCGGATTACAGACGCTTCAGGTTACAGATTCCACTAACCCAGAAATAGTACCTCGGGTTAAGAACTTTGCTTCAGGATGAGAACAGAAATCGTGCAGCAGCAGCGTGGCGGCAGCGGGAGGCCCCATTAGCTAAAGTGGTGCTTCAGGTTAAGAACAGTTTCAGGTTAAGAACGGACCTCTGGAATGAATTAAGTACTTAACCCGAAGTACCACTGTACCAAAGTCTTGAGAAGCGATTGCAATGTGTAACACAGATAACAAGGCAGGACACCTCCCCTCGGTGGTTAGGCCCATAATTCCCCAGGACCACAAGGCAGGAAATGGATCCCTTGACCTCCCTGCCTTGACAAGCTAACTAGCATTCTTTTGTCTTATGTACTCCATTTCCATCAGCAGATATGAGACTGGAAACCACGCCCTTCAAACTCTCGCCTTTAAAGGCAGGCGGCATTTGAAACAGGTGTCCCTATTCCCTAAGGAAAGCCCTGCCTCAGGGGAGATCTGAGGAAGAAGTGAAAGATTAGCTAGCTTGATGTTTTCTTTCTTAATTGCAGAGCAGCATCACAGAGTATGTAAGAGAGAGAGAGAAATTGGCTGCCTGGCTTTTTTTTTTTTTTTTGCAGATCCTTTGTGCCTTTAAAAGCTGCTTGGTGTGGAAAAAAAATGAAACTTTTCAAAGCTCAGAAAGGGAAATAATGGGAAAAATTTCACCAATTAAATTGTTGTAAGTCCAGACAGTTTTCAAGGGCACAGAAGATCCTTGGGGTGGGGTGGAGGGACAAGGTGACAGTCTTGTAGGAGCCCAGTAAGTGGACTTGACTTACTGGTGGACCTGACTGCATGTATAAGCAAAGTTGCTCATTTGTAATAACCATAGATGAGGCAGCCCTGTTAAGTTTTCAGTCCCTGCTTCATGCATTAATCTCAGTACAGTACTTCTGGGTGCATAGCTATCAACATTTCCCTTTTTTAACGGGAAATTCCCTTATTCCGAATAGGATTCCTCACAAGAAAAGGGAAAAGCTGACAGCTATGTCTGGGTGTCAGATCCAAAGAGCAAATAATATTGGTGAGTGACTCTCTTTCATAATCAGCTAAGATTCATGATCACTTTTAGAATTTTGTGGACTTTTATCAGGTTCTTCATTGATCTGAGACCAGTTAGTTCCTCCCATCCTTGGTAAAAATAATAATGATGAACTCCCCAAAGTTCCTGTTTTTTAACAGTCACAGGGGAGCAAAATGGATCTGTTAAAAAGAATGCTCGCTTCCCTCCTTTTATAGGCACAACTTTGAATTAATTAAAATATTATGCCAAGATGAATCTCTGTAGTCTGTGAATTAAAATGGCTCATTATCATTTCTTCAGATACGTTGATAAGCCCTTAGTGGCAATAGCGCAGCAGGGCCTTGCTATGTTAATTAGAAAAAAAACCTTTCAATCATTTTATGCATTCATGATGAGCGTAGTTGTCTTGATATTCATCCCTGCACCTGGGGAATATTTTGAAGAGTTAATTGCAACTGATAATCTGTAAGTATTACCTTCTGCTTCCCCTAGAGTTAAAAACTGTAATAACGATAGTTTTGTAAAAAAATAATAATAAGTGTAATTTATCTACTTTATAGTGTTCATTAATGGAGAATATCTAATAGCCTATTCATAAAAAACTGCTGTGGCAGCAAACAATTGCTATGGATGTAGCATATAGACAACTGTGCCAGAATTTTCCCAGCATTGCAGAAGCATCACATCAGCAATGCAGGTGTACAGACCATAGGAAAGATTTAGGGTTGAGATGTTAGAAGAGAAGCAATAAGAGCTCTAAAATAGACAGTACCTGTTCACATCCAATAATGTAAGCCTTATTATTACTTTCTGGATTTTCTATTTTATATTTATTGAAGAATAAACTAGCATAGATTGAAGAGGAAAATTAAAGCAAAAACAGGAACAGTCGAGGGTGGAATCCTTAGTTCCAACCTAACTATCATTCCCCATTACTAAAGTATGTTTCCAAGAATACTAGGTTTTGTATTTTCTAGATGTGTGTCCTCCTGCCTCCCACTTCCTGGACTGAGCATGCATTGGATATGTCAGCCCAGGCACCCCCAAACTCGGCCCTCCAGCTCTTTTGTGTTGGGATACTGCCAGGGAGACAAAAGCCATCAAGGCCCCACGCCGTCTCCGGACGATCCATCGATCTCTGGTAGAAACGCAGTATCAGTCAATTAGCGACACAAAGCCTCGGAAATAGCTTGCCACATTCCAGAGGCTCTATCAGCAGAGTTCGCACAACGAAAGATGTACTCAGGAGAGCATATTTACAACTTTATTCAGCGTTGGTCAGAACAAAGAAAACATGACTGCCTGCTTCGATGTTCAGGCACAGAGAGAGAACGAAAGCAATAGACAAAATATAAACTTCCTGTGAACAGGAAATACGCAGACTCTGTGACTCACAAAGCCTGCTCCCTTTTAAGGTGTGTTATGTACTGAGTTGAATAGGATCCAAACTGCAGCAGTCTGATTGGTCTTAGAACAATAGGATCCAAATTACAGCAGTCTGATTGTTCCTAGAACAATAGGATTCAGAATGCAGCAGTCTGATTGGTCCTAGAACAATGCAGCAGTATGATTGGTTGGCAGGAACCACCCAATCATGCTCCAGATATAAGTGAATCCACAACCTGATTGGCTTACAGTAGAATTCCAGAATTAGCCAATCATGTGCAGCCCATTGTGTAAATAATGTATATAAAGCAGATACTTTGAGGGGACCTTCATTCATTCCTCCTCACCACTATGAGCTGAATAAAGAGCATGAAATCACTTTGCGACTCTGAGTATATTTCAAGGTGGAACGGAAATATCCTAACATCTTGGGACTACAACTCCCATCATCCCTAGTTAGCAGGGCCAGTGGTCAGGGATGATGGAAAAAATTCTGCAAGAGGCAGATTTGGGTCATCCGGTTGTTTCTCTGGATAGGAAGGGATCATCAAATGCTCCAATAAACCCTGAAGCAGAGTCAGGGCAGTATTGCTCATCCCCAGCAGGGGCTGATGGCAGGGATGCTGGAGAGCTAGTGAGAGGCAGAGATGCAGTGAGTGATCAGCCTCCCCTATACAGTAGTACCTCTGTTTAAGAACAGTCCTGTTTACGAACGATTCGGTTTACGAACTTCGCAAAACTGGAAGTAGTGTCTCGGTTTGCGAACTTTTCTTCGGTCTAAGAAAGGAATCTGAACAGTGGAAGGGCACCGGCGGCGGGAGGCCTCATTAGGGAAAGCGCGCATCGGTTTAAGAACAGTTTCAGTTTAAGAACGGACTTCCGGAACGGATTAAGTTAGTAAACTGAGGTACCACTGCACATGGTCACTGGAAGAGCACACCCCCTGCTGCTTGGGAAGAACACTGCAGCCAGGGAAAGGCCATTCTAGCCCCCTCCATTGGCCAGAGAACAAGCAGCTGAAGGCAGTTTGCTTCACCCTTTCACCAGCAGAAAGAACACTCTGCAGCAACTGCAAGTTGTCCTGGACTGCAGAACCTAATAGGAAACTACTTCTGTTCCCACCCATCATTTGGAGAACTCTGGCTGTGTGTGTGTGTGTGTGTGTGTGTGTGTGTGTGTGAGAGAGAGAGAGAGAGAGAGAGAGAGAGAGAGAGAGAGAGAGGAGTGGATTTTTGGAGAGGGGATGTTATGGTTGCATTACCTTGAGTGCCTTGAGAAATATTTGAAAAGCAGTCAGGAAACAAATCTTCAAAACAAAATATAAATACAAATATCAGTGAAATATACTCGGAGTCCTGTAGTGATTTCATGCTCTTTATTGCAGCTTGTAACAGTGATTTCATTGCTTTTTATATACATTATTTACACAATGAGTCCCCTCTGACTGGCTGATTCTGCTTCCCTCCTGCAGCCTGATTGGTCTTTTCCTGCAGGCCAATCAGCTGTTGCATTCTACAATCCTACCAGCCTAATAGGCTGATTAGCTTCCTCTTGGAACCTGATTGGTCTTCTCCTGCAAGCCAATCAGTTGTTGCATTCTAGGATCCTACTTGCCTATTGTTCTAGGATTCAAGCTTAGTACATAACACTTGGGTTCATAGAAGCCTTTGATTTTGACTGATTTGATTTGATTTGTGTCTCTCATGGGGCACAGCTTGGGAATGGCAGCTGTGTATCAACAGCTTTTCCAATACCAAAGTTGTTTATGTGCCATTACATCAGCCCTGTGCAGACCTTAGAGCAGAGTTACAGGCAGGTAGCCAGCACAAATATTTAGAAGACGGGTGTTGTCAAACTGCCGTCCTCTGCAAGAGCCACTGCTTTGCAATCTTCATGAATTTGTGTACCCACCCCAGCAAAGAAGAAGAAGAAGAAGAAGAAGAAGAAGAAGAGGAGGAGGAGGAGTTTGGATTTGATATCCCGCTTTAACACTTCCCGAAGGGGTCTCAAAGCGGCTAACATTCTCCTTTCCCTTCCTCCCTCACAACAAACACTCTGTGAGGTGAGTGAGGCTGAGAGACATCAGAGAAGTGTGACTAGCCCAAGGTCACCCAGCAGCTGCATGTGGAGGAGCGGGGAAGCGAACCCGGTTCCCCAGATTACGAGTCTACTGCTCTTAACCACTACACCACACTGCCAAAGTGAAGGGAAGGCTGCAAAACCTAATTTAATCAGAGCCATTTAGCCATCTGCAGCATTGTTCCCCATTAGAAAATGATTTGGAGAAATGGGGCTTGGTCTAATAACCGTTTAAATGAGCCACATTACTGAACTAAAAGACGTAAGTGGCAGTCTTGTGAAATCTTATTGGTAATTAATAAGCACTTTTACTCCTGAGAAAGTGTATTATTTATATTCTTTTGTGATTATCTATCTATACTTTGGCTGTCAACAGTCATAGTTTGGAGTCATGCTTGTCAACACTTGTTCAGAATTCTATTACTCTGAGCGAGAAAATGCTCATCCATGCACAGCCATCCACTCAGTTTTAATTGACAGCCTTTCCCTCCTTCCCAAGCAGCAGCTAAGATGTTTTTCACTGATGCTGTGTTCCACTATTTTAAAACCTGTTATATTCTTCTGTTGTATGATAAAAAAATTGCTTTTTTACATGTGTGTATATAATCTACACTTGCCACTTAGTAGCTCAGCAATGTTATATCTGCGGATTCCAAAGTCTGACATATCCTTATCAAATCCCTGTAGCAAGTAAATGCCTTGTCTGTGGGGTGTGGGGGGAATGAAATCCTTAAAAATCAGTACCCCAAGTAAGCACAGATATTGCAGAGTGGGATGTTGTGAGGAGGGAAAGGTTGCATGTCTTGTAACCAAAGACGTCACAGGCACTACCCAATAGGTTCCTGTGTCACTGTTGGGCTATCACACAGGGTCTCAACAGAGAGGGGGATAAACACAGTTAACCAACAGTGATAAATTGTGATTTGAGTGGTGGGTTCTCTATAATAGAAACACAAATTGCACTGAAGATCCTCAGTCATAAGTGTGCTGTCATAAGGAAATTTGAAATGTGTCTACAAGCCCTAATCTTATTTTGCGATGATTAAAAAGATGTGGTAAAAAAGCAAAAGGAACCAGGAAAAGTGTGGAAGGGAAGTCATATGGTATATGTATACATGCTGTATTTGGTATGAAGTTGTAAGTGGGACAGGGGGAGGGGAGGGGGTTAAATATGCTCTCTGTTCTTGTTTTTGAAAATACAAAAAAAGAAAGGGGGCAACCAAAATGGTCAAAGGCCTGGAAACGATGCCTTATGAGGAACGGCTAAGGGAGCTGGGCATGTTTAGCCTGGAGAAGAGGAGGTTAAGGGGTGATATGATAGCCATGTTCAAATATATAAAAGGATGTCACATAGAGGAGGGAGAAAGGTTGTTTTCTGCTGCTCCAGAGAAGCGGACATGGAGCAATGGATCCAAACTACAAGAAAGAAGATTCCACCTAAACATTAGGAAGAACTTCCTGACAGTAAGAGCTGTTTGACAGTGGAATTTGCTGCCCAGGAGTGTGGTGGAGTCTCCTATTTTGGAGGTCTTTAAGCAGAGGCTTGACAACCATATGTCAGGAGTGTTCTGATGGTGTTTCCTGCTTGGCAGGGGGTTGGACTCGATGGCCCTTGTGGTCTATTCCAACTCTATGTTTCTATGAAAAACATTTTGCTTTATTTCACTATACGGAATCAGATTCTTTTTAGCTCGAATGCCTCAGCAGTGACCCCATATGTATTACATGTTCAGTAATACCAGTCCTTCTGTGATATTAAATAAACAAATCATTCCATCTGTACAGTATCTCAAGGGTAGGGAGCCAGACTATTTAAATTACAAATTTGAGGGGGTCGCATCATACTCGTAGATATTTAGCAAGGAGAAACAGGCTAAGTTTGTCAGATAAATTATTCATTGTGAATTTATTCTCAGTTCCTGCTCTGCATTTAATCTACTCCCTTCCATTTAATGTGGTAATATTTTAAGCTACATAGAAATGGATTCTAAAGACAACAATTGTAATTACATGTTAACTCTTATAATACTGTCATGCTCTGTGCTGATTACTGTGGGCTTAATTCATGCCGCCACTTAATGCGGGGAGCACAACTGCTTGCTCAGTATTGCTACTTTGGCTTTTATTTTGGCCGCTACCAGTAGTTAAAATGATTAGGCATGCTTTTATTGCCGCAAAAAATGAATTAGTGTGATTCCCTGTTGGCTGGTTGGCTGAATTATAACTTGCATGAATTCCAGGTGGCTCAGCAGGTGGTGCTGTGAGTGCTACCTGTCTTAGATAGTAATTTAAGCTGCAAACCACTGATTCTGAAGTGATAAGGACCCCCAAGAGTGGTGTTTTGCTCATCTGTAACTTGTTTCTCTGCTCCATCTCCTCTGTTGGCTTCCATCCTACTTTTTGCCCTTCTTTTCCTTCCCTATCACTGTACTACTTCCTCTGTTTCTCATCCTGTTTTTGAAGGCAGCTTTACACAGAGCTCAGTGGGGGAGAACATGCTTTGCTAGCAAAAGATTCTGGGTTCAATTCTGGTATTTCCAGGTAGGTCTGGAAAAGAGCACTGGCTGCAACAGACCTGCTGCAAGTCATTGCAGACAATACTGACTTACGAGTAGACAGACCAATGGCCTGACTGGCAGCTTGCTATCTTAACACAGTGGGTATTTTTTTTAATAGAAGGCAGTTGTGTGGACCAATTTGCAGAAAATCTGCAATACTTCCCTGTCACCTACATGAGCTTTTTGCTACATGCAAGCCCAATGGCCTGCTATGAGTTACCTGGCAGGTGTGGCCAGTTATTTCCCTAGAAATGTGGGGCTGGAACTACACATTTGAATGTAGATCCAAATCTGGCAAACTAGAGTGTGCAGTGGAGAAGCCGCAAATGGGGAGTTGGTCTCAGGCCTACTGCTGAACATGGTGCAGACAATCACATGCCTATTCTGACGAGTTTGCCACCTAATCCTCTGAGAAGATTGCTTGTATTTGGGCTGACCTGAAGTTGGAGCTTGAGTCTGAAGTTCAGAAGCAGATTTGTCCCTCTCAATCAGTACTACGTGTATTTCTTTGCAAATGACGCCTCATTCCTTAATAGCAATTCAAAATTAGTTACATTGAAATGCGCTTTGCTGCAGATCACAAAATTGGGTGTTATGCACACTTACTTGATGACAGAAGGTCGTTACGGGGAGTTTTTTAAAGCAGAGATGATGCCCATCAACGCATCCATTGTATCTGATGTGATACCTTCAAGGAATTCTACACGCACCTAGACAGCAGATTCACCTTGCCCTGAAAAGTAGGAATCCCCTATCCTCATTGTTGGTTATCCAACATAGTCCCCCCCCCCTTTGACCCCGCCAAGCAGGCTTTTGTTGTATGTATGTGGCAGATAATATTGTATGCTTGGTTTTAGCTGCTGTTCCCATCTCCTTGGTTGGTTTTATATTACAGTGGTACCTCGGGTTAAGTATTTAATTCGTTCCGGAGGTCCAATCTTAACCTGAAACTGTTCTTAACCTGAAGACCACTTTAGCTAATGGTGCCTCCTGCTGCCGCCGCACCGCAGGAACTCAATTTGTGTTCTCATCCTGAAGCAAAGTTCTTAACCTGAGGTACTATTTCTGGGTTAGCGGAGTCTGTAACCTGAAGCGTCTGTAACATGAAGCGTATGTAACCCGAGGTACCACTGTACTGTATTTAGTATAATTTTAAATGCTATAAGCCACCCTGAACAGTGTTTCTGTGCAAGAAGGCTGGGATATAATAGCTTTAATGACATGGAATAAAACAAAAGCTGCTCTGCATTTAAAACATTGTACCTTTAAAAACACCAAGGGGGGAAAACTTGCAATGCAGCAGATCCATGAACAGGATCTTTCAACATTTTAAAACCTTAAATCAGTTGCAGGGTGCTCTGATTTTGATCCCAGCAGCAATCAATGCAGGAAGGAAGCTTACCCGCTGCACTCTAACTCCCTTCCCAATCTTAACCTGGTGTGAGCCCTGCTGGGGAATAAAATCTAGGCACCTATATCATGCCTGTAGTTTCCTCTAGCAAGTCTAATGGCAGATTTGGAGAGGATGGGGAAAGAGCAATATTGATGGGGAAAACAGCACCAGGGAAGATTATGTTGCTTCAGTAAAAACCAGTCTCCCTGATAAGTGATCTGATTTCAGATCTTTTATGTCTTGTCTGTTTTGGCTCCAAGTTGTCCAGCAAATGGAAAAATAATGTATCTCTCTCTCTCTCTCTCTCTCTCTCTCTTTTTAGCCGTGCCACCAGATGGCAGCCTAACACAAACTTTTGATAATCATTTTTTTTTTTTTAAGAAGGGGAAAAGGCTGAGAACATTATGCTTTTACTCCCTTTCCCTGACTTTGTTTGTCTGCAAAGGTGTTTTCTGCTCCCCCCATCCCCCCACTGGAGGCCAAACTAGACACGTGAAGTAAAAATAGAAAAACAGAAGCTGAATTTCATCTTGGTAATTCATCCTTCTCTCATGCATCACTGCCAAACTATCCCCACAGCCTATCTTTCTCGTCTAATGTGCTTCTCTTCTAAACAAAGCATTGACAGCGATGCCTCTTCAGTTTTGAAAGGTGCTCAGAAGGATCCGGTGCAGGCATGGTGGTGAAGTGGCTGTTTCCTATGTCATTTTAGCTAGACTGAGCTTAGCCAGGAACAGAGAATAAAAAATGAGCCATCATGTTAGCCTGCTTCTGAAAGAATTTCATTGGCTGTACTATACAGTGGTACCTCGGGTTACAGACGCTGCAGGTTACAGACTCCGCTAACCCAGAAATAGTACCTCAGGTTAAGAACTTTGCTTCAGGATGAGAACAGAAATCGTGCGGCAGCGGGAGGCCCCATTAGCTAAAGTGGTGTCTCAGGTTAAGAACGGACCTCCAGAAGGAATTAAGTTCTTAACCAGAGGTACCACTGTACAATTACATTGATGGTACTGGTGTACAAAGCCCTGTACGCCTCGGGACCAGGATACCTAAAATATTGTTTCACTCCTTATATCTGATCACTGTGTTCTGCAGGAGATGGCCTCCTGCAAATACCATCTCATCAGGAGACCCATTCCATACGATGTAGGAATCGGGGTCTTCTAAGGAGCCCGTGGTCCAGTCATCAGAGTGCAGTGGCTGGATTAGGGGTAAGATGCAAGCTCCAGAGGGGAAGGACTGTGGAGTGGGTCCATTTCCTTCTCAAGACAACCTTTGTAGGGCAGCTCTGTATATGTGGGAATTCCTGATTCAGGGCAATGGCAACTTCTGAGTAAAATACAACAGTCATAAGAAGATGGGAAGTTGTAACTGGGAATGGAAGGGAAACTGTACTGTTGAGACTGGTAAGTCAAGTGTATGGGCAAAAAGTTCATAAACTATTCGTAATATTTCCTTCAGAGGCAATGTCTTAGCAAAATACCAGGGTCAGTTGGAAGAAAACAAGGCATGGGGAAGTAATTGGCTATCTGCTGAGGCTGTCATAGAAACATAGAATGGTAGAGTTGGAAGGGAGCATGAGGGTCATCTAGTCCAGCCCCCTGCAATGCAGGGATCTTTTGCCCCATGTGGGGCTCGAACCCACAACCCTGAGATTAAAAGGCTCATGCTTTACCAACTGAGCTATGCTCGATTATTTCTGTAACTGTGAGGTCACACAAAATCTGTTTCTTCTAAATAGATTTTTTTTTAAAAAGCAAATTATAGAATACATCATTTGAATTTCACAAGTCCCAGGGCTTCTAAGAAAATTGCAAAATGTTTCGTGAAAATATAATAGGTAGATATGCTTTTTGCATGACAGTTTTGAAATATAAGGAATACCAGAGAGCTAAGACCTACGCTTTGCTGCAGGCAGGCTGGAGATCGTGATCTGGTCAGCACGGTGAGTCTTAAAGATTTGTGATGCTAGACCTGCAGGCGAGGGAGAAGAAAATGGAACTCTAATCATTTTGACACTTTCAATTTAGGAAGATAAATTTTGTGTTTTAAAATAATATGAGGCTTTTTATTAGAAGCAAAATCATTTGCTTTGGAAGGATTCACCCCGTTCCTTACCAAATTCCCAAGGACACCTTTATGCTGAAGCTTTTGGAAAGAACAAAAGCCATAAATGTGGCTCCAGCCAGTTGTGAGAGGAACTAAGCAGGAGGCAAAAGGTTTCATCTGTTTAATCACCAACTAGGGCTCACTGCATTTCATAAAGGTAAAGGTACCCCTGAACATTAGGTCCAATCACAGACGACTCTGGGGTTGCGGTGCTCATCTCGCTCTATAGGTTGAGGGAGCTGGTGTTTGTCCACAGACAGTTTTTCCGGGTCATGTGGCCAGCATGACTAAGCCACTTCTGGCGAATCAGAGCAGCACACGGAAACGCTGTTTACTTTCCCGTCAGAGCGGTACCTATTTATCTACTTGCACTTTAATGTGCTTTTGAACTGCTAGGTTGGCAGGAGCTGGGACCAAACAAAGGGAGCTCACCCCGTCATAGGGATTCGAACTGCTGACGTTCCGATCAGCAAACCCTAGGCTCTGTGGTTTAGACCACAGCGCCACCCGCGTCCCATTTCATACTCGCCCACTAAGGGAGCAATCCTATGGGGGCAACAAATGATGATGGCAGGGAAGCGAGAAGATATTCATGACTGAACAACTGCTATATCCAATGTCCCACTGGCCAGGGCAGAAGGTGGGGCAATTTAATTCCTCCCTCTTCAATCTCGGTGCTCATTCCCACTGGAATTTGCCTCTGGGCCTTTTTGGGGGTCTTGGGGCCAGGCTTGTGGATTCATGGCCTCCCCTGACATGCCCTGACACACCCCACTCTGAAGTTCTACATCCAAGAGTCCAAACCTACTGATTTGCCATGTTTCTCTTTAATGCTGCTCCCCCCAATGTTACTCTGGTGGATCTCAACTTACGTGGGGGTTACATTTCGGGGATTGTGTGTAAAGCAAAAATCGTGCATAGTCAAGATACATTGGGTGCAATGCTGGGTGGGAGTGCCAAAGTTCCCCCTCCCCCTGATGCCTGCCTGCTTTCCACCCCTTTTACATTTTAAATCTTTATTTCTGCCAAGTGCATAAAGCTAAATGTGCACAAGTTAAATGTGCGCAAGGTGAAAGTTACCTGATCAATGCTGAAAATTGGCGTGTTTGAAATGTGTTTGGCGTGTGTTGAAATAAACTGCATAGGGTTTGTCCTATTAAGGGTTTATTGTTGGGAGTGTTTGCATGTTGATTATTTGATTGTAATAAAGAATTTTTAAAGTGTCAAGACGCACTTGTGGCAGAATTCCCTTGGGCATTCTTTCATTTTGCTTGATATATAAAGGTTTCCTCCTGACCCAGGGAGCGCACACAAAAACCCAAGAGCATTTGCTCAAGTTGCTTGTCAAGTCAGAAACAACACCTCATATTTATTTCTTCTCTGTCTTTTAGGGCAACCCCTTGCATAACATTTTACAAGAACAATGTTTGGTTTTTTAAACCACGTAACAAATAATATAATAGAAGCAGCTTCCAATAAAAATAATATGCATGAGGCCAGCAATAAGATCAACAAAGAGCTTGCCAGAAGAAACCAAAAACTGGATTCTCAAGGAAGGAATTGCACAGGTTTTGCAGCACAAACATGAAGTGCCATTTCTCATGCAAGTGTTCCATGCAAGGTTATGAGGTGCTAGAGACCTTGGGTAGGGTGGGCAAACATCTTCACATTGCTCTGCAAGGCGTGCAGGGAGGGAGGGCAGTGGTGGCCTGGCAAAAAGCAATGATGTTTAGCTGGCTGGGACACTTCCCAGGACTAAATGAGAAGGCATAATCCCAGCATCCTCTCACTTAGTCCTGGGAGGGTTCTTCAACCTTGAGGGCCAGATGGGTAATTTGCATAGGTCTTGTTGATGACAACATGAGTGGGTAGGGGCAGCGGCAGAGCAAGCTGTTCGGGCGCCTGGGGCAGCGCGCGGGGCCAGCTGCCCATGGGGCAGGGTGAGCTGGGGCAGGATGCTCCGCAGGGCCTCCGAGGAGTCTGCCTGCCTCCTCCCACTCAGCCACCCTACAGCTGAGGGGAAGGCGACGAGTGGACAGTTTGGGGCACCACGGAGCCTGTGGACGCCCAGCCACCACGTCACTCCCAGGAGAGACGCGTGGCTTAGGCGCGCTGCAGGTCCTGCGGTGAGTGCCGCCCGACATTTTGTCACCCACCTCAGTGGTGATACACAGGGTGGACCACCCCCACCACACACCCCTTCCTCTGCCCCTGGGTAGGGGAGTCTGGCCTTTGATCAGCTTGGGT
Organism: Podarcis liolepis; assembly: GCF_965112155.1. Lineage (NCBI taxonomy): Eukaryota > Metazoa > Chordata > Lepidosauria > Squamata > Lacertidae > Podarcis > Podarcis liolepis. Next base: position 41,000,423 of record NC_139554.1, read on the forward strand.
GGTCCTGGCGGAGGACGTTGGGACTGGGAGCAAGACGGCGGGGTGGGAGCAGGAACGAGAGTCCGGAAGCCAGGAGTCAGGAAGCCAAGGGTCCGAGTATCAGGAAGCAAGGAGTCAAGAAGCCAAACACAGCAAGGCAGGAAGCGTGTTGCTGTGGCAAAAAGCCAAAGGGAAATGCTGACCTTATATCCCTCCCAGCTCTTGCTACCAGGTGCTGTGAGTTACCAATCAGCCTCACCTGTGTGGCCGCGCCTTGCCTCTTGAGAACAAACTTAGGAAGGCCCCAGTCCTGCGAAGCCCTACCAGTCACAGGGCCTGGCTCCTACACGCACTCCTGACAGAAAGAACCAGTGTTCCAGGTAAAATGATGCACTGCTTGGCTATGGCACAATACAATATAGCTTTGTCTAGTACCAACTAGGATAAAAAGAGCCTTTGAGAGCAAATTCCATTTGCTTAGAAGTTGGAAGCAGATTGTTAGATGGCATTTAATTTTATGATGCAGTTATTAAAATCATAGATGAAATATCTCAAAATATATTAGTGCTGGAAGTCTGTGCATTAAAAACAATGATTCTGTCTAATCCTAGATGATTAAAATGCTGTGGTTTAATGGCTTCTTACATCAGATTCGTACATTCCTTTGCGTTCAATAATAAGTTTATGGATTCAGCCTGTGGTTACAAAATGGTTTGATAAACCTGGGCTAGGTTGGCTCCTGTGTGTACAAGAGTATAAAAGCCAGTGCCTCTAAGAGCTACTATTATCCAACCTTGGATGCTGTTTTACAGTTTCAGCAATTCACCCTGTGCTAAACAAATGGTAATTTTGAAAACCGTCAAGACATTTTTAAAGTCTCAAGAAAAGATTTCAGGTATGGAAATTAAAACTTTTCAAAGCTGATGCAAACACACAACTTACCGGTACTTCTTTCCTGATAGGAACAGTGCAAATACAGGTATCTTTATTTCCTGCTTCTATCTCTATGGAGAATTTCAGTACCAATCTATCTGCACCTTCCTCTACATTGAAGGGTTTCTGTTACTTGAAGAAAAGGTAATGCAGTACACAGCATTTGGAGAACAGACAGCCCCAGTCCCAGTTTTTCAAGTACAAAAAAATTGAACCTTTTCAAAACTGGTGAGCTACAGGAGACCCAAATGGTTTGATTAAACAAGAGCTTTCCAGAGTATAAAAGCCAGCAGTTTTGCAAGACCTACTATTATCCAACATGCATTTTGATCTACAGTTTCAGCACTCTGGCTTTTAGACACATAAAATTGTACCAAACAAGTGACACAGACTCCAAATGGAAAAAAGCACCACCACCAAAATCTTTTGAAAGCCTTTTTTTATAAAAAAAAAAATCCCCCACCCCAGTACGGAAATTAAACCTTTTCAAAACTGATGCAAACATATGACTTAGTTCTTTCCTGGTAGCAACAGCATAGATCTTTATTTCCTGTTGACAAACTCAACATGCTGTTGCTCCTTCCTCTCATGCTGTTGCCACTTCAAAAAATTCCAACTTATTGGTTGGCACTAACCAGTGCAAAACCTGCCAAAAGACAAGCTAGAGGCAAGATCTCATGTGATGAACCATCCCAAATCCCTCAGTATGAGTATAGAGCATCTGTGCATTGGATTCTAGGCATAGTAGTATGCTTGCCCATGATAAAAACAGAAGAAAATGGGTTTTGATACAAGGCTTTCTGTTTTGGCTACCTATTTTTAAATTTACTGCAAAGTAATCACAATAACGGATGTACCTCTCAGGTGAAAATTCAATTTAATACCTAGCAGAATTGTAAATTTCAGCAGACTTGCTCATACATTCACACTGATGACAGAAGCCAGTTCAGCTTTTTAAAACAAAAAACATTCCCCACACAAAATTTGCACTGTGTGCTAAAAGCAGATCCCCTTAATCCCCATTGCTCACAATCTCTGGCCTATCACTTATTTATAACTATAGTGACTTTGATGTAAATAATTTCCGGTTGCCATTTCACTAAATGCACATGGCAAAAATGTTAAATGACTAGGAAAACAATAATGAGATATTGAAATGTGACCAAGGGATTCTTCAGATCTGTTTGGAGTATCTCCCTAATGGTATGCTATGGATAATGTAGCCAAAACTTGAGGGGAATAAGTTGGGCCATGAAGCTATTGGCTTAGTTCACATGTTACAGTGGGCCAAACTACGGACTGCCATGAATGGGCAAGTCTGCTAGCGCACTCTACTCACATGCTCCAGCCCCTTTGCCTTACAGGGAGTAAACAAACTAGAACAATGGCTTAGCATTAGTGTGACCCAGTGGTCATGATTTGTTTCCCCCCAAACAAATCACTAAAGGAAGCCAAGGACAAACCTTGGGGTTTCCTTTGAGAGAAACAAAACATCGGTGTTGGTTCTTGATAAAAAGGCAAAGGTAAAAGACCCCTGGACAGTTAAGTCCAGTCAAAGACGACTATGGGGTTGTGGCACTCATCTCGCTTTCAGGTCGAGAGAGCTGGTGTTTGTCCACAGACAGCTTTCCGGGTCATGTGGCCAGCATGATTAAACCGCTTCTGGTGTAACGGGGCACCGTGACGGAAACCAGAGCACATGGAAATGCTGTTTACCTTCCCACCACAGCGGTACCTATTTATCTACTTGCACTGGTGTGCTTTTGAACTGCTAGGTAGGCCAGGTAGGTAGGTTCCTGATAACACTAAGCCGGTGCTCTGGCTTATTTCCTCACAGCGTGACAAAGGGAGGAACAAGGCTGGTGCAATTTGACCTGCTTGCTTCTTCGTAGTCAGCCATAATTTGGCACACTTATTTATTAACTTAAAAGTCTTTCTAAACCCCGTAATGTTTAAAAATCTGTAAGTGGCATACAAAAGCACAACAAAAGCTCCAATAAAGCAGTATCATAAAATAGATACAAATGAAAAAAAAATACAGTGGTACCTCTGGTTACAAACTTAATTCGTTCCAGAGGTCTGTTCTTAACCTGAAACCGTTCTTAACCTGAGGTACCACTTTAGCTAATAGGGCCTCCTGTTGCTGCAGCACTGCTGCCACACAATTTCTGTTCTCATCCTGAGGTAAAGTTCTTAACCTGAGGTACTACTTCCGGGTTAGCAGAGTCTGTAACCCAAAGTGTTTGTACCCCGAGGTGTTGGTAACCCGAGGTACCACTGTATTTAAAAACTAAAATGTAATGATATGGATGATGCTTCATATATGTGGCAGAAGGAAATGCATTCTAGAGTGGAGGGGCAATGGTGGAAAATGCCACTTGGGGGTCACAGTCCTTGTAATTTTTCTCTGATTGACTGTCGCAACGCTAAGCAAACTTTTTAGATATTAAGGCCGACTGAAACATAGTTATGATATTGCTAATGGTGGGGGGACACTGGATTTCTTATGGGGAATATAGCACTATATTAATAGTAAATTATGGTCTTAGGGCTCACTTAACATGCCTGCCTCCTCTGATGCTTTTTTCCATAGAAAGGCCATTCTGGTGATTTCAGTGGTGTTAAGGGGTGTGTGTCTGTGTGTGAAATCTGGGAGCATTGCCACCATTGGAGGTGCCAACCAGTGTCGGAATTAGGGTGGTGTGAGCTGTTCCCCCGCACAGGGCGCCATGCCAAGGGGGGTGCAAAATAATGATGAGAATGATGAGAACAACAGCAACAATCCATATTTACACAGGTACCCAATCAAAGTTGGGGGATGCCAACTGTTGTTCTCGCTCAGGCCCCATATTAATAAATTCCCCACGGTAACACTCCTCGGGGGTGGGGCTGGCTACCAATGCATAGGAGCTGCTGCTCTGTCCTTGGCTCCTGCATGTAGAGAGCACCTCAATTTCAGAGAACCTGTTGTTGTTGTTTAGTCGTTTACTCGTGTCCGACTCTTCGTGTCCCCATGGACCAGCGCACGCCAGGCACCCCTGTCTTCCACTGCCTCCCGCAGCTTGGTCAGACTCATGTTTGTCACTTCAAGAACACGGTCCAACCATCTCGTCCTTTGTCGTCCCCTTCTCCTTGTGCCCTCCATCTTTCCCAACATCAGGGTCTTTTCCAGGGAGTCTTCTCTTCTCATGAGGTGGCCAAAGTATTGGAGTCTCAGCTTCACGAAGAGAACCTGTATACTGCACCAAAAGAGCTCTCTATCTTATGGCCATCATATGAACTGGAACACAGCTCTAAGGGATACAAGTACAGTGGTACCTCGGGTTAAGTACTTAATTCGTTCCGGAGGTCCGTTCTTAACCTGAAATTGTTCTTAACCTGAAGCACCACTTTAGCTAATGGGGCCTCCTGCTGCCGCCGCGCCGCCGGAGCCCGATTTCTGTTCTTATCCTGAAGCAAAGTTCTTAACCTGAAGCACTATTTCTGGGTTAGCAGAGTCTGTAACCTGAAGTGTATGTAACCTGAGGTATCACTGTACAGTAATGTGAGATGGCCACTCACTTATCAGTGTTAAGATGTATGAAAACAAACCGAAATATTTTGTTTATTGGGGCAAGAAATTGTTTCCCAAAATAACACATACAGTACTGAGTAGAGAACATCATGCAAACTAAAACCAGGAAGGCCGTGAGTAGCAAATAAATAAAACATGGTTACTGTAAACTGGGATTAGTCAGCACTTTACTATGGTTAGTTCTCCGTGTGGCACCAGCTTTAATTGCTAGGCCAAGAGAACACATCAACCCTAAACACACACACACAGTTGTGAAGTCTTATCCCATTACATTTTATAGTACATTCAACTTAGGGTGTTTGGGACTGAAGTGCTAGAGATATAACAAACTGAAAAGAGGTAACAGGTTTAGAGAGACATTGTGCAATTCTTAGGTGCAGTTCGAACGAAAAGCCATTTAATTTAAACCAGCGATTTCCTGGAAGCATGTTCTTTGGATCAAGAATGCGCATGTGAACAAACATGATCTTTGCATTTAAGACTGCAGTTCTAAGCACAGTTGGAATTGGGCTGCAGTCTGCCAGTCAACATATTTTCCTCTCTGCGTGTGTCTGTCTGTCAGATTGAAAGCAATAGCATGAGAGCACATACGAATGTAGTTGTACCAACCTGTCAGCTAAGATCTGTGGAGGAGACCATCCCTGTGGTCCCACCCCCTTTCACGTGGGCCTTTGGGTCCTATGAGGCCCAAAGTATGATTTAGTGAGCAGTCTGTTAGGAGAATGTTCTTAGCGCTGTTTTCATGCTTTTGATATGTTGGGTTTAGTTATGTCTGCTTTATATCTTTAGAGGAACTGCTTGTGAAGAGTGGCATAAAAATGAGATAATAAAACAAACAATATGGATGTAATTCCGGAATTCCTGCTTTGGCAGCGAGTTGGGCTAGGAGACTTTTCTGGTTCCTTCCAACTCAATGACACTACAGTGGTACCTCGGGTTAAGAACTTAATTCGTTCCGGAGGTCCATTCTTAACCTGAAAATGTTCTTAACCTGAAGCACCACTTTAGCTAATGGGGACTCCTGCTGCCGCTGTGCCGCCGGAGCATGATTTCTGTTCTCATCCTGAAGCAAAGTTCTTAACCTGAGGTAATATTTCTGGGTTAGCGGAGTCTGTAACCTGATGCGCATGTAACCTGAAGCGTCTGTAACCCGAGGTACCACTGTATATGTATTGATAACACTTAGACTAATAGAATCATAGAATTGTAGGCTCAAGTCCTAAGCATATTTACTAGGAAGTAAGGCCAACTGAACACAACTGAGCCATATTTATGAAGAAGTATGTGCAGGATTGTACTATGGTTCCAGTTCTGTGCATGCTTTCCTGGGAGGAACCTGTTTGAACATACATGGACAACTAGGATTTCACTGTAAATCTCCTCAAAGCAATTTTTTTGTTTCAATATTGGAAAATGTCAGAGACGATTTTCTTGTTGAATTATAAACACACACAAACACAATTCCTTCAAAATATCAACCACAAGTCATAAACTTACGTTTTGGGTCCCCCCGCCCCCGGCATGAGGGTGACATAAATCCCACAGAAAATCCTGGCACAGCACTGGAAAAATTCCTGTCGGCATGTGCCAAGCTTTGTAATCAGTGTAAAGCTACAGATGGGAGTGTGCGATACACCAGCCTTCCCACCTGCTGCTGCCTCTTGCTGGTTGTGTGTGTGTGTGTGTGTGTGTGTGTGTGTGTGGAGAAAATACTGCTTTAATCCAGATATTTCCTTTGGGCAATGTTCCTCTTTTTTCTTCAGCTCACCTCTGTTCAATTCACAAAGAATTACACTCCCTGACCCATAAAGTGTGATATTTGTCCTGCTTTAGTACTAGCGTTTTCAACTGTGATTGGGGGAAAAAGAAGAGAAGGTGGCAAAATACAAGAAGGGTTTTATTGAAGAGTATTTTCCTGATGTCTGTTCTCGTTGCTGCTGACATCAGTGGAAAGTGCGTGCTTAGCGCTGATCGGTGTTCCAGCCTGAGGACTTAGCTCAGGCTGCTACTTTAAAAGTTTATTAATACCTGTGCCACAGAATCATATACAAATACATATCTGTGTGATGTACAAAATCCTTTAAAACCAAAGCATCATAACAATAAAACAAAATCAAAGTACATTGAAGAAGTTCAAGAGATACCCTTCACACAATCCTTTCATGGGACTGTGTATGTGTGGAGGGGGCAGGGCAATGTCCACTGACTCCGCCCCAGTGACATTCATCCCACTGGCCCATCCATTGTCTGTACATTGAGTGGGACACCTTCAAAGGGACACCTATGTGCACACAGCAGTATGGGAACACAACGTTGCATTTGGCCAGATCACTTCAATCACAACTGTACACACATGGATATTCCTCTGCCATTTACGTCAGTGGCATCAGGGCAGGCAGTGGGTGCATTCTTTCCCCTTCCATGTGTTTAGGGTATATGTTAAGGAATGCATGAAGAGGGCTCAGGCCTCAAACCACTTAGGGTCAAATCCAGCACTTGATTTTGGCCCAGAAACAACTTGGTAACCCGTGAAGTTGGCATGAGATTGGCTTAGTATGATCCAAACTCTTGACCCAAAACAGAATGCTCAGTCACATTCTTGGCTACATTTCCCCTGATTCCTTTATCTCAATGTAATTCTTAAGGAAACCCATAAGACTTAATTGTCGGGTTTTCTGTTTTCAGCGATTTTCTGGCGGGCAATTTTTCTTTAACTCTGCATGGCTCCGTTTCCAGTTCTGCAAAATGGTTCTCAAAGAGGCAGATATGTAATCAATTAATTTATATTTATAGCCTGTCTCGTCCTTAGGTGCGTGGGGGAACATTTCAATTTATTGAGTTGCTGGAGGTGCTTAAATTGTAATCTGTCCCAGTCCCTAAGGACCAGTCTGTGCTGAAGTTTTACCATGCTTCTGAATGTGGTACAGAATTTGCTGTGTTGTTCCCAAGCATTCTGTAGGGACAAGTGGCTATGCAGAGAACTTCCTGACAAATAGTGCCTCAGCGGTTCAAGGACTTGGTGTGTGGTAGCCACCAAGATAAGAATGTCTCTGGTGCACTTAAAAACACACACGCTACCAGCATTGTTTACTTAAAATATTGGACTAGGACTCTGGGGAGGAGATAGTGACTTACAGTCTGAGCTGAATCAGATTTTCTGAGGAGTAATTAGCCTTGATTTGAGGTGAAGTTTCTTCCTAGTAACCATGCCTGAGGATGGGACTCGAGGATCCAAGCTGGTGCCTGTGTGAAATGCTCATTATTTGCACAAGTACTGAGGATCCAAAATAGAATGACCATGTTCTGCTTACATTTTACCATGTTTCAGGTGAAAACTTTTTCCTGAGCTCAGTGTGTGGCTGCTTCTGGGAAATGGCAGCATAATTAACAAGTACCCATAGTTCCTTCACACAGTCAGTGCCAACAAGAATTGCTGCTGCTTATGCAGAAAGGCAGTAAATAATTTTCACATGCTTAAAACGGGCTGTTAAAACCATCACCCTGCGTTGCCGATAGTCATTATTCCCATCCTTTGAAACGCTCATCGATAGGGGAAGAGCTGCTGATTGTGATACTTTCCTTAAATTAAAGAGAGAAAGAGAGAAAAGTGAAGATACTAATCTGGCAAAATGGGAGCGAGCGTGTTGCTTTCATTAATTTCCCTATTACAGTGCTGTTGAGAGATAATTTCAAGGGGGGGGGGACCCTTAATGATGCATGCAGTGCTTCCCGCATTGCTTTCACAATAGGTTTCTCCCTGGAGGGGGGGGATAGTCTAGAAAGGGGGGGGCGGTTAGCTTGCTGTGGAATTGGGAAGACGGCTCCGTTGGTTCTGGCAGTGAGGGGGTTGACTGACAGTCTGCAGTGCAGTGGAGTTAGCTGGGCTCCCTATATGGCTATGGATTAGCTATATGCTAATACAGATAGGGAAAAGGAGCTGTGCTGAGCCCAGCGAGCTGCTACCAGTGTAGGCAATCAGAGGCTGAGCAGAGCTGCTTCCTCCAGAGCCATGGCTGAAGGGGGCGAAGCAGGGGAAGATGAAATACAGTTCCTACGAACTGTAAGTATCTGTTGTTTTTTTCTAGGTCAGGAACCGGGTTCTTTTTCTTTGTCTCCTTGACTGTGCCTGCTTGTATTTCATTACAGAATAACATTTCCCCCCTCTGTCTTTCTCCCTCTCTCTGCTTGTGCTTGGTTACCCAGGAACGAATGTTTGGGAGAACGGGAAATAATGCAAGGATACGTACAGGCTGTACCAGACAAGCATTGGACGTTCTCAGTGCCATCTCCCTTTAAAGCTGCTTATTAGCCATCTCCGTCCGAGTTTGGTACCGAAAGGGAGTTGTTTGCTCTGGTGATTCCCTGTGTCTGAAGCATCCTTGTTAACTTTGTGATTGGGTTTCTTAATGCTGCATGCCAGATACCTGACCTCTGAAACTTCTCTCTAGGTTACTCCTCAGTGACAATTAAAAGAAGCTTTGCGGGGAATAGAGGATCAAAATCGCAAGCAAACCCCGATGAGGGGTCTCTGAGACCTCTGCAATCCTTCCTCCCCTTTATAGCAAATATACAGACATGCGGGATGTGTTTGCATGAATGGATGTGCTTCAGAGGTAAACCTGAAATATTTTTCTGTGCTTCAAGCAGAGGTTTAGTTTAAATGGATGTAGCGCTTCCTCTGGCCAGGGGTGTCAACCAGTGAAATAATAACTTGCCCCTCTCATAAATGCTCCATAAAGAGCTTTCACAACATTCTTCCATAAGGTTTCGGAGGGGTGATCTTTTCTGTTTTTGAAGTGACTCTGATTCACACATTAATTGGTCTGAGGTGTGGGACATCCTTTCATTGAGTAATTCTGTATGTTGATGCAGGTTGGAGTTGCTTGAGGAGCAGCCCTTCAAAATACATTTAGTTCCTGCCGCCCTTTCACCATTTCTCTGCTTCCTTGCAAAAAACTGTGCCAGCAACAGACTCTCCACAGTTTCTAGTCCAACTTTTTTTAAAAGGTGGATTTCCTAAATGGGTAAGCTGGCTATCTGTAATAAGCCCATGCTGTTGCCAGTTGGGCAGGGGCGCAGAGCATGGGGAATATGAGAAAAGGTGTCTTTTGCAGCTCCTGAAAAATGCTAGTTGTGTCAAAGTGTCATTGACACTTCCTTCCTTCTGAAAACCTCATGATGGAAGATGTAATTGCAGGGAAGACTAATTTTATTCCCTTACATCTTCTGCTGCTTATGTTATGGGACAACTGCATATCCACACAATGAAGCCCCATAATGTATATTTTGAACAATAGATGTTTTCCCCCCACAATAGCATTAGCTTTGCACCTTCCAGGCATGTCTTTGACATGACACCCAAATGGCTGTCTAAGGCGCTTTTGCTTCATATCCTCACTGAACAGCAAGGTGAAAAGCTTTCTCCTCTTCCTAGACAAATAAGGTATCTCATCTTTTCCTACATGAGGAGACTTCTGATGAGACTGCAACCTGTGTTCCTTCCTCAAAGGGATAGAAACTCTTTCTATCTTTCACTGAATTTAGTGTTTATGACTTAGGATATGGTGGAAACATAGAATGATTTTTTTTAAGGAGGCTTCTTGGCATCACAGAATAGTGCATAGAGATAGGGTTACTGTTTTTATTTGACGGTATTATTCGCTCCCCACCCCCCCGGCGTGCTCATCATAAAACACAAAATGCAGGTTTCTTCACTTTTCTAGACAACTTCCCATACAGACAGAGGTATCAGCTACTAAACCTTCCCCCGAATTCTACATTCCCTAGGGAGGAGTGTTATTTATTTCTTGCATACTACTTTGATTGTGGCCATAAATACTAAAGATTAATTACACACTTTGGTACATGAGCAGTATACTAAGGCATGCGTGCAATATGAAAGCACTTTTGCTGCTGAGTTATTGTGTTGTCTGTTAGACTCTACCAACACAAACCCTCGGTCTTAAAACAAATTTATTTGTAGGGAGGATTCCTTGAGCAGTTGTGTGTTTTCAAAAATAGTTTCTCACATGCGGCGTAACCTTAGTTTTGGGCTGGCAGATGTGATCGCATATATTACAAAGTGACAGAAGGCAGAGTTCAGTGTTCTTATAAAGAGATGGAACTGTAAAAAATAATAAAATTTCCCGGAGTATGCCATTCAGAAAATGTGAAACACCTGCAATTTAGTCCCTTGCTTTTATATGAGCAAGTCCATTTTCCAAAGCAAAATCCATGTAAATGAAGTCAAGAAAGAAAATCTGATTCCTTTCCTCCCAGCGTTGCACTCCTAAATTTTTGTGAATCATTTTTTAAAGCATCCGCCTTCTGTCTTAGAAGTGGTTGCATTTTAGTGGCCAGTACAGTGGTACTTAAATTCTCTTTTTCCAAAGCTTCCTAGCTTGCATTAGAATGGTATGTTTTAGAATTCAGGAGGTTTTTTCTTTTTGTAGACACGCAAGTGTCTAGCTAGGACTTGGTTACACTTATTAAGGATTCAGATGTGGTGCTTCCTGGGCTGTTATAGTGCCAACAAAACCTGTTTACACAGGAAAGGAATTGCGGGAATGTTTGATCCACATAAACTTGCTGGTTATGTTAGACAATTCACTAACATGGCTTAGTTTATGAAATAAAAATTCCAGGATTCAAGCTGGCCTGGTGGATAGCACTTCTTCTGTCCTATGCTAGCTTAGGATACGTTGCAGCATAGTCTGTCTTTCTTTAAAAATTTTTTTTTAAAAGGCTGCAAAAACTAAAAGTACCTGCAGTCCACTATAGATGTTTTAAATTAGAATGAAAGATTGTCACTTAACAGTCACATAAAAAAGTTTAGTTATACCTTAATGGGTCATCTGTGTTACGTGCCTCTGAGTCCTTTTGCTCAAGGACATCAACAGTGCCTTCCTGGATCTGATCAAGATCAATCTATTCCAATGTTATTTGCCAATGTACACTGGATAATCTGCTAGAAATTTGTCACTAGTCTGTCCTGACTACTGTCTGCCTTCTGCACACTTCTACATTATGGCGTTGCAAGAGATTCTGGTACTTACCTTTTAGATTTCACTGACACCCATGTTTGTGTTGCTTGCATGGTCAAGTCTGCCGTTCCTTTGCCCTGAAAGTCCTTATCTCTCATCCCAAATATGTGAGCTTCTGAGTATCAAGGCGGTCTCTTAATTGTGAAAGTTTGGGGCTCTGACACTGGAAACCATAATAGCAATAATTTATATAGCACTTCAGAGTGTTCAAAGTGCTTTGTGTCAGTAATACTTACAAGTAACCCTGCAATATAGGTCAATAATATTATCCTATTGCAGGTGGGGCATTGAGACTGAGAGGTAACAGCTTCTTAAGACAACTAAAGGAATTTATGGCAAAGACTAGCTTGAAACTGGTTTGTAGCTGAGTCTTTAAATTGTTACACTCAAGAATTGTGGGTGGTTTGCTTAAACCTGGTGACAGATACACAAAACTGTTGGAAAACTGAGACCAATGCAGACTTTAACAGCAAGCCAGGTTCCCCTCCCAGTTCCTCTCACCTACTGCTTTGCTGAACATCTAGAATGATGAAGCGTTTCAGAAAGCTCAGAAATCTGTTCACCATTTATGGCATTTTGTTTGGCCTAATTAAAATATTGCCTTACTATGAGGTTTGGAGTTTTTTTTAAAGGAACAACATATTTTCTCAAAACAAGTTCTGGAGCTAAGTCCTGTGCACTGATGAGTTATTGTTTACATGCCTCTCTTAGACTTACATCTTGAATGTATGTTGAAGAATTCTGATTTATTTTAGTGAAATTTACTTCGGTATAAGAGCTCTCTCACACTCCCTTGGTTTCAGATGCAACACCCTAAGCAGGCCACTGCTGACCATGTATATGCAGGGCTGTGTTTGCTAGATTACGGTTAGTATGCTTACAGTTAGGGCGGCAATTGGGTCTCTGTGCTCACTTCTGCTTTTGACCACTGTGATTTTAAGGAAACTATTGGGAAATTCCAGAATGTTCATGACCAAATAGCAGAAGCTGCACAAATAAGGTATTGCTTGCTATAGTGCAGGAGCTGGAGAATTATGGGTTGCTTCCGGACTGTTGGGTTTAGGATCGTATATCTGTCAAAACTCTTATTGCTTTTGGCCTTTTTAATTTAACACACAGTCTTTTCTGTGCCTCTTCAAAATATGAAATAGTTACACGGATCACAGAGCATGTATGTAGCACAATAAAAACAAAAACAAAGCAATGCGGCACAATTATCTTATAAGAGGATTTATTCAGGAAACAAAGTCAAAACAAGTGCAGTCAAAATTAATGTGAAATATGACAAAATAGTATTTCCAATAGGAAATATAGCTTGTATTAATCATGTTAGGTGTGTAATCTTCGGTGCCCAATATATAATCCTTGCAGGGCTATATTGTAACTGAAAGACTTTACATTCTTCACTTTTGCCCAGCGTATGAATTACAGATAGGCTGTAAATACATTTAGCATGGAAGAAAGGTGTATGTGTGTGTGAGGCTGGCATCTCTCCCCACCCCCTGCCGACCTGGTTTCCATGTCTATAACAACAAGCAAAAGTTCGGCAGGCAAAGCTTTTTCCAGCATGCAGATGCACTGCTTTGAAAAACATCGCTTGCTAATTTTCTGTTCATTATGTTGCTGTTAAACATATGGGTCTTGCACAGGAAAGAAGGAGGGACATGGTCAAAATAAAAAAGAGCATGTGGCTTGTGTAAATAGTGACTAGAACTGGGGTGAAATTCTGTTGTTTTCGAGTTACAACAACTCAGGATTACGTGATGGGAAGCATGTTTAAGATAAATGTTTGGCAATCCTATAGAATTGCCACAGTAAGGCAATGAACTGTTATGGAATCTGGTTTTATAAATGGTCAGATGGAAGTCTAATTTGTAGTGAAAACTTGAAGCCCAATTTCCCATATTTAGAGACGGTACATCGCTAATTTCATTGGGGATGAAGCAGAGAGGATAGATATTGTCAATTTTGTCCTACTTATTATCTTCCCAGGGGCATCTCATTGGCCATGGTTGGAGAAAGATTTCACTTTTGAAATCCCAATAACCATTTTAGGAAACTTACCATTTGGCGGTGTGAATTGTGACTGCTGCAGTCTGAAAAGTTTGCATGAGCAGAAAAACATACAGCAAGTGATTATGGAATTATGACCCTTCTTCCTGCAAAGAGAGATGGCGTATTCAGCCCTCCCTTCTGCCAGTGGTTCACATTGTACTTGGCTTTCCCAGATGTGTTGCAAGCATCATTTGTACAGATAGAACTTCATCAGTTTAAATAGAGAGGATAAACCTACCAGGATGAGGGTGGAAGGCTGGGGAAAGTAGAGCTACAAATCAAGGAAGCATCTGAAAAGCCTTGCCCTTTACAGATGCAGTAGTTCAGCAAAGAAAAAGAATACACACAGAAACGCAACAGCAAGGAAACAGACCTACACAGGGTGGCATAGGGATTTCCAAAGCAGCCCTTCTGTTAACACATGCAAACGACAGGAAAGTGGGGATCAGCAAAAAAAAAAGTCCCCATACCTATAATGCATGTATATTATAAATAAGCCCAAACCCCCAAATAGCACCAATAGGGTAGCGGGGGGTAAAGAGAAATTATGTTGCATCTTCATTAGTTTTGAAGGTGAGAAGTTTGCAAGCTCTTCCCTTATTTTATATCTTGTCGCTCAGTTAGGAAGGGTAGTTCCAGCTCAGGGTAGTAGGAAACGCAATAGCGTCAATTGTCAGCACCCAGGAGGCAAATTGTGGCTTCCATTGGGGGTAATGACACATTTCACTTTTGCACTGTAGACCACCTTAGCAACCCCCTCCTTTGAAACAAGATTTAGGACAGACACACCCAGAAAATTTATAGCCTACTACTCTGAAGGCAGTCTTTTGTAGGGAGATGGGTGCTGCATAGGTTTCTGGAACTAGCACAACGAAGAGGGAATTCTATATGTACTTCAGAGGTATGCTACGAGTACGTATCTCTGTAAAGAGCAACACAACCAAACTTGGGTGGGAAATATCAGTATTTAGGAAAATGCTATGGTTTCTTCTTTCAGTTTTCATGAGTTCAAGGGTAGGGAAACATGGGAAGCACAGGATTTGCAAAGGCGGTTGGGCTGGTTCCGACACAACCAGAACACACTTAACCTCCTCTGATGGAGCCATAAGGAGGAGATTGGAAGTTTTAGCTTCTGTTTTTTTGTTAACTGCAGCTTGCCACACCTGAACTGGGGCTAAACACAGTTAATCTTAACTATGGTAGGTGGATACAAGGCAACTTCGCACCATAGCTTGCTTGTTTTTACTTACCATAAAGGTAAAGTAAAGGGATCCCTGACTATTAGGTCCAGTCGTGGCCAACTCTGGGGTTGCGGTGCTCATCTCACTTTATTGGCCGAGGGAGCTGGTGTACAGCTTCCGGGTCATGTGGCCAGCATGACTAAGCTGCTTCTGGTGAACCAGAGCAGCGCACGGAAACACCATTTACCTTCCCGCCGGAGTGGTACCTATTTATCTACTTGCACTTTGATGTGCTTTCGAACTGCTAGGTTGGCAGGAGCAGGGACCGAGCAAAGGGAGCTCACCCTGTCACGGGGATTCAAACCAACAACCTTCTGATCGGCAAGTCCTAGGCTCTGTGGTTTACCCCACAGCGCCACCATAATTAAGGCTAATTGCAGTTTAGAGTTCAGATGGCATATTAAACTGAAATGAACCTAAAACAGAAGTGGATGCTCCCAATCTTCTCTTTGTAGCCATGCCAGAGGAAGGGAGGGGAGGAGGGGAGTGCACAAATCCAAGGCTGGGCTTGTTCTCATTATGCTAAACCATAGTGTTATCACCATATCCAAAGGCAGCCATTGCATTACATCAAGAGCAAAGAGCAAGCAGTCAACTATAGGTTAGCTCCAAAATAAGGAACTTTCTGGCTACAGTGTCAGTCACACCTGACCTCAAACACTAGCAGACATACCAGGACTGTCTCGGCTTCTGTCTTGCATCCCTCATTAGCCCTGGGAGATATGGACTTGCATAGAACATATGCCTATGCTGTTTGTCAGTTAATGTCTGTAAACAATGTAAACTACTGAGTATCATCTCAGAAATATCTGTTGTGTAGCAACCAGCATACTGATTGTGTCTGGCTTTGCAGTGCCATGTTATCTAGCTTCTGCAATTTTCCGTTTCTAAGATCTGTGACTTAGATTCTCTTGAGAAAGTGGGCAATGTTGAATGTGCACAGTAATGTGCTGATAGTCAGTGAGAGATCATGCTATAACCTTGATGTTCCGAAAACCATGGGTGGTTGTCAGCTAGTGTTTCACATTGCTAAGTATCCTTTCACATGCTTACTCCCTTCCTAAATTTTATCGGTGTTTCCAACTGTCTCATCACAGCCAAACTTCTTTGAAAAGATTGGAGAAAAGCTGTTATTGTGTAGCCCAAGCTTTTTATCCTGCGCTCTTATGTCTAGAAGTGAATTTATATCAAGGACATTCAAATGCCACCTTGTAGATACGGATCGGTTGGCTGGGCTCATATATTTTTGTAGCAAAGGAACAGATCCACCATTCTGTTGTTAGAAGGTAGGATACCTTGTGCCATCTTTTACTAATAGTCTTTCTGCATCGTCACATTATTTACTGCACTAATTACACATGTTCCAAGGATGAAGAGTTTGGATTCCTATGAAGGTTTGTGCATCTGGTTTTGGCTTCTATGTGAAGTCAGTATTCATTATCCGTAAACCAGTAAATACTCTCATTCCTCACTGAGCCATCATTTTCTGAGGTCGTAGCCACACCATATATTTAAAGCACTCTTATGCCACTTTAAAAGTCATGGCTTCCCCCAAAGAATCCTGGGAACTGTAGTTTGTTAACGGTGTTGAGAGTAGTTAGGAAGACCCAACCCACAAAGCTACAGTTTCTAGATTTCTTTGCAGGATGAAGTGATTTGCAGGATACTTAAACGCTTCTGCAGCAATTTAGGCACTGAAACTATCTTAGGTACTGAAAGTTAGACCTGCATTAGTTTCCTTATGGAAAACAAGTCTCTCATGAATTTGAATAAAAACGTAATTTCTTAAAGTTGAGCTTCAGAATAATGTTCAATTGTTTTTGTTTTAGGGGAAGTGTTCAATGATTCCTAGCAATTTCTGTCATTCACTGGAGAGAAATGTTTTGAGAAAACATTTCATCATAAATTGTTCTTAATAGAGGTGTTATCATCCTTTGGTTATGAATTCAGAGAGGTTTGTGTTAACTGTTGCTATGTTGCTATGAAATCATTTTGCTGATTTATTTTTTGTTCAAATCATATTTTACAAAAATAGCCTGTAGCATTTCATTTCACAACAGTAGCCCAGTTAAATATAATTGACTTGTGAATCATGCTGTGTAAAAAGCAAAGTTGTCTCCAAATGGCCCTTTGGAAAACTTTACAAAATCACTAGCCTTAAAATAGAAATAGTTTTATAAATGTATAAATAGTAAATAGGTTTATAATTCTATAAAATCATGCTAATGATGGCTTTATTTAAATTTTCTTACAAATTTGACACATCAGAATTCCAGCATTGGCACTGAGACTTTCAGACAATGTTTGGTTGGTAGCAGATTGTAAATAATGTTGGTTTTAACTGGATATTGTATTGAGGAACAGTTCCAGATAGCAGTAAATAGATAATAAAAGGCAATGCAAATACTGTTTGACTGGAATACAGAGTATCATGCCTTGAGCGGTGATATAAAAGATGCCTGTGGCCAAATAACTTCAACCCCCCCAAGAACTGAGCAACCTTTCTTAAATTCATTGCCTGTAGTGCTTTAGTCTGTGTAGTGGAATGTATACAAAAACATGAAGACAATTACTAAATGGTATATGTTCTACACATCTCATTAATGTCAATTTCTTCCACTAAGGAACAGACTTTTAAAGCCATCTGATAAGCCTCAGTATCTGTTTTCATAGATGCAAACAAATATTCTTAGCTAGGTGCAAAGGAGGAAGCTGTCTAATACTAAGTCAGATCATTGTTCCATTTGGCTCTTTTGTCTGCATTGATTGGCAGAGGCTCTCCTGGGTTTTAGGGATGAGACTGTCCCAGCTCTACCTGGAGAACCTGGGTCCTTTCGCATGCAAAACTTGTACTGAACTACTCGTTGACAGTTATACAGCACAAGTAATGTTGAAGGTCTGTAGCACCAAATATATTATCTAGAGTAGTACAGAATATAGTTTTGGCTCAGTAAGCTGAGTGCTAAGAATGATACTCCATCGTCCCTCTATGGCTGGGTTCATGCATACACTCAACAGTATGGTGGCAACTTGCAGAAAGTCTTTTTGCTCTCTCCAGAGCTACTTACTGCTCTTGGTGTCCCTTTTTGGTGGTTTGTGAGCACATAGTTAAAATGGTTGGAACCTTGCTATGAGCTGCTTCCGTTGCTACAAGGAGACGTTTCTTAACTGCTGTATTCTACAACCATTGTGCTGTAAAATACGTGTGTGATTCAGATCTAATATTCAAATCCAGTGAGTTACTATGAATTGGGTATTTCTGTTGCTGGGATAGTGACTGCGTGATCCCTCCCCATGTTTTCCACACAACTCCTGTTTGAAACATGTTAGACTACTGTGATTTACATCTTTGTTTCAATGCCTCTTCATCAGTAATGTTTGTATATTAGTGTAAATATCCCCATTAGTACTGCAGTATTCATGCATTGCAGAAGCTTGGACCAGATGATTCAATGATTCTGGTACCTCCAGCACCTAAAGTTCTACATCAGTAGTAGCTGAGAATTCTGGCCCAAGGTGGTGCTTAAGGTACTTCTTTATAATGACAGAGACATATCTGCTAGTCTGATGGTATACAGTGGTACCTCGGGTTACATACGCTTCAGGTTACAGACTCCGCTAACCCAGAAATAGTGCTTCAGGTTAAGGACTTTCCTTCAGGATGAGAACAGAAATCATGCTCCAGCGGCACGGCACAGAAGATTTGTCACCAATGCAGCTAGGAACATGTTAGCAGGGAAAGCAATCAATCAATCAATCAATCAATCAATCAATCAATCAATGAATGTTTATTACAGCAAACAGCCAGCATAGGAGGGAAAGCTTTCCATCAGAGGGACTTTGAAGAGGAAGATGAGGATGAGCAGGTCACCAAGGAGGTCTGGCTAAAACTACAGGAGGTCCAATGGAGTGAGTTCTGCCACTCGGCTTGTGGGGAAGAAGCTACAAGAAGAAATGACCCTGGCAGATGCCCTTTTAAGATAAAGACTGGTGCAATGGTGGACATGAAGAAATTGAAAGAATCACAAGATCAGTGAAGAGGAGGACTGTAACCTTGTAAGTCCTTTTTCTGCAGAGACCAACATGAGAGGTGAATACAGTGGTACCTCTGGTTATGTACTTAATTCGTTCCGGAGGTCTGTTCTTAACCTGAAACTGTTCTTAACCTGAAGCACCACTTTAGCTAATGGGGCCTCCCACTGCTGCCGCGCCACCGCCACACAATTTCTGTTCTCAGCCTGAAGCAAAGTTCTTAACCCGAGGTACTATTTCTGGGTTAGCAGAGTCTGTAACCTGAAGTGTATGTAACCCGAGGCACCACTGTATGCTGATATGATAAACTCCATTGAAATAAAGCTGAAGAAATGGAAGGGAATTGTGGAAAATGAGGAGCAGGAAGTAAAGCAGAAGAATGCAGAGCACAGTCTGTACAAGCTGCCTGAGAGCATCCGGGTTTCTTTGGCCAAGAAGACAGAAGAGGTGCTGTCCAATAAGATGCTGAGCAGCATATCAGAGGCTCAGAATTGAAGCCAAGATCAAAAACTTCTTCTTTACTGAGAAGGCCAAAGTGAGGTTGCTGGCTGAGCAGCAGAACAAAGAGAAAAATAGGAAAACTTCCTATGTCCCAACGAACATGCCTGTCAACTATGTCCAGCACAACAGATTTTATCTTGGAAAGTGGAATTCACTGGTATGGAGAAACAAAGAGAAACCCTAAGCCAGTCAGCTGATGGTGGGAGATACTGAGAAGCCAGAAGTTGTGAGATCCTCACCTAACTGCAAACACCCCCAAATGAGAAAGCAACTGATGACTATCTCTATGAGTTCAAGAAGATAAACTGGCAGTACTGAAGCTGGATTCCTGATCACAAAAAATCCTCTTCAGATGTTCAGAGCAAATGCACAGGGAAATTTGAGAAGGGGAAGTTTCACTTAGAATTGTCCTTGTGACCAGGAACTCTTTTTGTAAACCACTCAGAGGGGATTAAAAAAAGAAAATCAAGCTGTGTATAATTTTTATTAAATATTTC
Source organism: Podarcis liolepis (assembly GCF_965112155.1). NCBI lineage: Eukaryota > Metazoa > Chordata > Lepidosauria > Squamata > Lacertidae > Podarcis > Podarcis liolepis. The sequence goes on from NC_139554.1 coordinate 41,020,278, forward strand.
ACAACATTCACAGAGCGACTATGATACAGATAAAAAGCTTAAGTCAAAGTACAGAGTATGGGAAACACACAAGATGAATTTGACCTAATAGGCATTACTGAAACCTGGTGGGATGAGACTTATGACTGGAATATAGAAATAGAGGGGTGCAACTTATTCCAAAGGAGTAGAATGAACAGGAAGGGAGCAGCATTATATGTAAATAATGTGTACGTTTGTGAAGGGATTCATGACCTGGAACATGGAAGGCAGATTGACAGTATATGGGTAAAAATGAATGGAGAGGAAAACAACAATGAGTTTACTGCTATAGACCTCCAGGCCAGACTGAAGACTTGGAAGATGCCTTCCGTGAGCAGAATACCAAACACTCAAAAATGGTCATAATAGTCACAGGAGTCTTCAGTTATCCCCGATATCTGTTGGAAATCAAGCTCTGCCAAGAATGTAAGGTCCAACAAGTTCCTCAGTTGCCTCACTGACAATTTCATTTCCCAGAAGGTAGAAAAAGCAACAAGGGTCTATAACCAGATCTATATTGGATCTGGTTCTCACCAACAGGAACAAACTTATTGACATAGTGGAAGTACTTGGAATGTGGGAGGAAGTGATCATGTCCCCTGGATTTCATGATACAGAGACAAGGGAAAGCTGAGTGTAGCCTGACATGCATTCTGTACTTTAAGAAGGCTGATTTCAAAAAAATTTGAGGAACTACTGGGCATGGAAGAAAAGGGAAATCACAAAGGAAGAGTATACACAAGTAGCCAACAGTTGCAGATCAGACAGATCAAAGCTCAGAATGAACTCAGGCTTACACAAGCCAACTTTAAACCATCGTTTATGAAGTTTTAGGTTTAGATGAACCAATAAACCACACTTAGTTAAAAACTGAACTGCCAAAGATGCTGATCTCCTCACATCTGGGCCACAGGGGTAGAGGGCTCATGAATATAAAACTTAGCGTTGTTTCCTTCTCTCTTTATTCTGCTAGTAGAGTCTTTGGCCATCACTTTGGAAGTTTTGCTTCTAGTTAGTTGGAAACAAACAGCTACAATGTTAATATTTAGATAAATGTGTTAATTTATAATTAAGACAAGCTGATGCCTTTATAATGAATTACCTTAACGAAAGGAGATATCAAAGCTCACCCCTTTTAAACTGACCATTTCCCAAAACAATTTTCATTTTTTAGTCAGTATATGACAGCAAGTTCAATAATGTATTCCATGCTGTCAATTCCCTCAGTGAAGAGCAGCTTTCTCTCAGTCTGTCAGGGGGAAATGTCAGCATCCTGAAAAGCTATAGCTAAGTACACGAGACAGAAAACTTTAATGTAGGCAAAAACAGAAACTTCAAAGTAGGCTTAAACTGGTTTACGTGAAAGTTAAATCATTCTCTTCTGCACGTAGTCCAGGAATACTGCAGAACCAGTTAGCGTGATGATCTTCAGCATCCTATCTAGAAAATAAAATTTAAAAAATCTGTGGGAAACTCTCAGACCCAACAAGTACCTATAACATTACTAGTTTAGATGCCTCAATATCTGGTGCAATGAAGATTAGCTGAGGAAGCAGGACTAACCCAAGCAGTCATCACTCGAAATATTACAGTAGATTTTCATGGTCATTACACAGGAAGATTAGTAATTAAATTGATTTAATTTTCAATTTTCCTCTGGAAGGGTAAATCGGTCTTGCATTAATTAATAGGTTAGGATGTTCTTATTTTCAGCTGCCATCCCAAGTTAAGCAAATAAAGGGTAGCTTGGAATGATTAAAAGTACAGTTGGTTCTGAACCAATTGGTGTGGGGACACTTGAAGCAAACAATGCCACTCTTATGAAATGAGAATCTTTTGTAGTTCATATGTAGGTAAACCAAGACCTTGACTAAAGCAAATATTGTTACAATAATTGTTTCGAACATCATTCAGAAAGTTACTCAGTATTTTACAGAGGACTCTGTAATAATTGCACAATAGTTCCGGGAACCAATGTTGGTGAGGCAAACTCACCTTAAAAACCTCCATTTAAACTGATTATGAAACAGCTGAACTGCAATATATTAAGAGTTTCAATGCTATCGCTTGTGGAGTGAACCAAGGCGAAGATTCTTTTAGCACATTATATGTGTGAATTGGCCTACCAATGCGAAGATGTCTGTGTCATAAAAATTGGTTTTGTGAATTACCACTGTTTATGTAATAATCACTATTTGTACTTTTCTACCTTCCATTTCCCTTCACTTTTTATAGTCCCCCTTCCCTAGCCATGTGTATATGTGTCTGTGACCCAGGATAAAATTTCATGCATCTTATAAAGTTGAGTGTAGTCCATGAAAGCTTTGGCGATAGTAAATTGGTTAGTCTTTAAAGTGCCACAAAAGTCTTTGTAAATTTGGGTGCTAATGCAACGGGGATGCGGGTGGCGCTGTGGTCTAAAAGCCTGAGCCTCTTCAGCTTTCTGATCAGAAGGTTGGCGGTTTCGAATCCCCACGACGGGGTGAGCTCCCGTTGCTCCGTCCCAGCTCCTGCCAACGTAGCAGTTCGAAAGCACACCAAAAAGTGCAAGTAGATAAATATGTACCACTCTGGCAGGAAGGTAAACGGTGTTTCTGTGCACTGCTCTGGTTTCACCAGAAGCGGCTTAGTCATGCTGGCCACATGACCCGGAAAAACTGTCTGCGGACGAACACCGGCTCCCTTAGCCTGTAAAGCGAGATGAGCACCGCAACCCCAGAGTCGTCTGCAACTGGACTTAACTGTCAGGGGTCCTTTACCTTTACCCTTTAATGCAACACTAATACTAAACAGGTATGCTACAGTTTTGTTCTTTTCTGAGTCTGACCCAGCAGTGAAGCTGTGCTGCAAACCACTAAGACCATGAACAGAAGGGAAGGGAAGAAGGAGAAATGTGGGAAAGAGGAGGGATGGTACAATTATTGTCTCCACACATTCCTATAGTTCAGATGTTTCCCAATGTTTGGGACACATTTAGGGTTTTGAGGAAGTGCCATGGGTGCTAGTCACAACATGGCAGCCAAGGTCCGTGTGGCATAATACAAAATGACTGTCACATCTGAAATAGCACATCTGGTTTTCACTAGCAGAACTGCTTGGTTGAATCTGGTCCAGAGACCTTTTGAAGGTGCCATGGAAGGCTCCTTGTCATAGGTTATTTGTAGACACCCATGTAATTTATTAGCTTTTTTGAGTCTCTAGCTTAGAACTCTTGCTGTCACTTTCATATCTTCAACTGACTGCTCAAATCTACCTGTGGCCCTTCCATCTGTGGCCATTGCCCCACTATCCTCTCCTCCCTTTTGCCCTGTATAATTGATGCCACAGTAGCTTGTCGTCTTTCGACTTGCAATATCATGTCGCTGTTGCTCCTCAATGGTAATAAATTATGTCACCAGGCACAGAGGTATATTTAGAATAGCTTGCAATATTTTAATTTAAGGCAATATGGTTTCATACTCATATATAAAGAAAGTGATTGCCTAATATCATCAGCAATCAGCAGAGAATATGATTCTGAAACTTGGGAGTTAAATATTATAAGAGCAATTCAGAAGAATAAAATGATGCTAAGACCTGCTGCAAATTACATATCAGAGGATATGACAAAGCATTTCCACAAGATCCATGGCCTCATTTTTTTCTATTTTTGTCTACTCAAAGCTGACATTTTCTTAGAAACCAAAATGTTTCAAGTCAGATCTTATGTACAAATAAACAAGTAGATGTTGACCTCATGCTGCCTATGACAGGAATGAAAATGGATTCAAAGGAGCAGTAATGAAATGAGAGAGCCTTGCCATTTATGTTAATGCCTCAAAAGTCCTTCATTCCTTAACATTTGAAATATACCAAGTGTGCTGCTTAATCCCTATGGCTAGCTAACGGCTTGCTTGAAAAGTACTGTTGGAAAGAGAGTACATTTCCAGCAATGACATTCAACACAGTTTAACTACGTTAATGAACACACATTTGATTAAACATGTTGAAAGAGAATATTTAAATAGAATTCGGTACAAGGAAAGTGTAACTAGGGAAAGGCAGAGCATATTCTACACAGCCACAAAACATGTATCTGATGGCAAAAAGGGCTCTGATTTGAAGGAGACAAGAAACTGCTAGGAAAATGAATACAATTTTAGCACACAGTCATACTTTAGTATCGACTTTGCTCTGATCTTCAAATTGGTATGAATCCACACCAACGAAACCTGTGCTTCTGGTGTCTTAATACAAATGTTCGACGCTCAATAGTGGTTCATACATCTAAACATTTTGGAACAGCACATCAACTCATATAGCTCCAGAAGATATTTTTTTCTTTTTCAGACTATTCTCCCTCTGCAAAAGGAATCTGAATGGACCTATACATGGCTCATTGGCTGCTGAGCTAACTATGGAATTTGGATTATTTTGAAAGAGAATTGGACAAATTAGTGGCGGATCAGGTTGTCAGTGGCCACTAGGCATGATGGCCATGTACTGTCTCCAGTGTTGGAGCCAGTATGCCTCTTAATATCCGTTTCTGAGGTTTACAAGTGAGGAGAGTGCTGGTGTGCTTATGTTCTGCTTGTGGGTTTCCCATTGGACATATGGAAGGCCTGTGAAAAGAGGAGGCTGGACTAAATGGGCCTTTGGTCTGAACCAACAGGGCTCTGCTTCTCATTATTATTGTTATTAATTTTATTTATTTGCCTGCTCTTCAACTTAGGCTCCCAGGGCATGTCACAGTAATTTATGAATACAATATCCGAAACATTTAAAAAAACAAATTGCACATATTGTTGTATGTTCTTACAGAGTCTTGGGGGTGACACAACTATTATTTAGAATGAAGTGCAGGAGGTGGGGGGGGTGGAGTGCACCGAATTTTGGCGTTGCACAGGGCAGTGATGAAATCTGAGACCCCAAGGTCTGTCACGGGTCAGCTGGAACCAGTCAGAATTAAGACTCCAGGAAAAGAATAAATAACCACTTCTTCCATCTCCCCATCAATTCAGAAAAACAAAAAATGCTGGTACTTGGCCACAGAAGCAGCAGTGTAGCCCAGCTGTCCATTAACACCAGATCAGAAGTGGCAGGGCTGGGTGTTAGCTCTTGAGGGGACATTACTTTTTGCCATTTAAAGCAGCTGCTGCATGATAGCTTCCTTAAAACCATGCGTGCTATTGGACCGCATTCTTGTCCCTATGGCTTTGTAAGCCAAGAGTGAGGAATGAGCAGTCACAGTTTAGACTCGTAAGCCAAAAAAATAAAAATAAAAATAAAAATAAAAATAAAATGTATCTAAGCAAAAGGTTAGTTTTAGTCATCTAAATGGTTTATCAGGATCAGCTGCATTTTGCAAACTTGACTATCACTGCAACATCAAGGGAGCAAGAGAGGAAAATCCTTATTAGAGGCATTCCCTTCAAGGTTATTCTATAGAAAAACTGCTGGAGGGTATGTTCTTTTTATACTGAGATAAACAAACCAATGTTAGGAGTGTTTATACTGTACCTGTTGCCAAGAAGAGATGATTATTCTAGTATAGATAAAGCTTGAATTTCACACACACAAAAATTCATTACAGATCTGGAATCTTATCTTTCCAGTCAATAATAAATCAGAGCTTTGCATGGGGGGGGGCTGTTAAAAGAACAGCAAAAAAGGGCAACCTTCTCCCTTGAGCTTTGCAGGTAAAAATTTAAGTGACCTAATAAAGCCTGCAACTGGCACAGTATCATTTATTTGGCTGCCCAGGAGCCTCCCTACAAGTGCTTTAAAATGCTGTAATTTTTCCTGTGGGAGTCTTGCCTCCATGGAAACATAATCCAGCTCGACTTCAAGCATTTTTCTCACTGCACAAGAACCCACCCACTTACCTGATTTTAATGGTGCCAGTTACTTTTGGAACAAATGTATTGTTGACTAATACACTTATTTGATCCAGAGGTTTTATTGGCTTTGGCTTTCCATGACTGTTTTTGAATCACATTTTCATATTTCTTGATCCGGCCCAGGGGAATTTAATGAGGACCAAACGAAGATCAGCAGTCAGATTGCATCCATCATCCTTTGACTGGTGTATTACTAAGCAGAGTAAATTGTAATGATGACACTGCATCTAATAAAGATGTGCAAGCCTGGCATTTGAGAAGATGGAAATACAGCTGTAAAGTGGACAATTAAAACTGTATGCACAGAGGACTCTTCTTCGTGAATTCAGATGCCCTGTTTTTGAATGCATTGAGAAGAGCCAACCACAAATACACACTGAAGGTTTTTTTAAGATAATACAATGAGTAAGCACATGTCAGAGGCAGTGCCACCTCCACACACACACACATGCACATTTCTTGGGCTGGGACCAGAGATCCCATGAGCGTGTTGTTCATAAGATCATCCCATTCACAGAAGGGCATGAGGTTATTTTTGCTGATTCCCACTGTGGTCCCTTTACCCAACCCCAAATCGTCTTTAGAGAGTTGGGGGCTCTTCAGAACAACATGGGAAATGGCATAGAGGCCATAGGGGGAATTGGCAAAAATAGCTTCCATCCTCCATCCAGCAAGATTCTGTTTGATCAAACACACCTCCACAACTGAAGTAGCCTATGGATCCAAGCCATAAATCTTCATTCCTGTCCACACAGCCCTCATGTGACATGTAACAACTCCCTCCCTATGTATATGTGTTGCTGAATGCCAAAAAGCAACTGTGGCTTGGGAAGAGACTCAGAGTAGGCCTGTTGGGTAAGTGAGAAACCCTTTGTGTTCCCATTGAAAGGCTCTGTGGGGCATGCATCATTGTGAGTGGTCAATCTGTCATTTATGGTGTTTGATTCAACCCTTAGATTAGAAGCATGCATCCTATGTTATTTGAAAAGGATTGGTAAAGCATTCACTATAATAACATATGTACCGTATTTTTCGCCCCATAGGACGCACCGGCCCATAGGACGCACCTAGTTTTTTGGGGGGGAAATAAAGGGGGAAAAAATCATTTTCCCCCAGGTGTGGGGCTGGGACGGGGGAAGCCCGAGCTTCCCCCAACCCCATGCCCCAGAACAGGCTGCACTCCGCAAGCCGTGGGAGGGCTCCCGTGGCTTGCGCAGAGCTACCCAAAGCCCGGGCGCGACTGCTCAGCGCGCCCAGGCTTCGGGAAAGAGGCAGCTCTGTGCAAGCCACGGGAGCCCCATGGGAACTCCCGCAGGCTCCCAAGGCTTGCGGATAGCTCCCTGAAGCCTGGAGAGCGAGAGGGGTCATTGCGCACCAACCCCTCTCGCTCTCCAGGCTTCAGTGAAAGCCTGCATTCGCCCCATAGGATGCACACACTTTTCCCCTTCATTTTTGGAGGGGAAAAAGTGCATCCTATAGGGGAAAAAATATGGTAGCTTGTATTGTACAGCTGAATTTTGTGTACATGTGCAGCAGTCAATCTCTCAGCATTCAACTCATATATGTTTGAATTGATATGAACGCTATGTGAGTTTGAGGTTGTAGTTGTCAATCGATGAGCTTTCCCTTAGATGTGCTTGTGCAAGGAAATCATGTTGACATCAGAAAAGGTTCACCACTCCAACTAGAATCTCCCTACCTCTCAAAGGGTGCTAGAACTTCTGTTGATCATATTTATATGTTCTTCTAATTTGCAATATGCTTCACTATCTTTAGTAGCCAAACGAGATCAATAGAGGCTTTTGTGCATGGAAAGTGCTTCCATGTGTACACCTAAAATGGAGACAGCCAATTTTTCATTTTAGCAGCAGGTATTTGCACCACATGGGGGGGATGCTGCTTTTTTTGGTGGGAGACTTTTCAGGGGGTATGAGGAACAGCTGCCCAGAAGGGAAAATCAAGTGTGGCACTTTGGATCCCAGTCCTTGTGTCCATCTTCATAACAGCAATCTTGCATGGCGGACCTCCAGCTTATCCCATTGTAGTCTGAGGACTACTTCACAGGTTCCATGTTTATATGTTGGTCTTTGAGGGTCCCAGATCAAAGTTCAATTTCTATCTGCTTAAATCATACCACCAAAATGAAGGCTGAAGATTCAGTTGGGATCAGAGTTGGGGTGGGAAGTGTTAGATATGCAAATAATAAAATAAAATCCATGATTAGTGTGGAACATAGATTTTGATCAACTCTAAAATATTTGTGGTGGGTTTTTCTTCTTCTTGAAGGTCACATCCTACCCCTTGTCACATCATGAAAATTCACACTGATTTTATATTCTATCAGCCCTTTTCTCATTCTGCTTCCGCTGCCTGATCAATTATAACTGCTGATTTCTCTTACAATCCGAGTAATTTGAATACGTCTTGAATTTGAAGAGCTATTGAAATCTTCCATACATCTGGGCTTTATTATATTATACTTCCATAATGTAGCTATTTTAACAATTTTTCTGAGTCATTGTAATGTTCTCTTCATATTGAAATGAGGTTGTATTGCATGAAACAGATGCCTAGCACACCACTGCTAATTATGTTTGCTTGGAAGTAAATTTTGTTGTTTTAAAACGTATCTTATCTCAGAGGAGACAGTGTGATGTAGTGGTTAGAGTGTTGAAGTAGGATTCAGGAGACCCAGATCCCAATCCCAATTTTGTCATAAAGCTCTCTGGATTATCTTGGACCAGTCACTGTATCGCAGAGTTGTTGTGAGCATAAGCTGGGAGAGCGCCAGATATACCACATTGAGTTCCTTAGACAAAACAAATAATTTGAAGTAGGTATCATGGTCTCAATTTTTATTAAACCCAAATAGATAAATCTTAGTTGGTAATAATTAATGTGATAATATTAAAAAAGGCAAGGGAGAGGAAGAGTAAAAATGATACATAGGTTACCAGGACTGATCCTGGAGAGGCTGTCTGCATGGAACAGCTGTCCACTGCTATTTTTTTAATAACATATTTTTTTACTTTTAAAGAAATGGAGCCAGAAATTTTTATTTCATTTAAGGTAAAAGGTATATATTCCCTTCAAAAACACAATCAGCAAATGTGCTGTCTTCAGGTGCTGGGTAGCCAGCCTCCTTAGTTTTCTGCACTTGAATTAAAGCTCAGGGAAGACATCATATGATGATTCCTGCCAATGGGGTTTTTTTTTTGGATCAGGAAGCAAGAGCAACCAGGGAGGCTGCAGAGAGATGGATAAACGTTTAATGGAAAGAAAGAGACGCCCAGCACATCAGGTGGCTAAATGTGGGGTATGTAGTTTTCTAGCTTCTCTGCAAGAAACAGAAGCTGATTTCACAGGAGAAGAAAACTTTTGCGAAATTTAGTAACTGGTTTCGTCACAGCGCTAAGTCTTTGCCATACAAGGAGCAGATGTCTAGTTTTGGCACCAGTGAGTAAACACTGAGCAACAGGCTGGTTGCCAAAACTATTTACTGGCAGATGGTAAGAGGCTCTAAGTTGGCATCTAAGGAAACAGCTTATTGCAATCTCCTCATCACAGCCAATGATTGAAAATTAGAGGAGGAAATCCTTTGGGACTTTCCAGCAGTTACACATTGGCCTCTTGCCGAGAGCCTTTTTTTACAGTAATCATTCCAATGACGGTGTGCGTGTGAGAGAGAATATGGTATTTAAAGGGAAAGATAGCACAACGTTCTGCTCAATTAAACAACTACTGTCCCTGGGACCACAGAAGAGCTTCAGGTACAGGGCAGTCAAGTCTGGTGCATGAATTCCAACATCTTTCCATAAGGGTAGGCCTCATTCTGTTAGACTGCAGTAGTATGGTAGTCTCACACACAAACACACAAAAAGTTTTGCCCTGTCCCATCCTCTTGGAATTTGTAATCAGGCTTTGCTCCAAAAGCCCTTTTTATAGAGGACACCTTTGTCCATGGAGTTTTCTTGGCAGGGATACTGGAGTGGCTCGCCAGTTCCTGCTCCAGGTGGATCACGTTTGGTCAAAACTCTCCACTATGACCTGTCCATCTTGGGTGGCCCTGCACGGCATAGCTCATAGCTTCTCTGAGTTATTCAAGCCCCTTCGCCACGGCAAGGCAGTAATCCATGAAGGGGGGGTCCATGTTCTCGAAGCTACAAACATGAGCCTGACCAAACTGCGGGAGGCAGTGGAAGACAGGAGTGCCTGGTGTGCTCTGGTCCATGGGGTCACGAAGAGTCGGACACGACTAAACGACTAAACAGCAACAAATAGAGGACACAGGAAGCTGCTTTAGATCGGATCAGACCATTGGTTCATCTAGCCCAGTACTGTCTGCACTGAATGACAACTTTCCAGACTGAATATTCCCAGTCCTACCAGGGGTTGAACCTTGGACTTTCTGTTTACAAAACAGATGATCTGCCCCAGAGCTATGGCACTTCCATAGCATTAGGTCATACGGAAGTATAATTTATTACTGTGTGGAGCAGAGCTCTTCAGTTTGGGCACCCATATTTTGGATGAATTGAAGTTGGAGGAACCTCCTTAAATCCACCATTGGGTACCAGCGTCAACCTGATGATCAAAACACATCTATTCAGAATGAAACTGCAATGCTGGGGGGAGAGATGGAAGCATTTCCCCATTGTTTTACGTTTTGCTTATTTTTCATTCTTCAGCCGAAATGAAACATGTTTCAACTTGTGTGGGAGAGGCGCTCCTGTCTTGCTAGGAATCACAGGTAACCACTGCCCAAATAACCTAACCTGAAATCACTCTGAGCAGGAGGAAGAATTTAATTCATCCAAGTAGTGGCAAGTACCCACTGATGGTGCTTCAGGCAGAAGAGAAGAGGTTCCAAAGACTTCCATATACTGCAGCAGCAGATTGTTCATTTGTTTAAAACTCCTATATCCTGCCTTTTAGACCTGAAAGGTGTTCAAAGTGGTGAATGAAAGATTGTCATAACAAAAATCACACTCAAGGCTGCTATCAGTAACAGAAATAGCATGGTGTCCCTGTAGTACCAGAATCATTCAGCTGACATGTCCTGCCCTCATCCTTGGCGTTGTCCTTCAGCATTTGCCTACTAGGCAGCAGAGGCTGCTGGTAACCTCTGAGGCCAAGAGAGTGGGGCAGAGGAGCTGGATTTTGTTGAGCCCATAGCAGAGGCAACCCTTCCCTTGCTGTTGTTATGTTTTTAATTGTCTTGAATTGCACAAAGCCTAGAGAACGTATTTTATGAAGAATAAATATCATGCATTAACAAATAAAATTTCCCAGTTGAAATCACAAGCACACAGACCACAGGGCAAGCCTATGGGACAAAAAGCAGCTTTCAGAGGGTGGTTTTCATCTGGAAACTGGCATAGGGGGAAAGGGCTAAACCCCCTTTCTCAGTGGCACGGTCTCATACTGAGTTCCTGAGGTGATCTCCTGTGGCTGCCTTGATCTTCTAAAGAAACTGCAGGGGACCCTGTTCAAGCACCACCCACATCACTTCTATTTTGGCCCAAGGCATGTGGCTCACTAATTGCCCTATTAGCGTGGAGTGTTACCTATTGACTGTGATTGCTGCTTTATTGGTTTTACAGCTTTTATTGTTTATTGTTAATAAAGCTTTGAAATAACTATAAAGACAAACACGTGTCCCTACATAGCAGTTTTCAAGAAAATGTACTTTAAAGTTAGCCTAGCAACAGCGGACATAGAAAACAGCCCCCATTGTCTGACAGGACTGTGACGTCATTGCTCTCTTCCTCCAGTTACGACTTCTACATTTGTACTTTATTCTATTGGGGTTTTGGTCATTTGTTGTTAGCCTTTTGTCACTTGTCCACAAGACCCTGGGAGGCCTGAAAGTAAGTTGAAGTCCTTTAAATGGCCTGAAGATGGAGACCCCGTTTTTTCAGCTGCTGTTACTGAGTTTCTGAAGTTCAGAGTGTTTCTCCTGCCTTTCTTGGTTAATCTGCTGCCATGTTTTGTAGGCTACTAAGGTATTGACACATCAGAACTTTTGGGGATGGAGAGATAGCAGTTCTTATTTTGCTAGAACATTGGTGCAGCCACTGAGGACCTCTCTCTCTTGCCCATCTCTGGAGGGGAGGGGAGTGATGTGGTATCATACTAGTGTGATGTCATAATCCTGCCAGCCAGTAGGTTTTGTTCCCCATCCTCTCTGGCACTGCAGTATTCAGGTAACTTTAAAGTAGTTTTTAATGAAAACTATAAAAGCTACAGCTACAATTCTTCTTTCTATAGGGGGGGAAATGACCAAGTAACAGTTGACAGTATACTGAATTCTGAAAATTAGGGGCAATCTCCATTGTCTGGTTGTAGTTAGCTCCAATTTCCTGATGCAACATATTCCTTATAGTTCTTGTAATAGTAGGAAAACATTTAGAACAAAATTAGTTTTGGCTTTTATATTCTCTTTGTACCCGAAATGACGGTAAACTTGTAGCTGAGCAGAATTTATTAATCCGAGTCTCTTAAGTGCAACATTGCCGCGTTTAATAGTTTGTATTAGTAGCCTTACACATATTTCCACTTCTTTGTATGCTTCAGATTCAGCATGCAGTTTTCATATTCTGTTGTGTATTTTGGAATGCATATTATCTCACTAATAGCCATTGTAGCGTTTCTTTTTAACCCAGGCCTATAATAATGAGAATCTGTTCACTTCTTTTGATGGCTCATGTGAAATAATTGTCAACGAAGTAGAGTTGGAATCATTTGTTATTCCACTTAATACAGCCTTGCATTGGCTAACATGTATCCCAGCAACGCTGGCAATATAAATGAGGATGTAAGGAGGGACTACCCCCTCCCCACTGGTTCTTGAATTTGCATAATATGTAGATTCTGTGCAGAGAGTTAGAATATTTTACAACTCTATACCCAAGGATAAAAAAATCACACAATCTATTATGATTTGGTGTTTGTTACACCATCAATAAACCACCCTCTACTGTCAGACCATGATATGTCATGATGATCTATAAAAGCTTACCGATGTATGACCTGCCTTAGTGCCATCTTACAGGGAAAACATCATTTTATTTAAAAAATGGATGATGCCACTATTACTGCAACCTTTTTAGGAAAGCCCATACTTTTATGGATCCTGCAATCAAGTACATTTTTAAGGCAAGTGGTATTGAAATATCAGCTTCCCATAAATATCAGCTGAATTATTATTTTTTACAGAATGTTTTATTCAAATGCTGTATTTTAGATTCAAGTACAATAAGGTTGGCTTAAAAAAACCCCAAACCCCACATGAATAGTTTTTTATTTTTTTAAAAAAGACTCAAAGTCTTGTAGCTAAATCCATTTCATGAGAATTTCATTGAACCACCAATGCACCAGGAATTAGGTGCAATATACAGTAATGTTCTGTACCCAAAGTACACAAAAACAGTCACATACCAACAGCGGCGTAGCGTGGGTTGTCAGCACCCGGGGCAAAGCAAGTAATTTGCGCCCCCTAACCCCTAACCTGCTGCAACTGCCAGCTTCTTCTTGCTGCTGCCTGGGCTTGTCTGGTGTGGTTCTCTCCCGCTCTCAGCGCTGCGCTGGGCGGCCGCTGCACTGTCCCTCCCCCAGATAGTCCCTCGCTCTCTCTCCGCACCGCACGCCTGGCACCCACCCCCTCCACAGTGGGCGGTGACCCAGCGGCTCAGATCGGATTCGCACAGCCAGCACTGCAGTGAGAATGAGTGAGTGAGCCAGGTAGGGGCAGAGAGCTGCGAGTGCGCCCCCCCAGATGTTGTGCCCGGTGCGGCCAGCACCCCCTGCACCCCCCACGCTACGCCACTGCATACCAATAAATCAGTAATTTCCCCTCTATGAGAAAGTCATATTCCCTCCACTGGCAGTCTGCAAACATTTTGCCATACATTAGGAGATCACTAACCTGCTAGAAAGTAGAGTGAAAAGAATGAGGAGTTAGGGTAAATCCACATGCTATGTTAATTACATGGGTAGAACCACTTAAGTCCATCCACGTTCTCCCATTCACACACAACCATATGCCTCCCTACATACGCACAGTTGTTTAAATCTCCCTTCTCCTTATCTCTCTCTCCCTTCTTTCTCCCTTCTCTTTCCCTCCTAATGAGGCAATTAGGCTTAGAAAAATAGCCACATTCACACAAATGGAACTTTTTAAAAAAATACTAAGCTTAATTGCTACATGGACATGCACACATTTGTTTGTTTGTTTGTTTGCAGTTCATGGAAAGGGAAGGGTTAAGCAACCCTACCCATTGGCCAACTCCCCCCCCCCCAAAAAAAACACCCCTCTTCCATGCTGCAATTAGTCTTCAGTTGCTGTGTGATGGGGTGGGATGATAGTGGAAGTCAGATTCAAAAGCCTATGGGCTGGAGATTCCCCATGCTTGGCTGAGGGGGTGTGGCACTACCATCTCAATAGAAAGTGTTGGCAGGAATGGCAAATGCTTTGTTATATCTTTCTACCAACATATTTGGTGTCCTTTGTCGTCTCTTGTTTTTGACTTTGTTTTATAAGACAGCAGAAAATGGGGGGTGGGGTGGGTCCTGCTTTATACCTTTATTCCTTCCTACATATAAATTATACTACTTCAACATCCCAATGTACAGAGCTTGCCTTTGCATAAACCGCATTAATTGAGTAGAATATTGTGAACAGGGACTGTAAATGAAAAAACATGACACGTTCAGATCTGTTTCCTTTGTTCTGTGTGTGCCAGGGTTTGTTGGCAAGTCCCATTATTTTTCTACAGCATTATGGACTGCACTTTTATATGCTTTCTCATTGAACTTTGAATGTACACTCTTTGTTTATTTTAAATGCCGTAAAGGGGGGAAAGGCCATTGAATATGAATGTAATATAGCTTATCCTGGAATCTACAACAATCCTGATCTAATAGTGCATATTTCCCCCAAAAAACTGTCATGAGCCCTACAGCACTGTCAGGATTGGTCTGGGGTGGCAGGCTCTGACAAAAGTGGAAGAAGCACTGTGGAGATGGGTAGCTGAACTGGGAAAACTTGGGATGGAGGAGCAGGGGAATCTCCCTTTTCTACTCGGATTTCAATCACTTTAGAAGGGGAGAGCAGAGATGCCTGCTCTTCCCTTCAATATTCTTGTGGAGTTGGAAGCCTGTGTGGAGACTGAGGAAGGCATTGATCAATTGTGGGGGAGGCTGAACAGGAGGCTGCAGTGGCTAAAGAAGAACCTGAGCAGGAGGTATCACCTTCACAGATGGGAGCAGACTCGCCCCCAAAGTAGTGTGTGCTTGCAATCCCAGTATTTCCACAAGCCGAAAGAGTCTCGTGAGTGAGCATGTCACACCTCAACTTTTAAGGCTTGGCAAGAGGGGTAGGGAAACTTGTTGGGACATCTTTGTTGCTTCCTTCCAGCTCTGAACTTCTTGCCCAACTCCTGAATCATCATGACTCCTGAGCACTGTGTCTGCTGCTGAGCCTGTACTGTTACCTGGCTCAGTAAGTGTGTGTGTTTGTGTGTTGGGTAGGAGTCAGGACAATAAGATAAATTTCCATAGTATTTAATATAGTTTATTGTAAAACAATCTATTTGTATAACATACAAGTGAATTACAAACATACAGTATGGGCAAACTTAAATGCAATAAAATTTGGATTGAGGATCATCTGTTATATTGCTGGTATCACTGTATGTCCCAAGGAGGTAAAAATCTATTGTCAAATTACTATTATGCAGTGAAACATGGACATGAGCTTGTTCAGTGAACCTTTCATAGCAAAAAGAAGTTCAGATGGTGAGAAAGGGATTGAAGGATGTTAAACAAAACTAGATAACGCACAGAACATTGTCTGCCTCAGCTGGTGTAAAATTTGAAGCAAAGAGAAGTTGGCCTTTCCAGCAGTGTTGTGGAAGACCTTCCAGAGATGGGAAACCTGTGGCCCTCCAGATGTTGATGGACCCCAACTCCCATAATCCCTGACCATTGGCCTTGCTGGCTCAGGCTGATGGAAGTTGGAGTCCAAAACCATTTGGAGAGCCACAAGCTTTCCAGCCTTTCCCAACTTGGTACCCTCCAGATGTTTTGGACTACAGTTGCCACCAGCTCCATCCAGCATGTCCTAGGTGCAGGGATGATGGGAGTAAGTCTAAAGCGTTTGATGGGCACCAGGTTTGGGAATTCTTCTCTAATCAGTACTTCTCCAGATAGACCAAGGAGAAGGTATTCCCTTCATATACCACTGCCATTATAATGGGAACATTTGTGGGGAACAAATAGAGGTGGAACTTTGCCCTCAACATGCTGCTATCTAATAGGTTTATTTTTAGTGTGACTTGGAAAATGAGCAGGAGGACCCTGAGCTACTGGGACCTCCTCTTTTGTCTGGCAAAGTTCTCCCCAGCCAAGGTGTGAGACTAATTTAGAGGGCTGATAATGGTTGTCTCAAAATCAGAGGGGGGCTTTACAAGCCCTAAGATCATTCTCTGGCCCATTCCCAGCCTCTTCCCATCACTCCCCATCTCCTTTTCCCTTCCCCTAAATTGGTGGTGACTCCAGAGCAGTATTGCAGACACACAGTGAGATTAAAGGACGAGTTATTTCACAACAAGGAATTTGGCAGAATACTGAGAAGGTAAGTCCTGAGGAGGAAGGGTGTGTTAAGAATTGAAATGTCTTTCCTCAAAGAGAACAGATACCTTATGCCCTTTAAAATACCGCAAGTGAAGCAATGTATTCAAGTCTTGTGCCTATAATCTAAGTAATGTACAGATCATCTGCCATGTGCCATGCTAACTATCCGTGAAAGATTGTTACGGTATGAACAGTGAGCAGGCAAGTGCAATGGCCAAATGTCAGCAGAGCCTTTAGTAACCAATTGCTTGTTTGTAGTTGCTGACCGGAGGATATCTCCTTATGAAATATTATTATGATGCCTACAGTAGAAGCTTTGCCTGGATAATTCAAATCACTTTGTAAAACTTGGCCCAGTCATTGACTGTTTCTTTTGTCTCCCTGTCCTTTGGGCTCCATGGTCTTCAGCAGACCCCCCCCCCCGCCCAGGGTAGCCAGATGAAGGGGGGCGGGGAGAGAGAGAGAGAAGAGGGCAGGGTCCTCCACCTTTAATAGATGTAGCTGTGTAGAAGATGGAATTACAGCAGACTTTTCTCTTCATATATTCCAAATCTCCCCATTCTACACTGCCTTTATTTGAATTTGGCCACATCCCCCGAGACTTTCTTCCACTTCCCAAACTCCCTGAAATATACGTTTAATTCACAAGTCCTACCTACACACAGCTCTAGATCAGACGTTGACCTTCAGACCTCCCTGTCTGACCCTGGGGGCTTTTCTCAGTCACACCCCTTTCCAGTCCACACATGCTTTCCTCAGGCTTTGCCCCTCAACAGCCCTGCTCCACACTCTACTTGGTTGTGTCCTTGAACTATGAGAATGCCTCTTGCATAGCTGGAAAGAGGATGGAGGTGTGTGTGTGTGTGTGTGTGTGCGCGCGCGTGTGCGCATGAAGATATGTAGAAACCTCTGACTTCTATTGCACTCCAGCTACTTTGGCCTCTGCTCTGCTGGTATGTGGTCCTAGTAAGGTTGAGAACACAGCCCTCAGGCCCTCTTCTAAGGAGGCATATCTAAGACCTGGTTTGAGAGCTTTCCTAAAACTTTTCTTCCAGACCTTTGTCTTTGCAAGCCTGTGCTTTATGGTTCACTGCCTACTCCCCTCTCCTTTCGTTTATCATTCTGCTTCTGTGTAGGAGGGACTCTGCCTCTTCTTAACCTCCTCTGGGGCTGGGGGAACAGGGCAGCTGGTTTTTGAAGGATGGGTAGTGGTGACTTTTCATGCTAGGCTCTTCTGGCATTGATCCAGCATGAAAACAGGGTTGAGAAGGGGACTTGAGGAAGTGTTGGGATGAGGGAAGGGGGATGAGTTAGGACATTGGGGGGAGGAATTAATGGGCACTGGTGGGAGAACAGGAGCCCATGGAGGTGGAAGAACAATGGCCTGGTGGAACACTCATGAGACCAGGGCCCTGCAGGATCTGATTTCTTTCCGCAGGGCCTGTAAGATAGAGTTGTTCCGCCTGGCCTTTGGCTTGGAATCAATTTGATTCCCTCCCCCTCTTCTTTTTCCCTTTCCCCTCCTGTGATGGAACTCCTATTTGGGGACTTCCCTGGCTTTTTTCTGGCCCATGTAGGACCAGACTGGAAAGTTAGCCTTGGTGAAGACTTGAGGTTTTCATCCCCCCAAATGTTTTTTATTTGAGTTTCCATTGAAACAAAGCTGTATTTTAATTTTTTAATTTTTAATGTTGTATTTTAATCTTGTTTTTAAGTTGTATTTCAATCAATTTGTTTTTATATCGGGTGTTAACTGCCCTGAGCCTGGTCTTGGCTGGGGAGGGCGGGGTATAAATAAAATTTATGATGATGGTGATGATTATTATTATTAGAACAAAGAAATTACCTGTCTCCCTTTCCGCTTCTTCCTTCCTCTCCTGTAATTTTTTTTGAGGTTGTTGCTTGCCTTCTGTACATATAGATATAATTGGTGTTTTCGGGAAAGGTACTTAATTGCACCATTGAATTTGCCTGACCATGATTGTGCTATGAATAATGTGATTCAGCTTGCTGTTATTTTCAGAATCCAAACTAATCTCAAAACGATTTGTTTTTGTGTTTGAAGCTCTTGTTGATGAAAGCTTGAAAATCTGTAGACTTTATGTCTGCTGAATTCCAGAAGAGCCTAGAGATCTATCGTCTGCATTGCACCTACCCGGGGCTCCAAATTTTTGCTGCTAGTATTTTTTACATCCCCAATCATTCCTTTGTACTGTAAATTTCTGGAAAGAATATAGTTTTGTTTTTGTTATGAATTATACAAATCATTTTAATGTTTTGTATTTATTATACAAGAACAGTTTCGGGGATAGTTTTTAAATCAATTTGCATGCAGTAGATGAATTGTGTGCCACAGCCAGTATGTGGACGATAACTCCAGTCCTTGCCCTTGCAGAGACAGACACCAGCATTTGCTGGCAGTAATAATTAGAGTCACAAATTGCCAGAAGCTGGGTGCTTCAAAAATGGAAGTGGACACCAACTTAGCATTTTGGCACATTTTGCCTGCACTTAGAAAGGCCAACTGATCTCAAATGAAGAAGAAATAATTGATCTAAAAGGTTCATCTTACAGAAATCACATTGTGTGTGTGTGTGTGTGTGTGTGTACCCTACTCTTAAAAAATCTGGTATTAAGTTGAATTTTTTACTTGAAATAGTTTTGTAGAAATTAACTTAGTTAAAGGTTTAAGAGCTGCATTAGGGGAACATAAAACAATCTTTAATTTTTGAAGGACAGATTTTGCCAGACGTCAGAAAGCACTTTGACGTGAATTTATATTAAATGGTGAAAGATGGAACTGTACAGACAGGTGTAATGGTGGGGCTAATCTAAATCTAGCAGCATTGCTACAGTAAGGCCTTCCTTGCAGACCTTCCATGTTGCATATCCTCTGCAACTGATTCAAAATGGCTTTGGCAATTGGCCCTATATCTCTGCTCTTCCCCTTTGCAGCTTCTTTCAATGCTTGAAGTGGCCAAGGGTTATTTTGTTCTTTTTGTTTTTTTAAAAAACCTTGAAATGAAGGCTGTGGTGCAGCTTACAGCAGAACAAGTTTGTTCATGCCTGTTGCCTCTGCCTACACTTCCTAGAAGGACTTCAGCTTCAGAAGGACTCATTTTAAATATATGTACCTTATTTTTCCGTGTATAACATGCCCCTGTGTAAAAGACTCCCCCTATTTTGGGGGACTCCAAATTAAGAAAATGGGGGGAGATTGCCCAGAGCTGCTGAGCTCTTTTTAGGAGGGATTGCCGAAAATCACTCACCCGCTTGACCTCCGCTGCCACTCGCACGCGTTGCAGAAGCCATCAATTGTCTGTCCCATCGCTAGAAGAGCAGCAGCAGGAGGAGTTTGGACTTGATATCCCACCTTTCACTCCCCTTAAGGAGTCTCAAAGCGGTTAACATCCTCCTTTCCCTTCCTCCCCCACAACAAACACTCTGTGAGGTGAGTGAGGCTGAGAGACTTCAGAGAAGTGTGACTGGCCCAAGGTCACCCAGCAGCTGCATGTGGAGGAGCTGCCAATTGCCTGCACAATTGCTGCAGCAACAGCCAATCAACATTAGCTCTTGCTGCAACCACCAATAATACGCCCAATAGCCGCTGACAATCTCCAGCTTGCAGCAGCAACAAATCCAACGTCCCCCCTATGCATTATCCATGTATAAGATGACACCCCCCCCCAATTTTTAACATAACTTCTTAATAAAAAAGCTTTGTGTTACACACAGAAAAGTACAGTATATAAAAGAATACAACCTCCCTTCCTTTAACCTTGTACAGTGGTGCCTCGCAAGACGAAATTAATTCGTTCCGCAAGTTTTGCCGTCTAGCGAATTTTTCGTCTTGCGAAGCACGGTTTTAACGGTTTAACAAAGTCGCAAGACGTTTTCGTCTTGCGAAGCAAGCCCATAGGGAAATTCGTCTTGCGAGGCAAATCGAAAATGGAAAAACCTTTCGTCTAGCGAGTTTTTTGTCTTGTGAGGCATTCGTCTTGCGAGGTACCACTGTACAGTTAAAAGTGAGCAGTATACCACCCCTACTCCACCCTGAGGGGAGATGAGCAGAGTGACCACAGTGTGCAAGGGGGGGGGGAGGGAAGTAGAAGGTACTGATCCAGGCCCCTTCAGACCTGACGGTGCCTCTATCTCGTGTGTGTGACTGAGAATTACCCTGTCAGAAACCCTTGAGAGCAGCAACCGGCAAATAAGATTGAGCTAGAATGGACCTTTGATCGGACTCAGCGTAAGGCAACTTCCCATGATTATGATTATCTGTTGGCTGTGACTCCCAATTGTTGGAAATCACAGGTAGGGAGAGTTCCATTGTGCTTAGGTTTGTGGGATTCCCTAGGCTAGATGGAGCATTGGCCTTATGCAGCAGACTCTTCTAATGTTATTTTAAGGTCACCATGGAAGGCCTAGTATTCAGGGCCTCATTTCAGAAACTCTCCGTGTACATCAGACCAGAGTTTACTCAAAGAAAATGGGTTCCCTGAACAAAGTTGAAACTATTCTGCTAACTTTCCTGCCAGGTGCAATAAGTGGAGTGCTTTGACACTGCTGTCCCAGCTGTGGAAAATATATTGGCCAATTGGTAGCTGGTCATGCATAAGCCAAAAGCTCCAGAAAGGGCTCGGAGTGTTTCAGCAATGTACTCTTGGTTCATTCATCACAGTTCCTTTGTTAGGCAAAATCTATGCTGCAGCTCTAGAAGTGTTAGGTAATGTCAAGGACATGGGTCGTCTTCTTTAGCATTTCAGGATACATGGGAACAACGTTTATATACATTATATACATTTTGAAATTCATGTTTATTTCTATGAACTTTGTTGTTAAATAGCTTTTTAGTTACATTATATTTATCTAGATTTTATTATTTCGCTGTTATTAAGCGTCCATAGCTCGGTGGTAGAGCCAGGTTCAGTTGGCATCTTCTGTTAAATAGGCCAGATGCTGATAAAACGTTACATCAGCTTGTTTTTAATGTTTGCTTTTATCAGTATTTTTAATGAATAATTTAGGCTGCTTTTTCTAAACTGCTTAGAGGTTTTCCATCAAGCAAACAGTATATACATTATGTTAAGTTAAAAACAAACAAACAGTAGGTTCTGGAAAGACCCCTGTCCAAGACCCTGGAGAACTTCTGCAAGTCAGAGGAGATGATATTAGATAGATGGAAAACAGTATAAGGCTGCCTGTGTATATTTATTCAGTTATAGCTATACCTGTGTATAAATGAGTGAATGTACTCCACGCAGAAAACAGGGATTTTTGACATAGCAAAGACAAACTATGGCAGAAAATAACAAGGAATACCACAAAACCCTAGGCATACAATAATCTGCTTAGACCAGGATATACATAACCTCCCCCCAAAAGGAACCAAGCACCTTCTGAGAGCTGAAAGATACCCTTAAATTGCCAGTGCTGCTTGCCCATAAAAAAAAATTCCTTAGGTAGTCTACAAATTCTGCTTTATTCGCCTTCTTTTTTTCAAGCAACGTGTGCTTTGATTACTGGCACCCAGCTGACAAAATCATTTAAATACTATATTTATCACACTTTGGGGAAATTATAAAAGGGACACATTTTAATTAGAATATATGCATTGGAAATATATCACTAGAGCTTTTGCAGCTTTGAAGATTAGGATAACACACATAAAAAAAATTAAAGGATTCAGTCCTGCGTTAGAAGAAATTTTTACCACTTTAGATATTGCTTAGTGTTTAGATTCCTCTGTGGAAAGTGAATTGGATGCTTTGAATAAAAACATCAATAATACTCTTGGAGACCCTGCTAGAGAGAAGGAAAATGAGCTGGTGAATGTTCAGTTACTGGCAATTCCTGCTTTTATCTTAACCAAATACCAGCGTACTGTTTCGTTGCAAAAGAGTAAGGCCTTCTTCAAAGATTATGAGCAGGAGTCCACGATCATATTTGAAGTAGCTGCATATTGTTGCCAAAGGAGCACATCCTTCGTCCATCTTGAAAACTTCCAAAAAGTGGCACATGAATAAACCATGCCGTACCATAACCAACACTTTAACTCAAAAAGTCTCCACTTTGTAAAGTTAGCTGGCACAGGTCTGGTCACAAAGGACAAAACAAAAAGCAAAAAAAAGCAAGGTGTCATGATTCAGGGCTCTGATTACCCATTCTCAGGAGAAGAGAAGACAACATGTATTCTGATAACATATCAGACTAGGAGGAGGATTTATCCTCAGAGCCAGTCTATGATGCTCCTGTTTCCTCAGGAGTCTCAGCACCAGAAGCCTGTAATGCCAGTGACTTTCTAGCCTGAAGAGGTGGTATGCTTTCCTCAGTTTCACAAGACCCTGCACTGTGGCCCAACCCTCAGCTTCCTCAAGCCTCCAGAGTCAATGACTAATAAAGCAGGCTGGGCCTCTTTGAGCTTTGAAGCTCCCATCATCTGGAATAAGTCTAGCTGCTCCCTGGAAGCTCTAGTCCCATTTAATCTGGGTTTTCATAGTGGTTGAAAGAACATTCAAGCCTTCCTTGTCATAACATCCATCCCAGGCATCTCTTGGAGCTACCCAGGCTGCAGCCCACCTTGCTGGTTTACCCTTTGGAATTTGACCTCTGCTTTGCTAATCTGGAACTTATCCTCTGCTTTTTTCTGACCCTACATTAATTGGAACCTGACTTTTGCTTGACCTGACCTTGACCTGACAATGCATCCTGAGCTGACATTAGTAGTAATGTGATCTGGTGTCCCTAGAACCTTGCCCCCTAGCTGGACCCAGTGCTCAAGACAGAATGCAAGCCTGCATTGGTTGTCCTCTAGTCTACATTGACCCAAGTGAGTGGTTCCTTCCTGCTCTCTAGCCACAGACTTAACACCTTTTTTACACAACCAACTTCTCCATCCAGTTCCAATCTGACCAAAGGCTCACAACACACCCATTGATTGGTTTGCAAGAGCCCAAAGAAGAAAGGTACTTTTCCGAAAAGTATAATACCCAAGGAAAATCCAGTCACATGCCACCCCACATCTTTATTAACTGAGCTGAGGATAACTTCCTTTTGTGTGTCTGGGAAGCACTCTCCTGGGACCACCCACCTTATAAGCTTTTTCTTCAGCAAACCTATTGCTGCTCTAGCATGCTAAAATTTCCCTCAATCTTCATGTGGCCTGAATGTTGCTAGTTTTGCAGGTGAACCTTCTGGCTTCCTTAGCTTTAGATGAAAGACTGGCAAGATTCTTCTTCTTTTCTTGATTTGATTCCAAATTTCTGCTGCAGTCTCCCTTATTTCCATCACTTCTTCAGAAGCCCAAGACTATTTTTCACGGCCATGCTATGCACCACACAAACCCTCATACAGTGGTGCCTCGCAAGACAAAATTAATCCGTTCCGCGAGTCTCTTCGTCTAGCGGTTTTTTCGTCTTGCGAAGCAACCCTATTAGCGGCTTAGCGGATTAGCGCTATTAGCGGTTTAGCGGCTATTAAAGGCTTAGTGGATTAGCGGCTAAAAGGCTATTAGCGGCTTAGCGGCTTAGAAAAAGGGGGGGAGGCGGAAAAAAATCGGAACACTCGCAAGACGTTTTCGTCTTGCAAAGCAAGCCCATAGGGAAAATCCTCTTGCGAAGCAGCTCAGAAACTGAAAACCCTTTCGTTTAGCGGGTTTTCCGTCTTGTGAGGCATTCATCTTGCAGAGCACCACTGTATTTCTCCCTCTTTCTGGAAAATCTAATAGTTGATCATTTAATTGCTATTTTGTCATATTTCTCTCAATAAAAGTCCTGTTTTACTTGTGTAAGCTCCCAACACACTTTAGAACCCTGATTTTCCCAGAGAATGACAGTGGGGCGGAACTAGCACACTCATTCCCAGACCCCACCTGACTTGAAGAGGGATACTGTCAATCATTGTTATAGAAGAAAGGCAGCATTCAAAGCCATTGGGAAGATAGTGCTCCCCACCCCACTAATTTTAGAAGCTTGTGTGGTGGATGAACTATTACTACCCAATCAGACTACACACACACACATACATATATACACACAAACATACATACATACATATATATATATATATATATATATATATATATATATATAATGAAATGGTGGAAACAGTTTTAGTATAGGTGCTGAGAGAGAACAAGTACCGGTATGTGAGAACAGAACACTTTGGTAGATGATGGTGATGATGGTGATGATGATGGTGGTGATGGTGGTGGTGATGATTTATTTATACCCTGCCCATCTGACTGGATTTCCCCATCCATTCTGGGCGGCTCCCAACAGAATATTAAAAACACAATAAAACTTCAAGCATTAAAAACTGCCCTGAAAAGGGCTGCCTTCAGATGTTTTCTAAAAGTCAGATAGTTGTTTATTTCCTTGACATCTGATGGAAGAGGCTAAAAAAGATAAAACCCATGTGAGATGATTTGATAACATGCAGGAACTGAAGAAATAACATCTAATTTATGTTAAAAGCGACTGTAATTGGTTTTCTTTTCCTCCACTTGCAAAAACTGTTTGAGAGTGTCTTAAGGAAACTTATGCCAGCTGCATTAAGATCTGTTCTGACACACTGCTCTGCTCTGCTTTCCAACCTTAGATTTGGCTATCACCACGATGTCACAAGCTGCGAGTCCGTGGCTCACACCACCATAACAGCTAGGGTAAACAGGAACAAATTTTTAACTGCAAAAAAGGTGGGTGGTGGGTAGGAGGGAGCTATTTCAGAAAGAGTGCTAGATTATTGAAAATCTGTAAAATGTACCAAATATAGATCAGGAGTGGGGGAGTTTTTCCAGCCTGAGGGTTGCACTTCCTTCTGGACAAGCTTCTGATGCCAACATGCCAGGTGGAGGTAGAACCAGAGGCAGATGTGGGCAGAGCAATGTAAATCAGTTTTACCTTTGTACCATAGGCCAGTTTTTACACATACTCAGTCACATACCCTTTACTGTCATCGATTCCGAGAAGCAACACTAGCTATGATGGCTATGCTCTGTCTTTGCTGTTGGAGCCAGTATGGCTCCAAATATCACATGATGGGAACAAGAAGTGAAGAGTGTGCTGGTCCACTCAAGTCCTACTTGTGGGCTCTCCATAGGCATCTGGTTGTCTACTGTATGAACAAGATGCTGGACTGGATTGGCCTTTCCTCTAATCCAGCCAGACTGTTCTTAAGGAGAGCCAGTGTGGTATAGTGGTTAAGAGCGGTGGACTCGTAATCTGGGGAACCAGGTTCGCGTCTCCGCTCCTCCACATGCAGCTGCTGGGTGACCTTGGGCCAGTCACACGTCTCTGAAGTCTCTCAGCCCCACTCACCTCACAGAGTGTTTGTTGTGGGGGAGGAAGGGAAAGGAGATTGTGAGCCGCTTTGAGACTCCTTCGGGTAGTGATAAAGTGGGATATCAAATCAAAACCCTTCTTAAGGTTTTTATTTAGTAATGTATACAAACTTGGTGCATGTAAACATTGAGCTAGCTGTGATGGTATTTGTACATTGTACATATAAAGACAACACTAGCCATGTCCCTTCACTGATATAAGAAATGTCAACTTACCCTGGGGCCAATAATAGTATAAACATAATGTGTAAAGATGAGATAGGAAAAAATTATGGCTCTTATTTGAATTTTGCATTTATGTCTTTGTCTTCATCTAGTAATTCATTATAGAGCATTCTTAGTACTTATTTCAATATCTGGATTGCAACAAAATAGGATATCCCTGCTGTGGTGAATGACACAAACAAAAAATTTTAAATTCGCTGCACGGAGAAAAAATAGATAAAGAAATGCACAAAAGTAGACATCACCTTCAGGGAACTAGGGAAAAACAGGGTTGGGGAGGGAAGGCAGACAGTCTGGTTCCCTATTATCTTCACAAGTCAAGGTCATGTTACTTAATGAATACATTATCTGTCAATAAAGCTGAACACTGCAAGCAGATTCTCGTGTATGAAGATGTGGGATACATGCATGCACGGCAAAGAAGCAGAGAAATATAAGACAAAATAAATACTGTTTCAGTTTTTCAAGGAGGCTGCCTATATAAACTCTTGATATCTGTCCAACTCATAATGTAAGAAGAATTGTGCTTTGTTAGACCAAAGCCCATTTAAGGGTCCAGTATCAGTGTGGGGGAAATGCTTCATCATTGCTGCTATGATTATTTTGTTGTTGCTTATATATACAAAGAGCAGCTCTGGGTGAGGTTAGAGTGATGGGGGGGGGGGCTGGCTCATTTGGCCCCACAGGGACTGAGGGAGGCGCAACAAGTGTCTGTGCTGTTTCTTTTTGTGCATGCCTCACAGCAACAACAAAAAAGCCAGCTGCTCAAGCCACTTTAAGAAGTCCGGATTGTTGTTGAGGGCTTCCAAAACGGTATAATTCCAGACTGCCCCTTTAAATTACTATTTTTTTAAATGGTAGTAATAACAACAAAAAGTAACTGTTGAATGAGAGCAGGGTAGTGGAATAGGAATAAATTCTATACGTCTATGAAATGTTCCTTGCTCACATTTAATCATATATTATTGTAACTACAGTAAATAATAAACAAACTATTCTGGAACATAGTTTGGACTTCAGATATATTCTGTATGCTTCGTCTGTGGAACCTGAATACACAGAGGCTGGATCAAGTCACCCCTGGCCAATTTCCTTCTTTAATGTTGCAAAACCCAAGGATATTGGGGTCACAGCATCTTATATGATGTTAGCCTAATGCCAAAGGGTGTGAAATTGGTCTGGAGCTAAGTCATTTATCACCCACAGAGAGAGAAACGGGATGTCATGTGGAGTGGAAAAAAATCTCTGACTAGTTTGTTTAATTCTGTTCCTCTCTGTATGTCAATATAATTTATTAAGCTTGCTTCAAAATATCAGTGAAATTGGGACTATGTTGGACTGTGGTTTGAAGACTGCAGTTCTAAAAATTAGTTCCTGTCTTTAGAACTTGTCACTGAATGTTACCCCATACTGCAAGCTTTATAACATTTATATTCCTTGAATAGGGACGCGGGTGGTGCTGTGGTCTAAACCACTGAGCCTAGGGCTTGTCAATCGGAAGGTCGGCGGTTTGAATCCCCATGCCGGGGTGAGCTCCCGTTGCTCAGTCCCTGCCCCTGCCAACCTAGCAGTTTGAAAGCATGTCAAAGTGCAAGTAGATAAATAGGTACCACTCTGGTGGGAAGGTAAACGGCGTTTCCGTGCGCTGCTCTGGTTCGCCAGAAGCAGCTTAGTCATGCTGACCACATGACCCGGAAGCTGTCTGTGGACAAACACCGGCTCCCTCGGCCAGTAAAGCAAGATGAGCGCCGCAACCCCAGAGCCATCCGCGACTGGACTTATCTGTTAGGGGTCCCTTTACTTTTTATTCCTTGAATATGAGGCAAGTTTTATGTACATAAGGAACATATTTGTTTTACTTCTATAGGGTTACTATAATTAAGTGTAATCTGTCTCAGATATGTTGATTTCAAATATTTGTTTTGGAAAACTTAACATACAAAAACATTTGTGTGTACTTTCACACAGTATTTATTTTTATCCCACCCTCCCCATTGATACCCATTGTGCATACAGTACTTAACAACAGTGCTATTTTTCTAGAAAAAGAGCTGTCAGAATTCACCATGAACACTGTCTCCCTTGTTCTCTTACAATGGCAATGAAAGCCACCTGAGAGTTGCCAGCACTGAGTTCCAGCTGAAAAAAAATCGCTGCTTAACAGTACAATCAGATGCCATGCTTCTATATTATTAGTGTTTATAATACCGATAGCATTTTGCCAACTTCATTTACTTATGTACCATTAGCTGGATGAGGAAATGGGCATATTAGGCATTGAGTGTGGGAGGTTAGAGATCTACTAGCATTGCTGAATTATGGTAAGAGTAAGAGTTGCCTCCAGTTGGTGACTTGAGAGTTGTGCATGTACACTTACTGTGGCAATGACTCTCACTTTTTTTTACCATCGGAGAATTTGTAGCAAGATAGAAAACAAAAAAAAACCCAAAAACTGAAATAGTCTCTGAAACAATCTGGCTGTGCAATAATTTTTTCTTGAAATTGCAAAAAGTTGTATAACCTATAATATTTTCCCCCAATAATTTTGAGCTTACACAGTATTGTCTATAATATACAAATACACAGCAAGCACTATCTTTTGTCAGCTGACAGTTTCGAGTTACTGCAATGCAGTAGTGAGTTTGTGTATTCATGGGCAAGATGTTTGGTTAGTGATATTCATTGGCACAGTGTTTACATTTTCCACTCATTGTCATGTTTTTAAAGATGAATAGAATTCGTAGAATGTTGTTGATTGTCCACAGGAACTTACTTCAGATGAGAATATGAGAGACACAGCCTCTAATCCTACAGGCACTGAACTGGTTTTGTAAAGGGTTGCATTGACAATCATATGAAAGTACCAGTGACCATAGCTTCATAACTTTTCATGAACTTTACCCTAAAACATAGACAATACATTTTTCTTCAAGCCTGACATAGTTGTGAGTCGAGGCCCCGCCCCGGCTTGGAGATAAAATAAGACACATGGACACAAGTATTTAGGTTAATGGGCTAAAAAAGGCCACAACTTTATTGGTTACAGAATGTGAGTGGTATTGGCTTAGGCATTGGATTGAACAGACTATAATTGACTCCTGCCTGCTCTGCTGGGAGTCACACAAGGGTTAACAACCTGTAGGGGGAGCTTGTTGATGCAAATCAACTGGAAGCTTTCCCCTGGAGTCACTGGGGGTCCTGCCATGGCCCTAGCCACCACCAGGGCATTGGACAGGAACCATGACCGCAGGATTCCTTCAAGGAATACCCTTCAAATGGAGGGGTAGGTGATGGCCACAACCTCCCCTCCAACACACAACACATTTCCCAATGCCTAACCGCCAAACCTTACCAAGTTGTGACGATTTGCTACGAGGTAGGCAAAAAACCAAGTGGCTGGTGCCAATCTGCCAAGTGGAAAAATTCCTACCAGGCCCCTTGGACAAACAAGGCGACCAACCGAAGTCCATAGCAAGGTCAGGAGCAAAACTTAGAGGGAGGGTGGGCGGGCGATCTGAGGAAGCCAGGAACAAGGAGGAGGAGCCCATGAGCCCGTGGCCATTTTAAACAGCAAAACCACATCCCACCCACCCAGCCAGATTGGCCGGCTGGGAGGCATGACGTGGGCACAGGGCTCAATGATGCAGAGGGCTTGGTTACCCCCCCCCCTGCGAGCGCGGGATGCGGTTCCCGCTCACAACAGCTCCCCTCCATTAAGAGGAGAGGCTTTCTCAGCTTTTCAGAGGGGTGGCCATTAGCACTACATACCTTGAGTTTTTAAGAGAGGGGATGACATAGACATGAGATACTGTAACAAAACTACTTAAATGAACCTAATCAGAAAGAAATGTAGACTGGGGGAAAAAGTCTTCTCAGGTGTTCTATTGTTAAGGCCATCTGTTTTGATTTGATGCTTTGTTGGCTGTCTCCTGGTATATATTGTTACTTAGATTGCAGCATTACTTCTCCTTTATTGAATAGATTGAAACAACAATTACTTGCAGCTGCAGGAGAAAATGGGACTTTCTAAATCAATAATGTTCTTTATATAGAAAGAGTGTGTGTCACTTAATTTTGAGCTGACTTGGTTATATTTCAAGATGGGGAAGATTGGTTTTTTTTAAAGCACAAAAGCTTTCTTAACTTCATACGGTCACAAATTTTTCATTGCTAAAATCTCATTCACATGTATTCGCCTAAAAGAAGTGAATGTCTAAGGGATAGCTCTTTTTTTTTGCGAATTTGTCAAAAAGCTCAACAACTTTGGGCAAAACTAAAAAGCAACTTTTCTGTCTGGATTTCACTGTTTGAAATATGGCAACCCTAGGAAGGAGGAATAAATGAAAATGGCCTCCTCCCTTTGTCTGTCTTATTCCCGTAGACTTACCATTCCTTTCTTATCACCTACAATTTGTATGTATTAAAATTCTGGGAAATTTATAAATCAATTTTAAAAAGAAAATTGCTTCCTCCCTCTTCCCCCTGGCCTTTCCATTCATGGAGGACCGCACAGGATTAAAGAGTCTTCCATCGATGGAAGTGCACAATTTGTCCTTCAAATGTGAACTAGAAACAAATGTTAATGAACAATGCATGCTGCCTTGGTTCTTGCAGAGGTCTCCCGGTCTACCTGGGGAGGAGAATGGCTGTGTGGGTTGAAAGGTTCGTCCCAGGAGACTTCTTCAAATAAAAACATCTTGAAGGTCCCAGGCCACAGAGGTTAGGCTGGCCTCAACTAGAGCCAGGGCTTTCTCGGCTGTGGCTCCGATCTGGTGGAACGCTCTGTCACAAGAGACTAGGGCCCTGCAAGGACTTGACATCTTTCCGCAGGGCCTGCAAGACAGAGCTGTTCCACCAGGCCTTTGGCCAGGGCACAGCCTGACTCCCTCCCTCGGCAATCTTCGTGGAGCTCTGGCCTAATGGTTGCCAGTGGCTTGATTTGAATTAATTTTATAATTGAATGATTTTAGAGTGTTGTTTGTGTTGTACTTTTGTACTGTTTTATTGTTGTTAGCCGTCCTGAGCCCGGCTTCGGCTGGGGAGGGCGGGGTATAAATAAAAATTATTATTATTATTATTATTATTATTATTATTATTATTATTATTATTATGGGGCTCCTTAATGTTGCAGTCAACCAGAAACCAGAGAGGGACATTTTTTTCTAACACTCACTGGTACATTTCAGACTTCTTTCAGATAGCCTGTCTCCTTCTGATAGCTCCTTCACCCTTTTTCTCTTGACACAGCTTGCTGAGTGGGGTGGCATTGCTATTTCTGCTTGGAAGGGAGGCTCAAGCCTAGTGGGGGGAGCTGAGTGGCAAACCAGTGGGAGCAGTAACTTGACTCCATTGGTGTGCCAACTAGGGTGCCATTTACAGGGGGCGGTGGGGGCCAACCCCCCATATATTCAAGAAGGGGGCCAGGGCCTCCCAAATTTCCATGGAGATTCTGAAAAGGAAGCTCCAGGACGAAGATGCTTGGTCCTGCCGTGTCCTTTTGACAGTTGCCAGGGATGTGTCAGAGCGAAGCATCTTTGCCCTGTGCATCCCTTTCAAAAAGGTAAGGCAGCTGGTGGTGGGTGTCGCGTATTCCACGCGGCGTTTTCAGCAAAGCACTAAGAGTTCCAGGTTTTTCAGTGCAGTCCTTTTTAATGTGAGTTATATACAGGCTATATACAAAAGAAACAGTCCATACAGAGTACTTACAAACGAATACTCTCCACCACAGCACCACCACACTACAGCACAACCACCACACCCCCTGTTAAACAGGCTTTCCTTTTTAAAACAGGTGATAGCCAATTACACTAATCACACTCCTGCTGAGTCACTCTGACCCAGCAGAGTATTGCATCATCCTGTTGAAGCCTGCAGACTTATCCAGTATCCTGCGAATCCCA
This sequence comes from Podarcis liolepis, assembly GCF_965112155.1. Classification (NCBI taxonomy): domain Eukaryota; kingdom Metazoa; phylum Chordata; class Lepidosauria; order Squamata; family Lacertidae; genus Podarcis; species Podarcis liolepis. The sequence continues at coordinate 41,052,278 of NC_139554.1, forward strand.
ACACTCCTCCTTAAGTCAAAGGCTTGAGACCCAATAATTCTCTTAAGTCTCGAAATTTAGGAGCATCCAAACATTTTGTATACAAATCTGCCACATTACATTTTGTGTTACAGTGCTGTACCTTTAACACATTTCTTTCCAAAGCATTTTTCACATTTCCGTATCTTATCGCAATATGTTTACTCTTGCTTTTAAAGTTCTGTTGGTTAGCAAGCTGTTGTGCAGCCATATTGTCACTTAGCACAGTGATTGGCATTTCAGAAGGTATTCCAAGCTCTTTTGTTAGGCAAGCAAACCACTCTATTTGTGATACACATTCGCTTATGGCTGAGTACTCTGCTTCACAAGTACTTGTGGCAACAAATGTTTGTTTTTGGGATTTCCACTGAACCAGGGCATTTCCAATATATATGGCATAGCCAGTGGTAGACTTTCCATTTTCTCTGTCCCCCCAGCTGGCATCAGCGTATGCATACACTTGCTGATCATGTCCTGTATCCAGCACCAGTTTGTAATCTTTTGTGCCTTTCAGATACCTTAGGATTCTTTTAAGTGCTACCCAATCTCTCTGAGCCGGGTCTGCACTTCTTTGGCTTAACATGTGCACTGCCAATGTTATGTCGGGTCTTGTCCAACAACTTAAATATAACAGAGAACCCAACAGAGAATGAAACGCTGTTGCATTCTCACATTTTTGCCCTTCTGGTTCATTTTTGTACTGGGTAGTTATGGGAGTGTCAACCTCATTTGCCCTCTCCATTCCATAGGTCTTCAGTAACTTTTCGATTTTTTCCTTCTGACTCAGAGAGTAAACACCCTCTTCATTTCTCTGAACCTCTACTCCTAAGTAATTCTTAATCTCTCCCAAATACTTCAGTTTGTATTTGTTACCTAGGCTGTTTATAAACCAAGACACTTGCTTTTGTGCAGTTGTTACTAGACAGATATCATCAACATACAAAAGTAAATAACAAACACTTCCTTGCACCATTGTTGAATATAAACAGGAATCAGCCAGGCTTTGTTTGAATCCCATCTTTTTCAAAGTTGTGTCTATGCATTCATGCCATAGACGTGCACTTTGGTGTAAACCGTATAGTGCCCTTTGCAGTTTTAACACCATGCTGTCTTTTTCTAGCTCATAACCTGGTATTTGCTGTAAATATACCTCGGCGTCAATAGGAGCATTTAAATATGCTGAGGCAACATCAAAATGATTAACTTTTAACCCTCTCAGACTTGCCATTGCTAAAACTGATTTTACTGTTTCAGCCTTTGCTGTTGGGGCAAACACTTCATCATAATGTATCATTTTCCTCTGTGTAAAGCCCCGTGCAACCAACCTGGCTTTCCTCTGACAACTACCATCAGCCAGCTTTTTCACTTTAAAAACCCACTTACAGCTTATGGGCTTTTTACCTTCAGGCAATTCTGTAGGTACAAACACATTGTTGTTTAGCAGAGAGTTATACTCTGCCTGCATTGCCTTTAACCACGCCTCTTTCTCTAGAGTAGGTAACTCTTGCACTTCTTCAAAGTTTTCTGGCTCAGTTACACAAACCTGGTTTATGGTGGCTGGGAACCCATAACGGTCTGGAGGTTGACCTTTATTACTTCTTGCAGACCTCCTTGGTTCATTAATCTCACCCCCTGGGCTACCTTCAGGACTGCTTTTGGGATGGATTGACTCTGTAGATCTACCTCCTCCTGTCCCTGTTGCACTTTCTTCTCTCCCCTGCTCCATGCTAGCAGCTGGAGAAAAATGCTCCACCTTTACTTCCTCCCTTTCAGTTTCTCTGGGAGAGCTGCCAATTCTTAGCTTTGTTTCAACTGCCTTATCAGGTATGCTCGGCAGTAAAACTTTTTCTGGCAGCAAGTTTGCATGTATCTTGGGCCAATATCTTTGCTCATTAAAGCTGGCTGATCTACTATAACTCAAAAGGTTTTTATCATCTTCAAACCTGTAAGCTTTCGTACCACTTTCATACCCAAGAAATAGCAACTGCTGTGCCCTTTTCCCACCTTTTCTTCGGTTTTTCACAGGTATGTCAACCCATGCCTTTGTCCCAAAGATTCTTAAATGTTGCAAACTGGGACTTTTGTTATAGAGAATTTTATAGGGTATGTCATCTAGTACCCTTGACCACAAGCGATTCCCAATATAATTCGCGGTCTTAATACTTTCAGCCCAGTACTTAATTGGAAGATTTGCATCTGCTAACAATGCTTTCATTTGTGTCTGCAAGACACCTCCCCTACGCTCTGCTACTCCATTCTCCTGAGGCGTGGCCACATTGGTAAGCCTATGTTTAATCCCTTGGGCACGCAACCAGTTTCTTAGGGAGCTTGCCATAAACTCCCCTCCCCTGTCTGATTGAATAGAGGACACCTTTTCACCAAGTTGCCTTTCTACCCTTCTTACCCAGAACTTCAAAGTTTGGGCAACGTCAGACTTTTGCTTTAATGGATAGACCCAGCCAAATCTAGAAAAATCATCCACTAGGATTAAACAATACTTGTTGTGGGAGACACTAGGTGGAAAAGGACCAGTTACATCAGCATGGATCAACTCCAGTGGTTTTTTGGTTTCTCTCTGGCTTGCTCTTGCTACTGGGCAAGCCCTGCTTTTAACCTCCTTGCAGATATTGCAGTCTAAGTAATTATCACAACTTTTTATGTTTTTCATCCCCCCACACAACTCCAATGTTTTGTTTAGCACCTTATAGCTAGCATGAGCCAGACGCCTGTGCAGGAGATGAATACACATATCATGGGTCGGGACATTTTGCACATTCGCAACCTTAGATTCACACTGCAGTACATACATATTAGTTCTAAGGCTAGCATTTGCCAACACTGCCCCATTTTGCTTTATCTGGCACTGATCTCCCACAAAACTTACTTCAAAGCCTGCTTTTGCCAAATCAGGAATGCTCAGGAGATTGTTTTGCAAACTAGGCACACACAACACATTCCTGAATGTGTGTCCCAGCTGTGGGAACACAACCTCCCCCTCACAAACCACATTAGCTTTCTGGCCTGTAGCAAGACTTACATGTTTTTTGTTTGAAGCCCTAGCATCAGTTAGCAGTCCTTTTCTTTTACAAAAGGTTTGAGAAGCTCCACTGTCCAGAACCCACAGCTCCTCATTTTCTTGACCATCTGCAGACACCCAAGCGGTAGACTCCCTCTGCTGCCACTTGTGCTTCCGCTGTTTTTGTTGCTTTCTCGGGCAGTCCCGCAGCAGATGTCCACTGGACTTGCAGCAAAAACACCTTTTTACTTTGTTGACCACCGGCTGGTCTGCAGCAGCTCCTCCTGGCTGTTTCTCCGGCTCCCGACACCTCTGCTCTTCCCGGCTGTTGTTCCCTCTGGGATGCTCCAACAGCTGGGCTGAGGTCATCTTTCGCTCGGCACGCCTGTCCTCCTCTGCATACAACCGTCCGGTCACGTATTCCAGAGTCAGCTTATCAGTCTCTACAGACTCAAGGGAGTTGACCAGCATATCATAGCTGTCATCAAGGGAACTCAGGACTATAAAGACTTTGTCCTCTTCCCCCACAGGCCTCCCTCTTAAGGCTAGCTCCTGGAAACAGCCTGTTAGGAATTTTAGGTGGTTTACCAGGGAGTCCCCCGGTTTCTTCCGACACCGGTACAGTCTCCTGGTCAGTGTTATCAGTGAGCCAGCCGTCTCTCGCACATGGACAGCCTTGAGCGCATTCCACGCCTCACTTGCCGTCACCTTATCAGCTACGTAGACTAGCTGGCTGTCGTCCACTCCAAGGATGATCATAGCCAAAGCTTTCTCATCCTTTTCAAGCTGGGCCTCTGCTAGTGCCAGCTTTTCATCGTCGTCCTCATCCTCCTCCGGGGGCTGCGGTGGCTCTTCCACCACTTTCCACAGGCCCTCACGCTTGAGGAAGTGTTGCATGCGGACCGACCAGATGCTGTAGTTCGTGGCCGTCAGCTTCTCCAGCAACACGCCAGTTCTGGACTGCTCCATCCCTACAGCTCACCTCCAGCACCCACGGCTAGATAACTGCCACCTGTACTCTTGCGCAGCGGAAGCGTGCTGGGCCCATAACCCTGTCGCGTATTCCACGCGGCGTTTTCAGCAAAGCACTAAGAGTTCCAGGTTTTTCAGTGCAGTCCTTTTTAATGTGAGTTATATACAGGCTATATACAAAAGAAACAGTCCATACAGAGTACTTACAAACGAATACTCTCCACCACAGCACCACCACACTACAGCACAACCACCACACCCCCTGTTAAACAGGCTTTCCTTTTTAAAACAGGTGATAGCCAATTACACTAATCACACTCCTGCTGAGTCACTCTGACCCAGCAGAGTATTGCATCATCCTGTTGAAGCCTGCAGACTTATCCAGTATCCTGCGAATCCCAACAGTGGGTGGGTGCAGGATGGTGGGCTGAATTGGCCTGGCCAGGTGGGGGGGGGGGCGTCACACATGTGATGATATGCATGTGCGGCGGGCCTGCCAATGTTGGCCACAGCTTGACACTGCTGGTGCCTAAACAAGTGACATTAACTATGTGTCACTTAATTTTGAGCCAACTTGGTTATATTTTAGATTAGGAAACTGGGGTGAGGGGAGCTTTTCAATGGGCAGGAGACACATTTTGAAGGGGAAAAAAATTCATACTGTTTCAAATATACCCTGTAGCTTTCCCCACTTAGAGCCTTCAATCAGTGATTCAGACAAGAGCAAACATTTCTGTTAGCGCATGATCCTCATGGATTACTACACTTCAGAAGGTATAATGCTATTACCCTTGTCAAAGAAAACATTTCAGCTAACATGCTATCTGCTCTCTTTGCCATCAGCTTTTGAGTTTACAAGTGTGCTGTGAATAAATGTCCATTTGCGCAACATACAGATAAATGGCAAGGCTGTATTATTTAAAAATTGTATTTCTATGGAAAATATTCTGAAAGAGGTATGCGAACAATAGCATTTTTAAAAACTCTTTCCTATCTGCGTAGCTTTCAGGAGAACTACACTTGATTAACGAACAATCCCAATAGACTTTTAGCTTGATTCTTCTTGGCTCTACTGAAACACAGGGAAGACCTGGATTGGGGATTTTGAAATAAGAAAAGTAATGAAAGTATTATGATAAGGTTCCCCATGTCCAATTGTCATGAGCCCTGCAATGCTATTGGGCTTGGACTTGGGTTGGCAAGCCCTGATAGATGAGGAGGAAGAAATTGGGGTGGTGGGCTTAAGGGTGGGAACTGGGATTGGAGAAGGGGGCTCTCTCTGTTGAGGCTCAACTTTAGCCACTTTGGAAGAGAAAGCTGGGGTGCTGGCTCCTCCTCTTCCTGACCTCCTGGCAGCACAGAGAGTCTCAGTGGCAGCTGGGGAGGGCAACCCAAGTGGTGAGGCAACTCTGGAGGTGGCAGTGACTCATCAGGAGCTTGGACAGTATATTTTGCTGGCTGACAAGTAGCAGCAAATTATGGTTTGCTAAAAATGGAAAGTGTGGGAAGGTTCAGGGGAAGCGAGATTCTAAGCCATGGTTTGAGGCAACTCTGGAGAGGAAACATGTGAAGGGGTTCATTAATCTAAACTTACCCTTCATTGTATGAAGAAAATAAGAAGAAGAGTTTGGATTTGATATCCTGCTTTATCACTACCCGAAGGAGTCTCAAAGCGGCTAACATTCTCCTTTCCCTTCCTCCCCCACAACAAACACTCTGTGAGGTGAGTGGGGCTGAGAGACTTCAGAGAAGTGTGACTGGCCCAAGGTCACCCAGCAGCTGCATGTGGAGGAGCGGGGAAGCGAACCCGGTTCACCATTTACGAGTCCACCACTCTTAGCCACTACACCGCACTGGCTCTCATGAGTGGAGCTTAAGACAGTAGTGGATGGAACCAGAGCCAAAAGAGGGTGAAGCCACCCATTTCTCTTTCTCTGACACCCCCTTTTCTCTTCCCAGGAGTGGACAGTGCATGGTGTGGTACCAAGGTGTTGCCCTCTCAACCGTGATATTGCTATTGCTATTGCTTTAACACTCTGTCAAAGCCCACGCAGTGCTCCCACTGGGGCACCCACAGAGCCCTGACCTCGCTGCTGCCCTGTCCCATCCCAGTAGGTGGCAGTGATGTCACTGTTGGGGAGGATGGTGGCACCACAACGCCCCTCTGCTCCTGCGCTCTCTTTTTCCTCCCCTGCCAGCTGGCAGCCAGGAGAGAGACAGATTGCTATTGCCAGTGGTCCGAACTGGTCACTTGCAGAAGGTTTTTGAAATTCAGCTGAGGGCCACAAAAGAATACAGCCCTAGGGGCCGTGGGTTGCCCACCCTGTTCTAATCTTCTAAATGAAAAATGTATGCATGTTACCATTTTTAAACAAATGTGTTGTTCTGAGACTCACAGAAATGTAGCCAATCTATCACTGAGCTAAACCTTGCAGGTATTTTGTATTTTCTCACATGGCTCTCATGTTCCCTGACAGGATGATGAAGTAGTGCTTCAGTGCGTTGCCAACATCTACAAAGAGCAGCGCAAGTTCTGCCTGGCAGCTGAGGGACTCGGGAACCGCTTGTGCTTTTTGGAACCAACTTCAGAAGCAAAAGTAAGGCTCCCTTCTGCAAGGGTGTTTTTTGTTTTGTTTTTTAAAGTTAGTGTAATTGATGGTCATTAATTTACAAATGCTATTAAGAAATTTAATTGTGCTTCCTATAATAGATGATATACTGTATATATAGAATGCAAAATTTGCTAATTCACCAAGTTTTGCTGAATCGTATATATTCTGCCAACCACTTTGTGATTCAAGGACCCGCCACCCACTTGGGGATAAGAAAGACACATGGACACAGTATATTAGGTTAATGGGCTATAAAAAAGGCCACAACTTTATTGATTACAGCATGTGAGAGGTATTGGCTTAGGCACTGGATAAAACAACAGAGCGTGACTCCACCCCCTCAGGGAGGGGTGAGTCTAACAAGGGTTAACCACCAGTGGGAGGAGCCTGTTGATGCAAATACAACTGAAAGCTCCCCCTGATGTCACTGGGGGTTGTGCCATGGCACTAGCCACCAGCAAGGGCGTCGGACAGGATCCACGACCACCGGATTCCTTTACCGGAATACCCATAAAGTGGAGGGGTAGGCGATGGCCACACCCTGCCCTCCAATACAGAAACATATTCCAATGCTTAACCGCCAATACCTAAAAGTTGTGACGATTTGCTACAAGGTAGGCGAAAAACCAAGAGGCTGCTGCCAATTTGCCAGATGGATAAAAATTCCTACCAGGCCCCTTGGACAACCAAGGCGACCAACCACAGGTCCATAGCAATGTCAAGAACCAAGCAATGAACTAAAGGGAGGGTGGGTGGGTGATCCGACAAAAACCAGCAGTGGAATGAAAGAGAAGTGCTGCCGCAGCTGCATTTGAGCAGCTAAACCCCTCCCCCAAGCCTCCACCTGATTGGTTGGCTACCTGGGACGTGGTGTGGCAGCCAGGCCAGCTGGGCAGGGGCTGGAATGCCCCCTGCCAATGCAGGAAATGGCTCCTGCTCACAACTCCTCCCCTCTGTAAGGAGGAGAGGCTTTGCAATTCAAGGTTTGAAACTCTGCATATTGGACTGCATGGCCCACCTGAGTGTGGAACAGTGCGGAGCTCAGATTGAGTCTAGTCAGTGAGTACAGTTTTCATCACTATTTTGAAGCTTATAGCAACTGAGGAAAAATAATTTCTGTGAGTCATGTGTTTATTACTCCCATTTTACAGATTGGGGATGGGAGGTGGGAGATGGTGGCTTATCTGAGTCAACTTTCTGATCAGGAACATTATGTCCATTCCCCAGGTCAGGCTGGTCAGAGCTCAGAACAGGGCTGTTGCTTGAGCAACGAAGCAGCTATGATTGGGAGGCTATATAGGAGCTTGAGGTTCCACTTGTTCCTGGCTTTCAGCCAGCCTCTTATATAGGCAGGTGTTTCTATGTGTTTCCCCTTTCTCTCAAATAGCTTCAAGTGCAGCTAGATAGACATTTGACCGCAATCTTGAACCTCCTGCTTGGCTTGCTGTCTCCTCTGCCCCTGTGACCATAGAAGGGTCTGAGAGCTGGCCAGGAAACCAGGCAGCGGTTGTGGGGTATGAGGAATCTCAGGTTTGATACACACACGGTGGAAGTTGCTCCCACTACCAATCACCATAAAGCTGACATTTATGCAATTGATTTAAAGTTTGCATGCCCAGATCTTCTATAATCCAGGTGTATGCATTCTTTGTGTGTGAGTGGGAGTTTATGATATTCTGGTCTGTGCACATGTGGCAGTTCCAGACACTTTAGGCATATTCAAAATCCAGTAATAACAATAATTGTATATAGCTCTTCATCCGTAGATCTCAGGGTGGTTCACAATCTAAAAATAAAAGATAAAAAACACAAAATGCATAATAAAAACAAGACCCAAAAACAAACCAGTAATTCCCCTCCCCCCACTTAAACTTCCTGTAGTACACAGCACCCCTTCTGTAAAAATATAAAAATACAATAAAACCAAATTTTCCACCAGTAAACATGACTTGCTCTGTCAACTTAGCTACAAATAGCAGGTTACTGTCTAGTTTTGGTACAAACAGTGCTTTTACAGTTTTACCCAACCGTTCCAAATGAACTGGGCCCTCAGCCTGAATTTGCTGTTTTGTGCTGCCAGCTACAGATACTGCTTCCCTTTCAGTCTTGGACATGGACAGAAACATATTCTTATCAAAACACATGGGTTACATCACTCAGCTATCTATAATCCCGCTCTGGCTGCTATTGCTTACTTTTGCAATCATCACCTGCTTACATGTTGTCTGCTGAAACTGGTTCCTGTTTTGAATGCCTTCAGCTTGTGTCTTTTGCCCCTGTCCCTTCTTCACTCCTGGAGAGTTGCGTTTCAGATGTGTCTCCCATCCACAGTTGAAGCATCTGTGGACATGTAAAGCTCTGGAATATGGCTCTGCTGTCACATTCCCTGTAGATTCTGGCTGCATCCTCTGGGAAGAAATGTATTTCCAGTTCTGTCTTTTCTCCCACTCCACAAGTAGTCCGTTGGTCACAGATCCCACAAAAAGTTGATCCTCTGGCATAGCTTCAATTGTCCCATCACAACTGTTACTTAGCAATGACAGAATAATACAACGTTTTGCCACAGGGTTAAATTCCATTCCCCACTGACTCAGCTCACTGAAGAGACCTCCAATTCTTTGAAGATGCAATGGCAGAGAATTTCCAGGATTTAGGCTTGCCCTGTACAACTTCCATGTCAAGTACACCTTGCTGCCAGCCGTTGCATTGAGGTAAAAGTTATGCAAAGCTGTCCATATTGCCTTCGCACTGTCTGAGCCTCTAATTAGTGCCAATTGACTTCCACTCCCAGTGTGATAGTGGCTTGCACCTTCTCTCCTTTTAGAGTCCAGTTGCCCTTAAGAGAAGGGGGTAATTCTTATCAATCGCTATCTACAATCCTTCTCTTTTGAGCAACATCTGCATCTTGAAGCTCCAATTTAAGTAATTCCTTTCTGACAGCTGTTCCAACCACAGCCCAGTTGTGATACTCTGCGCCATCCTGCATTAGCTCTGCAGACACATCACAGCCGCTCACCTCCCTGGAATCCATCAAGGAAAACTTACTGCTTCAATTTCAGCCTGTGTCTCTGCTTGTGCCCATCCAGACAGCTGCCAATTTACCGCTTGCTGGGCTCTGGTAGTTGTCTCCTTAAGCTGTTTGGAATCTCAGGTGGGATACCCACACAGTGGCAGTTGTTCCCACTACCAGTCAGCAGATAGTTTACTGTTGCAGAAGATAAGGCTCAGTAAAGCAGTTCTGGGAATAGATATACAGATACAGATACAGATATATACAAAATATCTCTGTTGCTCTAAATAAGTTCAGCAAGTCAAGATGTAACACTGGACAAGTAACCCTGTCAGGCTAATTGATTAACCAACAGACAGATTAACTACAGACTAACAAACTACTGAACTGACATGCATTAATCCCAAATATAATCAGGGCACTGGGCTGTTACCATAGTAACTGGCTTGGCTGACCATGCACCTGTGATTAATTCATCCATGGGGTGATTTATGCTCCTGAAGGAAATTAACCCCTTCTCAAGTTCAGTTACTCCAGCTTTCTTGGGACAGGGATGCCTGGGTCCAATAGCTTTTCAGAGTCAGTGCAGTGTGGAAATTTTGTTGAGGGATTATTCCTGTTACTCCTCAGATAAGTTCCAGATCTGGGCAGAAGCAGTTCAGCAGACAAGAAAGCTAAATGCCAAAGCAATAGAAAGTTTGTTAGCAAACTTCTATCAATAACATGTTTAAGGCAAATATTTATGAAACAGAATACTTCAGTAAATAAAAAAAGAGATCCGTTGGATATTTACTGAAGTATTCTGTTTCATAAATATTTGCCTTAAACATGTTATTGATAGAAGTTTGCTAACAAACTTTCTATTGCTTTGGCATTTAGCTTTCTTGTCTGCCGAACTGCTTCTGCCAGAGACACCATCTCCTTTTAGTCATTGACATAAAGTGTAGCTTTAGTGAAGGCTGACTCAGTGAATAAGTAATGCAGCAGCAAGCTAATTGAATGTGCCTAAGACAGTGGATGAGAAACTGAGAAGATGAGGGGGATGAGGAAAATCTGCAACAAGAACAAAAAAGGCATGAGTGAATTAATGGAAATGCTATAGTGCAGGTTCTAGAAAGATGAGGCAGGGAAGAATTCCCAGCTGCACCTATGAGCCTACTTGGGCCAAGGGAGGTGGAAGTGGTAGCAAGTTGAGGCAAGAGCAAGGCAGAGGAATAAACAGGTGGGCAACTAGAGCAAGTAGTGACTATCTACTGACTCAGTGATTAGTTGCAAGACTGCCCTGAAGGTTTTTGGCATATAGCAGTCTTCTCTAACCTGATGCCCACCAGATGTTTTGGACTGCATCTCCTATCACCAGCGGCCAGCATGATCATTGGTAGCCAGGAATGATGAGAGTTGTAGTCCAAAACTTATGGAGGGAACCAGGTTAGGATAAGACTGGTATATAGAATATAAGGATTTTGTTAGATGCTTTGGGGTGATAGGATATGAACTCATAAAGATATGGAGCTTCTGTGCCTTTAAGAACCTTGGTTTTCTTGCACCAGTTCAGCTGAGGCTCAAAGAGATGCTGAGCAAGGGCCCAGGGTAGAGATAACCCAAGCAATAATCAATAGCAGAGAACAGTGGTGATCTAGAGGCCAAGTGGGGACTCTTCAGGACCAAAGCCATGTTTCTGACAGGAGTCATAGCCTATCTAAGTAAGATCTTAAGTACTGGAGCAGATCAGATAACTGCGGAGGCTCTGTCCTTCACATGTGAGCTGGAAGGATCTTTAAGGCACCTTGTACTTCAATGCTTTGGGGAGGCCTCTGTACATCTTCTCTTCTCTCAGGTAAGGTTTATGGAGGCTTAAGAGGCCTTGGAGGAGTGGTGTCCTACTGCAAAATAGGATATTTAATGGCTTCAAAATGATCAATGAGCTGGCGTAACTCAACTAAGAGGAAAGGTAACATGACAGATGTAAAGGGGGACATGACAGAGCTTTTCATAATAAAGCATGGTATAGAGAAGGTGAATTTTGTCCCTGTCTACTAATACTGGATCCAGGGACCATCCAATGAAGCCCAACAGTGGCAGTTTCATGACAGGGAAAAGAGGCACACAGCACATACTTAACGTGGAATTTGCTACCACAAGATGTGGTGATGACCACCATCTTGGAAGGCTTTAAAAATGGGATAAGAAAATTGATAGAAGATAAGATGATCAATGGCTACTAGTCATGATGGCTGTATATTACCCTCAGTATTTGAGACTGTAAGCCTCTGAATGCCAGCTGCTGAACAGCATGTGCGGGAAAGGGCTATTGTGCTTACGGTAAGTTCTGTTTTTGAGCTTCTCACAGTCATCTGGTTGGTTTTTGTCAAAAGAGAATGCTGGACTAGATAGGGCTTTGTTCTGATCCAAGAGGGTTTTTCTTGTGAGAACTCCAAAAGCCTGGGGTTTGTGTTCAGTTAATAATAATAATAATAATAATAATAATAATAATAATAATAATAAATTAATAATAATGTTGTTGTTTAGTCGTGTCCAATTCTTCGTGATCCCATGTACCAGAGCATGCCAGGCACTCCTGTCTTCCACTGCCTCCCGCAGTTTGGTCAAACTCATGTTCGTAACTTCAAGAACACTGTCCAACCATCTCGTCCTCTGTCGTCCCCTTCTCCTTGTACCCTCCATCTTTCCCAACGTCAGGGTCTTTCCCAGGGAGTCTTCTCTTCTCATGAGGTGGCCAAAGTACTGGAGCCTCAGCTTTACAATCTGTCCTTCCAGTGAGCTCTCAGGGCTGATTTCCTTAAAAATCAATAGGTTTGATCTATTGATTAATAATAATAATAATAATAATAAATAATAAACAATTTAGAAATCCAATCTACTTTCCCAGAACAACCCGTAGATTTCACTTCCTTACATCACTCTCTGAACAGAGTTAAGGAACATGGGACTCACAAAGGCATGTTCCTATACCTCAGAGTTGCTGTCATGACCGTAGGACAGGAAAAGACCTAGGCAGCCTCTGTTACTCTGTCATGATGTAACTCCCATCCAGCTGTTCACCCTTGTTCCCCTACCTGATGGAATGGAAAATTTCACATTATTTAAATAGAAATTGCCATTAAGAAGTTGGCAACTGTGACTCATTATTAAAATAAGAGTCGCTGCTCCGCCTGCATGAGAAAGGAAAGCTACATCAAAAGAAAGTGACAGACTGTGGCATAACCACCTATTCCCGAATGACAGATTTATGCTTGCATTTTGCATGACCGAAATGAATTTTAATAATTAATTGCACTGTTCTGCTAGCTTAGAGAATTGTGAGGTCTGTGTAACCACTAACCGTTTTGTAAATGCTGGACATTGAAAGGCCATGAGGCTTGTTTTGTTGTTGTTTACTGGCAAATAATTATCGTCAGTTTATTTTACCCCACTTTTAAATTGCTTGGCTGACTTCTACCAGAACAGCGGAAAGTGTCCATCTATAAGATTTGGATATTTCAAGTTGCCTGTAAACACCGCACAAGTTGGACCAAGGATGTGTCATGATGGGGGCTTAGTATTGGAAATGGGAAATTCAGATAGCACTAACAGGTCACTGACAACAGGCCACTCGCAATAGGATTTTTTACTTTAACTTACCGGCTTTTTCCTAGAAAGGGAGGGTGGCAGTCACCACCAACAGAAGCCCTGTTCAGTGTAAGTTGTGCTTGTACAATGGGATTCTGCCTCTTCCTCGCCTGCACCCTCCATGCCTTTTCCAAATCAGCTCCAGAGGATTGGGGGAACACCTAGAACAGATTTGGGGATGCAAGGGAAGGATAAGGAGAGAATTTTTCATTGTGCAAGGAGAAATCATTGCGCTAATGAAATGTTCATGTTAACACTATGTTGAAAACAAACCATAACATAACTTTTATTCTAACAGCACCCTTTCTCTCTGCAAAATGGCATGGAACCACAATTTCCCCATTCACTTAACAAAGAGTATAAATCATTATCTCAAAGAAACCTTCTTACTAGGAGGAAACCTTTGCCATAAACCATCATTTTCTCTCTATATCAGAATTCAATGCATTTTATTAACTTATAAAATCCATTTAAATAGATTAAAATACCAACCCCAATGGTAAATAAATAAATAAATAGTTTTTAGATCATTCTGTTGAGTGCTATCGCAGTGAATCAATATATCTGCTCCTCAACAGTTTTGTGCCAGTACTTTTTATAGTATGGAATGGTGGTTTCGGCTTGGCTAATATAAACTGTATCTGAAGTCAAAAAGTTAGGAGACTTGTAGTTCCAGGAATCGATTGAATGGTATTCAAGCATAATCTAGATGCAGCAGTGCTTTCTTTAAAAGAAGAAAAAGAAGATTACTGCAGAATTTAGCAGAAATGTATAAAATATAATCACATTTATTGTATTGCAATCAGACAGAACGTGCTATATAGATGCCTATTTCTATGTACTGCCACTGGAATATAGACAGTGGGATCTGTGTTCACAAAGCCTGTCAAGAGGCTATAAAAATAGGATGCCTGGAAATCCTATGGGCTTAGCCTTAGCATTGTACTAAGTTCCTGCAGCATCAACTAGACTGAAGATTGGTTTACATATGCATGCATATCGCTTGATATTTTTTATCATGATTATTCAAGAGTAGGTGACTGGCAGCTGGATGTATGAGAGTTGGACTCCCTTCTGTGATTGGCATCCAGGTGGTGAGTTTCTAACATCTACTTGCTCCAGCCATAATGTATTGTAGATCACAGGAGACAGGGGCATCCACCAACACTCTCCTGGCGGCCAGCATTACTATTGCTTCTGGGAGGGGGGCACATAGGGAATTAAGTACACAACATCTCCAACTCCCATTGTGTCCGAGATGAGCCATAAATAGCTGTGAATCAGGAGCTGGGAGTCAAGAATCAGGAGCCAGACACCTGTGATTGCAGCTACTCCAAAGAGAAACCGTAGTCTGAACAGGAAGCTTCTCCAGGAGAGGGAGCAAGTGACCAACCTGAGAGTTGGCTTGCAACAATACAAATTGTGGGTTCCCCTGTCTTTGAAAATCTAAAATCTATCTGTTACCAGGTCTGTTTCCTGAAGCCCATGTCTTTATAAGAACCTAACCCCTAGGGGTGCCATGTATAGCTCTGGTGGCAGTGACCAAGTAGTAATGATTTATTTGCTAAGCAGAATCAAGAGGCCTAACCACTGCAGCAGCATTTCACTAGAATGCCGCTCTCCTTTTTTCCATTCCCCACCACCCAGGGCTGTCTTAAGCATATCCGGCCCTGTGCTGCAAAGATACCTCCGATGCCCCACTCCCCGTTTCCCAGAGTTGTTGACCTTTTCACAAGCCTCTGCGGGGACCGCTCTCCTCCCACAGGGCTTGGGAAGGAAGCTGCACGTCCGCCAGCCATATGGTTGATGGGGCGTAGCTGGCGGGCATGCAGGGGGGGAAAGGGGAGGCCGTCGGCAAAGCCACACAGCTCCCCCACTCACTGGGGCGCCCCTGAGAGGCTGGCGCCCTGGCGCAATGCGCCAGTAAACCCAATGGGAAAGACGGCTCTGCCACCACCACCACACAGACTGTAGTCACAGGGCTAGAGTAACAAACCCTCCTACATAGCCTATGCTGAGAAAGATGGAATTGTCATTGTACTGATCTACAACAATTTGTAAAATATATTGTGGTATACTTGTTAATTTATCACATAGGACAATGTAATATGTATTTTGTATTGAGGAAGATAGGATTGGTTTGGAGAACTCCTGCATAAACCTACACAGATTTACTTAGAAGTAAGCTCCATTGAGTTCTATGATTGTAGCCTTTTTACACTCTGCTGGAAATGGTTAGTAATAAGTATGTAAGTTATATAACTGACAGTGAAGAGAAAAAGAGTGTGACGTCCTGTGACCCAAATCTACAGTCTGTAATTGTTTCATTGCCTGTTTATACATAAAAAATACTGTGCCTTACACCCAACCTAGGCCTCAAGGTGTGAGAATGAGATAAAGAAAATAATTTTATAACTAAAATAGAATCTGCCAGCGTGGTGCATACTTGTCTTGTGTCTTCAAATGCCTGAGAAAACTTTGTCTCTCCTTATTACAGTCTGAGAATCCGAGAGAAAATGCAAATGAAATTCTAATTAAGATAATAAGCAGAAATCACAACTTAGTAAAATTGTGCTCATATTGCTGAAGTTTTCTAATACACTAATGGCTTCAATCAAATCAAGCATTATCTGCACACAGTAGCTGCTTATTCATTTTTAGCAGCTCTTGCTAATTTTAATGGCCATAACAGAGCCTGATCAAAGCCCTTTAAAGTGACGTTGATTTCTATGACAAAGTTATGGGTGCACACACTTAACTCTTTCTTACTAAAATTAGTGGGATGGAAAGAGCTTAGCTCAATTTTGCCTGTACTTTTGGAGCTGGAGCTGTAGTCCTTCTGCTCTTTACGTGGATAGCATATAATTAATTAATCTGCCAAATGTACTGTCTTCTATCTTGTTTGTTCACAACCTGAAGAAATTTCCCTGGTGGTTTTAAAGAATAATTACTATGCATTCAAGGTACTTTGCAACGGTGCTCATTGCCCCATTTTCTGAACCTGCAAAGTACAGCTGCTGTTTTGTTCTTAGTGTTCATTAGATTGATAGAAGCGAAGATGTGAATACAATTTTTATGGTCTTCAAACTTCTAATATGCCAGAAGCTGACTTTCAGTAAAACAGCTGTAATGCTGCATTTTGTTCTGTCTGGGTTACTTGGTTGCCTCACCTATCTATGAAGATTAATGGGAGAACTATATCGCTGCAATTAGAATGTGTTCTACATTTCACTAGTTGATGAATGTAAACCATTTTCTTCATTGCTCTATTGGGCTCTGCAGCTTGGTGGCTGCCCAGTATTTTAATAGTAGAATACAACTGCACTATTTACCACACTAATAACGAGAACTGGCCTTCCAATGTATTTCTGAAGCAAGATTGGTTGCCTGCGGCAATTGCCAGATGTGACTCTTTTCAACACTGGAACCTGCATGACCAGGGCACACAAATGTAATCTGGAAGGCAAATTTGATGCAGTATTTAGTAGTCTGCCGCTAAAAGCCATGAAAAAATTATTATACCTAAAATATTTCTAAGATGTGCCTGTGTGACGTTCTTTGAAACTTTTTCTACAAAGGAGATTCCACATCCTCTGTGGGGAGCTTCCTCCATTGCTGTACTCCTCTTTGAGGTAGGAGTCCACCCTCCTTACCTAAATATACTGTTGCATGCCATCTCAGTCTCCGAGTTGTGCGAGACACCCGGGGTTCACTGCCTTCTCCCCAACAGTCTGACGAAGACTGAACAAGCTCAACTGCTGCAGAATGCTGAATATCTGGCTAGTTGGGAGATACTGGGGAAGTGGGAGAGGGGAAGGGAGGGGGGGAAGAAAAGGAACAGAATATCCTGGAAGAGGAAGAGCTTGCTGGCTGGAACCCTGAAGAGGAACACTTGCTATAGAAACATTTTTTAAAAAAATTGCATTTGCATCCTGACTTTTTTCCAAGAAGAAGAAGAAGAAGAAGAGGATATGATATCCCGCTTTATCACTACTGGAGTCTCAAAGCAGCTAACATTCTCCTTTCCCTTCCTCCTCCACAACAAACACTCTGTGAGGTGAGTGGGGCTGAGAGACTTCAGAGAAGTGTGACTAGCCCAAGGTCACCCAGCAGCTGCATGTGGAGGAGTGGAGACATGAACCCGGTTCACCAGATTACGAGTCTACCGCTCTTAACCACTACACCACACCACACCACACCACACTGACCAAGGGGGTCAAGACATAGTTCTCCCATCTCTATTATATCCTTGCAACACTCCTGTGAAATAAGTTAAGCTGAGTAAGAGTGACTCACCTATGGGCACCCAGGTAATGACTGTGTGAGGCTTGAACCTTGGTTTTCCCAGTCTTAGTTTTTACACAATGATTTTGTCACTTCTCAAATGAAGCTTAGAGAGTGAGCAAGTCTGTGTTAGGGGTATCTAGTACAGACCTTTCCTACCACCATATTTTTGCAACCTCAACTATGCATGTTTACTTAGAAGTAAATGTGAGTTAAATTGGTCTTACTCCCAGTTAATTGTGCCCAGGATTGCAGCCTTAATCTGATTCAGCCTGTTTTTATCAGCTTTATTTTCATTTCTCCATCCTAGAATTAAACTCCAGCATCGCAGCTGCTTTAGGCCTCTTTACCTGGGTGTCTTATAGATGAATATCTGCTTTACATAATCAGCTGGTTCTTTTAGTAGTATCAAGTATTCCTAGAATAACTATAATAACTATTAAATGAACTAGAGAGAATTTACAGTATTGATGTAAGACCACTACAGCAGCCTTAATAGCTACCTCTGCATTGTTAAGACAGGTATCTTGGGTGTTCTTGTGCTGTGGACTATGTCTTCCTGAAAAGTGGTGACTTTGGCAGGCTGCTGCTGGTAAATAAATGAGAGAAGCTGATATAAAGATGAGAAATTAAAGGCTCAAAAATCCACAATGAAATGTGGACATTGATTTGATAATGCTTTAAATGATCATCCCCCAAATTGGTGATAACATTTTAAAAGGGCAAAATTGCTTGGAAGTTATTTCACAACAGTATGTAAGAGTTTTGCATTGAGGACCCTGGGTGGCTAATTAACATTATCCACTTACCATCTCATTATCCTTGCTTATTGAAGTGCCTAAATGAAACAGATTCTCATCTGATTTAGTCTATTGTGCCCAACAGCTTTACAAAACCAAGTCAATGATTATTTTTAAGGCATTTGAGATTGTTAGATAAACAACTCTAACCTTATTGCATATTGCAATGCTTTAAACCATTTGCTAGGAATTATGTTCATATTATTCAGAAGTAGTAGTTAAAGCATGATAGAAGAATAACCCTATACCTGCTCCAGAGTCCCAAGAGAGGGGAGGCAGATGTGGCAAGAGCCCCCTGCCCCCAACAGGTCTGGAGGGACAGAGCATTCCCCCACAAGAATATCCCTTCCTGCCACAGATGACCAGGCAAAATGTCTGCACACGAGGCTTATCTGTTGAAGAATAGGGAGAAATGTTTTCTAGACTAGAACGCAGCAACCCACTGCATTGCTTTGCTTTCTTTCTGTGCCTTGGGAATGGCTGAGTTTTGCTGTGGAGGGAGAAACCAAGATGAACTGAGCTGAAGGCAACATATAGATGTGGTCTCTCCAGAGTAATACAGTACTCATAAACCAGATTAAATTTGTCAGTCAAAATTCAACTGCAATGTACGCCTCCACACTTAAAAAGACTTCTGGTGTCTCTACCTTGCAAGAAGTTCTTGATAATGTGCAGTGGTGGCTGATCTTATTGAGACTAGCAGTGTAGAAGGCAGGTGCAATCATAGAATTGTAGAGTTGGAAGGGATCCTGAGGGATTTAGTCCAACGCTCTGCAATGCAATCTGTACTAGACCATACTAACAGATGGCCATCCCACCTCTGCTTAAAAACCTCCAAGGAAGGAGAGTCCACTACCTCTTGTGGGAGTCTGCTTCACTGTTGAACAGCTCTTACTGTCAGAAAGTTCTTCCTGATGTTTAGTTGGAATCTCCTTTCTTGTAACTTGAATCCATTGGTTCAGGTCCTACCCTCCGGAGCAGGAGAAAACAGGCTCGCTCCATCTTCCATGTGACAGCCCTTTAGGTATTTGAAGATGGCTATCTTATCTCATCATCTCATCTCATCTCAGTCTCCTCTTTACCAGACTAAACATATCCATTTCCCTCAACTGGTCCTCATAAGGCTTGGTTTCTAGACCCCTGATCATCTGGGTCACCCTCCTCTGCACGTATTCTGGCTTGTCAATATTCTTTTTAAATTTTGGTACCCAGAAGTAGACGCAGTACTACAGGTGTGGTCTCACCAAGGCAGACTAGAGTGGTACTATTACTTCCCTTGATCTGGACACTATACTTCTGTTGATGCAGCCTAAGATAGCATTAGCTTTTTTTTGCTGCTACAACACTGTCATGGACAGAATGCGGGGAGGAACCAGCTGGGGAACCACCAAGGGAAGAAGGCTCAGAGCCTGGCGATTGGTAGTGGGACAATGACGAGTGGTCAGAGGGAGAAGACAGGGAAGAGGAGGTGTTGGAAGCTGAAGAGGTGACAGGGTTTAGTGAGCTGAGAGAGTCTGTGGCAGAGTGAAGTCCAGAATCAGAGGCAGAAACGGAAGCAGGGAAGAGGGAGGAGGGTGGCCAAGGA
Source organism: Podarcis liolepis (assembly GCF_965112155.1). NCBI lineage: Eukaryota > Metazoa > Chordata > Lepidosauria > Squamata > Lacertidae > Podarcis > Podarcis liolepis. Next base: position 41,072,205 of record NC_139554.1, read on the forward strand.
GGAGGGTGGCCAACAGGCAGTGATGAATCAGGCTGGTGAAGAATCACAGGTGTGCCCCCCCCCCCGTCCTGCTGCAATAAGCTCCCCTCTCCCAGAATCAGGCAGGGTAGTGGCAGGCTCTGTTTGCTTGGAGAGGAGAGGTTTGGGGACTTCCAGTCTTGCCAGACAATTCATGGGGCAAGACCTATCAGGGGTGAGTTCTGTGCTCATTAGGCCAGACACTCAGCCAAGTCTGAAGATCGTGTTTTTGCTAATAAAGAGTTAACTTTGACCGGTGTGATTTACTGCCAGCTCACTCTTTGACAATCACACTTAAGCTTGTGGTCTAAGATCCCTAGATCCTTTTCACATCTACTGCTAAGCAAGCCAGGTGTCCCCCATCTTATATTTGTGTAGCTGGTTATTCCTGCCAAAGTGTAGAACCTTACATTTCTCCCTACTGAAATGCATTTTGTTAGTTTGGGCCCAAGTCAATGATAGGCCAAGCCAAGTACTTGTTATTGCCTCCGTTCTCTATGTTGAGTTTTCAAATGGCAATGCTGAGACTAAAAGTGGGATCATCTTTAGAATCGTCCTGGTTGTGGGCAAGCCCCCAGCCCGGTTCATCCCCCCACCCTGGCGTGGGTGGAGTAACGCTTTCATGCCAGGGTGGCATCACAGTCACCCCAGACCTATTGGCCAATCATTTTTGAGCGGGGGGATTGTGAGTTTAAAAGCAGCAGCGCAACATGGTTATGCATCTGCTTTGCGCTGCCGAACACCCGCCCACCCGCCCTGTAATTTATGTGTTCTCTGGCCCTGCTTTGGACGTTGGTTGGTTGCCTATCTTGGGATAGGGGCCAGGTAAGATTTTTTCCATTTGGCAAATTGGCATGGGCCCCTTGGTTTTTGCCTACCTCTTAGCAATCGTCACAACTTCGTAAGGTTTGGCGGTTAGGCATTGGCTCATTGAATTGTGGGTCAGGGGAGGTCAGCCATCGCCTGCCCCTCCACTGACCAAGGGTATTCCATTAAAGGAATCCAGGGCCTGGTTCCTGTCCGAAATCCGCTTGAGGGGCTAGGGCCATGCCAGGCCTCTGGGAACACCGAGGAAAGCTACAGGCGGGTTCCCCTGATGTGGCTTCCTATTGAGGTGGTTTATCCTTATTAAATACCTGCAGAGCAGGCAGGAGTCCAATACAGTCTATGCCAATGCTGAAGCCAATACCACTCACATTTCTGCAATTCGATAAAGTTGTGGCCTAAAATTTTGCCAATAACCTTAAACTAAATATTCTGTGTCCATGTGAATTTATTCTAACAAGGGGCTTGTCTGGGGGCCTTACCACGCAAATGAGGAACCCGGTAGCCAGTGTCACCACCTGGACTGTAAGAAGGCAGGTAGGGGGGCACTGGCTGAGGACAGACTGGGCTTGGTGGGACAGTGTGCCATTTGCCCTAGCAGACAAGCTTCCACTGATTTAATGTGAAAATGTAGGATCATTGCCACATCTTGAATTCCTTCACTATTAACCACCTTTCACGGTATTATTTTGTTGTTGGCTTTGGGTATTATGGAATATCTGATTATGGGATATCAGAAATAAATGAGAGAATTCAGATGAGTTTTCAACACCAACAGTGTTGAGAGAAAGATAGAGTTGGAAAGGGAAGCCAGTCAGTCAGCAGCATTAAGAGTGCAGGTTGAAAAGACCTTGATCTATGTGGCTACAGTTAAAGAATCACGAGAACTAGAGTTATAGACACTATAATCAAATTAGCCACAGGGAATTTTTCCTTTCCTATTATGTCACCTAATTAGCCGAGCAAATCCCTTGGCTATGGATATGAAAAATAGGGACATGTTGCTCAAAGCTTTTGTCCTCTGCTTGTCTCCCATTAACAATTAAGGAACGTTTGCTGACATGGCCTTTGTAATATTATGTTTTGATATATTTTAAATCAAACTTTGGTTTTTTAGAACGTGACCTTCACAGAGTAACTGTTGGGTCTGTGTAATGCAATCACTTCTGCCAAATGCATGAAGAGAGAAAAGGGCATTTTGCTGAGTTCTGTGTTGTTGATCTCGAAGATAGCAACACTGTTAATTGAACAAGAGGGAACGACTGTGCGAGCACTGAATATTTAACATAGATTTTTGTTGCTCAATAGTTTAACTGTAATGAGCAGCGACAGCCTATATATTACAGGAGCAAATGTTTTATTTATATATTAATACGTGCAATGGTAGCAGTCTAAAAAGCACAACTCCATAACCAGCCAGGAACATTGAACACTTCGTTGTTTGTAATAGACTCTCCATGGCATTCGTCTTTTTAGCAAACTTTATCAGTGACTTAGTGGCTAGAAATGTGAAGACACAGGAAAAAATGCGCGGGGGGGGGAGAGAGATCCCTAACAACAACAACAACAAATATTCTGGTCTTTTCCCCAGGCCTTCACATCTCTTAATTTTCTTTGCAAGAAAGTTCCAAGATGGGCTTTAAAATACTGGTACATCTCTATTAAAAATGTTGTTTTTTCTTGTAAAATAAAAGTTGCTGTATGTAACAACTAGACTTCGGGTGCCACACTGTGGTTTTAAAAGGACTGAGTGACCTTTCATGAATGGTACTTAAGAGCACACATAACTTGGTGCAAGTTGACCCCTGCCCACAAAAAACAATTTCCTCAAATCTAAATAATTAGGAAGAAGGCTAAAATAGGGCATAGTATCAGAAATATTTTTATTCATTAGTATCGTCATCAGCTCTTTAACAACGACGCATTCCAGAGCAAAGTATTTGCTGAGGGAAGGGTCTAGCTTAGTCACAGAGCATTGCTTTGCATACAGAAGCTCTAGATTTAATCGCTGGCCCATGTCTGAAGCCCTGGAGACCACTGCCAATCAGCACAGACTCTACTGAGCTCAATGTAGCTGTGGTCTTCTGTATAATACAGCTTCCTGTTTTCCTATGAGCCACCAGTATAGCACCTTTCAAGCCAAAATCTTGAATGCTTCTTCAATGAACTTTTGTGAGCCATGCTCCAAATCACCTAAAACAAAGCTAGGGAACCTGTGGCTCTCCAAATGTCCCATTAGCTCTAGCCAGCAGGGCCAATAGTTACAGCTGTTGGGAGCTGTTGTACAAACAACACCTGCAAGGCCACATGTTCCCATTCCTGGCCCAACCTTTATGGTAAGCAAGTGAAGGAATTCCTTTAAACCTTTGGGCTGCAAACAGATTTTGCTGAGCTGTGACACACACACACACACACACACACACACACACACAAGGTTCTGTCGTCTATGTTGTTCTAATGTTATTTAAAAGGCATTTCATTGATTTTATTGTACATTGTCTAGGATTGGTACTTAAAAATACATATAACTAAGCTCAGTTGGTTAGAGCGTGTTGTTGATCTTGCCAAGGTTTCGGGTTTGATCCCCATATAGGACAGCTGCATATTCCTATATGGCAGAGGGCTGGATTAGATGACCCTCAGGGTCCCTTCCAACTCTACAGTTCTTTGATTCTACCCTTTTACTTTGGCTTACACCTCATTTATACACTTCTCACTTGGGCCTGCTTTTAAGATGTACTGTTAAAAAATGGAGAACATAACCTGCAAAGGACGTGTCGTGGGCAGAACAGAAGTGTGCAAAATGTTTGGGGACCACTGAAGTGTATAGTGCTGTTCATTTTTTAATGATCTGTAGTCTTGCACAAATCTTTTCAGAGGGGCTAGCCATGCAAGGCTGCCACAGCAGAAACAGCAAAGGGTCTTGAGATACCTTAAAGACTCACAGGTCTATTGTGGCAAACGCGGATGTGGGTGAAAGCACTGATTTTTTGCTGCTTGTTTTATTTTTTTACAGTATGTCCCTCCTGACCTTTGCATCTGTAACTTTGTACTGGAGCAGTCTTTATCTGTCAGGGCCCTCCAAGAGATGCTTGCCAATACAGGAGACAATTCCAGCGAAGGGGTAAGTAAAAGGATGTTTGTTTTGGTGTCATGGGATGCCAGTCATCCAAGATTAAACTGCTTCTTACCTTCCTGGCTTGACCCAGGAATCTTTCAAAAGACTGACTGTTCAGAATGAATGATATGATATTGCCAAATTTCCTTTTTGTGTGTTTATGTGTGTGTGTGTGGGGGGGGTGTATTTTATTTTCTCATCCCACACCTTGCAAAAAAATAAATAAATCTCAGCTGCTTCTTAAGAAATTCCAGGCAGTTTCTAAAAATAAAAATAAACCTCCCAATCCATCCTTACTTCTTCGGAGACCAATTATTATACCACCAGAAGGAAATATCTGCTGAGGAGCATCCTTTGAGGTACAGCTAGCACAAGGTGTTGAGAGTCAAGTTGCTTTGAATTTAGGTCATGTGCAGGGTAGCATTACCTTTCTATTAGGAATCACTGGAGCAGAAACGTGAGTAAAAATTTTTTGTTAAACACTTTGCACTCAAATGAGAAGAGACCTGGAGTCAGAGTATTCTCATTTCCCATCCCCACGAAGTTTTTCCCCCCTCTGGGCCAGACTTACAGAACAAAAATTTGCTTGCACCACACCAAATTTTTAATTGATAAGAAATACATTGGAGAAAAGAATCAACTCCTGGCAGCGATTGATTTATAACATAGAACACAACTGCTTCATAATGGGATCACGGGCATCCAGAAAGTATAAAGCAATGCAGCTACATAAGAATATGAATCATTCCCAAAATATAATTACAAAAGAGCCTCTTACATATGTACCTTAAGTATGTATACAAATCCAAGAGGGGTGTGAGCTAGCTTTTGCTGGGTGACCTCGTTTATATTAGGCCTAATTTGAGACAAACAAACCCATCTCCTCATCAGCACAAAGAAGCCTTTCTCTTTTCTGTTCATGGTTGTCAGAGTTGAGAATCCCTGTTCACAGCAATATTGTCCTCAGTATCACTTGATGCTCTTGCTCTCAGTTTAAAAAAATATTTATTCATATTCTGCATATAATTTTTTTTTAGATACTATACTATACTATACTGAAATGTTTAAACATTTCTTTGATTATCCTTAAATCTTCCTGCCACATTTGCCATCCTCTCCTGCCACACCAGTGTGGCATGCCACACCCTTTGAGAACTACTGTTTTTAGGCGTGAATCAAACTAGTACATAGTAAGTTACCCCCTTCACACATGCAGCCAGCAGTATGGGAAAGTATGGTATGGTAAAGTAAATTATACACATGTGAATGATGCAACTAAGTGGGAGGAGCTGATCGACTGGGTCTTTCCCTTCCAATATGCACCTTGCCATGAGGAAGTATGGGGACGCGGGTGGTGCTGTGGGTTAAACCACAGAGCCCAGGACTTGCTGATCAGAAGGTTGGCAGTTCGAATCCCTGCAATGGGGTGAGCTCCCGTTGCTCGGTCCCTGTTCCTGCCAACCTAGCAGTTCGAAAGCACGTCAAGTGCAAGTAGATAAATAGGTGCCGCTCTGGCAGGAAGGTAAAGGGCATTTCCGTGTGCTGCTATGGTTTGCCAGAAGCGGCTTCGTCATGCTGGCCACATGACCCAGAAGCTGTATGCCGGCTCCCTCGGCCAATGTAACTTCCCTTGTGCTGCAGCAAGGGCAGGAAGCAAGTGATGCCATAACAATAGGAGTAGTTCTGTGTTGTCAGCAGGGATGGGGACCAGCAGTGTCTTATTCTAATGCTGATTCCCTCTTGTCCCATTATGAGAGCTGCTGTGTGAGCAGCACAGCCGCTGATAACACTGGATCATTAGCATGCTCACTTTTGTTCTTAGTTGCTTGGGAGTAAGCCAGAGAACATCACAACCTCCTGGTTAAGCAGTTAAATTCCATCTTTCTTTTTCCAAGATATGACCAAAGCGTGAACATTTTAAAAAAACCAAAAACCTGCATTCTCTGTTTTCATACCTTACGTATAAATGCACTCTTTATCTTATCGCCACTGAAGTTTGATTTACAGAGTTGTACATCGGGCACCTTAGAAGAGCATCTGATTAGTAGTGAGGACTTCAAATTGCCAAGTCGATATATGATATATGAATACACAGAGGCATAAACTCTGGAGTGGAAAGAAACTGGAAAGACTTACAAAGGTTGTTTTTTTCTGCTTTTACAGGGAGTTGTTAGATAGCTGGACAGTTAAACAAATGTACGCAAGAAGTATGCAGTTTTATGCTTTGATTTCTGTATAGAGAATTAAAACATCACATTTACCTGTATGTAAGAATATCACTTTAAAGTAAATAAGCTATTAGATATGCATTTGTTTTTTCTACAAACAGACTATATTAAACAAATTTAAAATAATATAGTCAACATTGGGACTAATATGTCAATTCAGTCTAATTTTTTCTATTTCTAATATGTCAATTCTATGACTAATATGTCAATTCAGTCTAATTTTTTCTAATTTCTAATTTTAAACACTCATTCGCAATCAGCAACACTAATATTGTATATGAGACAATATCACTTATGTCATGGTGGAAACTTGCAAATAAGATAAAAACAAAGAAGAAGGATGAATAAAAGGATATAGGTAAGGACAGGAGCATGGCAGGAGAGATTGACTAAATTTTGTGCTTTCACTAATGGAAACCTCCATCTTATCCTCTTTAGTCCAAGAGTCTTTCGAACAAAAGGCACCACCTAATTGCCTGTCCATTTTTAAGGTTTTGTATTCAACCATGAGTACTAGAAACATGCTCGTTTATCAGTCGAACGAGTACATACTGGATATTGCATTAGATGTGTCTCATAGTCTGAGCATGACACTGCAGTAAACTAGAGTAAACAACCCCAGTTGCTTGGCAGTAGCTCTCTGAGTGCAATAGAGATATGTGCAGAGAGTTGTTCTGGAATTGCAGTGCATGATCAAGCCTTATTATGTCTCGAGTCCTCTATTACCAGGGCAGAATGTGGTTTCATATGTGCATCTCTCCCCTTTAATGGGGCATATCCACATGACATTGTCCCTCTTCCAGTGTTGCCCCAGACCTTTCTCCCTTTAAATGTGTTGTTTTCTGACCCTTGGAAAGTCCAAAAAATCCAGGATTAAAAAACAACAACAGCAACAACAACAGCAGCGCCCTGCATTAAAAGGGGAAAGGTCTGGCACAACTGGGATGGGGTTCCCATTTTGCTCCAGTGTGGTTAAGCTAATAGTGGCAACAGGCAACTATCCTGGGATAAAATGTTTTATGCATTCATACACAGAGATACTGCTCTGGTTTGCATTTCACATTGAAGTATAGTTTACATTAAACCATGGTTTATGGTGCTGTTCGAACTGGGCCACTGAATGTTGCTTGAATTGATTGTCTAAAGTCTTTTGACATGAGGGCTGCAACAAATTAAAACACCAAATGTGCTTCCTCGTGCCTGTTTGTACTGCCTGACAAGCCAGCCTGTCTATCTTATGAGCTGGCCTGTTATTTCCCATGCAGCTGTTTTTGTTCTCTCTGCATAAGCTGTTTGATTTACCCTTATTTTTTATTTATATGTTTAATCATGGAATAATTTTTGATCCATCTTCCTGTAAACAGAGCATAAAGAAACTCTTGACTATTGCAGCAACATGGAAAAAACCCCACTATAATTATGCAAATCAGCTTTCCTGCAGCAAAATGTCCCTACAGTTTCCCCCTTACGGGGCATCTAGAAGGCACCTGTCAAAATCAATGCTAGCGAAAAGTAGAGTTGTGATGGATAAAACCTGCGTTAGAATGCAAGGATCCTCAGAAGTAGTAAATAGGACACATAAATATAAATACTGGCAGCAGTTTTCTTTTTGAATAAATGATAAATTATTCCAACTTGCTTCGTGATTATAAGGGGGTGGGCTCTCCCTTGACTGGGAATTTTCATGCTTCTCTGGGCTTATTATTATTTAAATATACTTTTAACATTTTCCTCTTTCTTTCAGCAGTAACATAAAAGTAGTGCATTAATTTGCCAGAAACTGTGGAATAACAAGTAGACCGTAAGGGTTCCTTTGGGCAGGAAAAGCCAGAGGGAATTGTTTTTAAGCAGGAAAATGGAAGCTGAGCAACTGTATCCTATTTGGGATGTGTACTGTTTACTTATGATGGGGAAATGTCTGTTTGAAAAATTGCAGGCGTGTCTGAACGGTGTGCGGGATAGAATGGTGCAGTGTTTGAATGCTTAAAGATGTGTGATTTTTACACATAACCTGCATCAACAGATGTTTTAAAAATTTGTTTTATTTGCATCTCATCCTTCCTGCAAGGAGTTTCAAGCACCATGCATTGGATTCGCAAGCCTAGGTCCGTTTGGACCATCTGCTCATATATGGGAAAACATGGTTGGTATCCTATGACCAGCTGCCTGGGAATAAGTCCAACTGTATTCAGGGGCACTTTGTTGAAGTACACATCCCTAGGTCTCCCAAGTTGCACTACATCACATGGAAGTTGTTGTTGTTGTTGTAGTTGTTGCTTATTACCCACCTTTCTCCCTAACATCCTGGGGAGGGTTAAAGCAAAACACAGTATTAAAATCAGTTTAAGACAGATTAAAATCACAGAGGGATGCGGGTGGCACTGTGGGTTAAACCACAGAGCCTAGGACTTGCCGATCAGAAGGTCGGCGGTTTGAATCCCTGCGATGGGGTGAGCTCCCGTTGCTCGGTCCCTGCTCCTGCCAATCTGGCAGTTCAAAAGCACGTCAAAGTGCAAGTAGATAAATAGGTACCGCTCCGGAGGGAAGGTAAATGGCATTTCCGTGCGCTGCTCTTATCTGCCAGAAGCAGCTTAGTCATGCTGGCCACATGACCCGGAAGCTGTACGCTGGCTCCCTTGGCCAATAAAGCGAGATGAGCGCTGAAACCCCAGAGTCGGTCATGACTGGACCTAATGGTCAGGGGTCCCTTTACCTTTACTTTACTAAAATCACAGAAACTAGCTGGGTCCTAAAACTACACATGTCAAGTGTCAATAGTGTAAAGAGGTGCTTCTGGGTAGTGAACAGCTATCTGGAACCATCTGCCATAGGACAGTTTATAAAGCACATCCTACTTTTAAAGGACTTTTAAACCACCACCACCCCATTTGTATACTTCGTGTCATTTTAACCAGTGCTAAATCCCTCCATTTCCACACGTTGCTAATCCTGCCATTCATCCCTGCTTGTCAGATGAAATGCTTCAGGTATGAATGGCAGGATTTCACCAGAGCCACATTTCAATGGGTTGTGATTGTGTTTTAACACTAGGCTTCTTTATGCGGTAGTTCTTACCAGACGAGCAATATTCCAATTGAATTGAAAGTCTATGTCTCACAGTGTAGAGTTTGGGTATAGCCACCATAACATGTGAGATGAATGATGTTTAAATAAATGCAAAGCAAAAAGTAGAAATAGCAGTTGTCACTCTTTTTCTACTCAACTTGGGTCACTAATAGCTGACATAGTAATAGATCACACACATTTATTACCCCACATGACAAGGGGAAGGTTCATTAAGTGTGGCTCTTCTCCTCTCAATGAACAAATACGATGGGAAGCTGTTGTAACTGGACATACAGCTATAAAAGGCACAGAAATTGTCAGTCGACTGCTGCTGGTGCAGCATAGCCTCAGCTATTGAAATAATCAGGGATCAAAAGAAAGTTTGAAGAGCCAGTTGCATTGATAGAGGAGTGGGAAAGGTCTGTAAAAGGCAGGGGCACCATTTAGGCAAGAACTTTATGATTTAGTCCTACACATGTCTATTCTCGAGAGCTCCATTGAGTTTAATTGGACTTACACCTGAGCAGATGTGAATAGGACTGTAGCCCTAAAGCTTGCCTTTCTGCGTATTCTGTGAAGTGGCTGTAGGAGCTTCTTGAGTGTGTTAGTTTCCCTACTAGCAGAAGTGCCAGTGAACTGCACCATTTCCTAACCACTCTGGTGAGAAGCTGTGGGTGAGATCTGTATCTTCCTGCTTTGCCTCTTACAGCAGAAAAGTGGAAAGAGATACACCACAGGGGAATCCTGTTCTGCCCCCCCTGCCTCATTCCATCACTGTCCTGCCCCCTTTCAGCACCAAAAACAACCCATGTGCCAGTAGTCGCATGTGTGCGATTGTGTGCAAGTGAGGAAGTGCCTGTATTTTATTTGAGTGTTTTCTCTTCCGCTTCTCATAAGATTTGAATAAGCTCTGAGCTGAGCAATGAGTGGGACATTGCTAGCATGGTTTATATTGGTTACGTATACTATACAAAGTGACTTAGGTTATATTAGGGTCACATCAGGATGATTGGTGCACTAACGAAATCATGCTGGAGTTATTTATTATCCTGGTTTCAGCCGTATATGTGTTCTAGTGGCACACAAAATGGAATAACTTCACAAGTGTCACAGCCCGTCTCTGTAATATAAAACTAACAGTAGCTTGGAACATTCTGACATGAGCGATAGAAAAGGAAATGCAAGTGTTGTTCTCATGGAAGGTTTGTGAATCTCTATGGAGAGAGAGAGAGAGAGAGAGAGAGAGAGAGAGAGAGAGAATGAATGATGCCCTGGTCCTATATGAACCTGTCTATTCACTTAGTTCAGGAACAGGGACCACATGGTCCTCCAGACATTGGATTCCAGACGTTTCCAGCTCCCACAGGTGCCAGTCAGCATGGCAAATGATGATGGGTGTTGTAGCCCAACAGGGAAGGGCCATGCCGTCCCTGTTCCTGGCACAGAGATTTATCACAGACTCTTCAGGACATTTGTTTAAACTCTATGTAGATAGGTACAAGGCAACTTGGAACTGGGCCTTCTCTATTGTGGTCTCCTTATTATCATGGAACACATTCCCTGCTCCCCACTTGGCACATGCATTTTTTTTCATTTGTTTTTTCCTCAAGTCTTTGATTTAATAACATCATGCTCTTTTGCTATCCATGCTGCTCTTGATTCTGCCTTGTTCTGTTAATAACGGTTTCACAACATTTTTATATTTATTCTTTTATATATTTGTTGACTGTAAGCCACCTTGAACACATTTCACATTTCACAATAAACCATAGTTTATCATGATGCATAGCAAGCCTCAGGCTTATGCACCCCTCTTCCCCTCTCTTCTTCCCATGCAGCCGGGAGGAAGGCTTTAGAAGCTTTTTCTTTCAATTTTTGTAAACCATGGCTTCTTGTTTGTCCAGAATGAGGACCTGGTTTAACAGTGATCATTTGCAAAACAAACCAACTTCAAAACATGGATAAGAACCCATGCTGGCATGTTTAAACTCATCATGGTCTAGCATGATCATTGCCCATGATATAAATATTTTTTCTTCAGTAAAGTTGTCCATATTTAGTGGGAAGATCTGGCACATTTCTTTGTGTTGGGGAAGTGCTTGCAGGTGTGAATGGGCAGATTCCTGGGTGCAGCAAGAGGTAGGCAGCTGCTGCTTTGTCTAAACTATGGATGTGAGTCTGGCATGTGTATGAACTTCTTTTATTATTGTAAATAAGAGTCCTGATTAGCATACCAAATTTATAGACTTAATTGTCAAAAAAGAGAGAGACCACTTTAAGACTTCAAGGCCGTTGATTAATACATTTTATGCTTTTGGTAAGCAAAGGGAGGAGGGGGAGATAAAGAATTCACCTGGAGGGCATCATTGTAAGGAAAGCTACAAGGAAGAAGAACAGTAAATGTGCCAGCTAAAATATCCCAGTGGGTTTTCATGGTAAACGCAAGAGCAGCTATCTTATATGCTGACCACTTTCTTTGGTCTCATAAATGTGATTATGTAAAGCTGCTGCAGTACTATGGCAGTAATTTACTATTCCCTGCAGCTCAATTTTATATTTAGTGTGCTGCATACAAGTTGGTTTCTTGGAAGCATCAGCTTTTGAAGATAATGAATGTTAAATATAGTGGACACAATCTACCTGCGTAAACCCTATTGCAATGATACTTAGATCTTAAATAACTCCTGTTATTATTATTATCATTAACAACAAGAACTTCCTGGTGGATTGTGCCCATCATTATTGCTTATTTTAGTTAAATATTAAAACACGTTCCTTCAATATGTATATGCCTAAATATTGTTTTGAGTTTCTGCTTTAATATGTCACACACACACACACACACACACACACACACTATTTGTGAGACTAAATTTTTATTTACCATTTTGTTTTCAACTTTGCTAGCCTAGAGAGCTCTCCGAATGGGTATGTTCTTAATTCGTTTGTCTGATCTTCAGCCATCGCATGAAACTCAATCCATTTGTACCTGTGATAAATGAAACTTTTTGCTTGTCAATGTTCATTCTGTATGCTGGTTGTTCCATGTGGTTTTTTGTTGTGGCTATAAAACCTCAGGACTAATGATCGGCCATGAGATATGGGCCTTTGCTGAACTTTCTTTTGCGCTTTACAATCATTGGCATTTGAAGCTATCAATAAAAGATCTTTGGCATTTTTAAATTTCTGAGAGCTGTTATATCTAGTGCAATGCAGTCCTGAACATGTTTTCTATGAAGTACAGTCCACTTATTTCAATGGGATTTGTGCATGGGACTGCAGTCTACATATTTAAAATTTAGCTGTCACACAACATATAAGGATAAAATCAACAAATGATCCATAAAAACATAGTTAAAAACATAAATAAAACATCTGTAAATATCAATAAAAACTGATACGTTAAAAGGGGGGAAATTTTGTAAAGCCCTGTCTCAACATTAAAAGTTTTCAAAAGACATCTGAAAGGAGACAGATGGTTCCTGCTGAACCTCTACTGGCAGGGAGTTCCACAGGGCAGGGCCTGGCACACCAAATGCTCAGCAGCCAAAGATCAGGGGCATGAGGAACCACCAGAAGTTCCCCATCACAGGGTCTCATTGATCGAGGTGGAGCATAAGTAACCAGGCCTGAATTGTTTAGGGCTTTGTGGGTTGACACAAATGCCTTGAACCTGGCCTGGTAGTAAGGGAGTGACAGTTGCTCTGAAGGACTGTCCCTCTTTAACAGTAGCAGGGGTGAACTTTGGCCTTTCAAATTTCAGCAGTGCCCTGGTGCGAACCAAAAATTTGGTGGCAACACCTCTCGCCTTCTGCGCTGCTCAATTCACTGCATCATAGTTGCAACGCCTTGCGGCGCCCCCTAGGCTTGGTGCCCAGTGCAGCGGAACCCGCCGTGCTACCTTAAATCCGCCTCTAACAGTAGGACACATGACTGCCCTACTGCCATGTTTGGCACTTTTCTACTCTCTGCCAATGTTTGCCTTTGAGCAAGCAATGGAGGAAAGGAGCATGTTTGTAGTGGCACAGAGAGTAGTGACACAAATCATCACTCTGTTGGCAGCTGGGAAATTGAAGGAGAGGGTGGACTCAACAACAAAGGTTTAAAAGATAAAATACATATATTTATCAATGCAGGACTGAGTGCATCAGTACCACTGTCTTACCATCTGGTATGGTTTGGGAGTGTTGAGGGCACTGTGGCATTGATCCTGATAGTCCTATCCATGGAAATCTGTCAACTCATTATATTATGAAGAATCCCAGCACAGCAGGCGAGAGTTTGCACCTGCTTATTCTTATGCATTCACTGGTTTTCCTTCTCTGGAATCCCACACAGAGTTTGAGAAAAATCTGCTGGTCAGCAGAGCAGTCAGCCCCCCCCCCCCAATCCTTTGGTGCAATACTAAATCATCACACTGTGTTAATTTTATTTTCCCAATCCACTGGGAAATTAGTGATTACTTAAGAACTTAACCCTCCAAGGAGGCAGATGCCCGCATAAGTGGGAATGAAATTCTTTAAAAGCGGGCAGGCACAGACCCTCAACTTGCTCTCAGTGTAGTTTGCAGCTGACCATTTTAATTAAATACTAATACAGTAACTTTCTGTTCCACTTTTTTCTCCCCTCTTGTTCTCATTGTGGCTTTCAGCTCTGTAGTGTAAGGTGGGAAAATCCCACGCTACTGCCTGTTGAGAGTTGGGCTACTTTTTTAAAAAGTGTTTGCCAAAGCAAGGCAGAAAGGAAAACATATTCTGGGGCCAAGTATTTTACTTCTAAAGGAAGAGGTGCTTAAGCATGACTGGAGGTCATAGTCTTCATTTTGAAAGCTCCAAGTCCTAATCCCAGATGCACTGGAACTGATGGATATTGTACTGTACTACTAGGAGTACCCTCTTCTCTTTCTCAAACCTGATTTGGCTAACCTGCCACCTTCCAGATGTTTCTGAATATGTTTCTCCTATCAACCCCACCCAGCATGGTCAATGGTCAGGGTGATGGAAATAGTAGTTCAGCAACATCAGGAGGGCCTCGGGTTCTCCATCCCTGTTCTTTATCATTGGTTCATATATTTTGGGATTAAGCCTTGACATTGAAAATGGGTTCTGGTGTTCAGCTGCAGTGAGTCATTGCTCAGATTCAGTCCTGCTGATCCTTCATGTAACACCTAGAAGTAAACTTGCACAGAACACCTAGAAGTAAACTTGAGTTCCGTGCAACTTGCAATCCTATGCATGTCTGCTCAGAATTAAGGCCCATTGAGCTCAATGGGGCTTATTCCCAGATCAAATGGGTACAGCGCTGCAGCGCCAGTGAGTTTAGGATTGAAGCTTTACACTGCAAAGTTTATTTTTTTTAAATGATATTTATTGAGAATTTAAAATTACAGAGAAAAAAAGGAAAAGGAAAAAGATAGACAAAAAAAGGAATTAAGGAATTAAACAATACAAGTCAATAAAAACACAAAAAACAAAACACACAATACATCAAAAACAAAAACAAAAGCAAACAAAAAATTTAAAAACAAATCCAATATTCCCAAATCTTTATCTTTCGTTAACTTGTTTCATCGACCTCCTCACACCTCCCTTTTTTGTATTCTAGTTATTAATTATCTCAGCAAATCCTTTCCATCTTTCACTATATTCTGTCATTAAATTACCTTAATTTATTTTAACCTTATCTTACCATAAAAAGCCCTAAAGCTTAAAACTTATTTATACATAATTCCTTTTAGCATTTCTACTAAAGCCAAATAGTTTCATTCCAACATTTCTTCTAACACTCATTAATTTTACAATAATTCTCTAAATGAATTTTTAAACTTTCTTCCAAACTTCATCCATTGTCTCTTCTTCCTGGTCTCGGGTTTTGTCAGTCCTTTCTATCCCTTCCATCTAGTCCATCAACCTGGTGACCTTCTATTCGAGGCTCTTAAGTCTTTTCCATGTCCCTTCTGCAGGTCTTCTTCATGTTTATACCTGCACTTTACTTTGTCTTCTGCTGATCTTATTCTTAATTTCCTTCCTTTCTCACTGAGGAGTAGATCTCGGGGAGACTCCAACTTGACAATGTCTTTATCCCTTCTCGACAGGTCAGCCCATTCTCCATAGTCAGCACTGAAATCCAAAAAATATTGAAGGCATGTTTCAAAGTCCCTCCAAGGTTAAGGGCCCCCACAACTCCAAACTCCCCCTGGCCCAAAACCAGATCCCAAAAGTAAAAACATCCCTGCATAGGGGAATCTATCCAACTTCCCATCTCCAAACCAAACAGTACTCCATCTCTCCAAATCTAACTTTCTCCAGGTTCAGTCGTCAGAAACAACAACTTATGTTCCTGCAAGGCCGCGGCTCTCTCCATTTCTATTACTTGAGGTTCAGCAACAACCTCCTCCTTTGTCTTCTGCACAACTTGCCCTGTCAAAGCAAATTCCTGGGTTGGTTCCTGAGTGGTTTCTATATAGGTATTCACTGTTTGTCCAAAATTGCTAACTCCAAGAGTCATCAAATCCATCTTCTCATGTAGCTGTTCCAGTAAAGCACTAAGGTTTCTTCTGGGCACATTCTTGTTCAAGGTCAATGTCTGATTCTCACGATCTTTAATCTCTACAGCTGTAGAATTCCCCAGATCGACTCCAGCAACAGTTTCACAAGCTCCCTCTAGAGGAAACAATTTCTGTTTGTATCCGTCTTTTTAAAAGCAGATCCAGCAACAAAATTCCTTTCGTTTTTCAGATATTTTGTTCCTTTTAAATGCAAAAGAAAACATTGGAATCAATATGTTTCTCTTTTTAACTATCTGTCAAAAAACGTTTTATTCACAGTCAATGAACTTCCCCAAAGCGTCTGTCTCTGACACCCCGTTCCCAGGTTCAAGACGGTGGAAATTTATCTTTCTTTACTCTCTCTCCTGCAGGTTTAAACAGTCTAAGATCCCCCCCCCCCTCTTCTCCTGCTTCCAAGGGGGGTTTGGTAGTTTTAGCTGATGGAAATTTAGTCCTTTACAAACGACTTTCCAGACTTTAGCTTGCAATGTCTTTGCTTCAATCTATTTACAAAAGCGGAAGGCGGACTTCCTGTTTAGACCTTCCCGCTTTGGTGCCAAATTAAGATGTTTCATAGCCCAATTTTCCGTTCTACTCACAGGTAGTTGTTTAAAGTCTAATTGTCCACAGGAAAAAGTCAGTGCTCTCCGGCAACAGCAATGCGGCTTCACTCCGTGAAAAGAGCAGTCGATTCGAAGCACCGCGCCGCTCACCCCATGTCGCTCCGGATCCCCGAAACCAGGTTTCCCCGCGAGTAGGGGAGGCGCAAAAGGTGCCAGCCGAATCCCACGTCCACAGGCTTCTCCCGCCTGTGGTTTTTGGTGGGTCTCCGCCTCGCCATGGCGGTCCAGACCCTAATTCCCACGAGGCGGATTCCTCCCGATCAGAGGAAATCCGCCATTGCCGGAGGCGCTAACCCGGAAGTCGCTGCAAAGTTTATACCTGTTTATTCAGGTACTATGCTCAGTGGGGCTTCCAAGTTAGAGATTATAGTATTGCAGCCTAGTGTTTCAGTTCCACATTTTGGAATTTCCAGTTGGAAATCCCTTCATAAAACACTGGGAATAGGGATATTTCCACAACCGGAGATGAGGCTGGAGTTATACTAGAAGCCCAAAGAAGAAAGTCTTAATGGAATTTATAGGCTACTTCTTTCTTCACATTAAGGATCTTGTGAATTGCCATGCATTCAAGAACAAAATTCCCAAAATTCCCAGGATTGGATGAGATTGGATGTATTGATATTGGTGTGCATTACCTTTCTCCACATGGTTTGGCTTACTTGCTTGAGCCATCTGGATGTTATTCTAATACTATTCCTCACACAGTACATTTTAAAGATTCAAACAACCCTGTATGATTATTATTCTCATGTTGTAACTGGGGAAGGAGATCAGGACAGAGATAATAGTGGTTGCCTCAGACAGCTTTATAGCTGAAGTCAGATTTGAATGCCGGATTTTCTGATTCACATGATTCTCAGCCATTGCAACAAAGCAAACTGTTTCCACATCTGGCAGGCAGCATATATATCACGGAAGCTCCCAACACCCTGAAATCAAGATTAGGCTGATTGTGAGTATCTAGATCTTTCTGTTTGATGAATCGCGAATAAATAATTGCTTAGAAAATTGGTTTTCAACCACATTTGGCAATTCTGAAAGCTGTACGCCGATTTGTCATTAGGAGGGCATTTAGACTTCATGAGCAAATCTAGAAAATACTTACGAACAGCTGAACACAATGACAGCATCAGAAAATCTTCAGATGCAGTCATGACCTATGATAGGACACACAGGCATGCAAACTGCCTTAGCAACTGAATCACAATATCTGTGGGTGGGGATGGGGGAATCTCATGCAAAAAATAAAAATAAAGACAGATTGCAAAGGCGTCTTCATTAAAAAGATGATGTCCTGACCTGTTTGTCACACTGCTTGTCACGCACTTATTGTGTCAACAATAAGCTTGCCAAGCTGGGCTGTGTGAATTTGTGCCTTGAGAGTTACTGTTAGTTTAGAAAAGACCCAAGTACACCGATTGATATGCAAAATAATGACATGCCCTGATGCTGCTGCTCTTAAGGGCCAGTCCTAAATAGTTTAGACAGGTGTTAGAAACAACATTTGGGATGGCTTCACATGTTATGAATTGCAGCCAGAATAGAAGCAACTTGCACATCTGCTATTCCTGCTTCACCTGTGAAAGAGGATTTTCTGTACCCGCCTCTCCTTCTCACTCCCATGACTTGGGAAAATTACAGCTCTGTTTCACCTGGATATTAATAGATGCAGGCTAGTTGCTTTATTACAAAATTCATGTAGCAAATTTATTATAAAAAAATTCCTTCCAGTAGCACCTTAAAGACCAACTAAGTTAGTTCTTGGTATGAGCTTTCGTGTGCATGCACACTTCTTCAGATACACTGAAACAGAAGTTGCCAGATCCTTCTATATAGTGAGAAGGTGGGGAGGAGTATTACTCAGAAGGGGTATTATATAGAAGGATCTGGCAACTTCTGTTTCAGTGTATCTGAAGAAGTGTGCATGCACACGAAAGCTCATACCAAGAACTAACTTAGTTGGTCTTTAAGGTGCTACTGGAAGGATTTTTTTTTATTTTGACTATGGCAGACCAACACGGCTACCTATCTGTAACTCAAATTTATTATGTTATGTTAAGGTATAAAAATAGTGACTGTATCTGTTTATCCTACCTCCTCTGTATGATGTCTAGGGATGTACTTGCCATGGGATGGGATGTCACTGCCCCTTGGGTTTTCTTCCTCCCGATCCCCTTCATTGTTTCCCACTTGTGGAGACTGAGAGAACTGGCAGGGCGACTTTGTCCTCTTGCACCTTGAGTACCCCTGGACATTGTGTAGGAGGGAAAAGGCACAGGGCTGTCCTTTTCATCAGCAGTCCCATGGTTACTCTTCTGTCTTAATCCTATCTTGAATTGAATGAGCTTGCCTCATACGTGGATCTCAGTCACACATCTCAGCAAAGTAAGATGTGTGAGTGTCCCTTTTGCCTGTTTCACCAGGGTTGTGGAGGCAAACATCACCTGTCCATCTAGCTCCCAACATTTCCTGTAAAATGTAAAAACAAACAAACCACAAACCATGCCCTGGACCTCATTTTCCTTTTGAATGTTGTCAGGCCACTTCAACCCTGCTTTGTTTCAGTCCTGGTCAAATAATAATCTGTAATTTCTGAAGGCGACAGAGGGGAAATGCTGTGCAGTTGCCTAGCAATTGCAGGGTATACCTTTCAACCGTTTGGGGTGACTCATCCCAAATCACAGGCAGACTGCAATAAAAAAGAAAGTTAACATAGAGGACAAAATGCAGTGTAGCTCGCAGGGGCATGTATTTTGTTCCGGCAATGGCATAAGCTGCATGATGCTTTCTTTGCTCGATTCTCACAGTGAGCAACCTTCAAGCTGCATGTGACTTTTAAGGCGAGACCAGTTGCTTGCATTCAACAACAGGAGGGAAGTAAAATGGTAATGATCCTCTTGTAGCTTCAAAATGGGTGACTGCTATCTCTGGCCATTGGCCTCTCGTCTGCTCAGGCACTCAGTTGTGTTCCGTTCTTTCAGTATGGAAGTGTACTTGGTCAGATGTGAGGCAGGAAGGGGATGGAACCTTATGGGAAGTGTAGTTTTGTTTTATTTGAAACATTTATATATCACTTTATATTAAAGGAAATGTCTGAAGCAGTGTACAAAAATAATAAAACTTCATAAATCAATAAAAATAATATTATATGGAAGCAGAGGAATTCAATACCATACACCAGCAAACTTTTTAAGCAGGGGGCCGGTCCACTGTCAGTCAGACCTTGTGAGGGGCTGGACTATATTTTTTTTTGGGGGGGGGGGATGAACAAATTCCTATGCCCCACAAATAACCCAGAGATTCATTTTAAATAAAAGGACACATTCTACTCATGTAAAAACACACAGATCCCCAGACCGTCCGTGGGCCGGATTTAGAAGGCGATTGGGCAGGATCTGGCCCTCGGGCCTTAGTTTGCCTACCCATGCCATACACTAAAGACAGGGCTCTGTGCCAGATTAGTGTTGTCAGGAAATGTTTGTGAACAAATAGGCTCTTAATATACACTGAAAACATAATCTAATCTGCTCATGGCTAATTTCCACCCCCCACCCCCACCCCGCTTCCAAACCTTCTGTGAGGAAGACACCACAATCTCTTCCTCCCTGTTCCTGTTTTATTCTGCTGGCCAGGCAGGGCACATGACTCTCATTTTACAACACATGGATGTCTGAGTTTGAATTTCTGAAAATTCAAATCTAAGTGGGACTACAGGCCCATAATCAGTTTTAAAAAGAAGAAGACGTCGTCTATATGCTTTCTGGTAGCTCTAGCTGGTTACTTAATATGTAGGTTTTCTAAATATTTATGATCACCCTTCTTGGTTAGATAACAAAAACCTCAAAATCTTTGCACAATTTCTGTTAATTTTTTCACAATTCCATCCCATTGGATTTCCCCATTAGCTTAGTTCCTGGAAGGAAGACCCTCAAATAACTAAGAAGCATGTCATTCTGTATGCAAACAATACTGATTTGTAGTAAACCTCTCATTTTAATGTAGAATTAAAGATATGTTGAGCATGATGTCAGGCCCAATCCCATACTTCCTCTCATAGGGAGAAGGCAGGTTGCGAGTTTATCCTTTTCCCATCCCTGAAAAATGTGTTTACCTTCCTTAGAAGCCTGTAGCATGATTTGTAGAATACGCAGGCGTTGAAGGTTCCCTTGTTGATGAATACCTGAGCAAGGAGTGTTGGGGGGGGGTCTGATTAGCCCTGCCCCCCCACCCTATGTATATCACACATGTTTGTGGGGCAGGTTATAGTCACAAAGGCCTCTGTGGAATTTTGAACTCCTCACTATGGATGTAGTTCATGCTGCGTGTGTGGATATCAGAAAAGCATGCAACGTCAGAGTGCAGAGCATGGGTGTGCTCAGCGCAACCCTGTTTCTTGCCCACAGGTTTGTTTTATTTTTAAAAATAAATAAATGTAGATTGCTTAATCAAGGAAGAAAAAAAAGTGGCTTACCTAAAATAGCTAATGTTCTTCAGCAAAGGAGCTGCAGCCTGCACTAAAAGCTAATATTTAGGTATCTGTGCCCCTGCAGGGTTGCAGCTTTAATCACAGCAGCAGGACTGCAAAAATTATTTTTTTGTGTGAAAATTGTATCAGATGGCTGTGATACCTTCTGTCCACAATGACATTTATTATATGGTGCTTATTTAATATTTTCAAGGCTCTACACCATGGACAGTAAATTCTGTCTTCTATTGTGGAGCTGTTTGAATATCAGAATGGTGGATTAATTAAAGACGATTTTGCCTTGCCTTGCACAAACATTAAGCTGCATTTGTTCAATGTGTAAAAGAGAGAAGATATAACATTTGGGGAATATTTAATTTTGGTAAACAACATCCTGATCAGCATCCAGCACTCAGTATTGTACAATGCATTACTGCAATATTATATTTATGTAGCTAATTCCATTATTCTCACATTCACCCTTCAAATGCACTAAACTTTTTTTTAATGGATGTAGCCATTATGTCTTTAACTGGGAAAATGTGAGTCAGTCTAAACTGCCTTGCATCAAAAGTCATCATCTCCTGGCACAGCACTTCCCTGATCTTCAAAGGGGTCCCACTGGACTGCTAATTAGCAAAATGAAAGCTGTAGGAAAATCTCCCATCTGGTTTGGCCCTGAGTTTGTAGTTGGCCCTATTCACTTCAGTCAGCTTAGCTGGTGAAGATTTGATGGAGGAAAAACAGCAACACAAATTTCATTATTGCAAGTGTGTTCTTTTGGCTGTGTAGCAACTCCGTGCTCTCAACTGAAGTGAAAGTAATCCTGAGGAGAGTGATCTAGGATTGCTGCACCCCTACATCTTGGAATCAGGGTCAGCATGATCCGCCTTGCTGTCTGCTGCATAAATGAACTCAGAGGGATACATCGTAAAACCTACCACAAAGCAATCTAAGATGTAGCTTTCATCTCACTATGTGGTTTGAACATCAGAATATTAGAGGTCAGGCCTCACAATTAGGTGGATTAGTAAGTCGTAAAATCACTGTGTGGGTTGTTGATTCATTTTTCATTTGATCAGCATGTGCCTCCAGTGGAAATCTTATGCCAACGAGTAGTGGCAATTACTTTGTTCTTGGATAGCCAACTGGATTTGTAATCTTGGCAGGAAAATCTAATCACATTTTTAAAAATGTCGACAATGTTTGTATGAACTTTCCAAGTCTTATTTAGCCCTAACCAGGATTTCTTATTCATACCATGTACAAAAGACGCCAGCAAGTTTTCCAAAAGAATATTGAAGTTCGCCAACCTTGGGATCAGTGGGGATCTGTCTGTAGGTAGAATGCGTCTTGAGTACAAAACAGAAAATGAGAGGGTTAAAGAACACCTTTGGACACACCAACTTATCCACCTGCAGTGTAGAAACACTTATACCAACGTTGTTTCAAGTGTTATCAGCATGCAGTATTTTATTAGCCATGTGCTTCCATCAGGTTTTCACAGTTACATGTTCATCCATATTTAAAGCACTATATAGTACTGTAAAATCTTTATCAACGCTCATATGCGGCAAGGTGATCTCATAGATAAACTGGTCCCGAGTTGTTAAGGGTTTCATATTCTGATAGTGACACCTTGAACTTGACCTGATAGCAGATGGGCAGCCAGTGCAGATTTCTGAGCACAGGTATTATATGCTGACAATGCCTCGCTCCTTTGAGCAGTCATGCTTCAGCATTCTGCACTAGATCAAGCACAAGCGAAGCCCTGCATAGAGTCCATTGCAGTCCTTAAGTAACCAGTACATGAACTACTGTGGCCAGGCTCTCCCGGTTCAGGAATGGTCATAGCTGTCAAACCAGTCACAGTTGGTAAAAGGCACCTCTAGCCACTGAGGCTACTACCTGTTCTTCCAGTGACAGAGTTGGATCCACAAGAACCCCCCCAAATTGTGAACTTGCTCCTTCAGGGGGAGTGCAACTCCATCCAAGGTAGACAATTGGCCAATTTCTTGGACATGGGAACTACTTACCCCCAGTGTCTCATCTTGCTAAGATTCAAGCTTGATTTTCCTAATTCATTTTACCACTGTGTCCAGACAGTGGCCAAGGACTATGTCCAGGCATGGCCTCTCCTGATTCAGAACTTATGGAGAAGTAGAGCTCAGTGTCATCAGCATACAAATGGCACATTGCCCTGAATCTCCTAATGACCGCTCCCAGTAGCTTCATGTAGATATTAAATAGCACTGGAGATAATATAATCCCTTACGGCACCCCATAACGTGGTTATCAGGGGGCCGAGAAAAACAGTCTCCCAATGCTACTCTGTGGACTTGGTCCTGAAGGTAGGATCAGAACCACTGTAACACAGTGTCCTCAATTCCCTTTCCCTGAAGCATGGTCAATGGTATCTAAAGCCGATGAGAGAAGCAGGAGCAAGGTCACACTTCCTGTGTTCCTTTCTGTGCAGAGGTTATCCATCAGGGTGACCAAGGCCAACTCAGTTCTGTGGCCAGGCCCGAACCCAGATTGGAATGGGTGTTCTCTGAGAATGCCTTCAGCTGCCCCACCATCCCTCTCTCCACCACCTTCCCCAAACCGGGAGTCAAACTGGGACTGTCCAAAATGACCCCACTGGCTGGCTACTAGAGAATGCAACACAAGCTGCAAAATGAACAATTTTTGCATTCCACACTGCTGCATGGTAGGCACAGTTATGTGTTCTGACCAGTGTTTGGTTGGCTTCAGAGCAAAACTTGCACCACTTGCATTCCTGTCCTTGTCCGGCTTGCTTTATAGTCCAGAGCTCCTCAGAGTACCAAAGGGCTACTCGTATTTCAGAACATCAGAGAGGATGCTCAGGAGTGCTTGTGCCAATCACACGTTTCATCTTGCCATTCCATAGTGAGACCATGTCTTCAATGGGATTGCCAGCTTTCTTCACTGGAAAATACTCCAGAGCATACAGGGTCACATCAGTTTCCATTAGTTTCCAAGAGCAGGCAATCTGAACAGAACCCCACCTTCACACGGGGGAATTGCCACAGTCAGCCCAAACTTAACCAGATAATGGTTGCACTCCCCCAATCTTCAGTCCAGCCCGCATATCTCTTGGGGCGATGATCACATCGAGGGTGTACCCTGCCTGGTGTGTTGAACCAATGGCCATCTGACAAAGACCAAAGGTGGTCATGAAGGCCATGAAGTCTCAAGCTGGCCCGACAGCCTCCTCTAACAATACCCCAAAACTTCCTTGGCCAACTGGATAAGGGATGCTGCTGGACAACAGCATCCCTGATTTGTCTCTCTGGCCTGATAACAGGTGCAGACCCGCTTAGCCCAAACCAAGGTCAAGAAGCTTCCTAGGCAAAGAGATGGTGTTCTTGCAGTACCAAAAACCCAGGTGGGCACAGCTAGATAAGGTCAGGCCCGTCCCGTTCACTCTCTCCAAGTCTATGTAATGCAAGCCAGCTCAGCAACAATCAAGTTGTGGATGAGCATGGTTTTATTATGGACAGATTATGGATATGTTTCTCATTTTTGGTAACAATTTAGAAGCACATGCCTATAATCTGTTTTGTTTTGTTTTTTGAATGCTTCTGGAAAGTTTATGAGAAAGGTAAGAAAGTACCTTTATGTTCAGAACTACTTATTGCAGAAAACATTTTTATTTATAGACCTTCAAATATAAACCAGAGTGGTTGCAGATGCAAGCAGGGGAGGGGAAAGAGAGTAAGAGTGTAGAAGGTTAGTAGCCACTGGTAGAGCACATGGTTTTGCATGCAAAAGGTCCTAGATTAAATTTCTGGCGTCTCCAGGTAGGGCTGGGAGATCTCCATGTCTGAAATCCTGCAGAGCTCCTGCCAGTTAGTATAGGCAATACTCACCTAGGTAGACTAATGGTCTGACTCAGTATAAGGTGACTTCCTAGGTTCAAGAATCCCACAGTGTTCTTAAGCTTTGTAAGCCTTCAACTATAGTTTTAAGCAGCCTGACAGAGTCACCCTACTTCCTATGCCATCATGGCAACTCCGCTTGCTGGAAATCTTGGCATTGCAGTGTCATCACTGCAGATGCACAGACAGTTGCTATTCCAAATCCTAGTTTGCCATCAAGCAGGTGACACAGCAGGGACCCATCAAGTTATTTATATATTGGTTCCTTGCATATCCTTCCTTTCTTTTCTCGTGGAGCTCAAGACACGCACTGACTGGACTCACGCTTGCAGCATGCATCTTGGGATAACTTTGCTGCCTCAGGTGTGCCTCCTCAATCTGATTGTCACAGACACAATCTTTCTATTTCTCACCACATCTCCATCAGCTCTGACAATTCTGTAATCAGGGTTAAGACAGGAGAATTTCTGCCCTGTTCCTTAGCAGCTCTGAGAGTCAGTTTATATGGTAGTAACCATGCCATAGGGATTCAGGTGGCGCTGTGGTCTAAACCACTGAGCCTAGGGCTTGCCGATCAGAAGGTTGGCCTTTCGAATCCCCGTGATGGGGTGAGCTCCTGTTGTTCAGTACCAGCTCCTGCCAACCTAGCAGTTCTAAAGCATGCCAAAAAGTGCAAGTAGATAAATAGGTACCGCTCTAGCGGGAAGGTAAATGGCGTTTCCGTGTGCTGCTCTGGTTCGCCAGAAGTAGCTTAGTCATGCTGGCCACATGACCCGGAAGCTGTCTGCAGACAAACGCCAGCTCCCTCGGCCAGTAAAGCAAGATGAGCGCCGCAACCCCAGAGTCGTCTGTGACTGGACCTAACAGTCAGGGGTCCCTTTACCTTTAACATGCCATACACTTCTTTACCAGACCCTCCTGTAGGCTGGAAGGCTCCTTGTGCACGGAGACTTTCTTTCTGACTTGCTAGCTTTCTACAGTCTGGATTTTATGTCAAACGTGGCGGCATCCAGTATGCAACTCCCCCACCCTGCCACGCCTTTTGAAGTTGCGTTCTCTTGGGAGAAATGTACCACATGCTCTTCTAGATCAGCCCCTTATCAGTTTAAATTGAAGCGCTTTGACATAATTGGGTTGAAGAGCAGGCAATTACTGAACCCTGATAGTAATCTCTAGGCATTTGTCATTTTTCACAATGAAATTAGGGAAATACAAATGTATGGTGTTATTATGAGTGTGCACAACCTCTGCCCCACACTTGAAATCCTCAGTCTAATCCTGTTTTCATAGCTTAATGCAAAATGTCTAATATTTGTTGCTGTTACGGTAATTAAGTCCCTGTGGTTCCAATGCTTGTGAGCCCTGAGATTTCTTCTTAATTTCCCGCAGGCAGCTCAAGGAGGTGGTCACAGAACACTGCTATATGGCCATGCTATACTTCTTCGTCATTCATTTAGTGGAATGGTAAGCTGCTCCTTGACTGCGATCCAAGTGCCAGTCACTTTGGGGGTTGGAGAGTAGGGGGAAGAGCTGCCTGTGGCCTTCCAAATGGGGTGAAGAAGAGGGATGGGTAACAAGCACCGTCCCCCACATTCCCTTCCCTGTTTCGGTCACATTTTCTCTCTTTCCTGATACCTGAGCTGGAAAATAGCTTTGGATGCATTCACACCCCAGACTTAAACTTTGGGGATTGTAGTCCTGTAAAGGTGGCAGGAACCAGAGTCTGCCAAAGTTCTTTGCTGCAAGCAAACTATCAGAAGTAGTTTACAAGTTATTTAACTTTGTGGTGTGAATGCACCCTTTTGCTGTCTTCCTGCCTCCTTATCCTTGGGTGAATATGCCACCCCACCCTGCAGCAGCAGTCACTTTTGCCAAAGGTACCATCACTTGGCAAAGGAACTGCAGTGCTGGTGGAATTAGAGAACAGGTCCAACCCCAGCCCTTGTTTGCCATCTCTCTTCTCCTTTCCTTGAAGACTGTCATCTAGGCCAGTGTTTCCCAAACTTTTTTGGGCAACGGCACACCTGCTTACTGAAAAAAAATCTCGTGGCACACCACCATTAAAGCCCCGCCCCGTGACGTCAGCGCGCAGCGTCACGCCGGGAGGGACGCACGAAAGTGAAAGTTTTTTCCCTCCCCCCTCAGTCCCTCGCTCGGAATTCAGCTCGTTTGGGGCATCGCTCTGGCTGCTCCCTCTCCCGCCGCGCAGGAGCGATGCCTCTCTCTGGCTCTCCCTCCGCGCAGGCTGAGGGAGGGAGGGAGGGGCGCGTGTGACCCGTCTCTGCTGGGAGACCAAACCCAGCGAGGCAGAGTCGCGCGGAGGCGCCCAGGCAGCGCTTGCCGGCTGCGAGGAGGAGCGCCAGGCAGCAGCAGGAGGCGCGGCCTCTCCTCGCCGCCGCCGCCCCGCCTCTCGCCACCCGACTCGCCCGCCTCCCTCCAGGCATCTCGCGGCACACCAGCCGATGTCTCACGGCACACTCGTGTGCCGCGGAACACCAGTTGGGAAACACTGATCTAGGCCACCCCCAGGTGTGGCAAATGAGGAGTGGGTATTAATTCTGCATAGCTAGGCTTATCCCAGCCCTTGACTTTCCATTACTCCTCCACATCTAATGGTGGTTCTGTGCATAACCAATAGCTTTAGTTGTGCAGTAACAGTGTTTTCTGTATAGCGTTTGCAAGCATCATTCACTTCTGAGAACCTTTTTATAGAGGAACCTTTGTTCTGTAAAATCGTAGCTTCGGTGCTAATTTTAGCTGCCGACTTCCACATTTATTTCTCCTCCCGTAATGTTCCTTTGGGGCCAAAATAATGTAATTAAAAAAGAAACCTGTCTAGATCTTAAATCCTCTTTGAAGTTGATCATTTCAGTCCGGTGATTGCTAATAAGCACTGGAGCTCTTAATGGCTGCATAGATTTCTGTTTGTTTCAGCACAGCAGGAACCTGATGCACATCTACAAACCAATGTGCAAAAAGATTAGGTTCGCACATTTGAATGTAGAAAGACCTCTGAATTCCTGCAGAAGATGATCTTACGACACACTTGAAATGTACCGATTTCAACAGTCCTAATAAATTCAATATCTTTTTTCTCCCCCTAGTATTTGACATGTTTGACTACTTCGAGATCTCAGACAGATAAACTTGCATTTGATGTGGGGCTACAAGAGAATGCAGCCGGTATGTATGTCCTCAAAGATTCATCCCCATGATCTCAGATATAAGATAATTTCAGGTTGTTTTTTTCAGTGGGGTTGAAAGCCTCATGAAACCCCTAAGGCAGGCTTCCTCAAACTCGGCCCTCCAGATGTTTTTGGGACTACAACTCCCATGATCCCTAGCTAGCAGGACCAGTGGTCAGGGATGATGGGAATTGTAGTCTCAAAACATCTGGAGGGCCAAGTTTGAGGAAGATTGCCCTAAGGAAACTCCTGATTTTGCTACCTGCCTGGAATGGTAAAAACGGAGGGTCTGTTTAGTAGTGTGAGAGGCCACAGTACATGGCTTGAACCTAGTGAGTCACAAGTTGTGCAGGCCTGCCCTGTGTTCTTCCACTTCTTAAGCATGATTCTGTAACAGAAGATCTTGAACTGCAGTTGTGGGAAGAAAGAAAAAAAAATAGGTGCGCATTAAGGGAAAAAATATCACTTTCATTAGGTATTGCTGCACACAGAGAAAGCGTTAGAGAAAACAAAAGCCTACTGTGTGTGAAAGTGTAATTATAGCCATTTTAAATATGTGTCACCCCCATGCAGCAAAAACATTTGATCAGATATAGGGTTCAGCCCTAAATACAGTTGCTCAGCTCTTGTAGGATATGCATTGATTTCAGGAGCTCACAGTTATGTTTCAGTTTGACAGTATAGATCTCATTCAGCCAGGAGCCCTAAATAGAATGGTCATGTGGTGAGAAGCCTCTGCAGGACTGTAGCAGCTATCACTTCTTTTCTTTTTTTATTAAATAATTTTTGTTCATTTTCAATAAAATCCTCCAATTAATGACAAATCCAATCCAATCATTCCAAATTACAATAATAATAATGCCACCAATTACGTTCTTTTATCACTTCTGATATTAAGTATAGCCATACCTCTTCTCAGCACTGCCACACAGCCACTCTCCATCTCCACAATCAGAGCAACTATTTGCTCCCCACCCAGATACGCACAGAGCAACAAACAGCTGGGAAGATTGGTACCCCCATCTCTCTTTCACCCTTGTGCCAGGTGCTTGGCACTGCCATAACAACAAGCCACTGCTGGGAACCTCTAGGAAATAAACTTTTCTTGTTAAGAGCATTGGCTTGGTGGCGGCGGTAGCAGCAGCAGCAGCAGCAGCAGCAGCAGGGAGGCAGGGCAAGAAGGGGTTGGTTATATGTCTCTGTTTAGAGTGGAACAGGGGCCATATCAATTTGGATTGCCTTGAACTAGACTGAGCTCATTATCAGTTTAGGAGACTTTTTCTGGACTTTGTTTTTTTAAAAAGTGACAAGAAAATGCATTGGAAAGTGTGGGGTAATAGTTCTTTGTTACAATGTCATATAACTTCCCTGCAAATTTTGTGCAAACCTATCTGGATGAATACTCAATAAATGGTCATTTGGAAGCGACCCATCTTCTGTACTATTGGAATCTTTTAGTTTTACAGTGGTACCTTGGGTTACATACGCTTCAGGTTACATACACTTCAGGTTACAGACTCTGCTAACACAGAAATATTACCTCAGGTTAAGAACTTTGCTTCAGGATAAGAACAGAAATTGTGCTCCGGCGGCACAGCGGCAGCAGGAGGCCCCATTAGCTAAAGTGGTGCTTCAGGTTAAGAAGAGTTTCAGGGTTAGAACAGACCTCCAGAATGAATTAAGTTCTTAACCAGAGGTACCACTGTATAAATATCCTAAGACTGTTGTTATAAAGTGACCTGATAAATGCCTATTGTTTATTGCATATTGGAGCTAACGTAAGCACTTTATACACATTGTAGGTGAGGCATGCTGGTGGACCATACATCCTGCTTCTAAACAAAGGTCTGAAGGAGAAAAGGTACGAATTGGAGACGATCTTATCCTGGTTAGTGTGTCCTCCGAAAGGTACCTGGTAAGCATATACAAATTCTCATGATAGCTTTAATGTGTGTCCATCTTGGCACTTTTCGTCCATGTCTCCCCCATTTTTCCAGCTCTGAACTGCATGTTTCCTGTGCATATGATTCTGTCCTCACAGAAATGTGGTCAGAGTGTTTCTCCTACAAAATATTTTCAAACAGATTTCCATTATGCTCACTGAGAATTTTGTTTTTCTTTTCCAGCATCTCTCTGTAGCATATGGAAACATACAGGTGGATGCTTCCTTTATGCAAACACTATGGAATGTGCATCCCACTTGTTCAGGAAGTAGCATTGAAGAAGGTTTGTTGAATTATGTTTATCCTGCCAGTTAAAATGACTGTTTTAATTTGTAACATTGCACAGTTTCCACTACTAAAAGCATGATTGCATCTGCTGAAGGGACGTGGGTGGTGCTGTGGTCTAAACCACTGAGCCTCTTGGGCTTGCCAATTGGAAGGTTGGCGGTTCGAATCCCTAAGACGGGGTGAGCTCCCGTTGCTCTGTCCCAGCTCCTGCCAACCTAGCAGTTCCAAAGCACACCAGTGCAAGTAGATAAATAGGTACCGCTACGGTGGAAAGGTAAATGGCATTTCCATGCACTCTGGTTTCCATCATGGTGTTCTGTTGCTCCAGAAGTGGTTTAGTCATGCTGGCCAGAAACGCCGGCTCCCTTGGCCTGAAAGCGAGATGAGTGCCGCAACCCCATAGTCGCCTTTGACTGGACTTAACCGTCTAGGGGTCCTTTACCTTTTACCTTTTTTACATTTGCTGAGTGGACCAGAATGGATATAGAATAGAGAGATGCTCTCTAGTATTTTCACTAAAGGGACCCCCATGTTGTAAAAATGTTTATCAGCATTTTAAAAGCCTCCTCCCCCTCCCCCCCTGCACGTGCACGCACGCACACACATTTTTAGTGAGGGACACTGAGGAGAGAACCAAGATGAGAGTGAAGGAAAGAGGACTCACACAAGAATGGAATCAGCCCCCCATGGAGGGAATTTAGCAGAAAATAAAAGACCCAGCTGGCACAGACTTCAGGCACGTCAGGTCTGGAGGGAGGGAAAACTCCCCCCATGGAAGAGGGGGTGAAAGGTTCAAAACACCTGTGAAGCCCAGTAGGAAGAGCCATCCTTTCCAGAGAATGTTTCCCAGCCTCACCCTCTAAGAGAAATTCACAGTTAGTCTAAATTTCAATTTTCTCTCTGTTTATGTAAACAAGAGCTTGGATTTTAGGACGATAAGAATCCTGGCATCTTTCTGTGAGAAGTGAATACTGAGAACACTTTCAAACCATTTTGTTTTCAGCATTTTAGTAGCACTAGACATGGTGGATATTTTAAATGTCCCAGTACTCCCATCCTATTATCTGAGCCATTTTTAACGCCAGCGCCGTTTTAAATATAACTTGAGTTGTGTGCAGGTGTAGATTTTCTGCACTTCTGGGTGAATCACTAACTAGTGATTGGGGAAAAGGAGTGTGGGTGGTGCACAATTGCTCCCAGCACTTTGCATGTCGCCATGTGACATTTAAATGATACTTTTTGATACCAGTGAATGAAAACAGGGAAAGAATGGAGAGACGAAAGAAATGCAAGCTAATTCACAGAAAGGTATCATTACTCAGCAACAAGACTTCATTAATGTCATAATTACGTTCAGTACAGAGGTTTCATAAGCCATCAGTCACATCCTGATAGCACATAAAAAACAACCCACTTGTACCTTTTTATCATAGTATGGCATTGCAGTGCCGATGAGAGTACTTGAGAACAGCTTTGTTTGGAGCAATTTCAATGTTGGCTTGCAGGAAGCACCATGGATATTCTTAGGGAGGGAGAGAAACCAAGAAATGTGCAAAAAAAACTAGACGGGAAGAGATCCTACTCTCTGATTGCTATGAAAAGTCCTGCTTTCATTTAATTTGGTACAGTGGTACCTCTGGTTAAGTACTTAATTTGTTCCGGAGGTCCGTTCTTAACCTGAAACTGTTCTTAACCTGAAGCACCACTTTAGCTAGTGGGGCCTCCTGCTGCCGCCGCGTGGCCGGAGCATGATTTCTGTTCTCATCCTGAAGCAAAGTTCTTAACCTGAGGTACTATTTCTGGGTTAGCGGGGTCTGTAACCTGAAGCATATGTAACCTGAAGCGTATGTAACCTGAGGTACCACTGTATATACATAGGGAAAATTCCCAATAGAACATTTTTTTTTTAAAAAAAAACCTCTAAAAAAGATACTCTATCCACAGTGCTGATACTTTATCAGTTTTTCTGCGTCCACATAGAAGAGTTTTATTTTAAGTGCATGAGCCTGCCCACACCATTCTAGAGCCCACACAAGGTTTTCTAATGGAGCCAACATGGTTTCTTACCTTTTGCAAACCTGCCAGCATGACTGGCTGGAGCTGATGGGAACTGTAGTCCACAACATCTGAAAGGCACCAGGTTGGCAAAGTCTGGCTTTGGGAAAACAGCCATACCCAGGAGCCAGGGGGAAAACAGCTATGAAAACCATGAGTCTTTGGCAGTTCAAAATCCCCTGATTGTTGATTTAAGTAGCATTAGGCTTGAATCCAGAATTATTTCAGCTATTTGGTGTTGAAATATGCAAGTGCCTAACACCTTCAAGTGGTATTTCCTATGTAATTGTCTTAAAATAAATATTAATTTGATTGTTATTCAACAAGTGAGTTTAGGACAGTTCATATAGAGATGATGATGAACAATTGCCCCCACCTCCCCCTACCCCCTGGAGATAAAATGCCTTCATTTTGTCTCTCTGTGTTAAATGAGTTGGAAAGTTGCCTTCCATTAAAATCTAAATCTATAGAACAGCCAGGTTGTTTACCCTTTCCCAAACAAATGTTACCACTGTGTAGTATTGATTTTTCTGTAAATGATTCCTCTTGTGAAAGGGGGTGACTTTACTTATCAATCATGCCTCCCCTGACACATTTCAGTAATTTGGATACTTATGCTATTATATGCTAACCTTTTCTTTTCCTGAAGAATTATTACTCTACAGTAAGAATAATTCTAGATGTTTTGGTTTTCGCTCATCTAACCTACTTGTCTTTTTCTGTGTGTGTTTTTTTAAGCGAGGCTTTTGTTCTAGAGAAAGAGAGTTTCCCTTCCATTTTATTCTCTAGCCCTAGTCAAGAACCAAACAAACCCATGGTTTAAAATTGGTTTCTTTAAAACAAATGATATTTAATACTAGCCACAGTTTCTTGGGTTGGGATTAGGGCTGAAGGAGACTGTTGTTCGGTCTGCATTTTCGAGTGAAGCAACCTAATTCACACTTTCCAGGCTAATACCAGGTGTAGAAAGTAACTATTCTTAGGATTTTGTTCTTCTCTGAATTTTGTGCTACAATTCTTGTCTCAAGGAGAATGCTAAAATGTGTCAAAATACATACAGTGGTACCTCGGGTTACATACGCTTCAGGTTACATACAGTTCAGGTTACAGACTCCACTAACCCAGAAATACTACCTCGGGTTAAGAACTTTGCTTCAGGATGAGAACAGAAATAGTGCAGTTGCGGCACAGCGGCAGCAGGAGGCCCCATTAGCTAAAGTGGTGCTTCAGGTTCAGAACAGACCTCCAGAACGAATTAAGTTATTAACCCGAGGTACCACTGTATTTAGGTTAAAATACTTTTAGAAATGCATATGTGGAGATAAAATATGAATTGGAATAGATAGTTTGTAATAATACATGGTTTTAAATAAGACTTATTAATGAACACATATGAATTTGAGATGGATCAATAATAATTATTCCATCTCTAAGTTGGGTGAAATGGCAGCTTGTGGTTAACTTTAATAAATAGAAATGGAAAACTTCCACACTCTTCCAAACAGTTGCACCAAGAAGAGCGAAGCTCATTGCAGCTTGTTCTCAACAGATTAAACAATGGTTTACTGTGACATTTGTACATCTCTAAGGTTGGCTGGTGTCTTCATCACTAAGGGGGGTGGGGGAATCTGAACCAGGAACTTCCCTGGTCACCCTTTTAGCCACTATGCTACACATTAAGATTTACATATCTGCTTCCAGATTTTAAGATTCCCAGGCACCTGTTACTTATTATTCTGCCAAAATTAATGAGGAATATTCTTCTTTTCTAGGATACTTACTCGGTGGGCATGTATTACGGTTGTTTCACGGCCATGATGAGTGTTTAACAATTCCATCTGCAGAACAGAATGATTCACCACACAAGTGAGTTATGATGTATATTTAATATACTTTCCATTTTAAATTTCGCACTGTTTTATTGCTGAAAATCCCAAAGTGCCTTCATAGAGAGGGAGAGGGTGAGCGGGGGGGGGGGGGGGGAGAGAGAGAGAGAGTGCTTGTTCAGCAGCACTCCAAAATATCTGCTGTTTTTGCCCAGCGCATGGAAAATGTGCCAGATTTTCACTGCAGTTATATCCTTGCAGTACTATTCAGGCTGGATGCAGAGAGAAAAAGGAAGAATTGTCATCATGCTGTAGGCATATTTACAACTCACTAGAAAGATAAGATGCTACGATTTTGTCCAGGTATAAGTTGCATTAAGGAACGTAAAAATGACTCACACCCCAAACACATTTGCTCAGTTGTAAATGCCATATTTTTCAAAGTTAAGAGCCTCGTTCTATCTCCAGGCAGGCATTGCTGCTATTGTATCTGTATCAGGACTGCTGCTAGACCAGCATACTTCCTAAGGGGAGAGAGAATGGAGACATTCTGCCATCATGCCCCTGAGTGTGGGGCTTTTAGGACTATTGAGATACATGCACCTGGTGCTAGAATAGAGATGCTGCTTTTGTAATGTTTCTTCTTTACAGTAGACATTAGTAACAGGTTTCAGTTTATTAGATTGTAGTCCTACCTCTTGCTAAACTTGGTTGCATGTTGCCTAGTCCAATAGGACATCTCCACAGTGCTTATGAACTTAACAGCGCTTACCTTCCTTTTTTTAGTTCCTATTTTGTTAATGGTGTTAATATTGTTTCTAAATGTCATATTGATTTGTAAATCATATAATAAAACTTTTGTTGTAATTGTGGATGTCTAGCTTATTTTTAGTTGCTGATTTGTTAACAGTGTTGTATAGTTTGCTCATTATATGATTTATGTTGTATTTGTGGTGTTCTATTACATTATTGTTATTTGTTTGTAAGCCGCTTTGAAACTCATTTGCATGAAAAGCAGCATAGAAATACAATCAAACAAATCAATCAATCAAATCACAACCATTAAGTGTAAACTCAATCTTTTCTTGCTTGAGGTAAATTATACCTACTGATTTCTAGCAGCTGTAGCTCAAATTTCTGCTTCCAGTGGTCTAACATACATATCCTTGGTATTAAAAGTATCAGAGTAGTGCCACATGATTTTTAATGCAGATACGTGTTTTAGGTAGGTAGGAGAGTATGAACAATGCGGTCCTACTGCTACCACTGCTAATGGTGACCCTTGATATATATTTTTCCTTTCTGTGCCCACAAATAGGGTGTAGAGGTTTGAGAGGCCACAAAACCACAACCCTTAAGAGTGCCCTCAGGCCTTTCTTTTGTTAGAGAGAACGTGACTTTGGCCTCTTGGGTTCACAAGTGGCTCTTCACAGATCATAGGGGTGCCTCAAGGACAATCTGCCTCTCCCTACTCCCTCCTTAAAAAAAAAAAGGTAAAAGACCCCTGACAGTTAAGTCCAATCGCGAACGACTCTGGGGTTGCAGCGCTCATCTCGCTTTACTGGCCGAGGGAGCCAGCATACAGCTTCCGGGTCATGTGGCCAGCATGACTAAGCCGCTTCTGGCAAACCAGAGCTGTGCACAGAAACGCCGTTCACCTTCCCACCGGGGCGGTACCTATTTATCTACTTGCACTTTGACGTGCTTTTGAACTGCTAGGTTGGCAGGAGCAGGGACCAAGCATCAGGAGCTCACCCCGTCACGGGGATTCGAACCGCCAACCTTCCAATCGGTAAGCCCTAGGCTTAGTGGTTTAGACCACAGCGCCACCCGCGTCCCCACTCCCTCCTACATATCAACTAACAATCTTCCTTGCTCAGTATTCATAACTGCCGTTTTTACTCTCACACAATTTTCATCTGCTTGATCCTTCTGTCCCCCTACCTCAGTGTTCTTGGCTGCTTATGAAGCAGAAACAGCTCGTCCCACACCTTTCTTTTTCCACTCCTGCAATTCTTCAGGACACCTGGGCTTAATTCCAGACAGCTGGTTGGGGAACAGAGCCAAACTGCCTCAGCATTTCTCCCAGACTCATCGCAGTCCCATTGATTCAACTGAAATTGGAATATAGGTGTCCATAAGTGAATGGGACATTTTGTAAAATCTATTTTAAAAAAAATAAAAATACCTTTTTTTGCAGGCGGTTGTTTTTTGAAGCAGGGGGAGCTGGTGTCCGTGCAAGGTCATTGTGGAGAGTTGAACCCCTTCGGATAAGGTAATTTAAACAAACAAAAAATGTATTACCTCTCTGCTAAAATAATTTGAAACAGAGCTTCTGTTGTTGGTTCTGTCTTGTTAAATGGCAGGGTTAAACACTTTCATGTTATTTACTGAATTGATATTTAATAATAAATGAAATCAGTATTACCATAAGGGTAAAAGTAGATAAACTATGAACAATAAGGCATTTCGGTTTTTGAATTAAGATCTAAGAAAAAGTGGGAAGGCAGGAGACATGCACAAGAAAAAAAATACATTTGAATTAATTTTCAACCGTGTAAATAGAGCAGGTGATATTGATTGTACAAGAGTGCCCCTGAGGAAGAACTCGGTTTGAAATGAGATTCAGCAGAGTTAAACATTTTTATTTTAGTGAGTTAAACATGCATTTAATTCTCTCATAGCAATCTGTGGGTGCTAAAACTGTGTAATTATCACTGGATCATGGCATAAATATCTTCATTCCGACTGACTCAGACCATGAAATTAATATTTTCAATCTATTTTTTAGCTGGAGTGGAAGTAACATCCGCTGGGGCCAGCCTTTTCGCCTTCGACATATTACAACGGGGCAGTTTTTGGCCCTGACTGAAGACCTGGGTCTTGTCTTGTTAGACAAAGAAAAAGCTGACACAAAATCAACTTCCTTTTGCTTTAGAGCATCAAAAGTAAGTGAGTTTTCTACATCAAATGGTTACAAAAATCTTCATATTTTATCTAAATAAATACTACCCCATAACCAAAAAGGCCATAATGCCAATGGTCAAAATTTACTGAGGGGAACTGGAAATCATAGGTGGGGGGAACTGGAAATCATAGGTGGGCGTGTTCAACCCCTCTCAGATTTGTTCTCCCTTTTCTCTTTAAATTGGGACATCACATCCCTATCTTTATAATCTTTGGGGTGGACCTTGCATTCACAGAGGCTTCCCACAGCCACATTGGTGGGTAGTGCCCAAAGGGATTTAAAAAACAGCTTTTGCTTTCTTACAAGAAATAATAAAAGTGTTGAAAGCTGACCAAAATAAAAATGGAAAGCACAAGACTTGATCTGCCTCTGTAATACACTGTTTGTAACAAGTGACGGCCCCTAATGGTGAACTGTAGACCTATCTGGCCAGCTCAGTGTCCTGCTTTTCTTCACGAACCTCCTGTGAAGGACTGAGGTGATAAATATCTATGATGTGCAACTGTAAGGCTTGCAGCATTGTTTACCTCACTGCCCAACATGGAGGTTAACGTCAAGAGGCAGAGGGACAAAGCAGCAGGGAGGTCAGCGTGATACGGGCACAGCTTTTGGCATATCAGATTTAAAATATGCTTTAAAGTATGTTTTATTGACTTCGTAATGAGGAGCCAATGTAATTGTACTCTGTGCCGAGTGGTCAGAAGAAGCAAAAAATCACTTAACTTTCAAAATGTGACATGGAAAATATTCCATTTCACTTCAGACAGAGTTTTGTAATCTTTGCAAATATTCTTAATATTTTTGTTCTGACTGCAAACATTCACACAGCAATCTCCAACAGCTTGCGATGGCATAGTATAACAGCATCCCTAAGGAATATAGTGAAATTTCATTTCATTTTATCTGAGCATGACAGTGTTATCTCCTTAGTCTTAAATTGACAATGAAATGTGACAGCTATAATCCACTCAAGTGAAAAAGAGAATCAAGACAACAATTATTAAATTGTCTTCTTTTGTAATGCATTTCTTTTTCCAGAAAAGCTTAATCTCCCCCTTTTTCCCCACTCACACAATTGCCTTTGGGTAGAATTGCCTTTGGGTTGTATCAAGTAACTGATGACATGTGTTGAAGGCAACTCACACAATGATCCCTCTTTCCCTCAGCTCAGCTTATGCAAGGTTCTTTTGGCCAGTCCACAATGTTCAGGAGTGGGGACCATGCCTCAAGAGAGGCTTTTCAGGGGCCACAGAGTGAGTGGAGGGGAAGATCAATTATGCAAGCTGTGTTCTACTCATGCAACCATTTAATTCAACCTTTTGATTGCAATTGAGCAAAAAGTAGCCGTGCCTTGGTCCAGTAGAAATCAATGGATCATTGACACACAAATAACTGCTTATGCCCTACTGATTTAAACAGGACTTGAACATCACAGTCTCTCCCTAGACTGCTCCCTTTAACTGCAGAGACCAGGAAAGAAAAGGGTTTTATTAAGTAATTCCTGTTCTTCAGAATGAATCATACGCTGAGGAAAAAATACTCTTGTTCCCACTGTTCAGTTCTATACTGCTAACATTAAATGGCTTTTAAATAACACCCAGCATGTTGCAGAAATGATTTCCATAGTTATAGTCACTTTTAGTTGTGTGTCAACTTGGGCAATTATCAATCAAATCTCTGAATGTCACATGACACTTGGGACACTGTGTTTCCTGCTTAATTCAGAAGTGTGTGACTGTCCTCCATACATTTCTAGTTCACAATCTAATCTAATGCATGCTTACTCCAATGTATTCTTCAGCAATGATAAAAAATGCACTTTGCCTTTTTATGCTTTCGTTTGTGAAGTTGTGAAATATCCTAGATTTTAAAATGCTTGTGCCTTCCAGATTATGTGTTCCTTATGTTCATCTAAGCCCCTCCTTGTTTTTACTTCTTCTGTGACATAAAGGAAAAACTGGATTCTGCTCACAAACGTGACATAGATGGCATGGGAGTTCCTGAAATAAAGTACGGTGATTCTGTTTGTTTTGTGCAACATGTAACCAGCACTTTGTGGCTCACTTACAAAGCACAGGATGCTAAAACAACTCGTTTAGGACCACTAAAAAGAAAGGTAAATATTGTATTGTGCTTTGTTTTCTTTTCTTTTCTAAGATACACTCATCCAAATTAAAGATGTTGAATGATGCCATAATTCTTTGGAGATAAGGATTGGAGAAACATAAGCCTTTAAGATGTGGTGAATATGTTCACCATTTTAATGTTTTGATAAGTGCTCCAGCAGCAAGGTGTCTGCGTGCATGAATGCCCAGGGACCCATGTGGCTGGA
Source organism: Podarcis liolepis (assembly GCF_965112155.1). Taxonomy (NCBI): domain Eukaryota; kingdom Metazoa; phylum Chordata; class Lepidosauria; order Squamata; family Lacertidae; genus Podarcis; species Podarcis liolepis. Next base: position 41,111,594 of record NC_139554.1, read on the forward strand.
TGCCCAAATGTGAGATGCAGGGAGTTCTCTTTGTGGTTCTGCTGCACTGTAGAGCTGTTACACAGCAGGGGATTTTGCAGGTGGAGCTTTCGGGTGCTGGGTCCACTTGTCTCCTAACATGCTTGTATTGATGTAGTATCTGTACTTGGCCTTCTGCGTGTTACTAGCATGGTGCCAGGATCAAAATATTTGATTTCAGTGCAATTTAAGTATGTGCCTCTGTGCATCAGCATGCACCCATGGGCTCCCTTCTGTAGAAATCCTTGACAAATGTTCAACGAATTGCATGTGCACAGCTGAGCCTTCCTAAAGAGTCCATGAGCAGCAGCTGCCTCGTTTCCTTCAGCATTGTAAGTTGGTTTTGAAACTGTGTTTGGAACTCCCACTCATTCCTCTCTTTCTTTTTACCAGAGGCGTTAGATCTTAAAATACCAAGTGGAAACAGGGAAAGAAAATGAAAAACAACTGAAATAGTATATTATTCTTTATTTTGTGGATGTATATGACTGTATCTCATTTTTAATTTACTGTAAATTTTGGAATGAAGATCGTAGGCTTTAGATCTAAGATACTGCCCTGATCAACATTTTGGCTACATTCGGACACTATACTCTCTGACTATGGTTTGGAATATCAGGAATGAGCCAACTTGCTCATGCCCAGATTAATAGGAAACTTCCCAGTCGGTAAAATAATTGTTTAGTGTGCTTTTTGATTTTTTGAAACTGTGGTTTGAAAAATCCCTCCAAACTAGGATTGTAAACAATGATTGGATGCTGGTTTAGAGGGATTTCTCAAGCCATTATTTACCTGTTTGGACATTACAATGAACTGAAGTTTAATAAATATGGAAATGTTGTATTAAGTCATTGCACAACAGGAAGATTCTCACAGCTTGTTTCCATTCCTCTAAGCCAGGCATGGCCAAACTTGGCCCTCTAGCTGTTTTGGGACTACAACTCCCATCATCCCTAGCTAACAGGACCAGTGGTCAGGGATGATGGGAACTGTAGTCCATGCCTGTTTGGCCATGCCTGCTCTAAGGCATGGAGAACGACTTAGTTTTTCTCAGTTTCCCCACTTTTCTCAACTAACCATTCCAACTTGCTATTTGGTTTTCAAGCTAAATATATTATCCGTATTATTTAATATCATATGGATGTTATATTGTATGAATCTGTATCAAGACTGGTACTAGTCATTTCCCATCCTCCCTCATAACATCAGTTTATCATTCCTTTGGCAAGGTACATTGCACTTAAGAGCATGAAGGACAAAATATGCTCACTGTGTCATTTTGATTATTATAGGTTATATTACACCAAGAAGGACACATGGATGATGGTCTCACATTACAACGGTGTCAACATGAAGAATCCCAGGCTGCTCGAATCATTCGCAACACAACAAGATTATTTAGTCAGTTTATAAGGTATAGCACACCATCTCAGCGGTAATGCTGTTCCACAGTGACATCTGCATAATTCTGTTTGCTCCTATTCATCTCTTGTTTCTTCTCTCTGTTTTCTTCCCACTCTGACTTTAGAACAGGGGTGATGAAACTTTTTGGCCCAGTGGGCCAGATCCTCATCGGTTCCACCCCATGGGACATCTTGGACAGATAGATGGGACAACCACCCCTGTAAATAATAATAATAATAATAATAATAATAATAATAATAATAATAATAAAAAATTTATTATTTGTACCCCGTCCATCTGGCTGGGTTTCCCCAGCCACTCTGGGCGGCTTCCATAGAAACCAAAAATACACTAAAATATCACACATTAAAAACTTCCCTGAACAGGGAATGATGTCATTGTGACATCAAATGATTGGCCGAGGTTTTGTCCTGCCCACCTGTCAAAAGTCCCTTAAGCAGCACTTCCTAAGCTCCACAACTAGGGTTGGCAAAACTGCTTTCGGCAGGGATGGATTGTGTGATTGAGCTGCCCATAGGGAAACTCTGTCATGCAGCCAATTCAGAAGGGTTGAACTGTTGAACAGTTACTGGTTGCTTTTTGCAGGAATTGACTGTGCCATCAAGTTCCTGTGGGGAACTTAGCCACACAGAGACTTAACACTTTTTTTTGCTTATTCTGCAAAGCACAATGTGTATCAATAGTGTTGTACAAACACTATAATAGTTACCCCAGCTTGAAGACTTTCAGTGTCTCTGTCCACAGATTTGAGTTACAAGTTACTTTGAAGTAGACAGAATTAAAAATAATAATGTGTGGCACCTTAAAAGTGAACAAACTGATTATGGTGTATAAACTTTCATGGATACATGACATGTAATCATAAATTCACTTGCATAGATTCACATGGCTGGGGCAGATATAGAGGAGTGGGGTCAGACTGGTAATTAAAACGCAAAAGGGACGGACAGTGGTCATTACTTTAAAGCTAAATAATTACAGTGAGCAAGACAGTGCTGCTAATAATACAAACATCCTGGCACTGGTAAGCTTATTAACACATGTAAGAGAGATGCTTTAGGCAATCTTTTTTCCATCCAAATGAATTGTGCTTGAGGGTCCATCCTTTTCACCATGCTATAAGCCATTTTGCCCCCTTGTCTTTGTATTTTGAATGTAATGATCCCTGTATAAATCACATTTTTCTGAAGGGTGGTGAGGTGCTTCACTGGTGCCTGAGTCTCTGGTCAACCATCCCATATGAATGTTACACTCTCCCTTTTTAGACTATCCATTTCTGGACCAGGTAGTACCTAATACTCTGGGTGAAAGTGGAGCTATACTTAAAAACTGAAACAATGTTATAATTATGATTGTTTTGGTTAGTACTGATCATGATTGATCCTAATTTACTTATATTGCCTATTGATTCTTAGTGGAAACAACAGAACTTCAACTCCTATCACTCTGCCTATTGAAGAGGTCCTGCAGACTCTGCAAGACTTGATAACATATTTTCTGCCTCCAGAAGAAGAGTTAGAACATGAAGATAAACAAAACAAGCTTCGTTCACTCAAGAACAGACAGAATCTATTCAAGGAAGAGGTTAGAAAAGCTTCAGAGTGTTTTTACTGCAATCCTGTCAAATGATCAAGTCATCTCTGCAGATCAACCAAGGCTTCAACAAGAATATCAGCTGTAGAAGCTGGAAAATACCCCAGGGGTTTTGGCCTCTGGGGACAGAGCATCCTACTACTTTTATTCACCCTTGCAGAGTTAAACACATAGTTCAGCTGTGGAATTCACTACCCCAAGTTGTAACGGTGGCCAGCAGCTTGGATGGCTTGAACAGGGGATTATACAGATTCATGGAGAATAGGACTATAGATGGCTGCTGGCCATGGTGTCTGCATACTACCTGCAGTTTCAAAGATAGTAAGCCTCTGAATACCAGTTGCTGGGGAAATAAGTGTGGAGAGTGCTGTTGTGCTCATGTCCTACTTGTGAGGCACCTGGTTGGCCACTGTGAGAACAGAACGCTTGACTAGATGGGCATTTTGCTTGATCCAGCAGGGATCTTACTATATCCTTAGAGGAAAATGCTCACTCTGATTCTAAATCTCAACAGAAAGACCTGGAACCGATATAGTAATTCCTCTTTCCACTGATGTCAATGGGAGGGACAATTAACAAAGCAAAACGGAGGCACACAAAAAGGGAGAGCGCTTCTGCCCAACACCATCTAAGGTTAAAGTGTTTTATTTAACATAAATTCTTAATATGCCTCATTACTTATTTGTTCTGAGATTTCTAATAGTTCAGCAAAAAGGTACTTTATAAATTTAGGGTGTCTGAAAATACTTAACTTACAGAATTTGTTGTTGTTTGGTCGTGTCCAACTCTTCGTGACCCCACAGTGGAATATTGACCTTTAAATAGTGATTAGCAAGATTTTTTTATTTAAAAAAATTGTGTTGGGTAGAGTCCATTTATAGTTCAGAATAACCAATATGGAAATCATAAAAAGGTGGTTGGTCATGCTCCATCTGTCACGTAGGATGTGATCATCATAGACACAATGGACCTCTTTCAACGTCCTCCTCCCTGTCTTGGCAGCCCTTCACTGCTCATTTGTACTGCTTAGAATGCCCCTGGCCATTACCCAGAAGAACCAAGCATGGTTACTACAGAGCAATGAAATAATCTTTCTCCTTATGTTCAGGCTGCTCATTTTCTAAGGACTCATCTACACTTCCATTTATCCCTTGGCTTTCCCCCAGGAAAACCCACGGTTTAGCACTGAATCAGAACAAACAGCCACCAGCTTTTCTATGGATTTGTTCTGATTTAGTGCTAAACAGTGGGCTTTCCAGGGGGAAATGGTAGGGCAAAGGCAAAACTGCTTGGACCCATGCTTTCTAGGTACAGGACAAGGGGAAATGTGGATGAGCTCTCAGCCTGGGAGCATGAAACAGGGCCATTATATGTCACTGCATACAAGGAATAGGCCAGTGGAGGCCAAATGAGACACTGGCTACATCCCCACCAGTCTTTTAAAACACTATTATACCATTACTGGGAAATTCTGGGAACTTGTAGTTCATTAAGGGTGATGACCTCACAGAGCTACAATTCCCAGCACCCTAACAAACTGTAGTTACCAGAATTCTCTATGACTGTTAACACGGTATAATAATATTTTTAAAATGTATGGTGTGGATGTCAAAGATCTGTGATCTGACCCTCTGGCATCTTTTTCTTTGCTGAAAATCAGCCATGTGTGGATGATTAGCTGTTCCTCCTGCAGTCTTTCCTTTATTTAACACGCACTGAGCTGCCATTAGCAATATAGGAAAGATTATATGTGGCACTATAAATGGCATACACAAGTCTTCCCAATTCAGGTCACCGTTGGGTATGTTACTTTGGGAAAGGAAAGAATCATATATACCCAGTAATTTTTTTAAGCTCCATATTGTACTTGAAATGCATTTTAAACACGAAGGAATAAATTTCTGCATGTGCACACATATTTTTTTATCTGATGTCTTTACAGGGGATGCTGGCACTGGTCTTGAACTGCATTGATCGTTTAAACGTCTACTATAGCACTGCTCACTTTACAGGGATTGGTAGAGAAGAAAATGGTGCGGCATGGAAAGAAATTCTGAACCTTCTTTACAAATTGTTAGGTGAGTTCTGCAGCTGGAGAGAGAGAGAGAGAGAGAAAGAAAGAAAGAAAGAGTGCTGCTTGTGGACTTCCCATAATAATTTAGTTGGCTAGTATGGGACACAGGCTGTCTCATTAGATGGGTCTGATCCATCAGGGGTCTTAATTTCCCCTATCAACAAATAACCTACGTATATTATTTACTTTATGTTGATGTATGCTATATGGCGCAGAGGCGCTAACTGACAGTTTGATACAAATACATTCAACGCAATATGAAGAGCTTCATAATCTTCATTTCAGAAATGGCCCACAATCTTGTTTCTCAGATCCTAATTATTCTAACATGTAATTAAAGATATTGTAATGTAGATTTGCATCTCGAAGAGCCTGTTCCACAAACCACTGGGCTATTCCTACATTTTATTGGGAAAGCGTCCCTTTCTTGTAAGATTCCAAAAGAATTAACCTGTCTATATAGAGAGTCAAGGAAGGGAGATGAAAACAACTGAAGGCTCCTGCACCCAAATTATAAGAAAACCCACAAGACCATAATGGTGTGTGCCTGCTCATTAGAAAATCAAAAACACTTAATGCCCTGTTTCCACTTTAATTCTGGTGATATTTTCCTGGGCAGTACTGCCACCATCCTCACACTGAAGTTTTCCATCGGTCGTGGCTATGAGAGATAGCAGACTATTGTGGAGCAGTGATTAAGTTCCCTTGTTTATCTCAGCCTTCTGAAGACTACTGATCTTTCCATGTACAGATGCTGCTGCTGCAGAATAATAATTATGTATTCTATAGTGCCTTTAAATTAGTGGGTGGACTTAAGGGCCACTTTTCAGCATTCTGTCAGCCTCCCTGCAGCTGTGGAAAATCCTCCCACTAGGATATGTGAGAAAATTAGAGGCAGCTTTAGAAGTGTCCTCTCCCCATCATAGCAAAGATCTTGGCTTTATTTAAACTGTTAATTAGTACTGGTTGTGTGTGTGTGTGTGTGTGTGTGTGTGTGTGATAAACTATTATCTATAAGGCTATGAAATATAGCGGTGAAAAATAACGTAGCTGTACTGGATCAGTGCTGCGGCCCAGTCTCCCTCACTGAGAAGTCCCTTTCCCACTTAATCTAAAAATACATTTGTAATGCCAACAGCAATTTCAAAAATTGCTGTTATTCTTGCTATTTATTGAGGACTGGAAGAGATTACAGTGTTTTCTGTTATCAATGTTTATATGAAAATTGTGCATTAGACATCAGGCAATGTAAGCAGTATATAAGTATGTTTAGTTTGTCAGATCTATAAGTGATGGCTCAATGATATCAAATGGTTATCCAGTGTCAGTAACTTTTGATACCTACTGGGACTTTAATATTGGAATGCTCCAATAAACCGTTACAAATTCCTTGTCCACTTAGGCCCATACTCACTGAACTCAGTGGAGCTTATATGCCCACAGCATTGTTCTATAAGTCATGTTAATTATAACTGGTTAGGTAGTGAAATATCTGCAGGCATTTGGTAGAGAGATGACAGTCTTTTTTTTTAATACCTCTAAAGCATTTCAACTCAGAATTGACCATTCATCTCACATTTTTCTTTCAGCTGCTCTCATTCGTGGTAACAGAAATAATTGTGCTCAGTTTTCAAATAATCTTGATTGGCTAATTAGTAAATTAGATAGACTAGAATCTTCCTCAGGTAAGATGTTTTATTTTATATAAATCAGCTATCAGTTTTAATGTGTGTATACAGTCTACAGGCCATTTTTACAATGTCTATAGAGTATCATACATGCTTCAGATAATCTGCTATTGACTCAGAGTGGTTTCATACAGATAATATATTTCAATAGGATACTTTTCTGCCCCTCCCTGCTCTACTCATACCTGTGACTTGCCAATGTGCTATTATTTCTCCTGATAGCCTCTGAAAAGACCACTGGCGACTCTGACTGTATTTAAAGATATTGGTTTCAATTGTACTGAGTATTTATTAGCTAATCTACAATTCTACGTAGAAAATGTGAATTAATAAATATCTGTGGTTACATACTCATTCAACATATTTAAATAGCAAGGTTATATGCTTCTTAAAAGTAGACATTTTATTATGTTTTCTGAAGTGCAAAATGCAACCCGTATTAATGGATCAGTTTCAAAAGCGGCCTCCAATTTAACCTTGTTCTTCATTTATGGCTTTGCTGCTTTCTGATAAAGACACTGTTTTAACAGAAGTATTTATATTTTCCCTATATTGTGTGTTTAGTAATTTATTGCTTTTTGAAAATTGAGAGCTAAGTTAAATACTTTTTCTTGTCCCCAAAGCCTATTTCAGTAACTTCATTCTTTATAGGCTAGAAAGATAATAGACTAAGAATGTGGAGGTATTTTCTTCCTTTGCCTTAAGATGTTATTTTCTTCAGTCTTTGAATTTTGTTCAGTACACTGTCTCCTTAAGATGTTAAGATGATGTGTGTGCCTGTGGCATTCATACAGGTATTTTGGAGGTGTTGCACTGCATCCTGATTGAAAGCCCAGAGGCTTTAAATTTGATAGAAGAAGGCCATATCAAGTCTATCATCTCGCTGCTGGATAAGCATGGGCGCAACCATAAGGTATGCTTGGCAAATGCAAGATGTGTCATTAACCTGCAGACGAAACACATGGGTCTTTGTAATATCTCCCGTATATTGTGTTAAAAAAAGAAGCAACCACATAATGAAAACCTGTATGTTTGCAAACAAAGTACAAGTGTGAATTCAAAATCTAGATATGTTTCTCTGTTTATGCTAAACCTTAATTCCTTAGATAATGTTCTAGTGCACTACAAGAAAACACTGAGCCAATGCAGACATAACGCTCTCCTATCTACATTCTGGTTTCAGGGGATGTGTGCTGATTGCCACGGTTACAGTCCCTGGATTATTACAGCCATGGGAGCAAATCCCTTTGCCCATCACAAATGTTAAGCAGTTTGTAGACACCTTCAGCCAAGGACTTGAAATTCAGTACAAAACCACACTTCAGTTCCTGATTTAAGTGAAAATCCTGTTCACTTTTAGTTATTGCCTGTGCTAATGAACTATTCTACTACAGTTAAGTGGAAGAAATAATTTTCTGTAGGGAAGGGAGACCCAAGAGGAGAGGGCACACATTTGTGGATTTGATACCTGATTAATAAATGAGTGTTAAAAAAAAACCCATTGTGTCTGCACTGGCTTTTATATGGTCATTTTTACGCCACGTGCTCTGTGAGCCACATGCAGCACCTGGAGCCTCTTCATCCACTGGCTCGTTTCCACTTCCAGGTCATGCCCACTTTCCTCATCCCTGCACCCACACGCTCCACAGCCACATTTCCTCCACTTCAACCACCAGGATGAGTTTGGAAGCTTTCACTTCCCCTTTGATTAATCACAGCTTGTCATTTTGTCTAAAAGCAGCAAATGAAATGCTCAGCTGGATTTAATCAACACAGAAACCATTTTTTCAGTGGAGGGGAAGTGGAGCACGTGAGCCAGTGTGGTGTAGTGGTTAAGAGCAGTGGACTCGTAATCTGGTGAACTGGGTTCGCGTTTCCGCTCCTCCACATGCAGCTGCTGGGTGACCTTGGGCTAGTCACACTTCTCTGAAGTCTCTCAGCCCCACTCACCTCACAGAGTGTTTGTTGTGGGGGAGGAAGGGAAAGGAGAATGTTAGCTGCTTTGAGACTCCTTCGGGTAGTGATAAAGCGGGATATCAAATCCAAACTCTTCTTCTTCTTCTTCCTTCATGACATGGTATACCATGGTTTATTTTGATGTTCAAAGTGGCCGATTGTTTCAGATTGTTTCCCTTAGAATTAAAATTATAAGTTATAAGACCTTGAGCCAGTGTTGTGTCGTGTACTGAATGTAGCAAGGCTAGCTTCTAATAATGTCTTCCAGGTTCTCGATGTGCTTTGTTCTCTTTGTCTTTGTAATGGAGTAGCGGTGCGCGCTAATCAGAACTTAATCTGTGACAATCTTCTTCCTCGAAGAGATCTGCTCTTGCAAACACGGCTTGTGAATGATGTGACAAGGTAGGATCAGTGGTATGTGATTGTGTGTTCTTTATTAGATTTTACCTAATGAAAGGTCTCTATAACAGTCCCAGCCTTCTTGTTGTCTTGCACTCTCCTGGTAAGAGGCATCGGCAATGCCTATGTGTGTCAGGGATCATCTCACCATGCCAACTGTTCCTAATGTGCAGTGTGATCCTGAGCATGTTTTCACAGCTCAAAGGGATTTTCCCCTGTATGAATGACACATAGTCCAATGATGTGACATATGAGACTACCACCTTGCTGAAGCTGTACAAGTCTGTGTCTGGTCAGTGGCTGGATGAGTGCCTGCCTGGGAACCAATATATATATTGCTTTGGGTTCCATGATGGAAGGTGGGTTATCCTGTAAGTCTACAGTATATAGTAATTTAGTAATACAGTATACAGTATTTTTGGGACGTGGGTGGTGCTGTGGGTTATACCACAGAGCCTAGGACTTGCCGATCAGAAGGTCGGCGGTTCGAATCCCTGTGATGGGGTGAGCTCCCGTTGCTCGGTCCCTGCTCTTGCCAACCTAGCAGTTCGAAAGCACCTCAAAGTGCAAGTAGATAAATAGGTACGCTCCGGTGGGAAGGTAAACGGCGTTTCCGTGCGCTGCTCTGGTTCGCCAGAAGTGGCTTAGTCATGCTGGCCACATGACCCGGAAGCTGTACACCGGCTCCCTCGGCCAGTAAAGCGAGATGAGCACTGCAACCCCAGGGTCGGTCACGACTGGACCTAATGGTCAGGGGTCCCTTTACCTTTATACAGTATTTAGTATACACTAAATATTTAAGTGTACCACAGCAGCCTCTGATTTCTTTGTACTCTTATCTCAGTGGATCAGGGTCACTTATGTTGTATCCTGACAATGACACTTTAAGAAAGAGGAAGCTAAGAAATGGTGACTTGACTAAAACTATCCAGTGAACATGATGTTGGGGCAGGTATTTGATCATGGGCCTGGTGAATACAAAACCAGCATTATATCAGCTGCACCACATTGTCTTCTGCATTTTTCAAACGTTTAGTTGAGTACCCCAAGCACAAAACTGCTTACCCTGCGAACAACGATATTATTATTAAAATTATGTGCATTACCAAAAGCTTTCATTTTGCTATTTTCTGTGTCTGTCTGTTGCCTGTTGGGTAACTCTGAAGCAGTTTTTTCTTATATGATTTCTCTACTATTTTTAATTTAATCTGGATAAATATACTATTCATAATTATTAAGGTTTTCCCCAATGTGGGAGTCCAAAGGTGACATAATACTGTGCATTTTACACACTCTTTGTTCTCTGTTCTCTTTTAGCATGAGGCCAAACATATTTCTTGGAATTGCTGATGGCTCAGCACAATATAAGAAATGGTACTTTGAACTAATAATTGATCAAGTAGATCCATTTTTGACGGCAAAACCTACACATCTACGGGTTGGCTGGGCCTCAGCTTTAGGCTATGCTCCTTATCCTGGAGGTGGGGAAGGATGGGGAGGCAACGGTGTTGGTGATGACCTATACTCATATGGCTTTGATGGACTTCATCTATGGTCTGGTGAGAACTAACTTAAAACTCTGAACAGGAGCAAGCAATGTTAATGTTCTCAAAGTAGGGAGTTTTTTTTTAATGAAACATGTTGGCCCTCTTAAAATCACCTCTTTAGCTCTTCAAATGCCAAGTGCTGAGCAATAGATTAATGCTGGCATTAAGCTAGCAGCAGGCCCAAAAGAATTAAAGTGATATCCAATGTCAGTTCATTGATTTAAATTGGTCCACTCAGAATATGACCTGAACATTGGATGTGGAGCCTTTAAAATGTGTTAGGCTAGATTTTTTTCCTTTTGTTTTGTTTTACTCAAGAGCTGTGCTTACATTCCACATGCAAACCCAATTTAAATTCAGGGGAGTTGTATAGGAGAACTCCTTTGTTGTGTTAAATCAAATGGAAAATTGAGCATTTTAAAAGTGCATGCTATTTGAAATTGAATAACAGGAAGGGAGATAATGAGTTTTCTTTGTATAAGACTGTGCTCTCCAAGCCGTAATTCAAAAATACATTTTTTGCTTTTGCTATAATTAGTAACATTCATGCAAGCAGAAGAATATATTTGATATATAGCCTCAATTTAGAAAGATTTCAAAAATCCCTGTAAAAGATTATGGGACGTAGACAATACAGAATGAAGTGGCATTATACTGAAGTTTTGAAATTCTTGTATGAATAGAAATATACTATTCATGCCTGATGAGGATGTTCAATGCATATTACTGAAACGTTAATACTCTTTTTCTTACAATTAGTTGAAGTCTTATTTATATGCTATGTTTTGTTACAGAAAAGCTCTTTCCGCAAGAGCACCATGATCTATACTTATTTATTAAATTTCTATACTGTGCTTCATTTCAACATCTCACATTGGTTTTTACAAGAAAAGCTATGCAATAATAAAAATACAGTAACCTCCCGCAAATCATTTATAAAATAAACAGAATAAAAAAGGAGGTGGGTGGAGCAGCAGGGATGAGAACTGTGAAGGGCTGAAGAAGAACGATTATTGTTCTTTGACAAATAATGGAATAAGGCAAGAACAGAAGATAAAAGAATTACTTGAACTACATCAAGTGTGTACATGTCAGAATGTGTAGGCCAAAATAGGAGGACATAATTTCCAGCTGTGGATGTTTGCTTTGTTTAAGCATTGTTCTCCAATTTATGAGCTTTGATCATACATCTCATTTGTTTGCCTATTAAATTAGAAGCATATGAAGGAGAAATGAAGGAGCAAGGTCATTTGGCGAAGTTCTTTTATTTTAAGCAAGGTTATATTTTGAGTTCGGAAGAAAACAATGAGCTTTGAAATGCCACCCAAAAAAATCACATAACTCTTTGCAAATATAGTTTCAAAGTCAAAAACTTGTCTTTCTGTGAATGCCTGCTTATTAGGTCGAGTGCCCAGAGCGGTGGCATCTGTCAATCAACATTTGCTAGCATCTGAGGACGTGGTCAGCTGCTGCCTGGATTTAGGGGCACCCAGCATTTCTTTCCGCATTAATGGGCAGCCTGTGCAAGGAATGTTTGAGAACTTCAACACGGATGGACTTTTTTTCCCTGTGGTGAGCTTCTCAGCTGGTGTCAAGTAAGTAGACCCTTCTTTCAGATAAACAGTTTGTGTTTTGCCAAGTTGTTTTGTTGAATGCTGCCAAATGTGGTCATGGCATCCTTCTCCCGAGGTCCTTTGCAGCTGTCAGTCCTGAAGAGAAAAACAATTTTATGTTGAAACCCTGACTCATAGATAATGGACAATGAAATATAGAGTCTTTGACACCTCTTGTCTTTGGTTTGAACTCTTCCCAGGTTGGCACTGAGCGAAGCCACTTTTATTTAATGATTTCTTTTCCTCCCATGACCTATGTGGAATGATTTAGGTCTCTGTCATTTATCAATGGATAAGTGTCTACACATAGCACCACACTTGGCATTAACTGAGATCTTTGTTGGCAGCAGCAACAAGAGGTCATGCTCTCGTCTCACCTAAAAATATTTAAGGAACAATGATGAATCAGTATGACTTATACTTCACTGCTCAGTTGCATAAAACAATACAGAGGTGTTGACTTGGTACCTTTTCCAAGCTCTAATGCAATTTTTATATAATAATCATTTCAAAAATCCCTCCTTTTTTTTACAGCTACTTACTAAACCAGTGATAGTCAAGGTAGTAACCTCCAGCTATTGTTTGTTTGTAACTCCCATCAGCCCTAGTGAGCATAGCCATTGGTCTGAGAGTTGTATTGGATAGGAGTTGTAGCCCAACAACATCTGGAGGGCACAATGTTACCTACCCTTGCTCTGAACAGTTTGGGACAATGATATCTGAAGACTAGCTTCTCCCAAATGGACCTGTTCACACACTTCAGTCTTCAGAGAAGACTGTACGTCCCATCTACAGCTGAGATCTGATTGGTGGGTTTGATGGACAGGGCTTTCTTGATAGTGGCACCCAAGTTATGGACAATATTGCCCTAAGAATTTTGTCTGGTCCCTCCTCTGTATGTCTTCAGGTGCAAATTAAAAATGTGTTTCTTCAGATTGACTTTAGATTTCAGGGAGTTCATTATTTACTTGCAATGCTTTAATATTCAATTATCTTCCTGCTCTTGTATATGATATTTTCCTCTGTATCTTTGCTCTGTTACTGCCAATATTCATAAAAGTTTTCTTGAGGTGCTTTGCCATTTTGGGGCCTCCATTGTGGAGCTGAAAGGCAGGATAATTAATTAATATGTGACTATTAATAAATAAATAGTCACATACACTAGAATCTGCATGAAAGGGAAACTAAGAGATGAATCAAAACATTTTGGGGGAAATTAGAAGACAGAGAAGACTTCCTGCATTTGTAGATCATCTCTGAGGTAAACCTAGAAGAAACTGAATCCCAGAAGCACAGGGGAGTGAAGAACATTTCAAAGGATTGGGGTAAATCATTTTGTTGACTCTTCATCTACTAAGTAGTTAGGCAGACAGTCTGTGACTCTCGGTGACAAACAAATATATGAATCAGCCCAAGGATTCTTTCATGTGCCAGCAAAGTCTGTATGTGATGGCTTTGCCACTTCATTTCCACCTTAGAAACCATTTGTCTGAATCAACTCAAGGAAAAAAAATCTCCAGCATTATTCAGCAAATCATACCTACTATGGTAACTGTTAAGATCTTCATATATGTGTTACTTCAACCAAATGGCTTTATACAGGAAAATGAAGTAGTAAAACTTGCTACTGGTAAACTATATATCTCAAAAATAAATGTATGAAGCCTGAGTAATATGCTCAAGTTCCCATGTGGGTGATTATTTGAAACCCAGCCACAGCTAAAATGAGTCAAGCAGTACCTTGAGGCTCTTTCCCCATGCCGTTTAACCATTTCAACCACAGTGGGATAAGCTACCAAAAACAGGATTTGCAGTGATATGGCCTAAAATTGTCAGATTTTCTTGAAGGGCTTGAATGTGTGTATGGATTAAATGAGACCTGAAAACCTACAATTGTAAACAACTACTTGCCTATGGCAAATAAGATGCGCCTCCATGTGAGCAAAGAGGAATTTGTTTTTTTGTAAAGAACTGGAACTTCCTTTCATTATTTTCATGCGTGGAAGATTATTTTCACTATCCAAAGGCAGGTGAGTAAAAAATGGTAGACTTCTTTTCAAGGTTGTCTGAAAAGTGAACATGCAGAGCAATACTAAGCATGCTTACTCAGGAGTTAGACTTACTATGTTAAATGGGGCTTAATTCCTAGTAAGTGTGTTTTAAATAAACCACAGATTTGCAAATCTGTTTGAAATAGGTTAGAAAACAGTTTAAAAGTACAAGATTATGCAAATCCTCCTGAAAAGAGGAATATTGAATATTGTGCTGTAAGTAAGGATTCTTTGAAGATAATTCAAAAGTTGTTACTAGTGCAGAATTTGGATGCCAGAATGCTTACAGGCACAACTGAGAGGGCTTATGTAACACATATTGTGATAGAACTGCACTGATTACCTGTTTTATAGCGTTTTATAAAATTATGCAGAAACATTTTTCTTCCTTTCTCATAACACTAAGATTTATGGTCACCTGATGAAACTGAATATTGGAAGATTCAGGACAGATAGAGTACTTATTCACATACTGGATAGTTACAACTATGGACTGGCTTCCACAGGAGACAATTTCATGGGGGTGGAGAGGGAAGAAAGCCCTGTCACACAATCTGAAGTCTTTCCACGAGGCTTCCACTGATGGCACTCACTTGTTGAATCCCTACCTCACAAAGCAGAACATAATTCTGAAAACATAAAAATCCTGTCTCAGTCATAAATGTATTTTGTGATGATGAAGTTGTATATTGAATTGTGTTGAAAAGGAGTTGAGTTACATCATAATATAAGTACTGTAAAGGTATGTTCAATTTCCTTAGATACCATTAAGTCTCACATATAAAACAAAGAAGGTTCTTAATATTTGAAGCACATCTGCCTGAGAATATATAAATTTGAATATAAATGCATTGATTGCAGAGGTACAGACCCAAGGCTAAAATGAAATTAGTGCTAGCAGATTCCTCTGCTTCTTGCTAAGAGAGGGTTCATGAAGCTCAAGGGTCCAGATGTGTTGACATGAAAAGTCAACATCTTTGAAATAAATGGCTGGTGCTCTTTGTAATTGAACAGGTGGTATGTTAAATAGTGCTGCTGCAGGGGCTGCCTGTGTCTGAAAACTCACACTGTCACAGAAAAAACAATATTAGGCATTTGACATATTCCTGAAACTCATCCTAGGAAAATTATGTAAAATGGCTAGGGATGTCATTGCAGCTGCTCAGGCAGTTGGAGAAAAGGCCTAACAAAATGTGTTGAAATGAATGTTATTATAATTTGTGTCAGTTCAGCAGTGAACTGATATTCTATATTAGTTAAATATTGTGTCTAACTATTTGAATAAATGTTGACTCAGCAGTCTTGTACTTCTCAAATGAACTTGTAGTTGATGAGGACATGTCAGTGTCAGAACCTCTGCTCACTTTGCATCTGCTCCATTATTGCTGATTGAAAGAAAATAGTACAGTACTGTAGAGCCAGAATGGGGAATCTGGTTGTTGTACCATCCCTCCCACTGTCCAGCCACCGCTGTGACCGAGCTGGTGGAGGCAGTTTCTGGTTTGTGTTAGAGAATCCCAAGACTGGATCTGGAGGACTTCAATATCCATGTTGATGCTGACTTGTCTGGGCCAGTTCAAGAGCTCATGGATGCCCTGAAAACCATCCAACACATTCTGTAGATCAGTGTTTCCCAACCTTTTTTGGGCAAAGGCACACTTGTTTCATGAAAAAAATCTCGAGGCACACCACCATTACAGCCCCGTGACGTCAGCGCGCAGCGTCACGCCGGGAGGGACATGAATTGCTAGCAAATTACATAATCACCTCCTTGAGGGCTGGCTCATCTTCTCCGAAGGCAGAACCCCATTAATTAACAGCACAGACTCACACCATAGCCAAGACGAGGGGGGAAAACCTCAGTCATGCACAGTCATGCACATGTGGGGGCTAAATGAGGACGAAGACCGGGCAGAGAGCAGGGTTCAAATCACCCCACCTGGCCAGGACAATCCCTGGGTGCTCCCTTGGGCCACTCGCCTGACCCACCTCGCAGGGCTGTTGTTGCGAGGATAACACGGGGAGAACCACGCGCGCCCCCGGGAGCTCCTTGGAGGAGAAAGTGGGCGATGAATGCAATGCACGAAATATATGAGAGGCGACCAGGTTTTGCAGGTGAGGGGCCCCTGCCAGCCTCCGCTTCCAACACCCGGCGCAACGACGCCGAAGTTTCCCCCCGGGCTCGGCTCGGGGAGCAGCGCTGCTCCCCCCCGGCTCCCCTTCGCCCTCCCGGCTCTCTCTGCCGCCCACTGGGGACCCCCCTCACCTGCCAAGTCCGGAGCGCCGGTGGAAGTTGCATGCATGCATGCAGGGCGCTGCGTTGCCATTGCATTGCACTGCACTCCATGCAATGCATGC
Organism: Podarcis liolepis; assembly: GCF_965112155.1. Classification (NCBI taxonomy): domain Eukaryota; kingdom Metazoa; phylum Chordata; class Lepidosauria; order Squamata; family Lacertidae; genus Podarcis; species Podarcis liolepis. Next base: position 41,128,316 of record NC_139554.1, read on the forward strand.
ACGCATGCATTGCCTTGCACGCCCGCCAAGGGGTCTCCCCGCGGTCCGATGCGTCCCCTCCGGCGCGGATGCAGCATTGCAAAAATAAACCCCCCCCCGACGCAGCCCTACCTGGGGGGCAGCCTCCGCCGCTCCGCCTCCGCGGGGATCCCCGGGCTCCATCCTGCCGCCTGATCTCCACGGGGGCGCAGGCAGGCTGCGCGGGGTCTGCGCGGAAGAGCCCCTGCCCGCCCGGCCGCCGCCGCTGCGCTCATTCCATGGCCGGGAGAAGAGCGATTCAAACAAAACGCCCGGCCCGCCAGGCCACGCTGGGAAACGTAGTTCGTGCACCCCGCGCAGGCGCGGAGCCCAAGGGCGAGGGGACTACGGATCCCGGCAGCCCCCGCGCCGGGGACGGAGGGGGAGAGGCCGGGTGCAGGGATGGAGGGACGGGTGGGCGAGCAAGTGAGTGAGTGGCAGCCGCCAAGCCTTGGCCGAGAGCCAGGAAGGGCCTCCCCGGAGGAGGAGGAGGAGGAGGGAGGCGCAGAGCGGGAGGGAGGGAGGGAACCCCAGGGGTCATCTAGTGACGGCGCCCCAATCGAAAATTTGACTTTAAAAAAAAAATCTTTCGAATTTTTAAATTTTTCCCGCGGCACACCAGGCAACATCTCGCGGCACACTAGTGTGCCGCGGAACAGTGGTTGGGAAACACTGCTGTAGATCATACCCTAGATCTGGTTTTCACTTCAGACATTATGAAGGACCCAGTTGTATATTGCCCATTGTCATGGAAGGATTACTCCCTGGTGAGCTTTGGATTGGCTGTGACTGACACCCACCCACACGTGTGTGTGTGTGTGTGTGTGTGTGTGTGTGTGTGTGTGTGTGTTGGTTGGTTAGATTGATCCACCCCCAGAGACTGATGAAATCCAAGGTATTTCTGGATACTCTGGGGTATTTTCCAAGCAGCATAATGGGTGCTACTGTTGAAGCCCTAGTTTCACTTTGGAGTATTGAAATGCAAAGGGCAATTGACTCGGTCATTTGTAAGTGGCCTTTCCAGCCACGGGGAGTCTGGAAAGCTCATTTGTTTACTGAGCAGCTCCAGACAGTGAAGCAGGCTGGCCATCATTTAGAGTGCACGGGTTATAAGTCCCAGTGCAGGAATAGAAATAGGAATGCATAGCTCAGGCATAGGCAAACTCAGCCCTCCAGAGGTTTTGGAACTACATTGGGATATTGAGGGTGGGCAGGAAAGATGATTTGTAAATATGATGCAAGACCTGTGGGGAAATTATTTGTGATAATACCCAGCAAAGTCATACTCATAGTAGATCCATTGCACCTAATAGACAGATTACCCATCTTTATTGATTTCAGTGAGTCTACTCTAAGTATTAATAACACTGAGCATCACACATAGACTTTTGTCCTCAGTTTACTTGATTGTATTTGAATATTCTGCGTTAGACACATATCATCTATCATCTGTAAAAGGTTTTCCAGCTGTTAGAAATCAATGTTAGAAATTCATTTTCCAGTGAATAAAGGGGAAGTTTAAAATAAAGAAGTATTCTTTTCTTTACTGCAATTGCTGCTTAATTAATTTGGGCACACGCGTGCAGGAATTAATGTTTAATGATAACATTTATATTTTCAAATGAGACCCCTGTTATTTTATTTGCTTTAAAAAAAATCACCCTCTTGAAATATTATACTTGTTCCACTTGCAATTGTACAGGGTACGTTTCTTGATGGGTGGGCGCCATGGAGAGTTCAAATTTCTACCTCCTGCTGGCTATGTGCCTTGCTATGAAGCTTTGCTTCCAAAAGAGAAGATGAAACTGGAACCAGTTAAAGAATATAAGAGAGATTTGGATGGAGTTAGAGATTTGCTTGGTACCACACAATTTCTCTCCCAAACTAATTTCATCCCTTGTCCAATTGACACCAGCCAGGTATGTTTAATTGAAAACATCAGTATGAATTTGTAATGTATCAGAACAGTATTTTGTAGCACACCACTCCTATGATGCATATTTTTTACTTGCTATCTGGTTATTAATAAAACATACAGAGGATATCGCTGTTAATTATTTTGTCTCATTTAAAACTCACCTCTTTTCTTCTAGATTGCTTTGCCTTTCCATCTCGAGAAGATCAGAGACAAGCTTGCTGAAAATATCCATGAGCTCTGGGGAATGAATAAAATAGAACTTGGCTGGACTTATGGCAAGGTACAATTTAAGAGTAATTCTAATGAGAAGAAAGGAGCCTTATGCATGAAGGCCCTGGAGAAGTTACAAAGAACCACAATCATAGCAGATGGCAGTGAAAGCTAGTGTCTATTTACAAGGTTGAAATACTGAAAAATCATTGTAGCTGCCTTCTTTCCTTCCAGAATATGACACACCATTGGTTTAAGTGGTGGCTTGTGGAAGATGCTGATGATGTATTCCGCCATTTTTAAAATAAAAAACACCTTAATTTAATAGAAGTAGGATGTTTATACATTTACTTGTATATAGAATACTGCAACGTAATTTCCATGTCATCTATACAACCAACATGTTTTTAATCTTACATACTAAAGTTTTTAATCTTGCATATTTAACTTAGTTACAGTGGTGAAAGTTCCTAAATTATTGGTATGAGGACACAGAAATGGCTTGTAAGAGCCGTGGTCTGAGCTGCAGCAAGCAAAATCCTCCCAAAATGAACTAACCCTGGCAGGACAGCTTACTCTATGGTCTTCATGCATTAATTAGGCTTAAAGGTGTTTGTTATATGAGGATGGTTATGCATGGAAATGGTATAGCAAAAAAGGGGCAAAATGTCTTCCACCTTCTTCCCTGGCTGGCAAGAACCTTGCAGGACTTTGAATGCAGTGGAGAATCCGCTGCTCTGCAACTAGCTAACTCCTTGTTTGGATTGCTCTGTGCCTTACTAGTTAAAGACTCATGTTGGAAGGTTTCCTAATGTTTATCTGTTGGGCTTCCGTGGTTCTAAGGTTACATACAGTCTCTCTTGTATTTTATATTGTAGATACGAGACGATAATAAAAGACAACACCCTTGTCTGGTGGAATTTTCAAAACTACCTGAAACAGAGAAGAACTATAACCTTCAAATGTCAACAGAAACCCTGAAGTGAGTTATGAAATGGAAGAATTAAAAAACCACTATAATATATAGTTTAATTCTACAGCAGAACTCTATGTGTTGACATTGTTTTGGAAAGTGGGTGTCATATATACAGTTAGGTTCATATATTGCACCTAAGAATGTTTGTGCACTCTAAAGGCATATGAGGAACAGAGGGGAGGTAATATTATGCCATTGCATCATTTCATTCTTGCTACAAATTTAGAAACAAGCAGTATGATTTTGGAGTTATGCAGAATTATATTGAATGGAAAATAAAACATTTTGCCTCCTGATCCCCCATGTCAGAGTCCTACCTGGGATTCAGTTTTTTTAAAGAGGGCTTCTAGCATTTTCCTTTCCTCTACTCTGCCTCAGTTCATTAGACACTGAGCTTCAGTGTTTGGTCGAAGGTTGAATAAAAGTGGAGAAAAGCAGCACATAAAATGTGGACACTGAAATAATTCTTGCTGTGCTATAAAACAATTCTGGTTTTTTAATTTACACATTATTAATTTTTAGTGGAAAGTGAAATTATATAATATAAAATCTAATAGCCTATATATGATGTTGGAAATACACATTATTTATAGTAGCAATGATAGCATGACAAAGGAAGAATAATAATAATAATAATAATAATAATAATAATAATAATAATAATACCTCGCCCATCTGGCTGGGTTTCCCCAGCCATTCTGGGAGGCTTGCAGCACATATAAAACATCAAACACAAAACATTTCCAGATACATGGCTGCCTTCAGATGTCTTCTAAAACTTTTGAACTTATCTCCTTGACATCTGATGGGAGGGTGTCCCAAAGGGGTAGCACCACTGCTGAGAAGGCCCTCTGCCTGGTTCCCTGTAACTTCGCTTCACACATTGAGGGTACCACCAGAAGACCCTTGGACCTCAGTGTCCAGGCTGAGCGATGGGGGTGGAGACGCACCTTCAAGTATACTGAGCTGAGGCCATTTCAGGCTTTAAAGGTCAGCACCAACACTTTGAACTGTGCTTGGAAACGTACTGGGAGCCAGTAAAGATCTTTTACTGTTGTATGTTCCCGGCAGCTGCTCCCAGTCACCAGTCTAGCTTCCACATTCTGAATTAGCTGTAGTTTATGGGTCACCTTCAAAGGTAGCCCTGCACAGAGCCCATTGCAGTAGTCCAAGCAGAAGATAACCAGAGCATGCACCACTCTGGCGAGACAGTCTGTGGGCAGGTAGGGTCTCAGTCGGTGCACCAAAGGAGCTGGTAGACCTGGACACAGGAAAGGAAGAACTTTCACATTGTTGATTTATGGCCATAGCAATAACCAGCAAATATAATTCAAATGTTTTTGTTTTAAAGTAAGTTACCACTGTCAGAATGCATTATACACATTAAAATGGGATGAAATAGAATCCTATGTGTGTGAACTCAGAAGTAAAAAACTTAAAATGTCTATAATTTTTAAGCTGGGGAATTATATATATGCTTTAAACTGCCCAGAGTAGCTGGAGAAACCCAGCCAGATGAGCGAGGTATAAATAATAAAACTATTATTATTTTTAATAACATTTGGTGTGGCCATTCTAAAAGAATATTTTTTTATCTAAATATGACTGTGGATAGGAACTGCTAAGTTGCATATGTATAGCACAGTTTATAACACTCATAAAAAGAGTTGGCTATTTTATTCAGAGAAGCATACATTTGGAAGTTTTGGAGCTGGTTTGAGGCGGGGCCATTATCCACACACGTGTTAATCAGCGTGAACAATAGAGACTAAAATCTGGCATAAGCAGATTTGATGGCATAGGGATAGAAAAATACTCAGTATCATAGAATCAGTAGCCGGAGATTGTTTGGATAGGCAGGCTAAGCCACATGCGACAAGGGAAAGCAAAACCCTTAGGGTCATTTCCCTTGCCTACTTAAGGAAGAGCTGACTTCCCATGCATATATAGCAACCAGACCCTTAATATGAACAAATCCCATCATCAAAAAGAATTTTTTAATAAGACACATCCCCATGTTGCTATTTATCCTATCCCAGCTTGCTGTAGTCTTGTGAGGCCAGGGATAAAAGGATAAAAATCATACAGTACAAAATGAAAGTAAAACCCAAGAACAAGTCAAAATGCAACCAGCAAAACAAACTGACAAGCAAAACCAACACCAGTTAAAAACAAACAAACAGCAGTTTTGTAAGCAGAGGGTTGGGAATTGTGGGTCTGTACTCTCCTATCCTCCCCTAGCCCCAGTTTTTTTTTGCTGTTTTAACCACCCTGATGGATATTGCGTTGTATTTTTACAACTCACTTTTATTTTTATAGAACGCTTTTGGCCCTTGGGTGCCATGTTGTTCACATTAATCCAGGAGCAGAGGAAGATCTTCAGAAAATCAAACTTCCAAAAAAGTAAGTGTGTTTATAACTGTAATGACTGCATATTGATTTCATGTGTTGTTTATGTGGTGATTATTTGTAAATTGCTGGTTGGAAATGTTTCATACTTTTCTTTTAGCAATATAGATTCATAAATTTTGAACTTATTGAAGAGCTGCTTATCGTTTAGAGAAGGTTGGGAAACTGACAGAAAATACCACCTTATTTCAGAACCCAAGTATTAAGACCTCAGCTGTAACACCTCTGTGTTAATTTTAAGGAACTAAAGAAGAATAAGCTGTACATTTACCCTCTTGTTTAGAAGCCTCTTACAACTTCTGAATACACACAGAGTTTACTGTTTCTTTGAAAGAATTCTACCTCCCAACACATCTTTTGATTTACTAATTTTGTTACAAAAAAAAAAATCCTGTTTAACTTCCCTAAGTCTCCAAGTGCCAGAGCTCAGCTGCATTAGTAAAACAAAACAAAAAACAAAAAACAGTGTTTTGAATGCGTTATAAACATGCAACACCAGACGGTGATGGAGAGTAAAGAAAAATTCTATGTGATTTTCCACAACATTTCCCCCCTTTTGTTATAATGATTTAATTTCTGACTCATTTATAGCGTTTTTCCCCCCTGTGTGTAGATCTACCCAGAGTTTCTTTAAAAAGCAAAAAATAGCCTGTAGGAAAGCGGGGCATTCCTCAGAGGTGTTTTTCACCCAAGCTTGTTAGTCTAGAGAGCCAGTGTGGTGTAGTGGTTAAGAGCAGTAGTCTTGTAATCTGGTGAACCAGGTTCGCTTCCCCGCTCCTCCACATGCAGCTGCTGGGTGACCTTGGGCTAGTCACACTTCTCTGAAGTTTCCCAGCCCCACGCACCTCACAGAGTGTTTGTTGTGGGGGAGGAAGGGAAAAGGAGACTGTTAGCCGCTTTGAGACTCCTTTGGGTGATGATAAAGCAGGATATCAAATCCAAACTCCTCTTCTTCTTCTGTTTGCCTGTTGGCAACATAGACTTTATTTATTGCCCATAACCAGTGCACATCACCAGAGTGCTTGAGAATATCTGGAATGATGCAATGGGCATCTGTATATCATGGGTTGTTTCTGCCCTGTTTTCACATAGATACAGGGCATTCCAAATAGTTCATACTGTATATTTAATTGTACACAGTAATAGGAAGAATATTTCACTCTAATGTATCTAACACCTCCTCTCATAGCACATTGCTTGTTACCTTTGGTTGAAACATATAGCTGAGTGGCTAAAACACACTGATTCTAGCTCCAAAAGTAACCCTCTATCATCTCTGCTGGTTTATAGTTACATGATGTCAAATGGCTATAAGCCAGCACCTCTAGATCTTTCTGAAGTGAAATTGCTGCCTTCGCAAGAAGTGTTGGTTGACAAACTTGCAGAGAATGCACATAACGTCTGGGCAAAAGACAGAATAAAACAAGGTTGGACATACGGCATTCAGCAGGTAAAGATAATTTAAATAATATTTGGGTGGCATTAGGATGAGGGTTATGCTTAATTTAAAGTGGCACTGATGGGTTATATACTTAATTCTTGAAAAATCTGTCTTCCTCAATGACTACTGTGTTTGTCTGAAAGCCTGTGATAACTGAGCTATGATAGTATGATCATTCAGCAAATCTATTGCAAAAAAGATTTTTATGACTGGAATTGGACTTGCATTGGCCTTGAGTGTAAATTCAGACAAATCTGTAGTGTGGTGCTTCTATGTTTTGCTTGCCTTTTATTTATTGTGTTTATATCTAGATTTAATTTAATTTAATTTAATTTTAAGAATCTATAACCTGAATCCTGCTTTTCTTATCTGTACCTTTTTTTTTAGGACCTCAAAAACAAACGAAATCCCCGACTGGTGCCTTATACATTATTAGATGAGCGTACTAAAAAATCAAACAGAGATAGCCTTCGTGAAGCTGTCCGCACCTTTGCTGGTTATGGATATAACATTGAACCACCAGATCAAGAAATAGGCAAGTCTTGCTGTGCTATTATGAACAGTCGCTATAGTATTTTTAATATGCTTTGCCATCTATCTCACTTATTTCATCTTCCCAACAGTATTCTCATTTTTCAGCTGCATGTGGATTGAACTAGATGTTGCAAGCACTGGTTCTCACACTCTCTCATTCTTCTGCCGTGTTTAGCACTCAAAAAGCAGAGAAATGTAGAAGATTCGCTAACCAATTATGTCAATAGGAATGTTGTTTAAACCCGACAACCAACCTATTAAAAAATGCATGTTTAAATCTGCATGTCAATCACTCAGAGACTTAAGGGGCATGCGTGAGTGACCGATGCACACTCAAACTTGCCAATTTTCACTGCTCCTACCCTGCTCTTCCCCATGACTAAAACACCCTTACCTTGAGAGAGGGATAGGAGGAACTTCTCCTGTGTAGAGGAAGCAATGTGTTATGCATTACCACATCTCCCTTCCCAAAGTAAAGCTTTTTGGGCTTGGAGCAGCGGGGAGTCAGGGCAGGAGGACAGAAGGAACCCAAAATAAAAAAATTCCTTCCAGTAGCACCTTAAAGACCAACTAAGTTAGTTCTTGGTATGAGCTTTCGTGTGCATGCACACTTCTTCAGATACACTGAAACAGAAGTTGCCAGATCCTTCTATATAGTAAGAAGGTGGGGAGGGGTATTACTCCGAAGGGTGGTGGGAATGGGAGATTGGCAGATAGCTGAGATGAGCCTGTTGACGACTCTTACCGACTGCAATAGGTCTTACAGGAAAAGGCAAGGGGTGAGAAGGTGAGAAATGGCTTAGTCATGTATAATGGGATAAGAATCAAATGTCTTTGTTCAAACCAGGTCTCTCCATGGTTTTAAGTTTGGTAATGAGTTGCAATTCAGCAGCTTCTCTTTCCAGTCTATTTCTGAAATTCCTTTGTAGTAAAACAGCTACTTTGAGATCTTGTATAGAATGTCCTGGGAGATTGAAGTGTTCTCCTACTGGTTTCTCTGTTTTGTGATTCTTGATGTCAGATTTATGTCCGTTTATTCTTTGGCGTAAGGTTTGGCCTGTTTGTCCAGAGAGCTGAAGGACACTGTTGGCATTTGATGGCATACACAATGTTAGACGATGAGCAATTGAATAGTCCCGAGATGGTATGTGTGATGTTGTTGGGGCCAGTAATGGTGTTGTCCGGGTGTATGTGGCAGCAAACTTGGCATCTGGGTTTATTGCAGGCTCTGGTGCCAGTGTCCGTGTTAAGTCTGGTTGTAGTATTATTGTGGGTTAGGAGTTGTTTAAGATTGGGTGGCTGTCTGTAGGCAATGAAAGGTCTTCCTCCCAGAGCTTGAGAAAGAGAACTGTCATTGTCCAGGAGAGGTTGTAGATCTCTGATGATGCGTTGTACTGTTTTAACTTGGGAGCTGTATGTGATGACTAGAGGTGTTCTGTTATTTTCTTTTTTGGGTCTGTCTTGCAGCAAGTTCTCTCTGGGTATAAGTCTGGCTCTGTTGATCTGTTGTCTAACTTCATCTGCTGGGTATTTTAGTTCTGAAAAGGTTTGCTGTAGATCTCTTAGGTGAGAGTCTCTGTCTGTAGAATTCGAACAAATGCGGCTGTAACGTAGTGCCTGGCTATATACAATGGACTGTTTGGTATGTTTGGGATGGTAGCTAGAGGCATGTAGATATGTTTGTCAGTCAGTTGGTTTACGGTATAAGGTGGTGTCTATGTGCCCATCCTGTATTTTTATAGTAGTGTCCAAAAAATGTATTTCTTGCATAGATTGATTTATTGTAAGGTTGATTGTGGGGTGAAAATCATTAAATTTCTGGTGAAAGGTGTCCAGGGTCTGTTGACCATGTGTCCAGATGATAAAAATATCGTCAATGTATCGCAGGTACAAGAGAGGTTTGAGTGGGTAGGAGTTTAGGAAACGTTGTTCTAAATCTGCCATGAAGATGTTGGCATACTGTGGGGCCATGCGGGTGCCCATTGCTGTGCCGCTGATCTGAAGGAACAGGTCATCACCGAATTTGAAGTTGTTGTGGGTAAGGACAAATTGGCAGAGTTTGGTGGCAAGGTCCGCTGTGGTTTTATCTGAAATGGTGTTCCTTATAGCTTGTAAAGCATCGTTGTGTCCACCAGAGGAAATAGACTGGAAAGAGAAGCTGCTGAATTGCAACTCATTACCAAACTTAAAACCATGGAGAGACCTGGTTTGAACAAAGACATTGGATTCTTATCCCATTATACATGACTAAGCCATTTCTCACCTTCTCACCCCTTGCCTTTTCCTGTAAGACCTATTGCAGTCGGTAAGAGTCGTCAACAGGCTCATCTCAGCTATCTGCCAATCTCCCATTCCCACCACCCTTCTGAGTAATACCCCTCCCCACCATCTCACTATATAGAAGGATCTGGCAACTTCTGTTTCAGTGTATCTGAAGAAGTGTGCATGCACATGAAAGCTCATACCAAGAACTAACTTAATTGGTCTTTAAGGTGCTACTGGAAGGAATTTTTTTATTTTGACTATGGCAGACCAACATGGCTACCTATCTGTAACTGTAGAAGGAACCCAGGGAGAGAAAGCAAGAGCCAGTTCAAGGAGGAATTGCTCTTAAGGTTGCCTTAGCACCTCTGTAACCGAAGCTACAAAAATACTGGAATATTGTTTCAACTAACTTAGGGTTGTTGTTTTTTGCTTTCTTCTATCTTTCACAGCTGACCAAACAGTAGAAAAAGTGAGCATTGACAAGATACGTTTCTTCAGAGTAGAGCAGTCTTACGCAGTTAAGACTGGAAAGTGGTATTTTGAATTTGAAGCTGTAACAGGAGGAGATATGCGTGTTGGGTGGGCGAGGCCAGGCTGTCGGCCTGACATAGAATTGGGTGCCGATGACCAAGCATTTGTCTTTGAAGGCAGCAAGGTTAGTACATTTGATAATAAAATTAAGTAAGTAGGTCTGTAGCTAATAGCTATGGTTAAACAACTACTACAAAAATATGGTTCACACACACACACACACACACACACACACACACACACACAGTCTTCTGCCAAGTTTATTATTTGTTTAACGAAATTTATATATCGCTTGATTGTTTTTGGTTTTTTTTAAAAAAAAATCTCTTAAGCTGTTTACCACAAGCATCACCAAAAGTGTGGCCAATATCCAGGCAGCATTTTCTGGAGCTGATTGCTTACCTGTTTATCCTCTGTTTAAGAAATTAATTTTGCTTATGAACTCATATTTGCACATAAAAATACCACATCACTTGGTATTTAGGTGTGACTTCTGGGGACATTTTGAATTTATTGCTCAGTGCTAAATTAATAACACTGGTCAACAACAAATTTGTTGTCTGCGTTTTTTCAGTTGATTTAGAACGAATCTGATGCACTGAATCCAAAAATCACATTGGTTTTGCTCAATCAGGTCAAGTTTTTGAGCTATGGCCACATGTCTTTTTTTACGTTTTTGTTCACATGTACACTTGTGTGGAGCATTTTAGAAGAAGTTGGTGGGGGTGAAATGCCATGTCGAATAATTGTTTTGATTGGAAATGATTATTTTAATGACAAGAAGTATTCAGGTCTGATAGTTCTGGGTGATTATGTCGAAAAGGGATCAGTTTGAAGTCATAAAACCTCGAAATCTTCCATAAATTGGTGTGGCTCCATAAATTGGTGGGATCAACAGAAAGAACCGGAGCAGCCTCAAGTATACTGATCTTCAATCAGCACGTCGTCCTGTAGCTCATTGTGATGAAATTCCAGTCCCTATATTCGGAGAACTTCCTGACATTAGTGACGAAGATGCCTCCAGTGTTGAAGGACATGAAGAAGAAGAAGTGGTTCTTGAAGATGATGCTCCACATCCATTTTCCCAAAAGGAGTTGAATGATCTAGTTTGCGACCTCAGCTTGTCAAAGGACTCTGCCGAACGGTTGGCATCCAGATTGAAGAAAAAAAACCTCCTCTCTGACAGTGCTCGCATCAGCTTCCTCTGCAACAGGCATCAAGAGTACCTCCATTTTTTCTCAAAGAGAAGGACTTGGTGTACTGTGCAGATATTGCGCAGCTTCTGCTCAAGCTTGGAGTGCCACAGTACGAACCCAAAGATTGGAGACTGTTCATTGACAGCAGCAAGCAATCACTGAAATGTGTTCTGCTACACAACGGCAACCAGTTTGCCTCTATACCCCTGGCTCACTCAAGTACACTGAAGAAGAACTATGAAGCGGTGAAGTATGTGCTGGAGAAAATTGGTTATGATCAGCAGAAGTGGTTTATTTGTGTTGACCTGAAGATGGTGAACTTTTTGTTGGGACAACAGTCTGGCTTCACCAAGTACCCATGTTTTCTGTGCATGTGGGATAGTAGGGACCGTGCTCAGCATTACACGAAGAAGGACTGGCCTGTGCGGGAGGAATTGGTGCCTTGCAAAGAAAGGAACGTCATCAACAACCCTCTGGTGGACAGAGACAGAATACTCTTCCCACCACTGCACATCAAGCTCGGCTTAATCAAGCAGTTCACCAAGGCTCTGGACAAGGATGGTGACTGCTTCACTTACTTGTGCCAGGCTTTTCCAGGACTGACCATGGAGAAGTTGAAAGCTGGCATCTTTGACGGTCCTCAGATCCGCCAGCTCATCAGAGATCCAGAGTTTGGAAACTCAGTGAACAAAGTGGAACTGGAAGCATGGAAGGCATTTGTTCTGGTAGTGAAGAACTTTCTTGGCAACAATAAGGCCAGAAACTATGCAGAACTTGTCAACAACATGCTGACTGCTTTCAGAAACCTGGGCTGCAACATGAGCGTCAAGGTGCACTACCTATTTTCACATATGGACCGGTTTCCTGAGAACCTGGGTTCAATGAGTGACAAGCAGGGGGAGAGATTCCATCAGGATATGAAAGAGATGGAGACCAGGTATCAGGGTCGCTGGGATGCAGTCATGATGGCTGACTACTGTTGGACTCTGAAGAGAGACCTCCCTGCCGCTGAGCATTCCAGGAGTTCCAAGAAACGGAAGTTCAAGCCCTGAAGTTTGAAAAATGGTGAAGCAACATGCAATTTACCTGTACTTACCTTTATCAATGCCCACCATCCAGTTTACAGTAAACCTGACCTGATGGAGAGAAACGGATGCCATTTCCTGATTCAGCAGTGCAAAAATACCCTAAATCAGTTGTAGAAATCTAGACAACATTCAAAAAGTAAAAAATTGTTGCCCAGTGTAATCAATTCTGCCCCCATCTTGACAAAAATAGCTTCTTTGTTTATCTTCTTTCACCTCTCTCTGCAGTGAATATGTTCCGACACACACATTTGAACCTGCTTGTTTTTCAGGGTCAACGTTGGCACCAGGGTAGTGGATTCTTTGGACGAAATTGGCAACCAGGAGACGTAGTGGGTTGTATGATAAATCTAGATGACAAATCAATGATATTTACTCTGAATGGAGAGTTGCTTATAACCAATAAAGGTTCAGAACTTGCTTTTGCTGACTTTGAAATAGATAATGGTAAGCGAATTCTTTGTTGGGACAGTGCTACTAATTGAAAGGAAATAACGAGAAACCTGAATCTTGCGGTTGACTGTAAATTCTTAGTGTACAAAAACGATGATTAATTTTGGGTGTGTTCTACAACTTCAGATTTCAGTTGTTTAACTAATAGACATTGGCTGTTCATCAGCCTTCCCAGCCTTTAGTGAAGTAGCTTAATTTAAGAAACGCAACTATTATTTCCATTCAAGCAGGCGTGTTGCACCTTAAAGAAAAACAAATTTATTAGGCAAAAGCTTTTGTGGGCTACAGTCCACTTCATCAGATGAAGTATAATTTGCTGCTCTGGTTTTGGTGTTCTGTTGCTCAAGAAGCAGCTTAGTCATGCTGGCCACATGACCCGGAAAAACTGTCTGCAGAGCGAACAAATGCCGGCTCCCTCGGCCTGTAAAGTGAGATGAGTGCCGCAACCCCAGAGATATCTGTGACTGGACTTAACTGTCAGGGGTGCTTTACCTTTACCTTTAAACTTCTTAGTCTGGTGGTGGTGCTGATAAACACCAAACCTGCCCAGAATAAAACATCTATCACCTATGATTTGATCATAGATGAAGGACCTGACCTGGTGTGCATAGCTGAGACCATGGTAAGCAAATTAACACTGTTAGTTTTAAGTTAATTACTAAACAGAATGAAGCCTGGTCCAAGGTTCTTTCTTATTAGAACCCCAAATCCATTGGAATTGAACCTGGGCAGCATTTTGTCGCTTGCTATTTTTTGGGGGGGGGGCATTTAATAATAGTCTGTCCTTGAAATTAATCATTTGTAATGTTTGAATCTTTTTTTAATTTGAAAGTTTATGTCCCTCCATTATATATATATCATGATGATAACCAGTAGGGCTTCTCTATTCCTAAACGGGCTTTTATTAAACAAAAAACGGCAGTGTTGCACGGCAGCGATCCATAGTTACAAGTTATTGATGGCAAATGCCAAGATCATGCCAGTAGCGTATGTTACCACGTGTAGCTAGCGCTATTTGTCATTCTTTCTGACTAACATTTTTTCATTAATGACTGCCTGGGATGCTGTATCAGTTGTGCTGTCAGCTTTTTATGAAGAAAGGAACATGTGTAATGCCTGGCAAAGCCAAATACTTCATAATAAGAGTATTAGGAATAGGCTTGGCTCTTTCTGTTGGAAGTAGATTTGTTTAATCACTGGCATTTAACTGCTGCCTTTCTTTCGTTCCTTCCTCCAGAACAGTCTGCTTTCAAAGTAGTCATTAAGTTGTTTTGTTTTGTTTCTTTTTCTTTTCTTTTAAGCAGAAAAAGCACTATTTGTTCATTCTCTGTTCCCACTATTTGGATGAAATTTCCACTAAGCGCCTTTTAGTTTCTTGTTGTTTTGTACTGCCAAGTGCTGCAGACCTAACAAGATCTGGTCCCCTTAACATATCCCTGTTCTTCTCATGGAAGCCTTCATACAGAGTAATGTTATTAGCCTCATAAAAGGTTTATAAGAAAGCTTTCCTGTGGTTCAGGATAAGTTGTTTAGCCTTTCAGCTCTTTATACAATAAATGTCAATCTGACATTTGGTAACGGATTATTAGAGAAGTCAATCAGGTGACTAATTGTTTCAGAAGGTCTTCTGTGCCCTACTTACCGTATGTGATGTTTTATTATTCTTTTATTTCTGGGGAATGTGTGTGTGTGTTTGTGGCTTCCCTGAATTCTTCGCCACCATTTCTAATGAACTGGGTACAAATTTAATCAGGAATAAATAAATTCATCCCTTTAACCAAAAGAGATTGCACTGAGAGTATGGTAAGCTTATGGTTAGAATAAACAACTCTGGGGTTTTCTATGTATATATTTCTCTAACTCCATATTCATGTTTCATGTTTGATTCAGGCTTTGTCCCCATATGCTCATTGGGTCTGTCTCAGATTGGACGGATGAATTTTGGGAGAGATGCCAGCACCTTTAAGTATTATACAATGTGTGGTCTACAGGAAGGCTTTGAACCTTTTGCTGTCAACATGAACAGAGATGTTGCTATGTGGTTCAGCAAACGTTTACCAACATTTGTCAATGTACCAAAAGACCACCCTCATATTGAGGTAATGCTGCAGAGTCAGAAGAGACGTGGCATGTTCCCTTATACTTTTGGTCGCTAAGAATTACATTGCAGAAGTAATAATAATGATTTTATTATTTATATCCCGCCCATCTGGATGGATTTCCCCAGCCATTCTGGCAGCTTACAGAACATTAAAAACTTCCAGATACAGGGCTGCCTTCAGATGTCTTTGAAAAGTCAGATAGTTGTTTATTTCCTTGACATCTGATGGGAGGGCCTTCCACAGGGCAGGTGCCACTGCCGAGAAGGCCCTCTGCCTGGTTCCCTGTAACTTCACTTCTCACAGTGAGGAAGGCTATTTCTACATCGCCTTATCGTGAATATATATCATTGACAGTTCCCATAGGCTTTCACGTTAATCCCTTCACTTTCACTTCCTTTTATCTGCATTACTTCTTTTAGATAAACTAAAATGATTGTATTTCAATAATTTATTCCCAGACACAATTACAACCTGCTGTTAAGATGTATTTAACACTAACTGTGTGCAAGATAGAAGTGATATTGTTGTTACTCTGTTTCACTATCCCATTCAATTAGTCTTTTTTTTTTAAGCAGATGGTTTGATGAGACACCCAGTGATTAGTTAACATTCTGTATACAGATACATTTCAAAGGTCCCTTTTTATGATCAAATTTGAACATGTTTAAACAGACAATACATGTGTATTCAGAAGTCCCATTGAGTTTGGGTAAGTGGGTATAAGATTGCAGCCTTGTTGTGTTAATAGTTGAGAACTTTGGTTTGTACAAAACTGTTTGAGGTAGGACACCTGAAGGCGTATTCTGTGCATCTTAAAAACTTGCTACTCTGTCAAACTCTCTCTCTCTCTCTCTCTCTCTCTCTCTCTCTCTCTCTCTGTGTGTGTGTGTGTGTAACTGCTCCTTTTTTGTCTCATAAGAAAATTGTTAATGACCTTTGACTGCAGGTAACAAGAATTGATGGGAACATTGACAGCCCTCCTCGCTTAAAAGTTACCCATAAGACATTTGGAACACAGAATAGTAATGCAGACATGATATATTGTCGCTTGAGCATGCCAATTGAATTCCACTCATCTTTTAACTACAGTACTGGTTTGGAACTGATTGATAGTTTCCAAAAAAGGTTAGATATAAGTTTGATTTTCCTCTAGGCTTAACTTTGTTTTAAAACCACTTTCTTTTCTTTTTTGAGTCCATGGATTTAAAAATGATTTCTACTTACTCTGTACAGTTTTGTGGCTTTGGATGTTATGGTACCCTAATCCTTAGTCTATAAACAAGAAATTTATCTATCCTGTAGTTAAATGGCTTTGATTATTCAGGGGTATTGAGCATGACAGACTTCAGCTGAAATGCAGTCTACTGGGATGTATTCTGGTTCAAAATATTGTAGTCACACTGCCTTTTTAAATTTATATGCTGCTGCAAGTCCTTCTCTTTAGCATATACCTATTTTTATTTAAAGCAGTTGAGGCACAGAAGGACTTTCTGATCCTATGTCCTTCTCTTTTAACTGACAGATAGAATTCATGCGTAATTTTCCCTTCATGGTTCTATCTAGCACAGATTTCATACTATGAAAAAGTGCCAAATTTCATATTTTCCAGATAGCAACCAATCCATCAAAGCTTCCCTTCATCATTTTTTCAGCTTTATGCAGTATTCTCTCATAGAATCATAGAGTTGGAAGGTACAACGAATGTCATCTAGCCCAACCCCTTGCAATGCAGGGATCTTTTGCCCAACATGGGCAAAACCCACAACCCTGAGATTGAGTCCCATACTCTACTGACTTAGCTATCTCACTTCCTGTTTTATGTATTTAAATGACTGATAATTATACTTTATTTTCAGAAAGCAGAACCAGGAGATACCTGTTCATGCCACAACGGTAAGTATATAACCATGGTTGTTGTTGTTGTTTCTGTTTTTAGAAATGGGCTAGCTCCCCCAGGTTCAGATGAATTGGTTCAGATTAAGTCACACTGTTTCTCCTAAAATTGGGAAAGAATTTGAGTCAATGTGAGCCAATCCAGGTTGATGGTCATTGGGATATCATGGAGTCTGATCTCTCTGCCATTCCCAAACCCCTGCTCACCCAGTAAACCCCTATTGATCCTCCAAGTCCCAGTCCTTCCCAACATGTACTGGCTGCTTCTGAGGACGGAATCGCTGCTGGATTGTCTGTAATCTTTGGGTTGAAGGGTGGAATACAATTTCAATTCAAATTCAATAGGTAAAGGTAAAGGACTCCTGGACGGTTAAGTCCAGTCACAGGCGACTATGGGGTGTGGTGCTCATCTCGCTTTCAGGCCGAGGGAGCCGGTGTTTGTCCGCAGACAGC
Organism: Podarcis liolepis; assembly: GCF_965112155.1. Classification (NCBI taxonomy): domain Eukaryota; kingdom Metazoa; phylum Chordata; class Lepidosauria; order Squamata; family Lacertidae; genus Podarcis; species Podarcis liolepis. Next base: position 41,145,800 of record NC_139554.1, read on the forward strand.
TTTCTGGGTCATGTAGCCAGCATGACTAAACCACTTCTGGTGCAACGGGACACCGTGAGAGAAACCAGAGTGCACAGAAACACTGTTTACCTTCCCGTCGCAGCAGTACCTATTTATCTACTTGCACTGGTGTGCTTTCAAACTGGTAGGTTGGCAGCAGCTAGGACAGAGCAACGGGAGCTCACCCCGCCGCAGGGATTCGAACCGCCGACCTTCCGATCGGCAAGCCCAAGGGGCTCAGTGGTTTAGACCACAGCGTCACCCGCGTCAGTAATTAGTAGTTAGGCCCAGAAAAGCTCAGTGAAAATTGAACCATATGTCAGTGCGGAATGCTTTGAACATTTATCCAGGAAAAAATAAAGCACAACCGGTTTTGTTCAAGCCACGCATACTGATTCTATTAATTATTTCTTTTTAGTACACAGGATGCAGTTTTCTGTTAGAAGGTTTTTGTGCTTGTTTCCATTTAAATATATATTTATTTAAATATTTCCGCTTGCTATTGTTTTTTCCAGTACTACTACTCAGTGCGGATCTTTGCGGGCCAAGACCCATCTGTTGTCTGGATTGGCTGGGTAACACCTGATTACCACTTTTACAGTGAACATTTTGACTTAAATAAGAACTGCACAGTAACAGTTACTTTGGGAGATGAAAGAGGAAGAGTTCATGAAAGGTGTGACTCTTAGAAATTACCTATTGATTAACCTATGTCTTAATTCATTTTATCAATAGTTGGAAAGGAATTTTAATTTTTATTACCCCAAAATGAAATTGGTTTGATTTTATTCATAACATTTGAACCTGAGAAGATGCTTTGTGCAAGTACCTAATGCTGTCATTTACTAATATTAGATAAAGTTAACAGTAACATTTATAGGAATCTGTGTTACTTCCTCAGCTACAGTTCCTTGAAATTATGTGTCCTGTGGCTTTAACTGTGAAGATAATTTTGATGCAGACCTCACAAGTAAAAAAGTAGAGTTCAAATGTTAGACTTATATTTTAAAAAATATGTTGTTAACTTTTCAATAAGTAATATCCAAACAGCTGAGTGACGGGGGGGGGGAGATTTTTTTTTTCAGGTTTCATTGTACTTCTAATTAGAAAAGTAAGATTTAAATGAACCTTTCAGGTGATCCTTGCAAGTGACTACTGACTTAAAGTTAGTTTTAAATGCAAAGCTTGCACTTAACATGCATCCTTATGTTTGGCTATAAGCCACCATTTATCCAAGGGCTCATCCACACTGCAATTTCTTGCATTTGTCCCATGATTTCTATGAACAGGTCTGAGAGGGTTTTCCTTTGCCCCGCTGCTTTCCCGGGGAAACCTGATGTTTACTCAGTAAAAGACTTAGGTTGAAGCCCATTCAGTGGCGCTCTGTGCAGTGGTACCTTGGGTTACATATGCTTCAGGTTACATACGCTTCAGGTTACAGACTCTGCTAACCCAGAAATAGTGCTTCAGGTTAAGAACTTTGCTTCAGGATGAGAACAGAAATTGTCCTCTGGCGGCGCGGCGGCAGCAGGAGGCCCCATTAGCTAAAGTGGTGCTTCAGGTTAAGAACAGTTTCAGGTTAAGTATGGACCTGCGGAACGAATTAAGTACTTAACCCGAGGTACCACTGTACAGTGCTTCTCACATTCTGTTATTTGTCATGGTTGCAGCATCCCCTGTGGCTTTCTCTTGTCTCAGTGCCCAGGGCAGGCAAACTGGACGTGCTTCCCTAAATCCACCTCTGGTTTACTGCTGAGTTGGAGCAAATGTCAGCCCACAGAAAAACTAACTGACGTTTATTCTGATTCAGCTGTAAACTGCAGGTTTTCCCAGGGAAAGTGGTGAGGCGGGCGGGGGGGGGGGACCCCACTCGGACTTACACCTAGAAATTGAAGAACAAACAAAAGTGTGAGTGAGCCCCAAGATACAGGGTGTCCCTTATGGGTCTGATAGAGCTGGGTTAGGCCACGTATAGAAATAGAGTTCAGTGATATCAATATGTGTCCCTCTTCTTCCCATCTGACCTGGGTTATGCTGCCTCTCTGCTTGCTTAGGCCCAAGCTACAGGTTACAAGGTTAAAATTGTGTTTTCTCTTTGCATATCCACTTTCCCTTCCCTCCCCCTCCCCCTCCCCCAGTTGCTTTCTCCCATGAAGGGGCTCCAGTTTTACAGCTTTGGGGATATTGTTCCTGTATTTCTGTTGCACCAACAGTGATGTTATCTCAGATATAGTATTGGTGGATTTGATTACCGCAGGTATCTTACACCAGCACTTCAGTGTTAACAATGGCTCACAATTGTTACCGCCACACTTCAAAATGCTGGTTTTAAACTCTAAAGCCCTAAATGGCTTGGTTTAGGAGTACTTTATGTCTTACTGTGATCATGTAGGTTTACCATAAACACCTTTCTTATTATGCCATGTACTTTGGCAAATGTGCACCTATAGAACTCACTTCAGCTGGAGACTCTTCAAATACTTAACTGGGCTGGGCTGGCCTGGCTGGAATTTGGTGACCAGACTTAAACTATCACAAGGAAATGGATTTTTAACCCATTTTTCATTTAGTTAGTTCCTTTGTTGCATATTTTTCTGTTATACTGCAACCCATAGGATGGAGCAAGCTAAAGTTTCAAATAAAAAAAATAATCAACAAAATCTGCATCTTCACTCTGCTAAACCACTACTTGTCCTGATGAATTATTTTGTTTTGTTTTTTCAGTGTAAAACGTAGCAATTGCTACCTGGTCTGGGGAGGAGAAACATCTGTTAATTCACAAAGATCTGGTCGTGGTAACGTTGATTTAGAAATCGGATGCCTTGTTGAGTTGGCCACTGGAATGTTGTCATTCACAGCCAATGGAAAAGAACTGGGAACTTTCTACCAGGTATCAATATATTTTACCAAAATCATCATCATCATCATCATTATCCTCTTTATTTCAAAGTGACTGTAAAAGATGAAACATGTTTTATTGAAGTACTGCTGATAATGTGTGATGGCTGTTTGGTGTTTGTGTTACTGTATGACTACGTAGGTTTTGAAAATATACTATGGGCCCTGAACCAAATATTCTTATACTGTACACACTCAATTTTGTGCAAGCATAGGTAGGCTACTGGTCCTGGTGGCTATGTTGTAACTCCATTTTCAGAGGCAGTGATGCTTCTGAATACCAGATACTGGAAAACCACAGGAGGGGAGAACGCAGTTGCACTCAGATCCTACTTTTGGGCTTCCCATAGGCATTTGGTAGACCACTGCTAGAACAGGATGCTAGACTAGCTAGGCCACTGGTCTGATCCATCAGGACTATTACTATGTTCTTACTTGGCATAGACCTAGTGGTGGTTCATGAAGGGGGCGGAGGCAGTGGTGTCATCCCAGTGGTAGTACTCTGCTTATTAGGATGGGAATCAGGGAGGCAGTAGCAAGGTTGGGAGAGCTCCAGGTTGATAATCTCAATCTTGCTGCTGCTGTGTCATCCCATTAGGGATGTGGGTGGCGCTGCGGTCTAAACCACTGAGCCCCTTGGGCTTGCTGATGAGAAGGTCGGCGGTTCAAATCCCCGCAACAGGGTGAGCTTCCATTGCTCTGTCCCAGCTCCTGCCAACCTAGCAGTTCAAAAGTACACCAGTGTAAGTAGATAAATAGGTACCGCTGCGGCGGAAAGGTAAACAGCATTTCCGTGTGCTCTGGTTTCCATCACGGTGTCCCGTTGCACCAGAAGCGGTTCAGTCATGCTGACCACATGACTCAGAAAGCTGTCTGTGGACAAACGCTGGCTCCCTCGGCCTGAAAGCGAGATGAGTGCCACAACCCCATAGTTGCCTTTGACTGGACTTAACCGTCCAGGGGTCCTTTACTTTACCATCCCATTTGCAGTGCCACTGTCACTGGGAGGTGTCTACCTCACACACACATACATACACACACCCCTGAAAGGCAGTTGCACATATAAATAGTCTATAAAGACATGCATAATGAAAGAACAAGTGATACTAAGATATGTTATGCAATAGGCCTGGGCATATTCCACACCATGTAGTATTGTTGTGCCCCGCCCCCCCCCCGCCCCCACATCTCAGGACTCACTTGCCATGGCATTATAAGATTACAAATAAAATTACCTCACTAAATCATCACTCATGATTTCTGTCTGGGTCTTATAGTATAGTATACCAAATCTGCATAGATGCATGCCTAAGAATAAAAATTCATCACCATGCTAGTCACAATAGACGTCAGCTTATATCAAGCCTGTACTTAAAATCCAAGCTATTTTTGCTGAAATTCCTTCTATCCATGTATGAGACAAAGGCTGTCATCTTCAAGTGAAATTATGATGATTCTCCCAGTGACACCTTTTTCTACTCCAATCAGGAGTGTCATAGGAAAGCTGGGTATGCAATTAACAATTCTTTATTTAGTGCAGTGTGTGATGGATATAGAATAAACATGGCATGAAACCAGTTAGGGAAGACAAAGGTTATTTTATGATCTTTATGGAGACAAAAGATTTGTACATTAACTCTACATTTATCTTGTATGCTGAAATAAAGAGGTTCCAATTGGAAAGAGAAATGAATGTGAAATCATTTAATTCAGTTCTTGAGCACAATATAAGAGAGTAGATGGATGACTTTTTAAAATAGAAAAAATCATCATTTAGAAATATTTTATTACCATTAGTGAACTCCCATTCCTGCTGATGCCACATTACTCCTAGACCTAGTGCAGCCGTATCCAGACATTCTCTTTGTGTCTTGATGTCACCTGTGAGAAGGGAGCACAGGAGCAAGTGCACTAATCTCTGTCATGACCCTGCGTGACTTGGAAGGTGAACATCAAACTCAGTTGATGTAGAAACCGTACACCTTGTTCAATTGGCTAATGGAAAAGAAGTGGGAGCTTTCTACCAGGTTTCAGTTTATTTTCCAGAAAATTCCACTTGTCTCAAAATGGCTATCCAAGATGCAACATACTTTATGGATCCACCGCTGAGTCATTTAGAAACCTGATCTTCCAGTAGTTTTGATTGTGCAGAGATGAAACACACATTAGAGTACATAATTTTGCCTATTGCGTGGCAGTGTGGGCTGTGAAGAAAGTGGATTTTGGTGCCACTGTTTCATCCTGACATAGCTGTTTAGTGGAACTGTCTTCCTCACAACCCCTTAGGGCCCCACTGTGACTCTTTTTACAAGACGTTTTGAAGATAAAATCACTCATCTCTGTTGAGATGACGCTGCTTAGAGTGCAAATCCGTCTGAGGTGTACAGTGCTGTTCTGTAGGATCAGTTTCAGTTGATACGGCTTGATGACATGGACAAGGTGCTAGCAGGAAGGCAGCAAACACATGCCATCTGGACCCTTGCCCTTCTTGGCTGATTAAAATACAGTACATTGTTCAAGCTGCTAACAGTGGTCGAGTGTCATGAGCAGTGCTTTTTTATAGGAAAAAAATTGGTGCCTGTCCTCACCATGTAGTTGTTATAGTAAGTGCCACACTTTTAACATTTGGGCGGAAAAGGTGCCAGTACGACGTTCCCTTGAGTAAACCCAGGAAAAAAGCATTGGTAGTTGAGCATATTGTGCCAGTATTAAAATAATTTCATTAGCTAGCAGCTTGTTTCTCAGTTTAATTGAGGCTGTTGTTCTTTGGTCTTTTAAAAAACCTTTAGTAGCTTGAGTAGGAATGCCCTCTTCCTCCCCATTGCTTGATATATTTGTTGGAGGCCATATTCTGGTTGCTTTCTGAGGTTAGGAAAAGCTGTCAGAGGGCAGGCCTTTTCAGCGTAAGTGCACAAATTGTGGAACTCCTGCTGTAGCCTGTTCACTATGTGCCGTTATTACTGTTTTTTAGGCACTAGGTGATTCTCTTTGGTGTTTTAATGGCATTATTATTATTATTAAAAATATTTAGTCTACCTTTCAAATGGTTCGCTATTTTGAAGCATTTTACTCACTAGTTCAATGTTAATTATTTTTATCTGCTGCATTTGTTTTGCTTGATTTCATTGCTGCTAGTAGCTGCTTTGAGATATTTGCAAGCAGGAGAAATAGAAATATATTTTTAAAAAGTTGCTGCAGTGTGTGGTATGTACAGTATACAAAATTTAAAAGGAATTTTAAGCTGCTTGTCAATGTTCTATAACATGTAATGCATCATAAAATATTCTGGAGTTTTCAGTGTACTGTATACTGAAGCATTCACCCCTGTTCCCTGTCTCCTATTTCCCCAGTAGGAAGAAACCTATGTCTCTGTGTTGGGTGGGTACCCAATTTTGCAGGCATATGTGTGCAATTATATAAATGAATCTAGGTTTGCATATGCCAGGGGTTGTCAACCTGGTCCCTACCGCCCACTAGTGGGTGTTTCAGGATTCTAGGTGGGCAGTAAGTGGTTCTATGGCACAAGTGCTCCTTCCACTGAGCACTGGTGGGAGGTAAGGAAATTTTACCATCAAGAAAGACGCATTAGTGGGCGGTAGGTATAAAAAGGTTGACTACCCCTGGTTTACGCCTTAGAAAGATAGGGTGTTTACTCTTATCTCTCTGTGCATGTGTATGTGTGAGCAAATTCATTTTCCTGCGTTTTGCTTTCGAGCAAACTCTTCAGTTTAACATGAGCAATGTAACCCCCAAAACGAAACATTTCTTCCTGTTCCAGTTTGTTCTATTCAGTAATTGCATCCCTCTATAAGAGCATTGGTTTGCTTGTCTAGTTGTCTAGTGCTGCCTTTTTTCACAGCATGACTCTTTATATGCCTTCTCTGAAGTAAGTCCCATTGAATTAAAGGGACTTTCTTCTAGGTAAGTGTGTACTAAGAATTGCAACTTTAGTAAATGTAGCACGACAGTATCATTGTTGCAAGTTGATAATAGGCTCATGCTGCATTTTAACTGCAATAAATATATTTTTCAGGTTGAACCAAACACAAAATTATTTCCAGCAGCTTTTTTACAGCCTACGAGCACAAACCTTGTACAGTTTGAACTGGGTAAATTAAAGGTATTTTTAATAAAATTATTATCAACGGATATTATGGACTTTAAAGTAAATTCTGTAATGCCAACTGTATGATTTCGTTAACACGATTAGTAGAATTTCACTTTTCTCTCTCCCATTCCCTGGAACTATTAGTGAAATGATTCCTGAAGTATAGAAAAGTGTTGTTTCCTCAAAAATGTAAAAAATAAAATAGAAATATATGGGCATATATTAGATATCATACCTAAAGAGAACTGCATGTCTGCTTACAAGTTCAGATACCAGATACAACAGGGAAGGGGAAACTATCACATTTCTGTCTTATTTTTGAATTTCAAGTATAGCCGTTAATGATCATTGTCTTTGACTGACATTGGAAGATAATAGACAATAGACAAATTGCCGGTTCCAGATGGCATCCACCCAAGAGTTCTCAAAGAACTCAAACATGACATTGCTGATCTTCTTTAAAAAAATGTAACTTGTCCCTAAGATCAGCTACCATACCTGAAGATTGGGAAGTAGCCCAATGTAACAACTTAAAAAAAAAAATATTTCTTTTTTTTTAAAAAAAAGGGATCCAGGAGGGGGCGGACACTGGAAATTACAGGCCAGTTAGCTTAACATCTTTCCCCAGAAAACTGATGAAATTATTATAAACTAACCAAGCATATAGAAGAACAAGTCTTGCTCAAGCAGAGCCAGCATGGCTTCTGCAAGGCAAAGTCCTTCTAATAAGTCTATTAAGATTCTTTGAGAGTGTCAACAAGCAGTTGACTTGGACTTTCAACAAGTTTTTTCACCAAAGACTCCTAGGTAAACTTACCTATCTTTCAATATGTATACCATGAGGCATTGTTAAAGTAACTCAAGGTTTTGTTTTTTTAAAAATATATATCCATTTATGGGTTTTTGTGTGTGTGTGTTTTTTAGAACACTATGCCTTTATCAGCAGCAATCTTTAAAAGTGAAGAGAGAAACCCTATTCCCCAGTGCCCTCCTCGGCTGGATGTTCAAACTATCACACCTGTTGTGTGGAGCAGAATGCCAAACAGTTTCCTGAAAGTAGAAGCTGAGAAAGTCAGTGACCGCCATGGGTGGGTGGTCCAGTGCCTGGAACCGTTGCAGATGATGGCTCTTCACATTCCTGAAGAAAGCAGGTACATTTAAAAGATACAGTGGTACCTTGGGTTACATACGCTTCAGGCTACATACACTTCAGGTTACAGACTCCGCTAACCCAGAAATAGTACCTCAGGTTAAGAACTTTGCTTCAGGATGAGAACGGAAATCGTGCTCTGGCAGCGCGGCAGCAGCAGGAGGCCCCATTAGCTAAAGTGGTGCTTCAGGTTAAGAACAGTTTCAGGTTAAGTATGGACCTCTGGAACGAATTAAGTACTTAACCGGAGGTACCACTGTACTTTGCTTCCTTAAGAGCAAGTAGGTTATATTTGATTTATGTTAGTTTTTATTCCTATCATTAAATCTCTCATTCAGCTTATAAAAGTTGGACTGGTTCATGACTAGTTGTGCCAGAATGTGTTTGGAAATCCATGTTTCCTAGCCACATCAGATTCACACTATTAGTTTCTGGGAAATGGTTCTCTAAAGTCAGAAGCTTAAATTCACCCTGTGCAACAAGAACAAATTATCTGGATTTGGGGGAACACCCCTTCCATGGGGGTTTTTGCTTGTGGAAGGGTACTTCTTTTCCCAGCTACTTGGAAATATCACTACATATAAAAGGAAATATTTGCTTCTACTGCATAAATGTAAAAAAAATTAATAATTCTGGATTTAATTTTTCATCCTTTAAAGTAGAACCTAATGCAGCCCCTGAGGCATGCACAACATAGATTCTTCACATATTACATTCATATTTGTAAGGATTACTTTTAGGTTTTAGTGCAAGTTATATAGCTTTAAAAAAGGTTATTTCAGTCATAATTCTTGTGATATATCCAGAGCTTAGTACTGTTCTTCTGTATTAGATTACAAAAAAAATATTAAATCATAAATCTGAAAATGTACCCTCTGGAAAATACAGATTTATAGCAAGATATAACCTGAGAAATTGATCTTTTCCCATGCACATGGACCAATTCTAATAAACCTGGAAGGAAAGAAGTAGAAAGTCTTTTATTAAAACACATTGCTTCAGTATTTTCCAGTGAAGCTATAAAAATACTGGACATGATGGTAATGATCCTGCTAATCTAAGCATGACCAAGGGTTCAATCCTATACACAAGCAGCTGATGTAAAGCAAGTATAAAAGTAAAGCTAGTGTAAATTTACTCTAGATCCAAACTCTATTCAGCAATGGGACTACTGCTGGCTAAGCGGGCCTAAACCTGGTCGAGGAAAAGCAAGCCTTTAAAATAGTGTTTCATTTGCGCCACCCTTTTTGCCTGCTTAACTTACTCTGGGTTGCCAGGTCACATAGTCACGTAACCAAGATGAACCGTTCTCTCTCTTTAGTCCCACTACTCCCCATGCCTCTGGAGCATTGCTTTCTCATGGCTTACACCACCTTAAGATCCTTCATGCTCAGCTCAGCCAGTTGGAGCCTGGCTGAGACCAGATGCCGGAGATACCCTGGTGTGTCTCCATCTGATCCATGGATGAGAGATTGAAGGTGGCATAGCCTGGCTTCTCTAGGAACATCCCAGCGCAACCAGAGATCCACCCACTCATCCACAGTGGATCTTGCAATAGAATTGCTTCCTAATTCTAGATCCAACCCATTATTTGGGTTCTGCTCCCTAATTCAGTTGTCTTTACACTAATGCAGTGTATGGGAAACAAACAAGATGAACTGGAGCTTTTAATACAGGGTGGCAAATATGACCTGGTAGGCACTACTGAAACACATAATTCACCAGTCGGTCTGCGGGCATCTAGAAAAGGATGCTGTGATTACTAAGACCCAGCATGGGTTTCTCAAAAATAAGTCATGCCAGACCAATCTGATTTTTATTTTTGGATGGAATTACAAACTTGGTAGATTAGGAAAATGCTGTAGACATAATGTATTTTGATTTGAGTAAGGCTTTTGATTTAATCCCCCCATGATATTGTCACAAGGAAGCTGGTAAAATGTGGGTTAAACGAGGTAACTGTTAGGTGGATTTGTAGCTGGTTGACTGAGTGAACCCAGAGAGTACTCATTAATGGTTCCTCATCACCCTGGAAAAAAGTGACAAGTGGGGTACCACAGGATTCTGTCCTAGGCCCATTGTTGTTTAACGTCTTTATAAATGACTTGGTAGAAGGAATTGAGGGGCTGCTCATTAAATTTACAGGTAACCCCAAACTGGGAGGGGTAGCTAATGCCACAGAAGATGGAATCAGAATTCAAAATGACCTTAACAGATTGGAGAAATGGGTGCAAGCTAACAAAATTAATTTCAAAAGGGTCAGATGTAAGGTTCTGCACTTAGGCAGGAAGAACCAGATGCAAAAATTATAGGATGGGGGACACCTGGCCTACTAGCAGTACATGTGAAAAGGATCTAGGGGTCTTGGTGGACCGCAAGCTTAACATGAGTCAATAGTGTGATGCAGCAGCAAAAAAAAGCTAATGCTATTCTAGGCTGCATCAACAGAAGTATAGTGTCCAGATCAAGGGAAGTAATAGTAACACTCTATTCTGCCTTAGTCAGACCACACTTGGAATACTGTGTCCAATTCTGGGCACCACAGTTTAAGAAGGATGTTGACAAGCTGGAACATGTGGAGAGGAGGGCAACCAAGATGATCAAGGGTATGGAAACTAAGCCTTATGGAGGAGCGCTTGAAGGAGCTGCGGATGTTTAGCCTGAAGAAGAGGAGCCTGAGAGGAGATATGATAGCCATCTTCAAATATCTAAAGGGCTGTCACATGGAGGAGGGAGCATGCTTGTTTTCTCCTGCTCTGGGGTGCAGGACTTGACCCAATGGCTTCAAGTTGCAAGATAGGAGATTCCAACTAAATATTCGGAAAACGTTTAGTAAGAGCTGTTCAGCAGTGGAACAGACTCCCATGAGAGGTGGTGGACTCTCCCTCCTTGGAGGTTTTTAAGCAGAGGTTGGATGGCCATTTACCATGGATGCTTTAGCTGAGATTCCTGCATTTCAAGGGGTTGGACTAGATGACTCTCGGGGTCCCTTCCAACTCTAATATTCTATTATTTACTTCCTTGTTTATTTATACCATTTATATCCTGTTCTTCAGCCAAAAGGCCTCCCAGAACCTCTTACATGAAATCAAAGCAAGACATTCAGTTCCTGCAGGCTTACAATCCAAAAAGAAACACACACACACACACACACACACACACGGGAAAAGGGGCAGGAAGAGGAAAATCAAAATTAATGCATCAATTTTTAAGCAGTTGTTCCCATATTGGTTAACTGGCACAGTTCAGAGGCCTCCAGCAAAGCTGGTGAAACGAGCCCTGCTTCCCATCTCTCCCACTGAGGCGATCTGATGGAATGGCAGTTGAGGGAGATGAGGCCTGAAGGGGCTGGCCTGTCAAAGCAGAGTCAACGGAGTGAGCTCTGCTTCTCAGCTCTCCCACTGCTGGAAAGTAAAGCAGAGTTCTCTTCCAGTATGCCTTACTTGTTCGTTTAATGTTGTTTAAAATGTTGGTAAATATTGCATATGTTATAAAATCATGATCTGTAAGTTGGACATTTTCAATGTGTGTGTTTTTATCCGAAGTTTAAATACACATAGCTGAAGCAGAAGTAAGTTATGCTCCCAAGCCTTTATCTTTTTGCAGTTCTTATGAAGTACCTAATAAAATGGACTTAATGAATGGAATCTAATTTAAAGCGTTTCTGTTTTGTTTCCATTGCAGGTGTATTGATATTTTAGAGCTATGTGAACAAGAGGACCTGATGAGGTTCCACTACCACACTTTAAAACTGTATAGTTCTGTTTGTGCATTGGGTAATAACAGAGTAGCTCATATACTTTGCAGCCATGTGGATGTTTCTCAGTTATTTTATACAATAGATAATCGATATTTACCTGGACTCCTGCGTTCTGGATTCTATGACTTACTTATCAGCATTCATTTAGAATACTCCAAGGAAGCTAAACTCATGATGAACAATGAATTTATAATTCCAATTACGGATGAAACCAGAAGAATCAAATTATTTCCAGATGAATCAAAGAGACATGGTTTGCCTGGAGTTGGGCTTAGCACCTGCCTGAAACCAGGTTTCAAATTCTCTACCCCTTGTTTTGTTTTGTCTCATGAGGATCATCAGAAACCTAGTCCAGAGATACCACTTGAGATGCTTAAGTCAAGAGCTATAAGCATGCTAACAGAAGCAGTCTACTGCAGTGGAACACACATACGAGACCCTGTTGGGGGGAAAGTTGAGTTCCAGTTTGTTCCTGTTCTGAAACTTATAGGGACATTGCTCATAATGGGAGTCTTTGATGATCATGATGCCAAACAGATTTTACTCCTCATTGATCCATGTGTGTTTGGTGAAACCAAAGAAGAAGTAATGGAAAAAGCAGATAAAGAGGATGTTGCACAAATAGAAGAAAAAGCTATAGAGGCTGGAGAAAAGGCAATCAGGGAGCCTAAAACTCCAATAAAAGGCTTGCTCCAAACAAGATTGCCTGAATCTGTTAAACTCCAGGTGACAACCTTAAAGTAAATGCAGAAGTGTTGAAATACTGTTGAAATAAATTGTAAAATGTTTGCCGGTAACCTGAGCAAAGAGCCTGAACAGCAGTATTCTTGAGACTTTTTTTTGCTAATTCTTTATTGGTCTTAGTTTGACCAGACACAACTAATTTTCAACTTTCTATGCTACTGTTCCACAAAAGGCAAAACTGGTAAGATACTATGGGTTATATTCAGTGCTGCAGTTATTTTTGAGCAACAAATTTCATACACAATGGAACTTCCCCTCTTTCGCTGCCTGTAGCACCATATAGACTCAAAATCTTCTCCTGACGGTTGGAAGACCCTCAGGAGGAGATTTTGGGAGTGTGCAAGGGAGGAGGAAACAGGGAAGCCTCAGTGTGTGAGTGAAATTTTGCTTGTGCAACAATGGATACAACCCTGTCACATACTTTTGATATAAATTATGTACGTTTGTACATTGAAGATGCACCACTGGGGAACACACTGGTTTAATCATATTATATACCTGTGGTGATTTGTCCCCTCACTTTTAATTATCACACATAGGCTAATAAGCAAATAATAGGCATTGGGTTGGATAAAAGAAGTATAAGCAGATGGAAAGTAGCTTTTAGTGCAGTTCTGCAAAAGCTTGTGTAAGAGCTTGCACAATAGTTGGTTGTTTTGTTTGTTTAAATGTACTTACACTCACTTCTTACCATCTGGTCCTAGGGCAGTTTACATATAGCTCAGTACAAATATAAACCATGTAATTCATTAAAATTACAAGACCATAAATGAAATCATAAAGTCAATGGGAGGAGTATTCTGATCTAATCTCCTGGTGTTACAATAGCTAAGTTCTATAGAAGTTTTTGTGCTTCTGCAAAAGGTTGCATGAGCTCTTGTAAAAGCACATAAACATTGTGGATTTATTTGCTCTTTTCTCACACAGCACTCTAGCATTAGCCTCTTAGAGTGGAAGACTTCCTTGCACATATAAAAGGGCCTCTTTGGATCCAACGACCCACTCTCCTTCTCATTAACCACAAAACTGAGTATCCACTGACAGTAATGTGGCAAACTATACTGTTGTTCTTTCACATGAATTTATTTGTGCCGTTCCATAACTTCGCCACATAATGCATCTCTTATTTTATGCTAGATGTGTGAGCTATTAAATTATTTCTGCGACTGTGAGCTGAAACACAGAGTGGAAGCCATTGTATCATTCGCGGATACTTACGTCTCAAAGTTGCAGTACAATCAGAAATATAGATATAATGAACTCATGCAAGCCTTGAATATGTCTGCTGCTTTAACAGCTAAGAAGACAAAGGAATTTCGCTCTCCTCCTCAAGAGCAGGTAGATTTCCTTCCTTCCTTCCTTTCTTCCATTCTTGCTTTCTAGTACAGTATGATGATGAAATGGAGTAAAGCTTTCAGAAACCTTAAAATACAGTGTCCAGTAAAAAGCAGCAGAACAGGGATCAAAGCAGTATTTGGATATTTGCCCTTCTGTCTGCAGACCCTTTCAAAACTGCTTCATAGAGTTAGGTAAAGGTAAAGGGACTCCTGACCATTAGGTCCAGTCGTGACCGACTCTGGGGTTGCGGCGCTCATCTCGCTTTATTGGCCGAGGGAGCCGGCGTGCAGCTTCCGGGTCATGTGGCCAGCATGACTAAGCCGCTTCTGGCGAACCAGAGCAGCACATGGAAATGCCGTTTACCTTCCTGCCGGGGCAGTACCTATTTATCTACTTGCACTTTGACGTGCTTTCGAACTGCTAGGTTGGCAGGAGCAGGGACCGAGCAACGGGAACTCACCCCGTCACGGGGATTCGAACCACCGACCTTCTGATTGGCAAGTCCTAGGCTCTGTGGTTTAACCCACAGTGAGGGGACCCCCTCAAAACAGCATTAGTCATAGATGGCACCGTGATGGGTGGAAGGGGGAATTGCGAAAGATCAACTCAAGTCCTGTTACACTGCTAAGAGCTCTGCTATGTCCAGTTGCACACAACCTGCCCGCCCCCCTGAGAATAGCAATACCTGCATATCTTTATAGTATTCAGTATTTGAGTTAGTTGCTTGTACTTGATCACTGCAGGCTGTAGCATTTTTTAAAAGAGGGTAATTCCCCCCTGAAGTGAAGGCCCAAGACAGGAGTTGATCATCATGTGAGCTGCGCACAGGTGGGCTGAAGCGAGCTGCTGCCATTTTTGTGGAGCCTCCTTTTATTGAGACAAATATGCAAGCCCAAGCAGATACATTTTGGGCTGTGACCTTTACACATCTTCCGTCCCAAGATCGTGGGGTGGTACAAAGTTATTTTGGCACCTGTTCCACAGCGTCATTTTCCCCTTGCACAGTGTATGACGAAGGAGACAAAAGGTCTCAGGGACAAAGGTTACAGACAGGATACCACTGACTGCTGAGACCGCAAAAGGTCAGATATAGGGAACGATGTTCCAGACAGCTGTGGCTTGTCTGAGGGGGAGTTTTTCCTGCACCCCAGGGTCACGCGTGCAGGCAGACTGTGGCTGCCTGCTGGTGGGGAGTGTTCTCCCTCCAGACCCCACTCCCACTCCGCGATATCCCTACACCCCCCCTCCACCATTTGATCAAGGATGAGCCTTTCAAAGAAATTCAAAGGGATGCAATGAGACTGTCAGAAATCTAGGAAGGCATTGGACTATATTTTTCAGGCACTCTTGTTGACTCTTAGAACTTCTTCCCTCCAGAGTTATTGGAATATTAATGCTATTTATTATATATTATGCATCTAAATCAGTGTTTTTCAACCACTGTTCCGCGGCACACTAGTGTGCCGCGAGATGTTGCCTGGTGTGCCGCGAGATGTTGCCTGGAGGGAGGCAGGCGAGTCGGGCGGCGAGAGGCGGGGCGGCGGCGAGGAGAGGCCGCCCAGCGCGGGGCTCTCGCTGTCTGCCTGCCTGGCTGCCTGCGAGCTCGGCGGGCAGTGCCTCCGTCCGCAGCGCCCGCCTCGCGGCTCTCATTCCCTGCCCCTGCCAAAGCTCACCCAGCCAAGCCGCGCTCTACTTCCTGCCTCGCTTTGCTGCCTCCTCCCCCCCCCACCCCCAAAGCTTGGAGGTTCCCCGGCAAGGGGGAGGGAAAAAAATGAAACTTACACTTTCGTGCGTCCCTCCCGGCGTGACGCTGCGCGCTGACGTCACGGGGCTGTAATGGTGGTGTGCCTCGAGATTTTTTTCATCAAACAAGTGTGCCTTTGCCCAAAAAAGGTTGGGAAACACTGATCTAAATAAATAAATACAGTGGGCGCTCGGGTTGCTAACATGATCTGTGCAGGATGCACGTTCGCAACCTGCAGTGGCACGTCTGTGCACGTGTGGGTTGTGATTCGGCGCTTCTGTGCATGCACAAAGCACGATTTAGCACTTCTGCACATGCGCAACCACCAGAACCCGGAAGTAACCTGTTCTGGTACTTCCGGGTTTCGGTGGGTCCGTAACCCCCCAAAAAACCCCCCTCAACCTGAAGCATCTGTAACCTGAGGTATGACTGTACTAGACACTAAAAGTATAGAATCAAGAAAAAATGAATATAAGCAAGCTGCAGACATAATCTAAATAAACAGGAACATAAGGAAAACTAAAGAGGTACAGGAAGACAATGGAGAAAGCAATACAATGGTTGAATTTATTAAAGTATGTATGTTTGCCAACAGGCAGTGCCAGTTTCCCTCTTTTGTATGCTCTTTCTGACATTGTATGAGTTGGCTTACTGTGGTCATAGTGTAATGATTATAACTGTTATTCAAATATATTTCAGTTTATTGTTATAATTTCAGATTAATATGTTGCTAAACTTTCAACTGGGAGAAGATTGTCCTTGCCCAGAGGAGATTCAGGAAGAGTTATATGAGTTTCACGATGATCTCCTAATCCATTGTGGTAAGCGATTGCCTATTTGGGGTGGAGCATATTATTGCTGAGATTCCACTTATTGTGAAATGTTAATTCCTGCAGTTTTGTTTTGGTTTGTTGACTTTTCCTGGCAAACATGATATTGATTAATTAAAACTGAAAACTGCAAAGATAAAAAAGACACCATAAAAGTTAATTAGAATTATCTTCCCACATGTTCTCTAGAAAAACAGGAAGGCATAAATATTTACACTCAAAAATGTTTTGGGGGCAGCAGTAGATCTCAAAGAACTTGTATCTGAAAACATTCTCTCTCCTTTACTTCTTCCTTTTAAGTAAATGCCAGCTATTCACTCCTATGGGGAAAATAATCTAATGCAAAGTGCACAGGCATACATTGTACCCAAAGCAAGAAGTTCACAAAATATATAGAGGCCCTCTTCTTCCCATTCACCTGATCTTTATGTGTATTCTAAATAACGTTAGCTGTGAGTTTGTGTCATATTGCTGAATAACTGAAATTGAGAAAGTGGCTTTTTAGGCCATCAAATGAAATGTGTCTTCCAATGTAATATTCCTGCTACAAAAGTGTGTCTGTTTTTCTGCAAGCAGCAGGTTCATATTGCAATGGAGCAAGAGAAGATTGGGGGGGGGGTACCAGATCCTATTCTACTCCTCAACCCCCAGGAGCATATTTTCAGAGGTCATGGGGGTGTGGCAGAAAGAAGGTGTTAACTTGTGGGCGAACATAGCAGACGACACAGCAATTTCTCCAGAGCAGCTCTTTATTTGTAAGCTGGACAGAACTGAACAGCAAACAGCTCAGCCGGCCTGCTTTTATAGGCAGCCGGCTGTCAACATTGTAGCAACAACAACCCAGGGTTTCCCGCCTAAAATAACTGATGTGGACCTGAGTGAAAACTATATACAGTATCCCCCTGCTGGCCCAGGGTGAGAACTTCAGTACATAACAGAAGGGAAGGCAGAAAAACCCATTCTGTGAATGGAATGGGAAGTTAAAGTTCAGAGTTGTATAGCATTACACAGTACGCAAGTCTGTTTAAATTATTTAAGAAAACATGTATTTTCAAGACACACAAATAGCTCAGAAATTCTTGAGTTAAGCATTGATGGTGCTCAGTAGTATTAAACTGTTTGTTCGGTGTAGTGCCTAGAAATATATAAGCAGAGCATATTCAAAACATGCATATTCAGAACACATTTTAGCCAGTCATCATCTTCATTTCTCACCCATCAACCAGTCTTTTACTCACAACTTGAGCACACACACCCCAAAATGGCAATAATACCTGCCTACATTTCAGATGTGTACAGTTGAAAAGCACTTTTAGCTTACATGAAGAGTGTGATATGTCTATCAAGGAGCTGAGCCAGTCACCCACCATATCCTCCCCACTTCTTACTGTGTATGTTGCTCTGCGTATGAGAGATTCCAGCTGCAGTAACTCCTTCCCTTCTCACTGGTCTACCATGAGTGGAGAGCTGCAGTCACAGAAGGACTGTACACATCTAATTGTGTGCATGGGTGGGCCTCTAAAATATGTTGTTGATTATTATTTAAGCTTGGGACATCAGTTTAATATCATGGGAATTCTGGCAAAACACAAACTGCACTTCATTTCAAAATGAGTTTATTACCCATTAGGTATTCCATTAGAGGGAGAAGAGGAAGAAGAGGAAGATCTGTCATGGACTGGCAAGCTACGTTCATTGGTATATAAAATAAAAGGACCACCAAAAACAGAAAAGAGAGAACCTACAGAGGAAGAAGAAAAATATCCCAGTAAGAGCTTGAATTGTTATTCATACTAATTCATTTTATTTAATTTTTAGAGAAGAAAATAATACACCTGGAAGCAGGTGAACAGTCAGCTGTGAAGTATGCATGAATGAATATGAGCCAAGAACTTCCAGATTCCAATCTTGCCTTATATTTACACAAGGATAGTAGCGATTCATTAATAGATGTTCTCAAAGTTGCACCACTAATGATACATGGCATTTTTGGGGGGGCGGGGGGTTGTTAGGATAAGGTCAGTTTAATTTCCTGGCTTGTTCCAAAGCTGCTAATTGTAGTTTCCTCATTCAGAGGAAGTGAATGGTTAATGAGAGAATTTCTGCTTTTATTATGACGCAAGCAAGGAGAGGAATGAAGAGGCTGTGAACATTGGGGGAAAGGCTCATACATATCTTGTCTTGATATGTTATCCTTTGCAGGCATAATGAAATATCAATTAGTTTTTCGTTTACAATACATTTTGGTTATATGTGGGTTATCTTTCAAAGCACCAGTGCTATAAACTGTGCTGAATACATCCACCAACTTTCCCCCCTGAGCCTTAGTGAATTCTTTCAGGCAGTCATCAATCACTTAGAGCTAATTAGTATGGCATACAGTAATTCCTTCCAATGTTTAATGACCTGCATAATACAGAATGAAAATAAATATAGGTAGAAATGAATGGCACTCTCTGCCTGGTTGTTCTGCAGGGATGTTTTTCGGGAGAAATTTGCAGCTGTTGTTGGGGCAGCTTCACCGGAGCTGTGATAATATTGGACCCAATCTATGATAGGTTCTCCAAGCAGGTTTAGATGACAAGATGACAAAAATGCTACACACTGTTGCTTTGTGAGGAATGTCATATCATTTAATATGGAAGGCTAAGGCAATGTTTTGCTGAGAGAGTGTCTTGAACAGTGTGGTGTAGTGGTTAAGAGCGGTAGTCTCGTAATCTGGGGAACCGGGTTTGAGTCTCCGCTCCTCCACATGCAGCTGCTGGGTGACCTTGGGCCAGTCATACTTCTTTGAAGTCTTTGAAGTCTCTCAGCCCCACTCACCTCACAGAGTGTTTGTTGTGGGGGAGGAAGGGAAAGGAGAATGTTAGCCGCTTTGAGACTCCTTAAAGGGAGTGAAAGGTGGGATATCAAATCCAAACTCTTCTTCATCATCATCTTTTTACCATCGTAAGGCTACAACTGACCTTTTTTGATCAGTAAGTTAGGCATAAAATGCAGATTGTGCAGCCACTCCCCCAATTTTTTTTTGAGGGGCTGGGCCCCCTTAATGTTCAGAGGGCCATGCATGCGATGTCAGGATGTCACGCAACATCACGTTGGGCCCCCTCAATCTTCTGGAGTAGCTGGTGCATCTGATGGAGGTGAATGGTGGGACTTATATTCCAGCCACATCTGGCTAGCTACAGATTCACCACTTTCCTCCTCTACAGACCACTTTTTAAATGTTGGCAAGGTTCGGTGTCTGGTGTTTTTGTAATACTACTAATGCATAATTTACAGTTAAGTAAGCTGGGATTCAGAGATAGCTTTGTAAAGGATGCATGGAATTTGATGCTCCGGTGGTTTATCCAGTCAACCATTAAAAATGAAACACAAATATATTTACTTCGGAAGTGTCCATGTATTCAGGACCTCAGGAATTCTAGGTCACTGATGGCATGAAGCTAGCAATAGCTATTAAGCAGAGTTTGTAAAACATTTTTGGATATGCTATCTGCAGCCTCCTTTGGTTAGGGATAACATCACTCTGTATATGTACTTCACTAATCCTCTTCATAGAAGCTTATGATATACCGTCTCTTAAAATTCTTTTTTTTTTTTAAAGCTTGGTGTGGTATAAAAGCAATATAAAATGTCATACAAAAACATGCTGATTTGAAAGCATATTTGACAGGGACATGCATGGCATAACCATAAATAAAATATTTTTGCTCCTTTGAAATTTATTTTCAAGAGAGGGAACATTATCCAGGACATTATGCCTCACAAAACTGACATTATTATTCATAATGATGAATGACATGAAAAAGCTGACCCCTTCGTGATGGGTAGCTTATTTTGATCACATGGACTCTGATTTTAATTTAAGTGTTTGCTTTATTTGCATTAACCAAACAGATTTCAACAGTTTAACAGGACGTTTAGTAGTCGTTTGCCATTAGGTCTGCATCTGTGGTTCCCAATGTGGGGCACACAGCCCATAGGGTGGCAATTTGATTTTTAAGGGGGGCAATTTGAGAATGATTTATTAACAGTGAATGTGTTAATAAATCTGTGTTATCTACCCTTCCCTAAAGCAATGGAATGTAAAGTTTTCAAGGAGAGTGGACTTTAAAGATACCTCTTTGCGATGGATTTCTTTTATAAGTAAGGACTTTGCCTGAAAGAAGATGGAGAGTAATAACCTTGAATGATTTTGACCACCCCTTGGAACTCCGTAGTATGAAATAGAAATAGTAAAGAAGAAAAGATTGGTAACAGCTGGATTGACTGTCTGTTAAGCATTCGGAAGAGAATAAACTGTGGAGTTGGATGTGATGAAACTGACGATCGGCAGGATGGGCTGCAGGAAGATGTATTGGTTTGCGGGACGGGGGATGGAGAGGAGATATGGATTTTGTTGAGATTACATCAGCCCACCCACCCGCTCTCGAAGCTTGAAGGTGAAAATAAGAACAGTGAAAGAACAGGATGGACCACGATGTATACCATCTTGACGGCTTCTGGGGCTTTCAGACAGAGAAGAAGAGATAGGGATTATGTTTATTTATTTATTAATGATTTATTAAGGAGCTGGTTGTATGTAAAACTGAGGGTTAAAATTGGCAAAATGTGAAGGGTGGGTGATGCTGGGGGATTAGCAGTGTTGGGGGGAGTGGAATGTATATTATTTATTTATACAAAAAAAATTCTAGAGGTTTCATTTTCACCCTCTGCATGCAGCACCAGTGAGGCTGAGTTGTTTATTACTGGAGGCAGATGTCAGACAGCAATACTTAAGGCCATGTTAGGGAGGAATGCGTGTATGTTGCCTGGGATGAAGCAAGATCTGTTTTTTTCAGGCAAAGTGTTACCTAAGAGGTATCAGAAGGAAATGCTTCAAAATTGATGAATGACTATTGTAGATAAAAGAGGATTTACTCTACTCGACTATTTTGAGAACAGGTTATAACAACGCATAAAAGCCATAGCAGAAATTGGTAATTGAACATGTGATGTATAGGAAGAAGGGACGAATGTATTTTGAAATTATAGTTGGAAAAGTTATTTTATTGGAAGCAGGAAAGGAGGGAGGAAATCAAAAGGGACATTGGGGGTGGGTGGGAAGTTAGCTTTTAAATGTGTATTGGATTTGTATTAATTTGGTGACAATTTGTTAAAAATTATGGAAAATCAATAAAAAATAATTGGCAGACAGAAGCCCCGGGAGAGATGCTGTGAGCTTTGGGGGACAGGGAAATTGCCTCCACCCCCACCCCCACCCAAGAAACCATCTCTGAACTATACTATGGAATCATGGTGAGAGCCGCTATCTAGTAATAGCCAGACCCTTTCTCCCAGCAGTTAATAATAGTATTTTCTGAATAATTTTGGTAGTCATTGATAATTTAGCTTTCAGGTTACTGAATTCAAAGAATCCTTTTAAATTATGTCTTTTCAGTGGATAATAGTTTGCGTTTTCTTTTCTCCTCAAACCCCCCCCAACCTCTATTGCAGCTACTCTGAAGGAGTTAATATCTCAAACTATGGTTCGCTGGGCTCAAGAAGATCAGATCCAAGATCCAGAATTAGTTCGTATTATGTTTAACCTCCTTCGAAGGCAGTATGACAGCATTGGCGAGCTGCTTCAGGCTCTGAGGAAATCCTACACTATAAGTGCTACATCTGTGCAGGACACAATCAACTTATTAGCAGCGCTGGGTCAAATTCGTTCCCTCCTCAGCGTCAGAATGGGAAAAGAAGAAGAATTGCTTATGATTAATGGCCTTGGGTATGAAATAAACATTTTATTTGTATGTTTTAAATAAAAGTAAATATTGAAATATTAAACTTACGGCCCTAGTTATAATAGTAGCTTAAGCCCGTATAAAACCTAATTTTGTACATGTGCTACAATATTGGTTTGGTTCAATTATGAATGAATAAATGAACTTTATATGCACCCATTTTTATCACAACCACTTTACTTTTCATATGAACATCTATGAACCTGCCTAAACTGAGTTGGTATATTGGTAGAGAAACAGTCTACGTTGTTCTTGATAATAACCTTGTAATGTGTGTTGTAATCTTGGAATTAGAATATAGTCATATCTTTGTAATTGCTCTTTAATTCTGAACCTTAAAATTGCAGTGCTTATTCTGTGTGCTTGATAAACACGGATCTTGCAGGAGAAAGAATGATTCTTTTTGTTGAATTTGTTCTTATCCCATTTAGAGATATAATGAACAACAAAGTATTTTATCAGCATCCTAACTTAATGAGAGTCCTGGGTATGCATGAGACAGTTATGGAAGTAATGGTAAATGTGCTTGGAGGAGACAAATCTCAGGTAATTTCACAAGTATTTTTGCTGTGATTGTTATGAAGCATGCCTTCTGTAGCTGGAAGGAACTGCGGGTAAAGAAGACTAGTATATTTATCTTGTGCAGTACAGAGTATGAGCTGTTAGCTCCATGGATGATGGGAGTTGCATAGGCAAGGTTTCTTGCACTAAAGATGGACTACAAAGATCACACATACAAAAAGAGAAGCTGGAAATTGTTAAAATGCTTCAGCCAAGCTGGTTCTAAGCAGCATGCCAATACTATATATTAGTAAAACAGTCGTCTACTGGGAGCACTTGCGGAAAATGCACACATAAGTTTGCATATAAGCCCAAATAATTGAAACCTGCATTCAGTTACACACATAGGGGTTACTGTGTAATGTGTGTTCAACCTTTTTACTTACTGAGATTTTAACAGGAATAGTGTGTTCTCCTGTAGTGTACAAAAGGTGAGAAAAAGATGTGCATGTACTATAAGCATTACAGTGTTAATGGAAACACAGTGCAGGTGTTGACATATACCTGTTAAAACTGTAATGTGCTAAGAGGTCTCAAAAGTTTCAAAGTAAATGCTCAAAGGAGGAAAATGTGTGAAAATAGTTCCAGAAAATGTGTCAGTTGAGCATTTTAAAGTCCTATCTGTATGTGGGGAATAGCTAAGCAAATGTGTTACTCTTTCCATGAGTTAACAGGATTTTAGAAAGGCTTAATTTTGGGAGGGATTCACCCCCCCCAAAGGTGCACTCCTCTATTGTTTCCTGAGACAGATGGCACCAACAAATTATGATGGTTTTGTGAATATTTTTTTTCGATTGGCTTGGGGATTTTACTTGTGTTTGTCTATAAGTTTTATTTGTACACCACTTTTGATCAAGAGGTTAAACATTTTCTAATTGAATAAACATTGGACTTCTGAAGTGGTACAGTACAATGTTTTATTTCTCTGTATACATACTCTTGAGCTTTGGAGGTTGGGATGCAGATCTCAGTACATTAAAACCTCTCTTAGTTGTGAATCAGTTGTAAATCGGTGCATATGAATGAGAAAAGGGTTGTATGTTCCTGAGCTTGGCCTGCCTTAAGTGTTGCTGTGATCTGTGTCTCATTTTGGTGATGTGAAGAAGGTCTAGCAAACACGGAGCTTTGTACTTTTGTATTTTCTGGTTCAAAAATAATTCCTCATGACTTTTCTGCAGGAAAATCATTTGTCTGAAAAGAGTAGTAACATCATCACAGTCTTTCTAATATATCTTACCCCTTCATGGATCACTGCCTTGCCGTGGCGAAGGGGCTTGAATAACTCAGAGGAGCTATGAGCTATGCCGTGCAGGGCCACCCAAGATGGACAGGTCATAGTGGAGAGTTTTGACCAAACGTGATCCACCTGAAGCAGGAACCGGCAAGCCACTCCAGTATCCCTGCCAAGAAAACTCCATGGACAAAGACAACAGGCATATAAAAGTTATGACGCTGGAAGATGAGCCCCTCAGGTCGGAAGGCGTCCAACATGCTACTGAGGAAGAGCGGAGGACAAGTACAAGTAGATTCAGAGCTGATGAAGCGGCTGGGCCAAAGCCGAAAGGACGCTCAGTTGCAGATATGCCTGGAAGCGAAAGGAAAGTCCAATGCTGTAAAGAAAAATATTGCATAGGAACCTGGAATGTAAGAACCATGAACCTTGGTAAGTTGGATGTGGACAAAAATGAGATGGAAAGAATAAATATTGACATCCTGGGCATCAGTGAACTAAAATGGACGGGAATGGGCGAATTCAGTTCGGATGACCATCATATCTACTACTGTGGGCAAGAATCCCGTAAAAGAAATGGAGTGGCCCTCATAGTCAATAAAAGAGTGGCAAAAGCTGTACTGGGATGCAATCTCAAAAATGATAGAATGATCTCGATACGAATCCAAGGCAGACCTTTTAACATCACAGTAATCCAAGTTTATGCACCAACCACCGGTGCTGAAGAAACTGAAATTGACCAATTCTATGAAGACTTACAACACCTTATAGAAATGACACCAAAGAAGGATGTTCTTCTCATTATAGGGGATTGGAATGCTAAAGTAGGGAGTCAAGAGATAAAAGGAACAACTGGCAAGTTTGGCCTTGGAGTTCAGAACGAAGCAGGGCAAAGGCTAATAGAGTTCTGCCAAGAGAACAAGCTGGTAATCACAAACACTCTTTTCCAACAACACAAGAGATGACTCTACACATGGACATCACCAGATGGGCAGCATCGAAATCAGATTGATTATATTCTCTGCAGCCAAAGATGGAGAAGCTCTATACAGTCAGCAAAAACAAGACCTGGAGCTGACTGTGGCTCAGATCATCAGCTCCTTATAGCAAAATTCAAGCTTAAACTGAAGATAAGTAGGAAAAACCACTGGGCCGGTAAGATACAATCTAAGTCAAATCCCTTATGAATACACAGTGGAAGTGAGGAACAGGTTTAAGGATTTAGATTTGGTGGACAGAGGGCCTGAAGAACTATGGGTGGAGGCTCGTAACATTATATAGGAGGCAGCAACTAAAACCATCCCAATGAAAAGGAAATGCAAGAAAGCAAAGTGGCTGTCCAATGAGGCCTTACAAATAGCGGGTGAGAGAAGGCAAGCAAAATGCGAGGGAGATAGTGAAAGATACAGGAAATTGAATGCAGATTTCCAAAAAATAGCAAGGAGAGACAAGAAGGCCTTCTTAAACGAGCAATGCAAAGAAATAGAGGAAAACAACAGAATGGGAAGAACCAGAGATCTGTTCAAGAAAATTGGAGATATGAAAGGGACATTTCGTACAAAGATTACCATAATAAAGGACAAAAGTGGTAAGGACCTAACAGAAGCAGAAGACATCAAGAAGAGGTGGCAAGAATACACAGAGGAATTATACCAGAAAGATATGGATGGCTCGTACACCCCAGGTACTGTGGTTGCTGACCTTAAGCCAGACATCCTGGAGAGTGAAGTCAAATGGGCCTTAGAAAGCACTGCAAATAACAAGGCCAGTGGAAGTGATGGTATTCCAGCTGAACTACTTAAAATTTTAAAAGATGATGCTGTTAAGGTGCTACACTCAATATGCCAGCAAGTTTGGAAAACTCAGCAGTGGCCAGAGGATTGGAGAAGATCAGTCTACATCCCAATCCCAAAGAAGGGCAGTGCCAAAGAATGCTCCAACTACCGCACAATTGCACTCATTTCACATGCTAGCAAGGTTATGCTTAAAATTCTACAAGCAAGGCTCAAGCAGTATGTGGACCTAGAACTCCCAGAAGTGCAAGCTGGATTTAGAAGAGGCAGAGGAACCAGAGACCAAATTGCAAACATGTGCTGGATTATGGAGAAAGCTAGAGAGTTCCAGAAAGACATCTACTTTTGCTTCATTGACTATGCAAAAGCCTTTGACTGTGTCGACCACAGCAAACTATGGCAAGTTCTTAAAGAAATGGGAGTGCCTGATCACCTCATCTGTCTCCTGAGAAATCTCTATGTGGGACAAGAAGCTACAGTTAGAACTGGATATGGAACAACTGATTGGTTCAAAATTGGGAAATGAGTACAGCAAGGCTGTATATTGTCTCCCTGCTTATTTAACTTATATGCAGAATTCATCGTGTGAAAGGCTGGGCTGGAGGAATCCCAAGCCGGAATTAAGATCGCCGGAAAAAATATCAACAACCTCAGATATGCAGATGACACAACCTTGATGGCAGAAAGTGAAGAAGAATTAAAGAACCTTTTAATGAGGGTGAAAGAGGAGAGCGCAGAATATGGTCTGAAGCTCAACATCAAAAAAATGAAGATCTTGGCCACTGGTCCCATCACCTCCTGGCAAATAGAAGGGGAAGAAATGGAGGCAGTGAGAGATTTTACCTTCTTGGGCTCCATGATCACTGCAGATGGTGACAGCAGTCACGAAATTAAAAGACGCCTGCTCCTTGGGAGAAAGGCGATGGCAAACCTAGACAGTATCTTAAAAAGCAGAGACATCACCTTGCCAACAAAGGTTCGTATAGTTAAAGCCATGGTTTTCCCAGTAGTGATGTATGGAAGTGAGAGCTGGACCATAAAGAAGGCTGATCGCCGAAGAATTGATGCTTTTGAATTATGGTGCTGGAGGAGACTCTTGAGAGTCCCATGGACTGCAAGAAGATCAAACGCATCCATTCTTAAGGAAATCAGCCCTGAGTGGTCACTGGAAGGACAGATCGTGAAGCTGAGGCTCCAATACTTTGGCCACCTCATGAGAAGAGAAGACTCCCTGGAAAAGACCCTGATGTTGGGAAAGATTGAAGGCACAAGGAGAAGGGGACGACAGAGGACAAGATGCTTGGACAGTGTTCTTGAAGCTACAAACATGAGTCTGCGGGAGGCAGTGGAAGTCAGGAGTGCCAGGCGTGCTCTGGTCCATGGGGTCACGAAGAGTCGGACACGACTAAACGACTAAACAACAACAATATATCTTAAATCTGTGTTGTATGCAGTCCAATTGAGCTTCAAAGTATATGGCTTTTAAGATTATAGGTTGAGTGCCACAAGCACCTGAAATAGGTGCATGCCTATAAAATCATATGATTTTAATATAAGGTACATAATGAAAAGGATCAAAAATGATTTTGTCTCATTTACTGAAAAAAGAGTGAGAGTCGACATGGCACATTTTTAATGCCATCTTCCCCAACCTGGTGCCCTTTCCGTATTTTGGACTACATCTCCAATCAATCCCAGTCAGCACTGATTGAGGCTGATTGGAGTTGTGGTTCAAACATCTGGGGCACAGCAAGTTGGGAAAGGCTTTGTCAGTATATTACTGGGAGCACTTGGATGCTATCATGTAAATATGGGGTGGGATCAGGGCTGTAGCTAGGGGGTGGTGCCAGGGGTACCGGCAATGGGGGCCTCCCCGCAAAATTGGCTAAAAATATGTCCATCAATATAAAAAGGTAAAGGGACCCCTGACCATTAGGTCCAGTCGTGACCGACTCTGGGGTTGCGGTGCTCATCTCGCTTTATTGGCCGAGGGAGCCGGCGTACAGCTTCCGGGTCATGTGGCCAGCATGACCAAGCTGCTTCTGGCGAACCAGAGCAGCGCACGGAAACGGCGTTTACCTTCCTGCCAGAGCGGTACCTATTAACTACTTGCACTTGACGTGCTTTCGAACTGCTAGGTTGGCAGGAGCAGGGACCGAGCAACGGGAGCTCACCCCATCGCGGGGATTCAAACCGCCGACCTTCTGATCGGCAAGTCCTAGGCTCTGTGGTTTAACCCACAGCGCCACCCGCATCCCTCGTCCATCAATATAAATATCGATTATTGCCTCATAAGAAATGGTTTTAAATAGAGGGTGAAGGAGAGGTGGAAAGAAGAGCTAATTTGTCCATGGCTAGGGAGCGCAATCTGGATGGTTCTGCCAGGGGCGCAAGATCACCTAGCTATGCCTCTGGATGGGATATAATAAAACAGTTGGATTATGCCAGTAGGATGTATTTCAACAGCTTACCATTTATCAAGATTCAAGCTGCAGAATTCCAATGTTACTCTACTGCTGATATTTTAGGAGAGTGAACGATTATTGTGGCACTCTTCTGTTTGACACTTGAATGGTTGTAAGTTCTTACTCAGGCTGACAAATGTGTATGACAAATGTTTTATGATGACAGAAGACAATTGCTAATAGCTTTGAGTATTGACCCAGACATGCCCTCTATGGTGCAAATGGCTGAGAAAAAACATTCTAATGCTTTTACTATTGGACAGAGATTACTGGGCTTGTCTTCTCTTAGCATGATGATGTAGAAATATTTATGAGGGTCTTATCTGCATTGATGATGCATGCGAAACTGCCATTTTATTATAAGGGCCTTTCAGATTAGGGTTATGAATGCTTTCTGCATAGTAAGTATTGCAGGGGGGAGGGTCACAGGGGACGGTTGCTTCTTTTTCTTGGATTGGGCAAACAACTTTTTTATACCAAGGTAAGTAAAGTGGATCTTTAATAACAGCCTGAGAATTACCATGCTTCACTATTTCGGTTTTTGATGATGCAGTAAGGCACAGCACTAATTCTGATGCATCTATTTGCACTTTGCTTAGTTTCTTCATAATTTCCACACAGTGTATATATATTACAGCAACTAACAACTCAGATATATATATATTTAGTAAAACCTTTTGGCTTCCACCTTCTTCAATTGCTGTGATATGCTGTAGCCAGTTCTAGAACACAGAGGATAGAATATTAAGGTGTTTGGTTTGGAGTAGTGAGGTATGTCAGTTATTATCCTCCAGACTGACACCATATGGTTTCAAGGTGTCAAGTCTTTAGACCCAGAACCCTTGTTTCAAATCTTCTAGGATCAGATAACTTTTCTATTGCAGTAATCAATAAATCAGAGAGATTGTGATTCTCTGAATTTAAGTGCTTTGCAACTGGTTGTTGAAGTGTTTTTTGTTTGATTGTCAAGACTGTAGATTCATGGTTCCTAAAACGACTCTGTAGGTTAGTTCTAGTTACAGGTAGGTAGCCGTGTTGGTCTGCCGTAGTTGAAACAAAATTTTTAAAAATCCTTCCAGTAGCACCTTAGAGACCAACTAAGTTTGTTGTTGGTTTGGCAAACCAACAACAAACTTAGTTGGTCTCTAAGGTGCTATTGGAAGGAATCTGTAGTTTAGTTGTTCAAGAGCTGCCACGGGTGATGTTCCCACCAACAGCAGCCAGCTCAAGCTATGGTGGGATATTTTGGAGGGGTGAAAATAGAAAAGGGGCACCCAGGGATCTGCTGGATTGTAAGGCAACACATTAACAAGTAAAGGGACCGATCTAGGCCCCTCTGTTGTGCTAGCCTGGAAGTGGTGCAGCAAACATTTCCCTTCTGTAGCCAGCAGAACTATGGATGCCGTAGTGATTCTGCTGCTCTGCTCAGTCCTATGGCCAGATGTGATTATTAACTTTTATTTAATTGACATGAAGAATAAGATTTATTAAAGCAAGATATAATTCCCCTGGCTGCATTATAGTTAGGCGTACATGCGTTATTATTTTTCTCTGAGTTTTCTTTTCATAAGCTGGCAGCATAGACCATGTAAACTGTTCTTTGAACTGTTGATGAATTTAAAATAGAGGTTTTGTGTAATCACTGACTTGAACTGAGCTGACATTTAACACATCTAGTTTACAGAGGCCTTTACTACCTGTTTTGTTTCCCCCCATGTTTCTTTCTCAGAAAAAGAGAGAGGGAGAGGAGATCAGTCGTGGTCTGTGTGGTGTTTGCTGGAGCCACAGAGCTGCCCTCCCAATAGCAGCACCAGTAGTAGCTTAGCTGGGTGGGACAGGGTTGGGGCTCCATGAGCTCAACAGTGGAGCCAATCCTGTGAGTGCTCCTCCCATTGCTGCCTTTGTGTGGCCCTGCTGTGTGGAGACAACTATTGCTGGTTTCCTCTTTAACCCTCTGAACTACCATCACCCCTAGAATCTGTTTAATAGACTTTGGGGGGATCATCTAGAGCATTGTGGGAGCTTCAGGGGACCTTAAGTGGATGAGAGATCCTTCCATCAACAAAAGGAGCACTTTTACTTGCAGGGGAGCAACACAGGATCCAAACTATCTGTCAGGAGTGTGTACAGGAGCTAGGCCCTGTGACCAGTAGGACTTTGCAGGACTGGGGCCTTACTAAGTTTGTTCTGAAGAGGCAAGGCGCGGCCGCACAGGTGAGGCCAATTGGTAACTCACAGCACCTGGTGGCAAGAGCCAAAGGGAAATGCTGGCCTTATATCCCTTCCTGGCTCTTGCCACCAGGTGCTGTGAGTTACCAATTGGCCTCACCTGTGAGGCCGTGCCTTGCCTCTTCTGAACAAACTTAGGGAGGCCCCAGTCCTGTGAAGTCCTACTGGTCACAGGGCCTAGCTCCTGCACACACTCCTGACACTATTGTCTCCATTCCAAAGTTCTTAAACAGGTTTTGCCAGCACTTCATCATCAAGGGTACTCTGCCATTTGCACTGGAGATTCCCTTATTTCTGCAGACTGCATATCAGTTATTTATTCATTAGGAAATTGAGCAGAAATTAATGCTTCCTATTATTCGGCACTGTTCTTTTCCCTCCACAGATCGCTTTTCCAAAAATGGTAGCAAGTTGTTGTCGGTTCCTGTGCTATTTTTGTCGAATCAGTCGCCAGAACCAAAAAGCTATGTTTGAGCATCTAAGCTACTTACTTGAAAACAGCAGCGTTGGACTTGGTATGTTGTATAATTTTGATAGTCATTCACCTACATTTGCCATATCACAAGTTTAACTTATGGCCTTTTAGCTTTCGATTGTGCTGCGATCTTGGTTTGGCGGTTTTTTATATGCGAATGGTTGGGTTTCATCTAAACTGCATTTAACTACTGCCCTCTGCTGCATACAAATCATAACTGCAAACCAATTACTTTAATTACTGTGCATTATCATGTCTTTGCTACAGCTTCTCCTTCAATGAGGGGTTCCACTCCACTTGATGTAGCAGCTGCCTCAGTAATGGACAATAATGAGCTTGCACTGGCGCTGGAGGAGCCAGACCTTGAGAAAGTAATCACTCACTGTCTTAATTTCTTCTTCTTCTGGTCCCCTTGTTTTATTGTCAGTCACGCCATGTATTACTTAACGAGGCTTAGTTTTCACTTGACATATATTTTTAACTTTTATTGTATGACTACGGTCCGTTCACTCTTAACTAGAATAGTAAGCAGAAGGTAAAAATAAAATAAAATCTTGAGTTCTCTCATTTATAAATTGTTTTCAATATATTAAATATATGAAGGATACTTTTTTTAAAAAAAGGTATGGTGGTGCAGAGCCATGGAGCCACATTCCTGATACAGATGGCATTGCTACATCTTAGAATCATAGAATCATAGAGTTGGAAGAGACCACAAGGGCCATTGAGTCCAACCCCCTGCCAAGCAGGAAACACCTTCAGAGCACTCCTGACATATGGTTGTCAAGCCTCTGCTTAAAGACCTCCAAAGAAGGAGACTCCACCCACACTCCTTGGCAGCAAATTCCACTGTCAAACAGCTCTTACTGTCAGGAAGTTCTTCCTAATGTTTAGGTGGAATCTTCTTTCTTGTAGTTTGGATCCATTGCTCCGTGTCAGCTTCTCTGGAGCAGCAGAAAACAACCTTTCTCCCTCCTCTATGTGACATCCTTTTATATATTTGAACATGGCTATCATATCACCCCTTAACCTCCTCTTCTCCAGGCTAAACATGCCCAGCTCCCTTAGCCGTTCCTCATAAGGCATCGTTTCCAGGCCTTTGACCATTTTGGTTGCCCTCCTCTGGACACGTTCCAGTTTGTCAGTGTCCTTCCAGGACACAGCAGGAGCAGGGCTACCTGGATACACCTGTGCAAGCACTGAGTTTGCTCTGCTAGGGTATAGCTTCAGCCCCAAACTTGCTGCTACCCCACCCCATTTTCATCCAGGTAAGATGCAGAGTCAGGAGGGCAACTTGGCTGCTCAGCTTCACCACACTGGCCACTAATGCGTGTAAAATAAATAAGCAACTGCCCTACCTAAAAGTAAGCTTCTGGGAAGCCTTCAGAAAGTGAAAAGTGTTGGGAGATGCTTTCATGATCAGAGTGAGGCCAGGCTATGAGCAGGACTGATTATTCCCTCAAGCCCTGGTTGTTACCAGGGACACTAGCATTTGGTCAGGGACACTAGTGTTTGCGAGTGTCCTTGACTGAATGCTTGAGACATCTATATTTCTGTCATTGTTGATCACCTCTTTGCGGGTGAATACATCTGGATTCAGTGCCACCCCGCTGAATGACTAGTGTTGCCAGAGCTAATCTTCTCTTGGGCAATATAAAAATACCACAAGTGTTTTTCAGACTTCTTGGTATCGTGTTCTCCCCTGCCAATAATCAGTTTTGTGCCAGTTAGAAAAAAATCCATGTATGGAAAATATATTCTTTCTGCAAACAGATCCTTTCTTTTCTCAATTCAGAGTGGTAATCTCCAGTAAAATTAACTGTTCCACTCCTTCTACTCTTTCCAAAGATTTGCACATGGATTTTAAAAATTGAATCACCTTGTACTTTTAATTCATTGGAATAAACCTCCTGTAGATATTACCAGTGTTTGTGTTTGGCAGGTTGTAACGTACTTGGCAGGATGTGGTCTCCAGAGCTGCCCCATGCTTTTAGCAACAGGATATCCTGACATTGGTTGGAATCCAATAGAGGGTGAACGATATCTGTCATTCTTAAGATTTGCTGTTTTTGTTAATGGTAAGTTTAGTTACTGGATTGACAAATATGTGAAAATGCATATTTTACTATGACTGAATCTCATGAATTCCTATCTTAGGAAAACAAATCACAAGCTTCATTCACAAAATCATAAGCTATTTTAACTGTAGGTTTTGGTTTTGGTCATTTGTTTTTATTCAAATTTTATTTGTTTTTATGCAGATTTACAGGTTTGAACTATAATTCCTTTTTTCCCCATTTTGGCTTTGTAAATTTTTGTCATGCCCTTCAATACTAACATTCCAGGGACAGCCAATGTTAATTGGGATAACAACAACACTAATCAAATAAGTAGCAGCAGATAAAATACACTAATATTCCCACAATATGTTTATTGAAACACAAAATCCACTCCATCATACTTTAAAATTACAAAGGCTTTACCTGGTGCTGGAAAGACACCAGGTATTCCTCTGTGGGAAGAATATTCCAGATAAGGGCCTCTGCAAGGAAGAAGTTCCTTTCCCCAGCTGTTACCTGTGCTAAGCCAAATAGCAGAGGCACTAGGAGGAAGGCCTCTGATGATGGGCTCTGATTGTGGTTCCATTATTTGAGGCTGAGGCTTTTCCTAAGATCAGTGCCTTAGTTATCACACAGAATGGCTCATTCGGATTTCCTCTCCAATCTTTCCTACTGAGTTCTATCTCGGAGAACCAACATTTTGACACCAGAAGAAAATAACTAAAGCAAATCTGAATCAAAGATCTGAAATCTGAATGTTTAATTCTCTACACAAAATTTGGATTTTGGGTGTGTGTGCGTGTTCTTTTAAAAATAATGTATAGAGTTCACACAGCATTACTGTTTGGTTTTATTATTCATGTCAGTAAAATTTGCTTTTTTGTTTTTAGGTGAAAGTGTAGAGGAAAATGCCAGTGTTGTTGTCAAGCTTCTAATTCGGCGTCCCGAATGTTTTGGGCCAGCT
The DNA here is from genome assembly GCF_965112155.1 of Podarcis liolepis. Taxonomy (NCBI): domain Eukaryota; kingdom Metazoa; phylum Chordata; class Lepidosauria; order Squamata; family Lacertidae; genus Podarcis; species Podarcis liolepis. The sequence goes on from NC_139554.1 coordinate 41,179,939, forward strand.
CTTAGAGGAGAAGGAGGAAATGGTTTGTTGGCTGCTATGCAAGGAGCAATTAAGATATCTGAGAACCCAGCTCTTGATCTTCCCTCTCAGGGATATAAGAGGGAACTGTACGTGGATATACACAATACTTGACATTATTTTGGAATATGCCATTCAAAGTCTGCCTTGATGATGTGTCAGTTACAATAACATACCATACGGTAGAAAAGGACACTTAGCAATTGCTCTCACTTCTGTAACCATGTAGAAATACTTGGCATAATCAGATGGAAAAACAAAACAATACTCCCTGGATGTATTGCCTAGAAATCTTGCTTCTCTAGAAGTATGGACATACATCTTTATATAACTGCAATACATTCCGTTAAAGGCACAATTTCTTTCCAGTACTGCTGACCTGACCCTTCCATGAAGTAATTTGGTACTGGATATTATTTCTTAATACTAATGAACATGCACCCATATAATGCTTTGAATCGCTTTGTTTATTGAATTTGAGATTTCAGAAACAAAGTGTTAGGTATACTTAGGGTTATGTACAATGTTAATCCTCCTTACAGTAGACCCATTGGAAACAATAGACATGACTAATTTAGGGCCAATAATTTCAGGGGGTGTACTCTGAACAATCCCTGATCAACTAAGTAAAAGTTAGTTGAAATACAACCCTTACAGATATTTTATTTACATTTATTGCATCAATATGCTCTTCATCACTCTGCGTGCCTCTGAGCCAAAAATGGGAATATAAATAAACAATAACTCAAATCAGCAGGACTCCAGCTCATTTGTGCAGCCTCCTTTATCTACTGTTTGAGCTCAATAACGCTCCCTGAAGACCAGGGAATCCTCATGCCAGAGTCATGTGAAATGAGCTACTTTGAGAAGGGGTGTTTTAGAGTGAAGGAAGAAGTGGAAGAGAGGGAGGTGCACAACCATTCCCCACTTGTTGCGTCTCTGTTCCAAATTAGGAATTCTTCCTGTTAGGGAGCCATTTGCTCTTCTCCATGGGTTTTCAAACACATAGTTATGCTTGTGTTTGTGGAGAGGGGCTGGAGCAGATTAGGAAAGGGAGAGGAAAGAGGAAAGCGCACACCAATCTCCACCCTGAATAGCTTCCTCTCACAGCATTCAATCTTTCTCTGCTGGGATTCCAATACATGCATTTAGTCCATCTGGATTCAGGAAGTATATATACCCACTCTAGTGGGCTGCTGTGCATTCCATCCTGGGTACCAGCCAATACATAACGCTGCCCACAGGGGAATCGGATGGAGTTCATTCTAGGGTTTGTTTTTGGGTGAAAGCTCGAAAGAAAGAAAAGAAGGCATTTCTATTAGTGCCAGCTTGCTTTGGGTTCACACTAGGAGATAGAAAAACAAGCCAGCCATTATTCCCTGCTTAGTTGAAGCTGGGTTTTCCTTTTAATTCTTGTTGTTATTGCTATTTTAGTTTCCAGATCACTTTGGATTTTATCCATGCCTGCTTGATTTCTTTTTAACAGTCTTGAAGAAGATGAAGAGGAGGAGGAGGTTGTGCATATGGGCAATGCAATTATGTCTTTCTACTCAGCTCTTATAGATTTGCTTGGGCGTTGTGCACCAGAATTGCATGTAAGTGGGGTTTTTTTTTCTTTGTGCAGAAGCAGCCAAAGGTCACACGGCACACTTCAAGCTCCAAATATTATCAAGCAACCTGAGTCACTTTCTCACATCATTATCATCAGTATAAATAATCTCTGTTTACTAAAATGACAATTTAAACTAAGATGAAACTATCCATTTAAATTTTCAAATGGAAGGCCAGAATAGTATATTTTTGCTGAGAGGGCTCCCTCCTGCACTGAAATAGTTGTAATCTTATGATACTCTTAAATAAAGTAAAGAGGAACTAGAGTATTATAAGAATATTTAGCCAATTTTATATAGTACTTTATTTATGTAATATTTATATGCATGTAGTACAAGTATTTATTAAAAAGAAAAACTATTTATCCCATAGAATGACCCTTTAAGTAGCAATATTTAAACAGTTTGTATATGTAGAAAAAGAGTCCATAATTTTGCAGTTATTCACATTTTTAAAAGAGAGAGAGAAAAGTTAAAGAGAATATTGCCTCTGTTAATTGAATTTTGTGTAAAAATACAGCTCATCCAAACTGGAAAAGGTGAAGCTATTAGAATACGTTCCATCCTGCGTTCCTTGGTGCCAACTGAAGATTTGGTTGGGATTATAAGCATACCTCTAAAATTGCCAGCAGTAAATAAAGGTAAGGCATTTTTAAAAGTCTTGGGTAAATACCACTCAATCAATTTCTCTGTATGCCATCCTTCCACAGAATTTGTTTTCAATACAGCTTACAATGATTAAAAAATAGAATAAGCAAGTCAGTATTAAAGACAGTAATGCATAGCAACCCCCCCCCCCCAAATCTAACTATATCAGTATATCAACTACTTCATTAACAATTCAGACATATTCAAATATCTCAAGGGCTGTCATATGGAAGAGAGAACAAACTTGTTTTCTCCTGGTCTGGAGAGTAGGACTCAAACCAATGGCTTCAAGTTACAAGAAAGAAGATTCTGAGTAAGCATCAACAAGAACTTTCTGACAGTAAGAGCTGTTCAGCAAGTGGTACAGACTCCTATAAGAGGTGGTGAACCTCCTTGGGGGTTTCTAAGCAGAAGTTAGATGCCCATCTGTGATCGATGCTCTACCTGAGATTCCTGCATTGCAGGGGGTTGGACTAGATGACTGCTGGGGTCCCTTCCAACTCTACAGTTATATGATTCTATGATCAACCAATCCTCTGCTATTATGCAAGGGGCAGTACTCCACCTTCTATAATCAGCTGCAATAGAACCAGTCCCTACAGAGGAATGCTTCTTTGGCATCTATTCAATCTTTTTCGTGACACCCAAAAAACATGGCGCTTCATGGAAAACCCATTCTGGACCTAAAATTTCTGAACCAGTGGGTAACCTACAGGAAATTCAAAATGGAAAGTCTACCATCTATCAAAGAATATCTCCAAACCTACTCACATAAATAGATTTCTCTTCTAGAAGCTTATTTCCAGGTAACCTCAGCCAATCAGCTAGTCCACTTGGGGGCCCTACTGGAAACCTCCAGAGGCCTAGTTTCTTACTCTCTGGAATGTGTGGAAAAGATCAGCTGAGGTTCTGACCTTCAGAAAATCCAGTATAGTGGATTTCATGTTTATGGCAAGGGTTCTAGCTCTGGGCATCTGAGCAGTGCATAACACTCCATTTGCAAAGCACCATGCCCATCATATCCAATGGGCTCTACTGCCTACCAGAAAGATTGCATCGAGCAAGACACCTGCACATCAAACTGCCCCACCACCTCTGCCAAGCCTTGAGATGGTGGGCAGTGATCCAGCCTGTAGAGGGCTCTCCTTTTTGTGATCATCCGAGAACAATGATCACCTTGGATGCCAGCCTCACAGGGTGGACTCACTGTGGAGAGCTAAACATCCAGGGCCTATGGTTTCCCACCAAAGCATCAATGAGCATCAATTGGCTCGAGCTCTTAACAGCTCCCTTGCCCTACAACACTTTGCTCCTCATCTCCAACTCAGCAACATCCTAATCTGCATGGATTCCACCACAGCAATACCCAACATCAGCAGACAAGGAGGTACCCAATTTTGGCAGCTTCAGGCAGAAGCATCCCTCTTCCTCAGCTGGGCAGAACACAGCGTCCAGTCAGTCACAGCCAAGCACATCTCCAGTCTCCTAAACATGCAAACAGACTGACTGAGCCTCAGGAAAATGGACCAAGTGGAATGGCAACTGTATCTGGCAGTTTTTCAACAGCTTCTGTCAAAGTTTGACCAATGCCAGGTGTACCTCTTTGCCTCAGACAGGTATCATAACCTCCCAGATTCCAGTCACCATCAGTGGAGACATGGGATGCCCTGTTCTCACCATAGCCACCAGGTCTTCTCTATGCTTTCACTTCACTTCCCATCATTCCAATGGTCCATTGAAAGATCAGGCAAGAGCATGTGAGAGTCCTCCTTTTCACACCATTCTGGCCTCGCAGACCTTGGTTCCCTCAGATACGCCACTTGGCAGTCTCCCCTCTGTGGCACTTACCGCACACAACAGATCTCTCTCAGGGCCCAGTTCTTCATCTGGATCCCAAGTGGCTTCAGCTGACTGTGTGGAGTTTGAACAGCGGCACCTAACCAAGCTGGACTTACCTGCAGATGTCAGTGATACACTCCACAGCAATCAGGGCTCAATACTTTCATGCAAGGGGCGGGGAGAACTTACCAACCATTTTCTCCTCCTCCCATGGTGTCTCACAGACTCCCACCCTGTTTCTTAAAATTTGAAGTCCTGCACTACTTCCAAAGTAATTCAGATTGCTGTGTCCTCTTGTATTTTAAAGGTTTTACAATATGACCATGAAAACCAGCAGACCTGGGATACTTTGATTTGAGTTTGTGAATAGTCATATAAAGCTAAAATTGTATGAACAATAGCACAATTGGATTTCTTTTCAGATGGAACTGTTACAGAACCAGACATGTCTGCAAGTTTCTGCCCTGACCATAAGGCACCCATGGTACTTTTTCTAGATCGTGTCTATGGTATAAAGGACCAAAGCTTCCTTCTCCACCTCCTGGAAGTTGGATTTTTACCAGATTTAAGAGCAAGTGCCTCACTGGATACAGTGAGTATTTTGTTACTGCCTTAATCTACAACTGTACTCATAGTGATGTATAAGGTAAAGTTTTGTTGTTCATTGACATTATAAAATACAAACAACATACTAAATCTAGAAGTGTTATGTTCTTAGCTCTCATTTGATGATGCTACAATCAATGAATAACACAAGACTGGTGCCATAAATCCACAAATTCCTGTGTGTTCTTATAGAATATTTTCACCTTATGGGAATTGAGGGAGAATGCAACCAAGAAAAACCAAGAGTCAACAAGACTTTGTTTTCTGTAGGATAAAACATTTCTGTATATAGAATTGAAAAACAATCACAGCTTAATTGTTGTTAGCTGAGCGAAACCCAGAAAATTTATTCGTCTATTAAATCTACAACAGGCCAGTGCAGACAAAATATTAAACATGGTCAAGGAATCATAACCCAGGCTGATGACTACATGCTTCTTCATTGCTCAAGCAGAAATTCTGCCCAGTGTCATTAAGCATGGTTTCATCTTAGATCTACATCCAAACTAAGCATGGTTCATGCTAAGAAGGGTTTACAACCAGAGTCAGATCTTGGGTTAGGAGTGATACTGTGTAAATGGAAATATAAAACTTAATATATTCAAAGTTAGAGACTTGGCAGGTAAGGAAGATGTAATATATAAAAATATAGAAGAGTATATAAATACTAGAACTATCTCTGTTGATGTAGGGACATGTAAAGTTTTAGGCCGCACAGAGAATTTTGTCAGAATCGAAAAGATTAATGAAGAGTGTAGTTTTAGTTCTAATGACACACTTATGCCCCATCAAGAGGAATACAAACTTCTAGACTTGTACTGTTGCCTTCCAGATGCTTGAAAACCCTCTTTTTTCAGTCTAGGCAGGTTGGAATGACTGGAGTTTTATCCAGCCCTTGGACTGCTGCTATACATGGTTAGGTTCACCTTGGTGTGATTCTAAGTTGCACAAGCCACCAGTGAAGTCATATGCACAAAACTGAAACAGACTATATATACATTGACCGAGCAGTAATATGTATATATTATATGTCCTTTATGCAGGTTTCTTTGAGTACTACAGAGACAGCTCTTGCTCTAAATAGATATATTTGTACAGCTGTCTTTCCATTGCTCACACGGTGCGCTTCTCTCTTTTCGGGGACTGAGCATTATGTCTCTCTGATTGATTCCACACTTCATACCATGTATCGACTATCCAAGGGACGCTCTCTTACCAAAGCACAGAGAGACACCATTGAAGAATGTTTGCTTGCTATCTGCCAGTAAGTATGTATAAAGATTGTTTTCTGTTCCATATAAACACACTGCCTTTGCAGTATAATTTATTGTATATCTGTTGACTCTGGCTTCCCACAGGTTTTAGTGCTATAACAGGTTTATTAACAGAGTTATATTCACCTCTCTGGCTGGTCTCTAAATTACATGCAGCAAAAATCTCAGGTGAAGAGAGCAAGCAATGAGGCTGGGTGTACACAAGGAAATAATACAGGATTAATTCATTGTGCCTGACTACAACGCAACATATCAAGTGTGTTATAGATAATCAATTCTGATCCTCAAATGAGAACTTCACATTATATCATGTACAAAAATTATATATTTATCTAGGTGCAGGAAGCGTTAGTTGGGAATTCATTTACTACTGCACCTGTGTAACAAAGTGATCTGGGAAGCTTGTCAGAAGGGAGGCCTTTCTCAATAGAATCCTAGATAGGCAGGAGAACATAGCCTCCTTGGCAATTAGATGCCAGCTGTCTAGAAGGCAGTTAGCCCTCTCTAAAGGAGAGAAAATCAGAAATAAGTGGATGTAAACATGCAATTTCTTACCTGCCTTTCACCATAAGGTCCCGTCTGAGGTTGCAGGTTAAATAAAGGGATAGGTTAAATTTATTTATTTATTTAACAAAATTACACACCACTTGCTTGTACATAGAACCTCTGAGGAGGAGTTGTTGTTTTTTAAGTTGAATCTCTAGTGTGCCTCTTTATTGGCCTGACAGTTTTCTGCCAAAGGACAAGGTGGCACCTCTCCCTTTTCCACATGCAGAAGCTGCCTAGAGTGGCAGTTGGATCTTGGCCACCCCCGCTGCCCAAGCATTTACCCCCTGAGGTGGTTGTGCTGCTCTGCCTAATGATAGGAGCCAGTCCCATTACTAGAGATTCCTTCCCCATAGTTCTCCTCGACAACACCTTACCCTTAACTCTGCTTACACTGTACATATTTTTAAAGACCATGGGTGTTCCCAGGTCAATGTGATAAATGAGTGAGTGGGGGCATCAAACCCACCAGGAAGAAATTAGGCACGTTTTCAATATTGTTCCAGTATCAGAGGACCCTCCTAAGTCATAGCCAGTGTGGTGTAGTGGTTAAGAGCGGTAGTCATGTAATCTGGGTAACCGGGTTCGCGTCTCCGCTCCTCCACATGCAGCTGCTGGGTGACCTTGGGCCAGTCACACTTCTGTAAAGTCTCTCAGCCCCACTCAGCTCACAGAGTGTTTGTTGTGGGGGAGGAAGGGAAAGGAGAATGTTAGCCGCTTTGAGACTCCTTAAAGGGAGTGAAAGGCGGGATATCAAATCCAAAACTCTTCTTCTTCTTCTTCATAGCAGTGATATAATCTGTCATGCTTCTCATTTACCTTCTGGATCAGCCCAAAGACCCATCTAGTCTAGCATTCTGCTCTCGCAGTGACCAATTAGATACATATGGGAAGTCTCTTTCTGAAACTTTCCTTGAGGGGGAAATCCCCCAATAACTTAGAGTTTGTTACACACGCAAGATTGTTACACTGCTCACTACTACTCTAGAGTATATATACCAAATTATTCAGAATGTCATGTAGTACGTGGGGCTGGGATTCAGTTAATTAGGATCATATTATAATTTGCTTCTTTCATATGGTCAAATACAGGCCAGTTTAGAGGTGGGTAATATAGAACTTTCCTTCTCTATTTTTCTTGTCACGAGACACGATTAGAATCAGAATTTTTCTGCTTATGTGATAGCTTCAATGGAATATTGCCCTGCCCTTAAGAATGCTTCCATTGAACATAACTGAGTAGATCCTAATCACTCTGCTGTTTTCCTTTTAGGTAATCTGTTTTACAGAACACTTGCACTGTTTGTCTCGCATTCCAGTCATTTGTGTAATTGCCTTGCAGCTTCATCAACATGTACACATTACTAATTATGAGTTTCTTTTTTAATTCTAGTCATTTACGGCCTTCTATGCTACAGCAGCTATTACGACGGCTGGTTTTTGATGTACCCTTACTTAATGAATATTGTAAAATGTCACTTAAGGTAAATCCTTCTATTTCTACTAAGGATGTTAAATCTTTCAGTAGTATGAGAGATTTCTTTCTTTTAATTTCAAAAACAGTTTGGAAGGCTGACTGAGCACACATCTTCAAGAATAAAGGCCTTCTTATTAGTCAAACATAATTTAAAGCACAATTGCTTTAAAACATAAGATTTGCCATTACGTTATAAACAAAGCTGCTAAGAGTTTTCTATTAAAAAAGGAGTGAAAACTGTTGTGATAGTTTTCTTTAATGTATTATTTTTGTCTGTCATCCACAGCTGCTAACAAATCACTATGAACAATGTTGGAAATATTATTGCTTGCCTTCAGGGTGGGGAAATTATGGAATTGCAGCTGAAGAAGAATTACATTTATCTGAAAAACTTTTCTGGGGAATATTTGATTCCCTCTCTCATAAGGTAAAGGTCCAGAGTAATATTTGCAAGAGACACTACAATTCACACCTGTGCTTCTGTACACAGCACAAATTGCTTGCTTCCACTAAATGCTATAAAGATGCACCTAGTGAAAGGAAAACGCCCTACTTAATCACTAAGAGCTCTGTTCAGACCAACATACCCACTGATTCAATAGGACTTTTGGGACTTTTTTTACATTGTCAAATAAACTGACACAACTTCTTTAGCCTTATTTTTTTTTGCTATGAACAAAGCCTTCAAACAGTTGATTTAAACAATATATAAATGTAGCTTGGTTTTCTGCTAGGTGCCTGCATTAAAAAATAAATAAATCTTCATTTATCAGCATCTACTAATGCTGCTTCTATATGGCTGTGTTGCCTTAACTAATATTTTGCATGTTTTTCTATTGGACTTTCCAACCAGTTCCTATCTCTCCTGCAGAAGTATGATCCAGAGCTTTTCCGAATGGCCTTGCCTTGTTTAAGTGCAATAGCTGGGGCTTTGCCACCAGATTATTTAGACACCCGAATTACCTCAGTTTTAGAAAAACAGACTTCAGTGGATGCTGACGGGAACTTTGATCCCAAACCTATCAACACAGTGAAGTAAGTCATAAGTGCCTCACTCATAATGCACTAATCAATCTGGGATTCTTTTTCCAGCCTAGCAGGGGCCTTGCTATCTCTTTAACACAAGGGGTAGAGAACCTGTGGCTAAAGGGTTGCAGTATTTATCTTACTTCCTGCAGGCCCTGGCCTAATTTCATGAAGTCTGGAGGGAGAAAAGTATGGTTGGGAGGGAAAAGATTGAAGGGTAGAATGTGAAATGGATGAAGTGATGGAAAGAGCAAGTGGGGAAAGACCAACGCAAGCAATCAGTTCAGACCTCTTGCAAGAGCAGCCTGTTCCCAACAGCCCAGTAGAAATGGAGGAAAGGTGAGGGGAGAGTAAAAGAGAATGGGGCATACACAACAGTATAAAGCTGTAACGACTCCTTGCTTCTCCAGCCCCTTATTATAAGTCACCCAGGTGCATCATTGCAATTATTTGGTTGGCTAGTCATCAAATCATGATGGGGAAGCATAGGTTCTTGAGAATATGTTAACAACGTAATCTAGGCCTTTTACCACTGTCATCATTATCCAGATAATTTTTTTAATATTTATTCATGGAAATTGATATAAATAGGCATATCCATATACGCCTAACTGGAGCAAATTATAAATTATATTGCTCTTTTGTGTTTCCAGTTTTACACTTCCTGAAAAGTTGGAGTATATTGTCAACAAGTACGCTGAACATACACATGACAAATGGGCCTGTGACAAGGTATGGATTATTATAAATCTGACAATTGTCAAAGAAGGACAATGAGAGTTGAATGTTGGAAATCTGTCCAATTTATCTCCATGACAGATTTGCCTTTCAGACACCTAGACTGTTATACCAGAGCAGCAATGTCTAGTAATGCTTCTCTCTCTCTCTCTCTCTCTCTCTCTCTCTCTCTCTCTCTCTCTCTTTTCTCTTTTCTCTCAAAATATCTGGGGATCTTCTGGCAGATTCTGAATGCAATAAAGTGCTGTGGTTCTTGCAATTTCCTCCTACATTGACTCAGCCTGAAATAGTCTGTGTCCTTAGCAATACCTTAACTCTTAACTAGTATTGGGAAATCAGAACATTTTAGCTTGTTTATACACGTGGAAATGTGCAGATAATAATACTATGTGAACTGGAAGTACATGTATTGGGATGTGGGTGGCGCTGTGGTCTAAACCACTTGAGCCCCCTGGGCTTGCCGATCAGAATGTTGGCGGTTCGAATCCCCATGACGAGTGAGCTGCCATTGCTCTGTCCCTGCTCCTGCCAACCTAGCAGTTCAAAAGCATGTCAGTGCAAGTAGATAAATAGGTACCGCAGTGGTGGAAAGGTAAACAGCCTTTCCGTGTGCTCTGGTTTCCATCACAGTGTTCTGTTGCTCCAGAAGCTGTTTAGTCATGCTGGCCACATGACCTGGAAAACTGTCTGTGGACAAACGCTGGTTCCCTCGGCCTGAAAGCGAGATGAGCACTACAACCCCATAGTCACCTTTGACTGGACTTAACTGTCCAGGAGTCCTTTAACTTTACCTACACAATGTGTCTACACAATGACACAGAACCCAGCAGCTCCAGAAATCGTGTCCTCCCTAAAAGAGGGCACGTGTTGTGATGAGACCTGGAGACTGACCTTCTGGTTGTGGGTGGGTCTATTGGATAGCCACAACGCGCAATTGGTGGGTCCCTCATAGCTGGGTGTAATCTGGCCAATGGGGTGCAGTCTAAACAGTTTGAGGGACCTATTTAATCTCTTGCACGTGACCCAAGATTCTCTTTCAGCTCATGCAAACGGAAGACCCACCTACCTCTCCCTATATTTAGGGTATTTTGCGATTGATCTTGCTATGCCATCGTGTGTCGTCTGTCGTTGGGACAGGGGCACGGCAGGAATTTTCCCCACTTGGCTGATTGGCTGTTGCCATTTGGGTTTTGCCTGCCACATAGCAAATCTTCACAACTTGGAAGGTTGTAGATAGGCACTGGTTCATGTGATAGGGATGGGAGAACGTTCTCGCCATCCCTATGTGAAGGGTATTCCGTTAAAGGAATCCAGGGACTCAACTTGGTTTGGTCAACCCCTGAGAGGGGTTGTGCCTGTGCCAGAGTCCAGGGGAGCATCTGGAGGAGTGAACAGAGTCTGTTCCCGGGCTTTTCACCTACCTCAGGTGGTCACCCTTGGCTGACCTATGATAGAGCTCTGGGTCAGCGCTACCTGCAATGGTGTAGAAAGCTAGTCGAACCAGAACCTATGCTACCATTCACTTTTCTGTAATCAATAAAGTTGTGGCCGAAATTCTGCCAAAAACCAAAACTAAAATTTGAGTCATGTAGGTATTTATTTAGGGGGGAGGTCTCTGGGTCTGAACATGCAAGGCACAGAATTGCAGAAATCCTATGTGTCTATGTTCTTCCCGTTCACATGGAAATATTTCTCCAATCTTATCAGGGGTTTAGACAATAATTTTGTGGAGATTTTCTTTCCGTTTCATTTTTGTGGTGGATCTGTTTCTTCATTCTGTGTATGGTAGGAATGGAGCTATCTCCAAAAAAACTGGGGTGCATGTGCAGTTGTGCTAAAATATTCACCAAAAGCACAGTGTTGATAGCTTCATTTTGTATTTAGCATCTGGAAAACCAGGCAGTATCATATTTGGATCTGAACATGGAATTTTGGTTCTTGCCTCTTGCCATTTTCTAAGTTACTTCATTTAGTTCTTTTTCTTTAAAAAAGAAATTTATTATAGTGGCCATCCCAGATAATTTGTTCCATCGGCTAATTACGTGTTGTGTGAATTATGTGTCTGTTTCAGAATAATAGTGGGTGGAAGTATGCATCTTCAATCGATGAAAATGTGAAGACACATCCTTTAATGAGGCCTTTTAAAACACTGACCGAAAAGGTAATAAAGGAAAAAAACAAACTGCATTATTTAATGAAACAACAGATTTTGTGTGCATGTTTCATTAATACATGCATATTACTGATGCTGCAAGGTGCATCATTTTAATAAGCATTAAAATATGACGAGATTTAAATCCAAATCATGTTAAGTTTAGCTTTCCAAATTGTATACAGCGTGAAGACCTTTGTATGATACTCCAGTTTAGACTTATTCTAGGTGAAATGTTACAAAATTTGTATATATCTTTTTTTAAGGAAAAGGAAATCTATCGATGGCCTGCCAGAGAATCTCTTAAAACCATGTTAGCAATGGGATGGAGCCTAGAAAGGACAAAAGAAGGCGATTCAATGGTACAACAACGTGAAAGTGAAAAGCTCCGTAGCATATCACAGTCCAGCCAAGTAAGGCAGAACTTTCTTATAAAAAAAGACTAGAGAAAAATATGAGCTCATTTTTCTCCCTGCAAACTAATGCTATTTCTGTTTTGCTATTTTTATTTTTATTTTATAAAAAAAAACCTTTGTAGAAATATTGGTGTGGTGAACCAGTCCTGTGAAATGTGTTAAGAATATTGCTTGCCACACTCTGAGATGGAGAGGACGTTGGAACATTCGCAGTAGCAATTCCCCATGGCAAATTGTTCCAGTTGCCAATTTATTGTGACTTTTTCATATCTAATGATCAGGTGACTCAGCCCTTATTTGTGAGGAAAGTTTTTCGACACAATACAGTTTTTAATAGAATGCTATTTTCCCTCCCACTTGTTCCACAGGGAGGAATATGCAAACTAGATAGATCTTACCTTGCTGTAGGAGGACAGAACCTCTAGATTTCTTCCTGCCTTGCTCCCATGCAGGTTGGGTGACAGCTGTACGCTGTCATCTACACTATGCAGTGGACATACCCCATGATATTGGACAGGAATCTGTAGACTTAGCACTCACTCACACCTGTAGAACATGGCTCCACGAAGACACATCTTTCTAGTGCAGGGGTCTAAATTTGAGTTCATCCACTTTGTACTTCATAGGTCTTGTGTGTCAGCAGTTGTATGGTCCCCCAGCAAGCCTCTCTTTCACTGTAGTGGCAGGGATTTAGCTTGTCAGGGACTGAAGAAACATGGCTCCTTCCAGGCTTCCATGCCACCTTCTAGAGAATTCCCCAACACTCTGGAGCTGATTTTCAGGGGATGGTGGGGACTTCAGGATATTGGCAAAAATCTGCTCTCCTGCTGCATTAAACGATGCTTCCACTGGATCAAAAGCCTTTCCACGAGTGCGATGGTACTAACTGAGTTTCACCCTAATTTAAGTTTTTTAATAACACTTAGCACCAGGCATTTTGCATCCTTAAAATAACTTCATTCAATATAGATTGACATGTAAAGAATCTAAATATGCAAAAAACCACTAATTCTTCCTTTTAATAATAGGGAAATGGATACAACCCAGCACCACTTGATCTTTCAAATGTTGTACTCTCCAGAGAAATCCAGGTTTGTATAAGACTATTCAAAAATGTAGGAAAGCACCTATTCATACTTAAATAAGAGCAACAAGGGCCAACCAGAGAGTGTCCTTATGTTCAAAAGTACCGTGGGGAGACCTGCTCTAGCCACAGAACAGAAAGTATCATAACCATAAGGCATTTCAAACAAACCACATCCAACATAAATAGGTCCTCATTTCCCTAGGATCCGCACCATGAGCCATAAAGGGCATCCTTTATGGTAATATCTGCCCTGACTCCATCTATGTAACAAAGCATTGGAAGACATAAGATGGAATTAGCCTTTCCCTGGACAGATGCCCTCATAGGTATTCCTCCTTCCCTGCTTAACACTTACTATAAATGATATATTTAAATACTATAATATATATTTCTGAAAAAATGTATTATTTCTTTTGATTTTGGATTATTCCTTCTTGATTTGGTGGTGATACAGGGAATGGTTGAAGTGGTAGCAGAAAACTATCATAACATTTGGGCTAAAAAGAAGAAAACTGAATTGGAAAGTAAAGGTAAGACTGAAATGTTTTGTGTGAAACCTTATATTCAGTAGGGGAATATCTGAAAATAGAGATGACATGATAAGAATAGCCTTAGGCTGCAATCCTAAACCCACTTACTTGGGAGTAAGATCAATGGAATTCAATGGGACTTACCTCTAAGTAGACGAAATGACGATCACAGTCTTAGTTTGTCTGTCAATTCCTATTGTAAATATTAACACTTCTCTCATCTTACCATAGGTGGAGGTAGCCATCCTTTATTAGTACCTTATGACACTTTGACAGCCAAAGAAAAGTCTCGGGATAGGGAGAAAGCACAAGAACTGTTTAAATTTCTTCTAGTGAATGGCATTGTCATATCCAGGCAAGTTGTATATCACTGTGTAAATAACTTGTGTTGCCCTAGTTTTTTGTTTTATTTCTCTTGCTTTGGACATAGCCAAATAAACCTTTTCCCAATCATTTTTAACCTCTCTTGCAATCCTGAGCTCATTTTGAGCTTTGGCACACTTGACCTTGTTGGCTACTCATGTATACTCTTCCTTCATGGTTTAACCTTTCATCCATGCTCTTCTTAAATCTCAGCTCATCTGTAAGCTCCTTATGAAGCCACACCATATTCTTTAGATGCCTCCCACTTTTCTTACTGCATTTGAGCCTTCAATATTTCACCTTTAAGAAACTCCCATCCATCCTGAATCCCCTTCACTTTGAGTATTTTTGACCATGGGGCCTTTCAGTTTTTTCAAAATTGGCCTTCTTAAAGTCCAGAGTGCATCTCCAGCTACCCTCAGCTTCCCCTTGCCTCCATATCATGAAATCCAAGAGGGTGTGATTACTTCCTCCCAAGATTCCCAGTACTGTCGATCAGTTCCTCCCTGTTGGTGAGATTGTGGCTAGATGCATCCTATGTCCTATGGCTCTGTCATTGAGAGACAGATGCAAATTGACATCTGGTCTGAGCTCCATATGTTGGGAAGAAATTGTTGGGTGAAGAGGCTCTGAGTTATATATTGAAAGGTAAGAAGAAGGTCATGCCTTCTGCACTCCAATAATGAAACAGCAAAATTTGTTTTAATGATACCATCCATATCAAATTAGTCATTCCTTACAATCTGGATTCAGAGACCTTGATATTTGGCCCAGTTTTCCTTCCCAGGGGCAGTTCAGATTTCAGTCTAGAGAGCAGCAGCCTAGTTCAGGATTCCCAGATGTTACACCATCCAGAGGAGGAATGCAGCAAAATCAATTTTGACTCTCCAAAGCCACCATTGGGGGTGTGGGTTGCTTCATGTTGCTACCAGGTGAGAAGCAAGCAAATTTCATCACTGGTTGAAGAATTATGTTAAAGATATTGGATAGAATTTCAAATCCTTCTGCCAAGTCACTTCACATGAAACTCAGAAATCCAGAGAAACAGGAATTGATGCAAGCGGCCATGGGTCATCTTCTTCAGATAGCTGCAGTCAAGCAAGTAACCTCAGAACAGAGGTTTTCAGGTGTTTATTGTTCCAAAGAAAGGGGACACTTGGCAGATGATATTGGATTTGAAGTTCTTGGACAAGTTTGTAACATACTGAATTTTTTGTATGGAATTGTTGATCTCCCTTTGGGAGGCATAACTACCTGGCTTCAGCAGATTTCACCAAGGCCTATCTCCATGTGCCAATCCACCCAGAGCATTGACAGTTTCTCAGCTTTGCCTATGCAGGTCAACATTTTCAATTCAGCATTTTAGGGCTCCCTCAAAAATACATTTATGGTAAATGAATGGTCCCCTTTTCCCACTTAGAAGCTGCAATCCTAAAAAATGGGCAATTTCAAATAATGTTTCAAAAGTAACATGTACAATATGATAAAGTAGCTCAGCTTGAAGTCATTAATATTAAGCAAACATGCTTCTTTTTACTAGAGGCTTAAGTGGCATGGAGATGGATGCTTCATCCATGGAAAAGAGGTTTGCCTATAAATTTCTGAAGAAGATTCTCAAATATGTTGACTCTGCTCAAGAATTCATTGCACATTTAGGTAAGTTTCTGTAGGCTACTAATCAGAAAGGCAGATTTTACCCTAATTCAGTTACAGTCCCTATTGTTGTCATTTCCTTGTGAAGTGGCATGGACTGTGCAGGGCTTTGATCCTTACTTGCTGTGCAGAAGTGTTTGCAGGCCTGCTTGACCTTGCACATTGAGCATCCATAGCAGCCTCTGTCTTCCTGAGCCCACCACACCACACATATCTGGGCAAGAGAAGGGGAAAGGAGAGGTGGCCATGACAGGCACCCTTAATGTAGCTTTTCCTTTGAGGAAACATCCCTTGCCCAGTATGAATGTCATGCAGAAAATGCCAGTCCCACCCACATGGTGCTTTTTTCTCAAAGGAATAGCGCACAAACTGTTAATGCAGAGTCCCCAGTGAGAAAAGATCACTCTGTTCTCTTTCCAGCAGAAGAAAGGGTCCTCAGCACTAGTTTTCCTACAGAATGCTGCTCCCAGGAGGGGCAAGGGTGCTTGGAGCTTTTTCAACGGCTGCCTCTACTGCCCCATCTTCTGCCTCAGGGGGGAAGAGAGAAGCTTTGATGGTGGGTGAAGATGCTGGCCAAGCATCTTCAAGGGAGTTATGTACACACAAGCTTTGTGGTCTTTTGTGTTCACACATGTCTTTCAAGACAAAAAAAAGGAATGCTCACTTACCTTAATTTCACATTTAAGAAGCTCCTTTTAAAGCAATGTTGAATAGTGCGGAGAACAGGAGGGTGAAGTTAGGCATGCTACTGATTCTCCATTTGAGTTAGTATGGCCGCCCAAGTGCAATTTTTATTTTTGAAATTTGTATACCATACTTTTATCAGTAGATTCCAGAGTGCTTTACAACATTAAAACAACAAAATTTAGTAAGAAATATAAAATTAAGAGACGGTTAAAACAATATAAAAACAGCAGAATACATGGTGATGATGATGATGGCCTGCGGTCATGTGAGAGGATTGACCCAATCCACTGTCCCCAGCATCCCACTCCTAAATCTACACTTCAGGTGATCTAATAGTACTTTTTGTCAAACCTGTAACTTATGGGCCATATCCCACCCTAAAAAGAGGCACCCTAATATCTCCCAAAATCTGTCATTAAAAAATATCTCTTGGGTTTGTTCTTGCCTGTTCCAGTGATTCCGCCACTGTGATTACATGATGCCAAAAAGTTATTTGTGCTTCACATAAATGAAGCAGCACTTAAATGAAAACCCATTTCAAAATAAGAAAAGAAAAAAAGAAACTATTTTTTTGGGGGGAAAGCTTCAGAAATAGGAGTTGAGCACACACAGATGGACTTTCTCACTTCATCTTCAGCATCCACAAGATCTTAAGCAGCTTTATCATTTATCACGTTTGCCTAAATGGAGATGATCACTAAATAGGAGCACATAGTTGCCTCTTCTGTTCCTATATAAATCATATGGTTGGTGCTTCTGAAATTTTGACTTCATGTATTTCAAAAGCCCATGGAAGATGTAAATTGATATTTACCATTTTATTGTTTCTCTCCAGAAGCTATTGTCACCAGTGGAAAAACTGAGAAATCACCACATGACCAAGAAATTAAGTTCTTTGCCAAAGTGAGTTGTTACATTAAAAAACAAATGAACTACTTTAACTTTCACAGTAATGCAAGAATGTAGTATGTATTAATGTTGAGATTTTGTAAAGAAACCCAAATAAATTGGTATTGAAAATTGGTTAGTGCTCTCTCTCTCTCTCCCCCTCCCCCTCTCCCTCTCCCCCCCCCTCTCTTGATGTAGGGCTGCCATCATGCAGCCCGCATTGGAAGATTTGTAGTGCCTCATCACAGTCTTGGATTTAGATGATGTTGAGGCAGAGTTGGAGGGCAAAGTGAAGGCAGGTTTATACAACAGCAGTGGCCACGGCATGGGAGCAAGAAGGGAGGGACACCAAGAGGGGAATAGTGGTGGTTTAAAACAACGGTGGAAGTTTAAGTAAAGCAGCGATGGAGGGACACTTGTACCCCCAATGACAGTGTAGGATCCACGAGTACCCTCAAGCAGCTCACCTTCTTCTTCAAGGAGAGTGAAACCTCATCCAAAATAGGTTGCGTTCTATTCATTCAGACTGAAGAACCACCCCAGTTGCAGTCTGATTTCTGTGAGAGAGAATTTTCATTTTGTCTAGGGTTAAAACCTCACTAAACACTGAGAAGGGACACGGGTGGCACTGTGGGTTAAACCACAGAGCCTAGGATTTGCCAATCAGAAGGTCAGCAGTTTGAATCCCCATGACGGGGTGAGCTCCCGTTGCTCGGTCCCTGCTCCTGCCAACCTAGCAGTTCGAAAGCACGTCAAAGTGCAAGTAGATAAATAGGTACCGCTCCGGCAGGAAGGTAAACGGCATTTCTGTGCGCTGCTCTGGTTCGCCAGAAGCAGCTTAGTCATGCCGGCCACATGACCCAGAAGCTGTACGCCGGCTCTCTCGGCCAATAAAGCGAGATGAGCGCCGCAACCCCAGAGTCGGCCACGACTGGACCTAATGGTCAGGGGTCCCTTTACCTTTAAACACTGAGAAAGATGGCGGGTAGATAAGGAACAGGAAGTTGAAAGGTATGAAGGAAGGGTGTAAAGTAAGATATGGACTGAAAAAAGAATAAATGCCATCATGGGAATTAATTAGTTAATTAACAAGTTAAAAGTTAAAGGAATTGCTAACTGGTTAAATTTTTCAACTGTAAACTTTTAAACTTCACTTTAAAAAATGTTAGCTTTATCCTTTTTACAAGTTAAAGCTAAACCTTTTTATCTGAATTCCCTAGGTTCTGCTTCCACTAGTTGACCAGTATTTTACCAACCATTGCCTGTATTTCCTCTCCTCCCCAACTAAGCCACTCAGCAGTAGTGGATATGCTTCAAATAAAGAAAAAGAAATGGTAGCAAGGTATGTAAGTAAGAAAAAATAGTCTATGATACTGGAAAAATCATGATATAATAAAGGTATTAGGCTCTTTAAAATATTTATTTCATATATCCTTATAACTCTAGCCAGTTGTTGTTTTTTTATAATCCAAACTTGTATTTTAATTATATTAGTCTACATTGAGTGGTCACATACGTACCTCTTCATATAGTCACCTTACACTCTGGTGATGCAGATAATAGAACAATAATATGAAAAATAACATGAATAACTTGACATACATATCTTTTGTGTAGATTTAGTTAGAAATGTAATTACAAAAAGAAGTAAAACTCCTTTCTTACTGGTTCAGAATACTGTCATTTTTATTTATTTCTCTACATTATTGATTTTCTCGCTGATTCTCTTGTCTTTCTTTCAAATTATTCTCCTGGGGGAGATAGGTTTTTTGTTTTGTTTTCTAAATAGATATTTTTTAAGATACCAAATAAGATTTTTCAAACCTTTCACTTTCGGCGACGTTTTAATCTAGATATAATTCTCAAATTATATCTAAGTGTTTTCATTCACAATATACTGATTTTATTGCTCATGT
The DNA here is from genome assembly GCF_965112155.1 of Podarcis liolepis. NCBI lineage: Eukaryota > Metazoa > Chordata > Lepidosauria > Squamata > Lacertidae > Podarcis > Podarcis liolepis. The sequence goes on from NC_139554.1 coordinate 41,199,413, forward strand.
TCTGTATTATATATAGAACACTTTATCAGACACTTTTCTAAAATGCAAATATGTTGCTTTTGGTTTCTCACTTTCTGTTTGTAAGTCCATTAAAATACTATCCAATCTTTCCTGGTATTATTTATTCTTTAGAATCCTATGTTGTTGTTTATTCATGGTTTTGGTTTTTGCTCATGGAAGGAGGACATCCTTGTGGGTGAGTCCTCCTATCTACTTCAAAGATTCAGAGGTTCCAAAGGCTTCCAGAACCTCTGTTGGGAGAGGGAGCCCTCTCAAATATTGTCCAACCTCACCTAGAGGTAGCGTGGTATCCATTACTTTCCAAGGTATGGGTTGTTGCTGTTTTCTTGACTCTTCTCCATAACTAGTTTAAGCTAGTTAGTAAAGTCTTAGGCTTTTATTTGTTTGTTTTGGGACTCACTGCTGAAGAGGTCATAAAGTAGTCAGCCACAAACAAAACAAGTTGGCATTCTTCATCCCTCCAGGAGCTGCCTGGATCTTATTCGGGAGGGTTGATTTATTCCACTTGTGTCTAAAAGCACCTCAGCATCTGGGGCAGAGATGGGAAACACGTGACCCTCTGGATGTTGTTGGACTGCAGCTCCCATCAGCCCCAACCATGATGGCCATAGAGATGACTGTAGTTATATCCAGCAACATATGGAGGGCTGCAGATTCACCATCCCTGATCAGCGGGTAAAATCTTCAGTGTTGACCTCTACTGCCATCCATTATTGATGGCACATCATTTCTGTCCTGGGTTCCATCACTGGGTATAGAGAGTGGTAGTCCAAGCAATGAAAAAGGTGCCTGACAAAAATAAGGAATGAAGCGCAATGAAAATCAAAGGAATTGACAGCTTCACTCCTTGAAGACTGATCTATTGTGCTTTCCCTTTAGATCTAATACCATGGAGACAGTTACAGATAACTGTAAACAGAATTGTTCTGCCTATGAGTACAGTCTATCTACTGTTAATGTAGTCCTTGTGATGAACCCACCATGCTCATTTTTACAGGAGGGTTGGGGGAAGACATCTCAAACAGGTGTGTAGATCTTACTGAAGAGGGAAATCCAGGGGACACTTAAACTGCCCCACAGGAAAAGGGAGACTAAATCATGTTGGGTTTCTTAATCCAGCCATTCTCCTACAGCTTTTCTCCTCCTGCGTACTTCTTAAATTGAGTCCTTGATTAATACAAACCTCAGAGTACTGGAACTTCACCACCTTCCTTTGTAGAAAGCTGGTGTCAACCAAGAGCTACTAATGTAAACTCCCTTTCTCAGTCTAATCCAAGGTTTGTTGGAGAGGCATACTAGTTTCCATAGCCTGCTGCTTGTTTTGCTTAGGAAGAATGCTCATCCGCTGTGTCAACTCCCAAGTGGAGGAAGAAGGCAGGCAGGACTGGGCAGAGGGAAACCTTCCCAGCAGGGTGGACCAGGAGTTTGGATTGCTATGTTAATCAATTGAGTGTGGATTGCTAGCTTCTAATCTAAAGCCCATCCTATTTTGGGGTGCTACGCTTTTTGGTGATTCCCTGAATGATGCACTAACTAAAATGAAGTTTAAGAGAGAGAGAGAGAGGGGGGGGGGAGAGGCTGGCTTACGTTGGATACATGTTGGATACTCAATATGTATTTATGGAGAACAATATTTACTAAATAAGTAATTGGGCTTCAGATTCCTTGTTTATTTTCTTCCATAGTTTCTTGGGACAGAAAGATTTCTAGAGCAACTCTAAATATGTGGCTTTGGATTCCTTGTTCCCTGGAGTAGTGTGATACTCTAAAAAAAGATATATGTGCCTCTCTTCCTCAAAGACTGTATGACATTAGTGTACTAATGACCTTTTAAGCCACCAGGAGGTATTTTGGCACATTGAGTCTGAGGGTAGGCACCATAGCTGGTCTGATTACTAACCCACCATTATCTCATATCTGAAGAGTAGCTGCCAGATGGGCACTCAGTACACCTACTTCTGTATAGATACCTTCACTGAAGCACAATTTGAGCAAAGAATCCTATCACAGATGGTGGGCGGGGTATTGAAGTTAGGTCTCACCTCTTGATGGGTTCTGGTGCTTGAAGGATATCCTTGCATGACCTAGGAAAACATTGCTTATCCTGAGGGTTCTTTCTGGTCATGAAAAGGAGGACATCCTGCCTTATTTCACACTAGAATCTTGAAATGACCTCTTGTCCTGGTGGAGTTAACTAAAGTTGCAGTATTAGAACTTAATAATAGTAATTTATTTCTGGTTAGATGATCTTTTGTTCCTCAGCTGTTGGAAGCCTCCAAAACTGAGAGGTTTCCTCCACCCAGCAGAGATTCCAGAAGCCTCTGGAAGTCCTGCCTTCTTGAAATGGATGGGAGGAGTCAGCCATCAAAGGATGTTCTCCTTTCCATGACAAGAAAGAGCCCTCAGAAGTAAGTCCAATAATTATTTCCATTCTCTTCTGATGACTTTTATCTTCTCAACTTCATTTTGTCTTGCTTACTATTTGGTTACTAAAAGTAGAACTGATAAAGCAGAAAGTATAAGTTGTTTTTCCCCCTGGTGCCATAACCTTATGTAGCAATGCTTTAACATAACTGTTATTTGTAATCAATATTTTTTTTAATTTGAATTCTCTATTTTTTCACATTCTTAAGTTCTTTTATTTTGTACCTTCAAAAAGAAACGACCATCACAGAATGATTTGGTTACATAACATATAGTGGTCAAAGAGCTTATTTGTGAAACAAAATTAAAAAATCTTTAGAATAGTATTCACTTTCCCCCTAGATGTATAGAAAATAATTTCTAAATGCATTTATTATCAAACTCAGCTTCTGTTTAATTCAAAACATACTTTGTATCTTTGTTTCACATCTACCATTCTCACAGTTGCTCCTCACGACTGTATTAATTTATTATCTAAACAAATCTTTAACCCCTCTGTATTTTTCCTGCTGTTTTGCATTCTTTTCGGCTTTAGCCTTTTCTGCAAACTTGCTGCTCTTGTTAGACATAGGATTTCACTTTTTGGTAAGTTAAGAAAGATTTTCATTAAGTTATCATCACAAGTTGTCTGGGATATTTCTGGGTTGATGAGAAATTGTTGAATGCTTTTTAGCTAGTAATCATGAAAAGGATTTTTTTTTTAAAGATAAAGTATCCCTGAACTGTCCCTTTGTAGTGTCCTTTCAAGCTCTCCTGCTGTCATACCCTGGGACAATTCTGTAAAAATTGTTTACGAGTCCCATTTCCTGCTTCTGTATCAACATACATCTGCTTTGTTTTTTCTGACTACGGTGTTATCAATAATATATTTAAGCAAATGCAGAAGAGCATGATAATATCATGCAAAGTACTAGATACTACTGGAAGAGAAGTTTTAGTATGTTGTGGAGGAGCAATCGTAGCATCGTGCTAAGTACAATATACTATCCTTGCACAAACTGCACAGAAACTTGATAATTTGCAGAGTGGTGCTATGGGTGGTGGTGGTGAGTTTCTTTGGTGGAGCTCCCACCGTTACCTAAACCCTTTTGGCTTCAACTCAGATACATTTCCCCCCATAAATGTTTTTTCAGCCAGGAGCTAAGACTATAAGACTCATGAGTGAGGTCCTTACTCACAAGTGTGAAGGGAGGGCGTGGAGGGAAATATGGGAGAGCCACTTACAAGAGGCTGAAGAAGGGAAATGCCAAGGAAGAAAGACTTCTGAAACTTCTCTTTGAGACAATCATAGCACAGAGCTGAGAAGGAGCATGGGTGAGATCCAGCTCCCTTCTACTGAGGCATTAGACCACAGATTGGAGCCTTAAAGGTGCAAGGCACATTCTGCACATCTTCTAATCTTTTGGATTTTTGGTTCCCCTGAACACTCTATATATTTTCAGATTGGCAGTTCTCTAATCAAAGAAATCCAAGTAAATTATGAATGGGGGAAAATATAAAAGGCAAGTAGAAAGGGCAGTCTACATGCTATCCATTAATCTAATAATTAGATGATGTAAGAAGAAAAATCAACAAAGATTCCAACTTTTGTTAAAAGAATATTCGATTTCCCCAGCATAAGTGGGTTTAATAAATGTATTAATTTTTATTTTACCTTTTTAAAAGGAGAATTTAAAAGAGCAACACATTTCCCCATTCATTTTGAATAGGTAGTGATGCTGCTACAATGGTTAGCTGCCTACACATCTTAGCTCAGACACTAGACACAAGGTAAGTTTACTCCTTTTATCAATCCTATATGTGAACACTATTTCACCCAAAGAATTTTTCCCAAAAATATTTCCCCCCCCCAAAAAAATGAATTATTGGAACCAAATTATTTACTTCCCAGCAGAACATTTTTCTTGAAAGCTATGTAGTAACATATCCCATATACTGTTCAATTTAGGCTGTAACCTTATACATATTGGCGAATATGCTCACTGAATTTGAGGAGACTTACTTCTGAGTAGACATCTGTAGATTGTATGGTCAGGAGGTTTAGTTGAAAGCAAGGTGTAAAAGTGGTGAATTTTGCAGTACTTAAAATTCATCATTAAAACTTCAGACTTGGTGCTGTTTTCATTTCCTGTAGAGGTAAATTTCAAAAGCAAAAGTAGAAAACGATTAAAAATATGGTTATAAAATTTCAGTTTTTAAAAGTAGTTCACTTCAGCTTTACTAATCTATCTTTTTTAGCAATTGAATCTAAGCAGGAGTGCATCCTCTATTTCCCAAGCAGCACCCCTAGGTGGCATCTGAGTCTGAGAAAGAATCTGCAAATGTACACTGAGCAATAACTGAGAAGCAGAGGAAAGCCTCTTTTCCTGATACATGTGTAATGTTCGTATCCCTGTGCAGAAGCCTGCTAGAAGTAAGTCTCATTTCATAGCACCAGGGTAAATAATCTCACCATTATAGGACTTGGTGCAAGTGCACTAAAATTAGCTTCCTCACCATAATTTCCTACATAGTTTCTTAGCATGCTTAGTAAGAACTGTTGAATAGCCATGTAATTACTGGTATATGTCTGGTCAATGTAGACACCTATATCTCAAAGAAACAGACATTAATTGAGGAAGTCTTGATTTGCTATGGAAAAGTATAGGCATTTGATTTCTAAGTGACGTTCTATAAATTGTCCTGTAGAACCGTCATGAAATCAGGTTCAGAGCTGGTTAAAGCAGGACTGCATGCCTTCTTTGAAAATGCAGCTGAAGATCTGGAGAAGACATCAGAAAATCTTAAACTTGGAAAATTTACCCATTCCCGTACACAAATTAAAGGGGTCTCGCAGAATATCAACTATACAACAGTGGCATTGTTGCCTGTTCTAACATCAATTTTTGAACATGTTGCCCAGCATCATTTTGGCACCGATTTGCTATGTAAGTCTTCTCAGTTTTATCTTTGATTTTCAAATATTGTTTCAGTTGTAACTAGGAACAAATGAGGATTCCACTGCTCATTCCAAAATGGGTCAAGGCTTTGCGCTCAACTGAAGTTGAAACCATGTTTTAGAAGTGTTCATTTAACTTACTGTCTTATTTATTCTAATATGCTATGAGCTATGGCAAAATCTGAAATAAGCTGCATTATATTTTCATTTTTAATACATAGATTCCATGGAAGCTGTATGGCAGCTAATATGCTTCCAGCCTCATATATTAATAAATTTTGAGCCCTTTGTGATGAATACAGGGATTTTGATTTCATTCAGGGATAAATTAACAGTAGCCTCCTGAATGTTGCTAGATTTTCATTCTAAGTGGTCAGTACATCCATTTTATTTATGGAGGATTGTCACATCTTGTCTGAGAGGTCTCCTGCAGCAGAAATTCAAGTGATGCAGCTTGTCCCAGAATAGGATGCAGCGAAGGGTGGGAAGTTTGCCTATTGAAGCTTTGCCTGTTATTCAGTTGCTAAAAACAGAGGGGAAAGTTGTCAGCCTCATTAAGTACTTTTCCTAGGCAAAGGGTCTTACATCAGTGCTGGCTGAAATATACCAGGAATTGGTGGAGACTGATATCCTATCTTCTGTGTGGTTCACAGGGGCCATGACTGTTTGAAGTTAATTAAAAGACTCCCACTGATCCAAAAGTCTTTTACATCAGGTTCATAGGGACTGTGTGGGATGAGAGAGAGAGAGAGAGAGAGAGAGAGAGAGAGAGAGATGGGCCTTGTGATTAATTAAGACAGCAGTCCAATTTTAGAATTTTGTTAGGTCCAGGAACACATTGGATGGCATATCTTCCATGAATCCTAGAGTCATTGATCCAGCACAGGCCTCAATTCGTGAAAGGAAGGGAGGAAATTTTTATCAGTTATCTTTCCCATCTACAACCTTCTGTTCCAGCGAGCCCCCTAATCCTAAGGGGCAAGTTTTCAGTGGGATGCAGGGAAAAGAGCAAATCAATGAAAACCACCTTCCCCTTCTGTGAGGGGAGGACAGAAACACTCTTCCTGTGAGTGGAATTCTGATTACATGACCTTTGTATCCAGCCAAAATGGCTGCATTGGTATAATCATATCATTGTAGAATAGGAAAGGACCTCAAGCGCTGGCAATTCAGAAATCTCAACTAAAGCATCCCTGACAGATGGCCACCCAACCTTTGCTTAAAAACCTCTAAGGAAGGAGAGTCCACCACCACAATTTTATTTAGAAAATTATATAAAATTGAATAAAGCATTAGGAGAGTACTATATACAACAATTGGCTGTTGTTTGGGTAAACTGTATAAAGAGGTCAAAACATTCAATTTAAAAATATGACGTAGCTGAACATAAGTGTTTTCTTTTCTTTTCTTTCTCCCAGTAGGTGATGTCCAAGTATCGTGCTACAGAATTCTTTGTAGCCTGTACTCTCTTGGAACTGGAAAGAACATTTATGTTGAAAGGTACTTAACAGAAAAAAAGCTGAATACACTATGAAAAGTTGCTCTAAGCATATTGCTGAGTTAAGAGTGATTGTGCCTCTATAAAGCACACCGGTAACCTTTGGTAGCTGAAGCCTTTCCTTACAAGCAAGCTAAACAATACCTTGTATTCTCCACTGGGCATTAGGACACTTCCAAGTGGGACTGTGTTGTCCTACTGCTCAAAGGCAGGAAATTTGGTTGCTCCAAAGGTAGTTGGTGTGTCCACCTCCCTTCAAACATTAGTTCACTTTCTTGTATTCAGAATGTATTGGGAAAGGCTTCTAGAAGGCAGCCTTGAGGCCTGCAGTTCTCACCATGCCCCCTTTTACACTTCAGCCGCACCCACTTTTACATCCCAGGTTCTCCATGGGTCAATGCAGCCTTTGGCTCAATAGCCACTCTTGGCTCACTGGAAGCCAGAAATGTGTCAGTGAAATGTTGCTCTAGAGTGTTTCAGAACACCAGTGTGTCTGCATTTTTTTAAATATCAGTTGTGAAAAACTGAAGCGGGGGACATACAAATCCAGACAAAATAAATGGTGGCAGAAATGAGACAGGTAGAACAGCTTGCCAGTATTAGCTTGCAAGTGGAAATTCACACAATTGTGGTGGTCACAGGACTCCCTTCTACATATTGAGTACATTGGTGACTGTCAGGGAAGAGAATGTAGTGGTAGACCACCCTTGCTTGCCTGGCTCCAACTGTGGGCCACGTGGGGAACAGGCCAATTGCCAATCACTCGGCAGGGCCTACCAAGAGCTGGGACCAAACATGGTGTGTAAACAAGTGCTGCCATGCTTTCAGCTCCCACGTGGCTGCCTGTTAAATGTGCTTGGAAATGCTCTAAAGCCTTAAACGTACCAGTATTGCCCGCCTGTAAGTCAGGGCTGGCCCACCCATGAGGCAAGGTGAAGCGGCCATCTCAGGCGGCAGCAGATCTGACCTCCACAGAATGCATTGTCCACTGCTGCTGCCACCGCAGCGGCAGCAATGGCTGCACTACGTTCTTTGGAGGCCAGATCCGCCTCCTCCTTGGAAGCACCCCTAGTGCTGGCTTTATAATGGCCTCTTGACAAGTAGGAGGCACAGCTGGTTTCCTTCTCCCAGGAGAAAATGGCAGGGACTGCCATGTAGGGTCTCCTGGATCCTGCACCCGCCCAGTGTGATTCAGAGCAGGGTTATTTCCCCCTTGTGACGGCCTTTGATTCCCACTTTAACCATTGGGTAAGGTACACGGGTGGCGCTGTGGGTTAAACCACAGAGTCTAGGACTTGCCGATCAGAAGGTTGGCGGTTCGAATCCCCGCGATTGAGATAGAAAGGTTTTGGGGGTTTTTAAAACTGCTTAGGTTTTCTCTTTCCCCTCCGCAGTTTGACAAGCCCCACACGCAATGAAAGAGATCATATTATGAGATAATTATTTGCAAGGCCATCTATTATTACCATCTCTCTCCCCTGCATCTAACTGCTTAATGAGGTTCCTTCCTAGATGTTCTGAACATTTTACTTTTTGTAAAGCAACTTATGTGCAGTTAAAACTTTTTTAAAAAAATAACCTTCTGCATTAACTGCTGATGTTAAGGAATTATTTCCGTAAGGGTTTTCCCCCCAATTCTGAGTTGACTTCACCTTCTGGTTAAACTGGCTGACATTCTCCTCAAGTGATTAAAATATTTTAAAGGGGCTACTCAATTTGAGATTTTCTGACCCTCAACAGTGTAAGATTGTGATCATCAAAATTATACTGCTGAAATGTAGAAAGCTTTGACTAACTAGGAGGGGATTTTTGTGTGTGGAAAGACTAAGCTCTATCTAGCTCTGGTACTGAATTTCTGGGCCAATAATTCTTTAATCACTATTTTAAAACAACAAAGTGTGTTGTTGTGGCATACTAAAGATCAACGATTTTGTTATGACAGAAGTTATCATGGACTCAAGTCCACTTTTCAGATACATGAAATCTTGGATAAAATTATATTGTGGGAGTCCAGTGGCAATGAGTTTCAAAAAGGTAGTGACTGTTCATGATAGATTAAATCTATGTTCATTGTGCACACCTTTTGCAGTAGCCGGTTAGTGATAATTGGTGGGGATAAAAGAGTTTTGTGGAGGAAAGGAAGGGCCAATGGGACCTATTGGTACTGTGTCCAAGGGCACCCATTAACTTGAAGCCAGCCCTGCACCCTTGATCTCACACCCTTTTCTATTTTCTGTGGAAATCAGTACAAACAAAATATCAAGCCATAATAATGAATCCAGTTTCCTCCCCTTGCCGCCAGATTTCAAATCAAATAATATACAATTGGTTTATTAATTTGATCAAAATAAATCAATCTATTCATTCCAAAAGGTTATTACTAGTATTGAATACTGTAAGGTACAGAAACCTGCCTGTACCAACTAAGATTATGACTTGAGAGTGTGGCTTCATCTATTGCTCAAGGAAAACAATTTCTTCGACTGCTACTTTTGATTATCCACAAGATGTGGTTGAACATGACACTGCCTTCCAGATTTAAATATACTTGCTACCCAATTATACTATCTAATTTGGAAACATTTTTGATAGGGAAGGACCGTTAAGAAAACATTGCAAACAGAAACTTGCTACTGATAAAATAAATGTAATGTGTGAACTGGATTTGAAAATAGTTACTTCAAATATATTGTGGGGTTGGTTTTTTACTTCAGATGTATTGTGAAAGAACTGATGGTGTTCTTTTGTTTACAGACAACGTCCAGCTCTTGGTGAGTGTTTAGCGTCTCTTGCAGCTGCCATTCCAGTAGCCTTTCTTGAACCTTCTCTCAATCTTTACAATCCGCTGTCTGTCTTCAACACAAAAACTGCCAGAGAGAGAGCTAGTAAGTACAGTACTCTGCTACAAAAAGTTGGACTGAGAAATAAACTGCATCCTTATTGTCTGTTTTTAGACCTTTATTGCACTGTATTTGCAACTATCGTCATATATTTCCACTTAACTCCTTTGATAGTAGTGTTTGACTGAAATTATTGGGGAAATGTCTTGGAATGGATATGTTTACAGCTTAGTTAAATGCTAAGCATTTAGCCAGTTCGCCGTGCTATTTTATCTCTGTGCCCATTTAAGTGCATTTGTGAAATTAGGTAGCCGCACCAATCTATCTGTACATACTATATTCATACTTGACTTTTCATGCATTCAAACGATGATCTTATTTAGATTGTTTACACCGATACAGTCACAAACACCCAGACATAATTCTGAAGATTGCAGAGGCTGGGGGGGGGGGGGAATCACGATTATACAAATGGTCAGGAAATTAAGTTTGGTTGTCTCTGTCACACTTTACACTCTCCATGAAAATCCAGCCATAGAAAACCTAAGGCCACATTTCATGAAAGTGGTTTTGAATGTTTAAAGTGGCCCTGGATTACCATTATTCGCCAAAACAAAAACATTGGAAGAACAAGCGCTTTGAAGGGAATCAGGTTGTTAAGAATTTGGAATGCAAGGAAATTTGCTAATAGAATGGCAAAAATTCTCTCTCTACTTTATGAAATCTTGAAAGGTCTGAAATATCATTCTGATAAAATCAAGATTTGGACTCTGCCGTTTGTTATCTTGTGATGCCTCTGCAATCTAAAACATTTCGGAGTAAACGTATTTCGGAGCAGGGGGTGCTGTAATCGCAGCAGGAATACAATCTGTATGACACCTAAAGAATATGAATGGGAACTTTCTGAGGCTCCTCTTTCTCCATGGCTATTGTTGGTTCCAGATTGGGATGGGGGGGGGGTGGCTATCCATTAGTGTTATCCAAGCCAAAAATTATTGTTGGCCAATTGCTTCCCTTTCTTCCACTCCCTGAAGCAAAGTAGGAGCTGAAGAAGCCCTCCTATGGGAAAGAGGCAGGAACATGCTGGCTTTAGCTGATCAAAGCAGAGAGGCTTAGAGCTTTGCTTCTCAACAGCAGTTGATGAAGCCCCCTGCCCCCAAACTTTATTTCCTCTGGAAAGAGAGATGAGGGGTATCTTGGCCTCAGTTGCTGGTGGGTGGCAGTGTTCATGATAGTGGTGAAGAACAACACTCAAGGAAGCCTTGCTGATTTATCCTGATGTGGACAGGCACTCAGGGCACCAGGGCAACACAGCAGTCAAGTGATCCTCAATCTTCCTCACAATCTTTGAGCTAGGAAGGCAAGGTGATCATTTCATAGTTGGCACAATATGCTTCACCCACCTCCTGCAGCTTCAAAGTTGGGGAAAAGGCTGGTTGCTTATTACATAGCCAAAGGGTGATGCCACACACACCATCCTAAGTACAATGACCATAAATGTTAAAACCTAAGTGGGTAGCAGAAGCCGATCTGATATTTTATAATTTATCTGTTGTATTTGATAAATGCACTGCATTTATAGAAATAAAGGTTCAGTTCGTTCCATTATTGGAATGAATTGATTTTAGAGTGTGTGCTGTTATTGCTTTAAACTGTTTTGTGTAATTGTTTGTTTTTAATTGTTTTTAATTTGCAATTGTTTCATATGTTTTTTATTATATTGCTTCAAGGTACAATTGGTGATTCATAAATGAAATAATAATAACATTAAAACCTTTTTCAATTGCTTCATGCCTATTTAATCCACTTCCACAGAATGCAGTAAACGTAAAGCCATCTTTAAAGGAACATGCTCATCTTTTGTTCAACTGTACTTTAGTTGCTAACATGCTATTGTTTTTCTGGCATATAGTATTCTGGCAGCACAATCATTTATGCCACAACATCCTGCTTTGTGTAGATTTTTTAAATGGCATAGCATTCAGTCATGTGACTCCACAATAATCAGAAGTAGTACACATTGTAAACACAGGTTTACTACATTATCTGATTTTGAGAGCTAGGCCCAAACTGTTATGGAATTAATAAAAAGCTCCATGTAAAGCATGGAACCAATCAAAAAACCATTGCTATTGAACAGTAGAGGGAACTAATGAATCATGTTTGTATCCGTGCAGAATCTGTCAGAGTTACGGTGGAAGTAAAATGATTTAAATTGTGCTTTAGCTGTTTTAAGCATTAAGTATGTTAACCGCCCCAAAATTATTGTTATGTGTCATAATATGAAGTTTTAGGCATGCCTGAAACCGTAGAAGAAATGTGTCCAGAAATCCCTCACTTGGATGGCTTAATGAAAGAAATAAACAGCTTGGCAGAATCTGGAGCCAGATATACTGAAATGCCACACGTGATTGAGGTGATCTTGCCCATGTTATGCAACTATCTATCATACTGGTGGGAAAGGGGGCCTGAAAATGCTGAAAGTACCGGCCCCTGCTGCACAATGGTAACTTCTGAGCATCTCAGCATAATACTGGGGAACATTTTGAAGATCATCAACAATAACCTGGGGATAGATGAGGCAACTTGGATGAAGCGAATAGCAGGTACCTTGTGGCAAATTTCATTTAAACAACTGATTACTAGAGCTGTTTTATTTGTCAACACCAACAAAACATTAATTCTCCAATAGTTGTACTTTTTTTACGAAAGCTTTCTCTCACAGTCAGATTTACATTTTAGAATCAACGTCTTTTATTAAATTAGTTAAATGGTAAAATCTAAATAATATATGCTTGGTTCAAAAATTGGGGGTCCTGCATTCCTGAACAAGTACCTGGTATCATTATGTGTTTGGAAATAATTTTTAATATCTGTAGAGCTAGGAGAAAATACTATCCATTAATTAAGCGCATGTAAGTCTCCCTGAAAACGCTTGTGGCACAGACCTGTCCTGTTTTTAAAGCTACAAAATGGATGGATACATATATGAAGAGTTCTCATGGTTTTCATTTGATTGCATCAGATGTGGTCCACAGCAGTCAGGAAAATATTTTCATCTTTCATTGAGACAAAGGCCTAGTTTAGTTGTAGTGTTACCACTTTTTAATTTTACATTTTGTGGGTTCTCCAAAAGAAAACTCATTGAACCATCTTAAGAAGAATGAACAACAAGTTGGTGCAGTCAGAGCCCGGCACTCAGAGATGCAGATGTTGTATGTTGCTGGCGTGGTGGAGAAGAGCAGAAAAAGAGTGTGCCCAGGCAGGGAGGATATATAGCTACTCCCTCTTCCTGTCAGGGTACAATGGGAGTGTTTTTGCAGAGTTCTCTCTAGCAAATTTTACAAGAAGACTTTGTGAGCCTCAGCCCTATCATGTGACTATCTAGCAAATCATGAATTGTTGGTTTGACTGCCTTTAAATATCCAACAGTCCAATTGGTTAGTTACATGTGGCTTGGTTAAGCCACTTGATAGTTTGAGTACACTGTTTCACATATACAACATTTTTAATGAAAGAACCCAAGATCAGATACATAAATTCCCTGTCTTGAGGCAGGATTCCTATATATTTATTAAACATGTATAATGTTTATGCTTATTTATTTAAGCAAATTCTATGGTGTTTTACATAGCCAAAACAGATCTCTAAGCAGTCTACAGCATATCTTAAACCAGGCATAGGCAAACTCGGCCCTCCAGATGTTTGGGGCTGCAACTCCCATCATCCCTAGCTAACAGGACCAGTGGTCGGGGATGATGGGAGTTGTAGTCCCAGAACATCTGGAGGGCTGAGTTTGCTTATGCCTGTCTTAAACCATCAAATGCAATATTACAATATGTTGTGATGCCTGAAATTTGGTGAATGTCAACCTGCAGGTGTGACCACTGACTATCCCAGACAGATTGTCTGGATTTCTAAAAACTCAGAGATACACAGGTGAATGTCATCAAAATATAATGGTTAGAATTGACACTTGCTGATAAGTAGGGAAAATATTTTTGGACATTCCCCAAACTCGGCTGGAATTGTCAGCATTCATATGTGTATGTGAATATTCATCAAATTCTTGATATCGAGCGTAACCTAATATAGAAGTATTTCTGCCTGTATACTTTCAGGTAATACATAATCAGGCAGATATGACTTTAGACTCAGTTCATATATAACAGTGAACCATGGTTTATTGTTATGTTCATGAGCCTTGGTCTTGTACAATCCCTCACTATCACATGCAAGGATAAGAGATTTAAATCTCCTGTGTCTCATTTGAAACAAACAATGATTTGCTGTTGCATCCAAACTCACCAAACTATGGTTTGTTCAAACCAGTTTGTTAACATGCCAGGATAACAAACCATTATCAGTACAAACCACCAATTGGTGAGTTCTGGGTGCATCCAAAATTTCAGGTCATTTCTATACAGAGACAAGTTACATTTCCTCCCCAGAGGAGTGGGGAGCACACGAGCCCAAGATTTAAGTCAGCCCGTGCAAATTACAGGAAAACATGGTTTGTTGTTGCATTGTACTGACGTCTACAGTCACAGTGCTATTATGAAGCTAAACTAGAATGAATGCATTTGTTACTTTTTACAGAGTAACAAAATATGTTTAAATGTATATTTATAGAAATGTGTTTTGTATATAGTGTATGCTCAGCCAATCATTAGCAAGGCCAGGCCGGATCTGTTGAAAAGTCATTTTATCCCAACACTGGAGAAACTAAAGAAGAAAGCCATAAAGATAGTGATGGAGGAGGAACAACTGAAAGCAGACAGTAAAACGGATACCCAAGAAGCAGAACTCCTCATTCTAGATGAATTTGCAGTTCTTTGCCGCGACCTTTATGCTTTTTATCCTATGTTGATCCGCTATGTGGACAACAACAGGTAGGAGAATCTGTAACTAAATGGGATTAAATGATTTTTGTATTTATATCCTGTGCCTCAACATAAAATTTATGTTCCTAATTTTGCTAACAATAAAACAATATAAAACTAAAAATGGAAAACTACCTAAATGGTTAGTTTAGTTTAAAACAGCAACAGTCCATTCAAATAGATAGTAAAACCAAAACTGCTCTCCTCCTCCTGCCCTAAATTTTGTTATGGACCCCCCCAACCAAGCTCTGCTGTGTGGTGTGAGATTCTAGGGGTCTTGGCACTTAATCAGGATTGGTGTTTCCTTCAGAAAAGTTAGGCACAGAGGAGACTGTAGTGTCTTTAATATATATGATTTTGTTTTCACATAACTTGTGCCCCAAAGGTAACCTGGTTTCTCTTCAGATCGTATAAATCTTTTGTCTTTTACAAAATAAAAAGGTCCCCCTAGACCCAGTTGAAAGGCAGATAGTTCCTATCTAGGCCATACAATTCAAGGTTATTTCATGGATCAGCAAACAGTGTTAACTAATGCCAGCAAGTGGAATGCAAGTGGAAACTTTGATAGCTTTGACACCTGACACAAGGAAGAATAGACTGCTTTCTTGAAAAAATCAATAAGGGATAGAACAAAGTGAATGTTTCTGACCTCAAGCTTCACTAAATTTAGGTTAGGCAGGGAAAAGAACATGTGAATGATTGCCTTAACATTAACTTTAATTCTGTGAAGTACCAGAATAAAAACAAGAATTAAATATGTTAAAGATAAATGAGAGTATAAAAATGACACAGCCACAAAAACAGTTTAATTAAGTCGTGTCTGCTCTCTGCTTCCTGATACAGCTTACTTGTAACATTTTTACAGTTCAGAATATTTTAGTGTTGTAAAATTCTTATGAATGTCTAAAGATATTTAAATGGAAGAATCAGCAATGCCCATTAAAGTATAAAATCATTTTCTGACTTGAAAGCTTGAATCCAAATGCTGCGTGGCAGTTTAGACAATTCATCATCAACAAGCACACATACATATTTAAATACAGCACAAACTTTTTCTTAAGCCATATCTGTTTTAGAAACAGTGTATAATTCTAGGGGAAGAAATATTCTAGACCACTTTATTCATCTTATAAAGTGAGCTATATGCCCTGGAAGATGATACCAAAATGAATGTGCAAATCATTAAAGTGGCCGCAGGAATTACTATCAGTTCTGTTACAAAAAAATCTGCAGATGTTGTTGCTACAAAGTAAATCTGGTTGTATCAGATAGGGTGGTGGTTTTATGAAAATTGAATACAGGCAATGACTGATTTAGGTGCATCCAAATGACATGTGATCATGCATGTGTAGACAGTGCTGAACCTGGAAGTAGCCCCAAAATGCCATTAAGAAGTCACAAAAGGGGCCAGAACAGGGGCAGACTGGGCTTACACATGTTCCACCAACACATGCTGGCGTCCGGAACATAACCCCCACATAAAAAGGATTGCCTGTACTTTGAATTGTGATACATGTCATAAATAAATCCTATTGGTTGAATTGAACTTGCTTTGGGGTTAATGTGTATAGGTTTGCAAAGGCTTCAATACTCCACAGGCTATAGAACCTCCAGATGATTCTGAATTACAGCTCTCATCATCCCTGGCCATTGGCCATGCTTGCTAGGGTTGATGGGAGTTGTAATTCAGCAATGCCAGGAATTCCTGCAGTTCCCCACAGCAGCTCTACACACTTACTTGGAGGTATGTGCCATAGAACTGAGTGGGCAATAGCCAGTTAAACAGTTCTGCTCACTCAAGCACTTTGGCTGCACAATGAAACTTTCTCTCACGCTCCCAACGTGTCCATCACTTGCTCTCTCAACCTGCTCTGGAGGGTTGGGTGAACTCCCAGAATATATTTGTGGTGGGCATCTGGAGAGAGGAAGTTCAGTTGCAGAGAACTTAGGCTAGTGGTGCTGTTTACTTGGATATTGCCCAATGAGACTGCTGAGTAGAGATGCCTCTTGATGTATTAGCCCATCAATAAAAGGGAGTAGTGAGCATCTTTCCAACACCCATAAACACACAGTTTTACAATGCAGTATGGTGCTGCAGCGGGTGGCGCTATGGGTTAAACCACAAAGCCTAGGGCTTGCTGATCAGAAGGTCGGCGGTTCGAATCCCTGTGACGGGGTGAGCTCCCATTGCTCGTTCCCTGTTCCTGCCAACCTAGCAGTTTGAAAGCACATCAAAGTGCAAGTAGATAAATAGGTACCACTCCGGCGGGAAGGTAAACGGCGTTTCCGTGCGCTGCTCTGGTTCGCCAGAAGTGGCTTAGTCATGCTGGCCACATGACCCGGAAGCTGTATGCCGGCTCCCTCAGCCAATAAAGCGAGATGAGCGCTGCAGCCCCAGTCGGTCACGAGTGGACCTTAATGGTCAGGGGTCCCTTTATCTTTACCTATGGTGCTGCTATCATACTTTTCAGAAACAAAGTGCAGGAAGAAGCAATTGAAAGGGGAGTAGTAGGACTGGTAATGTTCAGTATAGAACGTGTTGAAATAATACTGTAGTCTAATAAATATATTTTGGGTTTTTTGTTTAGATCAAACTGGCTTAAGAAACCAGATGCAGATTCTGATGAACTTTTCCGAATGGTAGCTGAAGTCTTCATTCTCTGGTGTAAATCACATGTATGACAAAGATTCCTTTTTTTCATTTTTATAATACACATATTTAGAAATGTTATGCATATCTATAAATGTCACCGACCTGTTTCTCAGCATTTATGTAAACTGCATTTTGGTATTATATTTATTTCAGAATTTCAAGCGAGAAGAACAAAATTTTGTTATTCAGAATGAAATCAATAACTTGGCATTTTTGACGGGAGACAGCAAGAGTAAGATGTCAAAAGTAAGTCAGAAAGTATTTAGATTGGTCCAAGTGTATCTGCTAAATTATTTGTACTTTGTAACAATGACACAGACTGTAGCAAACTGCATTTCTTTGCCGATAAGTTTAGAAGTAGTTGCTTCTTAATATGAATATCAGTTGTATTTACCATATATTGTCATGTAAATTTTCTGACTAAAAGCCTTTTCCCCTTGATGCACCCACATGATGGGGTGAAAGTTTACCAGAAATGGATCTGAAGTACTTCTTTTTACTTTAGCTCCTTCCCTTTCCACCCAGCTGGTCTTGGGATTTTGATTCACCCTCCCCTGCCATATATTTCTATTGTACTGATATTGAGTTTTCATCTCCTATTGATACAGCAGACAGTTTGCTTTTCACTGTAGTAAAATAATATTACCTAAAACTTAACACATCATGGGGATATCAGAATTGTTAAGATATATCTGCTCGCTCTACACATAGCCCAAAATGTCACTAGAAAAACCTGTATAAGAATATCGGTATGGGAAGAACTGGGGATGCTAAAATGTCTGAAGCTACATCTGAAAAAGCCCACTCTTTCTGAGATGATCATGGGTATTTTTTGGGAAGAGGGTTATATTGCATTTCAGTAGAGGAGCAGGGAAGGGCTAAACAAAAAGGCATGGTATCAATCTAGTTATCTGAAAATGCAAAACAAATGTTTTTAGCATTTGACGGTGTTCGAAATAGTGTTAGAAATTAAGTCACTTTAATGCATCTGTACAGCTGAACACACTGAGATTTGTGGCGCATTCCTCATTCCCAGTGTCCCTCTGCTGAATCAATGTGTGTGGATTCATTTTTTAAAAATGCATTGACTCAGTGAGGGGCACGAAAATTCACCATTCAGGTGAGACCCAACTATCCATTGTCTCCCAAAGACGGGATCTGGATCATAACCCTGGACCTGATGTGTCTTTAGGAGGAGCTGTCCTTATGTAGATTTATCACATGGGGTGTGGGGGGGGTACATATGGAGAATGTATAATTGTGCGTGTATGAGCACAAATAATTACTGCCTTATCCACAAGTGACCCATTCTTATTCCATACCTGAAGGACATTTTCAGCTGTTCTAGTCTTCTTACTCTCTGAAACATACATGCTAAATGATTTTATACATTATAACCTGACATGTATCTGGTACTTTTTCAAGCACCCAATGCTGTCTTGTTGCAAATTATTTTTTAAGTATTTTAACCAGATATTGTGCCACAGAAAACCAAGCGTAATTAAGTACCAAGTACCTGTGGTTGGTCGTTAAATGAAATTTATTATAAATAATAATACTTCTAAATTTGGCTTTCTGCTATTAAACCAGTTTCCTGTTGTTAAACCTTTCTTGTCAACAACCATATATATATATATGAATGACCAGATGTGTGATTATTTCACTGTAACAGTATTGAAGTATCTTTGCGCAATGGAAAAAAGCAGTCATGATAGGTTTGTTGCTTTCATTATGTCTGCCCCTTGGTATTCAAGTTTTGATTGGAAAAACTATCCCCTGGCCAGGACTTTCACAGTTGATAACTGCTTAAAAATTTGGGATTTGAGACCATTATCAGTTGAAATGTTGAGCGTAGGCATCATTTCTATGTCAATTTCACAACCAGTCAGGGGCAGATTTTCAAAAAGAATCCTGAAAGTCAAGATTAGGGACAATTATTACTGGAACTAAATCTTCCTCCCTTTAAGAAGTTCTGTCAGTCTGGTTGTGGTTTGTCCCCTGTCTTTTTCCCATTGAAAGTAATCATCCACTTTGTTTTGGGGGCACATACAGAATTGACTTATGCAGACAAGAATAGCTTGGGAGCTTTGAAAGACTGCTTTCTCCTATGCTAGCAAGCTGCCTTGGCAGGCAATGTATTTCACATATACATGTTCTAGGAGTCCTGTGAATTAAGATCTTTAAGATACTGGCAATAGCACATCTCGGCAGATGTAACTTACACTCATACGGGTCTTAAAAATTGAGATGTTGTTTCTTGCACACACAAAGAGAATCAAAATCTACACATTATTAATACTTCAGAAAGGAATAGCTTAGCAACAGTACTTGTTGTGGCAGTGGGAATAGCTCGACGACAATATACACTTCTTTAGTTGAGAAGATGAGCTAATGGAGTCTATCCATGACTAAACTAGCATGCACACATGAAAGAGCAGGCCCAAAGGCCTAAGAGGAATTGGAAAGGCTGGATGGGTTAAGCCAGGCACAGGCAAACTTGGCCCTCCAGATGTTTTGGGGCTACAACTCCCATGATCCCTAGCTAACAGGACCAGTGGTCAGGGATGATGGGAATTGTAGTCCCAAAACATCTGGAGGGCCGAGTTTGCCTATGCCTGGGTTAAGCACTGCTTAGGAAGGCATAATAGGCTTCTTCCTCTCTGGGCTGACGTTGCAGACTAGGCCGCAGTCATGTATCACTGGGCAAGGAGGACCAGAAAGTGGCGTCTAAAACAGTCATAGCACACAAAGGTAGGAAGCCAAAATTGTTCTTAAAAACACAGTTACACACAGAGAGAGAGAAAGATAGGAAGATGGTAGGCAGGACAGAAGCAGGAGACGCTGTTCTCAGCTTTGGTGGGCAATGCCAAAGAGATAGAACTGAGGCGCATTGAAACTCCTGGGTCAGGCAAGGAAAACAAAAAAGGCAGCAGGCAAGAGAAAAATGACTTCTTGAATCTCTGCTTTGGCTAGCAAGAATCTAGGGGGAGCAGGAAAAATAATGGATCCCTTAAAAGCACTGGCAGAGGAAGAGCATGAAGCTCCACCACTGCTTAAAAGGGCTTTTGGAATAGGCAGACTAGCGAAAGTGTTGAATCAGCAGCTGAGATTGAGAAGCCTAATGAGCTCCCATGACTGCACATGCTCAGACTTTAGAATCTTAAGGGTGGCAGAGGAGAAGAAGAGAAAGAGCAGCATCGATACCAAGCAGTACAAAGCTGTAGGATTGACCAGACTTCATCATTATCCTGCTTTGGAAGAATACGTTTGTAAGAAGGAGTAGCCTCCCTGGCGTGGGATAGCCACTCAGGTTCTCGGAGTGGCGTGTGAACCCTGCAGCCGAGGGCGGAGCGAGCCTTCCACGGGGGCAGAGCAAGCTGCCCCTGGCGGACATTTGGCGCGCCACCCACCCGCCACTCCCAAGCCTCCCCCAAGCTGTCAAAACAAAGGAGGAAGGGGGGAAGGCTTGGGAGTCACAAGTGGGCAGTGCACCAAGTGTCACTCCCCTCAGTGAGGGCACCCGGGGTGGTCTGCCCCCCGCCCCATTTCCTATGCCCCTGCCTCTACCCCAGGTTTTTGAAGAAGGGGGTTAATACTGGCTGTTTCCTATTGTCTGAGCCATGGGAAATGTCCACTTTTGAGTGGTGCCTAAATATCAACTTAACAAAGAAGTCTCAAAGGTAAGGCATCCTCCAGAATGCCATAAAATAACCAACTTTTCAGCCTTTTATTATTCTTGATAACATCCCAAAAGAATGGCCAAAAATGTATAATTCACTTTTCCTGTGTTACTCAAACTCCGTGTTGTGCTCACTGGCTAAAGATGGTTGGCTGGGAAATTGGAATGCATTATGAAAATTAAAATTGTACATATGGTATGGAATACATAATATATGTATCTGTTGAAATATGTTATACCAACTTTACGATTGTATGCAGAAGATACATAACATAAATATTACAGATTTACAGCTGAATGCTACTTTAAAAAAAAATGCAACTATTTTGTTAAGCTTTATCAAACTGAATTTATTTAAAGCTGAGCAAGTTTTTTAAACTTTTTTTCCTGATAATATGGCAGCAGATTGCTCGGAGGGGAATGGTAAGTTAGTGAACATTTAGTCTGAGAAAGATGGGTTACTTGGGCTGTACTGTGAAATAACAGATTCTTGTCAATAGGTTACTGAAACAGATACGCCACTCCATTAATCTGTTATTTTTTAACTTTGTGTAGGTGTTTTCATGAAGGAGGCATGCAGATGTAATTATTTCTTTGTGCAGTTTATATCACATCTATATTTATCTAAACATGATGCAGTATTTACATATTCATTTATTTCATGTAGCCCAGTTCTTAAGATACTGTTTGTTCATAGGGTGATTCACATACCCCAGACTTAATTAAGAGAACTCAGGGTGAATGCTTACACTTCAAGAGCAAAGCAGAAATATATTATAGTTCCACAGTCAAGGCAGAACTCTATACAGGTAACTCACAACTTGTGTGCATTCAGCTTTACATGCTTGATAAATAAAAATAAAAGGGGTGGAAAGCAGACGAGCATTTGGGAAACAATTCCACCCACCCCGGAAACCCGTGTGTTTTAACAATATGCAATTTTGGCTTCACATGCTACCTCCGGAACGTAAGTTGAGAGTCACCTGTATAGAAATGACGGCTATAGAACGTTTGTTTGACAGCCAGTGTGCAAACCCAGGGCGAATGCATATCACAGTTCCAAAATGCAGGGGGGAAATACAAAATTTGTTATTCATCACAGAACTATTTTTTTAAAAACTCTCAGGTTTCGTTTAGAAAAGCAATGTCCTTATCCATCCCTGGAATAGGCATGTGTAGGTCAAGATGTAGAATCATCCAATTCTAGAGTTGGAAGGGTCCCTGAGGATCTTCTGGTCCAAACCCTTCCATGCAGGAATATGCAACTGTCCCTTACAAGGATCGAACCTGCAACCTTGACATGAGCCACACCATGCTCTGACCAGCCGAGCTATTGGTGGACTAGCTGTAGTTGTGTGTCTCATTAGAAGAAGAAGCTAGCCAGTTGTGCCGATGAGTTTCTATGTTACATTATACAAAATAAGAAAAACAACCCAATTTTGCTTAATTTGCATAATTGATTCAGTCACATAACCCAACTTTTCTTGTTGTTGCATCCTAATAATATTTAGCAGCCCCATGAAAAACTTGCATACTCACATTGAATACAAATTGGCATCCAAATGATGCTAAAATTATCAAATCATTATGTGCAGATAGATGCACAATTTATTCAGTGTCAAACACATGTCAACGGCAATAACTCTGAATACAAGAGTTGCATGTGAAAAGTATGTTTGAAATGCAGACTCAGATTTTCAGGCTATATGCGTTTATATTCCTTTATATTCCTCGGACATGAGCAGACAAGAAGAAATGTATCTTGAATTTTGAATCCTACAACTGATTTGAATGGCTTTATATAATGAAATCCAAATTTATATACTGAGAGTCATGCTACATTTTTGGAATAGACAGATTGAGGTCTGATCTCTAAATGCCCATAATGTGGCAGCAGACATGCGGGGGGCGGGGGAGGGGGAGCAAGGCCAACCTGAATTTAGCCTCTACATCCCTCCAAAACAGGTGTCTAATTCTGACAAAACTGGTAGTAGTAAATATTAACTTGTTATGGTATATGTGATCTCAGCCCGTAACTTTATGCACATGTACTAGGTCAGGGATCTAACAAAAGAAAATATTCACACAACACATTTTCATGCAGAATCCAAAATAGGAATTGACTGTTTTAACTGAATCAGAAGTGGGGTGTCTGTGTTTGATAACTGGCACAAAAATTGAAAGAACAAACCCCTTATAAATGTTACACTCTTTTTAGGCTATCTAGCTTTAGCATATTTAAATATTTTGC
Organism: Podarcis liolepis; assembly: GCF_965112155.1. Classification (NCBI taxonomy): domain Eukaryota; kingdom Metazoa; phylum Chordata; class Lepidosauria; order Squamata; family Lacertidae; genus Podarcis; species Podarcis liolepis. The sequence continues at coordinate 41,222,600 of NC_139554.1, forward strand.
AGAAATGTTTTAATGTACCTCTATCCTCCAAATATAGTTTCCCAGATTCATTTTTTCATGTATTTCAATACACTGTTTTTGAATCATGGACCCCATTCCCTTACACAGCTTCACAATGAGTATCTTTCAGATGTGAAAATCAGAAACTTCAAATAGAAAACACTGTGTTAAGGCTCAGTATTAAAGCATCCTGGTAAATGAAGATTATAAAGTTTATAAGGCGTTTGCTCTTTAACTTTTACCTATGTAATCTTACCTGCATAGGTAGCAGCCTAAGATGAGGAAGACACTTCGATTCTGATCCTATGCATGTCTACTTAGTAGTAAATCCTACTTAGTTTGGTGGGATTTTTGTTTCAGAGTGCTCAGGGTTGCAGGCTTTGTGAATTTGTGCATGAGACCCGATAATGTTTTCAAAATGTTTGTTGTTCATTCAGTAGAAGGATAGGATTTCAGGGCAGAAGGAACTTTCCAGGGGAAGGACTTTCTAACGTCAGACAAGGGGAACTGTGTCCCTCCAGATGTTGTTGGACTACTACTCCCATCATCTATGTGCATTGGCCATTCTGTCTGAGGCTAATGGGAGTTGGAGTCTCATAACATCTGGAGGGACACTGGTTCCCACCACTGCTTTATCTTCAGAATTCACAGCAATTAACTTTATTATCTAAGTTGTTATCAGCTGACAGGGATGACCGAATTACCTAAGGCAAGAAGCACCTGACAAATTTCACAAGACGAATCACCTATTACAGCATATAACAGTGTAAAGAATTAACATCATGTGACATTGTTTTAAAAACCAGCAAACATCTCTGGCTCCAAATATGGCTTTGTAAATTTTCTCCAATATTGTGGTTTTATACAGTGCCCCCCACACACTGCTATCAGTTTCACACATTAGTGTATAGCTTTTATAGGCTAAAGAAATAAAGATGCACTGAAGAATAGATCCAGAGGCATTCATAATCCAGTTTTCAAGTACAGTCGTACCTTGGTTGTTGAACACTCTGGAACTCGGACATTTTGGCTCCTGAATGCCGCAAACCCAGAAGTGATTGTTCTGGTTTGCAAACATTCTTTGTAGGTGTTTTGATTAGTCCGTGACGTGCTAATTGATATATTATCGGCAATTAGCTCTTTATGGCAGCTTCGGCAGGTCCGGCACACTTCCTCTGCGCGATTCTGCTCCTTCTTCTCCGTCACGCCCAGCAGAGTAAAACACAGCAGCAACCTGTCACTTAGTTTCCCACAAACACACAGAGCACAGTAATGTCCATTTACAGCTCTTTTATTGCATCATTTTCTCAGATATTTCCAGGACTTCTCGCAGACATGGCAAACTCCCTCTCTCTCTCAACGATCGGAGAGGAACAGACAGGAAAGCTCCTCCCAGCTTCTAAAACTGACGTCAGAATGCTGAGGCATCATGGGAACAACTTAACCTCTTAAGTTCCAACTCCCATACCCCCTCTGCCACACATTCTGACAATACCTGTGGAACATCCACGTAACTCTCAGGTTCACACTGTGCGAAACTTACCAACGCACCTGTGGCTTGGTATCTTTCCGGTGGAACACCCTTCGTTGTGCGACTGGATCGCCTGGGCACAAACTCAGATGTTACCTCTGACTCACTGCCACCAGGAACTGTGTCCTCAGCATCATGGGATTCCCCCTCTGACTTAAAGCGTTTTCGAATCCTCTCCATTACACTCACAGGAGAACTGGGCTCACTCTTGGCCTCCCTTTTAACAACTTGTGGAGATGCCCCACCCTGCTCCAGACCTTGATCAGTGACCTGATCGTCATCAGCAGACTCAGCCGCTTCTTCCTCCCCCTCAGAACCTTCCTGTTCTGAATCAGAGAGACACTCTGAGAGAACATCACGCTTGACAGCAGCCTTTGACTTTTCATCCTGCTCATAGAACTCAGCGTGTTTGCTGATCAGCAGTTTACTCTGATCACCTGATGGGAACGCAAACCTCCATGCATGCGCTGCTGGCTCATACCCACAGAAGATCATTTTCCGGAACTTGGATCCATCTGGCCCCTGCAAAACTTTAGTCACTGGCACAGATGCTTCCGACCCAAACTTGCGCAAAAAATGAATCTGGGGTTTCCTGCCATGCAACAACCCAAACGGTGTGTCACCTACCACTGAATTGTAGGTCCGATTCCAGGTGAAGCTCACATACCTGATTGCCTCCAGCCAAAACTTTGGTGGCAACCCAGACTCCTTCAGCAACACCTTTGCAGTCTGGACCAGAGCCTCACATCGGAGCTCTGCCTCCCCCCTCTGATTGGGTGAAGTCACTGTGTGACGTATCCCTTTCTTGTGAAAGAACCTCTGCAAAGCAGAACCTGTAAATTGAGCACCTCTGTCACTTGTGACAGCTTGCACTTTGGTGGCAAACCTTTGTTCCACCTCCTCAATCCACCTTTTGATCAGCTGTGCTGCATCATCCCTGGATTTGAGACCATGGGTCCAGGAATTCTGTGTAAAATTATCCTGCATCGAGAGCAGAAACCTTGACCCTCCCAGACTTGGTTCTTTTACAGGACCAAACAGATCTATGTGAACTAGCTCAAAAGGTTTTTCGGTTACCCTATCCACCTTTGGGTAACTGCACCCTTTTACCTTTGCATGTCTGCATGCTTCACAATCCATCGCACATCCACATTCTACAATGTGGCAACCGTTAGCGACCTCGGGTAGCGTCTGTAGTTCTTCCACAGAGCCATGAGCTGTCCTAGCATGCCAAGCGTGTACACATGCATCATGATTGGGAATTGTAGCACGCAGTGCTTGTGCTTTCTCAACCTTCCCCTCACCCTCCAGAGACGTTTCAAGAATGAAAAGATCATTCTGCCCCTTTTTAACCTTGGCAAGCATCCTCCCTCCTTTGGAGATTGTGCACACATCACCCTGAAAACAAACCGTAAATCCCATTTTCAGTAGATAAGGCACAGATAAAAGACAATGGTTCATCCCAGGAACGGTACAACACTCCAGCGTTTCCTGTAAAATACGAAAATGCAGATTTACAACGTTAGTCAAATTTCCTTTCTGTCCATTTGCAAACAGTACAGATTTCCCGGCAGGAATTGCCTTGCAATTCCACCCCTCGACAGCAGGGGTCTCTGGAATCAAGTTGCGATTAGCTGCAGAGTCAATAACGAAACGAAACTTTGAGCCTTTCTCACAGTTGTTTTCAAACAACGCCAGACTCGCCGTGATCTCATACGTCTCTTCCTGGCACCTGGCACGTCCACTAGCCTCAGTCCCACGCCTGGCTGTTTTCCCAGACTTGTTGCCATGGAAACCCGACTGATTCCCATGAGAGTTGTCCTCGAAAACATCCTGCCTTGCCTCTCTGCTCCGGTGGGGGCAATTTCGACGCAGATGGTCAGTTGAATTACAAATGTAGCACCGACGAACGGAAAACGCCTGTACCGTGCATTCCGCGGGCTTGGCTCCGCCTCTGCACCCCGAGCTCCCTGTGCCAGCTCTGCCCTCTTTTTTGCGTTTCTCTTCTTCGTCCTGCAAGCGTCCCGCCACGTAATGCAGCGTCAGCTGTTGCGGATCCTGAGACTCCAGAGTTAGACACAGATTGTCATAACTCTTGTCCAGAGAACTGAGCAAAATGTACACTTTCTGCTCCTCTGGAAAATCGACACCCAACAGTCTCAGCTGGTTAAACACGGCCAGCATATCAGTTACATGCTTCCTGATGCTATCCCCAGGACGTAACTTCATCTCAAACAAGCGTCTGGTGGTGTGGATCTTTGCCCCAGCCGTGGTTCTGTGGTGCACCCGTTCCAACGCCTGATAAGCCTCACAAGCATTCTCCAGGCCCTCAACCAAAGGTAGCTGCGAACCATCCAGGCTAAGCACGATCGCTCCCAGGGCCCTCTGGTTCCTCCTCTGGGAATTTCGGGCGTCTGCTATCTCAGCTGCTGTAGCTCCAGCCCCTGGTGTAGGAAGTGGCGGTCCCTGCACGGCCTCCCACAGACCCTTCGCCACCAGCCATGCCTTCAGCCTCCTGCTATATTCTTGCCAATTCTTTCCGTCCAATTTTTCGAAAGGTACGGAATATGAATCGTGGCCTTCTGCCATGGTTTCCTGTTCTCCCCAGGGGCCCCAAGCTGTACTCACAGAAACACCAGCTCTTCCGGCTCCTGCTGCATGGAGAAACGATTTCCGCTGTTCTCAGCTCTTGGCTCCACAGCACAGGCAAACCTTTGCGTCTTTCAGCTAGCTGCTTGCCTCAAATACAGACCTCCGCTTTCGCTAACTCCACTGCCATCCGAACGCAACTTCAAAGCATTCCAGCAGCCTCTAGTGACAAGTTTACAAGCGGTAATTTATGGGTCCATAACCTGTAGGTGTTTTGATTAGTCCGTGACGTGCTAATTGATATATTATCGGCAATTAGCTCTTTATGGCAGCTTCGGCAGGTCCGGCACACTTCCTCTGCGCGATTCTGCTCCTTCTTCTCCGTCACGCCCAGCAGAGTAAAACACAGCAGCAACCTGTCACTTAGTTTCCCACAAACACACAGAGCACAGTAATGTCCATTTACAGCTCTTTTATTGCATCATTTTCTCAGATATTTCCAGGACTTCTCGCAGACATGGCAAACTCCCTCTCTCTCTCAACGATCGGAGAGGAACAGACAGGAAAGCTCCTCCCAGCTTCTAAAACTGACGTCAGAATGCTGAGGCATCATGGGAACAACTTAACCTCTTAAGTTCCAACTCCCATATTCTTTTGGAACCCTAACGTCCCACGGGGCTTCGGCAGCTTCTGATTGGCTGCATTATTTGGTTTTTGAACGTTTTGGAAGTCGGATTTCGTTCGACTTCCAAGGCACGACTGTAGTAGGCTCCACTACTTACTCCCCAAATGAACAGACCTAGATCCAAAATGTTAGCTAAGCAATGTGTGAGAGAGAATCTCACTTATTTCACACTCCGAGTTTTTAATGAACATAAAAAAATTAGAAAGAGCCTACGACATATTGCTATATAGTAAGAGCTGTGAATGCTATACTATTGTCCTCTTTCTGACTGGTTACTGTGTGAAGTGTGCTGTTGATGCTTAATATTAATGGCTCCAGTTAAACATATATGTAATTAACGTTGCAGGACTATCAATACCGTTTTTCCATGACCATCTTTAGATAAATGTTTTGAATTATAATAAAAGGGCAAAATTAGTGACATGGCATTAATTGAATGAATGCAGTTAATCTTTACATTTTAAAGACAAGTGATGTCTTTAGCTGTGCCAATATGGGCATGGATTGAAGGAGGAAAGGTGACCTCAATTAAAATCCCTCCACTTCCCAGCTATATGAATCAAAATGAAAGCCATTAAAGCCGGGGTCGTCAAGGCTTACAGGGCATGGGCCAGATCACTCTTGCGGAGATCCTCCTTGGGCCAGACCGGCGCAGCACAACGCCAGAAATCGCGTCTGCGCATGTCCGCGGTGCCATAAAACACTTTTGTGCATACCCAGACACCGGAAATTGCGCCTGCAGAGCCGCGGAAGAGAGTCCCTGTGCCACAAGGCCGGTTTAGTGCAACGCGCAGGGACTCGCCAAGCGGGCGGCTCGGGGGCCAGTTAAACGGCCTCCGTGGGCCACTTCCAGCCCATGGGCCACAGGTTGGAGACCCCTGCATTAAAGGCTTCTCTCTTAATGTAAACAGCAGCTTTTGGATGGGGGGGTTGTTGTCAGGGTATGGTGAGAAGAGTTAAACCCCTTCCCTTCTGCTGCAGTTGTGATACTGTGGACTCTTCCATGGTTGCTATTTACATTTTTTAAATGCACATGTAAGTTGCATTAAAGGGATGCGGGTGGCGCTGTGGGTTAAACCACAGAGCCTAGGACTTGCCGATCAGAAGGTCGGAGGTTCGAATCCCCACGACTGGGTGAGCTCCCGTTGCTCAGTCCCTGCTCCTGCCAACCTAGCAGTTCGAAAGCACGTCAAAGTGCAAGTAGATAAATAGGTACCGCTCCAGCGGGAAGGTAAACGGCGTTTCCGTGCGCTGCTCTGGTTCGCCAGAAGCGGCTTAGTCATGCTGGCCACATGACCCGGAAGCTGTATGCCGGATCCCTCGGCCAATAAAGTGAGATGAGCGCCGCAACCCCAGAGTCGGCCACGACTGGACCTAATGGTCAGGGGTCCCTTTACCTTTACCTTTTAAGTTGCATTAACATCCTCTCTAGTTTGACCCTTAATAACATCAACTCATTCTCAGGAGATTTCCTTTTTCTTTTTATACAACCATATTGTGCACAGTCCCTTCTCTTTGACACTCCTAGGGCACAATTCAGTCAGAATTAAGCACTTGTAAGTCCCATTTTTTTAAGTAGGGGATTTATTTTATTTTAAGAAATGGGTATCACACCTTATAGGATAAAAATAAATTTCAGTCAAAGCAGAAAAAGTTTAAAAATACAACAAACAAATATCTAGTATTTAAAAGCATTTTTTTTTTTTTTTGGTGGGGGGGAATCCAGAGCACAGATGGAGCAGAGAGAAAAAGCCAAACTAGGAATAAAATTTATACATTCAGTCTAGCCTAAAGGCTACATGGAAGAGCTGACTTTAGGCAGGTGGCTGAAACTGTCTATCAGTCTGGTAGGTCTCTCCAGGGAAAGCAAGCAAAGTTTAGCAAGAGCTTGAAATCCATAGGACCAAAGTATTTATCTTCTACAAGTTAAAATATATTTGGGAAAAGTAGATGTGATTGTAGACCTCAGTCCTTAACTTCTAACTTTGAATCGTGGCATTTTAAAGTGCCCAAGAAGGCCAAAAGGAGAGAAGGTCAAGAAATAATTGCAGAATCAAACTTTCTGTAACCTGCACAAAGTTTCATGTAACATTAGTTTTCCATGTTAAAGCAAAAGCACTTGGTTTGTTGCATTTCTTGTGAATATTGTTTGTTAACAGATACAAGGCTTAAAAAAAATTGGTAAGTGTGTGTTGTCAAACATTCATTAGTATTAAGTTCAAGTCATATTACTAAACATCAATATTAAAAGATTATAAATATAGTAAATGCATTGTTGTTTATGGTTTTCCTTTATTCTAAACTGAATAAAACAGCAGTATGGGGGTTTACATAATATATATAGAATAAAATATATTGCCATTGGTAATCCTCAGTATATTCTCTATTTTTAACCCTCAGTAAGCGTAATAATAGAAGAAATTAATCTAATGCAGTAATTCATTCTTTTATTAAGGAAGCACATAATGACACATGGTAATGGTTCATTGTAAATGCAAGGTATTTTAGTTACTTTGTTGGAAAAAAGAAGATATTGTTTCTAATTAACTTGTAAAATTCCCATCTTTTCATCAAGTTTACTTACTTTTTTCCTTGTATTTTTTCTTTCATACAGGCCATGCAAGTAAAGGTACAGGTCAAAGTGCATGATGTGTCTTTATGTTTTAGTTTTAGAGATGACCAGGCTCTCAGCATTCTTTCCATTGATCACAGCAGTGGCGTCACAAAGGGAAGGTACATGTTCTGCCCAATATAAATCCTATTGGAAAGTTAGGCAGATTTTGCCAGAACATCTGTTTTTATACTCCTATCCTACACACTTTTCTATACAGGCCTGGGTATTGATTTCATGGGGAAGAAAATGGCCCAACAACATCTCTCTTCTGCCTCTGTTACCATCCTCATTTTATGTAAATTAGTTTAGTATCTTTAATTGAAAAAGTGTTTAATTGAAAAAGTGACTCATTAATGTATTGGGATATTTAACATTAGAAATACTACTAGTAGTAATAGTAGTAGTAATAAATGTACTATGCTTGTCATTGCTATGATTGTCCATTAAAATATCTAGATTACTTTATCAAATTATTCTATCCCTCCTCTTTGCCCTCCTTCCCTGCAATCAAGACTTACGGATATAAAATAATTTTGTATCACACTAAAATCAGTGTACACATCCTGTACCAAATTTATTTAAAATTTCCCCACAACTTGGAAACCATCAGGAAAAATGTAGTAATTATGAATTGTATTTTACAGTCTTTTACTGAGAGTAAACCCATTGACGTGAATGGTCTTGACTAACATAGGGCCATTAATTTTAGTGGGTCTACTCTGAGTAAGCTTAGTTGCATACAATCCGGGGGAAAGTTGATGATGATATTGGTAATAATGATGCCTCTGTGCTGGATCTGCCCTGGCAAAACACAACAACTTGGGAACAACTAGGGAAAAGGTGGTCATTATCACCATTGTCATCATGACGCCTCTGCAGTGGGTTCTTCCCTCCAAAAAACTGCTCCACATTGCTGGCAAGGGGCAAAGCAAAGATAGCAGCAAATGGGTGAATCCAATAACTAGGAAATAAAACAAAAGTAAAGTTGCAACTCCAGGAATTCCTTTTGCCTGGTCCAAACAACTCACTTATCAATCACAGCTCTGACTTCACTCATTCACTAAAAACAAAGGTTGACTCATTTCACAAAAATTGCTTCGAAGGGTACTTGCACATTTTGCTTCATAACTTTCTTTCTTGGAAGTTTGGAGCCTTTTTTTCTTTTAATGAAAGCTCAGAGTCTTGAGCAGCTGCCTGAGGGCGCCCATGAAAGCCTTCCCAAATGCCAGGTTGGGAACCTTCATAACTTCATAACTAAGCCAAACCATGGCTTAGCTTATGGCACTGTAGCAGCAGCAAGTCTGGGAGAGGAGTGCTGCAGCTGCAGTCTCTTCTGGGAACCCCCCATGCTAGCACTTTTGCACTAAGCCATAGTTTGACTTAGCTTTACATGTGAAGCAGCTCAGTGTAAGCTGCCTGATAAACTTTGTTTAGTTAGGTGGGTTTCAAACATTCCAAACCTATCAGTAATCTATACCTCAACATTACATTTACACCGATCAAATTGTAGCCCTCATCATTATAGAGGGGAAAGTAAGTAAAGACCTTCCCTGCTTTAATAAGAAGGCTGATGAGTAGAAAGAAAGGACAGATACCCTTGATGGGTTTCTGCTAGTATAGAATAAATATGAACAGATAATTTTAAAGCACAAGCCACTTCCTTACTGTCATGAATAATAGAGCATGATGTTCTGTCAGTCTCCAGTTCTATCTTTGTAAATTGAGATTTACTGAGTAGCAATTTTAAAAGACTGAAATTTGGTGGCAGAGACAGAATGGAGCATTTCTTCACTTTTAAAATGTATTCCCCCCCCCTTTACTGCGTTTATGTTAAACATTCTAACCCACTCATACTGAAGTAGATAACGGGGAATCTTTTCTGGAGAAACCTGTCCTCCAAGGAACAGAAGAATGAAAAACTAGGACTGACTTACCTCCTGTGTTACACCAGTTACCTCCCCTGATTAACAGACGAGTGACGCCACTGGGTCCCCGTGATACATTGTGGCATTTGTTTGTCTGCTATCAAAGTAGAGTACAAATTAATGTCATTAAATATAGAGCCATTATTTCATTGCTACTGTAGAAAACTTTTTCTAAGGCATTTTGACAAGCAAAGCTTTGAGGCAAAATACTTCCTGCATTTGTCGGTCCCTGAAAGAAAACCACCACATCAAGTTTTTGTTCGTAACTGAACTGCCAAACATATAGGAACGGCTAGATGCTTTGGTAGTTTTCATAAAAACGAGAGCTTTGCAACAATTTACCCAAAGTGCGTGCACTGTTAGGCTTTTCTTTCTCCTAGAATAAAAACCGTGTGGTAATTGTTTGCAAACAATCAGTACTAACAGCTCTTACTGTACCAGCATAACAAGCTTGTACAGTTTACTCAGGGCCATAAATTTTCATTTGCAGCGGCAATAAGATGTGGAGGGTTTATAGCAAGTGCCTGCTGTTTGTAGCAGTGAAATGCTATGAGCCCAGCTCTGAATTCATGTGTGTGGCAAATTCTCACTGTGGCCAGTGAGAGTCTATTTCAAGCATGGAATTCAGGAAGGGGACATTTTTTGTGTGGCTTTTTAGTGTAAGTTTGTTCATAGTATGATTCTGTTAATGATGACCTTGTTGTTGCTCAGAGCTTTGATCTGCTGCCTTAAATAAAAAGTTTTATTTTACATTATTTGGATAGAATAGGACAGATATTATGTTGATGTGCAACCTGTTTACTATCTCTTTCTTAGGGCTCATTTTCCTTATGCTCTGGGTGACTGAAGCTGTTGACAGTGTAGTCTGATACATTTACCTGATTTTTTTTATCAACAATGGAATTAATGAAAAGTAGCTTTCTAGTGTACAAACTCCTAGGCGTATGACTTTATTGAATTCATATATAGGCAACATAAGACTTTCTAAAAAGCAGCATTGCAGATACATTTCATACATGCATAGAATGCTCAGAATGTTAGAAACACTTACTGTCTTCTAAAAGTACAAAGCTTATTGTCAAAACTTTTATCCGTTTCAGATGTTATTCGTATGTGTATGTATGTGTTTTTGGAGATGTGTAGATTGTAGAAAATTATGTGTGTATTCTTAGATTTTCTGTGGTGAAGTAAATTATGAACTACTAAAATAATATGCATTTTCCACAGCAGTTCTTTGGTTCACTTATATTTTCCCAAGTTTAGCCATTAAATATATATATATATTACATATAATATGTCAATATAAAAGGCTAGCTTTGGTTGGATAATTAGGGGAAATAACTGTTTAATATGAATGAATCACATAACTACACAATATATTTTGTATGTATCTTCCCTTTTAGTCTGGAGGTCATGATCAAGAACGAAAGAAATCAAAACGTAGAGGGGATTTATATTCAATACAGACTTCTCTAATTGTAGCTGCACTTAAAAAAATGCTTCCCATTGGACTGAATATGTGTACTCCTGGAGATCAAGAACTGATATCTCTTGCTAAGTTCAGATACAGCTGTGTAAGTCGAAGTTTTGCTCAGTTAAGAGTGTTCAATTTTCAAATTCCAGCAACCACATGATTCTAATACAGGCATAGGCAAACTCAGCCCTCCAGATGTTTTGAGACTACAGTTCCCACCATCCCTGACCACTGGTCCTGTTAGCAAGTGATCATGGGAGTTGTAGTCCCAAAACATCTGGAGGGCCGAGTTTGCCTATGCCTGTTCTCAAAGTGCACATGTTGCTATGCCCTCGCTGCAACACCTGCATCTCAACAGTGCAAGAAACAATGCTCAAGCCTTCCATATGGCAAACTGGTTTATTCATTAGTCCAAATGCATCTAGAAAAATGAATGCTAGACCAAAGCACTTGACTGATTAAATACTTATTGCCTGTGCTGGAAAGCTATCCATAGATGTGTCTTAAAGACACAATGGCATGCTCATTTTTACTGTATGCATAGAATATGTCATAACAAATAGAATAGTATGGCATCAGGGCCGTCTTTAGCATATGCATCGCCAGGGTGCAAAGATCCATGCAGCGCCCTCAAATTTGGGGGGGTGTGTCAAAGTTGTTGAGCTTTTAAGGAGGGGAGCAGCAAAAACCATTAACATGCGAAAATGAAAGACCCCCCCCCCCGCTAGGGGGCAGCACTGGATACATTGGTTCTGCAGCTCTTCCACAAAAGAGAACGGAAATGACCCATTGGCCGCAATCACCCAGGGATCGCAGTTAAGAGCTTAAGTGGCTTCAGCAGTGGGCGCCCCCCAGAATTTGGCACCTAGGTGCACCGCACCCCTTACACCTCCGCATAAAGACGGCCCTGTATGGCATCTTAAAGGCATCCTAGCAAATTTACAATACACAAGCTGTCCTGGACCAGAGCCCGTATCATCAGATGTATGTAAGAAAAATGGGGCCAGTTGTGTGAACTGAGGAAATATCTCACATTAGCTACACATAGCTCATTTACGTTTGCCATAGCTCAGTTGCTAGAGCATGAGACTCTTAATCTAAGGGTCATGGGTTCAAGGCCCAAATTGGGTAAAATATTTCTTCATTCCAGGGGGTTGGACAAGATGACCCTCGTGGGTCCTTCCAACTCTGCAGTTTTATGATTCTATGAAACTAACAGTTACCCTTATTGAATAAGGGAAGTGGTCAGATATGAGCATAAAAATGAATTTGGGTTTGCACACCTACAGTTCTTATCACATTTTCCACACGGAATCCTATGTACGTGTTGCCTGCTGTTGCTTCTTGATGGGAGGCAACTGTCTAGGATCCTGTTTTCAGCTTTCCAGCTATTCTTCTAGATTGGATTCCAAGAAAACAAATGGACCAGATTTGGTGTTTAAAAAACATATAGATAATAATTGGGAAGAAGAACAGTCAAAAACATTCACTTACTAAATCCACAAATATCAACACACAAGACTTTCTCACCAGCTGTTTCAGAACTTTCCCTGCTTCTCACAGCTTCTCGCAATCTTCACTCCTTCCCTTGGGAAATTGGATCCTCCAGTCCCTTCTGGGTTACAATATAATTATTCTGTTGGCAAAACTTTGCAGCCCAGTTGTAGACAGTTGCGGGCTGTCTCATCACCAGGATATTTGCTTTCTAGAAAGATAATTTAATAAGTTAGTCCAACTAACTTATGGCACAGATTAATATATGCTTATATTTGTATGCAGAAAGACACAGAAGAAGAGGTGAAGGAGCATTTACGCAATAATTTGCATTTGCAGGAGAAGGTAATGTCCAAAAAGGTCTGTCAGATGAAATGTTTTTAGCATTAGGCAAAGTTTTAAAACATTTAGATGTTTAACAAGGCAATCTTTTGCTTATGTTATGCAGGCTGTGAGGGCTATAGGATTTAGCAGACACACCTCTGTGCTTTTGGTATAGAAACTGCCTTTGTTGCCCTGTATGATCACCTCTAAGGAGTGTGTCCCTAGTGATCCTCCTTGATCTGTCAGTGTCTTCTGATACCATTGAACATGGTATTCTTCTGGAGAAGGTGTCTGAGTTGGGAGTGGGTGGCAATGCTTTATGGCGGTTGCAGTCCCACCGGGATGATTGTTTTCAGAGGGTGGTGCTTGGGGAGTTTGGTTTCGCACTGTGGAGCCTTAAGTACCAGATTCGATTTTATCCACCATTGTGTTTAATATTTACCGTATTTTTTGCTCTATAAGACTCACTTTTTCCCTCCTAAAAAGTAAGGGGAAATGTGTGTGCGTCTTATGGAGCGAATGCAGGCTGCACAGCTATCCCAGAAGCCAGAACAGTAAGAGAGATTGCTGCTTTCACTGTGCAGCGATCCCTCTTGCTGTTCTGGCTTCTGAGATTCAGAATACTTTTTTTTTTCTTGCCTTCCTCCTCCAAAAACTAGGTGCGTCTTGTGGTCTGGTGCGTCTTACAGAGCGAAAAATATGGTACATGAAATTGCTGGTCACGTCATCTAGAGTTTTGTAGTGCATTGTTAGTAATATGCAGATGATACATACATGGCTTTACTTCTCCCTTATGCTCCTGGCAAAAACACTATTATTTGCTCTAACCTTTGGATCACAATTTTCTGCTTATGTTTTAGTGGGATAGGGTGGAGTTAGAGCTGATTTTGGAATTTTCCCAGTGGCATGCTTTTCCTAATCTTCTAGGCTGAGTGAATATAAGATATGACAATCATATCCCCATGCCCCCAGGCTCGCCATAATTGAAGTATAGGATTGCTGTGTAAGAGTGGGGCATTTTATTTATTTCCCTCTCAAATGTTTATTTAAATAAGTCTGCTAAGTATTTTTAAACATTTTTGATACAAGATCCTGTGTGTTATTTGCAGTCAGATGACCCAGCTGTGAAATGGCAGCTGAATTTGTACAAGGATGTCTTGAAAGCTGATGAACCTGTTGATCCTGAGAAAATAGTGCAGCGTGTGCAAAGGATCTCAGCAGCTGTGTATCATCTGGAACAGGTGAAAGGGATCTCACCTATCAGCTATATATTTTCACAGAAGAACATGGAGCTCTTATCTAAGCACATATATTGTACCAGAGACTGTGTTTCAAATTGGGGAGTCCCTGGTTCAGATCTAGCTTCTTACATGTATTCAGTAGCTGGTCTTACATAAGCTACTCTCAGCCTTAGCCCCTGTCTGCAATATGAAGGGTAATACTACTGACTTAGCTTACAGGGTAGTAGTAGTAGTAGTAATAATAATAATAATAATAATAATAATAATAATAATAATAATAATTTATTTATACCCTGCCCATCTGGCTGGGTTTCCCCAGCCACTCTGGGCGGCTTTCAACCAAATATTAAAAACAATACAGCATCAGACATTAAAAACTTCCCTAAACAGGGCTGCCTTCAGTTGTCTTTTGAAAGTAAAGTAGTTGTTTATTGCCTTGACATCTGCTGGGAGGGTGTCCCACAGGGCAGGCGCCACTACCAAGAAGGCCCTCTGTCTGGTTCCCTGTAACCTCACTTCTCACAGCAAGGGAACCGCCAGAAGGCCCTCGGCGCTGGACCTCAGTGTCCGGGCTGGATGATGGGGGTGGAGATGCTCCTTCAGGTATACAGGACCGAGGCTGTTTAGGGCTTTAAAGGTCAGCACCAACACTTTGAATTGTGCTCGGAAACATCATCATCATCATCATTATTATTATTATTATTATTATTATTATTATTATTATTATTATTATTATTAAAATTTATATACCGCCCTATACCTGGAGGTCTCAGGGCGGTTCATGGAAAAGATCAACATAAAAGCCAAAATATATATAATCAAAATAAAAACAACCCAATAAACACCCCCCACCCCAAAAAAGCCATGTTTTAAAAGGGCATGGATGTCAAATCAGATCAACCACATTTTTTGCCTGGTGCCTAAAGGTGTATAATGAAGGCGTCAGGCCAACTTCCTTGGGGAGAGCCTTCCATAGATGGGGAGCCACTGCAGAGAAGGCCTGTTCTCATGTTGCCACCCTCTGGACCTCACAAAGAAGGTAGATATAGGAGTGACAACTAGACAGTTCTAATGTCAACATTTATAACTTTGGGAAAGCTCAGCCTGTTCTGAACGGGCTGCACTTCTGTTGAAAGACAAGACATTGTATCCACGAACTCATTGTGTTCATGGAATGAACTCATGCAATGGAACTTTATTTCCTCCTTTGTATGCCCTCCAAATCTGCTCTGGAAGGTGGGGGGGGGGGGACCCAGGACAAATTTGTGTGATGCACAGGGATGGGAAGTCCTCCAAGTGATGCCACAGGTGCAGTGAGTGCAGAGGATACAACCCCAGGTTTTCAATATATGGATATTCCTGGATCCAGCTCTGCCTCTAGCCTCCTGTTTAGGAGTATTTTTGCACATCTCTGGGTTATGTATCCACTTCAGTTTTTCCTGGGAAAGGCAGATCAGAATTCAGTCCCTGGAGAGGTAAATTATCTCCATCTATTATGGCTTTAGATGAACCCCAAAGATTCTTCTGTTTCGCCAAACATTTGGCTTGATGTGATTTTCTCTCCAGTGTGAGGTTAGGTTTAATCTTGTGTGTTTTGTGCATGCATGTGTGTGTGTACACACACACACACACCATGTATTTTCTACCATCGTCAACTTACAGATGGCATCAGCTGAACTGGAGTTGTTATTTACAATAGTGTTTTTCCATAGGTTGAGCAACCATTAAGATCAAAGAAAGCAGTTTGGCACAAACTCTTGTCAAAGCAACGTAAAAGAGCTGTTGTGGCTTGTTTCCGGATGGCACCGTTGTATAATCTGCCAAGGTACATAACTTTTAATTTTTCTTTTTACATGACTCTTGCTGTTGCGCTTCAGAACAGTGGGTGTTCTTACCTGACATGCTTTCTGTGACACGGTATTAAAAGTTCAACCAGTTTCTTAAAGTTTCCTGTTGAGCCATATTAGAAGAGCATCATATGTCTTTGTAAAAGAGGTGCTCTAATCCTTCATTCTGTTTCAAATGGAAATAGAACACAAGACTCGCAGAAGCATTTTGTAAAGCAGTCTTGACAGTATTCTAATAACACACTAGGATCCAAAATTAATTCTAACCTCAAAAATACATTTCTATTACATTACCTTTTCATTGCTTTTCTGAATATCAGAAAGTCTTGTATTTGGTGAACTTATGTATCATTTTTTAATCCTTTGCAGTCCCCTGCTGTTTTAAAACAGTGAACTGCAATCCTAAGCAAATGTACCTGGAAGTGGGTCATGTTGAACTCAGTGGTGCTTGCATTTGAGTAGCCATTCATATATTTTTGAATTGCCAGGCTGCAATATTTTACCCACTTATTTGGGAGTTAGCCCACTGAACTATATGGGACTTACTTCTGAGCAGGCATGCATAGGATTGTACTGTTGGAACTCCCTATCCTTCCCTTTTGCCACTATCCCTTGGCCAGGCATGTGGGCCCAGTTATCTGCTGCCACGTATGGGATGTCTGTATGCACCTCCTATCTTAGGGCTGCCATACATCTGGATTTTCCCAGTCATTACCTGGATTTCAAAGACGGAATTGACATCTGGGGGGCCGCTTTGCCCTGGATCAATCAAAAAATTGAGTCTTGTTGGCGTTTTTGTAACAGCTTTCAGGGTGTCCTGGTTTTTGCTTTAAAAAGCACAGGTCACAAGACCAGTCCCAGGATTGCACTTTCTACATCCCTCCACTGGGAGAACTGTCCACTTATTTTTATCTGTCCTTCTCCCTGTTATTTAACCTGTGCCTGATTTACAAGAGGATCTCTCATCTTATTTTACTCAGGCAGTGAGGTAATTTGGTGAGGTACTTTGTCAAAAGCTTTTTGAAGGCCCAAATGCTCTATGTCAATTTGATCATCTCTGTCTATATGCTTGTTGAGACTCTAATAGGTTAGTGAAACAGAAGTTGCCCTTGCAGAAGCCATGCTGATTTCTGCTTCAGCAAGACTTGTTCCTCCTATATGCTTTGTTATCTTATCTTATCTTATCTTATCCTATGATTGTTTGACTGGCCTTGATTGTTTTCATAATTTAGGATGTGTACTGCTGTTTAGTTCCTTGTGATAGTAAATCTTTTTTTAAAAAAAAGAATGAAAACGTATTCTCTCCTCAACAGCTGCACACACCTCATCTCATCTTGCTCAGGAGGCATATCTGATCCTCCAGAATGGATTTTGGAGGTTGTAGGTGGCTACAGAATGGCAGATAAATCCTTAACATTAATTTCCTTAGCATTTCTTTGAATCTAAGACATTGCTTTTATGGCTTAAGTAGGCATAACTAAGTGTGTGATTTCAGTCTCACTCTTTATTTTCTCTTGACATCTACACAATATTTTAAAAATGAGGACACAATTTGAGTAACACCAGAGATGGGGAGCAAGAGTCCCAATAATATATGGATATATTTGTGACTACCCTTCGTGACAATGGGATATCCCCGCTTATGCATACAATTTTGGCATGGTGGACTGCAAACTGTATAGACTTGCTATGTTATGAATATGAATGTCTGTATTTGAATGTGACATTTGAAGAATTGAACCTTTGTATTTAAGAAGAATCCTAATACTTAGGATTGTCGTCATTATTTTTAATATAATCATGGCCATATAGAACTTGGACAGAATGAGTTGAGATGCAAAACTATTAACATAAAATGAGATGTAAAATTATTAATATATTTTACATATTTAGATAACCTTTGTTCTTAATTGCTTTACTATAATTAAATTGTATTTTTATTGTTAGTTGAAACCTATATGCTTTTCTTCAGACACAAAATTAGCAATTTCTACCTGAGCACCTTCCAACGTGTATGGCTGGAAAAAGTACATGAAAAAACTCAATTTGACAGGCTCATACTCACATTAACGGTAATGTAATGGAGAGCCTCTTGCTTACGCACACACTTACTCCTTTCCCAGCCATGATATGATGTCATACTATGAGTTTGTACAATTTAATAAGGGATTCTGATTGGTCAGTCCAAGTTGAAAAAATAGCAGAAATTCTGGCAGTGAAGCACAAGAAATGAATTAAATAACAATTTATTGTATGCAATAATAAATGAAAGGTGCATATTCGATGTGTTATGTGTTTCCTAAAAATGACAGTGCTTAAGTTGTATTTGCTGTGAGTGTTTCTTTAAAAAGTATTGTTCTCCAGAGGTTCCTAGAAGATAGTCAGTAGTACCTTTGGGATGACATCCCCTATTGAAGCACACATGCTGAGCTAATCAATCTTCACTTCCTTTTGGAGGAGCACCAGTTTCCCAAACTGGCTCTGCTTCATGAGGCTCTGCTTGATGAGGCAACCGGCCATGCAAATCTGGAGCACATATGAGCCCAATTCACAAGCGGGCTTCTTCTTACATGCTTTTCTTTCTCTCTGCCTTTATTTTGAGTTATTTCCCCACTCTGCCTCTGACACTTCCTAGAAGGGCTAAGAGGCTCTCTATGAGGATTGAGGCTTGCACTTCAAAGGCCCTAGTTTTCCCACCCTCACTGCAGGTGGAAGAGGGACCAGGCCGCACAATGCTTCATCTCTTTGGTGGCACCCTTTGATCCTTATTGACCCATGGATCACCAGTGATGCCTCACCAAAGTCCAGGAAGAACAAGCTGCAACACATTCCCCTATTCCCAGTTCTAGGTCAATAGGATGGGTTGAGGTCTCTACCCCCTTGGTTGAAGTCAAGCAGCAACCATTTGGGACGTAGGGCTCCCATAATGCAATTCTGTCCCTGCCTTTGGCAGCCAGTTGCCATTAGCTCCCACTGATCTCAGTTTTTTCTTTTTTTCTTTTTCACTCCTTTAACCTACCTTGGGCCTTAAAATAGCATAGATAGCTTAGTCTGTGTCTTTTCTCCCTCAACCCATAGCTATGTTTTATTCCACTTCACTTTGCCTTTATTGCATGGCCAGGAGGAGACCCCTCAACCCCTGGCAACCCCTGGGAGGAATAATGACTCATGACAACGTGTTATGGGATTAAAATTGGCCACAACTTTATTAAACTTTCAGGTGTAGGGAGACCTTGGCATTGGGCGTTTATCCCTCCCAGTCCCCGGCCGGGAATCTGGGGGACATCAGGGTTATCCAAACTGTGTGGGGACTGGGCTGGCTCTGGAAATGTATGTTTAAGCAGAGAGCCCGCCCATTTCGCCACAACGCAGGGGAGAGCACTGACAACGTAATGGCGTATGGCCAGTGACTCCCCTCAACAAAATGCCTTTAACGGGGAACCCTGGGATCACCACCACAGGGGGGACGTGGGTCACCACTTCACGCCCCCACCCATTTAGGGAAGATAGACTAAAGGATTCTGGGGAGCCAGCTGAGAGCTCCCAGGTAGGTTCCGCCCTCATTGTGTGTGCAGGGCGGTCCTAATCCTACCTGGTCAACTCCCCTGGCAACACCTCCCCAGCTGGGATTGGTTAACTGTCTAAGGTTAGGCGGGAACCTCCAGGTACTCAGCTGGGGGAGGCAAAGCCAGTCTGACTTGCTGGGGATCATGTAGGGCCAGGGGGCTGCGCGCAACCACACAAAAAGCACCCCCCCATTTGAAGTGAGGAGCGGTCATTCTGTTGTTGTTTTCTTCCCTGAAGCACATCCTGCCACCTCTCCTTATGCTGCTCTCTGCTTTTTATTTTTCTTAAAAAAAAGCCGTTCTGTTTCCCTCTTCTTCATCAGTTCTTGGCTGAACTTCTGCTTGTTCTTCAGACGTCTTCTGCTCAGCCCAGATGAAGCTCTGAAGGACTTTCTGGTTGAATGCAGACGCAAACTTAAGGTGTTGCTCACTCACAAGAGAGATTACAAAAGGCCCAACAGGATGTCTTTTCCATATTTCTACAACCAGTCCTTTCATAACTTTAGAAGTGGAAAAAGGAGACTTTAAACCCAACAAATTGTAGAACAAACCACACCACACACCCCAGGTGCTCTGAGGTTATTTAGATTCTGTTGTATATGCAGTAGAATATGCAATAGAATGTGAAGATATGAAGGCTTTCCCCCTATACTCTGTATATCTATTGTAAGTTACATTCTGTGTAACTTAATTTCTGTCAAACATTGGGGAAATTGCTTATTTATTTTATTATTATTTTTATATCACCATCCAAGGATCTATCACAGGGCAGTTTACAATATAAAAACACAAAAATAAATACCATAGTAACAGACAAAAACAATGATCTGGGTTTTTAAAAAAATATTTACTGACCAATCAGAGGAACACAATTGTACAAAATCCATATGCTTACTAATCATTAACCACATAAGCTTTTATACTGTATTCCGTTTATCCCTCTTGATCTCACTTTCACCCCCCCCCTCCCAGGCACCGCTCTATTAACCTGTTCCTCCATGGTTATCAGAAATATTGGATAGAAACAGAGGAATATTCCTTTGAGGAGAAACTAGTTCAGGATTTGGCTGTAAGTACAGATATGGCTGGTCCCGGTTTCAAATGCCCACATTGATCCATATTATCTAACTATATATTTATATCTGTATCTATCTATATTAAAATGTGTATCACTCTTTTCCTATGCCAGAGTTAATGTTCTTAAACATATAAGGTATCAGGAAAGAAATAGCCAAGCTGTGCAGTATAACACTGATATATTCTGTGCATCCATGGACATAGCTATGGCTTATGCCAATATCCAAAATTGCTTTTTTATTTTTAAAAAAATATGGTTTGAACTAAAACTTATCATTGTTCTGCTTTGTTCAGCTTGGCAATTCCTATGTTTTAATTAGCATTTTCTTTGAAGGCTTAACACAATTAATGCTTCTTTGTGGTTTGGATTTTGGTTATTGCATAGCCCTCCTTTTTATTTTAACATTTCTAAGCTGTTATACAAGTTAATTTGGCTTTCTCCTGATACTCTAATAGAGTGGTATTCTAATGAACTATAAACTTGTATGACAGTATTAAGCAACAAAAGTTTCCTTCCATATATTAAAATTGGAATTATTTATGCTTCTACTTCACCTTTTATTAGAACTTAATTCTAATTAAGATAAGTATGTGCATGTATTTCTAAGCTTCAGACAGTTTTAGATGTCTTCTTTTTAACTGACAACCTAAGAAATGATTTAATTATTGTTTTATTTCTGTGTACATGTAAAATGATTCGTTCCCCTAGCTATCATTAATAGAGGTGGAGAAACCAAGTAATAGTTTTATTAGTTAATTACCTCTATTAGTTTGTAACCATTTCAACAGTTGATATGAAGTGGTATTAACCTATCACTGTGGGAAAAGTTTACTCACCTAAAATATTCCTTTTCTCTTAAAATACAAGTGCATTTCAGCTGTCCCTGATATAAACTGCATCCACACTAAGCATTGAGTGAGGGACCACCATTTTGCATTCTTTCACATTTTACAGGGCTCCTCATAACATTATCATCGGTTTGTAATTTTCCTAGTGCTCCTTCTGCCTTTTTCTTTTCTCACTGCAGAGAGTCTGGGTCCTTTTTAGAGGGATAGAAAAGCAGTGCAATACTTGTGAGTGTAGATGCTGCTTTTCCATCTTAAAGAGATGTGGTTTTGACATGGATAGTAAAGTTATCAGGCAGGTGAAGCTATCATATCTCATCTAACTCTTTGTAGTGGGCCAGTGGCAGAGCTTCATGCTCCGGCACCGGGGGTGGAGAGCAGGTGGGGGCGGGGCTGGTGCACGTCCTAGGGGCAGGGCACATGTCCTGGGGGTGGGGCACCGAGTACGGATGGGGGGCAGCCACGATGGAACCCCACCGGGATCGCGCCGCCGGGGGCGGTGCACTCCCCCACCCCACTCTTCTTCCGCCAGTGTAGTGGGCAACATTTTATAATCCCCTCAATTTTTAAATCACTTCGTAAATTAGTACTAAAATCCTTTTATGACTTGTTTTTTAAAAAAAACATACTAAAATGGCAGCAAAGATACGGTGCAGTGCTATAACACTACAGGATTGATTTTAAAAAGAAAAACGTATTCCTAGACTCTGCAGTTATAGCAAATTTTGTAGAATTAATATTTCCAGTCTATAATTCCAGTCCGAAATTGAACCAATAGCAATGAACAATCAGGCTCAAATTTGGTAAGTACCTAATGCTAAATAAATCAATGTTTTTAATTTTCAAAGTATTTCTTAGAATTACCCACCCAACTCCCAATTCACACAAACAGCTTTTTAAATCTTCTCTTCTAAATCCACAACGGATATGCCATGACCGTGGGAGTTGGCAGAACATAGCAGGATGAACATATAGGGAAAGTGCAATAGCTTCAATTGCCTGGAAAGTCAGTTGCAATTCTGTTTGAAGTTTACTGTAAAAGAGCAATGACTTAATAGTGCTAAGAACCCACCCATAGATTATTTAGTGTGTTGGAAAATATTGTACATAGGATTGTCTTTTGAAGATTGGCTTTGATGCTTTTACAGTTGAGTTGTCAGAGGTATTTGAGAAGCTATATAATTTGCGTGAGAGAGATCATATTATTGCATTTCTTGTAAGAGGTTGTGTGGATGGTTGTACATAAAGCCATGCATCATGGCAAGCAGAGAGAGAAATGGGCTACGCACTTCATTTGTCTGACCTAGGTGTGTGTTAGGCTTCATATGCTCTGAAGAAAGTGTAATTCTCATGAAGAGCGACAGCATCTAAGGGCTCAGAGACAGCTGCATTCTGCACAGAATAAAGTGCTCCCACCACCATCCATCTCAGATGACTCTCTAGGGTTGACTAAGAAGGCCCAATCCACGCTGTATAGACTTCAGAAATCATGGAATCGTGAGCCATAGAACTGATGTGCCATCAGTAGCACCTGTTGGGTTCCAGGGCTATCTAGGCAGGCCAGACAAATCAGACCCCTGAATAATAATGGGCATCTCATCAAAACCAGTGTGTTCCTATAACTAGTTACATTTCTTTATATACTTTGTTCAAAAACATTTATAAATGTACTGGTGTTATGTTAGAGAAGATCTTGTGACTCAAGATGGTTGGCTTGCGAAAGGTTTATTGCATTTCATTGCATTTCTTTTATTACTCATGTACCCAATATAATTATTGCACAGACTCCCCCACAAAAAAGTGAGGAGGAGGAGGAAGAAACTGAAAAACATCCTGATCCTCTTCATCAGATCATTCTTCATTTCAGCCGGAATGCTCTAACCGAACGAAGGTAACTGCACTTTATTCAATGCTATATTATAGACCCACCATCTTTTCTGCACCCTAAGTCGTCTCCCACTTCCAGAAACAGTTTGATTTCTTTAAAAACAAAAATAAAAACATGATCCATCAGGGCACTGCTCCATTTGTTTGGATGTCCCACATAGCCCATTGCTATAGTGCTGGAGGTGACAGTGGAGATTTCTGTTAACTAGAGAGAAAATGGTGGTCCTTTTTTGAGTAGTGTGTGGGAAGCTATTATTGTTAGGTGTGGGTGTTACTGTGCCACTTTTAAATGGTTTTAATCTTAAATAAGATTAAAGAGTAGATGTTAAAGTAAGAAGTAAGTCGATGTTAAAACTTTTAAGAAGTATGCCTGTTTAACAGTGAGATTACAACCTTCTCAAAATCCTCTTGTGGGAAGTCAATTTCATACCTGATACGATCACAGATAATCATCAGCACCATAGAAAATTCATGGTTGAAATATCTGGCTGCTTGCAAACACTTTTAGAGTACAATAGCAGATAAATAAATTCCACTCTTGTGAGGTACACAGATGTATTATTCAGTTGTGAATGCACATGGTAAATATATGTTTTAACAAAGAATTTGACAAAGTTCCTAACCTTATAAGGTTGTAAGATCGTATCATGGGATTTCAAGAAAATGAAAGTCTCTCTGCTTTGATGATTATTGGAACTGCAGCTTACTGCTGGCTTTTAAGTCCTCTTCAGAAGCTGTTTTAATAATACTTCCACTTTCTTACAGCAAATTGGAAAATGACCCTTTGTACACTTCATATTCAGCAATGATGGCAATGGTGAGTATCTAATTTCATTGTTAATTCTGCAGTGATGACAAAGGTGATTATGTACCCTAAAACAAATGCTCTAGTTCTTCAGCTGTTTTTTTCATAGATCTCTGTAATCTGTTTTTATCCTATTGACAGTTCAGCTGCCTGGTTTTAGTATTATACAAAATTTATACCTAATTTGAAACTATACCTTTGAAGCAGCTGCTTCTAATTCTATATAAGCTGTTTAAGGGGTATATTTAAGTTTTTGTTTAATTCCTAACTATGCAATTGAAACAGCAAGTTACACTTTCTATTTTAGCATTCTTGCTGTTTTCAACAGGTGAAGTTACATAAGTTCTGTTGATAGTTAAGAACTGATCCTGTCCTAAAAAAACTGGTGCCAGAACTCACCATAAACACCTCCCTTGTTCTCTTAGAATGTCAATGGCCCTGCTCTTGTCCATCATCAGCACAGTACTCATATGTGAAGGGATTCCCATAAGGCTTAATAGAGCCCCATTTCTCCCTCATACCCCCATGACACATGTACATATTCCATCTTGGAAGCAGAGCAAAACATTCCCTTAAAAGGGACTCATTTCTTGGAGGACAAAGAGCTATCCTCTTATGCCAAGGATACTTCTCTGAGGGCTGGACGGATCCTGGTAGCAAGTGATTTGATTATTAAGACCATAAATAGTTGAAAAGGTTGTTGTTGTTGCCCGTTGCCTAGGTAGCCTATTAGATAGTGCTTGGGGAGAAGTCAGTGGCTGTGGTGGATGGTTGGCACCAGTTACATAGGGAAGTGTAGTTATGAGGTCCTGGAAGCAAAATTTAGTTGCTGAGTAGGATGCTGAAAGCCAGGACGTCCAAGGTAACTCTGAAATCTTACCAGTCCAACATATGGGGTCAGCTAGACGGGTGCAGCATTTTAGTCACAAAGCATGGTTGAGATGGTCTTGGGATTAGGGGTTTGGAATTTTTCAGGCACTGGGGAACATTCTGGACAAGCCAAATTTGTAAAAAGGAAAAAAAGGGGGGGAGAGGACAACCTCCACTTAAACCAGGATGGAAACAGACTATTGATGTTTAAAATTGAAAGATGCCAAAGCAGCTTTTAAACTGGTTGAGAGAGGAAAGTCAACAGTGGCCGAGGAGGATCTGATTTGGAACAAATCTTCTGGGATGTAGGAGATAAAATTAAAGAATATTTAAACAGGGGAGATGTAGAATTAGGCATTAGGAGTGCAGGGGCACAGGATAGCAGTCAGAAAGGCCAAAGCACCACAGGTCAAAATGAGGGTATGCCTCATTTGCAATGCCCACATTTGGAGAACTTTATACAGTTCTCATTGCTTCACCTCAGAAAGATATCGCAGAATTGGAAAAGGTTCAGAAAAGGGCAAGCAAAATGATCAAGGGATTGGAGCGACTCCCTTGTGAAGAAAGATTGCAGCCTTTGGGACTTACGATACGATAATCTTTATTGTCATTGCCCCATACAGAACAACGAAATTGAATAATCTACATCAGACATTCAAAAACCAACAAGCCTGCTATCCGAACTATCCCAGCCTGGTTAACCTCTAAAAACTCTGATACCCCGTAATTGAATACAATATGCTCACATAGAGACTACCTTACACTTCATTTAAAACCAAAATTACATTTGGATAGAAACTGTTTCTCAGACGGCTAGCCCTAGTCTTTATAACCCTGTACCTTCTTCCAGAAGGAAGAATATTAACAAGAGAAGTTAATAAAAAGATTCAGGACATGGAGAAAGTGTGAAGAGAAACATTTTAATCCATGTCTTGTAACACGGGGACTTGTGGGGGGGGGGGGAGGAATGAAGCTCATTTTGGGATATTTGGGACAGATAAAAGAAAGTACTTTTTTACGCAGCACATATATGAAACTCACTCTTCTAGGAGGCAGTCTTGGTCACCAACTTGGATGTCTTTAAAGGATTAGACAAATTCATCGAGGATAAAGCTGTTAAAGGCTACTGGTCATGATGGCTATGTTCCATCTCCACTGACAGAAATTAGCCTTGCAGCTGACAGAGTGCTCTTGCATTCAGGTCCTGTCTTTGTGCTTTTCACAGGTTCCTGGTTAGTCACTGGGAGAACAGGCTGCCAAACTATATGGGCCAGTGGCCTGATCCACCCAGACCTTGTTCCTTTGCTTGGCCAATGAATGAATGCTTGAAGCTTGTGAGGAGGAGGAGGAGGAGGAGGAGGAGGGAAGAGGGACTTTGCTGTGTTTTATGGGAATAATATTTATTGGCAGACCAGCTTAAAAACTGTTAATCAGATTGAAAGACATCGTCAGGTTTAGAATACTGATTTAGGGCTTGAAAATAACCTCAGGTTTGGAAAGTTGCTAAAGATAGAGAATGACCATTCAGAGGAAATACTGATATATATCAGGCTTGATAGCATTATGATAGGAGACACAATTGAGCATTCCCAGGTAGAATGAATTCTGTGAATGGCTGTTGCCATGGGGATCAGAGAACACTGAGAGAGAAACCAACTGGAACAGAACCCTAAATGAGGGTTGGTTGGAAGATAGCTGGCTTTGTACACGGTTGGGACACTTACTCTGAGCTGCTAGGGATCTTAGCCTAATGTGGTATGAAAACAAAATATAATTACTGGAAGCCAGTTCATAAATTGAAAAGTGGAGTACCTGAGGCCAGTTGATAATACTGAGTTGACTAGCACAGGGTGGTGGAGAAGCCTTTTAGGACCAGTACCTCTGGAATATTTGTTTTGTTTGGCTGGAAAGATTGGGGATAAATCACTGTGTATAACTGCAAGTACAACATGTGAGAAAATAGGAAAGAGATGGGGGAAAGCAGGTGTAAAAGTTTTAGCCCTTTCTGATACTTCCACTCTCTTTTTTGCTGTCCACACCACGAAAACATATCTGTCCGCCATATACTTTTCTTGTCTGGGTACTTTACAATCATTGGCTAGGATGTAGGTGGGTGAGTTGGGGAAAATCTATATAATTTCTGACAAGGTTTGAAGATTTAGGATGAGCACGTTGTTTCATTCCTCTTGTGGGTGCTGGGTAGGAGGAAATAGTTCCCATATGTGTCTGCCTTCTAAGAAATTCAACTATTTGTTTCTTCTTAATGCATGTCTATAACTGTATTCATTGTCTGAGTCCTCTGTATGTGAAAGTCATAAACAATTTTTGGATAAAGGTTTAAGACTCTGCTTGGATATATTAAACCACTCTTTGACTTTATCTGCTCATTCAAAACACCAAAACCAAATAAATGTAAAATAGCACAGTTTAATTCAATCTGAACCTATTTCCTTCTAATGAGAAAAGAGCTGTCAGAGTGGAGAAAGTGATGATGATGAAGAAGAAAAAGAGAAGACATTTGAGGTGAGTTAACTTTTCTTAAAGTATAAACCTTTTGCCTAATGAGCTAGAGTAATGTGTTATTCAAACTTACCAGAAGTTAGAAAGTTTACTTAAACTCTCCCTGAGAACTGCATACATATTTATGAATGTCATTATGATTATGATAATATTTTCAGTTACTGCAAACAATGTTTGAGATTGATCCTGCCCTCATTTTTTATGATTTTTCCTCTTACCTTCTCTCCTACACTTCATTTTTTTCTACCTTTTGTTCCATACACCTGGAAAAGCTTCTTATCTTTCTTTTTAAATTCAAATTGTTCCTTCCATAGCTTTTATTTCATGCACATTATTACTCCAGTTGCAAGCGAAGTCTCATTATACAAAAGTGTTATGGAAAACTATTATAAAAATAAATACCAGATGTTGCTGCACTAGGGTTATTATTTGTCTGATGATCCAATTCACAGCTGATCTAGTCCTATTAATTATGGTTTAATGGGGTTGTGGGTGAATCTGTAAAACAGTCAGTTTAATATTTTTTACTCTTACTTACCTTTTGGCTACTAATGGCAGATACCATTATGTCAAGGAAACACAAATACTTCTGTCTGTATCTTCTCTCTTAGGAAAAAGAAATGGAAAAGCAAAAAACTCTTTATCAGCAATCTCGACTCCATGAACGAGGAGCAGCAGAGATGATATTACAGATGATTAGTGCCAGTAAAGGTAGCATTCCGTAAAATGTTATTCATTTGTTTCTTTGGAAATATGTTCCATTCTATCTGAAGGCCACAGAGGAGATGATAGTTGCACATTAAACATACTAATGTTAAAAAAGACAAAACATGTACAATAATAAATGACCACGCCATCCATGTGGGAGCTGCAAGAATATGTTGTACTGTGGAGCGCTCCTGTTTCTATCTGGCTGGCTTTTACTTTACTCTATTTCAGGATTCTCTGTTCTATTCCCCACCCATTGATTTTCCTTCCCTGCTCTCCAACAGTCAGCTTTCTGTGGCAGCTAGACATGCCCAGTCCTCATTGGGCTCTTTGGAATGGCTCCCTCCTGAGGATTCTTCTGAATAACAAATTGGACTCCTGCACCTTGACACATCCCCCTTGTGGATGGATGGTGCCTCTTTGACTAAATAAAGACCAGTGCTTAGATTCATTGCTATGAATATATATGATCTTTGGCGATTGTTAGTGACATTCGCTTCAGCTTTACTTTAGCTGGAATCAAAGGACGTGTGTGTGCACTGAGGTACAACAGTTCCACATATAGCAATGCTTTTAAACATTCAAAACTTTGAAAAGCATCTCAGGATGTGGAGTAAGGTGCTGCTGCTTAGAAATGTTTTTGGATAGTAATTACTTTACCATAAAATTATTCTGTTCTTGATTGACAGGTGAAATGGGACACATGGTAGTTGAAACTTTGAAACTTGGTATTGCTGTTCTAAATGGAGGAAACTCAGTTGTTCAACAGGTGGGCCATATTTGGATGTGATAGATCTGTATGCATGTTACTTTGATTTTGCTGCTGTTTTACTGTTAAAAGCATTGAGAAGTTGAATTACTACTTTTTTTTATCTTCAGTTTCTTTTTTTTTATAAAATTTTTATTTGTTTTACAAAATTTTTTAAAGACAAAACAAACACTTAAAAAGACATACACACACGTGTAGTTTCATAACATTTTTCATAAACCTCTTTTCCGGGACTCCCCCATACCCCCCCTTTCTGCATCCCAATGTCCAAAGTTTTTTTTTAGCAACTTCTAGATATTCCTTTCCAACCTCTGTCATCTTAATCTTTTCTATAATCTGATCTTATGTCACTGTATCCCTTTTTTTCCTGAAAATCTCGACATTCTAACATTCATCAAGTTTATAGTAGTCCTTAAGATATCTTTTAAATTTTCTCCATTCTTCTAGAAGTTGAATTACTACTGAGGAGAATTCAGTTATGTTTGGAGAATGACTTTTTTTTTTTTACAGAAAATTCTCTTTCTTTTTGCTTATGTCAAGTAAATTGGCAAATTCTTTACGCAAATAAGGAAAAACCAAATCTCTTTTTCTTTTGTTCAACCTTTTCCAGAAAATGTTGGACTATTTGAAGGAGAAAAAAGATGCTGGATTTTTTCAGAGTCTTTCTGGCTTAATGCAATCTTGCAGGTAAAGTCATGAAATATAACGATCTACTTCTAACTATATCAGCATGCCTATTTGTTTGTACAAGCTGGACATTTCCCTCTCTCCATGTAATATCTTCCAAGTGTTATGTGATGTGGGATTTAAATGCTAGTATGAGAGATAGCTATTGGCCAGCAACAATTCCTTCAATTGTGATATCTCCCCATTGTGATGACTAGAATCAATTATGGCTATATTCATAAATTTACTGCTTCAGACATGATTTTTCCACATGAACTTATATTTGTGGATAACTGGGTAGTATTGTGTATAGAAAAATATTAGAGACGAACTAGAAACACTGACAGCTGTTCATTGCCATGAGAAACCATGATTTATTGCAATGGAAATGAAACATGGAGCTAACTTTTTTCATTAAACCATAGTTTAGGTTAACCACAGTTTAGGGTTTAGAAATAATACTAAACTGTGACTAATCAAAAACGGAAGTGGAAGCTTTTGATCTTGCAGCTATGTCAAAGGAGGAAGAGAGAATGGGGAGGTTGAGGCTAAGTACGGATTGTTTTCTTTACAAAAAAAAGACATTTCTCATGACATCCAATGACAGCTAAGGTGCTGTTTATGTATTAGAACTCAAGGATATTCTTGACATAGTTTAGACAGCAAATTGCCCCATCCCAAATATTCATAATGTTAGTTGAATATATCTCTTAATTTGCTTTAATATCACTTGCAAGTAAATAGACTAGAAATTGTTTCATACTTCAACACATACATTTCAAAATGGATTTAGTAATATTTGCTCATTGCATCAATATGTTTCTCATACTGTGTATCTTTGTGGACAGCAGTACACACAGTGGGCATAATCATTGGCCACATGGATGATCTTGTGGCACTACTGTAACTGTAGATGAGGCATAATGCAAAAAGGCTGGGCCGTGCGATGGAGCAGCAAAAAAAGCAAATGCGACTATAGGCTGCGTCAACCAAGTATAGTGTCCCGATCAAGGGAAGTAATAGTACTGCTCTACTCTGCATTGGTTGGTCCTGTGTTTAAGAAGTTTAAGAAGCATATTGACAACCTGGAATGTGTGCAGAGGAGGGCCACCAGAATGATCAAGGGTCTGAGAACCAAGTCTTATGAAGAATGGTTGAGGAAGTTGGGTATGTTTAGCCTGGAGAAGATAAGACTGAGAGGTGATGTGTATGATTGTTGTTGTTTAGTTGTTTAGTCGTGTCCGACTCTTCATGACCCCATGGGATGTGTATGATAGCCATCTACAAATATCTGAAGGGCTCTCACATGGAAGATGGAGCAAGCTTGTTTTCTGCTGCTCCAGAGGCCAGGTCCCATACCAGTGGATTCAAATTCCAAGAAAGGAGATTCTGACTAAACAAGAAGAAAGTTATGTCCAGTGTACACTACAAATTGTCCTAGATGCTGTTGTACCATAACACCCTTGCTTTACCTACCTATCACTCCTAGGTAATATATCGATACTTATCGTGATCAAGGAATGTGTGCATGAACTTGCATTTTTCTCAGAAACTGCATCCGTTAAGTTATACGTGTTATTTAAAAAGCAGTGAGAATATTTGGTACATGCACTTTTCGCCCCTCTGACTTCTCATACCAAATCACCAGAGAGCTTTCTCATCTGAGGTGAATTTAAAGAGCAGCTTAGGTTTCCGTCAGAGGATTGGTTCTTTCTCCCCTCCTGTTTAAATCTTTGGTATTACATAACGATAAACAGCAACACCATTAAACAAACAAAAATTGGGGTGAAAGAAGTGGCCCCACAGCCACAGTCACATGACAGCTGAGCTAACGCAATAGTCTTTATTCTTATGGGTATAATATAAAACATTTCCTACCAGAGGTGAGACACTTCTCCTGTCTTTGCTGGAGTCCTTGACTATCTGCTATTACATTTCCCTTCTCCAGTGTAAGGCTTTTTCCTTTGGAGCCAGGAGGGCTTGCTAGCCATTGCACCTTTGAGTATTACTCTCAAACACTTGGAAACCCTCAAGGGAGTTTATCAAGTGTTTGATTCTGACACTTGAGACACGCAGTTGAAAATTTAGTTGACAACAGAGACGTGGTAATAACAGAAAGAGTTGGGGGTATATGTTTCTTGTCTTCATGGTAGAGATGCTATATCAAGTCTGGGCGTTGTAGGTTGTTACTGAAATAAATATTTGCTTATCCCGCCCCCCGCCCCCTCAAAATTGTGTTCACTAACATTTACCCAGTGTGGCCTAATTCCAAATAAATGGGCCTTAGACTGCACTGCTGAACAAACATATCTAGGAATAAGCCCTATTGAACTCAATGATTCTAACCTATGAGAAGAATACAAAGAATTTCTCTGTCAACACAGTAATTGTACACTATCCTAATCCCCTCATCTTTGCATGGGGGTTAAGATATGGCAGATGCTTCAACAGCCTTGCTTGCGGGTAGCTCTGCAGTTGCGAAGGTTCCTGCTGCACCGTTGGGGAGGAAGCTACTACTGGCAATAGGGTCAGGATGTCTGAAGTTTTAGATCCAGTGGATCCAAAGTCCCAGGGAGCCCCTCAGCTACCCCAGCCTGGAGCTGGCACAGTATTTTCTTTAAACAACAACACCCAGCCTCCTCCTGCCTTGGCCAGCATAAGCAGGCACAACCAGATCCAGCAGGTCTTCCCTGCTGCTCCATAGCCAGAGATTCAGATTCTTCTGTTAATTTGATATTTAAAAGTGTGTGGGTTTCCTAAGAATATTATGTCTTCACCAAATGGTGGTAATTATAATGGAAAAGAAGCCAACTTCAACGTGATTTGAAAGAGTGAAGAGGAAACATTATTCTTAAGGTATATTCCGTTCCTTTTCATCTCAACATATCCACGCAGTCGCTTGCCCCGATATCCATAGATGGAATATTTTCAAGCAGGCATGTGTTATGGAGGGAACTTGGACCTCTTACAGATCAGTGAGGTCATCCACCACCTTCGGTAGTGCTAAAATTTCAACCGTCACCTTCCCCCTTTTAAAACCTTTATAACTCATTTTTTACTGTTTGTATGTTTTGCTTGTTGTATGCCAGCAGTTCAGGGTTTCTGTTGCTAATAGATACAGCAATCCTTTCTGAATTGTCTTTTTCTTAAAAAGTGTTCTTGACTTGAATGCCTTTGAGAGACAAAATAAAGCAGAAGGCCTTGGAATGGTTACTGAAGAAGGAACACGTAAGTATACTCATACTTCTAATTCACATAAGGATTACACTTCATTTCCCCCCTTTTAATACCAAATTGGTTGGGTCTTTTGAAAGTTTCTTCTGTTGATAGCCTTGTTAAAATAATATAGCATTATACTATTATGGTTTTTTTTATATTTTTTCTAGAGAAACAGTTAAACGAAAGATATTGTGTAACTTATAACTTGCTTATCCTATATTATTATTATTTTTCTTTGATCCACAGTCATCGTACGTGAGCGTGGTATGTTTGGGTTTACAGCTTTTGATGCTATTGTGTGTTGCAAACAGAGAAAGAAATCTTCTTTAATTGCATCTTTCCAGACACCCTTTAGGTTTAGTTTCATGGTCTGCAGCCGGTTGCGTGTTGAGCTTGGAGAATCAAGTTGATGCTTAATTAAAGAAGTGTCTTTCATATTTAAGGCATGGTTTGATAATGACTAACCATTTCCTATTAGATCTTTAGTCCTGTAGTTTTGATCATGAATGCTTTGGAGTGCTAAATATTTGGCTTTGCTTTTTTCTGTTTCATAGTTTATTTTTTATCATTCTCTCCAGTACATTTCTTTTTTACAATTACTGTAAATCAGCTTACAGTATTTGCTTTTTATTGAAATCACTTAGTTTGAAGGATGCTGTTGGAAGACTATCTGTTCTGCATGTTTTGGAAATGACTGATGACTGCATAATTCATTGTACTGTATATTTTCAAGGTGAGAAAGTACTACAGAATGATGAGTTTACTAAAGATCTGTTTAGATTTTTACAACTGCTGTGTGAAGGTCATAACAATGGTAAGTGTTCTGAGAAATTTATTGTTTCATTGAAATCCTTCATTGAAAGGACTAACAATACAATACATTTTTCTTTTAAACTGATTTTCGGTCCTTTAGCAGAGGGAATTAATTAATCAGTTTCTCAGATAAAATGGTACCTCAGAATTCTCAAAAAATATTTTTAACATATAATAGTTGTTTCTAACTGGAAATCAAATTGCCATTTTATAAATTATGCATATTTTAAGTGGCAAAATAATCTGTGTAGGAGGAAATGCAAATGCTATTTCTGATAGTTCTTGCTTAAGAAAGAATACTGCCTTACTATTAAGAATGTTTCTGTGGTTGTATCCATCAGCTACAGTTGCTGAGCAATTCAGATTTTTCATTTTCTATATCAGGGGCAATGTGGACTCCAGCTCCCATAATCCCCAACCCTTAGCCATTCTGGTTGATGCTGAAAGGAGTTGAACCCAAGCACATCTGGAGGGAACCACGTTGCCCACTGCTGTTCCATAGGAACACAAATACAGAAATACTGTAATAATATTTCCATAGCTTGCATTTACTCACCCCCTTTTATTTTAATTTTCAGATTTTCAGAACTACCTGCGCACTCAGATGGGCAATACCACCACAGTTAATATTATTATTAGCACAGTTGATTATCTTTTGCGTCTTCAGGTAAGTTGGAGAGTTATTTTAATTCAATTTCACTTCCTACTTTAGAAAGTCTCCATATTGAGATAGACTTTGGGGTTTCACTACTGTTTCTGGTTCTGTTCTCCTCTTTTCCTGAAGAGCTCCCATGACACTGGGCCAGTTCGCATGGAACCATCCAACACAAATATAATTATTACTGTATTCAAAACAAAAATTCAAAAGAGGTTACATGCAAACTCTCTTAGGGATTATTGTAGAGCGCAAAGTTTTCCTAGGGGCTTGAGAATGAACAAGATTCTAATGATGCTTATCATTGTGGATGTTAAGGTGAAATTGATATCTATATTGAAGAAGTAATGACATTTTGTCTACTTTATTGTAAACTTCTTTTTATCACCAATATATTGTTGTTACAGCCATGCACCTTCAGCAGCTCTTTGTGGTTATCATATAGTATTGTGTCCATGTGATTTAGTTGGAATGAGCTCCCATTGCTCTGTCCCAGCTTCTGCCAACCTAGCAGTTTGAAAGCACACTAGTACAAGTAGATAAATAGGTACTGCTGTGGCGGGAAGGTAAACGGTGTTTCCATGTGCTCTGGCTTCTATCATGGTGTTCCATTGCACCAGAAGCGGTTTAGTCATGCTGGTCACAAGACCCAGAAAGCTGTCTGTGGACAAATGCTGGCTCCCTTGGCCTGAAAAACGAGATGAGCATTGCCTTTGACCATAGTCGCCTTTGACTGGACTTAACCATCCAGGGGTCCAGTTACAGATAGGTAGCCGTGTTGGTCTGCCATAGTCAAAATTAAAAAAATCCTTCCAGTAGCACCTTAAAGACCAACTAAGTTAGTTCTTGGTATGAGCTTTCGTGTGCATGCACACTTCTTCAGATACACTGAAACCTATTGCAGTCGTTAAGAGTCGTCAACAGGCTCATCTCAGCTATCTGCCAATCTCCCATTCCCACCACCCTTCTGAGTAATACCCCTCCCCACCTTCTCTCTATATAGAAGGATCTGGCAACTTCTGTTTCAGTGTATCTGAAGAAGTGTGCATGCACACGAAAGCTCATACCAAGAACTAACTTAGTTGGTCTTTAAGGTGCTACTGGAAGGATTTTTTTTATTTCATCCAGGGGTCCTTTACCTTTTTCTTTAGTTGGAGTGCAACAACACCTGGACTGCCACTGGTCCCATGCCATACTCACCCTGCCCAGTCTAGAGGCATAGTGACTGAGAAAAGTGAATTTAAAGGTTTTTTATTCCTCAGTGGTGTTTGCAGTGGGTGTGAGGGAGAAATAAGGCCACAACTTTACTAACCAAGCTTCCATCTGATATGGAATTGATTAGAACTGCTGAACAGATTCTCAGCGGTTACTGTCTTCTTTGAGCAACTCTCAGAAGAGAAAGAAAAGCTAACCCTTTGGCAATGTTGATTACCTCTGAAGTGGGCAGTTCCCTGCAAATGCAAACCTACACATATCTACTCAGAAGAAAGCCACATTGAATTTAGTGGGCATTGTTCCAAGGGAAGTTGGTATATGATTTTAGTCTGAGATTAGCTATACGAACTTTTTCGAAAGTTGATAAGAAACTATGGACTTGCAGGTTAGGGTGGTTTGAATGTCTCATAGACAGGGTGCCCTTGTTCTTGCAGGTTTTGCAGAGGCATATGGTTGGTGTCAGGGAAGAGTTAGAAGTTTCCAGTTTCTCAGAGGGAGAAAGCATTCCCCAAGGGGGGGGGGGACAGGAACAGGGAGGGACATGATGTTCCCAGGAAAGGCAAGGGTTAAGTTCTAGCTCAAATTCGGAGGAGGGGAGATATAAGCTAGCTCTAGTGAGGAGAAATAAAAAAATTCCTTCCAGTAGCACCTTAAAGACCAACTAAGTTAGTTCTTGGTATGAGCTTTCGTGTGCATGCACACTTCTTCTTTAGACTACTCTAGTGAGGAGGTTAGGGGGGGGGGAAACAGGAAAGCGAAAGGAAGGGCACATTCAACATTTTGAGAGTGGCTGGTCATGAGAAGCAGAGCTCAGAAGGTATCTGAAATAAGTGACTCTGAGGAATAATAGTTAAGAACCGTTTATAAGATTGTTTTGTTACTATGCAATAAAAAGTTATAAAAGAACAAGAAGCATTTGTTGGGTTGTTGAAGAGGACAACGACCAGTCCTGACAGTTGGCCACTGTGGAAATAGAATGCTGGGCTAGATGAGCAATTGGCTTGTTATGATTTTATGTCCTGATATCAAATGCAAAGGTAGCTGTGTTGATTCATAGGTATTATAGAAACTTTGTAACATATTAGTCCAACGAGGAGGGGATTGAAGTAGGGGATTAAGTTAATCTCTTGTAACTATAGATAAACTATGGCCCATTTCTTTCACCCTTGTTGAAGGGGTTGGATCACTGCTTGGTTAAGCCACTGCTGAAAAGAGCAGATACCCTTCAGTCATGCCCTAAAACTATCCTGTTCTCCCAAGTGTTTGATGACTAAAAATATAAATATACTTATTTATTTGCTGTCTATACTGTTGCTGTTCTGTGTATGTTTATTATTCATTTGTGCTTGATTATAAAATCTGAGCATTGACCCTTTGACTAATAGCATTTTCCATAGATATATATTTTTATATTTGATGCAGTTTGATTAGGCCCTCACAAAACATAGGGGGAAAACCCACCTATTGTTTATTCTTAGGAATCAATCAGTGACTTCTACTGGTACTACTCTGGAAAAGATATCATTGATGAATCTGGACAACGTAATTTCTCTAAAGCATTGGCTGTGACCAAACAGATTTTTAATTCACTTACTGAATATATCCAGGTAAGTAGCACGTTGTTTCTCTATGTTTCGTGTTGTGTACATGGGTGTGTATGTGAAAGAACTGCATGGATTATAAAAGCAACAGGTCTGCCCAGGCTGTGCTCAGTAGAATTTCATGGTCACCAGCTGTAGAAGAGGCTCTCTATATACAATAGGGGGGATATCTGCAGACAAATGATTCACAGTGCTTGATTCTAACCGTGTCTCTTCCACAATACCTATGATGAAAAGGAAAGAAAACATAGACATTATATGTCTTCAGTCACCTGCTGGGTCCCCTTGCAGGAATACTGCTCCTTCTGACCAGCAGCTTAGATCAGAAGTGTAGCAAGAATCCATTCTTGTGGCCCAGTTGTTAGCAATGATTTTGTAGTGCAAACCGTCACCCCTAGAGTGATCAGCCCACACCTTCTTATATATATAGGGCTCACATTCAGAAAGGTTTGCAGATAGTTTCCCTGCTGCTTCACACTCCGCTAACATATTTCCTCTCTGCATGACTTCTGTTGTGTCTCCTGATCTGCTGATGGTGCTCTTTATATTCACGGCCTCCCACACTTCCACCCCCTTTCATTTTGTCCAACATCCATTCTGCTTCTTCATCTGCCTCAAACAAATAAAAAATTGCTCAAATAAAAATGTAATATATCTTTTTTTAGTTTTCAAATACATTAAATTGTGTACAAAATAATTTTTGTGACTGTGCATATCTTTTA
This sequence comes from Podarcis liolepis, assembly GCF_965112155.1. Lineage (NCBI taxonomy): Eukaryota > Metazoa > Chordata > Lepidosauria > Squamata > Lacertidae > Podarcis > Podarcis liolepis. The sequence continues at coordinate 41,260,263 of NC_139554.1, forward strand.
TCAACTTTTTGTTTATCAGACCAGCTGCTTGAAATAGAAATTTAAAGCATTTCCCCTTAATTTTAGGGTCCTTGCATTGGAAACCAGCAGAGCTTGGCTCACAGTAGACTGTGGGATGCAGTTGTTGGCTTCCTTCATGTTTTTGCTAATATGCAAATGAAACTTTCACAGGTAAATTGTGTTTGCTTATTTATTTATTTCACAAGATTTTTATATACCGCTTGATTGTAATAAAACCTAAAAGCGGCTCACAAAATTAATTTGATAAAGAATGGGACATCTTTGCAGAATATATCTATATCTATATCTATATCTATATCTATATCTATATCTATATCTATATCTATATCTATATCTATATCTATATCTATATCTATATCTATATCTATATATCTCTATCTCTATATATCTCTATCTATATATCTCTATCTATATCTATATCTATATCTATATCTATATCTATATCTATATCTATATCTATATCTATATCTATATCTATATCTATATCTATATCTATATCTATATCTCAATCAATCAAGGCATGAGCTGTGTAATTTAAGGACATTAACTTGTAACATAGTTGATTGATGTTGTTATTCAAAGTCACATTATAGGCATTCGATTCCTAAAGCTTTATTGGAGTTACGTTGTCAGGAGTGGCTTGCCTAGCGGGGTGAAGACATAGCAATAGCCTCCAGGCAGCGCCACTGGTGCCATTTACCATGGAGTGGAGGGTTAATGTGGTGGCAAACTTGGGACTGTGCAGACGCACCAGAGTACACTCCAGTGTAGCACAGCCCCACAGCCTTGCCACTCCCTTGCCCTTCCTATTATGGTAATGCTGGGCAGCTAATGCTAAGGCTCTGCCCTACTTGGAGAGCTGCTCCTGTTTATTGTGTTGCACCAGTGTTAAGCTTAATTTCTACTGGCCAATTTAAGACATCCATCTGAAGCTTAAGCAACATGGCTTGCGAAACTGGGAATGAGTACCAGGGCCACATACTCCTTCCTTGACCTTCCCTGCCATTCCCCCTCCTCCATACGCTGGATTGGGCACCAATCCCCCCAAAAGAGTTCTTAAATGGGAGACTTAGCAGGGAGAGAGGAAGAGAAATGACTAGTAGAGGAAGGGAAGCAAGAGAGCTAGAATATGAGACATTAAACTCATTAATTCTCATAGCATTTTGATGTAGGCCCCACTTATCTCATGCAGATACTAAGGTTTTTATAAATCTGTATAAAATTTCACATTGATACATGTCTGCAAGCCACAACATGCTCTATACTTACAGGACCAGGCACTGTCGTCAAGCTATCCCCCTTTAGCTTATTCCATGCTGCCTGCCTTGTGTCCTTTATTAATTCTACCCATTTCATCTACATGCCATATATTGTAGTTTGTTCTTAGATATGGGGATGGGGGTGGCTGACAAATACATCAGATTATAATAACAAATAAAGTATAATTACATGGATAATTATATATTTTTTCTCATTCAAATGTGTGTTGATTAGAACAAATTACAATTTATTTGGGAGGACTTTGATCCACAATCACAATGGCACTCTTTGGAAGTAGCAGCTCTATGGGATCATTGCTTTCTGCTGTACATATCACTGAATTTGTGGGTGTTGGACTGCTGCTCAGTTATGGAATTCTGCACCCTCACAAAATGCAAAATGGTATATATACATGCATCAATGGATCAAGTATACATTCTAAGTCTACATTCTAAGGTTGCAGGCATTTGCACACTTTCTTTGGAGTCACTCCTCCAGAACTTAATATAATTTACATAAAATATGCATGATATCACCCATCTGTAAATGTCCATATTCCCTTGCATATTTATATTTGTGGCAGCAACATGATCTGAGGGAATATGCTGTTCATAACCTTGGAGAAGTGATGATTTTCTTTTAGGTGGCTTTTTAGGCGGTCAAGCAGAGATGACTGCTCAAGAAACAGGGGGGGGGGCATGATTTCTCCTCCTGCCTGCAACCTCCAGCCTTCTGAAACAGACTTTCAGAGGATATGGGGGGGGGGAGGAATAGCTCTCCTTCTATGAGAGGAAAGTTCCATTTGCAGAAATTCACTGGTGGGATCTCTCAGATCCCACACTGTGAATCATTGTGATATTTGTGTTCATTCTAGGTGTCCTTCAAGTGGTACCGTATCATAGTGATAGAACATATGTTTGTTTATAAATTCATTTCTGCTCTTCCTCTTGGCTCCCAAAGTAGCTTTGCATGCTGATGGTTCCAAGTTCAGTCCCTGGAATCTAGAGTGAAAAGGAGTAGGTAACAGGTGATGGGACAGATCTTTGTCTGAGACACTGCAGAATTGCTAGTCCATACCAGACTAGTCAGCTTCCAATGTTTTGAATATCCTCTTAAACCTATTGACCACTGTTGAGCACAGAGCCAGACTCACATAAGGCTTCCATTTACTAGATTGTGAATATTGTCTTTAGATTTATTTTATTGTTTATTCTATTTGTACTCTAGGATTCGAGTCAGATTGAGTTGCTGAAGGAGCTACTAGATCTTCTGAAGGATATGGTGGTGATGCTCTTGTCACTACTTGAAGGTTGAATCTTTTTTAAAAAGTTATTGCTATGCAATTCAAACATCAACATCATTTTTAATATGTAGAGTTTATCCTTAATTTATATTCAGACCGTCACAATAATTCTACTTGGTAATTTGGATGGATGAATGAAATTTTATTGTCTAAAGCCATAGACCACCACTGCAGATAATTCTAAATAAGAGATGGGCATAAATTTAGTTGTGCAATAATACTGAACTGTAGTTCTCAACCATGGGTACATTTAAAACAAACTTATAATAAGCATGAAAACACTTTCTCCACATTTCTAAGGATGTATAAGAAATATATTTTCAATGTATGTTTTTATAAAAACTAAGTAACGATTTTTTAACTCACAATGTAGGTAATGTTGTAAATGGCACTATCGGGAAACAGATGGTGGACACTCTTGTTGAATCATCTAGCAATGTAGAAATGATATTGAAGTTCTTTGACATGTTTCTCAAGTTGAAGGATCTAACGAGCTCAGAAGCTTTCAAAGAGTATGATCCAGAAAGTAAAGGCATAATTTCCAAGAAGGAATTCCAGAAAGCCATGGAAGGTCAAAAGCAATATACGCAATCAGAGATTGAGTTCCTGCTGTCCTGTGCGGAAACAGATGAAAACGACATGTTTAACTATGCCGATTTTGTTGAAAGATTTCACGAGCCAGCCAAAGATATTGGATTTAATGTGGCCGTCCTCTTAACAAACCTATCAGAACACATGCCAAATGATTCGAGGCTTCAGACTCTATTAGATCCAGCAGAATGTGTCCTTAACTATTTTGAACCTTACCTTGGGCGCATTGAGATAATGGGTGGTGCCAAGAAGATAGAGCGGGTTTATTTTGAGATCAGTGAATCCAGTAGGACGCAGTGGGAAAAGCCTCAAGTGAAAGAATCAAAAAGGCAGTTTATTTTCGATGTTGTAAATGAAGGTGGGGAACAAGAGAAGATGGAGCTTTTCGTGAACTTCTGCGAGGACACGATTTTTGAAATGCAGTTGGCATCTCAGATATCTGAATCGGATACAGTTGACAGACCTGAGGAGGAGGAAGATGAGCCTTGCTATGTGAGGGAAATTGGAGAAGATGAGAAAGGAGAGCAGTCCCTGGAATCAGCTTCAGCTTTCGCTATGGCATGCGTTGCAATAAAGAAAAATGCTGCCACTGTTTTTAAAATGATAAGACTGAAAAACTTAAGAAAACAGTACAGAAAAGTGAGAAAGATGACTGTAAAAGAATTGGTTAAAGTATCCTTTTCCTTTCTCTGGATGCTATTTGTAGGATTCTTCCAAATGTTTCTCACTATACTTTGCAGTATTTTTCAGATTCTTTGGAGTACTGTGTTTGGGGGTGGCCTAATAGAAGGAGCCAAAAACATTAGAGTTACTAAAATTTTAGGAGACATGCCTGACCCAACGCAGTTTGGAATTCACGATGATGTCCTTGAAGCAGAAAAAGTTGAAGTTACAGAACATGGCATTACAGCTGAAATTGTGCAGTTTGTTAAAAATGAGAAGGGAGAAACTGACATCTTGTCAGATATTTTTGGCATTCATACGAAGAAAGAGAGCGGATCAAAACATGGTCATGCTGTTGGCCTAGGGGATATCGCTGATATCATTGGATCAGATACCCCTCCTTCTTTGGAAAGTGCAGTTCGCAAGAAGAAAAAAGCCCAGGTAAACAATAAGTGGATTATATCTTATTTTATTCAATATGCTTCCTAACTGGTTGCTTATGAGAAGACTTTATTCTCTGCAGAAAGCTAAACCACAGAGACTCAAAGTTCTTCAAGCCCCTGGTGCTTTCTAGACAGAAGTTTAGGGTCCTCCTGTTGCCCACAGTGTATCCTAGATTACCTGCCAACCTAGCAGTTTGAAAGTGTAGCAGTGTGAGTAGATAAATAGGTACTGCTACAAAGGAGAAGGTAAACAGTGTTTCCTTGCACTCTGGCTTCCGTCCCAGTGTTCTGTTGCGCCAGAAGCTGCTTAGTCCTGCTGGCCACATGACCCGGAAAGCTGTCAGTGGACAAACGACAGCTCCCTTGGCCTGAAAGCAGAGATGAGTGCTGCACCCCATAGTCGCCTTTGACTAGACTTAACCATCCAGGGGTCCTTTACCTTTTTATCTTTACCTTATCCTAGTTTACTATAAACTTTTTGAGTTCACAGCATTATTTTAAGCTTTTGAAATTGGGCATACTTAATTCTCTATCATATCCAAATTCAAAGTACTTTCAACATTTTTCAGACACCTGAAATTGCAAAGGATGATGAATCGGAAACAAGAACAGAATCTGAGAAGGCTGAGTAAGTTATTTTTAGCGCTTACGATCCTGGGAATGATTGTTTTCCCATTTCCAGTGAAAGGTCAGCGGAGTTGATTGATGACTCCACCTAGTGATCAAAAGCAGGCAGCATTTGGGAGGTCAAACTCCCAGCATGCAGTTCTGCTCCTGCATTTGGTCAAGGTGCAGCAGTTCCCTTTCCCTGAGCACATCATGACTTATTCCGTAAGAGCTGCAGCAGCCAATGCTGCATTTTCATCTTGTGCTCCTCTATAGGAAATCTGCAGGACAGCTGCCTGGGCAGCGCCCAGTACCTTCACCTGGATGCCTGTGCATCATGGGATGTGGCAGTGGGCAGCTGCACTCCCTCCCCAGAGAGTTCGGCTGCTGTACACCCTACTTTGCCAGCCTTTCACTGCAAATGGGAAAAAGTATAATTGTATCTACCTGAAGTGTAGTTTTCCATAGTTGGTTTGGCTGTAGGATTCTTGTTATTAATAGAGTCCCATTGACATTGGGAGGTAGCTTGGTTCTTACTTATATCCAGGGGCGTAGGAAGGGGGCGGATCGCCCCGGGTGCCCTCACTGAGGGGGGTGACATTCGGTGCATCACCCACGACTCCCAAGCCTACCCCAGCCATTGGGGTAAGGGGGGAGCTGCACGGCTTTTCCGGTGGCATTTCCCCCTTCCCCTTTGTTTTGACAGCTTGGGGGAGGCTTGGGAGTTGCAGGCGGGCGGTGCACCAAATGTCCGCCATGGGCGGCTCACTCTGCCCCTGGCTGCAGGGGGTGCACGCTGCTCCGGGCACCCGAGCGGCTATCCTGCACCTGGGAGGACACGCCCCCCTCGGGAGCGCGCCCGTCCTGGGCAGCGTGGGCATATGCTCCTCCACTGCTTCTGTCCTTGCACTCCTGTCTGTCAGGCTTGGTATGCCTGCACACTGGATGCATGCTCAGAGTTCTACCTCCCAAAAGGTTCCTGCCTGGCTTTTGACCACTAGGTGATGCCATCAACCCATTTGGCTGTTCTTCGGTCAAGGGTATACGATAGCTGCGCTCCCCTGCTAGAACCGCCAAACAAGCAAATATTTGATGATTATTCTCTGTTGTACAGAGAATAAAATGGCAACCATTACCAATTATTGACCTTTGAAAGCCATCTAAGTACTAATACAGTTGTAGCAAATTCCTTAAACTAAAAATACATGGTGTGAAATAGTGTTTTTTTCCTTGTCTGTCCTGAATCTCCCGTGAAAGAATTTCAGTGGATGACCCCTGAGTTCTAGGAGTGATGGAGAAAAGCATTTCTCTATCCATTGTCTCCATAACATGTACTGTATCTGTTATATATTTTGGGAAGTGGTGGCTTGTTCACTATATGTTAAAGTGCATTTAGGATATTTTGCCCCAGTGTGTGTCATCTTACATTGAAACTCATTTGCCAGTTGGACCAGAATTAATTGTCAGGTTCTTATTTGTGAGCAGTGCAGAAAACGTGCCTGTTCGTTAATAATTGTTCTCATATTCTGTAGCATGGAGGATGGTGAGAAACAAGATAAAATAAAGGATGATATGTATTCTGAACATATGGAACTAGAAGAACCTAGAAAACGGAAACGAAGGCGGGGGCAAAAAGTTGAGAAACCTGATGCAGTTATGGCCAACTTTTTTAAAGTATTGGAAGTTTATCAGACAAAAATGCTGGTATGTTGACCTTCTTTCTTACTTTTGGCCAATGATTATATTAGAAAATAGCATTATATTATATTATATTATATTATATTATATTATATTATATTATATTATATTATATTATATTATATTATATTAATTATATTTTTCACAACTTGGGAGGATAAGTAAGATATGTTGGTGCATTATGAAGGTTTTTAATAAAGAGACAACACTTGGAAAAGAAAGTATGAAAAGGAACATAATTGATATATAATGATGATGTAAAGCATTTTTTTGGATCTCCTTTATTAATTTGTTTTCTTCCTTTTCAGTTCTGATTCTTGTTTTATGAACTAATAACATTCTTTGCATTTTCAGCACTTTTTGGCCCGAAATTTCTACAATTTAAGATTTCTTGCACTTTTTGTTGCATTCGCCATCAACTTTATCCTGCTTTTCTACAAGGTAATTTAATTGTATCAGTTCTGGCAAGATGCCTTCATTTTCCACAGTGACATTTGCTATGCTGTGGTGAAAATTTAGACTACTATTAAAGTAAGCAGACTCAACTAATCATCAAATAAATGCTGCCAGTATAAAATGTATTAATCCAATTAAGGGTGAAATTATTATTATTTGATTTCATGGAAGAGATGAATTTGAATTGGGGACTTGAGAGTCATAGATCAGTTTCTTAACCACTGCACAACACTACACCAGCATCAGCATAATACAGTGGTGCCTCGCAAGACGAAATTAATTCGTTCCGCAAGTTTTTTCTTCTTGCGAGTTTTTCGTCTTGCGAAGCACGGTTTCCCATAGGAATGCATTGAAAATCAATCAATGCGTTCCTATGGAGACCATCGCGCGCCTTCCCCTCTGTCCCCGGACCTGTTTAAAGCAAGGGGCGGCGGGGAGAAGATTGCTTCTCCCCGTTGCCCGCCCCGCACGCGCCTTCCCCTCTGTCCCCGGACCTGTTTTAAAGCAAGGGAAGGGGCAGCGGGGAGAATCGCTTCTCCCCGTTGCCGCCCCTTGGTTCAAAAGGGGTCCGGGGAGAGAGATCTCTGTCCCCAGAGATTGCGGGGCTGGCAACGGGGAGAAGCGACCTTCTCCCCGCCGCCCCTTGCTTCAAAAGAGGTCCGGGGACAGCGGGGAAGACGCGCTGCGCTTCCCCGCTATCCCCGGAGCTTGCGGGGCAAGCTTCGTTTTGCGAAGCAAGCCCATAGGGAAATGCGTCTTGCGAAGCAGCTAAGAAAACGAAAAACTCCTTCGTCTAGCGAGTTTTTCGTCTTCCGAGGCGTTCGTCTTGCGGGGTACCACTGTATATGGCAGTGTTTAACATACAGAGATGTTTTATTCTGTGTTTAATCTGTTGGAAGCCGCCCAGAGTGGCTGGGCGGGGTACAAATAATAAATTATGATGGTGAGGAACTTAAATTCTCTTTCTCCACCCCCTCAATACATGAGGTGTTGTTCAACTAAGCATTACTCAGAGTATACCCACTGAAATTAATGGCCCTAACTTAATCATGTTGATTAATTTTAATGGATTTACTCTGAGTAAAACGTCATTGCTTATATTGTACCTCTGCCCTAAACATGTTTTCCTGATTCAGCTGCGGCTACACAACATTTCCCTTGGGTGGTTGAAGAAATGTGCATGGAAAAATCACATTTCAGTGGGCCTGAGAAATATTGTGCAGGAGCTGTGGCCAAGCAAACTGCAACGTGATAATGTCACTATAATTCAAAATATTAGACAACAACTTTAATAAAAAATATGGAAAAAATGCTAGAAAATTTCTACCATGTGTCCTTTTAAAATATATATCTATATATATTGTGTATACCTGCACTCCTTGTTTGCGTATTGATTTCAGGTGACAGAAGAGCCATTTGAAGAAATGGAAGAAGATTCAGATCTGTGGCATTCTTTAGAGGAGGAGGAAGATGAAGATGGAGTAGTCTTCTTTGTTTTACAAGAGAGTACAGGCTACATGGCACCAACACTTAGGGCTCTAGCTGTTATCCATACAATCATCTCTTTTGTATGTGTTATTGGATACTATTGTTTAAAGGTTAGTAATTTCACCCTAAATTATCCAGTAATATAAGCCTCTTCATATTACGGTTTTTCCATTGCTCATTTCCAATTGCCATTCTCTTATTGATGCTACTGAATGCTTTTTTGTTTTAATTTACATACTTCAATGATACCTTATTATTGTTATTTTATTAAGTATTTTTGTGTTCTTAGCTCCTTTGGGCCCCGTGTATGATCTATACATTTGATAGAGCTCAGCTGCATTTACTGATTGTTCTCTGGATCCTACAACAAGGCATACACACACACACACACACACACACACACTCTTCACAATTCCCATAATCAGTAAAAAAAAGAAGATAGTTTCCAATTGTACAGTTCAGGAACACTGTAAAATGCAATATTCCAAACTATTTTCAAGACATTTCTAAACATTCAGCTTTCTTGGGAGCTTCGAAATAATTATTTTTGCAATAGGTTCCTCTGGTTGTATTCAAACGGGAGAAGGACATTGCAAGGAAGCTGGAATTTGATGGTCTGTATATTACCGAACAACCCTCCGAAGATGACATTAAAGGACAGTGGGATCGCCTCGTCATAAATACGCCGTAAGTAACATGGAGTACAACCTTGCTCCTGCTTCTTGATCAGCTAAAGAAGTTCAGCTAAAGAAGGCCAACACAAGCTGCTTGTAGTTTTTGCAGTTAGGTCACATTCCTGTTTTACTTCGGCACTGTGGTTACTTTTCACCATGCCTGCTTCCCATGCTACTCTGATAATATATGCAATGGGGAGGCTACATAGGAAAGAAGGGTGACATTACTTCCCATATCATCATCACCATCGTTGCCTCAGCCGCTCTAGATGGCATTCAACATAATACAAACACAGCAAATGTCAGACACAGAAAACTTCCCGATAAGGGCTGCTTTCAGATGTCTTCAGAAAGTTGTGCAGTTGATTATTTCCTTGACGCGAGGGTGTTCCACATGGTGGGCGCCACTACTGAAAAGGCCCTCTGCCTGGTTCCCTGTAGCTTTGCTTCTCACAGTGAGGGAACCACCAGAAGGCCCTCAGCGCTGGACCTCAGTGTCCGGGCTAAACGATGGGGGTGGAGATGCTTCTTCAGGTATACAGGGTCGAGGCTGTTTAGGGCTTTAAAGGTCAGCACCAACACTTTGAATTGTGCTCGGAAGCATACTGTAAATCTTTTAGGGCCGGCGTGATGTGGTCCCTGCAGTTGCTCTTGGTCATCAGTCTAGCGGCCACATTCTGGATTAGTTGTTTCCAAGTCACCTTCAAAGGTAGCACCATGTAGAGCGCATTGCAGTAGTCCAAGCAGGAGATAACCAGAGCATGTCCCACTCTGGCAAGACACTGCACAGGAAAGCAGGAGGGTCTCAACCATCACACCAGGTGGAGCTGATAGACAGCTGCCCTGGACACTGAATTGACCTGTGCCTCCATGGACAGCTGTGAGTCCAAAATGACTCCAAGACTTTACACCTGGTCCTTTAGGGCAAAGTTACCCCCATTCCAGACCAAGGAATCTCCCACACCTGCCCACCCCATCCCCCCAAAACAGAACTTTTGTCTTGTCGGGATTCAACCTCAATCTGTTGACTGCCACCATCCTCCAACTGCCTCCAGACACTCTCACACTATCAATGCTACTGACTCCAGCGATGCTGCTGTGAGAAGAAACCACATCATGTGCACTTCCTACACAATCAACATATTGCCAAATTGCCAAAGTTCTACAGATGTTATAACAAACAGTGTTAGTAAGAGAGGAATCCTGGCATTCTCAGTGCTGTCAGCTTTTCTGCTTCCATTGATTCTGCTTCTGCCATCATTGCTGCTGTATCTTTCTACTTCCATAAGTGCTACCAGATGCATCACTGACCAATCTCATACCAACAAAACCTAAACCTTTCTTGTTGTTGTTGTTGGAGGTAAAGGTACCCCCTGACCATTAGGTCCAGTCACGTACGACTCTGGGGTTAAGCCGCTCATCTCGCTTTACTGGCTGAGGGAGCCGGCGTACAGCTTCCGGGTCATGTGGCCAGCATGACTAAGCCGCTTCGGGCAAACCAGAGCAGCGCACAGAAACGCTGTTTACCTTCCTGCCCGGAGTGGTACCTATTTATCTACTTGCACTTTGATGTGCTTTCGAACTGCTAGGTTGGCAGGAGCAGGGACCGAGCAATGGGAGCTCACCCTGTCACAGGGATTTGAACCGCCAACTTTCTGATTGGCAAGCCCTAGGCTCTGTGGTTTAACCCACAGCGTCACCCGCATCCCTCACATTGTTGGAGGTGGTGACTGATAAATACAGTTGCTAGTATCATGTTTAGGAAAAACTTAACTAAAATGGTATTTTTAGTTGTATTTTCTTTCAGACATCTATTTTGTACTTGGAAATGAACCTGTGATAAAAATAAAATCTAGACAAATGTAAAGAAAATAATGCTTTAAAAGGTTAATATGTTCGCTGCAGAAAGGAGCTACATCATTTTCTTTCACACCTGGCAGGAGCTGGAGAAAATCTGTAAAATCTGTAATTATGGATTCGTAAACACCAGTATCACTTACCGAACAGAAATTTGCAAATGATAGGCAATCACCGTGGGGGGGGATCACTATGAGGCAAAATTCTACTAGTAGATCAGCAAGTATTGCTATCTTCCTAACGCAACCTATAGCAATAAAATACAAATGTAATTAAAGTCCTTTTTGTGTCTTTTGTTAACTAATTTGAAATTCTTATTTATGTATCTATGCAGATATTTTCCTAACAATTATTGGGACAAGTTTGTAAAACGAAAGGTATGTTCTTTAAATATATGTCAAGAGTCATGCTATTAAAAATAACCAGATATGTCAAATTAAGCATGTTCATTGTTGCATTATGTGTAAGGAATAAGCATAAATTGGGAATAAAAGGCCACAGTTTTATTACAGAATATTAGCAACCATGAAGTGAGCTTGTGCTCCAGGTATACTGTGGCATTTCTTCTCTCTGTGCTCCTCCCAGCAGTGCCCCCCCCCACCGTCCTTGTTGTAGATATATGACCTGACTGTCTCCAGGCACTGCAACAGTCATCCGCAACATGGCAATCTGCTCCCCTCAGTGATATGGAGGGAATGTCCCTTAAGTCACATTAGGAATAGCCATCTATGATGATATATTAGTGATATTTTCAGCTGTTATTTGCAAGTATTGCTTTGTCAGGCATGTATAACCCTAGAAAATAACTCGCATTTAATTAATTTACATAATAAAAATGCTTTCTGATTACTTTTTATGCATCTATTTTTTAAATGCCTCCACTCCTCCTGCCAGCTGTCATTGTTTTAAGAGTATCAACCTAAGTTGTTAAAACTCCCGACAAATACTGATTGAATTAAAGCTGATGATACCTCGTATCTTTTCCCTCAAAGGTAATCAACAAGTATGGTGATTTATATGGAGCAGAACGCATTGCAGAACTCCTGGGTCTGGACAAAAATGCTCTGGATTTCAGCCCAGTGGAACATACTGAACTAGAGGAGGCATCCCTTGTTTTGTGGTACGGTGGGATCTTTAAATTAAAGCCATAGTAGATTAGAGGCAAAGCAAATTCAGAGGTCCTTTTCAAAAGCTACTTTATTTATTTATAATGTTTGGCCAGGCTGGTGATTGAGCTAGATAAAGCAAATCAGTGTGACGAACATTGTTGGAACTGTTTAATTGCCTATTTTAAAAGGCTACAACAACAAAATCAAGAGATTTTTCATCAGCTAAAGAAATCTTGACACCCTAATCAGATGTGGATGGGTGTATGACATGAAATTGTGGTAGTGCAGAATGGCTTGTGGCGACACTCCATCCAGTTTTTTAGCAAGACAGCCTGCCAATAGCAATTCTGTCATTTAAAACTATAGTGCCATAAAGGGGGTGCAGACTCCCTTATTTTAAATGGCCCTGTAGTAGTTAAAATGCTGTTGGGATGTTGCACAGGTGAGTCATGTCTGCTTGAGGAAATTGTGTGCTGATGAACCAACATCATATTTAGCTACACTCACTCGTTTTCTGTATATAAATGCTGACTTACCTTTCAGTGTTATGGGCTAGCTCAGAACAACAGCCTCACTGTTTCATGACACTGCAGTAGATCAGTAGTGTTGCACCCTATTTTAAATACTTAAAAGTAGGTGATAAAGTTGGATCATGTTTGGAGCTGTAAATTTTTTTATCCCCAATACAATTCCATAAATTCCCTAGAATATTTCAGCGCATATTGCTGCTGAAAACCCCCCTAAAACAATCAGTGTGAGAGAAATGTGTATGTTGATAAAATAATGATTATACCACTGATTAATTTAATATTATTTATCTATTAGGTTAAGTTCTATTGATGCCAAATACCATATCTGGAAGCTTGGTGTAGTTTTCACTGATAATGTAAGTATACTGTATGAATGTGGAAAAATTCTTCTGCTTCATTATTCTCATTGTTGGTTTACACAGGGAAGGAATAGATGGGGAACAAACCTTGCACTCATGTGTCCTTCCTTGCCATTTGAATTAGAGACAGTGATGAGGCATCCAATATAATCCAACTGATTAATAATGGTGGGTTTGCAGAAGGAACGTAATAAAGATATTTAAAGTATTGAGTTGGATCCAGATTGGGTTAGAGCCACGTCCTTCAGCATGCAAAATGACATTTTCTGATTTCTTATATCCCTACATGAGAAAACTGAACTAAAATTCAGAGTTGTGCTTCTGCGTGTGCAAGGTGTTGTACACAATCTCTTGAACCATGTTTGCTTTTTCTCAGCAGTTCATACAAAAAGTGCCACTGGTAGAATGTGTTCTGCTACTGCATCTCTTGACCCAACCTAATTAGGATACTAAAAATCAAATTATGGATGTAGCACCCAGGCCTCCTAGAACTGGGAGCCACCAGGAGCTTAATTTACCCAGGGAGAATTAGGATTCTTCTTCAGACAAGCTTTTAGCCCCTGTGTTGTATCTTTGTGTGTTGCTCTTGTATAGAACTGACTGCCATGGTAGAAAAGCATTTTATAAATAATTTTAATAATAGTAATAAAGCACAATACTTGAAAAATGAGAGTAGCAGCAGTTGCTGACATTTAACATTTTCTTTAGTCCTTCTTGTACTTAGCTTGGTACACAACCATGTCAATTCTTGGTCATTACAACAACTTCTTCTTTGCTGCCCACCTTCTCGATATTGCTATGGGTTTTAAGACTTTGCGTACCATTCTGTCTTCTGTAACCCACAACGGCAAACAGGTGAGTTACTGGCAACATAATTTCTTTTAAAATGAATTACTCTCCTGCTGGGGTGGGGAACCTCTGGCCCACCAGACGATGCTGAACTGCAACTTCCACCCTCCTTGTCATTAGCCCTGTTGGCTAAGCCAATGGAAACTGTTAATTAAGCAACGTCTGGAGGGCCAAAGGTTCCCCATAATGCTGGAATACAATTAGTATATGGAACAACTGAAAACATTAGTACTGTCTTCAAATACATCATTAAAAACAGAGTTGCTGTGAATAATGTAGAAGTGCACAACGGCCAAGTTTGAGGAATGTTATACATAATTAACAACCTCATGGGATGCATCTCCGAGTGTATTTTACCATTCAGACTGCAGATGAGGCAAACCAATCAAGAATTTGAATGATTCCCTCTATTTTTAAAAAACTCCCTGTAAAAAGAAAAAATCTAGAAGGCCGGAGAGAATGTTATGGCTTAGCCACCTCTTACATGCTGGAGTGGCTGGGGAAACCCAGCTAGATGGGTGGGGTATAAATTATTATTATTATTTATATGCTGCCTTTGAATATGATTGAAGAGTTCTTCTCCCATCCCAGAGGGAGGATTCAGATATTTACATTCTACAGTCCAACGACAGATTCATCATGCATGGCTACATGTCATGATTTATATCTTAATTTTAGAATGGTGGTATGGTATGTTAGGTTGAACAATTTTCTTTTTCATAATTGTGTGAGAGAGATTATGTATGATTGCGTGCACACACGAAATATAAAAACAGATGTCAATAGATTAATGCTGTTTCCAGGAGAACAGGCAGTTTTCTCTGTACAATATGTGAACCTTTTCTGCTTTTTAAAACAAGCACTATTCCACATTCCTTTCACTTGATTTAGTGTCTTCCATGCTAACATTTGTCCAGATCCACTTCCAGTCGTGTTTTCAAAAGGTGAATCCTTATGATTCCCTTCTAGTTGGGGAAGCACATTCAAACAGGCATCCTATTAAAAGCAAGGCAGCACAGATAGACAGCCTTGCCTGGGCACTGGGAGTGCTAACTGCCTGTGTTTTCTCTGTTCAAGGCAAATTTCTGGGCTTTTATGTGAATTTGATAGGAATGTTTGGAAAACATTGGGGGGGGGCGGCAAACATCTCTTTCTATGGCTATCATCATGAAAAACAATGCCTGATGGGGTGATTCAGTCCACAAAAACAAGTACCCAACTTCACAATACATGGAGCAATTTGAACCACATATAAAAACTGGCTGAGGAATGGCTGTAGCAATACTAGAGTCTGTACCCTCAAACTTTGTCTCAATATATTTTTCATGAAATACAGCATTCATAATACTCTTGTCACATTTTTAGGGCATCATAGGCCAAATTCAACCAAGTGGCCCCATTAGCAGAAGCCTGTGCAAGGACTTCTGCTAGCACAACTCTCTCCTCCCTCTCCCCCCACCTCAGTGGTCCTGGGGCTTCAGGGGAATCTGCAGAACAACATGCAGAGAAGGGAGGTTGTTTCTAGGAAACAGAAATTATTGTGTTGACACAACAATTGTTTTTGTGTGACACTGATCGTCTCCATGATTTTTTAATACTTTATTGTGTAGGAATTTTAGTTCATATATATATATATATATATTAGTGAGTGAGGTTTTAATTCCTAATTGCTGTTTTTCCTCATGTGATACTTTATTTTGGATAGCTTGTTTTGACTGTTGGACTCTTGGCTGTAGTGGTATACCTTTACACAGTTGTGGCATTCAACTTCTTCCGCAAATTTTATAACAAGAGCGAAGATGAAGATGAGCCAGACATGAAGTGTGATGACATGATGACTGTAAGTACCAGGACATCACGGGAATTTTTTTAACTCAGAAATGTTACTGTGTGGGTAAAAGTACTATATGGATGTTTTTACACACACATTAAAAAACACAGGGTGGCTTACAAGCTAAAAATGCAAAGCACAAATAAATAGTTAAAAACAACAACAAATTAACCCCCCTTCTCACAAACATATTTAAAAGGCTGTAGAATGTTAATCAGCCAATCAGTCATTTTAAATCATGTATACAGGCATTTTAATAATAAAAACCATGGCCCTATAATGACCAATTTAAAGTGAATAGAGATTAATATTCAGAATCTAAAGAGAAATCAATATACTTGAAAGTTTTGTTTGGATGTTTCTTGATATTATACCAAAATGTGTGTACAGCTCAAATAATTTTCAAGGCCACTTTACTATTGTTGTTTAAAATTAAACACAGCTGTATTGCCATATTATACACATTTTTTGCAACATTTTTAACTTGGTGTCTTCTTTGAGACTTCTGGAGCCCTTCTTTCAGAGGTTGGACCGTCCCTATAGAAGAGTCAGTTTACAAACTCATAAGAGGAATGAAGGATTCCAAATGCTCTTCACTGTCCACCAGAGAACATGAGAACTGATTTGGGGGGCATTATCTACTAGGAAGTTTTTCTTAGCAAGACCAATTGAAATGAATGAATGCTGTGCGAAAGCATGGTAGTGGATTTTGTCCTTTGCAAAAATATTACGTGTTTTAGATTTCATCAAATTAATTCCGTTCCAAATATTTGGGAAATCTCGGTCATTTTGGGCAACCCATGTCTCTCTCCTCCCTCCCAATACCTTACACCATTTATGACACCAGGTGTGGGGCTGAGAACCAGGTGATTGTTGGGCATTTGGGAAGCACCTGAGAAATAACTTTGCCAGCCCTGTACTCAGTGCTACCTAAATCCCAAGCATAGAGTAGGCAAAGCAGACGACCTAATGATTAGGTGTTTTTCATTTGTTTGGGAACCAATGTGATGGGGACTTTGGCGTTTGTAAATCACCTGAAGTCATTATGTCAGATGATTGACTGGTGAGTGTCAAAGCTGGCCCATGAGTGAGTTGGGAAGGTAAGGATCTGGCTCACTGGGCTGAAAAGCTTCCCCACTTGCTAGAGAACAGGCTTCCTCAACCTCGGCCCTCTAGATGTTTCTGGCCTACAACTCCCATGATCCCTAGCTAGCAGGACCAGTGGTCAGGGATGCTGGGAACTGTAGTCTCAAAAAAACATTTGGAGGGCCGAGGCTGAGGAAGCCTGCTATATAGAACATGATATAAAATGTAATAGCTGTTTAAAAATTGTACTTTTTACTCTTGTAATTCAAAGCAGTTGGATTCTCTGTCGTGAAATGTAACAATTTTTTTTTTCCAGTGTTACCTCTTCCACATGTATGTGGGTGTAAGAGCAGGTGGAGGCATTGGAGATGAAATTGAAGACCCTGCAGGAGACCCTTATGAGATGTATCGAATTGTTTTTGATATCACGTTTTTCTTCTTTGTCATTGTCATCCTATTGGCCATCATTCAAGGTATGTTGAATGTGGCGTGCTATTGGCATGCTATATATATTCAATATATGTAGAGTTAAAGAGTAAGTTTAGAAAAGGAAAGTGTCCAAACCTGTTTCCAGTGTGTAAACAAAGAAATGCAAAATGTATTGACAGACACACTGGGCATTTATTCCTTTACAGTCCTTTAAGAAACACAATTAGTTAATTGAAAAGAAAGACATGTATTTTAAACACCACCACTAAAATATTAAAGGGTATAAATGCTGCAAATGTTCTTTTTTATAAAAATGTGAGCTGCTATACACAACTTCCATTCCATTCAATAATAGGTCTGATTATTGATGCCTTTGGTGAATTAAGAGACCAGCAAGAGCAGGTGAAAGAAGATATGGAGGTATTGATAAATGTTTTTATTTATTCATTTCTCTATTTCATAAAATGTATACAACCATTTGATCGTTTAAAAAAAGAAACTCTCAAAGTGATGAAGTCTACAAGCATATTTTTGTAAATTTTATTTCAGTAAGATATTATACCCAATTACTGATAGGAATCTAGGCTACCGTATTTTTCGCTCTATAACACGCACCTGACCATAACACGCACATCGTTTTTAGAGGAGGAAAACAAGGGAAAAAATATTCTGAATGAAACAGTGGACGTATCATTTTTGTGCTTCATGCTGTGGCCACAGACATGTGATCTGATGGTGAATTTGGGGTGACCCAATGCAAAAATCCTGAGAATCCCTGTGGATCCATGCTTTGTAACCACGTTTTTGCACCATTGCAGCCCCAGGCAACAGTGGGTGCGTGATTTTTTTGGGGGGGCAGGCTGTAGCCATGGACATGCTATGTGCTCTGATGGTGAATTTTGGCTGACCCAATGCAAAGATCCTGAGGATCCATGTGGATCCATGCTTTGTAACCACGTTTTTGCACCATTGCAGCCCCAGGCAACAGTGGGTGCATGATTTTTTTGGGGGGGGACAGGCTGTAGCCATGGACATGCTATGTGCTCTGATGGTGAATTTTGGCTGACCCAATGCAAAGATCCTGAGGATCCATGTGGATCCATGCTTTGTAACCACGTTTTTGCACCATTGCAGCCCCAGGCAACAGTGGGTGCGTGATTTTTTTTGGGGGGGGGGACAGGCTGTAGCCATGGACATGCTATGTGCTCTGATGGTGAATTTTGGCTGACCCAATGCAAAGATCCTGAGGATCCATGTGGATCCATGCTTTGTAACCACGTTTTTGCACCATTGCAGCCCCAGGCAACAGTGGGTGCGTGATTTTTTTTGGGGGGGGGACAGGCTGTAGCCATGGACATGCTATGTGCTCTGATGGTGAATTTTGGCTGACCCAATGCAAAGATCCTGAGGATCCATGTGGATCCATGCTTTGTAACCACGTTTTTGCACCATTGCAACCCCAGGCAACAATGGGTGTGTGATTTTGGGGGGGCAGGCTGTAGCCATGGACATGCTGTGTGCTCTGATGGTGAATTTGGGGTGACCCAATGCAAAGATCCTGAGGATCCATGTGGATCCATGCTTTGTAACCACATTTTAAGTGGGGAGGGAAGGAAAAACACAGAAGGCTAAGAATGCAGGAGAGGGCTATAACGTGAGGAAAGGAAGGCAAAAGTTTCCCCCCACCCACCCACACAAGCCAGCCAGCGTGCTCTCTCTCTCTCTCTCTCTCTCTCTCTCTCTCTCTCTCTCTCTCTCTCCCCCTCTCCCTCCCACCAGCATGACAGAAGAAAGCATTTTAACTGCATTAAGAACTATTTAGCAGCGAAACCTAAGCTTTGCCATCCCTTAAGAGGTACAGACACTGTAATCTTCCAGATCGCATGAATTTACAGGCAAAACACTGTTTAAGGATTTCATCCTTTTAAATGGAAGAAAGCATATTTGAATGCTGTGTGTCTCCAAAAACAAAAAGCAGGAAGTCAAATCAGAATTTTAAGCCGAACCTGTAATCTCTCTTCCCTTCACAAACTGAAATATACTCAGAGTCGCAAAGTGATTTCATGCTCTTTATTCAGCTCATAGTGGTGAGGAGGAATGAATGAAAGTCCCCTCACAGTATCTGCTTTATATACACTATTTACACAATGGGCTGCACATGATTGGCTAATTCCGGAATTCTACTGTAAGCCAATCAGGTTGTGGATTCACTTCTATCTGGAGCAGGATTGGGTGTTCCTGCCAACCAATCATACTGCTGCATTGTTCTAGGACCAATCAGACTGCTGCATTCTGAATCCTATTGTTCTAGGACTAATCAGACTGCTGCAATTTGGATCCTATTGTTCTAGGACCAATCAGACTGCTTCAGTTTGGGTCCTATTCAACTCAGTACATAACACCCCTCCCCTCTAAGTTCCAGTCCTGCCCGGGAGGTCGCATTCATAGTCCTCAAGGTATGCCGGCGGCCTACGTGTGCGTTGCGGCCTGTGGTGTTCCCTGGTCCGGGCTCCAGGTTCTGGCTCGTGTTCCAAGGATGCTGGCTGTGATGGGCCTGTTTGGTCTGGCGCAACCGGCTCGCTCAGTCGTGGTTCTGGTTCCGGTGTCCTTTCGGCCTCACGGGTCCTCTCTGTATTTACTGATTCTGCCTCTCCTGCTGGCCCCTCCTGCTCTATGGGCCTCACTGCCCCGCTGTTCCCTTGGGACTCCTCTGACCTGTCCTCCTCCTGGGTTTCTCCCGGGAATCGTCGCCGTATCTGGTCACAGTGGCGGCGCCAGCATTGCCCCCCATCCGTTAGCACCTCGTACGACACTGGGCCAGTGACCCTGGTGACTGTGGCGGGTACCCATGCTGGGCCTGCCCCAAAATTCTTTGCGTACACTGGGTCCTGGGCCTTGAATGTCCGGGGGTTCCTGCCTTCCCCCACCACTACCTCATCCTGAGCTCTATCGGGGTGAAGGCGGTCCAATCTGATTGCAAGGCGCCGACCCATTAGTAGTTCAGCGGGGCTCCGGCCAGTTGTTGAGCTGGGGGTGCTGTGCTGTGCTAGAAGAAATGTGGCAAGGCGGTACTCCCAGTCCCCTTGCGTCATGCGGCGAAGGGTGTCCTTGGTGGTCCGCACCATGCGTTCTGCTTGGCCATTGGTGGCAGGGTGGAACGGTGCCGAACGGATGTGGCGGATGGCGTTCTGTGCTGTGAAGGTTTGGAATTCTCCTGACGTAAATGCAGTCCCGTTGTCTGAGACGAGAGTGTCAGGGAGCCCGTGGGTTGCAAACAGCCTGCGTAGTACCCGGATGGCTGCGGACGTGGAAGTGGACGGTACCAGTGCGACTTCCAGCCATTTGGTGTAGGAGTCCACCACTATGAAGAATGTTTTCCCCTGAAAGGGGCCAGCGAAATCCACATGCAGGCGTGACCATGGTGCTCGGGCGGACTCCCAGGACTGGACTGGGGCCCTTGGGGGATCTGGGCGGGATTCTTGGCAGGCCTGGCAGTGTTTGACCCAGGCCTCTATCTCTCCATCGATCCCCGGCCACCACACATAACTCCTGGCAAGGGCCTTCATTCTTACTACCCCTGGATGTGTCTCGTGTAGGGCTGTGAGGACCCTTTTGCGGAGGGGCTGGGGAACAACGACTCTGCTTCCCCATAACAGGCACCCCTTGTGGGCCGACAGTTCATGTTTGCGGGTTGTGTAGCCGGCGAATTCTGGCCCGGGGCTGCTGCTGGGCCATCCCCTCCACACCCAGTCCAGGACCCGGGAGATGACCCTATCTTTCTTGGAATGGTGTGCAACTTCTTGTGCCTGCATGGGGCGGTCGGGAAGCAGCTCCAGGCTCATGACCTCTTGTGCAGGTGCTGGGTCAGGGCCTGTTTCCGGCAGTGGTAGCCTGCTGAGGGCGTCTGCATGGCCCATCGCCTTCCCAGGTCGGTGAATCAGTGCATACTGGTAGCTGGCAAGGAAAATTGACCACCTGAGGACGCGAGGAGACAGCACTTGGGGGGTCTGCTTTTCGGGGGCAAACAAGCCAAGCAACGGCTTGTGGTCAGTCACCACGGTGAAGGGCCGCCCGTACAAGAAATCATGGAATTTTTTTACTCCCTTCACGATTGCCAGACCCTCCTTGTCAATTTGCGAGTAGTTCCGCTCGGTTGCGTTGAGTGTCTGGGAAAAGTACGCCACCGGTACCTCTCTTCCATCCGGGAGTTGGTGCCCCAGGACAGCGCCAATGCCATATGGTGAGGCGTCGCATGCTAGCACCACCGGCAGCCTTTCGTCGAAGTGTGCCAAGACAGAGTTTGAGACAAGCAAGTCCTTGACTGCCTGGAATGCGGCCTCCTGGCGCTGGCCCCACACCCAAGGGGCCCGCTTGTCCAGGAGTCTGTGTAGGGGCTCCGCTACCGCCGCCTTGTGGGGAAGGAAGGAATGGTAAAAGTTCAATAGTCCCAAGAAGGCCTGAAGTTCAGTCTTGCTCTTGGGCGCTGGGGCATCACAAATGGCCCGTACCTTGTCCCCAGTCGGGTGGACCCCTTCTGCGTCCACCATAAATCCCAGAAAGTCCACCTGAGGCACTCCTAGTAGACATTTTTCCCGCTTCACCTTGAGACCCGCCGTCTGGAAACGGTGCAGAACGGTGCGGAGGCGGTCCTCAAACTCCTCTGGTGTGGGCCCGGCAATCAACACATCATCGAAGAAGGGGGTGACACCAGGAATCCCTTTGAGGAGAGAGTCCATTAGATTCTGGAATATGCCTGGTGCCACGCTGACCCCGAATTGCAGCCGCTTTACCCTGAACGCTCCTCTGTGCGTCACAATCGTCTGTGCCTCTGCTGTGGCCTCATCTACTGGCAGCTGTTGATATGCTTGGGCCAAGTCCAGCTTGCCAAAAATTTTCGACCCAGCCAGGGTGGCAAGGACATGGCTGACCACTGGCACTGGGTATGCGTGGGCCGTGAGGGCCTTGTTTATGGTACATTTGTAGTCTGCGCAGATGCGGACCGAACCATTAGGCTTGACGGGTGTGACGATTGGAGTTTCCCAGGGGGCATTAGGCACCGGCTCCAGCACTCCTTGCTCCATGAGTCGGTCCAATTCCTCGTCTATACGGGGTTTCAAGGCGAACGGGACCCGGCGGGCCTTGAGCCTGACCGGTCGTACTGCGGGGTCAAGCTGTAGCGCAATGGGGGGCCCCGTATACTGTCCCAATTTCCCATCGAAAACCCCTGGAAATTCCTTGCATATGGCGTCCACGTCCACTTGTAAGCTAGTGTGGTTCACCCCGGTGACAGCTAGCCCCAGTGGTCCAAACCATGCCAATCCCAGTAAGCTAATGTAGGGGCCCTTGACCACAAGCAAGTCCAGTTGCCGCGTCCGCCCTCGGTATTGCACCCTGAAGGTCCCCACCCCCATTGTGGGGACCTTACGTTTCTGGAAGTCCCGTAGGGTGAATGGGGCCGGCCTGAGTTTGGGACCCCCAGTAGGACACAGTTTCCTTAAGGTCTTTGCCGAGATTATGGATAGAGTTGAACCCGTGTCAAGCTCCATGCGGCATGGGGCCCCCTCTATCTGTACCTCTACATAAATTTTCTCTACATTGGGGTGGGGCAACTGGTATACCTGGCAGTCCGTGAGCTCCGTCGAGTTGCCTTGGTGCATTGGGCCCCGGGACCTGGGGCTCTTGGGTTGGTCATCTGATGCCTGGTGTCGGGTGGGCCGAGCCCGACACACCCGGGCGATGTGTCCCGATTTTCTGCACTGCCTGCACTCTGCGTTGCGGAAACGGCAGGTCCTCCTCTCGTGACTCTCCCCGCAGCTTGCGCAGTTTCCTCCTTCTCGTCGAGACAGCTGTGGTCTGTGCGCTGCTTGAGTGCGCTGCTGTACTCGGTGCACCTCCTCCCTGTCAGATCCTGAGTCGTCGGTGAGGTCTTCATGGTGGACCCTCGGCTGGGGTGGCAGGCTCGGCCGTGCCTCTTGCGTCGACCTCTCGGCAGCTTCCGTTGCCAGGGCCTCCTCCAGAGCGACCTGGAACGTTAGGTCCTTCTTAGCGTAGAGGCGTCGTTGCAGCTTCTCATCCTTCAGGCCACCGACGAGGCGGTCACGAAGCATGTTCTCCAGCTCTGAGAAGTTGCAGAACCGGGCGGCTTGGCGGAGAGAGGTCACAAACCCAGTTATGGTTTCCCCAGGGGCTTGTCGCTTTGCGTAGAAGGCATTTCGACGAGCCACCACTGAGGGCTGCGGCGAAAAGTGCCCCTTCAGCTGTTCCATTATTGTTTTGTATGGAACAGTAGCGACGTCTTCAGGCGCAAGGAGAGCCCGGGCGATTTCAAACGTCTCCTCTCCGCAGACGCTGAAGAATATCGCCCTCTTCTTGGCGTCTTCTTCGTCGGTGACCCCTTTGGCTTCTAGGAGGAAGGTGAAACGGGAGGCATACGCTTCCCAGTCTCCAGATGCTGGGTTGAATGGCGAGAAGCTGCTGTTGGCTGCCATTCTGAGTTCCTTATGTCCCGGAGCTGAAGCCTGGATCCACGGTGCGAGGCAGCGTTGCGGCAGGTGGCGGTGCTGCGGTGCTGTGTGTGGCAGTCAGCTCAACGGGATCCCACCTTCGTCGCCAGTGAAATATACTCAGAGTCGCAAAGTGATTTCATGCTCTTTATTCAGCTCATAGTGGTGAGGAGGAATGAATGAAAGTCCCCTCACAGTATCTGCTTTATATACACTATTTACACAATGGGCTGCACATGATTGGCTAATTCCGGAATTCTACTGTAAGCCAATCAGGTTGTGGATTCACTTCTATCTGGAGCAGGATTGGGTGTTCCTGCCAACCAATCATACTGCTGCATTGTTCTAGGACCAATCAGACTGCTGCATTCTGAATCCTATTGTTCTAGGACTAATCAGACTGCTGCAATTTGGATCCTATTGTTCTAGGACCAATCAGACTGCTTCAGTTTGGGTCCTATTCAACTCAGTACATAACACAAACATTGTTCCCTCCGGAGCAGGGAGAGGATAGAACGAGGGACGCTCTGCTTTCCCCTCTACTTGCCTGGAGGGGAGGGGCTTTCCCTGCTCTTTGTTCCGTTTGAGCAAACACAGTAACGAAACAGAGCAGGGTGGGCAGTAAGACCCTGAGGCAGAATGCAGGAAAGCTGCCACTTCCTCTCTCACGGAGCTCCCTTCTCCCTGAAGCGCAGTTTGATTTTTGCCTCATTTTTCGGCTCCAGGGACCACACATTCGCTGCATAACACGCACAGACATTTCCCCTTCCTTTTTAGGAGAAAAAATCTGCGTGTTATAGAGCGAAAAATACGGTAATTCATCATGGCTTAACCTTCTGTTTTATTTCTAGACCAAATGTTTTATTTGTGGAATTGGTAATGAATATTTTGACACAACCCCCCATGGATTTGAAATGCATACTTTACAAGAGCACAACTTGGCCAACTACCTGTGAGTATATGCACATTCTTTCTTTGTTAAATACAAACCTCTAATGAACTTTTAGCACTAGCCTTACTATGCAACCCACTGCATGTCTACTCTGAAGCCTTTTTGAATTCAATGGTGCTTCTTCCCACTGAAGCGCGTACAAGATTCTAAGTGTGTGCATATATGATTGCAACCTTAATCTCTGAAACTCATTCAGTCTCCTCAGCACTGTGGTTACTGATCCAAGACTCGGGAAATTAGTCATGTGCAGGTGAAAACTATGTGAACAGCTAGAGCTTTTTGTTTACCTTTTCTCCATGGTAAATCTCGCTGCTAAAGCCCCTTTAGAGAGAGGGATCTGTCAAAGCCTTGCTTTGTAAAGTACCGTGGACATAATTCTGCACCATCATAATCATTAGTAAGAAGTTGAATATGAAGTAATGAATAGCTAAGGCTTATCCTATCTGTATTTGATCTTATTTTAAAAAAATATAAGCTGCTTTGAATGATTAGTCATAAACAGAAACAAAATATTGCAGAAAGTAGCAAGATCAACTTCTTTAGGAGTAGAAGCTTCTTCAATGTGAGTACATCAAAGGATGTTTTGATTGTGTTTCTAATTCAAGGCCTGTTCCTCCCTTGGATTTATTGGCATATGTATATAGTTACATAAAATTAGATATGGTATTTTCAGTAATTCAAAAGACAGAATACCTGCGAAAGGAAAAGTAGCACTCTAAAGAGCCAGTTTTCAGAAAGGAGAACACATGGTGAGGCAACAGCCAGAATCTCCATGTATAAGTTCATACTAATCTGTATCCATGTTCTGGTTATTTAGACTGTGAAAGAGAGATACAGTCCCTGAGGGCGAAACAAATTTGTTTTTTGTGGGTTTTTTAAAAAAGAGAAACATCCAACAAATGTTTCATTTTCTACCCACAATTTCCCCCCTCCTTTTGTGTCTGTTTCTGGGTACATTTGTCAACATTTTTTGGATTGTGAACTGGCAGGCACACATTTATATTTACCTATATACAATATAGGTAAATATATTGTATATATATATATAGGTAATTTATGCACTTTTACAAAGAGCAGAAAAAATATATTAAATAATGTTGCTACTGCTTTCCCCCTAAATAGAAATCAGTGTTGTTGTTGTTGTTTATGAGAAACAGAAGCATTACACTACAGTTTAAAACACAATATGTAGTTTGATATTCTCGTTCCAGGTTCTTCCTGATGTATCTCATTAATAAGGATGAAACCGAGCACACTGGACAGGTAAGCATTATATTCATAGGAGCCAACTTTTAGCGAAGCCCCCCATAAAATATTTGAGGGGGCTGGGCCATTCAAATGGTGTGGGTGTGCACCATCATGTGATTATGCTGGGCGGGGCTTACTCCCCTCCCAATATTTTATTCAAGTTGGCACCCTGATTACACCATTCATTACTACCCCTAACAGTGAACTTGAGTTATGTCTATTACTAAAGCAGAAAATCAGGCTGTCCTGATATTTATGCGGTTGGAGGACTTAGATACGCAGAAAAATATCTGCTTGTAAATTTAAAAAAGATGGACCAGTCACTGAACAATCCTGGGAGGGAGATTAGAATTGGGGTCCTGTAGTAGGGACATAGAAACTATTTCCCTGGGGCTTCCCCCGAAATACTGATTTTGACTTTCATTGTCCTGAAATTTTGGTAGGAGACAGCTGGGAAAGAAGGTTTGGTTGGCTGTGGGGGGGGGGGTGTCCAAACCTCAAGTTTCAAATATTGAAGGGTTTGGACTTGCTTAAAAGCAAATTTGTGGGATTCTCATTTTCAGCTAACTCAATGATTTACTCCATAATTAATATCTTTGAAATCTTGCCCAAATAATTTTACATGTTTAAATATGCACACATGCTCTGTTAATACAAATCCTATGAGCAAAACCCCTTGATATTGATTTAGCCCTTACCTCAGAAAAGCTTTTAAAGACTGCTCTGTCAAATGAGCATTTGACACACTTTTCAAACATTGCAACCCATACATGAAAGTTACAGGACTTATGCAGCATTCAAGTGAATGTGTGTGCTACAAAATAAATGACACTCAACTGGACTAAGCTGACATACACCAATAAATTAAACAGGATTTAACAGATACTATAATATAACTAACAAAGATGCGAATTAAACTGATGTTGACTTATATATGTGCTTTCAGTGAGACAGACATTCTCTGCTGTGAATCTTTTGAAAAAAGATCTTTCTCATACTTTCAGGAGTCCTATGTATGGAAAATGTACCAAGAAAGATGCTGGGATTTTTTCCCAGCTGGAGACTGCTTCCGTAAACAGTATGAAGATCAACTTGGATAAAATATCAACCAAGAAACAACTTGCACTCAAACTTACAAGATTTAGACAAAAATCAAAGTCTTACCATTTCATGGTGTAATATAAGTATTATGTATGTTTAATCTTTCGATACAACAAAACTAATTTAATTTTACAAAGATCCAGCTGGGCTTTTTGCACCTGGCAGAACCAGGCCTTATATTGTCTGGATTTCAGCTTTCTTACTGGAGAAGTACAAAGAAATATAATTAAACTTTCAAAATACAGTATTCTAGTTCACAAGTTATTATTTGTTATTAACCCAACTCCTTAGGTAATAAAAATAGTTTAGTTGAAAGGGCTACAGCATTGTTTGTTACATGCACAACATCTGCAACCTAAGAACTTGAATGTCAGATGACAAGGCCTCAATTACTGGCTCATATTAGGATCCTAACGATATTTCAAGCAGCTTTATTTCCGACTCCCCCATGCCACTTCCTTGTGAGAAGATCCAGAAAGAAAGTTTCGAATCCTTCAGTGCTTAAAACTTTCAAATATTTTACTGTCTATAAAGTGCCTTAAATATTTGCAAACATAGCTATGCAAAAGTTTTTTTTATGTGGCATTTTAGATTGACATTTTTGTTAACTGGTTGTGTTGCTTCCCTGTCTTACTGTATGAAAAACTTGAAGGTGAGTCATATATTTGTTCCAATATCAGCGTATTAGATGCAGATGGTAAAAAATATACTGTCTCACGATCTTACACAATTAAATTTTAGGTCAAATAAAAATGCTTTATGGTCAACTAAGTAGTTAAGTTGCTATGTTTTTGCACATTTACTTTGAATAAAACGTGCCCACTGCAATAAAGAATTTACAAAACCAATCTTAATTTTTGTCACTTTTTTATGAACAAACTAAAGTCACACCACAACTGCAACATACAGTTTGCATCCACCAGCACTGTTTATTTTGCGGCTTTAAGCGAGAAGCTCTTCTCCAACAGAAGCTGAAATTGTCCTGCTATTATCTGAATTATTTTAAACCATCTGTGCAACATTTTTAATTTACAAACATTTCAAGAGAATGTCATTATATTTCTTCAGGCAGTGTAATACAGAGAATTCTCTGCAAGGTGTCCAGCATATTTGACACTAAGAAACAACAAAAGTTGGACATGTAGCATAATTAAAAATCAAGGTGAAGTTGCTACTTAATTAAATACTTGTAAGCAATTATTCTATACCAGCTACTGTCATGTCAATTTTTCAGTTTACTTGCGTGCCAACCAAAATGTAGCCTTAGGAGATCATGCTGTCTAACCAGTCTTCAAGGTCCTCCTCGGAAATATTTTTGGACGTTGCTTCCTGCTGTTGAGGTGCTGAGCAAATTTGTTCAGTTCCATCCAGTTCTAAAAGGTCTGAAGAAATAAAAACAGAACAAAATTTAACTAATTTGTCTGGGGATGGCTAGGCAGGCAAATGCTGACAAGCTCCAATAGCAGCAAACCTGAGAGCCAGTTAGGAAGCTGACTCCATCATTCAGATTCTAAAGGAAGACAGGCTGGGTGATTTAAAAGCCCCCTGCAAGTCAGGATTTCCAGAAGACAGGAGAAGAAGAAAGGGAATAGCTGAAAAAGGGGGCTCCATCTAACAATATGCTTTACCTCCCAAATTCCTGAGATAATGGGAAATAATAGGAGGCACTAGTCTTGTAAAACATGTATTTTCCAGGCTCTGTATGCACTGGGAAGAAAATTTACCACAGAAGTACTGCTTGAGTTTTAAGGTGACTATGTTTCCTTACTGCCTTCACAATTATAAAATATTCCTTCTTTATCTCCTCCTCCAAAAGAATAAAATTGAGGGACTGACCTATGGGTACAGGACTGATACCTAGATGAAAATGACACAGAAAATAGATTGGGACGTGAATTAAGGTTTTTAAAATAACAGAACTATTTAAAATACAAACACAGTTAAATCAGCTTTCCCCTTGATGTGTGGAGCGTTTCCTAACCAAAGAGCAAACCTTTATTAATTTACAACTAAAGTGTTAGTTTATTTACACTGTTGTTTCATTCTTACAAACAGGATTTGCATCGATTTGTAATGTTGGTTATGTTTTGCACAGTTTGTCTTTAAATGTTCCTGTAAAGTTTCATTTTTTATGGGAAACAGCCATGACCCTTTGAGAGGTTAAATATGAAAAAATAACATGCATTTTGCCTCTTCTGTCTAAGTGCTGCTTCTTTCTGCTTCACTCTGCCATGGTCACCATCACAAAAGCAAGATATCAAGCAAAAAAGAAAAGAAAAAGCCCACTCTTGATGGGTTGAACCATGGCTTGTCTGGTAGTTACTGGGCAAATTAGAGGAGTGAAACTGAATGCCTATGTTTGGAAGGGAGAACACAAATAGTCATATCTGAGAAACAATCTAATTGTTTTTACACAGAAAAGCCTTCCTTAACTCACTGTATCAATTCAGTTTACAAATAAATCCTAATACAAGCATATCAGCACTGCAGTTAATCCCTAAAGAGAAAAACAGTATTTACATTTAATAAAAATATCCAATTTAAATGTTTAAAATCCAAATTTTATTTTAAAACATTCATTTTGTTTATGCCCCATAATATAGCTCTCAGCTCAGAAAAAAAAGACAGACATGTAGAAAGATTACCTTGCTTACCTCTAGGAGTGTGCTGCCCCTTCACACAGGCCCACAGTCATCTTCTGCCACAGTGCTTACTATTGCTTTCTAACCTGTTTATTATATTTATACCCCACTTTTCAGTTACTATCAAAACCCAAAGCAGCTTACAATTAAAATGCACACAAAAGCTAAAGTTGTTAAATGTGAAGCCACAGAATCTTTAGGTTCAAGTACTTCCCTCCTGGAGGGTGAAAAAGGAGGACTTTGGCCATGCCCCATGTCACCTTTGTGTTTGTGGAAACTCGACTACAATTGCCTTTCAACTGCTACCTGAGAGCTGCTAGGGCAGACCACTCTTCCAACTCATCTCTGATCTCTGAAGTCTCTGAATGAGTGCTAAGCTGGACTGCCCAATGTCACTAATGCATCTATCACCCAGAAGACAGACAGTCCAATTTCCAGTGGTGTCATATGCCTGCCTATTTCTATGGAGGGTTGTCAGATATGGAGGCTGCCAAACGATATAAAACCACTCACACATCTCAAATGGTGGCAAGGGATGAAGATCTCTTCCTGCCCGGCAGTTCCTGCACCCTCAGTAGGCCTTGTCATATAGCTGAATGAGCTCATAGCTGACTGTAAACTAGAGAACAACTGCAATTTAGAGAAACAAAATAAACAATTGGGGAAAATGCTTACCATTTACTTCATGAGGCATTTTCAAATCATCCCCAGATAATCTATCATGGGATATTGTTTCCAGTTCAAAGTTTTCAGGATGAATAGGGGCATCCAACTTCAGGAGTTGATCAAGGTCGTCATCCAAGTGATCCTCTTGGTGTGTAACTGATGAGCTTTTCTGGAGGGCTTCTGAAGACGAGCCAAATCCATCTTTATTTGGCAGCGGCAGGTGGCCAACAGAGTCTGCAGAAGGATATGAGTTTGATGCAACTCTATTTTGCCCCATGGTCTGCTGTAATGGAGCACTTTTCTTGGGGACTTCACTGCTTTTCAATTTAATTTGGGGGAGTATGGCAGGTGTTGCATCCTAGGACCAGAAGGGAAAAGAAGTTGTGCAATGGCTAATGTTCTTTAAAAAAACACCCTAATCCCTCCACTGTATGCCAATTTTATTTCTGAACACAATTCAATGTGCTGGTAGAACCTTATACAACTAAAGGCCACCCTTTCCCATGCAACCTGCCTGGGCCCTGCAGCTGGACCCTCCACCAAAAGATGTTCAGAGGGTAGCAAGAGGGGACCACACTTTTATAGTGGCAGCTCCCAGATTATGGAATTCTCTCTCTCCAGGGAAGCTTGCCTGTCATTGACTCTGACATCTTTCTGATACCAAGCAAAAATGTTTTAATTTTCATGGGTATTTGGACAGTACTTATGGTCTGGCTTTTACTAGCTATTTCTAGTGTTCATTCTACTGTTGGCTGAGGGTTGATATTCTTGTTTTTGATTATTTCAGATGGATATGTTCAGTACGTTTGTATTGTTTTATGAGTATTTTATTATATAATTTTGCATTTTACTTTTATTGTAAACCATATTGAGACTCCTTTTAGTTGTGTGAAGTGATAAATAACTTTCATAAACTTCAACTAATAAACTTATTATTTAAATAAACGCCCATTGTCTATGA
This sequence comes from Podarcis liolepis, assembly GCF_965112155.1. Taxonomy (NCBI): domain Eukaryota; kingdom Metazoa; phylum Chordata; class Lepidosauria; order Squamata; family Lacertidae; genus Podarcis; species Podarcis liolepis. Next base: position 41,291,589 of record NC_139554.1, read on the forward strand.
GATTTGTATGCTACCCCATGAAGTACTCTGGGCAACTAAGAATATATAAGTATAAAACAATTAAAATATAAAATAAAGCATACCTTCAAAAGCAACATAAATATGACAAGAAAACTAAACGCATCACAATCCAAAATATAAAACGGAGACAACCAGACTAAGCATTAGGTGAACATATTTGTGTTCTTGACATCAAAAAGACCACAAGGGTTTTGCTAGGTGAATGCTTTTTAGCAAGTACCACTACTGAAAAGGCCTTCAACCTGGTGGTTAGCCACTTTACTTCATCTCACAGGGGCATTCAAAACAGGGCCTCCAAGAAGAACTTAAGTCTGGGTGGGAGGTGGTGGGTCTTTCAGGGAACCTGCTCCCAAGCCATTTAGGCCTTGAAAGGTTAGGATTGTAAACTGAGCCTGGAAACTGACTGAAAGTTGGCAGAGAGAGGCGTAATGTGGTCAAACCATCTAGTCCCAGCTAATAATTTTGTAAATCCTGTTCTGGATCAACTGCAGTTTCTGGGCCTTTATGAAAGGCACCTTCAGTATTCTAGCAGTTACCAAAGCATGGGTAATCGTGGTTAAGCTGCCACCATCCAGGTAAGGTCCGTAAGGTCACCCGCAAGCATATCAGTTGAAGTTGACAACAACAACAATGTATTAAATTTATATACTACCCTTCATCGGAACAGCACAGGGTGCTTTACAACATACAAGGTGTTTTTAAGAAGGTTCCTCTCATTTGGCCTAATGATATTATTTTTATTTTATTTTTTGAATTGTATATTTCTCATTTTATGTCTACGAGGCTTTTTAGGCAATGCTGTTATATACCTGCCTTTTCTTCTTATAATGTAAGATTTAAAAAACAGAGCATACTTTAAGTCTGGCAAGGAGAATCAGTGGAATCGACAGGCTGTGAAGCCTTTTTTTCAGTGAAGGGCTCAAAGTGCAAAACAAGTTTTGTCTTATGCTTAATAATGACAATGAAATGAGAAGCATTCACCCAGCTAAACAATAGACAACATTACTTAATTATTGCCAAGATATTATAATAAATAAATAAATAAATAAATAAATAAATAAATAAATAAATAAATAAATAAATAAATTTATACCCCGCCATCCCCAGCCAAGACCGGGCTCAGGGCGGCTAACAACCAATAATAAAAACAAGTTGATTAAAATACAATTTAAAAGATTAAGATACAACATCAAAACAATTAGGGAGCAATCTCTTCATAGGAGAAAAAGAAAGGAAAAAGAAAGAGGGGGAGGGAATCATCTAATGAGTCGCCAGGAGGAGCAGGGTCCCTGAAGGCCAGACGGAATCTATCAGGATCCATCAGTCTTCGCGGGCGAGCCCAAATAGGCTCACCACCCAAGCAGGGGAGGAGCGGGAAGTCAATCTTGGCTTTCAGAGCGTAGTGATCAGACCATGGCACTTCCACAGGTGGGAGCATGATCACATCTATGCCAGCACCAAAGATCAAATCCAGCGTGTGGCCTGCTTGATGAGTTGGGCCCATAACAAACTGGGAGAGCCTGTGAGGAGGGGGCGGCATCGGCATGGATGTTGAAGTCTCCCAAATCCAATAAGTTTGGGAACTCCAAGGCCCAGCCTGCTGCCACCTCCAAGTTCTCCTTGGTGCCCCACACGAGACCAACACATTCAATGCCGGAGATCACCAGTGGTGGCAGAGCCCTGAAATAGCAATCCTCCCGGATTAACAACGCTACTCCTCCCCACCCGACCCACAGTCCACGATTGATGGAGGACAGAGAAACCTGGAGGTGTTATCTCATGTAGGGAGATTACTTCACCTTCCTGTACCCAGGTCTCTGTCACGCAAGCCAGGTCAATCCCCTGTGAGACAAAAAGTCATGCATGGGGGCGGTTTTATTGCCTATGGACCTGGCATTGCACAACACCAATGACGGAGGTGGGTAATCCCTGCTCGCCCTACCCTTGTCCCTTGGGACGGGGTATAGATTGGAAGGGGTTCGAGCATCACTGCATCTCAAAACCCTTCGCTGATAGTGATATTTAGCCCCACCGCCATTCTTCCCTAGTCCTTAATAGTGGGAATCCCAGACCCCATACAAGCCTCCCCAAAGAGAGGTAAAATCTCCACACTTAACAAGTCATCTCTGGGGCAGGACTCTTGGGTCAGAATGGATTGGGAAAGAGGTGAAAGTTCGATAGGGTAATTATCCCTAGAAGATAAAACCCAACCAACCACACCCTGAGCAAAGAAGATGTTCAGTTCCTCTGCCAATGAGGCATCAGTCTTAGCTATGTTCCTTGTATTGCCCTTGTAGTTGGTTAGATGCTGCAGTCGTTGCCACACTTGTTTCATGATGTTATCGGCCAAATAATTTTCCACCTTAAGCTTATACTGTTGTTTTGCTGCCTTAATGCCTTTTTTGAGATTTATTCTCACCTCTCTGTATATGTCTATATTCCCTGTCTTAAAGGCAGAATCCCGGATTTTCAGGAGTGTTCTTACTTCAGCAGTCATCCATGGTTTACAGTTCCCATAGAGTCTAATGCATCTCTGCAATGTTACATTATCGATGCACACTTTAATATAGGAGAGTATAGCATCTGTGTATCTATGCAGATCTTGATATTCAAACACGCTCCAATCAGTGCTCTCAAAACAATCCTGGAGCTGACTAAGAGCACCCTCTAGCCAAATTCTGTTTTTATAACTGACTGAATTCTTCTCCTGAGAGGGATGTACTTCGGACATAGAAAAACTGAAGAATCGTCAGATGAGCCTAAGTGGGGGAAGGGGATTGCCCTGTAAGCCTGTTTCAAACTGGAATACGCGAGATCTAGAATATTCTGTCCTCTAGTGGGAAATTTCACAAACTGATCAAACTTAGGAAAAACCATCTTTAGGCAGGCTTGATTGAAGTCCCCTGCCACAACAAGGGCGCCCTCTGGGTGGATTTGCTACTGCTTGGAGATGACATCATATAGCTTAGAAAGTGCCGCACTGATATTAGCATCGGATGGGATATAAACAGATATCATAATTATGACAATTACTTCTCTAGGCAAATAAAATGGCCGACATGTAACTGCCATCAATTCTAGATCTGGGGAGCAATATGTGTAAGCTACTTTGCTGTCAACGCACCAACCATTGTGTATGTAAATACAGACTCCTCCGCCCCTAGCTTTACCAGAATCACTGTTTCTATCAGAGCGATAAATTATTCGATTTATCAGCTCAACTGCCGCATCCGGTACTGCTGAACGTAGCCAAGTTTCTGTAATAATTACCACACAGCTCTCACAAAGAAGCTTGTTTGCTGCCATCAGCACCTTAATTCGTCAGTTTTGTGGACGAGAGATCTGGTGTTGGTCAGGAAGACGCTTGGCAGTGCTGGTCTGGTGGGTCTTTTTCGAAGCCGGGTTAACAGGCCAGCTCTGCAACCACGTTTTTGCTTTCGCTCTTTTCTCTTTCGCTTCTTTCTGCACCTCCCCCTCCCGTCGACAATCCATAGAGATCCTGGAGGTCTTACTATGCAGTTTGGTATACAGTGGGACCTTTGAAACTCTCTAGTTATCTCTATTTTTCTTGTGAGCCCGATGTTTACCAGTTTTGTGCGTGAGTAGGTGAGGTACTGGGAGCTCGGAGCCGCAGGGTATGAACGCCCCGACATCTTGGAACTCAGATAACCAGCTTAGGGTAACCCAGGGTGGCATATTCAGTTGTATAGCAAAAAGTAGAAGGAAGAAGATGTAAAGCTTTGCCACTTGCAGTTCATTGATCTGCTGCAAGGGAATCTGTTACTTCATTACTGGACAAAACGTCCCATAATGGTGTATTAATACATCAGCCGTAGCACCACTGTAGGACAAGAATGACACCCCCAGTTTTGCCATTTTTATTTTAAGAATGCATTTTCTTTGCAAAATAGTTGCAAGTTTCTCTGCTACGTTCACTGAATGACTTTGAGTTAGATCAAGAAGTGAGCAATGTCAGCGTCTGAGTCACTTTAAGCAGTCCCAAAGGAGAGCAAAACTGTTTTTAGAAGTTATGCAGCTTTGCCTTTCTAGTGCAGATTGATTTTTCTAGCTTTTGATAAACTGTAATCTTAGCTAACAGCCATGCTTGACTCACAAGTCTCACTGGCTCTGTTCCCTCTACCTGAATATTTTTATTTTTGCCAGCAGAATATGCTTTGTTGTCTTGTTGCTACCTAGAGCTCTAAACCCTGGGCAAAAACTACTGCTTTAAATACATGCCTGATTGGCAGCTTCCATGCTGAACTAGGTATCTGCACAAGGAATTCTATACTTATCAGTAGAAATTACAATAAATAAATAAATAATCATACATTCCATTTTCTGTTTTCTGAAAAATGCTGTTTAGGAAAAAGGTGGTGAAAAATCTGGAACAACAAAATTAGAACAAGCAACTCTTTGGGGATGTTGGTCTTGACCGAGATGCACTTGGCATGTGGAAAACACTTTGCTTAGAAGGAGCAATGAAGCATAAGAAGTGCTGATGGCTTATTCCTCCATCTAATAGTCTTCCTTTTCAGATTCAAGGCAATATGTGCCTATTATAACACATGACAAATTACATTAAAAGTACATAAGGCTACTTAAGCTTAAAGCGCAGCTCAAGATATTTATGAGCAGCTTTTGCGTTACCTGTACCAGCTCCTTAGCCACATTCAGTTTGAGATGCAGAGGCAGCTCTTCAAGTGCCTGGACCAAAGACTGGCAGTCAACATACAACCCAGACAACTGAAAAAAACAGTAGAACATGAGATTAAATGGGCATTAATGATGGTCTCCCAAATACCTTACACACAAAAGCAGGTCCATCTGTCATCTTTTTCCACCACTGAAATGAACTGGGTAGCACAAGAACTACATATACCGATGGAAGCATTAACAATGAAACCATCTATATGGAAGAACCAGGGCTGGCCTTTATTAACCATTTTGAAGGATTAATTACTATTCTTAAAATGTTCTGAAACAGGAATTAAGGGGGATATTCAACTAAATAATTGGGCAAGCAGAATGGCACTTAATCTGTTCTGGGGTTCTCCCAAACCTCCAAAGATTTGGGGATGGCGTGGGGTGTGTAAGGTAGGGGTGGAGTGGTGCAAGTTGAATACTGTCCTAAGGGTTTCAATGCTGCAGCTCCACTGGTGCAACAGACCTCTGAGCATACAAAGGACCTTTCTCTGCTGTCTTCCCTGCTCCCATGGACATCTTCATAATCATCTCTGGAGCATACAGGAGAGGAGAGGAAACAGATGTCCTGTGGCATAAGCAGAACTCTGCTTGTGTAGCTTTGGTTACAACCTTAAACAATTAACTTAATTAAACAAATGAGTTTATGGGAATTAAACAAGCTGCCACAGAAGGCAAGGCAAATTGATGGATGAGAGCTTTTCTTTCATTTAGAAGAAATCCCTGAGCCATGTCAGCACCCATGATGATGTTTCTCTAATGAACCACCTTCTGTAAAGCTTTATACAGTTCTATGTCTGCAGGTGAAAAGTTTAAATGAAATGCTAACCAGGTCTACCCAGAAGCAGGTCCTACTGAATTCAAAGAAGCTTATTCATAGATATGTTAGGTCAGGACTTCAGGATTACTTGCTGCCATCAGCACTAATTAGATGTTTGCAGTAACCTTAAGCAGAAATATAGTGCAGAGATATTTAGCTTACTTCAAACATATTCTAAATTGAGAGATTAGCTTCTGAAAGGAATAAATTAGAATGCCTACTTCTCATTCAAACAACATGTCAAAAGTCTGTGACAAAAGGTGTTTGATTGATATGCAGATGTATATGATAAGCATAAAATATTAATCATTTGACTCAAACTGGGTTGAAGTTCATTCATGACTTGATTGATTAATTTTGAAAATATCTAAGACACAAAGACTTCAAAACAGACTTTATGAAAATGCAGTAAATGATGAAAGTATAGGGAATTCTCAGAAGAGGTGCTGCAGACAAATCCTTCAATATCCTAAGTGAAAATTCTTTTTCAAAATAAAGCTGGAATTAGATATTATGACAGATGTGAGACTGACTTTGAAAATGACAACCAAACATTATTTCCCTCCAGTAAAGTCTAGGGGTACAAAGCATGTGATGTCACTCTACTGCATCACTGGGTGCCATGGGGTGGGGGAGCAGGGACAACAATGTTGTGTCATACATTTTGTATCACTAAACATCGCCAGGGAGAAAAAGAAAACAAAACACGTTCACTCTCTTTTGAGGAGCAGTTCTACATCTACTGTACCGTAATTCCAGCCTAGGCTGTGGCTTAATACAACAGAAATAGTGTAGATAGCAGAGAGCAAGCCTGAACATTCACTGGACTAGTTTACTACCAGCTTGCAAGAGAACAAAGTCTGTGGGTGACAAGCTGAAGGAGGAAAGAATATGCTTACTTCCCCTGCCATCAGACTATAATCCACTCACTTCACATGCTACAATACACTCTGTTCCACTTGTCTCCAAGTAAAGCATTAAAAATCTCTTACTGTAGTAACCCCCTATCCCTGGTAATAGTACAACTTGTTGAAGGCAGTAGATGTCTCTTCCTCTTCCTACAGATTTGTAGGAACTGAATTTCTTTCATTATCAAGTATAGGCAGGGCATTTTCGAAAATGCTTATTCAACCCCATTTGTGCTCAACTTTCAAGTTCTGTTCTGTGTCTCGCCACCCAGCCTGAAACTTCCTCTCTTCATACACTCTTCCCCCCTTTTAATCTTAAATGTCATTCACAGACTGGGCAAATCTCACTTTCCTTTGGTGATCCATGTTAGCACACTGAGCTCTTTTTTGTATGCACTGCTAAGCCAAACCATAATTTAGCATGAAGGAGCAAACATGCAGGGGCCTAGAGAGACCGTGGCTGAGTTAAATCATATTTTGGCTTAGCACATTGTCTGAACCCAGGCAAATCACAAGCTGTAAACAACAGGACAAACCTCAGTTACACTTAAATCATAATGCTGCATAGTAGGATTATAGAGTTGAAAGAAAGGAATTTAAGAGATCATCTGGACTCCTTGCTCAATACAGGATGTAATTACAGCATTGTCAGCCATTGGCTGCCCCCACCCCCCACTTAAATACCTATAGCAAAGGACAGTTCGCCATTTTTTGAGGCTGTCAAATAGCTCTTACTGTTAGGAAGTTTCCCTTAATATTTTGCCCAAATCTGCTTCCTTGCAACATTTTCCCTCTGTTAGTTCTAGTCCTGCCCTCTACAGCAACAGAAAGCAAGTTTTATGTCTTATAATGATCAACTAGACCAGCTAGAGTATGCAAAGGGAGAAGCCCAATGGTATAATATCTCTGAAGACCTCATGGTGTCATCCTGCTTCCCATCCATCAAAATAATGGGGATTATCCGGCCCAGTCACTTGGGAAGAAAAGAGACACCAAAATAGTTGTTTGGGGTTCATCCCCCTGTGATTCCCTCAAATCCATTCTCTTAGGAGTGCTGCTGAATCTTTATACACCCAGAAGGCCAAAATCTCCTTTTATTACTTTATTATGAGAAAGCTGCAGCCCTTCATATGTTATCAAGGCCTAATGCCTAATAGTCAGGTCTTTGAAGATGGACTATTGCAATGTGCCCCACATAGGTGACAACCTTGTGACTACCCAGCTGACACAGATCACCACAAGAGACCGCCTTCTGAAATCATATTATGCATGTTCTCCAGTAAACTAGAGTTCCATGTGCATTTCAGAGAACTGTAAGTCCTAAATACCCTCTGCGTGTTTCCCATTCCATCATGGTTGAGATTATACAATGCCCTCTCTTCCCATCTTGTGCACAGTCAAACTGCAACAGATCGCAGAGAGGCACTAGCATTGGGGCTGCCTTACATGTTCACCAAGATATTTTCTAGAACAGGAAGATTTATCTAGGTTGACATGAGAAGATTAAGCATGTGTGGCTAATTCTACTCTGTTTTGCCTAATAGCTTTCTACAGGGTCTTTTATTCTCCAAGTTTTAATAAAATCTGGCATTTATATAGACCATTTCCAATGTTCAAGGCACTTTACATTTATTACCTCCCTAATCCTCAAAGTAAGCCAGCAATATAATCTCTGAATTGGAAAAGGTGGGTGGGGTGGCTGAGGCAATATTGGGAGAGAACAGAGTTTGTACGGAGGTGAGGTTTGAATTAGGCACTTCCTGACTTTGCTCACAAGCTTAACCACAATGCTACACCAGCTTTACTGGCTGTGCATAAATTTTTCTGCCCTGCAGAAATTGAAATAAAATGCACACTGCAATCTTTTCAAGAACAGGTTGTTCTCCATTACCTGTTTCGGACAAAGGTTTTCTGCAATCCACTCCTTTTCTTCAGCAAATCTGAACTGGGTAAAGGAATCCCCTAGAAATAAAGTGGCACATGTGTCAATAAATTTGCCAAATAAACAGCAAAACCGATTAAAGTTCCATGAATGAAAAATCAAGAATTCTCATATTTTAACAGTATATCAATATAGAAAGCTCAAGCAAGCCAACACCCTAGAACAATAAAAAGCCCCAAACAATCACACAAATATCCTTTGTTATTGCTAAAACAATGCAGGAGCTACATGGCAATTATAAATGTTGTGGGGAGAATACAAGGAGTGCCTGGGAATAAGGACTAGTCAGAGGTAATAAGATTCAGACTCACAACCTTCTGTTTTGCCTCAGGTTCCCTCCCAGCCCCATCCCTCCATATCCTGTGTGTGTCTGTGCACATCTATGTGCAAGACAACCCTATTGAACAGAAATGCGCTAAATACAACCTATTGTAACTGGCACTCAATTGCCACAATCACTTAAGACACATGCTCGTTTTTCCAAAGGCACCACGCAGAGTGAATGTTAAAACCATTTTCCATTAAGGCTACAATATTGTAATACAATATGATAGGTTTTGCATTTAAAAACAGCACTTCAGTTCAGTTTGTATGAAATAAGAGGTGACAGGACTGTTAAAACTAGAATCTGATTTTACTTCAACATTTTATTTCTTTCAGCATTTTACATACTGCATTACACCTTCATCTTCCAAAATGTGTTTAGCTGCCGAGTATGAGCAGACTCAGAAGGTCTATGAAAGTCAATGACCAACTTTTGTAAATAGAAACATTACCTGCAAGCCACTAAAATGCTCTTCAAGTGGCTGGTGGAAGAGTTAGGATCACAGTATGTTAAATTACAAAAATGCTATTGTAGTTCAGTCAAGCCTGTATCTGAATTGGCCAACCTATCACCATTTCTAAGCAGCATGCTGGAATAGCCCTGACTTCTTCAGTGTTTTGTCTCGCTGTCTTGTCTGGTGGAAAAACACACACACACACAGAGAAACATAGGTTGTGGTTGGTGCGGCCCTGGATTTTTGAGAAACCCCAAAACATTGTGGGTTTTTTAATGGATAGTGTAATTTGTGAGTTAGGGCCTTTCATGCCAATAACTGGGTGAAGTCATGTTTCTGTCTGCCATCTTAGTTCAAAATGGTACCTGGTGTCCAAACAGTGACAAACCCCATCACCGCCCCTCAGGAACCCTTGTGCTGGGTTTGGTGATAATACCTCAAGAGGCAACCAAACCTATGCAAAAATAACAGGTGCAGTCACACCAAAGTCACATTTCGATCCACCATATTGATTCAAAATGGCACCTGGCACCCAAGTGCTGACATAGACACCCCACACCCCACCTCAGAAGCCCTTGTGCTGAGTTTGGCAAGGATATCTCAAGAGGCGTCCGAACCTAGAGAGAACAAACTGACAGACTTTCCAAAATATATAGTGTATATATAAAAGTATTATATGGTATAATTGAGAACTTCTCTACTTACTAGAGAAATATATTTGCCTCCGAACTACTGACAGTTTGTTCCTTTAGCCAGTTAGGCACAATGAGACTGAAATGAACAGAGTAAATTATGCCAGACCCTATGATAAAGCCTTCTAAATAAAGAAATATTAGTGTCCTCAAACCACTTGATCCACAATGATACCAGTAAAGTCGGTGGGGAATTATTCTAAGCAGGCAGTAGAAAAAACCACAGACCAAGTTTCTCAAATAAAATAAAAAATAACTACAATTCACAGAAGCACATTTAATGCAAATTAGGTTAATGAGAATGTTAGTCCAACCAATTATCTTTTTAAAATTATCTTAGTCTGAAAAGAATGTCCTTTTACATCATGAATACTAATAAACCATCAGGCAATGCCTGAGAATGCTTCCAAATTTAAAAACTGACAGATCATAATTCCAAGCAAAAGTAACTGGAACTGAAAACAAAATGGTTTAAATGCACTTCAATTAAATGTTTGTAAACACAACGTTTTCCTTTGCTCTCTGAAGTAAAATGCAATAGCTGTTGAAAACGCAAGGCTAATATAACAGGGAAAGAGAAGCTACGTTTCCCAAAACCACAAGAGATGCATTTCACTCCAACTATCGAACTGAATATATATTTTCAAAAGTGGCTTGTCTGGCCATTTGTCTACTTGTCCTTTATAGTTTCGGGTGCTGCTTGAGATACCGTCACCAATCTTGGCACGAGGGCTCCCCAGGTGGGCAGCAGACTTGGTTGCCATTTGGACACAGGTGTCCTTTTGAATTGACATGGTAGACCAAAATATCACTTTGGCATGACTCTGTCCATTTTTGTACATAGTTTCAGCCACTTCGCAAGGTATTGGTGCCAAACTGCATAAGGGTTTCCGAGGTAGAGGTGGAAGACTTCTTCACTCTTTGCATGCCAGGTGCCATTTTGAAACAAGGTAACGGACCAAAACATCATTTTGGCATGTCTTCATAGACTTTTTGGAATAGATTCGGTCGCCTCTTGCAATATCGCCAAACTCAGAATTGTTGTTGTTGTTTAGTCATGTCCGACTCTTCGTGACCCCATGGACCAGAGCACGCCAGGCACTCCTGTCTCCCACTGCCTCCCGCAGTTTGGTCAAACTCATGCTGGAGTTCCCAAACTGGGGATCTTCATTTATGATTGAATACCAGGCACCATTGTGAATCAAGATGGAGGACCAAAATGTGACTTTAGTGTGATTTTCCCAATTATTTGGCATGTTGGGTCCAAGTTCACAAATTACACTCTCTATTAAAAAACAAACCAACAAACCCCAATAATTTTTTTATTCTAAAAATCCCAAGCATTGCTAGGCGCTCCCCACTACTAGTAACATTAATAATGTCTATCCCATCTCACTCTTGCTTCTAGGAACACAGGGGTTCCTAGCAACCTAGCAAGCATGGAGCAACCAGATTTCCCTGTTTTATCCCGACAACAACTCTGTGAAGCAGGTTTGCCTAAGTGTGTGAGTGGCTGGCCAAATGTAACTTGAGTTTCACGGCTGGATTTAAGTCCAGGTCTCTTTTTCCAAACTCTCTAACCAACTCAGTATTCAACAAGTTGCTTTGTATTGCTTATTTGTTAATGTTACCATGCCATTCCCCAGTGCAACATGTGTGCTAGAGCAATGTTATTTTCATTAATGATACAAAGCTATTAAGATATATATTCACAATACAGTTGGTTAGAGGTCAAATAATACAGCAGGATAGAATTTAAACAGTCACTTGCAGGAGCTGAAGCAATAGTGAAAATTGGACTGTTCAACAGCTGTTAAGAGGAAGAAAGGGAAGCTACTGCAGTAAGCGTTCAAGAGAGACCTCCCAAGTGTTGTTCAAGATGGGAATGCAGACTGAAATATATCTTGTCAAGAGAAAGTGGTACTTGCCCAGGAAACTTCATTCCACTCAATTCATAAAAAACATCAGATGTGGGAGTAACTAGTGGCACACAGTGGACAGCCTGGTGTTTATGAATTATGAAAAATAGTGGAGATTTTCCAGCTGTGTTTTGCCCCACGTGCTCTTTAGACTTTCCTTCAAGAGAGAAAGAGCTTTTTTAAAAGGCTAGCTGCAGCACATGGGAGGGTGAGAGGGTTGTTCAGATCTCAGCTGGGATTAATGTTTTAAGATCCCTTAACACGGCTGCTAGTCACACAATGAATCTAAAATAATTTGACCCTAGGAGTAAATGGGTTTCCTTTATAGGTTCGCCAAGTCTCTCAGCCAAAACAAAAATCAAATGAAAAAAAAACGAGACTCAGCTGTGCTCTAGTAAGTTGCGCAAGCATCAAGCAGGCAGTTGCCTCTACTTTTCCCTTGCTAGTTAACAGTATCACAAAAAAGACAATATTTACATATATAATCTTGATTAAATGACTCACGTTTTATACCTCTTAGATATGTAGTGAATGTGTTTATCATCCATACTATACAGAACAAAACAAACATCTTTGAAAATTCTCCCCCTCAAACCACCTGGCATGCAATATTCATAAGACATAGATGATCATCCAGATGGCAAGACAGTTTTTCAATATAACATTTGTTGTCCTTATTGTTTCTGGGAGGGAAATACGCAGGAATTTAAGTATGTAGACACAGATTTCCCAAGTGGGTAGATTTTAAATGTTAGCTACATTTTTACTTATCTGTCACAAAAATTACTAAGAGAGGTGATTTTGTCTCCCCCTGTACACAGTGAGATTAGGAGGTCTCAAATTGGTTTGCTCACTCTCACCACCATGATGACTGGGAGCTTGCTAGTTTTACTTATTCTATTGTTTCATTCTGGTATGATATAATTTAAAAGCTGATATGGAAATCATTTTGGACCGAAGAGTGAAATTTGAAATGTGTGTATGACAGATAAACATCCCATAGGATTTGGAAAAGTTATCCAGGTTAAAAGGTTGCAACACCCTTTTCGTTTTCACACTCAATTACATTTATAATGTTTCAAACATCTAATGCTGGGGGGAAATGCTTCTCTCTCTTTGAAGGCACTTTGGAGCTCCTCATAGATATATAAACGAGCCCTGAATACCTTTGTTTCATACTGTTTTTTCTTAATAATCTAATTGTTTTGTCTTTTAACTGTTGCTATTTTGAAACTCTTTATGCTTATCTGCTTGTTTTATTATTTATACTGTTTTTCTGCTGGCATGGTTTTACTGCTGCTATTATTTTTTTATAGATTTTTGTGTTTTATAGATTGTGGTTTTATGGCTTGTAACTATGTTATGAATGAATTTTATGTTTTTAATATGTTGTGAGCCCCTAAAAGAATGGCTTAGGAATATTGAAATAAATGTTAAATAAAATGCATGTCTATCCAGAAGTTAAGTCCCACTAAGTTCAATAGAGTTTGCCCCTAGATAAACAGACACATAATTGGAGCTTCAAATACTATCAGTTAATTTCTTATACACAGAATCACAGTGTACGGCAAGCAGGTCAACATTTTTCTGTGTTATAACATTTTTCTTTGCCAGTTCCTAGTAGTTCAGGCAGCCATTCTTGCCAGTGCCTCTTACTTCAAGGGTTTAAAATATACACACAACTTGCACATCAGAGTTCAATGTAACTCATATAATTTTCAGTAACTTTCCCCTAATTTTCACTGTGTATATTTGACAAGGAAGAGCATGCACATGAGATCTCAAATTGTAGGAGCAAGTAATTTAAACAATGAGCCCCTTGGATTCTTGAATCCAATTTAAACTAGTAGTTCTGAAGCAGATATGAACTCTAGAAGGAAACAGCGCAGTCAAACACCACTCAACTCAAAGAAAATGAGCAGCAGAAACATGACTTTAAAACACACAAGGGACCTAGTAAGACCAAGTTCATAACAAGCTGTGCTTTATTTGTGCTGCCTGGTAATGCCATAGTCCTAATTTTAAGGGAAATGATTTCTATGTTTACACTGATTCCCCCCCGCCCCCATCACTCTAAGTTTCAAGAAGCAAATGTGACTTCACATGGGAATTTATTATGTTAAAGGGTGACCTATGAGGCTAGTTGCTCTCCACCAATTTCAGTCACATCTCAACTCTTTTCTTATTGATGGCATCAGCAGCGCTTGCAGACCTATATATAAATTCTTTATGAATAATTAACAGAGGTGCAGCCTAAAATATCTGAGCAGTTTGATGTTGTGCATCTGATGTTTCACATTTCTGCTTCAATGCCCTGCATTTACAAGCCATGCCACTAAAGCAAACATATTGCGCTCCACCAGGCTGTAAATCTCAAGCTTAGAACACTATCAAATAGAGAAAACACAAGGAATAAGAATGTATTTTTAAAACCCTTATTCCTTTGATTAATGAAACAAGTGTGTTAAAAACAGAAAAATGAAAATCTTCTAAGCTTTGGACATTTGTCCAATCATCATATGAGTTTGGAACTTTATCTGCACAATATATTTTTTTTATGCCTGGAGAATACACATGAGAAATTTATCATTGCCTCCAGTGTTTTTTTGAGCCAATTTCCTTGGCAACTGAGAAGTAACCCTAGATCCCATGTCCTTGCATGGTTCTTAGTTAAGAATGAACCTTTACATTTGCCCAAAAAGGCACAGAAAATCCTTCGCTTTAGACCATGTTTTCCCAAGTTCAAGGGTTACAAAATCCTATGGTGTCTCTGATTTTCAGATACATTTTATTACACTTGTCAAATGTTACCTACTTCAAGCTTTGTAAGTGAAGCTTGTACAGCATTAATGGTTAACAATTTAATGCCACTTCCACATTTAAAGCACATTTCTACAAATTTAACAGACATGGCTCCCCCTGGGAAGAAACTGCATTTTACCACCCACGGAGCCACAATTCCCAGTAGCTACAGTTTCTAGGATTGCTTTGAAGAAGCCAGGACTGTTAAATGCTATAAAAATGCTTTGGGTGTATGATGTGGATATGACACAAAATGAAAGTTTGCTAATTTTGCAGATATTATTGCAAGGGCGTCAAGAGGGTCAAAAAAATCTTTCGAGGAAGTTGTTTGCAAACTGGCTACCATATTCTTCAGCAAATATTGTCTAGCAAGGAACTTAATCCCTTTTAAAACAACAAAACTGACTTAATTGTACCCAGAATTTTTGACCACCACTAAATAATCCTTTTGAAATGTTACACCTCTCTGTTAATTAGCTTCAGTATATTTAGTGCCACTTGTGCCATCTAGTTACATAGCCTCCAGCTTATACCATCGCTGCTCCACCACCTGCTGTTTTATTTTAAATGCTCGTTTCAATGGATTTCTCAGCAAAAAGGTCCAAATGAAGTTATATCTGAGACTTTTTAGGCAGTCTGACAGCTTAAAAATTAAAATTGAATCCAAATCAAATACTTCTATGTTAATAAAATATATAACTAACTTACAGAATTCACTGCCATAAGATGTGGTGAAGGCCCCTGTCTTAGATACCTTTAGGATATTAGTCAAGTTCATAGAGATCTTGGACACTGAGAACCAGCACCGAGGGCCTTCTGGCAGTTCCCTCATTGCAAAAAGTGAGGTTACAGGGAACCAGGCAGAGGGCCTTCTCGGTAGTGGCGCCCTCCCATCAGATGTGAAGGAAATAAACAACTATCTGACTTATGGAATACATCTAAAGGCAGACCTGTTTAGGGATGTTTTTAATATTTAATGCTGTATTTGTTTAATATTGAATGCTGTATTGTTTTAACACTCGATTGGGAGCTTACTGGCCTTATACTCTGCTTCTGGGGATTTCCAGAAGCACATGGTTGACCACGGTTGAAAACAGGATACTCGACTAGATGAGCCTTTAGTCTGATTTAGCAGAGGGGTCATTCCACACCAAATCACCTGACCGTGCTCTCACGATTCAGATTTTCTTCACACACAAAAATTATGTGGAGATACCTTTGAGATAACCTCAAATTATTTTTAAGAGATTTTTTGGTCCAAAATTGGGTGCCGGAGAATGTTTTTAAAATTCCGATTTTTGCGCAATTTAGGCTAATGCAATTTCTGCATCAGTTTGGAAAAAACCCTCCTGTTTCGCTTATTTTTCAACCAATTGGGCTTATTTTGGTATCAAAATAAAGCTATTTGTGGTCTTTTTCAAAATAAGGTATAAAAATGTTATTAAGTGCCACACAAAAGGGTCACCGACCAAAGTGAATTTTTGTCATTTTATTCCCGGTAGGTTCGATAAGCCATAGCATACAAACCACAACACATGTATCATACTTCTTTTGTAGAATGGGCTAACCATGTACTTGTTATGTTTTAAAAATAAGGAGGGTGTTTTTTGCGGTTATAAAATAAATTGATTTTGAAGTAAACTTTTTACAAATTTTTTTTGTACAGGTTTAAGGTCTCTTTGAGCCTGAAATAACTCAAACATTCATGAGAATAGTTAAAATTATACCCTCTTATGTTACAATGTCATCTGAAGTTATTTTTGCATTATTTCACTGTTAACTTACCTTTGTAGTCAAAGGTTACATCATACCTTTTGCCAATTTCTGCACCTGTTTGTGGACTTTATTGTCTATGCCATATGTTCTCCCTGATACAGTTGATTATGAAGGAACTGGAATGCCTCTGGCACATAGGGCACCCACCAGGAGTCATTCATAGTTGGCCAAGAATATGTTGGTGAAGGACCAGGTGGATGCATGAACTGAACTTTAGTATCCCTTTCCTCTACGCAGCGGTCTAGTATCTTCCCAATGCACCACTTTCTGTCATACATAACTGCATAAAACCTTTCTGGAATAATATTGACTAGTTCTTTTGTTTTATCACCAACAGTGGCTTTAAAAGATTTGTCAGAAACTGAAACCCGCTTCATCATAAGAGTTCTTTTGTCCAGTGGTTTGAAGAAGTGATTCTCTCTGGTGCCACCTACTGATAATGAATTATGATACCATCAGGAACTCTTCGTTTGGACTTCCGGAGGCGGCGCGAAACTGTAATGGCGGTCCTCTTCGCTCTTTGAAGAGGGGCTCCGCGGAAAAGGGTCGCACGCTGCGGCATAGCGGCGACCCACTAAGAAAAACCACGGGTAGAGTGAGCCCGTGGCCGTGGGACTCGGCGGGCACCAGAAGCTACCCCAAAATCACAGAAGGGACCCCGTAAGGAGATCCGGAGTGAAGGAGGGGGAGCGGTGCTGTGAGTTCATCGCTCTTTCCGCGGAAGTGAAGCCGCGCGGCTGTTGCAGATGAGCGCTGACCTTTCTTCCTAAAATCAACACCAAGCTGCAAGCAACATACCCGTGAGTAAGGGGTATTAAAATTGATAAAGAATCTGTTAAATTTGGCTGAAACCGGGAGACGAGAAAAGGGAAGTCCGCCTCCCGGCATTGCTGGCAAGATCAAAGCAAGGACTTGAGAAGCGGGAAGCACTTTAAAAGGGACTTTGGGAAGTCTAAACTTTTGTGCACTTACGGAGTTGCTTTTCTCTTAAACTGAAGAGAGGAACTGCTACTGAATAAAAGGGACTTTAAGTATTAAGTTGGGACTTTCCTCCTACTTTTTGGGCTGCAATTTTAAAGAGCCAGATTATCGGGCTGCCAGGGAGGAGAGATTGTTAAACTGCGGGTACAGTTGCTGAAACTTATGGAACTAAACTGATACTTTTGAGCAGTAACAGACTGGATGTGACATTGTTGCAGACACCTTCTATGAAACTTTGTTTAACGATAAAAAGTGCTCTGGTGAACTTTTGGTCTATGCAGGAACTGTTGTATTTTCTGAACTGCGTCAATTGAAATTTTAATGGCGGAAAACTTTCTTCTTTGTTCTTGAAGTTTGGTGGCACTCCCCCTAGAGGGCTGTGAGATTACAAAAACCTGGGAACTGACTTTTGTTTTGACTTCCTCTCCACTGACTGTTTATAATTGGATCTGTCTTTCCCATGGGACAATTGACAATTTGACCTTGAACATTGACAGATGTGTAATGAGCGGTGCAGGGAGAACAAGAGCATCTAAAGCCAAGGAAACTAAAGAGGCCAAGGAAAAAGAAAAAGAAAAAAAACCAGCACAACTTTTACAAACAACTCTGACCCAAGGACGCCGATCATCGGTTCCAACTGTGCTGGTGACACAAAAGGCGGAAGTTGAAAAGACTGAGAAGCCCACTGAGGAAGATATGGCAACAGGTGGATCAGATGCAGTTTTGAAACAAATATTGGAACAATTGTCAAAGTTAAATCAAAAGGTGGACGACCAGTCTCTGAAAATAGACAAAGCGACATCCTCGATCCAGAAATTGACTGAACAAGTTTCCCAGCATACACAAGCAATAGAGAACCTGCAAGGAGCAACAGCTGAAAATCGTGAATTAGCTGGGGAAGCTATCCAGAAAGTGGGAGTTCTACAGAAGGAGGTCGAGGAGATAAAGGGAGAAGTCAAGCCTCTGCACAAACAGGTGGGTGAACAACAAGCCTACCTGTCAATGGTGGAATTGAAAAATCGCGAGAACAACCTTAAATTGAGAGGCATCCCAGAACTTGAGAAAGGAGACCTGATTGGATACCTGACACAAGAATTCTCCAAGTTCTGGGGTATAAAGGAAGATACAGACTTTAAAATTGTTTCGGCATTCAGACTGGGAAGATTGGTAAGGAAGGATAGATCCAGAGACTGTTTAATAATTTTAAGATCAAAGGAAGAGAGAGACAAGATCCTAGGCCTTCACTTCAAAAAAGCAATAGAAATACAAGATAAAAGGGTGGAGATTTACAGAGATATCCCGAGACAGCTACTGGAACTCAGAGCTACCTACTCAGAGTTAGCTAAACTGCTGAGATATAACGCAATACCCTACAGGTGGGAGTTTCCACAAGGACTATCTTTTACTTACAAAGAAAAGAAGATTAAAATTAGAACAACTGAAGACAACCAAAAGTTCCTGCACGACCACGGGGAAGATCTGCAGAAAGGAGCAGCTTGGCTACCACCCTTACCTACACCAGCACCACCTGGAGGTGGGCCAACGCCTACGCCCTCGGGATCCGAGGAAAAGGAAGACACCCCACTTTAGGACCAACTTTAGAACAGGATGTCTCTGCAGCTGCTTAGTTGGAACATAAATGGCGGGAATTCCCCGGAAAAAAGAAGAAGGATTTTTCATATCTTGAAGAAAGAACAATTGGACATAATATGTTTACAAGAAACACACGTGACTAGGCTCCACAGGAAAGTGCTAATTAATAAAAGACTAGGCCAAGAATTTATCTCATCGGATAAAGTTAAGAAAAGAGGTGTGGTGATATATGCAAAGGAGAACCTGTCACCAAAATTCTTATTTAAGGATGACCAAGGAAGAATATTGGCAATTGAAATCCAAACACAAGGTGAGAAAATTTTGATATTAGGAATTTACGCACCAAATGACGGAAAATCAGAATTCTACAAGAAGCTGCATGAGACTATGCTGGACTATATGGATTATTCTAACATCATCCTCATGGGCGACATGAATGGGGTGGTGTCAACAAATATGGACAAATCCCAAAACCAAAATTTAACAACAGACGGCAGACTTCCCAAAACTTTTTTTGAATTGACAGACAATATGGACTTGATTGACATATGGAGGACAAAGAACCCCTTAGGCAAAGAAGGAACCTTCTTTTCTGAGGCCCACCTGTCATGGACACGAATCGACCAAATTTGGATATCTAGAGGGCTGGCACCTAAAACAAGAAAGGTAGAAATCTGCCCAAAAACCTGCTCCGACCATAACGCTTTGAAAATGGAATTGAGACTTATCCCAACCGGATCCTTTAGATGGAGAATGAATGACACCTTGCTAAGAGATCAAGAGATCGTGAAGAAGGCCCAAAAAACGCTAAAGGACTATTTTGAAATAAATTTGAACACTACGGTGGAAAAAAGAACGATCTGGGATGCAAGTAAAGCAGTCATGAGGGGGTTTCTGATACAACAGAACACAATTAAGAAAAAATTTTGGAATGGAAAAAAGGAGAAAATCTTAGAGAAAATAAGTGAAGGAGAGAAAAAATTGAGAACTAAACCAAAGTCAAAGGAGGTGCTGAGAGAAATTAAATTCCATCAAGCACAATACTCGAAATTGATTAATCAAGAGATAGAATGGAAAATCAAACAAATGAAACAGAGATCGTTTGAATCAGCAAATAAATGTGGAAAGCTGCTAGCATGGCAGCTGAAAAAAAGACAAAAGTTAAACACGGTTACAAATCTAGAGATTCAAGGAAGAATAGTTCAGAAACCAGAAGAAATCAGGAAATGCTTCCACAGATACTTTAAAGACCTTTATGCACAAGGGCCTCAGAAAGAACCTGAAATAGACCAATTTTTAAAGACAAATGGATTATCAAAAATAAGTCAAGATAAAAGATCAATCTTGAATTGCAAAATAACTCAACAGGAAATTGAAGGTGCCATCCAGAATATGCAACTTGGCAAATCTCCAGGCCCGGACGGGCTTACCTCCAAATATTATAAGACTTTGAAGGACTATTTGATACAACCTTTGATGGAGGTATGTAACCAGATTATGGAGGGGAAGAGGGCACCGGAAACGTGGAAAGAAGCATTCATCACATTGATACCTAAATCAGAACTGGAAAAGACCCAGCTTAAGAACTACCGTCCCATCTCACTCTTGAATGTGGATTACAAAATATTTGCAGACATTTTGGCAAGTAGATTTAAAAAAGTACTAAATGAAGTAATTCATAAGGACCAAGCAGGCTTTCTCCCTGGTAGACATATGTCTGATAACACTAGGAACATTATAGACATTTTGGAGCTTTTGCGGATTAGGAACACAAGGGCGGCCCTAATCTTTATTGATGCGGAGAAAGCATTCGACAACATTTCTTGGCTGTTCATGAAGAAAAACTTGGAAGGGATGGGAGTGGGGCGGGGGTTTGAAAATGGAATAGACGCAATTTACTCAGAACAAAAAGCCAAACTGATAGTGAACAATGTGGTGTCGGAGGAACTCAAAATTGAAAAAGGGACACGACAGGGGTGCCCTCTATCTCCTCTGTTATTTATTTCTGTCCTGGAGGTGTTGCTGAACATGATTAGGGAGGATCGGTTGGTGCAAGGTATAGAGGTCGGAGTAAAACAATACAAACTGAAAGCTTTTGCAGATGACCTAGTTTTAACATTACAGGAGCCAGAATCTAGTACAAAAAGAGTGCTCGAACTTATTTCGGAGTTTGGTCGGGTGGCGGGATTTAAGTTAAACAAGCAAAAAACTAAGGTTTTGGTTAAAAATTTGACATCTACAGAAACAGATGGGTACCAGAAAGAAACAGAATTAAGTGTGGTTAAAAAAGTGAAATACCTGGGGGTATTCTTGTCCACCAAAAACTTGAATCTATTTAAAGATAATTATGAAAAATGTTGGTTGGAAATTAAAAAGGACTTGGAAATTTGGTCAAGGCTGAAACTTACCTTGTCAGGTCGAATTGCAGCTATAAAGATGTGTGTCTTGCCGAAAATGTTATTCTTGTTTCAAACCCTACAGATCGTGGACAGAGTGGAATGCTTTGGAAAATGGCAGAAGGACATATCTAGGTTTGTCTGGCAGGGCAAAAAGCCCCGAATAAAATTTAAAATACTAACTGACTCGAAAGAAAGAGGGGGGTTTGCCCTGCCGGACTTGAGGTTGTATTATGAAGCTGCAGCCTTCTGTTGGTTGAAGGATTGGTTCCTGTTGGAGAACACTGATGTCCTAGATCTGGAAGGGTTTGACAATGCCTTTGGTTGGCATGCGTATCTGTGGTATGACAAGGCGAAAGTTCATAAACTGTTCAAAAACCATATTGTCAGGAAAACAATTTTTGCCGTCTGGTTGAAGTATAAGGATTTACTAGAAGGTAAGACCCCGAGGTGGCTATCACCGATGGAAGCCAAGGCTCCAAAAAAAAGACCCAATATGGAGGCCTACTGGCCAAAATATTGGGAATTAATTGAGAGATCTGGAGATAATTGGAAGCTGCAGAGCCAGGATAAATTAAAAAGCAAGGTGCGAGACTGGCTACATTATGCTCAAATTCAAGAGGTTTTTAAAATGGACAAAAAAGTTGGTTTTCAGGTGGAAAAATCGAAATTGGAAACGGAATTGCTAGAACCAAAGACCAAGGTACTTTCGAGAATGTATAACTTGCTGCTTAAATGGAATACACAGGATGAAACAGTTAAATCTGCTATGATAAAATGGGCACAGGATGTTGGACATAACATTATGTCTGAGGACTGGGAAAGGTTGTATGAAGTTTACGGCATGTACTGCCCTGAAAGAGAACATTATGAAAATGGTATACCGGTGGTACATGACCCCAGTCAAGTTAGCTAAGATATACCACCTGTCTGACAACAAATGTTGGAAATGTAAGGAGGCAGAAGGGACATTCTTTCACCTCTGGTGGACCTGCCCGAAAGTGAAGGCCTTCTGGGAAATGATATATAATGAACTGAAAAAGGTATTTAAATATACCTTCCCCAAGAAACCGGAGGCCTTCCTCCTGGGCATGGTGGACCGGAAGGTGTTAAAAAAGGATAGAACCTTGTTTATGTATACAACTACAGCAGCAAGAATTCTTATCGCAAAGCACTGGAAGACACAAGATTTACCCACACTGGAGGACTGGCAGACGCAGATGATGGACTATATGGAATTAGCAGAAATGACTGGCAGAATCTGAGATCTGAGCGAAGAAAAAGTTGAGGAGGACTGGAAAAAATTCAAGGACTATTTGCAAAAGTACTATAAGTTGTTTGAATTTTAAGAATGTGTACGATTAGGAAATGTTATGCTCCTGCAATTTAATTAGGTAAATGACAAAGTAAGTTATAACAGAGGAAAATAAGACAATTTGAGACAAATATATTATGTTTATTATAAAGGTACTAAAATGGAATTACAATTCTTTCTTGAAATTGGTTACATAATAATTGAAAGGTACAGTAAGTTGTGAAATAAGGTAACAAATTGCTGACAATGTGAGTCTAAAGAATGCAATGTTGGGAGGACGTGAGGAGGTCCACAGGAGAATAACTTTTGAAAAGATAATATGAAATCTAATTTTCTTTTTTTTTCTTTCTTTTTTTTCTTCTTACTTCTTATCTTTTTATATTTGTCTATTTATAAAAATTGTTTCTTGCTCACTGTTTTGTAACAGATGTTGTGAACTAATGGAAAAGAAACGCAATAAAAACTTAAAAAAAAAAAAAGGAACTCTTCGTTTGCACCCACCTCAGCTGGTGGTGTGAAAAACACCTGAATTCCCTTTATGTTTTTGGAAGCAAATTCAAATAAATCTAGTGCATTCAAAATTTGTCCCTCTACAGTTCTCTTAAGACTTGCTCTCATAGCAAGGCACTTAATCATTCCCCTTACTCCATCGCACACATTTTTACCATGGCCAGTGGCAAAGAAATGCTATTCAGCAGTCATGCTATAGTCCTCTTCATGATAACACAGATTGATAAAGTTCTTGTAGTTCTTTTATTGTGCTGAACTACAATCACTAAAATAAACTACATTTGAGAGAGAGAGAGAGAGAGAGAGAGAGAGAGAGAGAGAGAGAGAGAGACTCAAGACAGTTGCTAAAACTAAGGAAAACTAGGGGAAATAATGCAACAATAAAATGAGATCAAAATTAAAACTTATCTGAAAAAGCAGGAGAGCCAGGAGTAACATCTTGCTGAGTCAGGTAGGAGAAAAAAACTGAGGAGGAAGTGCCTATCTCCCACAAGTCTTTGCTCCTGCCTGAGGTCATGTGAGAGGAAATACCCAATCCACTGTTCCCAGCCTCCCATGAAATAAATTCAAGTTATGCCCACCAAACAAAGTAAGGGTTTCAACAAGCAAGTTCTACACTTAAACAAAACTAGTTGGATATGAGCACTTTTGAGCAAGCTTCAAAAAACATACAACTCTTTACAAATACTATTTATAGGAATTATGAAGAAACTACTGAAAATAACAAATTAATGTATTTTTGACTGTCTAATCTCACTTTATTTTTGTGCTGTTTTCTTAGGCCAAACCTGACAGTAATATTCTTCTTACTTACATCGGATTCCCGATGACTCAGAACAAAAGCTAAATTCAGTGCAAGTTCAGGACTGATGAGTGACTCAGAATTTTTGCAAAACATCCGAAGAAGGTAAGGAGGAAAAGCGCTTGGAGATTAGAACCTGCTGATGATACAAACCTCAGAAGTACTTCCAAAACTTAAAAATAGACAAGCATGGCTATGGTAATAGTCACTGAAAATCTTTCAAAATTGGATTATTGCAGTGCACTCTACATGGAATTACGTTTGAAGAATATTTGGAAGATCAATAGGTCCAGAAAACAGCAGCAAGGTTGTTACGGGTGCCTATGGGGTAATTTTACACTTATCCAGCAACAACTGCATTGGTTGCAAATTTGTTTCTGCGCACATTTCAAAGTGTTAGTAATTACCTTTATGCTCTTGAATGACTTGGCTCCAGGATACTTCAAGGATCACCTCCCATATCAGAAAGATCGCTTCCTAAGAGCTGATGAGGACACCCTTCTTGAAGCGTTGTCCATAGTGCGGCCGTGATCGTATAGTGGTTAATACTCTGCGTTGTGTGGCCCACAGTGTTTTCCGCCAATTGGTGTAAATATATGTGGCACATGTGCAGCGCATATACATATATTTTCATGCTGCCCATCTGACTGGGTTCCCCTAGCTACTGTGGACAGCTTCCAGCTAAAAATCACTCAGAGCTTCTAGTAGATCCTGGTCTATCTTCTCCTACCCCCCAAACTACACCACTGCCTTAGTGAAAATAATCACAAATAACTTTTAAAAGTAGGGGAATCCTTTGAAGCTTCTACATTAGAACATATACAAAACTGCTAATCCAGCATTCTGCTTTCACAGTAGCCAGCCAGGTGTCTATGGGAAGCCTGCAAGCAGGACCTGAGTCCAACATTACTCACGATTCCCAGCAGGTATTCAGACGTATACTACTTCTGACAGTACATGGCTATTATGGCTAGTAGTCATTGAGAGCTGCCTTCTCCTGTTCAGTCGTCTTCTAAAGCTGTCCAAGCTGGTGGCCATCACGACAACTTGTGGGAGTGAATTCCATCGTTTAACTATGTGCTGTGTTCTTTTGTCCTAAATCTTCCAGCATTCAGCT
The DNA here is from genome assembly GCF_965112155.1 of Podarcis liolepis. Classification (NCBI taxonomy): domain Eukaryota; kingdom Metazoa; phylum Chordata; class Lepidosauria; order Squamata; family Lacertidae; genus Podarcis; species Podarcis liolepis. The sequence goes on from NC_139554.1 coordinate 41,316,666, forward strand.
TCATTAGATAGTCCCACGTTCAACTATTATGAGAAAGGGAGAAAAGATCTCTCTACCCTTTTCTTCACACCATGCACAGCTCTATCACGCCTCCCTTACCTTTTTTGTAAACTTAAAACACCCCAGATTTTGAAATCGTTCCTCATGCAGGAGTTGTTCCAATTCCTTTCCTAATGATCTTTAGCATGCAATTCACATTTTTCACAGCTGCCCCACAATGATTCAAATTTGTCATTGAGCTATCCATTACAACCCAAGGTATTATTCCTGGTCAGTCACTGCCATTTCTAACCAGGAATGTACCATATATGTGAGATTTTTTTGCTCCGTTGTACAACTCTTTACATTTGCTTGCACTGAATTGCATTTGCTATTTTACTGACCATTCATCCACTTTGTATAGCTCCTTTTGCAATCCCTATTTGAACAACTTGGTTTCATCAGCAAACTTGGCCACCTCACTGCTCACCCCTAATTCTAAATAATGAGTGAACAAGCTAAAAAGACAGGTCCAAATACCAATTCTTGAGGGTCTTCACTTTCTACATCTCACCTTTGGGAGAGCTGTCCATTTATTCCTACCCTTGGCTTCCTGTTTCTTAACCACTTACTGAACCATAAGATAATCTCTTCTCTAGGTTATCTACAGGGCCCCTTCAAATAATTGGAGTGTTGTTTGGTATGATAAGTAGATTTGTATCCAAGAAAGAAAAGGCTGCTTCTTTGGAGAGTTTCACCCTAGACTCCCAATTATTCTCTGCCCTAGTAGTGATTGACATTTGATGCTTTTTTGCATTAGGTGCTTTGACTCATTGTCAATTACTCCTCCTCCACCTTTCAGCTCATCTGAAGTCTCTTATAGTAAACTGTTCCAGATAGAACAGGGGATAAACAAGGGCTTGTCTAAGTCTCTCCTGACCCTCCTGGTGAACCAGGACTTCTTTGGTGTAACCACATGGTCTCCCTGAAGCTGCCATTTCATATCCTCTCAGAGATATGCAGTTGTTCCTGTTTTCGCTCCAACAGCTTGAATTTGGTACTCTCTCAATGTACTCATGAATAAACTTTATTGTAAGAAAACCCTGATTGAGCACCAATGTAGGATTATTTTGGATGCTACCATTCCATATTGCTAGACATTAAATATGGAGCTCCCACCCAACCCTTTGGCACACTAAGAGGACTAAAATACCATCTGTGTCATATCCACCATCATCCCTCAGATATAGCTCCTATATTCTACCATTTTAACATTGCTCCCTTGACCTAAGGATACCATGCTCCAATTGCTCAGGATCCAGAAGGTGTGACACAAAATCTTCTTTTTCACAGAAATTTACCTTATGATGTTGACTCTAGGATGGATGTGTATTTATGGGAATGTCACAGATATATTTTCAGTCTTGGTGCTATACAGTTTGTTTTCCTGCTGAGTGTTTCCTCCTGCAGTGAAATCTATGAATGAGAAAACACTACCACAGGACAACACTCTCTCCCCAAGCCAGACACTATTCCTATTTACCAGATTATTTCTGAGTCAGATTCCTCTATGTCTGAAGAGGAAAATACTTGGGTCTTATTATCCCTTAAGGGAAGATCCACATTATATTATTTCATTACTCTTTGATACATGGAATATCATCAAAGACCTCAGATCCTTTAACAACTACAGAGATGAGCTGAACCACATACCATTTCTCTAGTGATGAGGCTAGTATGTTTTCACCCCCCCCCCCCTTTAGATGGTCCCAGTTAAGCCAATAGAGAGGGATTCACTGGGTGGTATTCAACTAGCATATCCCACAGGCACAAACATTTCTGCTTACACAACAGAATTCCCCCCCCCTCCTCCCACCTGCTCTCCCCAAATCTGCTCCATAGGATTGAGGGAACCCCTAGAATAGATTTAGGAGGAAAGGGGGCAAGGAGAGGGTAAGAACATTCTGTTACACATGCAGAAATTATTGTGCTGATGGAACGTTTTGTGTTGGAGACAACCCACTGTCTCTCCTCTCCCTCTGATGCAACTGCATGGATAGTGTAGGACAGCTACCAGAAAATATATGAACAGGCCTCTTACTCCCTCATTCTAAAATTAGTAGATGAAGTAAAAGAGTCAACTGCCTGTAGCAGAATCTTGTTTTCTGTTCAGACTTCATCTACTAAACATCCTCATCTCATGGGTAACCAATGTGGTAGCTCCCAAACACTGTAGAACTACAACCCCTGACTACTGGCCATGCTGGTTGTGACTGATGGGAGCTGGACTCAAACTACAACTGGAGGGCACAACCCTACTACCTCTCCAAGGAGACAGGCTAATTTATCTCAACCCAAAAGGTTACATGACTATTTCTAATGTTTTAAAAGTGTGCAAAAACACAATTTACTATTCTTGTCACACATATGTGTACTCCTTAGGTCCTGGATATATATTTCCAACAATTTATTTCATTGTGACACTTACAACAGAATGATTGCAGAAAATGCATCAATGGGAAAACAGCATAGATTAAAATTCTATGGAAATGTCCACAATCCATTTTTTCTCTCTATAGAGATTAGATGATTGCACACAGATGGGATTCTGCTTTGAAACCTGATGGGATTACATTTGTATTATTCTATTTCTGAAGCAAACAGCATCTCTTAACTGGGGATGTGGGATATAACCAAAAATTAAACAGAGCTTTTTACCTTTAGCCTCAAATACACAGTGAGGCCAGTATGAGAAACTGGATGTGAATTAAAAGCTCACCGAGCTCTGATAATTTTGTTGCTGATGAGGTAACTCAAAGCTCGATTCTATGTCAGAAATCTTAGTTTGCAATAGTGCAAAAATATGATTAAACTCAATAAATGTTCAAGTTTATTTTATAATATTATATATAATTAAGTTTTTATATTATTTGGCCTATAATCAGAGGGGAAAGAGAAAGCAATTACTTTTATTTATATTGTTCTCGATGTTTGCATGGTAACTTGCCCTTTCCTGTATTTGCAAACATCTTGTTGCTACAATAATATAATTTATGTTTAATTCTACAGTATTTAATTTGTGGAATGGAGGGGAAAGGGACAGTGGTCCTTTGAAAAATACATGAAGTATTGTTTATCTTATTTCAATATTTATTATTATTATTTTTATGTTGTCATATGAAAATGTCTAGGCTTTTTGACATGATCAGCTAACAATATTTTCTTCTAGGTAAGAATGCCAAAATAAAACACCCCACAAGGTAAATTGCCAGTCATCTTCTGCCTGAGCACAAAAGAAGACATTTTCTCTCATAAAAAGTACTGTGGCTCGGATACTTTAATCTTCATAAACATTCAGGTGGCAATTTCTCAGTCCATAAGGAAACAGCACAGCCAAACCACTTAGCTGGTTGTCCAATTTGCAAGCTGTCAAAGCCAAATATTTGTAAGATTATTTTCCCAACCATCTGCAGGTGCTGGTGTGGGAATTAGCCCCTCTGTGTTTACTGTATGTTGCAGAGATACTTAAAAAAAATAATTCAACTTTGAGGACCAGATACTAGTGAAAAGAAAGCTAAAATTCCCATAGTCTAAGGACTATGGTGTTTCAGGTCAATTTCTTAACAATTCAATCCTATACACATTTGCTTAGAAGTCAATCCTAGAGTGCTCAATGGGGCTTAGTTCCTTGCAATGGTATTTAGCCCTGTACCCTTGGGACACAATTCTGTGGTTCCTGGGTGTTGAAGGGACAATAGGGTATTACTCCATGGGCATAGAGGGAGATAAACTCTTAGAAGCCCACTCCCAGGAAGTACAGAAATGACCTTGCCCATCTGCCACTGGTGCTCTGATGAGGGTGGGCATTCTAGGAGTGTATCAAGAGAGTTTGGATCTGCTGGATCCAAAGCTCTCCAAATCTCTTGACATTGTCCTGCCCATTAGGAAATATGGCCCTTGAGCTGAAAAAGGTTTCTCATCCATGCTCTATTGGGTCTATTGATCTATTGTGTATATATATATATATATCTTATGTATGTTTAACAGATGAAAATCATTGAAAGACTATTTGCTCAGTTTATTTTTATAATGGTTAAGAGCAGGGGTCAGCAACCTAAGGCCTATGGGCTGGAAGCGGCCCGTGGAGGTCATTTGAACAGCCCACAAGCCACCCCCGAACTGAGTTGCCCATTCACACACTGGGCTAAACCGGTGCAGTGTGGCACGAGAACTCGTTTCCGCGGCACCAGAAATCACGTCTGCGCAGGCGATTTCCACGGGACCGATCTGGCCCCTGCAACATAAACCTTGCCGACCCCTGGGTAAAAGCCTTTTTAAAAAATTGGATGAGATGCAAAAATTTAAGACATACATACCACCTCCACATAAATAGGAATTCTTTTCTAAGCTGGTACATAAATTTGCTTTTGTTTATAGGTTCTGTTGTTCATATATTCTAGCTAGGTTTTGTATAATTGTGTATTTTTTCCTACATCCTTTTCAGGGTCAAGGATTCCTGTCAAGGTTTCATTCTCTTTATCATCTAGTATGCCTCCTTGCACAATGCTTCATCTCATAATTACTGAAATAAAGTTCAGCCGTTAGAGAAAAAGTAGGAAATTTGTTTTCAAATGCCACACTTTTAGAATCTCTCCCTGTTTATCATAGGTAAGTTGACCGTCATCAAGGTTTTGACCCATCATTTTCACTAACACCTTACAGAAGTTTTAACAGACTTCTATCCTAGCTTTTCTTCAGTCTACAGAACACAGTTCACGGTCCAGGACTTTCCTGCATCCCTCTAAGCACTCGGTGCCCACCCAAAATCTGTTTCTCGGCAGGACTTTTGAGAATGGTTAGAGGTAGGGTGCAGGAGCTCAAAGTGAAGGGAGTTGCTGGTGGAAGTCACACACACACACTCTACACACAAATGAAAGAACAATTTAAGTTCTAAGCCATAACGTTTAATACTAGAATCTTGATAGGAAAGCACCGTGTAAAATTTTGTTCCATGCTACAATTGAGCCACTTGTGGAGCCAATTTTTAAGAAAGGGCTTAGGCTACGTAAGGCCAAAAGACCAGTTCTGGAGGGTTCACCAAGTCTTGGAGCTGATATTTTGGGGGAGGGGGGCACTGAGAGTTGTGAGAGCAGGTTTCCTCTTCCATTAGCAGATTCCTCCACTGGCTCAAAAGTGATTCTATGAGCCCAAAGGTAGTTGGGCATACTTATGAATAACTATATAGCTACTAATGACTATTAATAACTAATGCATGTTTAAAGCTTGCACTCCCTATAGAAAATTAGCAAAATAATTTATCATTCAGAAATAACACTTTGAACATGTAATTTTAAACTACTACAGACTTTAACTGATAAGGCATACTTAAATTTCCTTTCTGAACACTATTCTCTCAGACTAATGCAAATTAGGTAAAGGTAAAGGTACTCCTGCCCATTCGGGCCAGTCTTGCCAGACTCTAGGGTTGTGTGCTCATCTCACTCTATAGGTCGGGAGCCAGCGCTGTCCGCAGACACTTCCGGGTCACGTGGCCAGCGTGAGAAGCTGCATATGGCGAGCCAGCGCAGCACACGGAACGCGGTTTACCTTCCCGCTGGTAAGCGGTCCCTATTTATCTACTTGCACCCGGAGGTGCTTTCGTACTGCTAGGTTGGCAGGCGCTGGGACCGAACGATGGGAGCACACCCCGCCGCGGGGATTCGAACCGCCGAACATGCGATTGGCAAGTCCTAGGCGCTGAGGTTTTACCCACAGCGCCACCCGCGTCCCAGAAATGCAAATTAAGTTTGGCCAAATGAAAAATCCCAGCTGTTCTAAAGATTATTTTAGCAATCCTGCAATCATATATTAATACTTAGTTGCCTACCATCCATCCAAAGTTTTTCAATAACCGTACCTACAGCAATAATTCAATTTAGCATCATCTCAGTGTCAGACCTGAAGTTCACAAGCATTTTATCTAAACATTTTGCAAGACAGTGGGGTGTAACAGATCACTATTATTATTATTATTACTATTATTATTATTATTATTAATGCAATTTGTATACTGCCCTTCATCCAAAGATCTCAGGGTGGTTCACAACAGAAAAAAACAAAATGAGAATACAAAAGACATAATAAAATAAAAGCAAAAAGCAAACTAATAACCCCCCTCGTACATACTAAAAAGCCATATAATGTTAATCAGCCGAACACATATTACATATCTTTAGGTGCCAGGTGAGCCTCCCTGCAGACAGCATTCCACAAACAGGGAATAGATGGAGCACTGAACATCACTGCTCAACCATGAAGGTCACTGACTAGGCCTAGCCAATTTAGCACATAGTCTTGTAAACATAAAAGAGGTTAATCTCTTCATTCAGGAAGGTGTCCTACAACCTCCAGGTTTCCAAGTGATATCTTTCTCTTGGTTGTTTTAATATTTTTACTGTATAATACTAGGTAAAACAAAGTATATTTCATTCTCCAAACTGCCTGGTCAAGTAACTTACACCTTCTTAAATTTATCCCATGTCCTCTACCCCAAGAAATTTAGGAAGATAGGAACCCGCCTTACACCAAGTCAGACTCTATTCATCTAACCTAAAATTATCTCCTCCAACTGGCAGCAGTCTCATACACTACTGAACTATAGTCTCTCCAATAGCACCCTTTTGATACTATACGCTAAGTCACTTTTTAAATCAAAGGAATTTAGGAAAGCAGTTTGCAGTATGTTTTTAAGTGATAGAAATACAGTGAAAATTTTCACAGGACATGCGCCAGTGGGTTGCAGAGGACAGGGAAAAGAAGCGGAGCTATTCCATTGCCTCTGCTGAGTCTCTGGCCTTCCTCAGCTGTCACACAGTGACAGCCATTCTTTTTTAGCTATTTCCATCCCAGATTGCTACTGTAAGAACTCGATCTTTAAGAAAGTTGCCCAGATTTGCCTTTCCCCCTCCTCCTCTCCATGTATTTTATTTTCTATCACACTTTTTAATAATTGAAGCCTAAGGGCAGGGACTGTCCTACTACAGATTTCTGGAAGTCACTCTGGAAGTCCTTTTGGGTAAAGAGCATGTTAAAAACACTTTGAATAAATAAACAACTATTGACAAGACACAATGTTTCTGGATCAGCCCCACAGTATACTATAGTTACTGTACTGAAATACATAAGTGTCTAATTTGGAAAAAAGTCAAAAAGTTAAAATGTGATGGTTGTGGCAAAGATGTCCCATTAGCACAATGATTTTGCCTGCAAAACGGGACTTTCTCTTCCTCTCCTCTCTCTGTGTGTCCCCCAAATCTGCTCCAGAGGGCTGTGGGAACCTCCAAAATAAATTGGGGGCATGTAGGCACATGGAGAGATGAGAATTTTCCCTGCACAGGTGGGCATCCTTGCGCTAACAGGATTACTTCATTGGATACAACCTAGAGATTTCTATTCTTTCACTATTTCCTTATATAAAGATAAAATTTATCTTTCCATCCAGTTCCTTTGATCCCTTTAAATGAATTTGCCAATACTTCTAAGTATTTCCAAAGTAGTGGAAGCTCTGTATCTTTCTTCTTCTTGATCTATAACTTATGTTTCAGCAGGGTAATTGTACAAGCCTAATCCAACTCACACCAGTATTCAAAACTACACTATCTAAACCACTGTATCAGAATGCTAAAAAGCAAAATAATTATTCAGTAAGCATACCCATTCTCAAAGACAGGAAAAGCTCTCTCCTCGATGAGCCAACAAGCAAAAAAAGGGGGGCGAGAAACTCATACTGTAATTAAAATGTCAACTGACAGTTTCTAAATCTGCATTGACTAAAACCTGGAAGCTTGGATAAGATATTTTCTCAGGTGTCAACAATGAATTTAGACAAGATTACAGAAAAAAACTCCCTCCAGTTCGCATAGACCTCATTGCCTTTAGGCTATGCTGAATGTGCAATGCCAAACACAGCATTCTCCATCAATCACAGGTGAGAACGACTAGAGGCAACATTTGCAAACTCTCAAAGCTTCCAAGTAGGAAAGAGCAGGTTTTGAATGAAGATTTAATTATTATTTCTACCATACTATAATTTTGATTTTCTTTCTCTATCTCTCCCCAGTGCTCTTGCAAAATTATATTCAACTTATCTGTAGTCTCTACACCGTTCTTGAGTACACACTGCTTACAATAACGAGAAAACACTTCACACTAAAATGAGGCAAGGTCAACTCTACATAGCACAGAGAAGCCAACATTTGTACTTCCAGCCTGATTAAACAAGAATGCTGAAGTACACTGTTGTAGAATTGCTTTTCAGTTCATACATTCAGCTGCCCATCAAGCATATTGTATTCAAGGGTAGGGAAATCCAGAATGTGAACAAGCCTGAACATCTACCGTATTTTTCGCTCTATAACACGCACCTGACCATAACACGCATGTAGTTTTTAGAGGAAAACAAGAAAAAAATATTCTAAACGAAACAGTGGGTGTATGATTTTTGTAGTTCATGCTGTGGCCACAGACATGTGATCTGACGGTGAGTTTGGGGTAGCCCGATGCAAAAATCCTGAGGATCCATGTGGATCCATGCTTTGTAACCACGTTTTTGTGCCATTGCGGCCCCATGAAACAGTGGGTACGTGTGTGTTTTTTGTGCAGGCTGTAGCCATGGAAATGCTATGTGATCTGATGGTGAATTTGGGGTGACCCAGTGCAAAAATCCTGAGGATCCATGTGGATCCGTGCTTTGTAACCACGTTTTAAGTGGGGAGGGAAGGAAAAGCACTCAAGAGACAAGGAGCACGCGTGGGGGGGTTGGAGAAGGATGCTGCTAATAATGCAGAAGAGGCTCCTCTCCAGCTTTGCTCCTTTAGAACAAGCAGGCTCTGCGTCTCTCCCTCCTCCCCAGCAAGGAAACCACGATAGTAACCACTCTGAGACAAATCAAGAAAAATTGCGACCAACACTCTCCCCCAACAAGCACAGTGAGGTCAAAACACACACACACACACACAGAGAGAGAGAGAACTGGCCCTAAAGTCGCGGGTGCTGGAAGTCGCAGGGGCACAGGGGGAGTGAACGGAAGCAAGAGAAGGAGAAGGAGCCCTCACACACACACACACACAGACACACAGAGTGTCAATTCTAAAGTCGCAGGGAGAGTGAACGGGAAGCAAGAGAAGGAGAAGGAGCCCTCACACACACACAGAGTGTCAATTCTAAAGTCGCAGGGGCGCTGGGAGAGCGCAGGGAGAGTGAACGGGAAGCAAGAGGAGAAGGAGCCCTCACACACACAGAAACACACAGAGTGTCGATTCTAAAGTCGCAGGGAGAGTGAACGGGAAGCAAGAGAAGGAGAAGGAGCCCTCACACACACACAGACACACAGAGTGTCAATTCTAAAGTCGCAGGGGCGCAGGGAGAGCGCAGGGGCGCAGGGAGAGTGAATGGGAAGCAAGAGAAGGAGAAGGAGCCCTCACACAGAGAGAGACACACAGAGTGTCAATTCTAAAGTCGCAGGGGCGCTGGGAGAGTGAAGGGGAAGCAGGAGGAGGAGAACGATAGCTCAAGCACACACACACACAGACCCTACAGTGGCTAATCCAAAATCGGACAGCAAAAAACTGCAGGCAGGGACAGAGAGCAGGGGTTGTTTTAAAGCAGCCAACTCCCGCTCTGCTTCTCTCCCTCCTCCCCGGCTCCGCTAGCTGACAGGAGCCGCTTACACCCGCTTTGCTGTTTCAAAGCGAACCACGGACTGCTCACGACTGCAGCAGATTTCCCCGCCATCTGTAGGCATTCGCTCCATAACACGCACAGACATTTCCCCTTACTTTCTAGGAGGAAAAAATCTGTGTGTTATAAAGTGAAATTTACGGTAAATTTCAGATGTTTTGAAGGCAAAAATATTTACACAAAAATTCTTTATTCTTTAACTTTGTAATTTCCTTCTGAATATTTAATAAAGAAACCCATAAATATAAAAAGATGAGGAGGTAGTATTTTCTGAGCATTTTTGTGTAGAATATAACTCTGCTGCTCTAGTGTGAAATAATGCTAAATGGGCTGTGGCTGTATTAAAAATGGTTGTGTGTATGACAGGGACGAAGTTCAGGAAAGGTGGAGACTGGTATTTTTTATTTTTTGGAGAGCACGGCATCAGAAGGGAGCTGAGCAGAGTGGAGGAGGGTGGGACACAAGTTGAAAAGTGTAAGCAGAAACTTTCAATTTTCTCTTCTTATGTATGAAGGAAGTGTAAGTGCACAAGCCCAGTGCATTCTGGACAAGTCTACAGAAATGCATTCAATATATTAAAACATCCCAATTGTTTTAAATCTTCCATATATTTAATAGTAGTACATAAATATTAATTTTAGTGGAAATCCACCCAAAAAATGAGGCAGGGAGGGACTCTATTTAGCCAGGATCCAAGCAAGTGGAAAGGAGATCCACAGAGTATTCCCCACTACCACCAGCTGCATCCCCCACTCTGCTTCAGACACTGTTCCAGAAAATATGCAACTTTCACAAGTAGTAATTTGGGAGAGAGGGTGCAAGCATGCAAGGAGCTGCAACAGGAAAGGAGGTCAGAAAAGTCCTACTACATGCAAAGAACGCCATGCACGTGTCCTCTGGATTCTGCCTGTTATTTTTAATCACTGCTCCAAATAACAATTGATTATTGAACTAATAGTCAAATTAGGCTCTCGAAGTCAAATTAGCAACATGTAAAGTGGTTCAGTATAATTTCATAATTGAACCTTGCTCTTATTTCAGACACTGAATACATATTAGCACTCTGCTATACTTCTCATGCAAATATGCAAATAACTTATGCATATTTATCTGTGAAGTCATTTTAATCCATTTGACTATTGATAAGCATAGATATATTCGGTCTTCAGATGTTCTATCAGTTTTCATGCTTAAAATCACAAAGCAAAGAGGCAATATAAAAGTAGTTAATGTCTTGCATGTATGCAAAAGCATGGTTGCTAAGCAACCAATAGATAACAAGCCTGAGAGAGAGAAGGGAAGTATGTTTGCAGTTCCAATTGACTTTCACTTATAAAACGGAAAATCTTGGTTGAAGGCTCAGAAAGAGTTCACAGAGACTCATTTCACAGCTTATTTTACTGTGGTCATGCCAAGGCCACCCAGTATTTGGCTATTTCTATTTTAACTGAATTTAATCATTCTGCTTCTGTAAACGAAGGCATCCTAAATTGGGTTACTCCTCCCATGTGCAATTGTGGAGCTTTGAACCTATGTTTCATCTGCCAACTTGAGACCCAGGCTGCTTCTTTGTACCATATCCTCCCTTGGAATTGTCAGTTAAGGTGGGAGGGTGTTGGCCTGCAAGCAGTACAATGGTGCTCAGCTGTGGAGACATGCTGCTCTCACATGTGGCTAGCAGGCAATTCCCACTTCTAAGAAAGAACACAACACTGAGGACATAGGTGTGGCAGTTCCCAGACCACATGCCCAGGGGCAAAAGAACCTCGAGGAGGGGAAGCCGTGGGAGGCACCACTAATTCAAAAAAAATGGCAAGGAGACATTTGTCAGTGCAACAACTCTGCCAGGAAGGGAGGCCACTCTGGATCAGAAATGGGGAAACACATTATAGGAAATTAAGACCCACTGAAAGGCAATTGGTGGTGGGGTGTTGCTATCTAACCCCGTCAAACTGGATAATCTACCCAGGGGTCCAGGAGTGGTTCAAACAGATTATGCATCGAAAAATTGTGATAAGGGGAAGAATCAATGCCCCCTCTTTCTGATCTAAGTTTTTGACTCAGATTGCCATTCCCCCTCCCCTACAGCAGCTTCTTGTGAAATTAAAATGGCGTTCAGCTTCTAGGCTAGTGTCCTGGAGTGCCACACACAAGGTGATCACACATCAAAATTTTGGGAAGCAATATAAATGAAGAGTTTCACCAAACATACATCTCGAAAAAACCTAAAAAGGAACTACTACCCACTGCCATCACTATCACATAGTTTCCACTTCCCTCTTTGAAATTATTTTGAATTTCAAAATGTAAACAGGATGATCCATAATCCAATAGTCGCTAAAAAGAGGGCACACTATACAAACACTGACATACTGATTCTTTGATAACTGCAACATCAAATGTAGACTTACTGCATAAGTTAGCCATCAGACCAAACAGCACAGACAGAAATCTTCTATTACCTTACATCATCTCAAGCACAAAACATTCAAGCTGCAAAAAATCAAGTAGCACATACGTGTGTACGTGAACCGACATCAAATCTTCCATAATAATAGAACACAAACTCAAGAAATAACATTAATATAGACACTAAGTTCAACACCAGTTCAGTTTTTCTGTAACATATACAACCCCCCACTGGTTTTCCATTGTGATGTTGATATTTGATTGTTTGTGTTTTTAAAAAGTAATGATAATGCAATAGTAGGGGAAAATTAATAAACATATATAGCCAGGAAAAGTGTTTGTTAATTAGAAAGTGATTTACATCTCATATGCTGAAAATATTAGAAAGTCTACAATGGTGACTAATTAAAGAAGACCCAGAATGAGTTCTGTTTATTTCTAATAAAAGTATTTACTGTGCTGTAATTGAAATAAAAGCATACTGTAATTACAGAGTCATGGTAATTAATTTTATTTTATTTGATCACTATTGTATTTGAACTTTTCATTATAGTTCTTGGAGACAATTTACATCACGTTTACTACATTACATATTATTATTAACAGGAAGAAACATTTAATAAAAGGATGGCAGTGCAGAAAGAACTAAAAATAAATACCGAAGGATGAATACTGGGATGGTAAGATTACTATATTTTTTTCTAGAAAACTATTCACATAAGATTTCCAGTTTAAATGAAAGAATATAAAAAAGACTGTTGGACGGCATATGCCAAGCAGCATTCTTTGTATCCTGGGCTCCTTCAGGAGGAAGGATGTGATATAAATGTACTGAATAAGTAAATTTAATGTAAATATGCAGATGAAGACAACCAAGTATATTTGACACAACATATCATTTTAACGTTTCAGAGAGATTAAACTAACTCTATTAATTGTTTGCCAAACAGATTTGCTAGGGATATATGGGGAAACTCTTTTCAGATGATAAAACTGAAGAATTATCTTCTGTTCCATCTGCCAACTTTCTAGGGTAGAGGACATAATTTATTTTATATGTTTAGAAAAATGTTATAAATCAATCTGAGAGCTTTCTAAGAGGTTACATAATAAAATTATCAAAGAACTACATACAAAAATAGTGAAACCCCAAATATATATAAATATATAAATGGTGAAACCCCAAATATATATAAACTATATAAAATAATTATCAATAAAGACATAAAATCAGTACAGGTTTTAGGAACAATATGTAAGTAAATTTGTCTGCTCTCATATCAGATCCCAAGAGAGAGATTAGGATAGTAAAAAGACTCAAATGTTGCAATCTAATGTGCCATGTTCTACTGTAATGCCTTTCCCACTACTTCAAGTCCAAGAGCAACTTTACAGCAATTAATTTTCTTTGGATGAGAGGGCACAATACATTTATAAGATCAGTTGTGATGAAACACTCATCTGTGGTTAATGGAAACAGGAAACTAAAGCTTCCTATCTCCTCCTTTTGGCTGCACTGAAATAGAAGGAAAAAGGAACTGCTCAATGTGGCTTATTCTTGTCATGCTAAACTGTGGTTCATTATGACATCTAAATGTGGCCCTGGTGTATTTATAACCCTCAAACAAAGTGCAGTGGAAACAAATACAGCTAATCCTGCAAACACTTCCCACAGCGCAAGATGTTTGCTTCCATCAATTTACAGTTTCATACTCTCCCTCCCTGTCTCTGATTTCCTGTTAGTTTGAAGTGTAAAACTAGCGCCAAACTATTTCTTGGCCTCTTCTCCTAGCACCACTGGATGTTACATTCTGAAGATAAGGAGAGAGATTTCTAGCTGTCAGGAAACTATCCCAATCATTAAAGAACATCACAGTTATTTTGTTTCTCTGTGGACACTTGTCAGATGACCATTCACAGTGATTAAGATAGGCAAGTTTACATCAATATTTATAATGTCTCTCCCTCTGAGGTTCCTAAATGAAGAGCTAAGACTGGATAACCATGGAGTTATCCATGGTTAATCCATGGAGTTAATCCATGGTTCTCAGTCTATGCAGAGATATATAAGTGAATGCATACTAGCAACAATACCAGAGTTTCAGTGGCCCAGTTTGTGCAGAATGCTAAGCCAAACCATTGGAGCAAATGTGTGGGCTCCTGGAGAGGAGATCACAGTTGCTTTCCTCCCTCCAGGCACTGAGCTAAGTCATCGCTTGACTTGGTGTACCATCCAAATCCACGCTTGTGGTTTACCTCCCTCCAGACAAACCACAATTTGAACCCAATGTTTGTCATATGGCTTGCAGCTTGTGGTTTGCCAGGAGAGCTAAACCAGAAGCTCAGGTCTGGGTAACATTCAAGTGAAAATCATGACTTAGCTCAGGGCAGTGCAGCAACAAAACAAATGGGGAGGAGAAAAGCTGTCACAATCTCCTCTTCAGGGAGATTGGCTCAGTGGTAAATGTAAACAAGGGTAATATCTTCATAAAGGTAAAGGTAAAGGGACCCCTGACCATTAGGTCCAGTCGTGACAGACTCTGGGGTTGTGGCGCTCATCTCGCTTTACTGGCCGAGGGAGCTGGCGTACAGCTTCTGGGTCAGGTGGCCAGCATGACTAAGCTGCTTCTGGAGAACCAGAGCAGTGCATGGAAACGCCGTTTACCTTCCCACCAGAGCGGTACCTATTTATCTACTTGCACTTTGACGTGCTTTCAAACTTCTAGGTAGGCAGGAGCAGGGACCAAGCAACGGGAGCTCACCCCATCACGGGGATTCGAACCGCTGACCTTCTGATCGGCAAGTCCTAGGCTCTGTGGTTTAACCCACAGGCGCCACCCGCGTCCCTTAATATCTTCATACTGACATCATTAATTGAGTTACCTGAGAGAGAGGCAGCAAAGAATGGATCCTCATTCTGAAAGCTGAGGAGACCAAACTTGAGGCAGTAATCAAACCTGGAAGCAGCCAAAATGTAGCAAAAAATCTAAATCTGTTCTGTCAATTTTCATTAACTAACTGCTTGTTCTACTCATGCCCTTTAATGGGGGCAGCAGAGATACGTGACAGGCAGCTGCTTTGCTCTTTCCACCCATGGCCTAAGACTGAGTTAGGAATTTCATTCTATAATAATAATAATAATAATTTATTATTTATACCCCGCCCATCTGGCTGAGTTTCCCCAGCCACTCTGGGCGGCTCCCAATCAGTGTTAAAAACAGTACAGTACTTCCTTACCCCCCACCCAATCACTAAGAAAGCTCAGCTCAGCTGAAAACCAAGACAGCGCAGGATACTGACCTCTCTAGATTATTTAGAGCTGGCATGTCCAAAGTCCGGCCCCGGGGGCCTAATTCGGCCCGCCGGTTGGTTTAATCTGGCCCCTGTGACAGTTTATTTCCTGGGGTAAAATCCCCAAAGAAGTCAACAGCTTTGGTCGGCCCTCATACATGTCATCAGATCTGGCCCTCTTTGAAAAAAGTTTGGACACCCCTGCTTTAGGGTATTATTCAACCATATTTCCCTGATCAAGAAATGGGCAGACTTATGCACCAACTAAAGAGTTGTGCTGTATAAAGATACTCACTGGTATGAGTATCTTTAAGAAAGGAACTGGACACTACAAGAATAAGGTTTGAGGGACAAGTGGCCTGATGGAAAGGGGGCATTCTTAGGTCCAGCTTTCTCTTACCAAAAGGAATGAAGGCAATTTTGGGGAAAGCTAAGTCACACAGAGCTAAAGAACTACAATAAGAATGGCATTTCGTTAAGTAGTACAGAACTTCTTTATGAAGCAATTTGCAATAGGGGGAACTATCCACAGAAGCACACAATGGCTTCATAAATGTTTTAAAAACGAGGCACTATCTTGCAAAAGTGAGCAAAGGGATCTGAAAATGAATTATTCAATTACAAGGCTCAGTCACATCCTTTAGGTAGAATAAATGTGTCAAAGTGTCCCCTCTATTCCCAAAAGCACAAAAAGGATGAAAAAAAAAATACTAACCAAGGAAAAATATACTCTACAGTTAATAACCACCCACTCCTGTTATAAATGTTAATCAATACTTTCAGTATTTACCTTAACTCAGCTCCTAATATTCACCTTGTTTCCACCAGTAGCAGAGCTTTAAGAACATAAGAGGTGCCTGCTGGATCATTCAGTTCATTTTGTCCAGCAATAATACTGTTTCCTTTCAATCTTCATAACCAATAGTCCAAAAACTCCAGCAGCTGTAATTCTCCCCAGTCCTTCGAGGGGGGGGGGCGTTTACTGGGTTGTTTTTATTTTTTTTATTATGCATTTTGTGTTTTTATATTGTGATTTAATCCTGTGAACCACCCTAAGACCTGTGGGTATAAGGCAGTATACAAATTTAATAAATTATATTAATAACTACCCCTCAGCATAACTTTGCCCTGCTAGTGTGGTTAGCTAGCGCTCTCTCCCTCTCTCTCTCTCTCTCTCTCTCTCTCTCTGTCTCTCTCTCTCTCTCTTTTACACACACACACACAAAGAGAGAGAGAGAGGGGGGGGGTTAGTTTGGCAAATTACAGAACAGGCCTTCAACTCTCTTTCCTTTTTGTGTGTGTGACCTTCCCCTTTCAACCCTTCCGTCCTATTCATTCTCATATATATATATATATATCTCATATATATATATATATATATATATATATATATATATATATATATATAACCTGTCTATTGTCTTGGGGCTTTGTACCTGTTTCCCCATTTTAGTTCTTTTGTTCCATATCTATTCAGTTGGTCCAAAAGGAAGTGGTTGGGCTAATGATAGATAACTACAATAAAATCACACCCGAACTTCATCACCTGCACTGGCTTCTTAGTCAATTTCTGGAATCAATTCAAAATACTGGTTCTAAGCTTTAAAACCCTAAATGGCTTGGGCCAGTCTACTTACAGGAACATCTTTTGCCATATACACCTATTAACCTTAAGTTGCAACCAGTGTTGGAGGAGACCCATTGCAATTAAGACTTAGGTCCATTCATTTCAATGGTACTCCAAGCATGACTTAGCTGGATACAGTCCCTCTAAATTATTTAGGTGAGGGGATATTAATAATAATAATAATAATAATAATAATAATAATAATAATAATTTATTTATACCCCGCCCATCTGGCTGGGTTTCCCCAGCCACTCTGGGCGGCTTCCAAAAGAATATTAAAATACTGTGATACATCAAACATTAAAAGCTTCCCTAAACAGGGCTGCCTTCAGATGTCTTCTAAAAGTCTAGTAGTTGTTGTTCTCTTTGACATCTGGTGGGAGGGCGTTCCACAGGAAGGGCACCACTACCGAGAATTGTAGTGGCAGTGTTTTTATTTTTATTATGCTATTTTATTGTTTGTCACCCTGAAATCCCTTGGAAGGGGTGAGATATAATTTTAATAACCAAAAGATTTCTGCCTGGGCATTAAGATTCATCAGACACTTTGCCAGCTTCCCACACCTACTGTGATGAGGCAGAGAATGGGGCTTTTCAGTGGAGGCAACACATCTAGGGAATGCCTTCCCCAGAGATACCTGCCTGACATCTACATTAATGCCCTTAAGGCACCAAGACCTTCTTATTCACCCAGGTATTTTAATAGATTCCAAACCTTATTACCAGAAGCCCTGTGGGCTTTATGCTTATGCTAAACATTTAGCTGCTGTTCCCCACTGTTGGGAGGTTTTATATTGCTCAGAATTTGTATTCTTATTTCATAAGAGTAATAATTTTATTCTTATTTTATGAGAATTGTGTGAGGTTTTTTACTTTAAGATGCTGTGAATGACCAGGTGTGTGAAGATGGATAGATAGACAAAGCATACAAATACATAAAATAATCCTTAAATGAGACCTGTATCACACAACTTCTGGAAAACCACTGGAAGATTCAGTTCAAAACAAGTTCTTTGGGAAGCAATATCTCAGAGGACACTCTCAGAATTAAATAAGGCTTCAGCTAGGACCAACAGACTGCAAGGTTTTACAGACTGAACTAGGTAGACCAAGAGGCACAAGGCCTCCAGACAAACTAATGGAAAAGTGGATATATTTATTTGCTCAGGATTTTTCTGAATAATTCATGAGTGCCTTATCATAGGCAACCAGGCAACAATGATGTATTTTTAAGCAACAATCATAGAATCATAGAATCATAGAGTTGGAAGAGACCACAAGGGCCATCGAGTCCAACCCCCTGCCAAGCAGGAAACACCATCAGAGCACTCCTGACATATGGTTGTCAAGCCTCTGCTTAAAGACCTCCAAAGAAGGAGACTCCACCACACTCCTTGGCAGCAAATTCCACTGTCGAACAGCTCTTACTGTCAGGAAGTTCTTCCTAATGTTTAGGTGGAATCTTCGTGTGAAGAACCTTTACCTAGTAAATAAAATCAGATCTTTCAAAATACTCTACATGACAATTTTATCTGAGGGAATATCCGAGTCCCCAGTTATAATGGAAGGAGGCTCAGTCCCTCAGTTATGTTTTTTGTGGGGAAAGGCGGGGTCATAATATTACACATAGTATTATACTATAGGTTACGCAAGGCAAATATTTTTGGTAACTGTCCCTGGATTCCTCCATTTTATTGTTTCATGTCTTTCTCGCTCTTATTACCTCATCCTTCCTGCCTCTTTCACTCTCTTTCCTTCTTTCCGTTATTTTCCCTTCCTGTCTATTCTTCCTGCTTTTTAATTCAATAACTACAGTACAGGGTTTTTTCCGGGGGGGGGGGGTAGTTGTTTGTGCAATGTTGGGGAAAACTTTGAATAAATCCTATTTTAAGATAATATATCTCAGCAAAATTTTCTAAATATTCTCAAAAAAACTAAGTAACTGGCTTGCTTCAAAAGAGTTACTGAAGCCCCAGTGAAGCAAGAATATTTCCTAATAAAGCAGTACAGAACTACTTGAACATACATACATCAATATAAGCCCCTGGAAGTATTAACCTTCTTTAAATTCCATTATGTGTACTTACCTTTCAGCAATTTATGCTGGTTATGAAAAAAGAAGAGCAAGAAAAAACATTCTAGTATATGAGTAAAGGTTGGATAACTCGAAGGAAAATATCTCAGGAATACAAACATCACAGCACCTCCTGTTTACTGTCAAGAAGCCTGAATAGTTGTCATTTGAAAGCTCCTTTAACTAATTTTAAAATTAATGAGCCTTTAATGGCCCGCATGACACCATCATTCTACCAAATGTTATATGCCAAATCCTTCCAAAAATTTGAAATAGTCCATTATAAACCCCAAGGTTTCCCTTTAACGCTATTAATAGTTGTTCAATACAGTCCCTGCCCTGGATGAATCCTGAAGGACAAACTGTTCCTTTCAGCATGGTTTGTGAATTGTGGCAAACGCTGTCCAATATTTTCGGTCTTATTTTTACATCTAAACCAACCTTTTTTTCCACTGCTAGAAGCAAATCTGCAAACGAGATAGTTCTTTGGTTCAGCGGAAGAAACTTTGTTATAGCAGTCTGCCCCCGCTTGGGCTACCTTCAAAATAGATTATACAACAAGGTGTTTGTATAGATAAGAGCATCTCTTAAAATGGTAAAAGATCAACGTCAGTTTTAATTAGCAAAACAAAAAGCTCTTCTGTTCTCCTGAACAGAAACAAAACAGAATAATAACAATTTTTCATTGCTGGAAGGATTATTTAAGAGTTACCTTTTCCTTCCAATAAGAAGCTCAAAATGGTTCACACGGTATATGCTTCATATAATAAAACAGAATGATATGAATGTAATACCTTCAACTATAAACCTTATAAAAACAAAACAAAACTGCAGTTTCATGATCCATTATGTGTATAGGCTATTGTGGGGAAACTCATGTGTGCAACAGCTACTGGGGAGAGAATATTTGACAGAAATTCCTAGAGATTTCCCTGATTATCAGTAAATTTAGCTTGAGCTCCAGTCTTCTGACTCTTTGCAATGGCACCACACTCATTTCTCTGAGAACGTGCATAGTGTTTTTTAAATACAGTCCGGCACTTATGGTTTGAACTTTTTTTTTAGCTGGATTCATTTATTTTGTTTTTATAAGGCAGCTGATATTAGACAGCCCACACCACATCTCCCTCCTGAACTTCAGGTGCCTGACAAAGACCTTTCCTTTCCAACTGGCATTTTAAGGAACTTTTCTGTTTTTATGATTAATTGTAATTGATTCTATCCATAGTACGATGTTCATAGTATGATGCTTCAAGACTTCAGTAATTAAGTGTTATATAAATACCATAAATGAATGAATGAATGTCCCTGGAACCTCAACCATACCTAGTACAAGTAGAGACCCTTATTTAGTATTCACCACGACTGGACCTAACAGTCAGGGGTGCCTTTATCTTTTTTTAATCAAGGACAGTAACAAAGGGGCATCCCTCCAGCAAGCATCTACTACCAGTAACACGGATAAATCAAAATTTGCATTTCCTGGGAAACATCTTTACCTTTCCTCCCAAGGGACTCCTCAGTCCCTTGCCTGTGACTGATTACAAAGAAAACAAAGTAATTATGACTGGCTACTCAAAAAAAATTGAAACAGTCACCCAGGTCTTCAAGAGGTGCCTGAAAATCAAAAGCAGGAATGCTTGCTGAATCTCTGCTGGAAATGTGTTCCAAGGCATGGGACTGGTGACACTAAATACCCAATTCCTAATTGAAGCCAGTCTGGCTTCTGTAACATGGGAGACAACGAACAGTGCTTTTTGGCACCTCCTTAAAACCATTTTTCTTTAAGCAACCCTATCAAGATACAAAGATGTTACATGTGTTTTATTCCTTTCCAGCACTTGCTGATTTTAATAAACTTCTGAATATTTTAAAAAGCCTTATTTTTTATCAATAATTTTAATGTGTTTTTTTTTTGGGGGGGTTGTAAACCACTTAGAGGCTTTCTTACAATCAAGTGGTATTAAGTCAGCTTTCAAGTAGGAGTTAAATCCTGCAGTTTGGCTGAGGGTGCTTGCTCTCTGCTGGGAACATTCACAAGTTGCCAACACAGAATTGAACCCTGCCCATCTTCCCACACCAGCTGATTGACAGCTGGATGTGGCTTGAAAAATGGGCATGCAGTGCAAACTGGGCCACTGGGTGGGCCAATATTGGCTTGCAGACCACAGTTTCCCCAACCCACCTTAAGACCTTGTGATGATGTACCCTAGATCCCTTTCTAACATAGACAAGAGTAGCAGTCAGGCATATGAAAGTCACGTAGCAACTGACAGGGAGATTAGAAAATTTGTGATGGCATAAATTGTAGCACTCTTTAAAAACAGGATTTTGTAATTCTCTTGAACAAACACAATTCACTTTGAAATGGATGATAAATACCTTTAAAGATCATTGTTCTGTACCATTCTATTATACTCTAATTCTAAAGGCGAGAATTATATTAACTGCGAATACAATTCTTCCATTAATTAAAACTCTAATTCATTCTTTAAAGAGCAACAGAAGATCAGAAATATTTTTCCTTTGTTCAAAATGAGAATTCAGATCTAGCCTTTTGGATTTGGGATGGGATAATAAATTGCTAGTACATGAATAGTTTTAAAAAAAAACAACACAAACTCACCAACTCCTGTAATTATGCAGTTCTACACCATCACTTCCACATGAACCCAGAATACAAATCTATACTCTACAGATCATTTTTTAAATAAGATAAAACTGTATTTGTTCTTGAAAGGCAATATGAATATTTGTTGTGCAAATCTTCAAATAAACCTTCTTTTTCCACATTATGGTAATTTCTTTTCCACATTTTTTATTTAAACTTTTCCAGTTTAGACATTCCACCTTGTCTGACAGAAGAGACTCCAGGGAATTTATAAAAATTTAATTGCAAGCATAAGAATATAAAGTAATCATACTGCAAAAGTTCAGATTGAATAAGATTTCCAAGCGTTTCTCAAGCCTTGACGCTTAGGAAAGACACAATCACAGAATGATGGAACATACATTTTGCATATAGAATAGTCTAGATTCATACAAGTGTCAGATAACAGGCAATATGAAAGAAGTCTGCCTGAGACTCTGGAAAGCCACTGCCAGTCAATGTAGACAATACAGTGGTACCTCGGGTTAAGTACTTAATTCGTTCTGGAGATCTGTTCTTAACCTGAAACTGTTCTTAACCTGAAGCACCACTTTAGCTAATGGGGCATTCTGCTGCTGCCGTGCCGCCAGAGCACGATTTCTGTTCTTATCCTGAAGCAAAGTTCTTAACCCAAAGTAATATTTCTAGGTTAGCGGAGTCTGTAACCTGAAGCGTATGTAACCTGAAGCATATGTAACCCAAGGTACCACTGTACTACATTAGATAGCCAACTATTTTGGCTGGTATAAGGCACTTTCCGATGTACCTACGTAGATTCCTAAGAACTGGTTAGCCTTTTTAGTTTGCCTTAGATATTTCTGAACCCCATCAAAATTTTAAATAAAGGTGCCACATATTGAGTGCAGTTTGGTCTTTCCAGTTTGGTTTTTTTTACTCCTTAAGAAACTACCCTTATTTTCCTTTCCTGATGAGCCCCTATTATGCACAATCACATTCTATGTGAACGGTCCTGTTTTCTCTGCCATACTAGTCAACATAGACCACCCATTTCATTATTTGAATGAACAGTGTACCTTTTCACTTGGAGGGCATGGGTATAAATGATAAATTCCTAAAATACATATATTCCATAACAGCAGTACAGAAAAAACCTTAACTACAAGCAGGAAATTCTATGGCACAATCAAGTTGTTATGGCAACTAGAACAGTCAGAGAAAAGGACATAGAACATGCATAGTTGTAATCCTGCCAACAACATAATCCTGTTATTAAAATTCATTAAAGGACTGACATTCATACCACTGATCTTTAAAAAAATGTTAAAGTGACATCACAGCTAGAATCTCAACTAGTGATGGCAAATCCTCTCCCAAGTTTAATTCAGAATGGCCTTGACTAATCTACATTATTTTTTCCAAAACTCAGAATCCAGTGTTTTGGAGCCCATTCTGAAGTTTAGACTCTGCCATTCTCCCAAAGATGTACACGATGGAACCTAAACTACTAGCCATGGTAGTCATGTGCTACCACCACTGCTGGGCTCAGTATGTCTCTGAATACCAGCTCCTGGAAATCACAAGTGGAGGGAGGGCTGGTACGCTCATGTCCTGCTTGAGGGTTCCCCACAAGCACCTGCTTTTTCACAGTAAGAACAGCATGCTGGATCCAACCACCACAAGACCCTGAGCCTTGCCCAACCAAACACTTTTCTTCCCTTGAAACTTACTAAGCAATCTCAAGCAAAGTTTCTGCAAGGCCTACATTACTCTTAGTATCTAGAACACTGAAATGGCAGCACCACAGTGCCAGGAAACCTGGGACATGCTGCTTCCAGACCACCAGAAAGCTTAAGAACAATTGTCAAGCACAATGGTATATACACACCCAGAGCTCCATGTGGCTTGTTGCCATCATCAGCTAGGTTTTAGGGGTTAGGAGGGCAGGGATGGTGGTAGGCAGTCCTGGTTCCAAGGTGAACATCATCATCATAATCTATACCCCGCCCATCTGGCTGGGTTTCCCCAGCCACTCACATTATGAGCCATGCCCAACATTTCATCCAGTTTCTGCTTGGCTTGCATTGGCATAAGGATTTCTTAAGTTCACCTTTAGGAGCTTTCCAATTTCAAATGTTGGCAATACAGTGGTACCTCGGGTTACATACGCTTCAGGTTACAGACTCCGCTAACCCCGAAATAGTACCTCGGGTTAAGAACTTTGCTTCAGGATAAGAACAGAAATTGCGTGCCAGCGGCGCAGCGGCAGTGGGAGGCCCCATTAGCTAAAGTGGTACCTCAGTTTCAGGTTAAGAACGGACCTCCAGAACAAATTAAATTCTTAACCTGAGGTACCACTGTATCACTAATCCAAATTCCTGAACTTCATTTTTTCCTGCAGTTTATACATGGTATATATGGAATCTGGTTACAAAATAAAAGCTAATTTTATCTACCTCCTTTTCAGAAGCTCCTGGCTCCTCAAAGCCACAAAGGTGTAGTTTGCCAATATGGGGGTGGGAAGCTAGATTCAGCCAGTGGGCCAGATTCTTACCATCCCACGTGGGTTAACTTTGACAAGTAGGCAGAGCCACACGCCTACCAATCAACTGACACCATTATGACATCAGGTGCCAACTTCAAAGGAGCTCACGGCAACCGCCAATCAGCTGATTAAAGTCTGACTGCAGGCAGTTTGAATTCAAACCACAAAAGGACAAAGGGGGAGGTCACTAAAAGCACCTAGCAGCTGAACTACAGAGTTCCCAATGGAGAACTCCCTTACGCAGCCTCTCAGTGAGGCCTGCTCCCAGCAGCCATCAGTGAGCCCTACTTGCAAAAGAATAATTAGGAGCTCACTTTTAGCTGGTGGTGGTACTTTTGGAGTAGCATCCTTTGCAATTGCACACCCAACACCTGACATCCCATATTCTAAAAGCAACATGTGAAAGATGTGTGCACACCTTCTCACCCAGTCAACTGCTATCTAGAAGATAAGAGAGCTACCTGGAGGTCTCTTGTATGACAGTCTCACTCTGCTCCAGCCCAAATACTCTAAAATCCCTCACTCATGAGGAAAGAACAGCTGAGTAGTGTCAGTGTACCCTTGTCTGCAAGCTGCAGAGGAAGATATGGTGCTCCACTACACATTTGAAGTTGCCTGCAGCTAAGCGTATTTGGTTGGAGGGTTCTAAATAGTTCCATTTCGAAAGTTACATTAACTATACAATCAGAAGTAACAAGAAACACTTAGAAGGATGGTGGCCCTTCATAATTGAATCGGCTGCAGGGTTTTTTTTTAAAAAAAAAAAAATTACATGTCGCTATTGCTACTTCTCCAGTCTGTTTTGCTTTACTCCAGGGTTCTTTCCATTTTGCAAAGCAAAGTTCTTGTTCACTATTATCACAGATTATTCTTCCAATTTTAAAAAGAGATATGGATGCTTCAAATACAAAATTATATTATAATATATTTTTTAAGGAATGCTTGATTTTTTCACAAAAGAACTAAGCTTAAACAATCTTACCTTAATGTCCAATTAAAAATAAAACAAAAGTATTGTGCTAAAAAGGATACATACATCTTTACAAACATTTACTGATTCTCTTTAGACACAACTAATATAATGTGCAAGAGACTAAAGTGACTGTTCAAATTACAGCTTTAAAGACAGATTTAATTTAGTTGAATGATAATCACATATTCAGTTCACAGAGTAGAACTATTCCAACTGAAATAATGAATAATTACCATACAGAAGCAATACCCCCCCCCCAAAAAAAACACCCCAGAACAAAGACTAACAAAAAAGTGAGAGGCTTATTCTATTCATTTTAGCTGCAACTATTCACAAAGACAAAAGAACTAAAACATTTTATTCAAGCAGCAAGGAATCTCAACGAAATATCTATCATACAGAAACATGCCACCTGACCCATTCGGCATCCCTTCATGGCACATCAAAATTTAAAATACACTATCTGTTACAGACACAACACAAAATTACAGTGGTGCCTCGCAAGACGAAATTAATCCGTTCCGCGAGTCTCTTCATCTTGCGGTTTTTTCGTCTTGTGAAGCACAGCTATTAACGGCTTAGCGGCTTTAAGAAAAAGGAAACAAACTCGCAAGAACTCGCAAGACGTTTCGTCTTGGGAAGCAAGCCCATAGGGAAATTCGTCTTGCGGAGTGACTCAAAAAACGGAAAACTCTTTCGTCTTGCGCGTTTTTCATCTTGCGAGGCATTCGTCTTGCGAGGTACCACTGTACTGGTAACTCATAATTATAATACCATTTTCAGGATATATTTTTAAGGTGTGTCGGAAAAAGGAAAAAAATAAAATGACTTCTACAACTTTCCTGTTTCCTTTTTTGAAATTCATTCCAATAATTTTTTTTCCAATCATAAGCCCAAACTTTACTATGCATTTTAAGTCACAAAATCAATTTTTTTCTGGTGCCAAGAACACTTGCCCCTTGAAGACTGGCCTCTAAGTGATGCCAGCAACTGAATCTCCTAAATAGACCCTTCTGTGTAAGGTCTTTGCGCAATACACAGTCTTCTGCCAGCTTAAAGAGAAGGTAATTTAGGAAGTTAGTAGTGGAAACTGTTGTGTGGCTCATTCCAACTAATCTCAGCCTAACTTACCTCACAGGGTTGTTGTGGGGAGAAAACCAGAGGGGAGAAAAAGTACCAGTATATGTCGCCACCATGAGCTACTTTAAGGAAAGATGAAATAGAAATTAAATAAATAAATAAATAAAATATTTGCTTTCCTGACAATTCTTTCACTCAAGCTGTATGAAAGGCACAGTTCAGCCATCAGAAAAGGGCAGGTTCAGGTTAGGCCGAACATGGGTTTGAGTCACCTCACAGAAACAAATAAACTCTAAGACTGCCAATACATAAGAACCAAATACATTTCCTAGCTCTGAATGTTTTCTTAAGTATCAAGATGTCCTAACCTAATCATGTTTCCTCCATGATTTCCCCAAGATTAGCGTGTGTGTGCATACACACACCTCTGCAGATATCTGTGTGAACTGTGCGAGCTCAGATAGGTTGTTTGACAAACTAACCCAGTCTTCACATGGGTTTATTTTCATGAGGGTACACAATTAAACGCAGTATCATGAACACAGCGAAACACACATTGCCTACTCTGGCTCCAAGTTTCTGCCTTTGATTATGACGCCTGAAACCAATCAACTGGAAAGATGCAGGACAGGGTTAAATCAACAGTGATCATTAACTATGAACTAACCAACCAAAGGAGATGAACTGGTTAAAAAACAGCACTGCAACAAAATGATGAATTAATTATAAACAGCAGGGATATGATATCCCTTATATTTCCGTTGTTTTTCTCACCTCTTCCCAAGCAATGATTTTCCCTATTCATAGTGTGCGAGAGGAAAGATTAATAAAATAAAGTGTCTCATACATTTTTGAAAATGATATGACTAGTCTTTTAATAGGGATGTTCAAACCTAACTTTGAAGTAACTTATCTATACTATAAATATATATATATATTTGCTTTCGTAGATTTTCACGGGTACAGGAATGCAGGTTTTGGTGTCTTCGGGTGTCTTCCCGTGTAGGAGTTGGGGTGTCTAGGCGACGTTTCGACAAGGTCTCACTCGTCATCTTCAGGCTGGTGCTTTCGGCTTCTTGTTACTGGAACAGAGCAGGATCTTAGTGTTTGAGTTCCTATAAATATATAAATTTATCAATATCAAAACAGCCTTTTGCACCAACCAAAAAATAGCCAATATCCTCAGAAACCCCAAAGATAAAATCCAGTTGGAAAACCAAGGGGTCTATGAAATACCCTGCAAAGTCTGCCCAGCCACGTACATTGGACAAACAAACAGACGAATAAATGCACGTATCGCAGAACACAAGAATGCCGTCAAAAAAGAAGAAAAAACTTCCTCTCTTTTCCAACACATGAAAGAAACAGGACACGAAATTAATTTTGCAGATTCCAAATTGCTCTTTAACATGGAACATCACCACAAGAGAATAATCATGGAAGCCATCGAGATAGAGAAACACCCTCACAACATGAACAAGCGTGACGACACGTCCCGCCTGCCAGACATCTGGAAATTAGCCCTCCCCACAAAAACCGACACCAGAACCAGAGGCACACAGAACGCCATCACCAATCAACCACACCAGACCCAAACCCAGACCCTCTCCACAGATAAATTACAGACACCATCCAGTAGCCAAACCATAGTGGCACCTCCGGATGCTGCACCCCCCTGCTATCCCTACACACATCTGGCTGGCACAGGGCACAAAACCACAGCTCGCCCCTATACACGAAGCCAAGCCAGAGCACAACTAAGTGCAGTACAGCCATCTTCTCAGAAAAACTCTTCACAAGCTCAAGAGGTCAAGACACGAAAGCTTTAGCAACTAATCCACACTTAATGACCCACCTAAGTGGTACTCAGAATATCACTCAAGAAATCACTCAAGATATCCCTCAAGTAATTAAGGAACAAAAGAAGAAAAGGCACACTAACCTAGGAACTTCCTCTCTGCCCAGAACCTTGGAGGCTATACACCACACCCCCTCAACAGTATTTATAGGAACTCAAACACTAAGATCCTGCTCTGTTCCAGTAACAAGAAGCCGAAAGCACCAGCCTGAAGATGACGAGTGAGACCTTGTCGAAACGTCGCCTAGACACCCCAACTCCTACACGGGAAGACACCCGAAGACACCAAAACCTGCATATATATATATATATATATATATATATATATATATATATATATACACACACACATATACATATATACATCTATATATGAGAATAAAAAACACAGGGGCATTTTATGCATGCATTAAGCAGGAAGGGCTCAACACATGCTAACCTCAAAAGAGCACTATTCACATGGTAGTAAAATGGGAATGTCTCATTTTAAAATTAAACCAAACAAGTATTCATGGGCTAGAAATCTATTTCAATTGGGACACACACACACTGAAATGACATATTTACTTGACAATCCCAAGCATCAATAACAAAAATCAGTGGATTTACTTCCAGTTAAACATGGTTAAGGATCTTTTTAAGGTACATATTCTGAAATAAACCAATTACTTCATTTTTAAAAAATCTATTTTAAATGCAAATTTTCAGTAGCTCCTCTTCTCAGATCTGCTTTAATACCTGCTAGCTACAAAAAAAAACCTCAAGACTTGAATAAAAATGGCACTCCAATACTTGCATTAAAATCACTGTCCATGTCACTAATAATAGGTGGTTTTCTGGTGTGGCAAGCCATTCAAACAGGGCGGACCTATCAAACCTTATTGCATCATTTGATTTTTCTTCCTACCAATAGACATTGCTGTCCATCAGAAGAAATAATTAGTGTATTATGTATGGAAACGTCATCCTATCAGTTCAGTGCCTGACTTGAATAGCTCATATAAGCAACTCATTGATGCCATGCATGCTCACTGTCTTCAGATATGACACAACACTACACCCTTTGGGAGTTTCTCCCCTGTTCGCAAGCAGCATTTCACATCTGTGTTTGACAGAAGGAGAGAAGAGCAGA
This sequence comes from Podarcis liolepis, assembly GCF_965112155.1. Taxonomy (NCBI): domain Eukaryota; kingdom Metazoa; phylum Chordata; class Lepidosauria; order Squamata; family Lacertidae; genus Podarcis; species Podarcis liolepis. Next base: position 41,345,980 of record NC_139554.1, read on the forward strand.
CTGTTCAACAGCCACTACCAAAAGCAGGCTATGCAGGTGAAAAGTTAAGGCAAAACCTGAAGTCCAGTTACCCTGCCCTTCAACACAAAGCACAGCACTGACATATACCGGATTTTCTGGAACAGAGAGAAGTTTTCAGTATTGGAATTCACATGACAAAAGGAAATGGGATTTACTGAGTGCTGAAGCCTTCAATTAACGTTTGATAAATAATGAACATCTGAATTAACCAGAATTGATGTGTTTGCCTCTATTGTTTGAGAAGATGCAAAGTCCACCACTCTTTTTCTTAGCCTCTTAAGAGAAGAATTCAAAGTACTATTTAGGGAGCGATCCCAAGGATTTGGAATAACTGGGAGTAAACTGGAAGCAAGCAGCAACAAAATGAAGCAGCACCAGCAAATGAGACAGACACAGTAGAGAAAAAGAAATGTGAAAGCTAGTGTGCAGAATGCATTTCTAATACAGAAAGCTTCCTACCTGGAGAGTGTATCTCAGTATTTGGAGACACAGAATCCAGAAACTGTCTTCAGTCATCTGCTGGGTAAGTTTTTATTTTTTTAATTAAGAAATCTAGCTTTTCCAGTAGGAAGACGATTGCTCTGATTTTGTGCCTACCGTATCAGTGAATTTCAGTTGTGTTTTCATTCACACCAAGGCTGAATTTTAAACCTTTAAAGGTATATTGTCCTGGATTGTACAAATAACTGCTTTTATGTGTTATATTTTCCAAATTACCTTATTAAACTCTTCTCACTTGATTTGCCTATAATTGTTTGCCAAGATTCAAATTGCTCTCGATTGCTGTTTATCTGAGAGCTGGGAAATGTAGAAATAACAGCCAAATCTATAAAACCACACCACAGTTACTATTTACAAAGTAATATTTACTGCACTTCAATATTTAATGCAAGCTATTAAAGCAAAGAATTTAACACAATGGCAACATCAAATTTTAAAGGCATAATTTATTACAGTCAAACCCATGCTTAAAATACACCAAGAAAAGAGACCAAAAGTGTCAATTATAGTTAGCTGTGAAACTATAGTAACTGATGTAAAAGCACTGTGTTAAAAAATGAAGGCTTGGCATACAGTTTAAATGCAAGTTGAGGATAAGAGTTCAGCAGCATTGCAAATGAGGTCTGAGCATATGCATTTTAATTCAAATTAGAATATAAAATGTTCAAACCAAAAGAGGTGGATAGTGAAAGAGCACTGCTAAAACAGATTTATGTGGTGCATTGCACATCACTTCGTGGTTTAAATCTAGAACACTGATACCAGAATTCATTAGTTCAAAAACTAGGGCTGTTAGCCTACAATGGTTCTTGGTGAAGGTGTATATGATGACAAGTCTCCACGATCTTCATCTCTTCAAAAGCTGTTCAGTAAAACATTTGACAACTACTTAATACAAATATAAAACAATAAAAATACACTCTCTCTCTTAATTTTAAAGGAAACCCACTATATATTTTAATTATACGGCCTGTCTCTACTTCTTCTCTTTTATTTGTTTCTTTGCAAGAATCCAATTTATTCTGATCTCTTTTCTTCACATTTCTCACATACTCAAAGACTTAGAGAGATTTTTAGTAGCTCACAATGCAAACTTGACAGCTAACCTGAGGAGGAATGCCCAGATTGGGAGGGAGCTCTTGTACCATCAGGTGCCGAAGATTCTACCAAAATGCTGAGCTTGAGTCACTTTTAGGGGTTAATCCTCTTTATATTCTTACTAGCACTTCCTCTGTAACTATGCAATCCCTTCTGTCGACCTCTGTTACTCCTATAATAACAGAGAGAAGTTTCTAGTTTGCATTCCTGTTCCAGATTTCTAACAATGATCTTAGTTCGAAGGACACAATGTTTTTGCTTGCCTACTGTACTTTCAGGTGTTTATTTTAAGAGTTCTCCTCGGTACAACTAACATTCTCTGTCGCCCAGGGTTCCGTGGCAGCAGAAAAAACATAGCTGATGCCAATGTGAGACAATCATTTACAAATCTGGGGTTCTTAATGCAATGGTGAAAGTGAACATGGGAAGCTGCCTTACACTGTAGTTGGATCTTGTGGTCTATATAGCTCAGTACTCCCTACACTTGCTTGCAGGAGCTCTCCGGGCTTTTGTATTTCCACACTCAACCTGGAGATGCTAGGGATTGAACTTAAGATCTTCTGCATGCAAAACATGTGATGGACCACTGAAATATAGCCCTACAGCAAAGCTTCCCACAGTTTGCTCAATTATGAGCAGCAAATTACTGTGGAAATGATTTTCAGAATACTATGAAACACAATGTCCTGCACCGGCTCACCATTGCAAACTTCAGACAGGGCTAGAAACCTAACCTAAATGCAAAGAAAAAGATAAAAAGTTGCTGTTTGCTAAAGGTGTAAAACAAGAGCTTGATGGTAGATAGCATTAAATATGCAGTGTTAAAAGGACTGATAACCCAACTATCACATTCAGTTTGTAAAATAACAAAACTACAAATACATTTACAAAAGCAACTTGAAAAAGTTACAAAAAAACTTCTTTCTAAAATCCTTTGCATTATAAACTTCTATATTTTAAAATAAGAACACATTAAGTTGAAAGAAGGCTTTAAAAACATAACAGTAGGCAACTAAATATAAAACGGCTTTACCCTTAAATATAGGATACTCAATTGCTAAATGCTATCGCTTGAGGACCAATAAATATCATGTAATGCACATCGCTAAGGGCTTGCTTATATTACCACCTAACAGATCTGATACACCAACCAACGTTCATGTCAGGTGCAATTAATAAATGGGTGTAGGGAAGAGACACCAGGAAAATCAAAAAATATGCTAATTAAGTGCAATAATAATACTTACAAATCTGTATGTTTTTAAGCAGTACAATTTGAAGAATAAATATTCAACTTCTAATGCTACCTATACCAATTCTCAGATGCTTCTGGTGTAAGACCAGGAATGGGAAACCTATGACCTCTCAGATGCTGCCAGACTCCAACAGCTACCAGCCCACATGGTCAATGGTCAGGGATGATGGAACTGTAGAGCAGCAGCATCTTGAAGGGTCACAGGTTTCCCATCCTTGGAGTAAGCAGTGTGGGGCACCTGTTTCACGTCAAATTCAATGACGTACTAACCTGTGACTAAATCAAAGTATAGACAAAGTTCTAAACAATGTTATCATCGAGGCATGGCACATAATGACCCAATTTAAACTGGCATCAAGATTCATTTTAATATGAATGTGAAACAGTGTCTAAACTGAAAGCATTTCAAAAGTACTTCACTTTTAACGGGTCCTTTGACTATATAATCAAAAGGTAAAATAGCTTGCTGGCTCCTTGGAAAAAGCTAATTCAAAGAATAGTTAACTGATCATTAGCTCAGCATTAACTGATCACTAGCTCAAGACAATTAGCTCAGCAAGTGGCAGAATCAGGAATGGCGTTCAAAGGTTTTTGCTTTCCATTTTCAGTCTAATACTACACTAAATATGACTGCTTATATATTACCATCTAATTATAAATCAAATATAAACTGACTTTTCCTGCTTTGTTTAACCTAAATTCCTTATTGTTTCTGAAACACTTCATGGTTCAGGACCCTCCAATCCATTTCTGCTGCAAGACATTAGTATACTGACTATTACCCCCGGCAGTAAGTGATTTGCCACCACAGGCAATTGAACATAAATTTCTCCATTATTATATTCAAAATTTTTAATCAATTTTCTTAACATCTATAATGCTTCATGTTGGTGCAGCTAAAATGTTTCAAAAATGGAAGGAAATCTGGGGGTGGAAGGAAGAGTTTAAGAAATGAAATGGTTCTATGAAAAAGGAGAATTCATGACACTGAAACAGTGGTGGGGATTGGGGTCAGATTTAAGAAAGAACAGTGGCTTGAAGAAACTAGAACAAGAGAAATTAAACCCTCAAAACTGGCCACAAGCATCCTAGAATTAGATCTTCTGCACATCACCTAGCACTCTTGGTATCCAAGGTGGAAACATTTCAGAGCTTCTCCTAGATGGTACCATCTACTTTCTGGAGCTCTGGTGATCTAGAGAGAAGTAACACTGAAGAATTCAAAGTGGGGAAGAACTTTTCTCAAAGATGTGGATAAATAAGGCAACCACAACAGCCTCTGAATTGACACTGGCAGGAAACTGGTCCTTTGCTATGTATACATTTTGCCAACAATTGCAAAATAAGTCCCTTTCCTTCTAAAAAGGTGTGGTTTCTTTCCTCATAAATCTATTACAATGGGGATTTTTTTAAAAAGATAAAATTTAGTTTTTCTTTTAGAAAAGGACATGGTGGGTTGAATCCAGCAGGAGTGTTCCCTGAGAAGAATTTTGTCCGGAGGATACTCCTACTGGTAGAAGGGAGGAGTAAACTTTTGTTGATTCTCCCCTCCAACTGTGCTCTTTGAAAATTTGCTCCTGACAGTTGGAATACCCTCCAAAGCTGATTTTCAGAGTGCATAGGCTGCTGTAAGGAAAGGGGGGAATTGGCAAGTGACCTCCCCTCCACATTGGATCCCAATGCCTTATCAAACACCTTCTGGGCATGGAAGGAGCATTTCTGTTCACTGGATGTGAGGTCTGGATCCAATCAATCCTTTTTCTTTAGCTATCTGGTAGTCCACTGAAATGAAATGTATACAATAGATAAATCGCTCTTTCTCACCCACAGTACAAAGTGTAAGACAAGTTAAGCCTTATTATTGGATGTGGTGAGTGTTAAGACCCTTAAAATGATCAATATTAATAGTTTTATAGAGAAATGACAGAAGTAATTTGCATTTGTCTGTCTCGAGAGCTCTGGGTGTGAAGTCAGATCACTACGTTAGCAGCACCAAAGTGACCTCCCCAGGGCAAAAGCCAGCCTGAGCAGTGTATATGGCGGTCCTCCCAGGCTCAGTCTCGCTGATTTGGTCCAGAGGAAAGCAGAGCAATACGTTTGGCACCAGCTTGGTTACAGGTTTCCTAGATGGGCTACCTTCTTAGATTGATGAGTCTCATCTGCCCTGCCCCTACAACACATACAAAAACAGCCTTCTTGACTGTTGGACCCCCTATTAGTCTTCTCTACTCAATCCACTAGAGCCTGTCTTCGCATGCAGGGGAGAAGTAGAGTAAACTTACTGAAAGTCATGAGCATGATGATGTCATGAAGGCAATTAAGTTCAGTGGGTCTACTTGAGTAAAACTTAACTGAATACCACCCATAATGTCTTGTTACTATGGTCCAGCAACTTATACATAAATGGGAACTTAATGGACAGTAAACTGTACTCCTTAAAAGATGTCATGAACACCTGAGCGCAAAATTGCATTCTTAAGTTCATGTCACTTCTGTTTTGAACTGGCAATGCTTTACTCTTTTAAAAATAAGATTAATCAGAGCATATGTGCTTAACTTGCACATGGTTCCAGAACTGCAGACCATTTGGTTTCCAATTGGAAACTGAATCTAAGAATCCATACATCCAAGGATCCTAAGCCTACAGCAATTATGCAAATGAAGAACCATAGTTCTGTAGTCTCTGCCCAGATGTATCAGCCCTGATAAAGCACATCCATTCTCCTTACACCAGATGGTCTTAAACAGTTCACTAAGCTTAAGTTATTTTTCATCTATATCTGTGCAAAATCTTGTCTGAAAGAGAACACTGAAACCTGTCAGCCTATAAATATAATTCGATAATACCATTCATTCCACTCTCCTCCTACCTAGAAACTATAGCAAGGGTTTTTTTAGTTAAAGATCAATACACAGCAAAGAAATGGATAAATCAGTTCTCTCCCCCCCTTCTTTTGTTTAATTCTAAGTTTGCCATCTGTCAACGTTTTTGCTGTTTTTCAAATTTGAAGTGAACTGCATGTCATAAGAAAAAAAACTTGTCATTAAAAATTTACAGTGAACTTATGTTTGCATTAAAATCAGTAAACACATCTGCTGACAATTAATATGAAACGGTACTGCAAAATGCATTTGTATTAAAATATTTTAAAGTTGTTGTAAGAATGACATGATAATCTGTCATCAATGGGGGGGAAATACAGGAAAAATAGCCTGCTCCTTAAACAGAACAAGATTTCTCTTACTAACACTTTCAGTTGATTAATCCTTGGATCACTGTTTGCTAGCTACAAAGTCTGTTTATCAAAGCCAGAGTCAGCTGTTCACCAATTGTAAGCTTGTGCCATATTCATTTGTTTGATCACGTTATTTAAACAATTTTACTGTTTGCCTAGTGATGGATTCACACAAGTATTTTCCCCAATAGGATGATTCCTACCCTGAAGAAACTCAGGTTACCTGTGTATGTATTTCCCACTAGTGTTAATATTTCACTTCAGAACCAATATGGAACAACAATCTGGTCTTGTGATGAGCCATACACAAGATCAAGATTTCTATATCATTAAACGGTTTTGAAAACTAACATGTCTCCTTGTCAGGTCAGTCATATATAATTGCATAGCACTGTGCTGTCTACAATTTCTTCTTTGTACTGCAGCAAGCATAGCAAAGCTAAATGAATGGACATTAGATCAGTTGATGAGCAGGGATTAAATGCTGCTGCCTTGGCTACACAATCCTGTTCCCTGCTGAGAACAGGACACAATGCAGGATGAAACCCTGTACTCCTGTCTATTAGCTAACGACACCAGTGATGTTGACTGAGGAGCAGGCAGACATGGTTTGGGGAAAATGTCCTCATGGACCCCCTTGCAGGCCAAGACTGGCCCACAGGCCAAAGGTTCTCCACCCCTAGTCTAATCCCAACAGGGCTCTTCTTATATTCACATCCATATATACTCCTCTTAGGACTAAGGGCATTTTTAAAAAAGCTCTCAATGAATTCTACATACCTATATGCGTAGAGGGATGTTTACACACATACCATTGTTAAAGTGTAATCAATAAAAAGAATAAGAACAAATTTATAATCAATTAGAAAGACAGCTCCAATCAGAAACGCAGCAGTTGTGGATACAATGTAGCCTTTGACATGCAGGACAAATGTAGGAGGCATTACAAAGGCAGTCTATCTACCCTATCTGGGGCCCTCCTGAAGTACTGGACCACAGTTCCCATCAGCTCCAGCCAGCATGGCCAAATGGCCAGGGTTGGTGGGAATATTAATGCAAAATATTTGGAAGGAACCAAGAAATGGTTCCTGGCACAGAAATAAGTACCCCTTTATAAAAAAAAAGTACCCAGTTACTTCCACGTTATGAAAGCAAACATGGGACACTAATCAAAACAAGATGCGAGATGAAAGTCTGCACAAGCTATTTGTGAAAAAAATTAGACATAAATTTAGACATAAATTAGCAGATGCTGACCCATACTCTATAAAGTAGTAAAACAATTTATAATGGTCTTCTTTAAAATTTCTATTTTACCCCCTTATTTGGTAAGCTTACTATTTCAAAAGAGGATAACTCTTGAGTTCATTATTTTTCTATAAATAAGCATAACTTTTCCTTAAATTGAAGAAATAGGCTTCAAAACTGCTACAGATAAATTCTTGGTACGGCCTGAATTTCTAAACACTTTTCTTAAGTCATACTGGAAAAATTTACATTTGCTGTGCATCACTGCATACAACTTTACAGTCCCTGCAGCAAAAGAAAAATGAAGTTGTACCTGCAAAGATTTTAAGTGCACAAGTTTAGGAACAAGCAGTACCAAAATCTAGTAAATGGTTCCTGCATTATTAAAAGCATGAAGAACAAATATGGAAACAAACATTAAACTAAGCAAAAAGATGAAACATTTCACAATGAACACTGTTTTGCACTCCCGACTTTCTTGAGTTGTGGGAACTTAAAATATAAGGTGATTCATTATTTAATTTCTAAACAATATATTTAAAAATTTATCTAAATGGTGTACACAACAGTAAACTTAAACAAAATATTACAAAATACACAGTTACATATAAAAAGTTACATTAATAGAAACATCAATTCGTTTTCCGACACACTCTCCCAATCAGCTTCCGGGTTCTCTTCACCCAAGGTCCAAACAAACTCTTAGCTCACCCACAAAAGTATCACAATGAGAAGAGGACATCACCCTAGTCTCTCATGCTAGACTTGCTTTTTATGGGCAGGCCCAAGGTGGATGGTACTCCTTCAGGCTGCCCACAGCTGTGTCCCATTCAGCTGCACTTTCCACACCAGGCTTCCTCAAACTCGGCCCTCCAGATGTTTTGAGACTACAATTCCCATCATCCCTGACCACTGGTCCTGCTAGCTAGGGATCATGGGAGTTGTAGGCCAAATACATCTGGAGGGTCAAGTTTGAAGAAGCCTGTTCCACACCCAGTTCCAGGTGCAGCAGGGGGTCCAAAGGATGGGAAGAGTCCCCCCCCCCACTAACAGCTCTTTGTAGCTGGAGTCCGTCGGGGCCCTGCTCTCTCATGTGAGGTGGGAAAAGGCCTGCAAAGCAGGGAGCAGGTCTTCCAGGACTCACAGCCAAGGTGATCCTGCAGGATCGGGCCAATAACACACCTAGTCCAGTGCTCTTGATGTCAGTTTCTTCAAGGAGCATAAGCAGATTGGACTATGTCAGCACTGCAAAGTGTACCTAAGTTTGGAATAATTATGACTAGGGGTGTGAACTGCAAGCAAGTTCTGGTTTAGGTCCTGCTTTAGATAGCAAGTTGATTCAGTTCAAACAGCTTTGAAGCAAGCAGAGCCTCCTTTAGGAAAACATGAAGCTTCATGTCTCCCTGCTGAATATCTTGGTGGAAATGACTGGGAGAAACAGGGGGTGGGCATTTGGATGAACTGAACATTTACTAGCACAGTTATCCTGTGTCAAAAACGTATAAATTCCACCAGTGTTCAGCAGTACTTGACTGCAGTCAACCAGCATTGTCTCAACAACATCTGGAAGCCCAATGGTTCCCCACCCCTGGCTTAAGTTATAAAGTACTTAAGATAGAAACTATCTTTTTCTTTAGCACAATGAAGCTTGTAATGTGATTTATAAGACTCTGCTAAACGAAATGTGCACATTATACTGTTACAGGTGAATGCTATCATGTTATTTTTAGAACAGTTAATTTTCCATCACATTGATGCTTCAATTTTCAATGTTGATTGTTTGATTGTTCTATACTCTGAGGTCTCTGCATCTTTCCACTTTTCCCATCTCTTGTCACATTCAGAAATGAACGATGAAAAGCAAAAGAGTTACAGTGATGAAGAGGAGGCTGGAAAAATAAAATAGTGAAGAAACAGCACAGATAAATAATATGGGGTCTGGTAAGAATGAGAAAAGAATGTGGGTGGAAAAGTGAACCAAGTGTCACTGGATGGACCTTACAGAAAGCTTTTCTTTAGTTTTTGCTCAATCACACTTACTTTGGCAACAGCAGGCAATCACAAACTGTTCAGCACAACTTCATGCATGCTGAACAGTTTGTCAGATCTGTGCTTTTAATTGTACAAAGAACAATTTCTTCTGCACAATATCTATTACATTCAATAAACAATAAAAATTTCCTTCTTCATGTACACAAGGCCAAATCACTTATATTCAGCTCTAGTTTACGCTGTTGGCACACAAGGAGAAAAAAAATATAAAACCAGATATAATGTAAGTTTTATGACTTTTAATTTTCCTCACAGAATTATGATTAAATTTTAAATGTATTTTTCTTGCTACTCATTATTAATTTCTAACAGGTTCATAAATGTATGGATTTCTAGATCACTCCCTTCCACATAAAATGTATGTTCAGCACAAATCCATACATATCCTATAGTTACCCAGGAAAATTCACATCACTTCCAAGCATCTTCCAGCCTGGTCTAAGAGGTTGACTGACCCTCCACACCTTAACTAAAATCCAACCACGTCTGTCCCACAGTTGGATGATCAGACTCATCCCTCACCCTGCAGTCCCCTGCACCACCACTATTACTCTGGAGCAGATTTGGAAGAGAAGCAGGGATAGAAAGGTGTAGAGTTTGTAAACAGGAGGGTGAATAGAGCCCCAACAGAGCCTAGTGATGCAACAGAAATGCAGAACACTATCCCACAAGTTCAATGTGGTTTTATGTAAGGACAGCAGTGTTTATATAGCACCAGGAGACAACACTTTCAAAATCCAATCATCCACCTATAATATATAACCCTGCATAAAAACTTGCTCTTATGATGCAGAAAATCCTGGCAAAAGCCCATATAAGGTGGAGTACAATTCTTGACATTCTGCATGTGCCATCCCAACAACACTCAGGAAGCAACATTATATGGATATGCACATCTGAACATACCATTTTAGGGTTCATTTTCCTTCCATTCCCTTTTGAAGGTGACAGGACTTTGTGCTGGCATTCTGATTTCTTAAATACAATGGGGGGGTAAATCTACACGGTAGCAGCCATCCCTTTGTCTCTGCTGTTTAATCAGAACAGCCACTTTTTGACATGAGCAAAAAAGAGAAACTTGTCAGGAATATATGCTTCCAGTGCTGTTGTTCTGAAGTTCAAATAAACTAAGTTTGCTAAGTTCAAAAATAGGTTGCAAATATGGTATTTACCTGCATGCAAGTCATACTGAAATCTCTGGAGTTTGGGGTCATGCTATTTTAAACAGAACTATTTAGAGTGCAGGTGAAACATTCAAAATAGCCAAATCATCAATAATAGAAGGCCTGGATGAGGAATGAAAAGAATAAAAGGTTTTGTTCAACTCTTAGCAACAGCTCAAAAACCTGCCAGATCAGTAGAAACTGCACTGTGACTTACAATATATTGCCCTATCAATTTCAATAGGACCTCTGCTTGACCCACAGGTTAGAGCTACTGCCTATAGTGAACAGCACGGAAAGGAGCAAAGCAAATATTGTTTCCATTTTGGTGTTTGCATCTGACATTTGTGTTGTTTTTAATTTTGGTACATCATCTTGGAATCATATCACCAAACAGAATAGAAATGAAACAAAGGATGAACTTTTTCTGGCAATGAGACTTGTCATACTTGCCATGTTGTTGCCTGTCTTGACTCTAGGTAGCTGGCAGCAGAGGAAGGGTGAAAAATTAGGCCAAAGAAAGTGAACAGAGAAAGGGATGGGTGACTGCCCTCTGACAAATTATTTGCATGTCTTGTTTTTTGTTTTTGTTTTTATCTACATTATCTATTTCACAATCTTCCTGCTGTAGGTGAGTGTTCATTGCCTCCTTATCATAAGCATCCCCACAGGGAAGGCAGCCTGAACCTGCTCCTCCTTTTTCTGCCACTAAGAGCAGGCATGCCTAACACAGTAAAGTCTCCTAGGATTGCAAGAGTCTCTTGGGGCTGTTGTACATCCAGCCCTATTAGTGAGAGAATGGCTTTCTGGCTCTAGTCCACCTAGCTTGTGATGCTCCTTCCTTCTCCCCAGCAGTTCTGTTCAAGTTTATGCAGCATGTCTGATACACCACTACACCAGCCTAATTTGGACTGCAAGTCCAGCCTGTTATGGCAAGCTCAAACTTCAAGTGACACTTTAGTACCTACTAGGATAACAGCCCTATAATGCATGTTCCCTGGGACCATTATATCCCATAGCTCCCTGCTGGGGAGTGGAATTTCCTCAATATACATTGTAAGGTGGTCTTGTACAGTTTGCCACATAGGTAACCTGCAGTTTGTAGTTTACATACCTCAAACAGCAGGTCTGCCTTTGTATAAAGACGGTTCCTCTGAGGATGAACACTCAAAAGTGTTGTGATTCTTTCATTTTTAAAATTATTTCTATCATTTGGAACATTTTCCTTTCTGCTGTTGTGCAGACCATGTGCAATCTTTAGCTAAAGGAGTTGTCCCCAGATACATCCTTTCAGCTAACAGTAAGAAGTTGGCTTTGTATCTTGCATGGGTCTTCCTGGTTCTACAGTTGTGGCCACCCATCAGGTGTATGAGTAGAACCACTGTAGTGTGAAGCTGCATAGTGTGTTGAATATGAGAAGTGAGTGGATATTTCTGGTAAAGTCAGCATATGGCTCCAGGAAATCATTAATGGCAGCATGACTACTGATAGGTTTTTTTTATTCTGCTTATAAAGGGGAGTCTGACTGTATTTTGGTCTTTACCCTCACCGACTTCCTTTCGAAAGACAGATGGTGAAATAATGTCTCAATGGTGCATCCAATTTATCAAAAAGTCATATGAGAAACTGAAGCTGTAATCTTATACACGCTTACCTGGAAATAAGTCCAACTGAACTCAGACTTACTATATGTATGGGACTGCAGTATAAGTAAGTGAGATTAATAGGAATATGCCACACAGCATACCATTTTCAAATAAACGCATCCTTCAAAGAGATACATTTCTTAGTAGGAAATCCAGAATGCAGTATTTCTTAAGTTGAGTTCAGTACATTTGTGCTGAAGTGTATTCCAAGAACTATGCAGTATAGAGTCAGGTTTTTTTATTTGTAATAAATGGTAGAAATCACTGTTTAAAAAATTCAAGGCTCTCCTCAGAAAGGCGGAAGGCTTTTTGAAGGCTCTCTAAGGAAGAAGGAAAGCAGAACAGAGAGGGGGCTGGTTTTGTTTGACTGACTCATTTTCAACCTTTACTGGGAGGTGAATCAGATGACCTTCCCTTGACAATATACACTCAACGCTGTGGCTCATGAAAAGGGTGGTATTTCTGGAACTGCTGTAGACAATTCAGATTGGGAAACTGATAAGGTCTATTCTTTATTTTCAAGGTCTTGAATGAAAACAGAGTGAGTGAAAGTGAGGCATACATGCTTCCGTTGATCAGTGTAGTGTCCTTCAGATGTAAGCAGCAGATGTAAAGCAGATGTAGAAGATGCTTTCCCCCCCACGAAGGGAACCTACGCAGCTGGGGCAACATCTGAATGATGCAACCGCTTGAGTGAGGCTGACTGTGTGCCTCTTTCTTGCAGAATTGGCTCTCATGCAACAGTTTCAGTAGCTGAAGGATGTTAAAAATTTCCTCTTGTAAGTGTTAGAATTAAATGTTAAGATTTCTTGGGAGGAGAACACAACCAATATAGGTGCAAGAACAACCAAACAATGCAATAAGGAATTATTTGAATAAAGACATAATTGTTGGAAAGATTATAGATTATGAGTCACTAATGAGAGGTCATAAGTAATGCTATAAATAGATGCGTTTTTGTTCTATTTTGACATGCTGATAAAACTAAATTGGCATAAAGCTGAGTGTAATTGGAAGTTAACAGCACAATCTTAACAAAAGAGGAGATGGACTTTATTTTGGTAATATGTTAATTCTAATGAAAAGAGAAAGAAGTCAGAATTACACCCCTTAAGGTAAAGGTAAAAGACCTCTGGAAGGTTATGTGTTCATCTCCCCTTTCAGGCCAAGGGAGCCAGCGTTTGTCCGCAGACAGTTTTCCAGATCATGTGGCCAGCATGACTAAACCGCTTCCATGATGCAAGCCAGAACACACAGAAACACCGTTTACTTTCCCGCTGCAGAGGTACCTATTTATCTACTTGCACTAGTATGCTTTCAAACTGCTAGGTTGGCAGGAGCCGGGACAAAGCGATGGGAGCTCACCCCACCAAGTGGATTCAAACTGCTGACCTTACGATCAGCAAGCTCAAGAGGCTTGGTGGTTTAGACCACAGTGCCATCCGTGCCCCCACACCCCTCAAGACCAGTATCCTAGCTCCAGAAAAGGCTAAGCTTCCCATAAACTTATTTTTAGACCACTGTGTTGACCTGGTCCTAATCCTGAGTACATATGAGCATGGGACAGCTTTCAAATCTAACAATGCATTAGCTGGCACATTTCTTCTGCTTTGCCTTCTGAACATCTAAATGCATTGCTGCAACTATTGATAACAAATACTTACTTTGAAACAGTTATAAGATGAAGCCCTCAGAATTCTAACAGGAAAATCACTTAATGACAAAGGCAGGATCACATTCATCTATTCCACAGGTTGTTAAATTGATCATTCCTGCTGTATCTCCTCCACTAACACATTGAGAAAACTAAAATATTCATCTATTCACAGCAGACACAAGTTTTCCATAAAACACAAATAAAAGAATTTTACAATTTTGTATCTTGCTGTAGAAGTTAGGCAGTTCAATCCCTAGCATTTTTACTCAACAATTGATGTCATTCAGAGTAAGAAAACAGCCTGATCTATTAAAATAAATGATAAAGATGCATATGATTTTAAATTGCACAACTTTATTCTCCCACCACAGAAATAAAATTAAGCTGGCAGTTTAAATTTCTGACATTTCCTGTTTTTAGCACTTCAAAATGTATAAAAAAGGGACAGCTTGTTCGATAAGGGTGAAAAAAATCTAATGTTGGAAACTTTTAGAAAGGAAATGTTGAACAGATGGAAATCCAGCCTACAATGTTGCCAATTTCTGCAATTTTATTATACGATTTTGCTATCTTGGTATATATTTAAAGGGACCTGATTAATTTCTTTCTATTTTCATATAACAAATTTTCTTTCATACAACTGTGGTAATCATAGTCACCATTTTGCAGCTCACATTATTTGCCATGTAACATCACAATAAATCTCTATGAGCCATCGTTTTCTTATCAGCCTTTTCTAATTTGCAAGGGAATAGCTGTGTTATTCTTGTAGCAGAAACAACAAAGAGCTTTGTGACACCTTAAAGACTATCAAATAAGGTGCTAAAAGATTCTCTCTTGTTTTGGCTGTTTTTCTTTACATACTCCCACCAGCCAAGATGGTGCCAAACATATTGCTCTGCTTTCCTTTGGACCGCATCAGTGGGGGGGGGGGGCTTGTCCTCTGGGCACTCCAGGACTTCCATATACACTGCCCGGGCTTCCACCACAGGAAGGTCCTTCTTCCTTAAAACAAATGCCATTATTGCAAGATGCTAAAGATAATTAACTTTATGGAATTTTTAGCCACAGTGCCTACAGAAGGTCACTGGGTATCTGAGCTCCACTAGGTAGACAAAGGTGAAATAAACTCTTAAGAAGTAAGTGCAGCTCCCATCAATTTTGTAGACTGGCCAAGCCCAAACAACTGGAATCACATATATTGAGTAAAACAAAAGAACACATAAATTTCTAGATTATTAGGGAAGGAGGCAACAAGAGTAGGAACACATATGACACAGTGTTTAAGTCCATGCTAGGGTGAGGCCCCAAACTTAATTCGTTCTGGAGGTCCATTCTTAACCCAAAACTGTTCGTAACCTGAGGTGCGCTTTCACTAATGGGGCCTCCTGCTGCCGCCGTGCAGCCGGCACGTGGTTTCTGTTCTCATCCTGGGGCAAAGTTCTCAATCTGAGGTACTACTTCCGGGTTAGCAGAGTTTGTAACCTGAAGCGTTTGTAACCCAAAGCATTTCTAACCTGAGGTACCACTGTAAATCCACCTGCAAAAGGTGCCCAGCGAACAAAAAACAAAAGGTGTGCCCATCTGGTAATGTCCTTTGTTCTACATATGTAGACCTTAGGGGTCCTTGTTATATCCAGAGCGCCACGCCTCCAAGCAGCGGCGTTGCAACCCCTGCCAGTGCCTGGGGAAGGTGTTGAGCTTTTTTTAGGAAATGAAAGTTGTTGAGCTGGGCAGGCAATCGGAGGAAGAGACATAGGGCTACAGAGAGACTGTGGCGACAATCCTGTGGATCGTGATAGGCCTGGTCTAAAGAAAATCCCAAGGCTGCAGAATGCAGGGACTGTGGAGGCAACTCTCTCCCTTAGAAACAGTCCATCAGATAAGGAAAGGCTGTTTTTGGAGATTTTGTCTTCCAGGTCCTAGTCCAATGCTCTAACTACTGCACCAAACTGGCTCTCTAATAAAAGTCCATAAAGTGCCTTGTGCAAACACTATGTTCATGCTGCAGAAGAAAAGAATGTAACTGCCATACCAAAAAGGTGGAAATGCTCAAAACTACTGTTGGCATAGAAAAGTCATATGTAAAGAATTCCAAAGTTTTTAGCAGGAAGTCGCAACACATTTCATCAGTCATTAGGGCTAGAACCACGTTTTCACACTTAAATGATGACACAACCTCTCAGTATTCTTTTTCAACTTCTAGATTCTGCATTAGATCCCATACTGTGCTAAAATGAGCAGGTAGATGCAAAGACTTTGTACAAGATGCTAATTCTATTCCCTATCCAAATGGAAGTATGGTGCTCTCAGTTCTTCCCTTTTCCCATAATGAAAAGAGCCAAAAACCTTCTTCTTTACTCGCATTTGAAGCACCAAAATAAAGTTATTTTATGGAGATTGCAATCCTCTCTGTTGCTTCTTATATAAGATTGTTGCCACTTGGGGCATTTATGTAGAATTACTAAACAGTAGGACCATATTTTGATCATTGTTCTAAGCTCAGCATTTCTCCTTATAATATCTATAATCAGGTTTATAAACAATTTCAAAAGCCTTCTTTTGTTTATAGCCACAAAGTAGAAGGCTGCTTTAAAAAGACAAAACTTCCCAGTTCTGAGAGATGCTGGTTATTCTTCAATCTCATGCACTGGTCTAATTTGAATGTTGAAAATTGCACAAACATGTTGTTGGTTATTGTTGCTGTTTTTTAAAAAAGGTTATTTTTAAATGCGTAAAATATTTTTAAAGAATATAACACATAGGACTTTTCTTCATCTGTTTCACAAGTAATGCAGTACAAAACAGAAATACAAACATGCATTCCTGAAATTAAGAGAAAACTCCAAATATTTTTGAGAATTGTGGAAAACCTTTCTTCCTTGTGTGGAAATTAATTCTGCAACATTGCCCTAGTCAACTTGAGACTGGTTTAATTGCAATTTGCTATCCTGGGAATACTATCTCTTGTATTTTCTCTCAAGATATCCATCAGGACAGGATAATGGTATCCAATCTTATTTTAAACAAGCATTTTGATTCTTTTGTGACTTTACTCCATGGTACAACTGTAAGTGCTGGTACACAACCTAACTTAAGAATTAATGACTATAGCAGTGAAAAACTACACCTGTACCCTTCTGAACAAGACTGTACTGTGGAATTCATATTCAGGTCCTGAGAATATAAGCATTCAAGAACTTTTGAAATTATTGTTCTAAAACAAGCAGGGTCAGTGGCTTTCTCACTGTCAAGACGCTGAGGCACACATTTTGTCAAAGCAAGCAACTGGAGCCTTTTCAAGATTCATGAGTTAAGAACTCCAACTATAAAATGAATCTTACAATTTCACATTGTCAGCAGAGCATTAAAGTCTTTAGTGGGGACAGGTAGCAAGGAACAACAGAGAGGGTTTAAGTCGGGGGCAAGAAACTAGCCTGCCAGTCCCTCCTCTCAAACATAAAACTCCATCATTATTTTGTGGCTGCTATTTTAAGAAGTGCTCTGTCTTCCCTGCTGCTCTTCCATAGAGCTCGTGAAGCATGTGACATAAAGTTTCTAGGGTTCAAAACAAGATTTTTTTTCCCCAGCAGAAAATTGCCAAACCTGATGCTACAGTTCCTTCTATTTCTGCCTTATGACTTCTTAATGAAGAGGAAATTGTTTCTCATTACTGTCTTTCACTAGATTGTGCTGAGTACAGCCATAGAGCACAGCCATTATGAATATTCATCTCAAATCCTTAGCCACCCACAAAGTGTGAAAATTATTGGTGTATATTTTTCAAAATGTTAGTAATATGCCAGAAGGCTTTCCGAAGCTAACTTGGACTTAACTAAAAGAATTACAGTGGTGACTAGCTGTCCTTGGGGAATGAAACATTTATATCCATAAGATACTAAAGAGCACATTATGTAATATTGCATATATCACATGTAAAGACTGCAGAGGGCATATTGCCATTAAAAAGAAAGAAAGAGAAAACTGATCATATTCCACTTAAAACAAAGTACTTGTCTTTAAATCAGCTGATCTTAATTGATTATGGTGAACCTACACAAGCTCAAATGAGCGGTGGACCAAAGCAAAAAATCTATTTTGGGATACTTTAGACAGACAGATCAATAAGTGACCAAGGGCAATTCTTCAAAGTCTTCCAGTCCAGTCAAGTTATGCCATTACTTCCACTTCTTTTGTTTCTTCTGCTTGAACAGATTTTAGTATTTTCAAGATTCATTCCCAAAGGCTCTACACGAGACCTGAATTTCACCTCTGCTGCATCAGCATTTAGTTAATAGAGAGAAAAGGGTAGGTGGGCAGGAGGGAGAGGCTTAATATTATATATATATATATATATATATATATATATATATATATATATATATGCAGGTTTTGGTGTCTTCGGGTGTCTTCCCGTGTAAGAGTTGGGGTGTCTAGGCGACGTTTCGACGAGGTCTCACTCGTCATCTTCAGGCTGGTGCTTTCGGCTTCTTGTTACTGGAACAGAGCAGGATCTCAGTGTTTGAGTTCCTATAAATACTGTTGAGGGGGTGTGGTGTATAGCCTCCAACGTTCTGGGCAGAGAGGAAGTTCCCAGGTTAGTGTGCCTTTTCTTCTTTTGTTCCTTAATTACTTGAGGGATATCTTGAGTGATTTCTTGAGTGATATTCTGAGTACCACTTAGGTGGGTCATTAAGTGTGGATTAGTTGCTAAAGCTTTCGTGTCTTGACCTCTTGAGCTTGTGAAGAGTTTTTCTGAGAAGATGGCTGTACTGCACTTAGTTGTGCTCTGGCTTGGCTTCGTGTATAGGGGCGAGCTGTGGTTTTGTGCCCTGTGTCGGCCAGATCTGTGTAGGGATTGCAGGGGGGTGCAGCATCCGGAGGTGCCACTATGGTTTGGCTACTGGATGGTGTCTGTAATTTATCTGTGGAGAGGGTCTGGGTTTGGGTCTGGTGTGGTTGATTGGTGATGGCGTTCTGTGTGCCTCTGGTTCTGGTGTCGGTTTTTGTGGGGAGGGCTAATTTCCAGATGTCTGGCAGGCGGGACGTGTCGTCACGCTTGTTCATGTTGTGAGGGTGTTTCTCTATCTCGATGGCTTCCATGATTATTCTCTTGTGGTGATGTTCCATGTTAAAGAGCAATTTGGAATCTGCAAAATTAATTTCGTGTCCTGTTTCTTTCATGTGTTGGAAAAGAGAGGAAGTTTTTTCTTCTTTTTTGACGGCATTCTTGTGTTCTGTGATACGTGCATTTATTCGTCTGTTTGTTTGTCCAATGTACGTGGCTGGGCAGACTTTGCAGGGTATTTCATAGACCCCTTGGTTTTCCAACTGGATTTTATCTTTGGGGTTTCTGAGGATATTGGCTATTTTTTGGTTGGTGCAAAAGGCTGTTTTGATATTGTGTTTATGGAGGATTTTGCTAATTTTATCTGTAGTGCCCTTGATATAAGGAAGGAGGGCCATGCCATTGTTTTCTTCTGTGTCTTGGTTTTTGGGGGGTGTTTCTTTTTGGATTAGCTTCGTAACCCTGTTTTGCTGGTATCCATTGGCGATTAACACATTTGAGAGATTCTGTAACTCAGTTGTCAAGTGGTCTTTGTCAGCCAGGCGTTTGGTTCTGGAGATGAGAGTCTTGGCTACGGAGTTTATTTGTGCAGGGTGGTGGTGTGATTGTGCATGTAAGTAGCGGTTGGTGTGTGTTTTTTTCCGGTAGATAGTGTGTCCTAGGGAGCCATCAGGTTTTTTGTAGATTACACGGGAAGACACCCGAAGACACCAAAACCTGCATTCCTGTACCCGTGAAAATCTACGAAAGCAAATATATATATATATATATACACACACACACACACACACACACACACACAATACAAAATAAAATTGTTACAAATGGAAATGAACCTACATTTTGAAAAAATTAATTAACTGCTTTGTTTAACCAAGCAAGCTTATGAAAATCTGACAAGTTTAAGCAAGCTGATTTAACATTTCAAGAGAAACCATTTGCAAAGACGGCACGGAACTTCAGCATGCTGTCCAAAAACCAACTAGTACTAAAAGCAAACCTTGCCTACTGTTCATGCTTAAGGAAAAGAGAGCTTAAACATGAACCCAGGTTCTGACAACACAATGCTGTGCTGAAGGAGCAATACAGGTCTGGGGGTGACTATATTTATGCGGCTCTGATAAGCCATAGTTCAGCTTACCATGTTCTGCAACCAGGCCACTGTGCACCAAGTAATAAAGCATGCAGATCTAAATCATTACAATACATTAATCTATTCAAGCAGGGATGCATCTCAAGCTGCATGCAGTCAGCCCAATCTAAATTTCATATTGCCTTATGATATATGCTTTTCTTTGTACGCGATAAAAGAAGTGGAAGTTTATAAAGCTGTCATGAGCTTTGAGTACAAGATTCTGAAACATCTTTGAGTGTACTAAAGTCCTTTCTCATAACCTTTAAAAAATGTGAGAAAAGTTTTCAAATTATGAGATCAACTTCAGCTCTCCTCACCTCTACAGTTTCTGGACATGTGTGGTTCAAACCTCTGCCAAATGCTTCCATATTGTCTTCCCCACTCAAGCACCTCCTTATTACATCTTGATCATGTACCACCCCCCCTTGCTGCTTCTGATGCCCCTTGCCTGTTGCTTTTCTGGTCCTTACAGACCTTCTCTTAAGCCTTGCCTCCTCTGCCTCTATGCATAACCAATGGCAGTTAAAAGACTGTTAGGATCAGAGCAGCTCAGTGTTCTGAGGGGTCGGGCTTGATCAGAATAAGAGATATGCGCATAGAACCTCCTACTCCACATAATAGGCCTGGGATCTGCTACGACTTATAGGGATCACCTCTGGATAAGAAAAAATAATGCCCCAAGTATTAGTCGTGAAACATAGTATTTATTCTTATTAGAATATTTAGTGCTTCTTTGTGCTTCTTTGGAAGACAACTCCTCTGTGTGGAAAGGTTCCGTGGCAGTTTGAAACCCACTGCCTTATCACATTTCACTGCGGCCTGGAACTAATGCACAGAATAGCAGGAAATATCTACTGCTCTTAGGGTGCCAGTAATCCTGACATGGATGCATCACTGCCAAGCATTTTATTAGGATCAGGATGTCAAGTACCAAAACAAAAATAAAGAGACTTGATAAAGGAATTAAGAAAACTAGAGTTGGAGACTCCACAATATCTACAAAGTTGTTGCTGCTTTAAAACTGTGTCTCCAGTTCCAATCAGTATTTTGTGGTATTGTGAACTGAGCTAATTATTATTCTGCACTGAAAGACCACAGCATTCAGATGTAACAGCATCTTCTACCACAATCTCATATTTGAGTCATGATGCATACAAAACACTGAAAGAAAATGTGATTATGCAAGTAATTAAATTTCAGAGGATGGTAAATTTCATGTTCCCCATAAATAAAGGATTTAATACACCGAAATGGAACCTCGCTGAATTTCAATAGCACAAATATTAGATAAGTGATGATCAAGGGTATTAGTAGTGATAAAACAACAACAATCATCAATAAATTAGAAAGGAATCTATTATAAAATACACAATGTCCTAAATCAGGCAAATACATGGAAAACTAAAAAACAATCCTTAACACAGGACCTAGCTGAAATGACAAGTCATGATTAACTGCAATGCTGAAAACCAGGTCTGCACAACCTGTGACCACACACAGTTTGCTATCTCTGCATAATGGCCTGCTTGGCAACACCCTCATTTTTATAGTGCGAGCAGGTGGAAGAAGCAGGTTTATTAACCCCTGTTGAGCTGCCATACTTGGCTTGTTGTTGTTTAGTCGTTTAGTTGTGTCCGACTCTTCGTGACCCCATGGACCAGAGCACGCCAGGCACTCCTGTCTTCCACTGCCTCCCACAGTTTGGTCAGACTCATGTTTGTAGCTTCAAGAACGCTGTCCAACCATCTTGTCCTCTGTCGTCCCCTTCTTCTTGTGCCCTCAATCTTTCCCAACATCAGGGTCTTTTCCAGGGAGTCTTCTCTTCTTATGAGGTGGCCAAAGTATTGGAGCCTCATCTTCACAATCTGTGCTTCCAGTGCGCACTCAGGGCTGATTTCCTTAAGAATGGATACGTTTGATCTTCTTGCAGTCCATGGGACTCTCAAGAGTCTCCTCCAGCACCATAATTCAAAAGCATCAATTCTTCGGCGATCAGCCTTCTTTATGGTCCAACTCTCACTTCCATACATCACTACTGGGAAAACCATGGCTTTAACTATACGGACCTTTGTTGGTAAGGTGATGTCTCTGCTTTTTAAGATGCTGTCTAGGTTTGCCATCGCCTTTCTCCCAAGGAGCAGGCGTCTTTTAATTTCGTGACTGCTGTCACCATCTGCACTGATCATGGAGCCCAAGAAAGTAAAATCTCTCACTGCCTCCATTTCTTCCCCTTCTATTTGCCAGGTGGTGATGGGCCCAGTGGCCATGATCTTCGTTTTTTTGATGCTGAGCTACAGACCATATTTTGCTCTCTCCTCTTTCAGCCTCATTAAAAGGCTTTTTAATTCCTCCTCACTTTCTGCCATCAAGGTTGTGTCATCTGCATATCTGAGGTTGTTGATATTTCTTGGCTAGTGGCCTGTATTTGACTTATTTGGTCACAGGTCATGTAGGCCAGTGTTCCCCAACCTTGGGTCTCCAGCTGTTTTTGGACTACAACTCCCAGCATCCCTTGCTAACAAGACCAGTGGTCAGGGATGATGGGAATTGCAGTCCGAACACAGCTGGAGACCTAAGGTTGGGGAACACTGATGTAGGCCTACTCAAATGATTCTACCCCCCTCTTCTTTTACAAATGAATAAGCCAATAGTAGAAGTAATTCTAAGGCAGACCACTAGTGCTGCCCCTGGCTATAAGCAGCTCCAAGCATACACACACATGTATCAGAGAATGAATGGACAGATATATAAATAGATAGATAGTACTATATATAGATGGAAATTATTGCAGAAGCAGGTATTGACTGCTGCATGGGCAATGCTTACTAAGCCACACATAATTCCCATTTCCGCTGAGACTCACGAGGAGCAACAGTTGTGGCCCCAGAACAGCCACAGTGGAGTTGGCCTCCCTTCCTCACCTTTGGCATGGTGGGAGAGGGCACTTCTGGTTCCTCTCACTGAGCCAGCAGCCAGGGACTTGCTTGCATGGCTCACCAGCCAATCACAAATGAGCTGGGGGGGCATGGCTGGGGAGCAGACCTGAGTGAGAACTTCTTCCCTGCACCCCGAGTATAAAAGCCAGTCACACCCAATGCCTACACCAAACCATCTGACACCTGGAATCGGTAAAGTTGTGGCCCTTTTATTCCCAACACCGTTGGTCCTGTGTTCTTTGTTGATGTTATTATTGCACTCCCACCACCGGGTCCACTTTGCCCTGGCCCACAGCAACTCTTACCCCTTTAGAAACTATATAAGGTATTTTTCCTTAAGTGATAGGTTTCTATTGTATAAAGACAGAAGCACCTCACTTAAAATGTAAAGTTCACCATCTGAAAATCATTACTCACAAGTAATGATTATCAGTGGCTACTAGCTATGATGGCTTGCTCTGTTTTCACAGCTGGAGGCAGCAATACTTCTGAATACCAGTTGCTAGAAGCCACAGGATGGAAGAGTGCTCTTGTGCTTTGATCCTGCTTGTGAGTTTACCACAGGCAGCTGGTTGGCCACTGTGAGAACAGGGTGCTGGACTAGATGGGCTGTTCGCCTAGCTTAGCAGGCTCTTCTTATGTTCTTAAGTACAGTGGTACCTTGGGTTAAGAACTTAATTCGTTCCAGAGGTCCGTTCTTAACCTGAAACATTTCTTAACCTGAGGCGCGCTTTCGCTAATGGGGTCTCCTGCTGACGCTGCACCACTGGTGCACAATTTCTGTTCTTATCCTGGGGCAAAGTTCTTAAGCTGGAGCAACCACTTCCTGGTTAGCGGAGTTTGTAACCCAAAGCACCTGCAACCCGAAGCTCCTGTAACCCGAGGTACCACTGTAATCAAAATCAAGTCAAGGGAATTAGTCAAAGTAAGTGCTTTAGGAGAACACATGGCCTTATGCACACGATTGAAAAGAGATGGATGATTCTAAGCAAGAAACCACACACTATAAAACATTAAATCATGTCTGCTAAACAAACAAAAACACGACACATTTCTGCTTCAATTTCCTGAATGAAAATGCTACATGTTCTGAAAAAATTCACTTAAGTACCAATTTGTAATAAACATTAACACTTCTTTAAATCTAGAGGGATTTTTAATATCAGATCCTCATTTAATTAAGCACTAAATGTTGACCTTTCAAATTTTCATTAAGTTAAATTACGTCTACAAGGCTAGGACAATCCAAGTTTATATTCTGACATCATTCAAATGTTTTATAGCAGCTGAAAAACACACAGATGAAATACATCTATTAGGCTTCATTTACTTTAAAAAGAAAATAATAGTAAAGTTAGTTCAACTGTAGACATAAATCTCTAATAGCCTGTTCAATTATAAGATATATTTGTAGCAAGTTATAAATAAAAATATCCTCGTGACTTTGTTTTTGGTTGCACAGATGCTGAAATGTAAGAATTCTCACAGAGAATTACAGCTGAAATGTAAGAATTCTCACAGAGGAAAAAAAATTATTGGGGGTGGGCACAGAGATTTTTTTTTTAAGGATTTGTGTGTTTCCCAAAGACAGCACCAGCCAACCAGGCGAGTGTAGGGCAGCCTGCTGGCAAAATGGGATTTGTCTCCTCCAAGGTATAGAAAAATCATCCCCATATTTATTTCAAGCAAATTAGCTTACAATATTAAGGCTGCCCTAGTTCAATTTTAAACATTATCCTAAATATTACAAGTGTTTTTTTAAAAACCTACTATGCTGTTAACTTCTTTACAATCCTTTTGTAAATATGCAATAAACATTTTCCATTCTTTTTTTATATTTGCTCATGAGAGGAGGAGGAAGTGTGCATTTGCGTGACTTATTTCTAGGTCAGGGATAGCTAACCTATGGTCTACCAGATGCTACTGAACAAATTTCCATCAGTCCCAGCCAGCATGACCAATCACAGGAAGGGAGCACAGGTTAGTCGTCCCCCCCCCCCGTTCTATACCAATAAAACAGGGGAATACTTCATCTGAACTAGGCTACCATCAACCATAAGGAAAAAGAGGAGTAGCAATGGAAGGTGGTTTTTCTGTATTCTTGTTAGTGTCCTGACCAACAACTTTTAATCATGCACCACACATTGAACTGAACACACTGAAGGGCTAGCAATACTGGCTCCATTCACAGACTAATTACTACACCAGCCAAGTCACAGACAGTACGTTCTTTAACTCCCTCAGTGTGAAGAGCAGCACGCTTTAATAAAGTTCTCCCCTTTTGCCTGTCGGCTGTTCACTTTCCCACATAAGCCAAGGCACAGACCTACATTGGAAACAAGACAGAAGTGCATAAGGAAAGAAGGTAGAAGTGGTGGTAATGCCTTTGCTTGCTGCATCTTGACTTGTAAGGGAGAAAATGGGTGAACAGTAGGGCCAGCTGGAAAGTCTCTGGAAACTGAACTGAGCTGTCAGTTACTACTCCCTAACTAGGATGATCAAGTCCAAAAGGACAGTAGGATTCTATACCTTTAAGCGTTGCTACAATAGAGAAACCCAACAGAGGCGTCTGTTTCTCATGCATGCAAGAGAGCTACACCTGCCTATATTCTGTTTGACAATTTCTCACCTTCAAAAATACCTAAGGAGCTTCACCTGGAGTCACTGATATGGAGCCCTTGGCTGCTTGTTACATCCGAAACAGTTTAACATCAACTGCATGTGCACTACTATTTCTAAGGGCTTTTGGATTGCAACCCTGGGCATCCATCCACCTCTTCCTCCAAAATATATATTTTTTAAAAATTATACTGCCTTTTGCAAATAAGAAAGTGCTAAAAATGGCTTACAGTGGAATACAGCCTAAAAATCATTTAGAAAAGCAAAACACCAATCGGATATACCACACCCCTTACTGGTATCTCATCAGCCTCCTACTAAGTGCCCTGCTTTCCACTACAAGTCAAGGTTCCAAAAAAATAAAATTGCAAGATGAAACCTAATATAATACATAATTCAAAAATAAAATGATGCCACTCACTTGTCATCAGCCTGCAGTTGCTAGATGAAAGGGAAAGAAGGGGAAGTATGTGACCTTGATCAACATAGCATTTATTTTAGGTCCCTAGCAAGAAGACCCATAGAAGCAAAAAAATAAATAAAAAAGAATGAAGTTGTCATGGACACTTGGTGTGTAAAGCACAGTTCAACATGGCATGCAATACCCTGTACTGGGCTGACAGTGTAGAGTAGGGATACATTGTTTCATGTGGGGAGGAGCTCATCTCTCATCTCTATGCCTCATTAAGGGCACCTACCTCAAACAGAAATTCAGTAATCCATTTTGAAAAATGCTTATTAGCACTATACCTCTATTTATGTATTTCCTAAATTACAATGAATAACAAAGAGCTAACAATGCCCAAGACACTATATATTTTATTTTTGCAGAGAAAATTATACTGTAATAAAATTCAAACAAATTGTTCTAGCTAGGTATAAATGTAACTTATCTTTAGTGTCATATACAGTATGCATCAATTCCACCCACCCATCAATACTATTTATTACTTTTCTCCTCTGCATTCTCAGCATAACAAGACTCTCAAAACAGCAAATATTCAATACCTGAATGATTCACCTCTAATTTCTTCAAGTGTTCCAGAGAAATCTAGATACAAATTTGAAAGCCATCTTCACAAGATTTCACATTTTGTAGCAGATCCAAATTTTTAAAAAAGATAAAAGCGTAATGTACTAAATGTACTAAAATAAATTATATTTCAAGTTTTGCAATATGCACACATTAACAATCTACTTCTTTTCAAGATATGACCTGAATGGCAATATAATGATGCTAACCAAAACTGATTAGACTTTCAGATGCAAGATCACACATGGAATTCATGCAAACAAAATTGTTTAGAAACTGTCACATACCAAAGTCACTAGCCTTTTTTTTATCCATTAATGCTCTAGTTCTACTTCTAAATGTTCCTAAAGAACTTGGAAAAGTATGAATACTTCAAACTGACAAAAAAATGCTATTTTCATCTTCACATACACGCACTCTCAGTTAAATACACTGAAGCTGTTCAATACACTGAAGCTGATTACAGTCATAGGGAGAAAGGAAGTTTACCCTCTTTGAATTCTGTGGTTTTACATATCAGGACATAATAACAATCATCTGTTCCTTGGCATGTCCTAAAATTAGGTAAATACAACCTCAGATGAACAACAGCACATGATTTATTACACCGTGCCATGATTTATTTACCAGAAATAAAGCCCAAAAGAAAGAAAAGGTTGTCTCAGATGATAGACCAAGAATTAGGCGTAACATCCAAACATACACATGCAAAGCTGTAATACAGAACTGTCAATGGGTACAGTCCAAGACACTGTCAGAGCTAGGGTAAGCCTGCCTTTAAACTACTTGAAAGGCTTACTAGAACTATACAAGCCTACACAGACGTAATAGGACTGCAGCTCGCACAGCCCATAGCAGAATGAATTTGCCCACACCCAGAGTGCTTTTTTGGTTTTTAAAAAAGGGTGCTAGTACTCATATATTGATAAAGGTGTCATGGGTGCTAATACTCTGTACCACTGAGTACTGTCACAAAAAAGTCTAAGTATGTGTATACACACACACATCAATGACTAACAAAAAATAAATTTCCAATTCTTATAGCAAAACATGTTGGCAGCCATTTTCATCAGTTATAGAGCTTTGAGGACGGAATGCTCAGACAGCTTTCATTTTGCTGAAACTAAGCAATGCTGTACTGTCCTATAAGTTGAGCCCATGTGGTATTAATGTGTCCAAAATGCACATCCAGGTTCTCCCTTTTTGCTAAAATTGTTGGATATGTTGGCATCTGTATAGCAAGTATTGGTAAGTCTGATAGACTATGGTTCTCAGAGTTGCAGTTTGCAAAAAAAGTAGAATACAGAAACCATAGTCCAACGCAAAGGTTTATGGAGGCCCTGATCCAACTTGGGTCACTTTGTTGACATCATGGTGTGACTGAGAGGAGTAAAATCATTCCAAATCACCTGACTCACCTAGTTATTCAGCCCCAGCACAAAGCTGCTACACATCCCTATCTTGATATAGGATCTTATCTAAATGGAATAAATAAATAAATAAATAAATAAAATTAGGGGACAGCAGCTCAGTGGTGGAGCACTGGAAACGACTTGTCAGAAACCCTGAACAACCACTGGCAGTCAGTGTAGATCAGGTATCTTCAACCTTTTCAGATTCAGAGTCCACTTTTAACTCAAATATGCATTGGGTGATTTACTTCTTAATCTTTTACCATATACTTGTATGATGGTAGTGCTCCTGTTGTGACCCATCTTGCATCTGGCCGCAATTCACTAGTGGGTCCCAAATCATTGTTCGAAGACCAGTGGTGCAGATGATGCTAAGATAAATGGACCACTGGCCTAGCTTGCTATAAAGCAGCTTCCTATGCTCTCACCCTTCTTGTTATAACACTGCCCATAGGCTTTTAACTAGCGAATTATTAAATCAGTCTTCTTGTCGAGAATTCCATTACCAGCAGCAAAAACGAGGCATTCCAAATGCCATTATGAGGAGACAAATATGCAACGTATAAAATTAAACGCTGTTTGTGATTTCTCTTCCTTACCTGCTGAGCTAAGCAAAACACTGAAGTCTGTCCCACGCTGTGATTCACCATTGTCATTTTGTGTTTCTTTCTCCGTATCTTCATAACGGTGCCAGTTGGAAACTACTTTTCTTCTTGAATAACTTCCTTGTTCTTCTTTTTCCTCTTCTTGTGACTCAAGATCAGCCGAGGCCTATGACATGTAGCAGCAAGAAGATTGAATAAGAGCTTTAATTAGCCTTTTCTTTTAATCTGTGTTTGGTTTTCTGAAAAATTAAGACAGCTACCTTAAATCAATGTCCCAATTTAACATTTCATTTAGTAGGCATGTCCAGATTACCTGCCCTGGCATGTCAGTACTTAGAACCTGCATCACTATATCTGTCTGTGACACTAAATTTCATGGCAACACTGTCCTAGTGTCACAGTAAACAGCTGATCTAGGGGATTTACATTTATCCTCTCTTCAATTTTAAGACTGTGATGGATTACCCAAAAATCTGGTAGCCTATTTATTATATCCCCTTACATTCATTCAGTTGTGTGCCATCAGGCTTCATGCTCTTTCACAGTTAAAGTTTAAAACAAGGTTTAACCCTGGGCCAAGGTTTATTCCATGGTACTGACATTTAGAAGACATCTGAAGGGAAGTTTTTAATGTGTGACATTTTAATGTATTTTAATCTTTGTTGGAAGCTGCCCAGAGTGGCTGGGGAAACCCAGCCAGATGGGCGGGGTACAAATAAATTATTATTGTTGTTGTTGTTGTTGTTGTTGTTGTTGTTGTTGTTGTTATTATTATTATTATTATTATTATCATCATCATCATCATCATCATCATCAACACCCCACTTTCTCAAACTATTCTTAAACCATTTACTGTTCCTTTTTAATGTCCAGATTGTATCACAAGTTATCTACAGGAATTAAACATACAACAAGAATATGATGCTAACTGAAATCTGTTAGCAGCTGCTAATCTCTTGCTTTAAATGGAAAACAATTTTTGACCTATGCAGAAGAAATGTGGGAGAACATGCTCATAACAAGCACTTGGCAACTATCTGAGGATAGGAAGTCAATGAGTCAGATTATTCTGCTCTGTGCCTCTTTATACCCCATAGTCTAAACATCTTTATCTTCATTAATCTGGAAATTAATTTCTTTCTCCTTTTCTTCATCAGAAACATAGCAAGCTATCAACTTAAGCTACACTCTAGACAGCCTGGAAATGAAAGTTCACTTAGATCTGTTTCCTCAAATTCTTTGCTCCTGTTGCAGATTTGCTTATGGTGGGTTCTTAGAGAAAGCAGTGAAACAGTACTTCTACCCAAGGAGCTCTCTTCCTGAGGACATATTGCCCCAGGGTCCTCCAAAATTTGGAGCAGAGAGTGAAAATAGCTCACAACTATTTCTCTTCTCCTAGGCTGTGATACAGCTTGCTCCTCCTTCAGCAGTATGAGAGGCAGAGCAATGGCGGCTTCACTTGGCAATATATCATGGGTAAAACCACCGATGCTCCCGAGTCCCTCTGCTACCAGCAACCCAAAGTTGCAAGTGGCACTGGTAGCAGAAGGACTCGGGAGTGGCATCCGTTTCACCCGCGACATAGCACCGAGTAAAGCCACCATCGCAGTCTGCCCCTCATACCAGTCCTGGATGATGTATCAATACATTGCCCAGGTCTAATCATTACTGTTTCACACCACACCACTAATACCACCCTCACATTTTTGATTGTGACAAAAGCTGAAGGTAAGAGGTGACAGCTCGACTAAACCCTAAAATGAGTTTATGGTTCACAGTTCACATTCTTCACCACTAAATAAGATTGAAGGGCTATAAAATTGACTCCAACTGACCAAAAAGCAAATTCTTCAGTGAAGGAAATCAATACTGTCCCCACCAAAATTAAAACCCCAGGGAATCATTCACTGTGATAGAAGGGAACAGATCTTATGTCTGAAGACTTTTTTTGTGAAGCACACTTCTAGATCTGTTGAAAGCTAGTGGTAAGTTGCTGTATGCGATCAAACAGCAGTCATCTACCCTACCAGTAAAGTGTTTTCATATCATCAACTTAAGGGCTCGTGATGAGTAAGCCAAGTTAGCAATGTTGACAGAACAGAAGGTTCTGTCAACATGAATGCTGAAGGTTCTGTCAACATGAACACCTGAATGCTGAAGTCAGCTACTGCTGTCTTAGTATACATACAAACACACCAATAGGAATATACTCAAGTTGATTCATATTAAGTTTTGCCAAAGTTCAGAGGTAAGGGAACAGGGGCTTTTGGCTTTCAATTCAACCTTCATCACAATAGTATTGGTGTCTACCATGGTTAGCAGTATTTTAGTCATCAATTAATGATGATCCCCAGATGTTCCATATTCAGCAACATTACCACCTTCTATCCTCCTATTTGCAAATTTTAGCCAATGGTCACTCTTTTTAGGTACAGCAATAAATTAAAAATTCAACTGTTGTAACTGGGTTACATTAAAAGTCCCTTAATAAAATTCATTTTATTATCATTTTATTACTACTATACCTAGTAGTAAGCCCACTTGAAAAAAAACGGCATTTACTTCTGAGTAGACATGCAGACATGTCTAAGACTGCTGTTAGGTTTTTCAGACCTAGTTGCTAAGTATTAATTTGAATTCTTGTAAACTTCATCTTAAGTCACGGTTTAAACTATTTGTCAGAAACTAAAAATCCACAGCAATCAAACCATTTACCATTTTAATGGTAACCTATCCTTGAAAATCACATCTGAATAGACCTCCAGCACCAATATCCTTGCATTCTGTCTCCAACAAGCCAATTGTAACTGACAAGTTCTACTGGTTTTCCACCCACTCCAAGCTGCTAGCTTTTGAATGAACATTCCAGGGTTGTCCTAGCAACCAGATGGTTCTACCCACAACCCCATACTTACAGTAAGATTAAATCAAAACACAATTTTCTGCATATGGAAATAACAGTGGAAAAATATCTATGACCGCATAGTGGTCCATTTTTCTCTATTTCAGCATGAATTAAACTATGGAATTCTCATAGCAATGTAAAATAGTGCAGGCCAATTCCACAAATTCACTGATTTCTACATTTGAGTGGATATACCTAAATTGCAAGTGCTTGCAATTTGTAATTTCATTACATACTTCAAGGACAGACCTGAAAATACTGTATTCACATTCAAAGCCTGCTCCAAATAGTTTCATAAATGCAGAGTTCACATTTCTTTTAAATATACTCATGCCTTAGAATATAATTTGCCTTTATTAGTGCAGTAGTTATGAAAGATAGAAGAGTAAAATAACCTTTTCCCCAGCTGTTCTTGTTTGCCTCCTATTGTCAGTGTTGCCACTGCTTTCCACTTTTAAAAATATATATACTTTTAAAAACACAGCTGGGTTTTATGAGCTTATATGACAACAATTCAAAGCACCTAACAGGGATTAGTAATTTTCCCATTTTCACAAAATATGTATAAAAGGTCAAGTATAAATATTTAACAAAATACATTTTACTACAGGAGCTAAACAAAAACGGAGAATGAAATGCATAAACTGGAAATTTTACTGCACCAGTGCGGGAGAAAGGAACATATAATTCAACAGAGTGCAGTATCAAACAGGCATCCTCTTGTACCTATTGTGCAATCAGATACACCACTGAAGACTGGGGTGTACGAATGTACCCACAGCAGACCACTACAATCATATATGCAGGCATGGTGTAGTGGATCAGCTGGACCCATGTTCAAATTCACTTCAATGAACAAATATGACGGTGACTTTGGACTACTCTCTATTTCTCAATCTAACCTTCTCCACATGTTATAGGAATTAAATAGGCAAGTCCTGGCTATGTTGCCTTAAGTTCCTTGGAGGAGTACACAATTTTTATCAACTTGCCAACCACTGAGACGTTCCAGAGACAGTGCTACTCAGTTTAGTTTCATTTGGACAAGAGAGCACTGGAGAGTTAGGCTGCTTTTGCTTTATCCCCAAATAAAAGAAGCAGAGCACAGTAGAATCAAAGGCCACATGCAAGTCTGGCCAACTCTCC
Organism: Podarcis liolepis; assembly: GCF_965112155.1. Classification (NCBI taxonomy): domain Eukaryota; kingdom Metazoa; phylum Chordata; class Lepidosauria; order Squamata; family Lacertidae; genus Podarcis; species Podarcis liolepis. The sequence continues at coordinate 41,378,716 of NC_139554.1, forward strand.
AAGCGCTGCATGCCAGCAACTATTGTGGCCAGAGACCACCAAGCATGCAGTGGCTCTCATGCATGCACTGCACTGACTACACAGACATACAGTTTGCATATATATTCAATTTTTTGTTTGTTTTATTAGTCACTATAATCAATATATATTCACACACACACAACACACTTGTCCCCATCACAACTCTTGGCTGAAAGGCTGACCTCAAGCCACAGTAGGACTAAAACATAGGTAGGTAAACTAAGGCCCGGGGGCCAGATCTGGCCCAATCGCTTTCTAAATCCGGCCCACGGACGGTCCGGGAATCAGTGTGTTTTTACATGAGTACAATGTGTCCTTTTATTTAAAATGCATCTCTGGGTTATTTGTGGGGCATAGGAATTCATTCCCCCCCCCAATATAATCCGGTCCCCCACAAGGTCTAAGGGACAGTGGACCGGCTGCCTGCTGAAAAAGTTTGCTGACCCCTGGACTAAAACCATTCCTAACACAATTCTTCAAAAATGCTGCAGGTATGGCAGCTAAAAGACACTGAGTGGGAAGGCACTGATCCAACCCAACAGGACATAGTGAGCTTCCAGCTCTATTTTGTCTTTATAATTCATAGGTTTTTTGTCTACTACCTCTGTGGGGCTTCCTTCCACTTCTTAATGCTTTCATGGACTACATGGGGAATTACAAAGTCAATAGGAGTGTTTCCTCACTATACCTGTGTAGGCCTCATGAGTCTCCTCTTGTACCAATCATTTCCAGCGCAGACTGCATTTGCTTCAGCTCCTACACTGAAAACCGTTATTATTTTTTGGTGTCTCTGAATTCCCATCAGGCAACACTTTAGGCAAATCAGGGAAGAACTCATTCACAAATATCAAGATAACTAGACTCAACACATTCAGAAGAAACCACAAATGAATATAGCCCAGGAGATAACACAGCTTTCTCTTGTGAAGTATCAGAGAGTGACTAGTTCTGCAATCAGAAACAGGTTGTTTTTTTCTCAGCTGCAAGTCAAAATGCTAGTTCTACTCTGTAAATACAAAAGCTGGGGAAGGTACATCATTTCTGTGCCTTTTTTGTAACGACAGGCATAATAAATTATATTGGTTGCTCCTTTAGCAACCTAGCAGCTGACAGAAGAGGTGGTGTGATGAGAAATCAAACAATTTAGTTTGTTGTCTCACTGAAATTAATTAAATTGTCCTCCATTATACTTCCTGTTTTCCCAGTTGCGCATTGTGAAGATAAGCCCAATATCCTTCCAATTAATCATTAGCTATTCATTCGAAAGTAACCATTGGTAAAAATAACTCAGCCACAATTTTATCAGAAACTACCAAACTGTTAAAGATATAGCACTCCTCAAGGATTTGTACATTGCTCTCTTCAGACTTTGCCTGAAGATGGTTATTAAAATCTGAAGGTAGAACAGCATCAATTTTCTTGAGCTTTAAAATGTTCGTTTCTGCCTTTCTGCTGCTCATACACAGCTATTTTAAACAGTACTGCTGAAATTAAATTAATAAAGTCTGTCAAAATTATAAAACTGGACAGTACAGAAGAAAACAAATCTAGGAAAGGGGAAATATGTTGCATTCATTAGTTTACATACGTTGCATGGGCTTCATTCTGACATTTAAGGCATTCATAAATACAGCTTTCCGTACTGCCCTTCAGTAACTGTGATAGTTTATAACATTTTCTCAATCATTCTCCTACTGCCAATAATATTACACCTCATGCAATTCATGCAATGAAGAATGATTTCTTTCACTTATTTCCTTCATCTGTGACCTTTAGAGAGATCTACCAAAGGTAAAAGGTTTAATTAGAAAAAAAGGTCAGCTACAGAAACAGATAGTGGGCACACAACTTTCTAATCTATGTTGTGTACCTTTATGGAAGACCACAAAATTACAAAAAACACTTCATCAACATTGGACACCAGGTCATTAGCTTTGACCTCATATAGAGCATAAGAAAAAGACTAGGTGACTGAATTTTGTTAACAGAACAGAAGCAACACTAATAATGTGCCTATGGATACAGATGAGGAGTTCTCCCGCCACATGTTAACATTAAATTGTGAACATAGAATCACAGAAATGTAAAGCTGGGAGAAATCCCAAGGGTGATCTAGTCCAACCCCCTACAAATCAGGAATCATCATTTGCAACTCATCTGCATGTCCTATTTGTGGTTTTTGGTTTTGGGGCAGACCCAGTAACACTGCTTTACAAACAAAAAATAACTGCCAATTAGGATCAATGAGAGTTGAAGAACAAACATTGACCTGTGCTGTAACAGGGACCCCAGCTTTGTTCAGTCATTGACCCAGATGTACGTTAAACATGTGTGGAAGGAGGTCATATGAGGTGTGAACTATGCTTTGTTGTCACCCATCCCAAATATCACCATGCCCCATGGGCCTCACCTCAACATCTACCGATACTCACTGTGTTGGAAATCTGAAAAGCAGCACCAGTGTGTGTACATTTGTATGCTGGGGTCCTGATCACATTAAGGACTACAGTTGTACGAGAATTGCTTCCTGTTTTCTATTGTCTGACTTAATATGAAACATCAGGTCAAGTCCAGAAGGACAGGGTCCCACTCCTTAACACATTTAGTGCACTCTTGAAAAGTGCACTTTTTGTGTGCCATTTTGCCTCCAGGATTGAAACACCTTCATCTGGTGGCTTTGCTTTCATTATCACATGGATAACCATTTGCATTACTCAGGCTCCATGTGAAAAACTGAAATGCTAGCAGTGCTAGAAAAATGCATATGCACAGATACTCTTGCTTTCCCAAATGAAAACAAAATATCACATTCTTTGTCACATTATAAATAACAGAGGCACAATTGCGGCCGGCGCTTCCAGCAATCTTGCTTAGCACATCTAGGAAGCCAGCTGTTCCCTAGGCCACCCCATATTTGTTCTACAAAGAATGGAAAATAAGAACTTGTACATGTTTTTTTTAAAAAAACCTTGTCAAACCTCGATTTTAACCATTTTGTTCATTCTTTTAAAATATATACTATTAGAGACTAAGATTACAGCTCCTGCAGCTTCTTTCACTTGCTAATTAATTTTCAGAAAAGACAAACCAACAAAATGATTGAGGTTCAGTGTTACAGCAAACATAGCACAGAGTCTTGTGGCACATTAAATGCTAACGGATCCATCCACCCCCTCAACTGGTAGCAGCAGCAGTTGATGGAGTGGTGTAGCTTCCACAGTATTGCTGAAACTGGCAGGACAGAAAGTGCCAGCTCCCAAGTTGTTGCAGCAAATGGGGCTCGGATCAGGGCCATTGCCATCACATGATGGCAGCAGGGTTGGCAATGGATCTACTTGGAGTATCTTCAACCCTCTGCCACTGTTTGACAGTGCAATGGATGCTGCTCACTAGCAGAGCATCTAGAACAGTGGATCTCGGGGGTTCGAATGCTCTACAACAAATGTGTTAGTCTGTAAGGTTCCATCAAACACTTTGTTGTTGTTTTCCTTTAAGCCTATTGTCAGTAAGGAGAAATGGTTACATGCTACCTGGGTTTTAGACTCCAGAAACATTAGCAATAGAAAATAACGCAACTACTAACCACTAATGCAACTAATGGTTTTAAGAAGAAAATGTACATTCACGTGGTTTTCTAGTTTCAGCTGTTTCATTCACAACCAGCTGAAAAGGCTAATGACTCATGTTGTAAAAAACATAAAAACCAGCACTTAGGGGATCATTTACAAAGGACTCTCCCACACCTTCCAACACATGGGCATACATGGCTACAGTTGCCTCAATCCATTTCACACACATATAAAGTCAGCTTCACACCACTATTTTCATTATCAGAAAACAATATTATTTTAAAAGTATACACAAGTGGTTGTCTACTAAGGATCAAATGCAGTACTGGCTCAAGGCATTTTTCTGCCAAAGCAGAGTACAAATGGTGCTACCCTTCTGGTACAGACACTTTTAAAAAGTCTTGCTGCATCATTCAGACATTTCTGCCTTCTTCTTTTCCTCCACCACCCATGGTGTTGCAGCCTGAAGCATGTTGCTTTACCCTGCCGCATGACAGACTAGCCCTGATCAGACACCTGCTTGCAAGTATTTGAGGGCAAAAGTCACACATTTAAACTTATATGCACTATTCATAAATGACACCATTCATCTGTACTTTAAAGACACTGTTGTTTGTACTCAGGAATTAATTTCCACCTGCAGAAAATGCCTTATAAAGAGGACTTAATACAAAGTTTCTCTGAAAGCAGACCTGCAAGTAGAAAAGCATTCTGTAACCTTGAATCAAAACATCAGAGTGCTTAGATTTTGTGTGCACAATTCATTTATTAGTATTTACATCAACAGAGAAGCCTCTTCCAAACGCAGCAACTCATTTTCAAAGCACAAGAAATATCAGACACAGGTACATAAAATGCTACCACCTCCAAACCAAGCCAGTTATTGATCTATCAGTACTAGGTATCGATGGTGCTCTACACTGGCACAATAGGGTTTTAGACAGCAGTTTTTCCCAGCCCTATCTGGAGATGTCAGGGATTGAACCAGGAACTTCTGCAGGCAAAGCATTTGACGTACCCCCCCCCCCCCCGAGCAAGCACAACTGGAACAATCATCATAAAATTTTATTCAAAGTCCAAACTCCATGCTGTCAAACAGAAATGCCTAACTATTCATTTTTGCTGGCAATTAGTTATTTTTTAAATTTAGTTTTTACTAACATTTGTAAATTATAAAAGGAAGTAACAAAAAAGCACTAAATTCTTATGTAATGTAAGATACAGGAGAAGATAAAACTACAATATTTTCTGTGCAAACATGCATTTCCCTAAGGAATTCACAGACTCTCCAAATGAAAAAAACTAAGTAATGAAGAGTTAACATCACTGTTTCCCTTGCTTCCCAATTACTAGTAGTCCAACAGAAATATAAAGAGCGTATGTCTGCCTTTCACAAAACCCACACCTTGGAATAAACAAGGGGGACCATACAGCCGTGGGCTTCTTCATTTGTAAATAAAGTCATGCCATACTGCAAAAAATCAGTCTTTTGTAGCATGTCCTCTAGCTACTTTCAACTTGCAGGAGAATTTCAACTTGCAGGAGTAATTTGCCAGACTTTTGAGTTATTGTACATGTGCATGTGTGTGCACAAACACACCACTTTTAATTCCAGGAAACCTTTTTTATGACTTTTTTTGTGACAAAAGATAAATGTAGCTAGAAACCAGTAAGATTGTCCACTTCAATACATTTAAGTACCACTCTTTTTGAACAGTTACCTTTAAGCTGAGTACCTCTGCATTACTAATACCAAACATTTGAAGTCCTTTTTCCCACCTCAGAGGACCACAAATCACAGGACTACAACCACAGAAGAAGTCTGAATGGCTACTGCTATATTTGTGGCTACTCCAAACAAAGGTTGTGTGTATTAATCTTGACATGCTAATGCAAAGTTCTGCATGCATTATCCTGTCATTGGATATAGGCTCCCCATATCACCCTCAATCTATGCAACAGCACTACAGCAAATCTATGGGTCTGGGCACAGTAACTGGAAGAATTTCCATAGGGGTAGCCAAAGAGGTTGAAATGTTTCCACAGTGCATTTGGATATTGCCATTTCTGCTATCACATTTGTGTCGATTTATTATTTTGTGCAGTCTGTTCCGTTTGCCATATGTTGAATACAGAGAGGAATTGAATATATATATATATTTCAACGTCCGTACTGTATAAGGCAGGCATCCCCAAACTTGGCCCTCCACATGTTTTGGGACTACAATTCCCATCATCACTGACCACTGGTCATGTTTGCTAGGGATCATGGGAGTTGTAGTCCCAAAACATCTGGAGGGCCAAGTTTGGGGGCGCCTGCTATAAGGGACCTTAAGGTGGCCATACTAGAATAAGGAAGCTTCAATGAGACACCGTAATGGGAAACCTCTGAATTACAATTTATCAAGTTGTAGACTCAATTGAGACAAAGGTTTTTCTCATCACCCTATTGTTTGTGGTGAATGGCTATGCTTAATAACATAATTATCACTATTTGTAATTCTACCAGTACTTTCTGTATTTCATTTCCTTCTGACCCCCTTTTACGTTCTCTTCTCCCTACCCCTGCCCAATTGTGTAGATACACACACACACACACACACCCAACCTCAAGATAACATTTCATGCATCTGATGAAGTGGACTATAATTGACAAAAACTTATGCCATAATAAATATTAGTCTTAACGATGTCACAAAACTGTTTGCTGTGTCTGGAATAAGTCTCACTGAGTTCAGTGAGGTTTGCTTGGGAATAAGTGCCCATTGGGTTACAGGCTTGAACACAATTAAAGTGGTCAGGCAAAGCACCTACTGACTTTTGCCTTTATAGCAATAATTGCAGTAGAATTCTCATTCCACTTTTTCAGAATACAAAAAAATAAGTTAAACAAGATGGCTTTCTCACTTTCCAGTTCTGACGCATGTTTGGTGGTTGCTAAGCAACCTCCAAGCTCTTTCACTCTAACTCAGAAGACATGCAAAGCATTTAGCTTAGCCATTGTACGTGCAGCCTCTTTGAGCAGCATGGTACAGAGCTGAGGGAATATGGCATACTGTGGGGAATCAAAGGGGGTAAAACTACCCCCACTTTATGCTCCTCAGCAGTAAGACTTTAAAGCCATGCCAGAGAAGAGAAATTGCCCAGATAAATTTAACTATATATATGTACTATCTTACGTCTTCTGCTCTGTGTAGTTAAAACACCACTGGTTTCTAACTGGCAGATAAGGATCCAATACTAGGTCACAGCATGATCTAAAGCAGGTTGCAACAGCTGCACTGATGCTTTACAAATATATGATATAAAATTAGTAAGTGGGTCCCCAAGATGCATGTTGGGCTAAAGGTGAATTCAAAGACTGAAAAGACTGAAAACTCCAAAACGCACAACAGAAATTGGTGAAACTGTGGTGAGAATTGTGAAAGCTTACATCACAGTCAAGGGGTTCATTGGATATTATAAGTGTGGAAGATTTAAAAATAAATAAATCTTAAAAGTACATCCAGAAGGAATTATACCCATGGAAGTGATTCATTACATTAGAGTTCTAATCCCAGAGAAAGCCTTTTCAAAAAAATTGTATCACCAATGAAAGATTATACCACTTTTCCAAGGTCAATGGTTAGGTAATTATAGAGTTGGCTTGAAAATTTGAGCTCTAATCAAAAGCTATAAAATATTGACTTTTAAAAAAAGTATTTACTGAGAATTAGAAAAAACAAAAACAATCATTAGCTCTAATGTAGTAAAATAAAATAATTAGAGTTATTGTTTGGTGTATGGTCCACCCCTTCCTGTGGACTACCTATCTGATCACATACTTTGTACTATGTTAACGCAGCTGTTACCCTAGGCTGAATATTGCAAGAATACTTGAGTCTCAGAAATTGCAAATTAAATATTCCAGATTTTTAATTAGAGAAATTGTAAGCAGATGCCTTTCAAATTGTTAATGAACTCGGTTTCACAGACCAAACTCTCCCCATTTATTGAGTTCTTTTTATAACAGATATCCTAGTAATTGGGGATTACATCACCAAGTTTTCTCACGACACACAAAGAATTTAGTTTCCAAGCAATCCTAGTTCAATTTTATTTATTTACTGGGGAAAGGAGGGGGTGAGTCACCTAAAATTAAGAGTACTTAGCTATAAAGATTTTCACCTGCTTGCAATCCAGAAAAGAAGCATTACAAAATTAACACTCCATTCACCAACAAGACAGGCACTGATCAAAAGATGATGCAGAACACTTTAACCTCCTTTTAACAACAAATTGAAGAGTACCTTAAATGGGTTAACACGAAGATTAAAAATGATTTAGCTTTCAATGCATGAGATAACAGATCTTAGAAAAACATATATAAAGCACTTCAATATTGTGATCTTATGCTTAATTACTGGAAGAAAATCCCACTTAACCCAATGAGAGTAAACCTTGCTAAGATCATTCTGTAAATTTACATGCCAATGTTATATATATATAATTTCTAACTAGGATGAAAGTTGCTCTTTTAGCCCTTTCAATCTCTTCTTTTCTGCTTAGCTCCTCTTTAGCATGTAAGTCCTACCAAGAAATGTGGGTGGGGAGTCACATGTCTTTTTCAGTGTTTCTTTTAGCAGTCAACTACTACTTCTGCTCTAACGCCTAGAATAACCATGTACAGCAAATATTGGATAGGATCAATACGAAAGTGAAAAGTCAACTGCCTACTCCACCTGCTGTTCATTGCTAACAGTTTCCTTTTCAGCCAGAATACTGTGTTCATTCAAAATGTGGAGAAAAATGTTTCAGTAACAAAACACCAATACTTAGTTTTTGTAGATGAATAAAAGAACAATCAATATTATCAAGGAGCTGGAATTACTCCCCTACAGAGGTTAGAATATTTAGGGCTTTTTAGTTCACAAAACTGGTTTATGATAATGATTTTTTAAAATGTCCATAGTGTGGAGAAAAGGGAATAGGGAGATTTTTTCCAACTCTTATTATACTAGAACCTGAGATCATACAATGTAATCTGCAAGAAACGGGACAATGAGTTACACAGCACACAGTTAAATCACACAATTAATTATCCCATCAGCTAACTTAAATGGACAAATGAATTGCTCCCCTGCCACCAAAGCCATTTGGTCTCTTCCCCACCAATCCCCAATGCATGTAATTCCTACTTGGCACTCATGGAATCAAGCTTCCTATAGTGGATAAGGAATCAGGACAACTGAAAAGGATCAGAAGGTGAAAACACAAGGGAAAATCTGTGACTGCCAACCTCCCAAAGCTGTAGAAGATTTAAAGTTAAATAAAGAGTCTCCAGGGTGCAACCAGGCAGCCCTGCTGAAAGAAGAAATGCGCACACAGAAATAGTGCTTTGATGCTATACTGTAGCGCAACACAGTACTCTCCCAACCCTTAAGCCTTCATTCTTGGCCAAAGCTTCCTACCATTCAACTGCTCACCCAGAGGCAATTACAATTTGTCCTAGGCAAGTAGCTAATTGCAAGGTTGATTGAATGAAACACATTTTCAAGAGGAGTTTGCTCTGATGCTTTTTATCCATATTGTAGCATGGAACAAACTGTAATGTTTGCTAACATAATGTGGTCAACATTACGCAAAAGAATTGTGCAGCACTTACAGAGAAATTAGTATGCTATAATGCGTAAATAAGGATACAAGATAAACAATGCAAGATGTTACCGTCCATTAAAATTAACACTCTTATTGTGGTATAGTCCTGTTTGCTATAGCGGATGAGGAAGGGGGAGAAAACAGGTTAAAAGACTGGAAGGGGTGGAAATTGGTCAAGAAAGCTGCATTTGCCGTGTTTGCCACTACCCACCTCTGCAGTCCACACACAACACCTTCAGAAGCTGGAGCAACGCCAGCATGAAAAGCAGTCAAGGTATAGATGCTCCAACATGGCTAGGATCTTCCTACAATCCTAGAACATCATGAGCCAGGCACATTATCTCCTGCATTCTAGATCACATCAGAAGAATGTGTTCAAGTTTCGTGGGGGTTGGGCACACTGATGTTCTGTCACAACAACACTAACATTTTGGATACTGCCCTTAACTTCTATTGGCGGCGTTTATGTTGCGAACCGCCCTGTGATCTCTGGATGAAGAGCGGTATACAAATTTAATAAATAAGTAACAAGTCCACAACACCTGGCTTCCCTGCACCAGCCATTCAAAAATCAGGAAGCTTAAAGCCAGTCTAAATAGGACATTTAGATACAATACCTGGAAAATGCTCCAATTTGGAAGCAGCGTAATTGTTGAGGCAGGGAAATCTGCACCCAGTTTCATCTGGTTGTTTTATGCCTTGCATTTCAAACATATCACACCATGGATGCCAAACTTAGTGTGGACACCCGATCAGCATAGCCCACAGCAGCACCAAACTCCTGAGCTCAAGTGATTCTCCAGCCTCAATCTTCAGGAGTATTGCAGGCATGCACCACCACACCAGGTTACAACTTAAAACATTCAAATCAACATGAAAATAGCATGAAGTAAATATACCGTATTTTTCGTCCCATAGGACGCTCCGTCCCATAGGACGCACCTAGTTTTTTGGGGGGGAAATAAAGGGGGAAAAAATTCCCTTTATTTCCCCCCCAAAAGCAGGTCGGGGAAACAGAACCAGGTCGAGGAACAGCGGGATGGCGGCGCTGCGCCTCCCTGCTGTCCCCCGAGCTTGTGGGGCTGGCCGATGTCTGCCCCGCGCAAGGGGCGCTCTGCTTCAGGGTGCCCCACCCGCCGGGCGGCAGGCTGCTATCCACAGCGTGGGGAGCCTTGTGGGGAACTCCTGCAAGACTCCCCACGCTGCGGATGTCTGCCTGGCGCGGGGGGCGCTCTGCTTCAGGGCGCCCCTCGCGCCGGGCAGCAGGCTGCTATCCGCAGCGTGGGGAGCCTTGCCGGGAACTCCTGCAAGGCTCCCCACGCTGCGGATGTCTGCCTGGCACGGGGGGCGCTCTGCTTCAGGGCGCCCCTCGCGCCAGGCAGCAGGCTGCTATCCGCAGCGTGGGGAGCCTTGCCGTGAACTCCTGCAAAGCTCCCCACGCTGCGGATGTCTGCCTGGCGCGGGGAGCGCTCTGCTTCAGGGCGCCCCGCCCACCGGGCGGCAGGCTGCTATCCGCAGCCTAGACATCCCTGACGGACCTCCCGTAGGGCTGCCTAGGCTGCAGATGTGTTCCTGAAGCCTGGAGAGCGAGAGGGGTCGGTGCGCACCGACCCCTCTCGCTCTCCAAGCTTCAGCAAAAGCCTGCATTCGCCCCATAGGACGCACCCAGATTTCCCCTTCATTTTTGGAGGGGAAAAAGTGCGTCCTATAGGGCGAAAAATACGGTAAGTAGCTTGCTGCGTGTTTCATTTTGCCACACAGATTGGCTATTCAGGTTCCATTTGCTTTTATGATAATCTTTTTTACCCAATTCACTGAATTTCACTGAATCCAAGGAGGATGCGGATATGTTGCTGCATTGTGACAAGAAATACAGTCAGTTAGAGCTCTAACAAGAAACACATCAAAAACATTTAGTTCTGTGATTTAGCTGTTTGAACTTCATTGCAAAATAATTTGTTTTGGAAATAATCTATCATGTTATTTTCTGTATTCTAATTGGCTAAACCAGTAAGTATATTCATTTCTGCAAATTAGATTTGTTTATAAAAGCAGAAAGATTATAGTTTTGGCCACTTGCCAGTAATTGCATTCATACTTGGTCTTTTCTCCACAAAATAATTTATATATTTTATCTTTCATCTGCATGACAATGTGGCTAGCCAATAACAGTGGCAGAAATATGATTTTAATTTAATATGACATAATCCTTACAGATTTATCCGAGCTTTCTCATAATTATAGACATATAACACAAGAGAAGCATAATACTAGAGACAGAAATGCCAACGTGAACAAGAGATTAAAATATCAAACATAATAGCTTTCTTTCTAAACGATCCCTATTCACACTTTGCAATATAAATTTCTTTCCTGATGGTGTTAGAAACCAGCTCTTATTTCTAAATACACCATTTGTTGCATTTATGTTCAAATTACTCTGACTAAAAAGATAATTTATAACTCAAAATACTGAGCAGTGTAACTGCTATCTCTGAAAAATATGTTCAGGCCCTTATGGCCCCAAGAATAATGCCTTAATAGTTAAATACACCAGGACTACAATCCCATGCATACTTTTCTGGAAGTAAGTGCCATTGAACATAGTGGGGCTTGCATCTCAGTAAACATACAACAGGATTTGACTGAAAATCATTAAATACAAATTATTCAGATCAGTGATTAAACAATGGTGAGTTTTACAATCCTCTCAGCGCACACTTTAGGTAAAGATGGGATCTAATCCACATTAATGACAATGAGCCCAAAAGCAGAGAGCAGCAACAGTCATTGAAAGTGGACATAAGGCTAGAGGAAAAACCAAGGGCAGACACTTACCTTAGAACGGTATGCCACATTCTAGCCATGCTGAAGTCATGCTTCTACACACACCACACCCCTCTCTCCATTCTGCATCCAGGCAAGCAAGAAGCATTATTACAGTTAAAGGACAGACTACAGACAGGCAACAGTTTTCAAAATGGGGCGCAGAGTAGGGTCAGTGAGGTATGTGGCTTGGAAGAGACGCGTGGCCTGGGGAGGGACACACAAGGGTCATGCTTGGTTCCTGGGCCTAAAGTTCCCCAACCCCGTTACAGAGGTTATATCCAAGTACTTACACTGCAGAATGGAAGGTAACACGTTGCTAAAATGCCACCAGGAGCAGTTTACCAAGCATTCACATAAATAAGGAGGAATCCAGAAGTTAACTAACATGATGTTTCTGGAAACAAAGCCTAACAGTTACCGTATTTTTTGCTCTATAAGACTCACTTTTCCCCTCCTAAAAAGTAAGGGGAAATGTGTGTGCGTCTTATGGAGCGAATGCAGGCTGCGCAGCTATCCCAGAAGCCAGAACAGCAAGAGGGATCGCTGCTTTCGCTGCACAGCGATCCCTCTTGTTGTTCTGGCTTCTGAGATTCAGAATATTTTTTTTCTTGTTTTCCTCCTCCAAAAACTAGGTGCGTCTTGTGGTCTGGTGCCTGGTGCGTCTTATAGAGCGAAAAATACGGTAATTATTTTTACAGGTCTGGGAAGAAATGTGTCTACTAATTCAAATATGATGCTCTTAAAAGTAAACATATACAGTGGTACCTCGGGTTAATTTCTTAATTCGTCCCGGAGGTCCGTTCTTAACCTGAAACTGTTCTTAACCTGAAGCACCACTTTAGCTAATGGGGCCTCCTGCTGCTGCCGTGCCACTGGAGCACAATTTCTGTTCTCATCCTGAAGCAACGTTCTTAACCCGGGGTACTATTTCTGGGTTAGCGGAGTCTGTAACCTGAAGCGTATGTAACTCGAGGTACCACTGTACAGTATAAAGTTTTATTCAAGCCTCGAAATTTGCTTGCACTCCAACTATGAAATTATGAAAAGTGGGGAATCAATATAATCAGTAAGTGGTAATTTGTTTATTATTTGTTTATTGCATTTATATCTTACATTTTTTCCACTGAGCTCAAAGTTCTTCCACTCCTCATTTAATCCCCACAACAACCCTGTAGGTAGGTTAGGCTGAAAGGATGTGGCTGCCCCAGAGTCACCCAATGAGCTTCATGGCTCACTGGAGTTTCGAACCCTGGTCTCCCTCAAACTAACCAATATACCACACTGGCTATCAAGAATCAATAACCTGATTGCCTAGCACGTGGATCAAATGTTCTATTGCTGCATAACATCACTCCACAAATGCATGTGGCAGTTATTCCCAATACCCAGAGGACAAATTGTATTCCAATCACTGAGCAAAAATTATTGGAACTGCATGCATATTTTATATTTCCAACCGTATACATAATACTGTATAGAACATTTTGCCCTCATGTGGACACAACCCTGTAATACAAATGCTTAAGTCAGGGCTGCCTCAGAAATCCTGTCATAATTTTTCTGTGCAGATGTAACTCCATACACCATTGTGAATGATAAGAATGCATGTATATATTTTTTTCTACCTGTACAACATGGTGTGGCAATATACATGCTTTCTTGTATCTTTACAAAGTATCTTTAACATAGCTTTCTAAAGAGTCTAACAGCAGCTGTCAGAGTAAGCTGCAACAGAAGCATATACAATATTAACAATTGTGGGAGGGCCAATATGAAAGTGATTTATCAAGCTGCTTGGTGAGGCATGCAAACTCCTCTTGTGAAGATTTCTAAAAGCTGAATAAACATTTGCCAAGTATATTTTGGCGTAAGAGATTACACATGGCACATTATGTTCTACTCTGCTTTTGTAAGAAGTTGCTGTGACCTTCTCACAAATTATTTGATTTTAATGGTAACTGCTAACAGAGAGCTTGTGGTAATGTTGCTTCTAAGAGAACAGACCGTGGACCAGAAAGAGCCCAAATCTCACCTCAACCATTAACTTATCTCCCCTATTTGAAATATTGAGATAATATTGACCTATTTTACAAGAACGTTGTACAGTGGTACCTTGGGTTAAGAACTTAATTCGTTCCAGAGGTCAGTTCTTAACCTGAAACTGTTCTTAACCTGAAGCACCACTTTAGCTAATGGGGCCTCCCGCTGCTGCCGCGCCGCTGCTGCGCAATTTCTGTTATCATCCTGAAGCAAAGTTCTTAACCCGAGGTACTATTTCTGGGTTAGCGAAGTCTGTAACCTGAAGCGTCTGTAACCTGAAGTGTCTATAACCTGAGGTACAACTGTATGATTATTGAGATATAGTACTGCCTGTTGAACTTTAAAACAAGTATGAAAGCAGCTAACCAACAGTTCATGTAATTTTGCCTAATAATCCCAGCTTTGTAGGAAAACAAATAATTTATCTATAAGTAATGCTATTAACCACTCATTTTTGCACCTTCAGCTTGGTTCCTTCATTGTATGTTTTAACCTTTGGAGGCGACTATAGACTTTGGCTCTATTTTTCACTCCTGTTTTAAATGCAAAGGAGAGTATCTTTTTTAACCAAAATATTTTGCATGGGTATTACTTACATCAGATTTTGAGGCTTAAAAACAGGGTTTAATTTGTGACAGAGCTCAACCACACAATCTGTTTTCAACAACTTAGCCCTGGGATGAGAAGCCACAATAAAGACATGTGACCAAGGAAGGCACCACTGAACAACTGCAGCCTATTCCTACACATTAGAAGGAGCGGAGTTTCCAAGATGCATGGCATGCTTCCAGGTAGGACTCATTACAAGAAATTTTAAAAGTAAACTTCAGTACCTCTTTTTAAAAGAAACGTTACCATTGTGTCTCCCTTCCTCAGTATTCCCTGTACTGTAATTAGCTGCCTACCTCTAGTAGGGACAATAATCTATCTTTTTGCATTTTGTAATAATAATTTAAGAACCACTTGAAATGCTTCATAGAAGCATCATAAAAAATAAGCAAAAACATTCAAACCAAAATAGTTTAATTGCACTGCTATAAATAACTGTGCAAATATCTTAGGTTTGTCTGTTGAAATATTAGTGATTCTATAGAACTATAAAAAATGTAAGGGCATTACTTGTAATATTCTAAAATAATGAACACCCCTTAAAATAAATCATATTTGGTAATCCTACTTAATTTAAATTCTGTTATGAACTTTATTGCTTATAGTCAAAATCTACCACAATCCAAAAGGAACAGCACAAAAATAGTATAACATCACTCTCCTACAAATTTAGAGGCAAACAAAAGAAGTCTTCTTCAAGTTTTACAAGACTTACAACAAAATATGCATAACTCAACAATACCCCTAAAGCAGTAAGGCCATTTACCTGGGAGTAAGCAATTGTAAAATATTAACTATCTTTATACACAACTGAATTCTATACAGGCCTACTGTGAAATAAATCCCACTGAATTCATGTAGTTGTCAGTATGTATAGTGGTGCTTTCAGATAGGTCTTTGTTATGGTGTTGGTCTTCTTTATGCACACAAGGTTTTTTTGCAGTATGTACACAATGCTATTGTGTGCCACTGTCAAAATGACCATCCATGTTCCCTCCCCCTTCTAGATTTACTCTTTTAAGGGGATTCTAAAAAGTTTTTTAAAAAAAACTGTTGCCAATTTCCAATAATCCATTAAGCCCCCATCTGGAAGCACTCAATGGTTAACATCAAGAATACCCTAGAAATCCTCTAAAGCTGAGCAATATTGATCCATGCTGGGCTGAAATATTATCAACATTCTAAGTTGCATAATCACAGTCATGGGAAGTATAATTTACCTGGAACGCTTAACCAGCAAATTAGTCACAAACATAATTTACAAATATGGGAGTCTGCCACCTAGCCAGGATTTTACTGACTCAACCTAAATTTTACTCTACTGGCCAACTGCCAGAACCAGACTGCTACACTCGGGGTGGGGGGGATCTAGCTAATGATTTATTTTTGTAATTACTATGTGTGTGTTACTAAAGCACGTTCATATTTACTAAGGTGTCACATGTGGCTGGCAGCTACACTTGTAGCACATCGCCTGTGCACATGCTGTCAACTTTGTGTCCTGTCAATGTACCGGTAACTGCATGATCACAATGCTGTCACAGTGCTTAGAGTGCATCCGACAAGACTGCAGAAATCTGTTCCTCTTCCAGCTGCCATGCAAACCCAGAGCTCAGCCCAAGCTTTCCCTCTGAATAGTAACTGTCTGTCACTTTGTCCTATGCCATCTCTGAGGCAACATTGACTGTACAGCTGCCATCACCTTAGGCATGCTGATGACCCAGAGAAGAGATTACACAGAACAGCTGAAGTCCCCAAACAAGCAAAGATTCATTCCCTTAACGAAAGAAAAACACTCAGGTTTTACAACTTTTTGAGGAAAACTTCCCTGTCTCCTTGGCCAGGTCTGGTTTAAACATGACACCAGATGTCATGCTGTGGGCAACACATTTAATTTGGGTCATCAGTTCCTGTGTGTGAAGTGACCAGGTAATCACAGGCTAGTTTTGCACCTGCAATCACTGCACGCTAGGAGCCAACTACCCAATTTAAACCCTATTCTGGCCAATATATAGCCCCATACAGGTAATTTTTCACTCCATACCCAGAGTGACATTTTAAACTGGGGTATCAGAATTTCTGTTCACAAAGGGTGGTGAACCTAATTACTCCCAACCTAAGGCTGCCATCCTGTAAACACACTGATTTCTGGACCTTCCGCGGTTAGGATTTAAAATGCGATTGGGCCGGATCTGGCCCCCAGGCCTTAGTTTGCCTACCCATGCACTATATGTATCTATATATGCAGTGCTTTTTTCTAAAAAAAAATGTTTAGGAGTACTCTCCTTTTGACTCATGAAAACCACCATTTTATAGTTCAAATCAGGAAAAATAAATACAGTAAATGGACCACAGTACAAAGATTCACAAAATGTTTAGGGGGTATGCGTACCTCTGCTTACCCCCAGAAAAAAGCACTGTATATATGTATATATAAATATATAATACACGCCCCCGCCAAACACACACATACACACTATGTAATATATAAGGTAGAATCTGGTTGCTAAGGGAGAGGGAGATAGTAACAGCCTCGGCGGAGACTCAGATAAGAAAGCTTTGCCACAGAGAAGCCGTGAGGAGGGGGGGGGATCTACTTTAGCTCCGCCTCGGCCTCGTGTGTGTCTCTTTTTCCTTACCGATTCATAACCGTGAGGGGCGGAGGCAGGCGCGGCGGGCCCTTTGCCGCGAGCCTCCCGCCTGCCTCTTCCTCTCCCCCCGCCTCTCCCCCGGCTCCCGCCTCCTCGGCCGGGACCGGCCTCGCTGCTGCTGCCGCCTCCGGCGCCTTCCGCCGGCCTCTCTCGACCGCCCGGCCGCCGACGATGGGGTTGCCGGCCGCCGCCTCCCCGTTGGGGCCTGCTGCCGCCGCCGCCGCGTTCGGGCTGCTGCATGGCAGCTACTTCGGGTCCGGCCCGCTCCTCCTCGCAGCCGCCTTTCTCCAGGCCCGCCTCCCCGCCTCCTGCGGGAAGGTGGCTGCCTCCCTCGGGAGAGGAGGAACTGGGGGCCGCGCCAGGCTTGGGCCTGGCGATCCTGACTCCTCTCGGAAGTCCCGGCGAAGCCTCGCGAAGCGCGCCGCCCCGTCTGCAGTGAACGGGAAACGGTCGCAAACGCGGCGCATTTGATGCAAGCGCAACAGAACCTCCGCTCTTTGCGGCCGCATCGTTTAGTTGCTGTGGTTTTTCTAGACTTCCAAGATTAATTATAAGATTTGTTTTTAACGGGGGGATATCACCAGCTCAGAGCTCCTCGATCCTAAAACTGCATACTTGGGAGTAAATACCATTGGAATGTGACTTGGTAAACAATCGTAATATCTGGCTTGCAGCTCTCTCACAAATAAAGTTCCCGTGAAATAATCCCTAAAGAAATGCCTCACAAATCAGGTAACATAATCCACAACTGAACATAATGAAAGTAGCAATATATCCACATTAAGCTGTTGAGAAAACAACCATAAACAGCATCCTAAATACTGTAATATGTCATGCAGATTCCAGAACGCTAGCCTTGGGAGCTGATTCATAACAATTTTGAAAGTGCTTCGCCCCCCCCAAAAAAAAAAATTGGCAGTAACTTTCATGGTCACTACATATTTAAAGTTTCCATGGTGACTTATGCATGAGCATGCCACTGTGCATGTTAATCAGTAGCTGTGACCATGGTGATGTGCTCAGACAGATCTGCCCAACATGCCACTAAAATCAAAGCAGAAATGCTTATTGCGTGCAGCTGCTCCAAATCTGTGTTGGGAGTGGGAACCCACTGGGTGGTTTTAGGATTGATCACAAGAAAATTTGTTAATGGCTGTGCCTCCTTTTCTGCTTCTCTCCAAAGTGCAGTGCAGTTACACAGGACTTGGGCACCTCAGAGAAGTTCTCCCCTGGGATGAAACCGCAGCCAGGCCCAACCTCAGCAAAGTTCCTGAGCAAGCCTCACAGACTAACAAAGAAACTTGACCCGAGAAACTACCACCATCTTGGTTAAATCGTGTGCACATGCTCAGAAAGGCAATCAAGAGGAGCAATATTATGTGTGATATGACAGCAGCAGTTTTTGAACGAAGGAGGCAGCTGCTCACTACCTTGTCACATCCAGTTTTTGCAGCAGCACCTACCTCACTGACAGTCATTACTTGCCTGCTTAACTACTTGCCTGACAGCTCATTCCTAGTCCAATCCCCACTACAGAGGTACCGCAGATTACATACGCTTCAGGTTACACACTCCGCTAACCCAGAAATAGTGCTTCAGGTTAAGAACTTGCTTCAGAATAAGAACAGAAATCGGGCTCCGGCGGTGCGGCAGCAGTGGGAGGCCCCATTAGCTAAAGTGGTGCTTCAGGTTAAGAACAGTTTCATGTTAAGAACGGACTTCCGGAACGAATTAAGTGCTTAACCTGAGGTACCACTGTATAGGATGACAGCAACAAAACAGCGAGGCGGAGGATCAGAAACAATAGTCAGTGGGAAAGGGAAAGTGGAATTCATGAGTACTTTGAGTCCCACAAAACCCTGAAGCTAATGCTAATGGCTTGGTTCCAGAGCAAAGGAATGCAGTGCCCACTTGATCTCTATATCTGATGGAGTAATCTGAGTGCAGTCCTATGCTCTGTGACAGAGGGAGTCAATGTGGTGTCTTCTAGATGCTATAGGCAGTGGTCTCAAATTTCAGAGGCAGCATTAAAAATCAGTGCCACCCCCATGACATCCAACCTTTCATTTTACATCATAGTTGTGGCGCCCCCTGCAGCACCCCCAAAGCTCCACACCAAATGCGCCCAAACCAGTTGCACTCCCCCCAAATCCACTTCTGCTATGTGCTACAATTTTATGGGATGAACCAGACATTATTTATAAGAACCATTTCACACACAGCTCTAAAAGCTACATCTGAATCTCTTGCACACTATTTTTTCATGTATAAAAGGTGCTTTCATCTGCTTCAGAATCTGGAGAGGGGAGCCATCTTGAAATTGAGTATGCATATGCATTATGGCCATGAAAGTGCATTAAGACCTAATTTAAGCACTATTTAGTAGCACATGTAATGGTCTTAGAGCAATCCAAACATTGTATAGTATCCTCTGGGAAGCTGATCCAAAAGAAAGGAAATCACTGCTTCTTAGAATAGATAGAAATCTTACAGTAAATCCAATAGTACTGGTTCAATAACTGGCTATTTAGTCACAAATACCCTGCTCAAATGAACATTATCCCAGATATAGTACAATCAATTGCAAACTACATGTAGTTATTACTCAGGCATTGCATGTACTTTTTCTTCTTCTTTGCATTACAAGTAGTTACTGTGTACTGCTTTCATAACATGGGAACCACGTTGAAAAGCTTTAAAGCTATAGCGATGTCTAACATTTTGCTTTGCCTCTTGGTTGTATTGGAAACAAACCCATCAGCAGAAATTACTTTTGTAAGGCAAAATACTGTCTCAGAGAACCTGATCATTTGGAATTGATGCAGATAGGTGACACTTTAAGATCTTAACAGCCAAATATGATTAATAGTCACTCCTCCATTACAGTGAGCTCATTGCTTTTCTTCCCCTGCAGTCCTTAGTCAGCTAGGACTTATTAGAAAATAAAGGGGTGATTTTTTTTTTAATTGTGGAAAATGACCTGAGTTGGCCTTTCCATTAAGAGTCTGTAGTCAATCACGTATGATAGGTTTGTTTAGGGAACCACTTTTGCTGTAGCTGAAATGAAGAAACTTTGCATTCTTGCATCAAGAAGGAACCTTACTGCATTTTTTAATATGAACTTCTGCAGCTCAGAACAATAAATAGCAACAATGGACAGCCAGATTTGTGCTTTAGAGAAAGAGTTGTGAAAGTTACCTGCAAAGAATTCTAGTTGCAACGAGCAGGAGAAGAAGGGGAGGAGTCCAGTGGGCTACCAGTATTTAAGTATGAAAGACAGAAGACATAGAATAGGAAATACTGTATATATTTTAGTCGCTATTAAAGCAATGAATGAGATTTTTTGTTCTTGTTTTTATTATGTATTTTGTGTTTTTATATTGCATTTTTATGTTGTGAACCACCATGAGATCTACAGATGTAGTGTGGTATACAAATTAAATAAATAGAATAGAATTGAATTGAATTGAATTTTACTGCTACTGAACAGCACATACTCCACTTGTCTCTTTACCAGGACTTTAGCCTTCCATTGCTTTCTTTAAAAAATTCTGCATATTATGCCACTCTTCAAATTTTTCTTTCATTGCAGCAGGGGTGGCAAACATGTGGCCCTCCATATGTCGTTGGACTGTATAATTAAAAACCACACCAAGGCTTTATTTTAACAGCAAATGCAGGGAATTAATTTCTTCAGGACCCATATTGAATTGAAAGGAAATTGACCCCTGTGTCACAACTTTTGTGTGTGTGTACTTTTAAAATAGTGGTTCCTTTATGTGTTTACCTATCTGTGAAACACTGCCAATACAACTTGTTCCCTGAATTTATGGTACCATTAAACATCACATCTAGAGTCCATTGGTATCATAGGTTAAATGTGCCCTGCCTCACTGTTGTCCTACTGCAATGGGGGACCTACGACTAATACTAGTTGATTTTTCTAACCACAATAGTTTGAGAAAAAGAATACAAAATATACTTAATTGTTCATATTAAATAGTTAAAGTAAGAATTCAACAATTAATATTGAATATTTCACTTATGTCAGAAGACTTTCCTACATCTGGTGCCCTCCAGATATTTTTGGACTACAAGTCCCATAAATCCCAGGCAGTATGGCCAATGGTCAGGAATGATGGGAGTTGTATTCCAAAATATCTGGAGTGTACCAACTTGGGGAAGGCTCTCCTATAGCAACAAAGGTTGGCTGGGAAATATTACCAAGCCTATTTTGTGCCTGTAAACTTGAATACATAATATTTAAATATCTTTAGAAGTCGTTGTAATTTATAATTGATACTCCAACGGTCTTACAATTTGCTTGTGCTTAATAAATCTGGCAGAAGTCCATTATTATTTTACGAGCTTTCTTTCTCTTTATTTGTCATTAAAAAGGTGTCTTCAAAGTACAGATGAAGAAGCAGCTTAAAAGGGACTGATGTTAATACGCCAAGAAAAAGAATGGAAGAAAAATTGCACAGCAATTCAACCATTGTCAATGGTACAACCCCTAACCATAAGCATTTAGAAGGTCATAGCCTTTGGGAAGTAATTACCATTGCTACAGTGACGGCCATTTTAAGCTTAATAACTATAGTGGGGAATGTTCTTGTGATGATATCCTTCAAAGTCAACAGCCAGCTCAAGACGGTGAACAATTACTATTTACTCAGTCTTGCGTGTGCAGACCTTATCATTGGAATATTTTCTATGAATCTTTATACATCCTACATATTAATAGGGTACTGGTCTCTTGGGAGTCTAGCATGTGACTTGTGGCTAGCCCTGGATTATGTAGCTAGCAATGCCTCAGTAATGAATTTACTGGTTATCAGCTTCGACCGATATTTTTCTATTACACGGCCATTAACCTACAGGGCTAAACGCACACCGAAAAGGGCTGGCATCATGATTGGCCTAGCTTGGCTAATTTCATTTATCCTGTGGGCACCAGTAATCTTATGCTGGCAGTATTTCGTCGGGGAACGAACTGTCCCGCCTGGAGAATGCCAGATTCAATTTTTGTATGAACCCATCATCACCTTTGGTACTGCGATTGCTGCTTTCTATATCCCGGTTTCTGTGATGACAATTTTGTATTGCCGTATTTATAGAGAGACTGAGAAACGGACCAAGGACCTGGCCGAACTTCAAGGATCCAGTTCTGTGGCTGAGTTCGAAATGATAAAGCCTCAGAAAGCTTTGCTAAAATCCTGCTTTAGCTGCAAGCAACAAAATTTAGCCAAAAGGGAGAGGTGTCAGGCTTCATGGTCTTCATCCAGCCGAAGTACTTCGGCAACAGCAAAGGCATGTCAGATTCAAAATACTTGTCATGACTGGTCTAAGGCGGACCAGCTAACCACTTGCAGCAGCTATGCATCCTCAGAAGAGGAGGAAAAATGTGCCTCTGATCCCGTCTTTCAAGTAGCTTATAAGTCTCCAGTAAAAAGCAAGGATGATGAACATAAAGAGGAGAAAAAGGAAGCCTTTATCAAAGACCAACCTGGGGAAAATGACTATGAGACCCCCAAATATTTTCTAACCCCAACCAAAGGCCACGTTAAAAAAAGTAGTAAATGTGTAGCTTATAAGTTCCGACTGGTGGTTAAAGCTGATGGTGCCAAAGAAACTAACAATGGCTGCCGAAAAGTAAAGATCACTCCTTGTTCTGCCACTTTATCTAAGGACACAACTTCCGTCAAAAACATGGATCCAAATATAAACAATCAAATTACTAAAAGGAAAAGAATGGTCCTTATAAAGGAGCGCAAAGCAGCCCAAACTTTAAGCGCCATTCTTCTAGCGTTCATAATCACTTGGACACCCTACAATATCATGGTTTTGGTCTCCACATTCTGCTCAGATTGTATTCCTCCAACGCTGTGGCACCTTGGCTATTGGCTGTGCTATGTGAATAGTACTGTTAACCCAATCTGCTATGCTCTCTGTAACAAAACTTTCAGAAAGACATTTAAGTTGTTGCTGTTCTGTCAGTGGAAGAAGAAAAAAATGGAAGAAAAATTATACTGGCAGGGTAATACTAAACTGCCTTAATTTAAAGTGTTTGAGGGGGGGAACAGACCTTGGCCAAGCACTGTAAATCAAATTGGCTGCAAGTCTTTCATTGTAAAGTTGTTGCTTTGCATGTCTGGAGACAAAAGAAGCACAATTTGTGTGGTGATAAAGATATGCCTATGGCCATGAAGAAAGCAGCCACAATGATGAACATTTCTATAATTGTCTGTGACTACTAAATAGAGCATTATTTATGTTGCTGTCATAGAAAGTTTCCTTCCACATATTTGCCAAATAAAATGGCACGCCAACAGACCTTAATGGTTGGGTATGGAACAGACCCTTCATTCATTAGGTCCACTACCTGGAAAGTAACATTATGCCTTCCTGCACATTTTTTCTAAGGCTTTGTCCAGTTTAGTTATAGGTCTCCAATAGAATGACACTTGCATCACTTCCCGTACAGAATTGTTTCTAAACTGGATGGAAACAAAAGGAAGGCAAGTACCACTGGCCAACGATAAATGTCTGAGATTTTTTTCTCAATGGACAAATTTGCTCTTGGAATTAGTTGTGAGGCCATGAACATTGTTTGAGTTTGTATTGTTCTTTTTCTATGGCTGAGAGATGGCTTATATGATGTAAACTGTATGGTTGGGGTTTTTTTTTTTTTTTTTTTTGCAAATTAAGAAGCCAATGGGGGTACCAAGTTTGTCAGAGATGTTTACATTGCCTACAAACAAGGGTACTAGTTAATTGTCTTTTTGCATTTTATTTGTTCATGTTGAAGTTGCTCTGAAGGAGTTTTATTTTTAAAATCCTGTACAGTATATTGATGCAATCCGATGTATGGCTTCTAAGAAAAAGGTAAAATCGCTTCTTTATTACCATTCTGAAGAACTATCTTAGCACCCAAATGTGCAAAAGATCCCTGTATTGCAGGGGGTTGGACTAGATGACCCTCTTGGTTCCTTCCAACTCTACAATCCTATGATTCTGTGTAGGTTGCATTTTATTTCCTACAGTGTGAATCAGCAATCCTACCTCACTTACCTGGGAGTAAGCCCCATTGAATTCAATATGACTTACTTTGGAGTAGTCATGGTCAGGATTGCACTGTGAGTTGCCTTCCGTGTAGGTGTTTTGCAGCACATTAAGCAACATCTTAATCCTTTTGATTTCTGTAGTATAGGAGTTCAGGACTGCAATCTTAAGTTATGAGCTGAAACTTGCTCATGAATGAGGTTAAGTACTACACATTACCAGTGCTTTTTTTTCCTGGGGTTACGCAGGGGTACACATACCCTAAACATTTTGTGAATCTAAATTTGACCTCATTGAGGGGCAGTATTTCAATATGAGTAGGGAAATGAGAGTTCCCCTAAACATTTTATTAGAATAAAAGCCCTGCACTTACTTTTATTTAATTTATCCATAGGTTCCTCATTTTAGGTCTAAGATTTTCCACCCTGATCTTGAAATGTATTTATTGGCAGTAAATCATTTGAAATCAATGAGTTAGGTTGCCAGTATTAAAAAAGATATGGTACTGCTTAAAGATGCAACAGGTCCTGCTTGTGAAACATGTCTTTCAGCTAGCATTTAACACTACACAATTTACATCATAACCTTACAAACATATACTCATTGAATAGTTTGAGTCACCTTTCTCCATGGATCACATAACCCATGCCAGTCAAAAGCAACAACAGCAATTTGAAAAAGAGAGAGGAGTAAAATCACCTACCTTTCTGTCCTGTGTTTTTTGGGTGGCAATACATGTACTTGAATGCCTAAATCCCTAGCACAAAGTAGGTAACTCTATCAGGAGTTTGCTGAGGATATGTCTGGATAGAAATGTTGTATACATAATGGCTATTATAGTGCCTCTTTTTATACCGCAGACTACTTACGACAACACGAGCATTTCAGTAGAGATGATGATCTGACAAAATAAAGGCAGTAACTGGGATAATTACAGAGTAACTGGTCTGAGAACTGCAATTAAAATCAGCTATCAAAATAAACTGATGGGACAGAAAGAAAACAACGGCAATGGGAAGTCAGGATGTACAAACTACGGTGAAAATAACTTATATGGAAACAAACTGATATTTATATAAGAGTTTAGTAAGTTCATGATTTAAAATGTTAAAAGGCCTAGAAATTCTACCCCAGCACCCTGATTTACTGTATTGCCAAGTATTGGAAATATGATGTGCACCCAGAGCTCCCCACCAGCTCCCGACACTATATCTTTAAAGCACATTTGAAGCACATTAGCCCCTCACAGAGTTTCAATTCCCAGCAACCCTTATCAAATTACAGTGACCAGAATTATTTGAGAGGGAAAATATGCTTCAAATGTGCTTTGTATGGAAATGTCCCCTCCTCTGAAGTGAAGAAGGAATGTGGTTTATATGGGGTGCATATGGGGCCCACTTGGGAACTAATATTAAGGTGCAAAGCAGCATTAAGATACATTCCAGCAAACGCTGAACAGCCAGTTTTGCATTATTGACTATAGACCTGTAAAGATGCAAAGCTTCATGGGACACATGGATTATTGTAGTTCAGTAGCGAACAGTGCACTAACTCATGCACTCATGCAATTTAAAGATGGACTATAAGAATGTCTATGTATGCATTTGTTAATATCTATCTATCTATCTATCTATCTATCTATCTATACCCTGCCTAAATTTCAAAGAAACGCAAAGCAGCTGCAATCCAAAAACACGAAACAATTGTAAAATATATAACAATTCCCATTAAAATCTCAAATATTGTCACCAAGGCCAAACCCCCACAACAAAATACAAAATACCCATTGAAACTAAGACATCAAAAGTAAGCCAGCAGAAAGAGAACAACTGCTCAGAAACCTTTTAAAACAGCCTAATATATTTTATTTATTAGCCATCTAAAACAATACAGTCATGGGGTCTATGGAAAGCCATTCCCTAGGATGGGCAGCACAACAGAAAAGGCCCTCATCCTGATTATTGCCAGATGTGCTTCCCAGGGTCAATGGACCTGGACTAGGGCTTTGGATGATGATTCTGCTTTGGTCTTCAAGAATGTACGAGTGCACAGCTTGAGTGTTAGGCTGCATCTCTATCATATCATCCGCATTCATAGCTTAGTATGGTAATAATACAGTTGTAAAATATAGTGTTGCATAGTTCAGAGATAACACAGCACATTTCATGAGAGTTATTGTGTATTTGTCATTGCTTCCACTGAAGTAAAAAATATTTTCATTAAGAGCTAGAGAAGCAGGAAAGAAAGGGTTTCTCCACAGCTATAGAAATAAACAATGTTGTGAATAACTTGACGGTTAAGTGAGTTGTTTGCAAAAGATTGAATTTTTTGCAGGGGTATTGGATATTATTTAAACTCACTGTATAATAATGTGAAAATGTGTATTCTGGAATCAATATGATCAATTTTAAGTATATTGTATTGTGCCAACTGTTTTTGGTGCTTTTGCATATAATTGTTAAAGGAAAGTGCAAGTTCCTATAGAGACCTCTGTTTCTTTTCTTCAGTCACCATCAAAGCATTTTCTGTGTATAGTGTATACTTTGAGTTATACTGGCTTCAAACAAACATACATATGCGTATGATATGTGTGTTTGGTTCAAATGAACCTGCATTTCTATAATACAAGCTATGTAATAATGACTATATAAGACTGTAAAAGTTTTCTGCTAGCTGCAATGTTATTGCTAAAGAAAAGCTTTGCCTTCTATTATTGAAGTTAAATGGGAAGTTATTTTTGTCACAGTTTCTGTTGAACAGGAATGTTTTATAAATGTTTATGGTCCGTTTGTTGAGTAGATGTATAAGACTACACAGTGGTGGATGCCAAAGTATCAGTTAAGTGTAACTGTTAAGTATGTGCTCAACCTATGCTGCTAAAAACTCAGACATGACACTGCCAAACTCTGGGATACATTGTAAATATCTGGAACTGTATTAAAAATGGTGTGTGTTTATTGCTTTTTTAATACTGGGGTTTCATAACAAAAAAGTTAAGAGCCATCCAACAGCAATATAGAGGCACAACTTTTTTTTTTTTTTTTGAAAGAACAGGAAGAGCAGAAACAAAAACCATTCGAAATTATTTCTTAAAATGTATACATTATTTTTTTGCAGACACTTGTAAGTTATTGCTCTAGAACCTGTGACCCTTAAGATCATGTTGGGCTCCACTTCACATCTGCCTCAGCCTCCATGGCCAATGGACAGCGATGATGGGGGTTGCAGTTTGACAACTTCTGTAGGGCTGTGGATTCCCCATCCTCTAAAATCAGGATTCTTAAAGACTCCGTTTATATGTTTAGTAACATAGAGTTGCATGGGAACTATTATGGGGTAACTGTATTCCAGAAGGGTCATGTTTATAGGAAAAAGCTAACTGTAGTGATTAAACAGTGTGGTTATTTCCCATCAGAGTCCCATTCTTCTCTGAAGCAAAGGTCAAAAGACTCCAACTGGGAGGTTATGCTAAGGGCACTGCTGACTTGTGAAACTAAAGATGGGCAGCAAAAGCAGGCAAGCTCTCCTAGGGCAGAGAAACAAAAGGGAGCTGGACTGCGTAGTGCTGTTTGATGACACTTCTACATTGTTTCCAAAATGGGGGAGGAGGAGGACAATCTGCCTTGTATTTGCAAATATGTCTGCTGTGTCCATAGATGACCTAGACCTAGAAGAGCTGTCCTGAAAGTAGCTAGACTAGGAGCAGATGCATGGACGTTATTGTATCAGCGTCTTGCCGACAGTAACTGAGGGTTCAGCTACTCAAATTAGATCCCCCTTCCTGGTGTATTAGCACATCCAGTTGGGGCACATTAGGTTCCTTAATTCTGCTGGTTTCCTGAATATGGGGTATTGTCCTAAGGTATGGTCTTAGGGGTTGCCTCCAAGGCTCCCGTGTCTTCCCTGGTTCTGGTTCATGCTTGGGGCTGAAATCTCGTCTGATTCCATGTCTGGGAGCTATACTGACAAGTACTAACATCTTGAGGGCAGCATGAAAGCGCTGAGTGAAGGCTGGAGATAGTTATCTATCGGCTTTATACACAAGCAGAAATGAGGCCACATGCTTCTTCCAAAGCCCTTATAACAAATAGGTTAAGTCCAAGGGGCAGAGAGCAGAAGAATGAAGTGGAAAATGGTGGGTCAAAAGACTGCTGAGGTAGCTACAGCATCAGGTTCCAGGAAGAGCAGATTCTGCCTTCAACACAAATAATTTTTCAGTTGTAATGTGTCCCTCTACTAATTTCAGCCTTGGTCAAACTGGTGTTCTAGTGTTTCACAGATGGATAATATAAGAGCCTTTAGCAAAAGACCCCTTAAAGAACATTCTCCTTCCATCTGAGACTGCCCATTCATTCTGATCATCAAGAGAGGTCCTGGTTTGTCTCCCACCATCATCACAAGTACAGTTGGTGAGAACAAGAGAAATACCTCTTTCTGTTATAGCACCCAGGCTTCAGAGCTCATTGTCCTGGGAGATTTATCTGCACCTGATAGCAGAGTTCAAATATAGAGTTTAAGGATTGTCTGTTCCAGCAGGCCTTTGACCCAACTGGCTTCTCCATATGGATTTTTAAAGTTGTTGTTTTTTTTAAAAAAAAACTTACTGCATCATCATCTGTGTTTTGCTGCTTTAATATTATATGATTGTATTAAACTTACATGATGTTAGTATCCTTGGGTAACAGAAGTGAGAGGAAAAAGTGGGATATATATATTTGGATATGTCTAAACAGATTATATTTAAAGTTTCAGAAGCACTTTCCTGAGCCAGAGCTCCAGCAGAGCCACTTCCTACAGTACAGTGATAACATTTACTTGGGGAGAAATCTGTGGGGTATAAGAGGGTCTTTGCCATTCTACAGAAGAACAGGAGCTGATCCCATTCCACTATAGCCGGAATAAAAAGGTAAAGGTAAAGGTACCCCTGCCCATACGGGCCAGTCGTGTCCGACTCTACGGTTGCGCGCTCATCTCGCTCAAGAAGCCGGGAGCCAGCGCCATCCAGAGACATTTCCAGGTCATGTGGCCAGCGTGACTAAGCGGCATCTGGCGAGCCAGCACCAGCGCCACACACGGAAACTATAAAGCGGTACCTATTTATCTACTTGCACTAAGGGGTGCTTTCGAACTGCTAGGTGGGCAGGAGCTGGGACCGAACGACGGGAGCTCACCCCGCCATGGGGATTCGAACCGCCGACCTTGCGATCAGCAAGTCCTAGGCACTGAGGTTTTACCCACAGCGCCACCCGCGTCCCATAGTCGGAATACTGCAGAGTAAATAAATTCTTTCCTGCTCTCCATACATACTGTCAAGCCCTGAGGCATCCCCCCGTACTGATGGCTAAATCTTGCCAAGATGGTCTAGGAAAACACCTCTGGCTCCCCCTCTCATGTTAAGTGTGTTGTTCTTTCAGATCCCACTCCACTCCTTTGTGGAGTGATCCATAATGGCTGATCCACGACTAGGACCAATCCATATATTTAGAAAAAGTACATGGTAGGGCCATCCTAGCAGAATACCCTTTCAGAATGCAGGAAGGGTATAACAATGCAAAAACTCCTAACAAGCCACTCCTATCCATGGAAATCTAGTCGGACAGGAAGAAAGGTTAATCCTTGCTGTAATGTGCTTATTATGTGTATTGAATTTTTACACTGAGGAGCATTCAAACACGTGCCTTTCTTGCCTGTGTTCTGAAAGGGTATGGTTCTCAGACACCTGAACCATGTACTTTTTTTAACTGTTTAGACTAGTAGTCTTCAAACTTTCCAGATCTTTAATCCAAACATGGATTTGAAGACTAATTTTTTCATTTTCAATTTGCATAGTGGTCAGGGTGTTTTCTTTACCTTACTTCTTCTTACTTCTTTACCTTACCTTACCTTACCATTGCAACTCACCTTAGATCAGGCTATGATCCAGTTTTTTTTAAGCAACTCTCTTCCTTAAAAAGCAGTACTTTGCATCCTGATTAGTACTAATCCTCTTCATGGAATGTGACTTTCCTGTCTTTCCCTTCATATTGTGATCCTTTGCATCTTCCCAAAAGCAGTTCACAAGGACTGGAAAACCTTTAAAAAATGGCATGAGGTGTGTTGTAGGCAAAGAGATGGAGAGGAAAAGGGAACTTGGCTGAAATATCGGTCAACCATGAGACCTTTGTATCCAAATCAGTGAATAATTTTGACTGGATTATGTTTGATGTGTGTAAACAGTGCATATCCATGTGTACTTGTCCACACAATAGGCCCAATTCTTAATTCACCTGTTCCAAAGTAAATCAGGTGTGAGTCCATTTATACTGGGGATTTTAAATTATCAGTATCGGTATTTGATTGTACACTTCATCCCCTCTTTGTTTCCCTATTAAAGAAGAATTATTGGACATACAGACTTTTTCCCCTCTCCATTTTGTGATTGTTAATCTAAAATCTTTGTAGATGTTGCTGTAGTTTACACACACACACACACACACACACACATTTAACAATCCATTTTAAAATGAATTGATTCACAATAGCTGGACATCTTTCAAGAAGAGGCAAACCACTATGAAAGGCATTCCATTAATTAATTGCTTAGAAATTAATCACATAGTTCACACCTCCAACTATCTCATCTGCTCATGAAAGGAACTTGTACCTATGGGCTCAGCTGAGAACTAGGCTGCAGTTACTCACATTAATTTTATATATAAAATGTTGTATTCTGCAGTAGTAAGAATACAGACTACTTTGATGAAATGTTCCCGGTGTTGAGTACAGCAAACTATATATACCATTGTGGTTTATAGAGAAAGTATAACTACCAGAGAGGTCTGTAATAGTAATAATCTGGGGCCTGTAATCAGAAATGAGAGAATGGTAGAATGTTGCCATTAAATAAGAACAAGAACAACAACAAAAATCTTGTTTTTGCTATTTTACAAATATAGGCTAGCAAGTAAGTGACAATAGAGATATATTTAGTCTCATCTGAAAGAATTTAAAACAAGGAATGAAAATGCCAGAGAAGATACAGGTAATGATGAGAGCTCTGAAAGTACATGTTAATTACACTTTTAAAAAGATATTAGCTGAAAATAGATGAAAAGGGAAAGACAATAAAAGATTGTTTTGTACCTTTACAATGAAACTACAGCACATGCATTCACAAACAGGTGTTGTGAAATTATGATTCATTTGCAACTGTCCCTGCACAAAAGATGAATCTTTAACTGTGTTGCAATACAATATTCTTGATAATACTCATATACATCACTGCCCTCTGTTGGATGGAATATCTCAGATATGCACATTAGTGCATCCAATCTCCTTCAACATTCATGAAGTGGAACTGTTCTTGAAAATAATGCATATTATCAGCTACCATTTCTTCTGCCTTTATGAAGTATTTGGTGATTAATTACTTACAGAAGGATCTAGTGCTGCAATCTTCCTGACAACAAGCAACCCTGTTTTTGCTCACAATAGCAGCCAAACTGCCATATGGACAAAAAAAAAGATATATTGTTGTGGCCTCTCAACTCTTTTGCTGTGCTGTGAACCTTTATCATTAAGAGCCTAATTTATCACTTCATGAACCTGAGGAACCTCATACAGCAAACTGTTTCAATGGGATCATGCAGCTTTGTGACTTTAAAGTAATTGCTTTTGTTTTTCCTTCCTTCCTTCCTTCCTTCCTTTGAAGACAGCAACAGCTCAAACAACACTATTTGAATGAACTGCTGAAGATGAAAGGCAAGAGAAAATATGTATTTTCACGGGCAACAGTGGGGAAGAACAGAGGAAATAATTGCAAGTCTCGTGATTTTTCAAGGTCCCTAATGTATACCCTTTCCCTTTAAGCCTATGTAATATCCATATTTCATTTATCCTGATTGCTAAATATATCTTATGGATTTATATGTTTAATTGTCTCTCCATATTTTCAATCTATCACTTATCCTCTGTTACTTACGCTCACAACCTCTTGGTAATCTTATCAGCACACTATAATTTGTGAATTTAACTCACATCTCCCAGAATATTCATAATGTCTAGATCTCTCTCACACTATTGGGCCATCACTCAAGATTTACTACTGCAATGGGAGGAACAGGGGAATTAAATTCTGGGGTCCTCCATTTTTCACATCTTGTCATGTGGTCTTTATTTTTGTGCTGGGTCTAATTTCATTTCTATATTCAAACACAATCCCAGCAAAGGAAAAAGGCGGCTTCTACATACAAGTTGAAGAAACAGCAGCTCTCCACCTGGATTTAATTTCTTACTGTTGCTTACAATTCTTCCTTCTCGGCAGGGCAAGCCTTGAGCCACTCCTGGCTGTGGTCGGCTGGTTTGACCATCATCCAGGCATACTTGCACATGTGCTCTTTGTTGCAGTCCTGCTGCCAGTAGATGACATTCCTGCGATTTAGATTCGCTCCAGCACAAGCATCATACCACCAGCCTCCCCCAGCAATCCCGTTGTACTCAAGTTTGGCACAGTTCTGAAAATAGTTGTCATTATCTCTATCTTTGGTTGTGAACATCTGGTTGTCGTGGAGATACGCTTCTGTGTCACGACACAGAGCATCAACGGCATTACCTTTATAAAGACCAAGCCTGATTCGGTACTGAGAAGCTTCATCTTCAATGCGGAAGGGCTCATATTCTCCCCACTTGATATTGGCATTTAGGTCTACAAGTTTAATCCTAAGTGTATATGGCCTTGGAGAGCTGGTTAGCTGATGCATGTATTCATTGCCTAACCAGTAGTTGTCGTTAATTGTGCCAAATCCATGTTTGTAGTCCTGCCATGTCCTATCGAAGTCCACCGTACTGTTGGCAGTAATGTGCTGAATTACTGTCCAGCCACCATCTTGCATGTTGCAGTACACGCCAATAGGCTCCTTTGCTGGCTGAATGACATATAGACCATCTCTGGAGTTTTCTTCAGACTGCTTAAAGATCTCACTGCAGTCTCGTGGATATTCTGCATGGAAATAAATGAATGCTTAACATTATAATCCTCTAAGCTTGGCTTAAAAGCTTCCACAAGAATGGACTTTCCCCCTCAAATGTAAGAAATTGTTAAATTGTCAGGATCTGAGGCACATATATTGTGCAGTTCTACATAGTTTCTTTTTTTGTGATGTGACTACAATTTTAAAAATATATTATTATTAAGCACCGTCGTAAACAAAAGGTAATAACAATGTATGGATAAGAATAGAAATATTTGCTCATGCAATATCATACAGGTTGATGAGTAGTAATCCATATGAAAAGAGTAAAGTTACCATCAAAGAGTACCGTATTTTGCGCTCCATAGGACACTCCGGCCCATAGGACACACCTAGTTTTTTTGGGGGGGGGGAATAAAGAAAAAAAATTGTTTCCCCCCCCAGGTGCGGGGCTGGAAGAACCAGGTCGAGGAACAGTGGGAAGGCACGCTCTGCCTCCCCGCTGTCCCCCGAGCTTGTGGGGCTGGCGATGGGGAGAAGTGCGCTGATCCCGGGACTGCAGGCAGCTCCGCGCCGCCATCCAGAGCGGGGCGGGACTTAGCGCCCCGCTCCCGATGGCCGTGCAGAGCTGTGCTGAGCCGGGGACTGCAGGCAGCTCTGCGCAACCCTCAGAGCCGGTCTCCCGAGGGTTGCGCAGAGCTTCCTGAAGCCTGGAGAGCGAGAGGGGTCGGTGCACACCGACCCCTCTCGCTCTCCAGGCTTCAGCGAAAGCCTGCATTCGTCCCATAGGACGCACCCAGATTTCCCCTTCATTTTTGGAGGGGAAAAAGTGCGTCCTATAGGGCGAAAAATACGGTAAATACAATTCATCATAAATAATTTATTAATTATTAAAATTAATTATTAAAAGGAAACAAAGAAAATCCAGTACAAAACACAAAGTGTTAATTTCAAAACCCTGGAAAAAAGCATTGCGTACATTACTTAAAGGTAAAGGGACCCCTGACCATTAGGTCCAGTCGTGGCCGACTCTGTGGTTGTGACGCTCATCTCACTTTATTGGCCGAGGGAGCCGGCGTACAGCTTCCAGGTCATGTGGCCAGCATGACTAAGCCACTTCTAGCAAACCAGAGCAGCGCGCGGAAATGCAGTTTACCTTCCCGCCGGAATCGGTACCCATTTATCTACTTGCACTTTGACATGCTTACGAACTGCTAGGTTGGCAGGAACAGGGACTGAGCAATGGGAGCTCACCCTGTCGCGGGGATTCGAACCGCCGACCTTCTGATCAGCAAGTCCTAGGCCCTGTGGTTTAACCCACAGAACCATCCGCATCCCGTACATTACTTAGGAAGGGCTTAAAATGACCTTGAAGGGACAAAAGCTTTGTTTACAGTTCTGCAGATTGAAAACAAAATTTATATAGTCAAATATATATCTTGACAAGTCAGCAAATTGTTCAAAGCAAGATCAGTTGTGAAGTGTGAAGTTTTACACACACAAAAGTTCACTTCGGTCAAGTCTAGGTTTAACATTAGAGAAAGAGAAACAGATCCACACTGTACATTTAAAGCACATCCAATACACATTTAAAATGTATTTCCCCAGAGAATCATGGGAACTGTAGTTCCTCCCCTCACAGAGCTACAATTCCCATCACCCCAACACACTACAGTTCCCAGGAGTCTTTGGAGGAAGTCATATGCTTAAAATGTGTGTTGGGTAGCTTTAAATGCATGGTGTGTAGGTGGGGGGAGAAACTGCTATATTCTCGAAATTGGGCATGTGCCTTTTGTTTAGCTACAGAGATGTGCAAATAGGAAACAGTACACCATGTGTCCCTTGTTTGCTGGTTGTCGCAACTTTGAGAGCTGGAAGAGTTACGGTTGATTAGAGCTAATTTTTCAATCTCTGTAAGTGGAGGAGGAGGAGATGACTCAGCCTATCGTTAGAGATTCTGAGGATGTGTTACAAAGCTCCCCTTCATCCGTGTCTCTTAACAAAGAAATAATAGTTCTTGCAGAAATCTCCTCTCTGACAACTATTATTTGTCTCCCAGTACAGAACCCCCAACTCCTAAGAACTCTGATACACACTTAAGGAATGGAACAGTTCGTAATTGCTTGGCACTGCATCTACCCATCAGTGAAAAGTACCCTGAACTGGCTGTGCGGTATGGGTGCCTCTTTCCTCTCAGAAGGAAAAACAGCTATTTCCATATTAGACATGGCCAACATATGGAGCTGTATCACAGTGGAGAATCAGTGGAGGCTGATGCTCCCTGAGACACAGAAGGCAGGAAGGACAACAGTAGGTGGAGATGGCGTCAATAATAGCCAAGGCCAGCTAATTCTGGTTTTGTCCCCATCCTCTTCCTGCTGAGTTCTACAAGGGCAACACTGAAACTAAGGCAAAGGAGGAAGCTGGAAGTCAGTGCCACCCACTAGACTGGATGTAGCTAAGGATACCGGGTTTGTTGAGAGTCTCAATGGACCAACCTCCACTGTATTTGTCTTAGCCCTAGGTTCCAGATAATTGAACACCAAGGAATGTAGCTGTGAGAAGAAAAGGGAACTATACGTTACCCATAGAAAACCCATAGAAAAGGTACAGAGATCCTTATAATAAATTGAAAACGAAAACCATCACATTTCTTATTAAATAAGAACAGTTTTATGCTTAGATTACAAAATGCTGTTCAGGAAGCCCCCTGCTTCTATGGTGATGAGCACAAGAAAAAATATAAATTGAGGTTAGTGCCTCCTGGAAATAGGGCATGTGCTGAAAGAGGTGGTGGTGAGGTCACACTTGAGAAACCTCAAGCTTTGGACCGAACCCTCTGTGACAAACTTTGCCCATCTTTAAGCCTATCATTTTTGGACAAGGTGATAGAAAGCATGGTGGCTTCTCAACTCAAGGCCATGTTGAAGGAAACTGGCTATTTGTTGCCATTCCAGCCGGGCTTTCAGACTCATTTTGAGACAGAAACAGTCTTGGTCACCCTTGTGGAGGACCAGGGGAACTGGACAAGGGGACTTATTGATTCTCTTTGACCTTTCAATGACATTCATTACTATTGGCCAGGCTATCTTTCTGGACAATCCTGCTAGGTTGGGTATGGGATGCACTGTATTACTTTGGCTCTATTCCTTCCTGGAGGATCAGTACCAGAAAGTGGTGCTGGAGGACTTTGGTTCTACCCCAAGCCCTCTGGCCTTTGGGGTGCCTCAGGTTTATGGCCTCCATGTTGTATAATACCTACTGTACATGAAACCATGTGTGTGCTGGGTGGGGGGGAATAATCTGGAGGTTTGTTCTTCAAAATCACCAGTATGTGATTGACAACCAGCTCTAACTCTCATTTCTGCCTGCAAATCCTAAGGAGTCTTGGAAAAAGATGTCTCAATGTATTTTTGGAGTGGATGAGGGTAAACAAACTGAGGTGTAAATTCAGATGAGACAGAGGTGCTGCAGGTTATGAAGCTGGGAGATCCGGGTGGAGTGATACAATTTATTCTGAATGGGGTTGCACTTTCCCTGTGTTTATTGTTAGAATTTATTAAATTTATACCCTGCCCTTCTTCCCAAATGAGCCCATGATGGCAAACAGCAAATGATAAAATAATAAAATCTTCTTAAAAACAATTCCAGTACATATGCTGACTGGGGAAAATATCAATTTAAAAGGCTTATTGTAGATGAAGGTCTTCAGCAGACAACAGAGGTGGTGCCTGTCTAATATTCAAGAGAGGGGATTCCAAAGGGTAGGTGCCACAACATGAAATGCCTGATTCCTCCATTGTATGGAATAGACCTCCTGATAAGACGGTATCTGTAGGAGGCCCTCACCTGCAGTGCCCAGTGATTGGCAGGGTGTATAAGAGGTGAGATGACCAAGTTTGTAGCTTGGAGGCCCAATCTTCCTTTTAAAGCCATCTAAACCAAAGGTCACCATCACCATATCTTGTGGAAGTGCTTTCTTTAAGTTAGTATAAGTGAAAAAGGACTTCCTGAATTTACTGCCAATCTATTTCATCTTGAGAACCTGAGTTCTAGTATTAGGGGAAAGGGATAAAACACATTTTTGTCCATGTTCTCTGTAGCAATTCTCTGCACACATCCTGAAAACACTTTTTTTCCCCTTCTAAAAATCCCCACTTTTGCATTTCTTCATAGGGAACATTAATCAATCCCTCCGTAATTTTGATTGCCCTTTCCTAAATCACACACATACCCGGCATACCACAATTACCTTCTGCGTTAATGTTGATCAGTCTCTTATAGCCTCCTGGCGGAATCAGATGAGAATTAGCAAGTTCAAAGGCCTTTTCTGCAGTTGTCCTTGGTCCACATTGAAAGAGTAGCAGCAGAAAAAATCCCGCTGACTTTTCCAGATTCATTCTCTCCCTTGAAGATGCCTTTCACTCAGGTCGCTGGATGCTGCAAACATAACAGAGCCTGGCATTTAGCATTAAAAGATTGATTGCATCCAGAGAGAAATTCTTGAAGAGAAATTGAAACACCTGGTTTCAGCATTCAAGATCTGCCAAAAAAGGGGCTTTTTTTCCTCTCTTTGGCAACACAAGGCTTTTTAAAAACATGTCGCAGTGCATTTGTGACAGACTACTTCTTTGACATGTAGAACTTTCCTGTCACACAGAAGTCGTTTCATCTTGTTTTGCTATCAATCAGTGTGATATAGCACAATTGAGTGCACGGGAAGAGCTGATAGAAAATAATGTCATGTCAAGGTTTCCATTTTAAAAAGCACACCTCTCCTTTATCAGAACTGATGTGCTGTATTCCCTGGACCACATCTGAAAGAAAGCCTTTGCACAGAAATAAAGAACTTAAGCATCCAGAAACGTCAGCTCTGGACAAGCTGTCTGTGGAGATTATTGTTACTCCACAGCATAATGTCCAGGTGACAGTGTTTTCAAGCCTCAACACTTCAGTCTTTTATGTATGGACAAGTGCCCATCAGGGTTCATGTTTTGTTGTTCATTAAGAGACATCACCTTGCCAACAAAGGTCCGTATAGTTAAAGCTATGGTTTTCCCAGTACTGATGTATGGAAGTGAGAGCTGGACCATAAAGAAGGCTGATCATCGAAGAATTGATGCTTTTGAATTATGGTGCTGGAGGAGACTCTTAAGAGTCCCATGGACTGCAAGAAGATCAAACCTCTCCATTCTTAAGGAAATCAGCTCTGAGTGCTCACTGGAAGGACAGATCATGAAGCTGAGGCTCCAATACTTTGGCCACCTCATGAGAAGAGAAGACTCCCTGGAAAAGACCCTGATGTTGGGAAAGAATGAGGGCACAAGGAGAAGGGGATGGCAGAGGATGAGATGGTTGGATAGTGTTCTCGAAGCTACCAGCATGAATTTGACCAAACTGCGGGAGGCAGTGGAAGACAGGAGTGCCTGGTGTGCTCTGGTCCATGGGCACACGAAGAGTCGGACACGACTAAACGACTAAACAACAACAACAACAACAACAAGTGCAAACCACTACTTGCACTTAAAAAAAACCCTTTGAATTCCATGAAGCTTTAAAATGTACTTCAAGCCAACTTGTTCTTAATTTCAACACCTATCAAACTGTTAACTTAATCCCAAGCAGTAATATACAATTTCGTATCATATTTGGGAGAGAGCTGTGTCTTCCCTATGCAGAAATTACTCTTTTGGTATATTTCCAAAAGCAATGTGTTCCCCCTCGGCCCAAATGTTGAATACATTTTCACATAAAGCACCAGCAGTGATCTCAAAATGAGCTCATGATTTTCTATGACTAAGGCTGCAATCCTGTACAAAATTATAGTTCCACTGCATGAATTTGACCCAAGATTCAAATTCTCATTAATTTTGAGAAATTTAATCCTATATACTGTATGTCCACTCAGAAGTAAGTTCCAAAGAGTTCAGCAAGACTTATTTCCACTTAAGTGTGTATAAGACTGCAACCCTAGAAGAGGGTTCCTACATTGATTGATTGATTGATTGATTGATTGATTGAATTACTTGTAAGATTTCTTACCTAACCTTCACCCTAGGTTCCCATGGCAGTTTATGAAAAGATAATAAGCATTATGAAAACCAGTAAAACACATAAATTCATTACAACCAAAACAGGATTTCATAAAGGGTGGAAAGACAGGGTTTTTCCTCCCTAGAATAAAGAATACTTCTTTACTGTTTCTGACATTAAAGTTCCTCAGTAAATATAGAAGGAAGCTTTAGATTAGGGAACTGAATAAAATAAAGAGAATAGAATAATCTTACCTTTCTTGTTTAAACTGACAACTGGCCAGGTGAGAGCTGCACGTTAATCTATAGGGTAGTTATTCGGATATGCACTTTGCCTACTGCTGCAGTCTAGGTAAACAGCTCAGCCCAAGATCTCTATCTTAACTGTGGAAAAGCCAGCCGTCTTCACAAAGCTTTACATTTCCAGTGTATCAGTCTTCTGGTTGGTGGACTTTACTCTGACACGTATCCACAAATAGGCATCTTTAAAGGCCAAAGTTCCCTTCATTGTAAGAAAGTTATCACTAATGAAATTATTCTGAATAGTGAATCTCAGCAGGGGATGGGGGTGGTGGGTGGCAGCGCACTGGTGTGGAATCAACTGGTTTGGGGAGGGAGGGACAACAGAATAATCCCTGTTCCAATTCCTGTCCAAAAATAGCTAGGAGGATCAATACAGAAGGAAGAGCTGCAAGGGCTAGTGTCAAGGTTTGGCATCTTTGTCAAGGACCACACCTGAGCACCAGTGAGAAACAATACATTAATTTAGGACAAGTATTAAAGATGCATAAATAACCCACAATACATATACTATAAAAAAAGAAAATACATGAGTTGAATACTACTGTATATTGCACCTGAAATGGGGCATGCTAGAGAGCACTACAGTGGTACCTCAGGTTAAGTACTTAATTCGTTCCAGAGGTCCGTTCTTAACCTGAAACTGTTCTTAACCTGAAGCACCACTTTAGCTAATGGGGCCTCCTGCTGCCGCCGCGCCGCCAGAGCACAATTTCTGTTCTCATCCTGAAGCAAAGTTCTTAACCCGGGGTACTATTTCTGGGTTAGCGGAGTCTGTAACCTGAAGCGTATGTAACCCGAGGTACCACTGTACTAGTTTCCTTCATGTGCACTGATGGCTGACTATTGTGGAAAAGCTCCATATTACCCGCCCTGTCACCTTTGCTTCTTCCTCCTGCATCCAGAGCTATTGCCATAACTTGTCACCTCATGGTCTGTCAAGTGCTTAAGTGTGTTTGCAAACAAATGTGTTTGTGAGTAATCCATACTTTGGTGCACTGGGGAGAAACAGCAGAGGGGAGCTATGGCCTCCCCTTTCAACATGTCTTTTATGTGAAGATTTGTATGTGAAGGTTATATCAGCACCTCCGAAGCCAGGAGAGACGATGGACCAGAAACTCAAAAAGTTTACGTTTCATCATCTTTGCAGCTCTGTTTGTGACTTCCTCCATGGCCATGGGATTGGGTTTCCTCTGCTCAACCTCCCTCCCTTCTTCCGTGGGTCTGCCTGCCTTCCTCTGCTTGCTGCTTTCACTTCTGCCTCCTTCCTCCCTTCCTTCATTCCCCCCCCCCCTGCAACTCTCACTTGCTTTCTCCATATTTCTTCCCTCTGAGCCAACTAGGGTGCCCCCCCCCCACAGGTCTGCTGTGACAGCCCATGCCAGCAAGCAGATTCCTCTGCCGAGGCACCTTGGCCAGCCGCCCAGAGCAATGGCCCAGGGAACATGTGGATGGGTGGTCAGATTCCTAGCCACTGTGGAGAGGCATGATATTTGTCATCCTCCTATATATGAACTTGATGACCCCCAGCCTGAAATATGAAGTGGTACTGCCCATTGCATCACCTCTTTTCCACCTCATTCTGCGACATGTGTAGACTAGAACTGAAACACAGCAAAATAAAATACAGTGGTACCTCGGGTTACATACGCTTCAGGTTACATACGCTTCAGGTTACAGACTCTGCTAATCCAGAAATAGTGCTTCAGGTTAAGAACTTTGTTTCAGGATGAGAACAGAAATTGTGCTCCGGTGGCGTGGCAGCAGCAGGAGGCCCCATTAGCTAAAGTGGTGCTTCAGGTTAAGAACGGTTTCAGGTTAAGTACGGACCTCCGGAACGAATTAAGTACTTAACCCGAGGTACCACTGTAAAATAAAATGGTGGCGCTGGTGTGGTTCATCTTAAGTCATGAACCACTTGTGAGCCAGTCATGGCACAACTTTTCAAGACTTTAGTAAGGTCTCAGTATAGGGTGGGCCTAAGTACATCATCATCACAGTCTTCCTGAGCAGTCTGGGGACTGCCGGACTTTGTAATAATTATTTCAGTTATAGGGTCCACATTTTCCTGGTGCTGAACAACTCATTAACACCCAAGAAAATATAATATTTTTATGCTTCTTGCTCTGTTCTCATAGGAATAAAAGGAGCAAATGAGCTGTGATTTCTAAAGTACTCAGGCTGTAGCAAAAAGCAAGAGGAATAATTTCCTATTAATGTCCTACTTCAGCACTGAATATACTACTTTAATATCCCACACGTCTGCTTCTAGATAGCTTATGTGAACTCTTGTCTTAGAAAGTGATATAAAAATTAGGCAATAAAAATATAGAGATGTTAACTTCAGGGAGAACATTAAATATACAACAGAGAATAGGCAGCATGAATCCATTTAAAAGAAAACCGATGCCGAAATCCTGCCAGTAATTGTCTTTGAAACAGTCATTTCGTCCTATCAGGGGAGCAGCAGGTACAGGACAAAGTTTAGCTGGAAAGACACTGATAGCAAATGGCTGCAATCTGGCTCATTAACCATTTATTACAAAGGTATAGAAATGGGGCCACCAAATGAGTTCCAAAGTGTAGGGTTTATCTGTGGTTCATCACAGAAAAATAGCTTTTATCAGAAGAGACTCAGTAGGGAAAGATGATTTGTAAATTGCCTGCGAAATTGTCCTTTTTAGCAGCGGGTTCCTAAAGGTAGACCTTTTTTATTGCCTTTCATTTTTAATGAGGGCAACAGAAGGGGAAAGTGTAACATTTACCCACAAAAGACAGACAAAGGACATTGCCTTGACTACACTGAAGCCCTTTTCCTTTCTCTGCTGTTTTTTTGGTCGTAAACAAATTGCAAATCACTCTTCACGTGTCAATATGAGGCCACCTAACGTTCTTGAATGGACTAGCAAACATACTAATGTTCCTTGTGTACACACACACACACACACCTGCTCACTCTGCAAACCAACCCTGACACTTTTGCAACCCCCTTTCCCCACACCTGGCCACCACCCCTTCCCAAACACAGTGATGGCCACCAACTTGGATGGCTTTAAAACAGAATTTGACAAATTCACAGATGACAAGTCTATCAAATATTATTCTTATTCTTATTAATTTCTATTCTGTCCTTCATTTGTGGATTTCAGACTACTAGTCATAATAATAATAATAATAATAATAATAATAATAATAATAATAATAATAATGTATTATGTATACCCCGCCCATCTGGCTGAGTTTCCCCAGCCACTGTGGGCGGCTCCCAATTGAGTGTTAAAAACAATACAGCATTAAATATTAAAAACTTCCCTAAACAGGGCTGCCTTCAGATGTCTTTTAAAGAGAAGATAGCTGCTTATTTCCTTCACATCTGAAGGGAGGGCGTTCCACAGGGCGGGCACCACTACCGAGAAGGCTCTCTGTCTGGTTCCCTGTAATCTCGCAATGAGGGAACCGCCAGAAGGCCCTCAGCGCTGGATCTCAGTGTCCGGGCTGGACGATGGGGGTGGAGACGCTCCTTCAGGTATACAGGACCGAGGCTGTTTGGGGCTTTAAAGGTCAGCACCAACACTTTGAATTGTGCCTGGAAATGTACTGGGAGCCAATGCAGATCTCTCAGGACCGGATGATGGAGGCTATGCTCTGTTCCCATGGATCATGGAAGCAATATGCTTCTGAATACCAGTTGCTGGAAACCATGGAAGGGGAGAGTGTTCTTGTGCCTGGATCCTGCTTGCAGGTTTTCACACAGGTGTCTCATTGGCCACTGTGAGAACAGGATGCTGCACTAGATGGGACACATGCCTCATCCTCCAGGCTCTTCCTA
The DNA here is from genome assembly GCF_965112155.1 of Podarcis liolepis. Lineage (NCBI taxonomy): Eukaryota > Metazoa > Chordata > Lepidosauria > Squamata > Lacertidae > Podarcis > Podarcis liolepis. The sequence continues at coordinate 41,422,243 of NC_139554.1, forward strand.
TCTTCTTATATCCTTGTGATGCAATATAATATGATTTAAATAAAATAATATCTTCAGCATCGTACTGAGATTTTATTGGTGATTGATGCATTTTGGTGGTTAGACTTCAGCCCATGTATAGCATCAAGGTCGCACTTGTGAGTCGTGGAGGCTCCCACTGAAAGGATGGACCTTTGGTCTGATCCAGCAACGCTATTCTTATGATGCTATGGAATGGGGGACTTGCAGCCCTAGTTGGGGATAATGGGATCTGGGTTCCAGCAACACCTGGAATAGCACAGGTTCTCCATCCCTGCCTTATAGGGTTACCTGTGTGTCTGTCTGAACCACTAGGTCAGGCTCACATGGAGGCACCATTCACATCAGCTGCTGCCTCAGACAGTTGCTGGACTACATGTGGTCACTCTAATTCCTGCAACAGCACGAGCTCAAGAAGTGCTACTATTATAAGAGAAAGTAAGAGCGGCAGCTGCATATAGGCCATCAAAATGTAGAATTATATAACTGTAGAGATGGAATGTATTCCAAGGCCCATGTAGTCCAACCTCCTGCAATGAAGGAATTATAGCTAAAGAATCCCTGACAGATGACCATCCAACCCGTTTAAAAACCTTCAGTGAATGAGAGTCCATTGCCTATGGGCCCTGGATAACACAAATAGCTCTTTCACACCAGCCTCGCTCAGCAATAAGCCCAGGTAATCTCAATATGAACGGATCCGCCTTTTATGTCAACTGACACTATTTCTTTAAGGCAGGCTTTTTCAATCTCGAGTTCCTAGATGTTGTTGGACTACAGCTCCCATCATCTCCTGATCCCTGGTCCTGCTAGCTAGGAATTATGGAAGTTGTAGTCCAAAAACATCTAAGAACCCAATGTTGGGAAAAGCTGCCTTAAGGCATTAGTAGTGAAAAGTCATGGAACCACCATAGTTCCACTAAAGAGGTTCACATTTCATTAGCCAGACCCACTGGTCCATTTGCTTGCCACAAAAGCTAATTGCTAGTTCTCGCAGCTCTTGTAGGGTTATGTCTGCTTTGTGCCATACTACCCAAGTGAAGAGAAGGCTAGACATGTCACAGCTAGCTGAGTAAGTATATATTTGCCGGGAACGCCTACGCCTATGAAAGAAGCAGGCAGGACAAGATAATTGCTACAAGATAAACGCATTTCCAAGGGCAGCTGCTTTACAGATTGCATGGGAAGGTGGGGTCCTATATCCAAGCCTGCTAGAATTTTGATAAATTATTTTCTTGCTGAATGGAATGGGGAAGCAACTCCATATGTTAGGAGTACTAGGTAGGGAGGATTACACAGGGTAAATTGTTTCAACTTTATCATCAATTATGAACAATTTTTAATCTCAACCTAGATAATTAAATTAACAATCTCTTAAAGATCTCTTTTGAGATACAATATTAAACAATCAGTAGAACAATTTCATACCTTCCAATCCAATGATTCTCAAGCTTTTAATAGTTGAGGCACACTTCCTTTCTGAATTAAACCTGGAAGCAAAATTCACTGCAAGCCTAGGTAGTGTATGGAGGTGCTGGGCTGTCCAGGTCTCTCGGCCTTGCTGATGTGGTCCAAAGGAAACCAGAGCAATACATTGCTGTCCAATTCTATTGGACAGTGGAACATTCCCATGCTTTCTGTTGTAACTGCAGCTAAGTACATTTAGCTTAACTGACCACCCCTTTTTCTTCTTCTTATTCTTCGATTATAAGCTCCAGGCAGAGACCTATCTCATTCAGCTCTGTAAATCACTGTGCATATTGATGGCACAAACAAGCAAACTGCCAAACTTTGACCCACAGATTTTAATTGAACATTAAATCACATTGGCTGTGATCAAGATTGGCCCATGTATGCATTAGAAACAATTCCAGGTGTGCATGCATGCGAGGGAGGTGGTTGATACCCATGTACCTAACTGGGTTTTGCTTTGAAGGGTCTGATTTTCAGGGGACTTTTTGGAGAGGGTGAGGGAGAGTAACTGGAAGGAGAAAGCTGAAGATTCCCCACATGTACCCATAACACAATGCCTGCCACTTTGGATTCTGGCCATTGTTACAATGCAGTCAGTTACATTAGAAATGATGATGCTTTTAACGTCCAGTGTCTTCGCTGGCCAAGTTTGTACATACCATTAACTAAGAGTGATCCCACTCCCTGCATGTAAGAGAGTTACATATAAAGAAATTATTACGTGATTGTTTATGATGAATGGGATGAATGGTATCTAGGAAACACAAACAAGGAATCCAATAGGGTAGCTTTGGGGAGTCAGGATGGTAGAGAATACAACTCTTTGTACATTAGAATTGCTGGAATAATTTACTCTGCCATGTTCAGAGATAGTGTATGTTTAAGAAGTGAACGCCTTCCATATCTGGAACACAATGCCGTAGTTCACATCCTCCTTTCTTGTAGACATCACCATCTGGCAATTGCTATATATGCAGTAGGAGCAATAATAAAATAAATACATTCATAAAGACCAATTCTGCCTCTGCAGGTGAGGTGTTCTGATTCTGCTTTGCAGTGCTTTTGGTCTCTTTTCTCCATCCACTTCATAATTATTTGTCCTATTCAAATTCCTTCAGTTTGCACACCTACCCTTGGCAAGTGCTAGGAGACACTTGCATTCTGAACAGAACCTCTGTTACCAACATCATGTGAATGAGTTTGGAATGTTGTGTCATTTCCTTGGAGGGCTCTGTTTACTGATCTGATCTATTATCAACAAGGTGTAATTTGAAAAACATGCCCGTGCAGCAAAGAGCCATGCCAATGAACTCGGCACTAGCCCACCATTCCACATGTTGCTATGTGAGAGATCGGAGAGCACATCTGTGTGCTTCTTCCATAACTGCCTCCCACTGGCTATCTTGAGCCAAGCCAGGCAGGTCAATGGGGTTTGCTCTCCTACCCACTTCTCCATATGACTCCTTCAACCACTCTAGAATGCAAGCGTAGGAACATTCCATCGTACGGACCCACAACACCAACCAATGCAGAAGGGCTGGAAACCTGTGGCCCTCCAGCTCTTGTTGAATTAAAACTCCCATCATCCCTGACCATCAGCCATGCTTGCTGGGGCTGATGGGAGTTGGGAGTCAACAGCATCTGAAGGGCCACAGGTTCCCCAGCACACTTCAGCAAACGGAAAGCTTTTGCAATTAGCCTTTCCTATGGAAGACATTGAGAGTCCTGTGCAGCTGCTATTTTTTGAAATCCTGTCTAAGAATGCTCTATGCTCATTTGAGAGCAAAGGAACTTCTAGGAAGATTTATATATCTGGATTCATGTGAATTCGAGAGTCACAGGCAGCACTGTAATAAGCTTCAAATCTTCAATTGCTCCCTGCCCCCACCAACTTCTTCAGTGAGCAGTTGTGATAAATGGCATATTGGTTCAGTGCTGGTCTTCATGCTAAAAGGCAGTGAGCTTTGTTCTCCTTTCTGCAATAACTATGATTTGTATAAACCAGCACCTTTTCTATTTTGTGTCTCAGATATAAAACTTCTCCCCTGCTGCTATTAATGTTTGATTAAGTTATTTCAGTCTGTGAAAACACTCCAGATGATATAGTTGTTCAATTAATTCCACCCCTTCATGTTAAAGGCTAATGCTGATTACATGGCCCCAGCAGACCCTTTAAAAGTATCCCAAATTGAGACAATTTAGTCATGGGTAGAATTAATCTCAAAACAACTCTTAAAGTCTCATTATCAGCTTTGGACTGAGCAATTCATTCTGTAATAATAATCAGTTTAGGGTCCAATTGCTCTAGATGCAGCACAACATATAATTCTTCTAGAAAAAGACTATGGGATCAGCCTAGAATTTTGGAAGGAAAGACTTTGGGTCCCACACATTCATGTTGCTGATACCACCACTTCCCTAGGTCTCAAGCTTTGCAGTGGAAAGACATACATGTAATCCCAAGCAACCATCTATGCTGAGATATAGAAAGAGTGGGTGGAACAAATTCCCAAGACCTTCAATACCATCAAATATTGATAGCATAACTTCTGGACATACCATGTATTCAAAGGGCCTTTGAAAGTCACCTTCATGAACTTGTCCTTTAAAATGTGTGGCACTTTACTTCAAAATGCCAAGCTGTTATACCCACTGCCTTGAAAGAGGTGGTGTAACCCCTCTTGAAGAGGTTTTAAAAAGCTGTCTATCCAATCTCCAATGATCTTTTCCTGGGCAAGGCTAGCCAGCTGCAGGTACTGCGGGAGAAAGCAAATTATCCATTCTAATTTTCTTTCAGGCTTGGGTTTGGCACAGAGGCAGCCGTAGTTGTCCTAATGGATGGCCTCTGTCAAGAGAGAGTCCAGAGGGCAGGGATGCAACTTTGTTGGTTCTCCTTGACTTCTCAGTGGCTCTAGATCATCACTGAGTTGTTCTTCATTAGCAACTCAAGGAGGTGTGAGTTGGAGGATTGCTACCAGAAAGTAACACTAGGATATTGTTGCTTGGCTCCATGGCTTTGGGGTCCAACAAATGTCAATTCTGTTTCCCACGCTGTTTAACATCTAGGCCAGTGGTGGCCAAACTTGGCCCTCCAGCTGTTTTGGAACTACAATTCTCATCATCCCTGACCACTGGTCCTGTTAGCTAGGGATGATGGGAGTTGTAGTCCCAAAACAGCTGGAGGTCCACGTTTGGCCATGCCTGATCTAGGCTGTTGGGTGTCCAAGCCTACTGGCTATGCACTGTATTTTAGAGGCTCTAGCCAAGAGTGGAATGATGCCTCTCTCACAAGGCAAAAACTAAACTTCCTGTCCTTCAGCACTTCATCTACCATTTATACTCTCTAGCCCAGGCTTCCTCAGCCTCGGCCCTCTAGATGTTTTTGGCCTACAACTCCCATGATCCCTAGCTAGGACCAGTGGTCAGGGATGATGGGAATTGTAGTCTCAAAACATCTGGAGGGCTGAGGTTGAGGAAGCCAGCTCTAGCCCATGAATCAAGAACTTGTGGAGCTCCAGATGAGTCTGTACTACTACTCCCATCATTCATGGCCAGCTTGACCACAGGTCAGAGCTGATAGGAATTTAAGTCCACCACCATCTTAGAGGGCCACAGGTTTAGAATCCCTATAAAACATGTGAGATTAGGGTATCAGTTTCCTTTGCCTGCCAGCAGTCTTGTCTGTTGATTGTTGCGCATACTTGCTACAGCATTAAGTTCTTCTGTTGTTTCTGCTAAGAAGGCGCAAGGTAACAACTAGTGTCTCAAGCACAGAAATGGTCAACAATTTTAATCCAAAACATTTTAGAGAAACCAGTGTAGACTTGCATTCACAAAGCTTTTGTTAAAATGTTATAGTAGTGGAAGGTAGGCAAGAGAATGTGTGGTTTCTAAGCAGCAAGGGATCGTACGTGAGGGCACTCCCAGTAGAACAGTTTCCCCTCAAAAATGCTTCCATGACGAAAAGGAAAACCACAAGTACTCCACAAAAACTAGCATGGCAATTTAAGAACTGGTACCAAAGGAAAGAGAGAAGGGAATCAGGGCCACTATATTTGCTGTTACAAGCAGTTCTCAACTCTTTAATTGCTTCTATTCCTGCTTCCAACTTTAAGTACCTTGTAATTTTGAAGTACTGCCTGGATTTATCTTTTTCCTCCTCCCTTTTCCTTACATTGTTGTATGTTCTAGATTCTATGCCCAAAGTCAGGAGCTGTCTTCTTACTGACCTTTGTAAGCAGCTATGGGACACTTTTTCACCCGAGGAGCAGTGTAAAAATGCTTCAAATAAAAACAAATCAATCAAAAGAGGTTCTCTTTCAATAAGCACAAGTAATGTTAGGTTAAGAAAAATATTGTGCATTTATAGACTACGTAAGTTAAGAACAGTGGGTTAAAGACACTTGGTTTCTTGAAATCAGATGCTTTACAGTGATGTTTTAAGAATCATCAATATATTTCACATAATTTAAATTCTTTAATGTCATTCTCTACGAAGGAGTTAACTCTTCATCGGTCTTTACAGAGATACAGAAGTGAAGCAATGTCCCCATGTGTTTAAAGAACAAGATATTTAAATAGGTTAAAAAGCTACAGCACACAACAGTTGTATCATGTCCAATTTCACATTGGATTTAGGTTACAGTAGTGGCTTTTTTGTTCTTCCACAGAACATATAGATGATACCACATAACAGAGCTGTGCAAATTGTGGCTCCAGAGAAACAAACAACTACCTCCTTTTTCCTGCCCCACTTTTTCCTGTTTTACTGCTACTACCACTGGACTTGCTAGAAGATTTTGAAGAGAAAAGTCTTGTCATGAACTCTGACACATCAGGCAGCTCATGGTTAGAATTCAACATATTCATTGATTGCTCCATTTCCTAAATGCATACAAAAAGAGAAGAATGAATTAAGTAAAACCATTTCCAAATCGTAAAGATACGCCAATTTGGTTAATTGTTCTGTCAGTAGTGGTGTCATTTTGCAGCTGCTCTCTACCCATATACCCCCGCTATAGACTCTTTATACAGCCACAGCCTAAACTACAACTTAAAAAAACCCTCTTGTGTTATATTGATATAAATAAATGAAAAGGAAGTTCTAAAAGCAAAAAACAGAGATAACCATGTCTAAAGTAGTGTTACAGGATAAAGGACTGCCATATTAAAATTTTAAAAGATGAGTTTGGTTGAAATCTCTCCCAATTTCAAATTTAAAAAGTTTCTTTTTAAATGCTAAAAAATTTGGCACGCTAGTTCTTAAAATTGTTTAAAACAAACTGAACTATCATGGCAATGTATGTCAAGCATCTTTTTGAAAAGCTATTTCCTTCCAACAGTTGCCTTCTATTAAAATATGTCTGCTAAAAGATCTGAGCCCGATTTGAGGTAGGACATTTAATTTTTCCTAGCCTTTCAAAATTGAACAGAACATTTTACATCTATTGCAGCCTACCCAATGTCTTCCACAGAGGACATGGTCCATGATTCTGTCAACTACACTTTTCCATTAGGCAATCAATTTCTTGCCCAAGAGAGCAGATCGCATGTTGATTCACATCAGCAAATGCATCAGATCAAGCAGTTGATCTGCCTCCACTTTTAACCTTATATTAAACATTTACAATGCAATCTTTTGCAAGTTTTCAGAGGTAAGTTCCACTTTATTCTCAGATAAGTGTGCAGCCAGAGTTAAAATGGAAGATTTAAACATCTATCTCATGATCTAGAATGTTATACCTATTAACTCAAAAATAATGTGAAACCTGTAAGGAACTACTGAAGACAGTGGTCATTTAGAAGGAAAGGAAATTAATACCAACTGAACCCCAAAAAGCAGCAGCCAAAGACAAACAGTAGATACTGCTAAATAAAGAAGATTTAGTAAACACCTTGAATCTCCATTTTGTTCTAGCCTTCCGCTATTCGGCATAACGCATGGTGAAAGGACAATAAATTAGGATAATTTAATAAATATCATATTTAAAACTTTCTGTCATAATGGATTTGTCACAGAAGAACGTGACTAGGATGTGAATTCTTGTTTTAATTGCAATAGGCAAGAAAAGGAGACGATAACACAAATTATCAGAAATAGTCTCAGAGACATTCATTCAACATAGGAAGAGACTGGTAGATTATTTTTGTAACTCAAAATGAGTGCCTCTGTTTTCATGACAAACTAGTGGCGAAATGGCCATAGCACCGAATGGGCAGATGAAGGAATCAGTGCAGCCCAAGAAATCAAAATGATGGTAGAAAACTACACATGCTCCCCATCCAGAACCAAGACATACTTATTTTTCTGCCCAGTGGGGTCTGCTTGACTAACATTTTTCACCACCTATAAGCCAACAGACTCATGCTAATTCCTAATATCAGCAGCAAGGAATCTTTAGGCAGCTGCTGCTTCTGCCAGCAGGAAAAAGAGTGGGTGCTGTTGGCTCACACCCAAAGTGGTTTGGCAGAAATTGAGGCTGTTGCAACAGCCTCTACTGCTCCTAGAACCAAACCGGAAAGGCAACCTAAAACTGATGAAAGATGTCCAAGTACAACTCTCTGTTGCTTCTCAATAACGGCACGAGTGGGCAGCTAAGAGTTATCTTGTATGATTGTGTCTGGGTGGGATCAAACAGATCTTGGTCCCCTTTGTGGGCTGGAATGGAAAGCTGTTGAGATGAAGTGGACTGTCCTAACACACACCAGCTCTCAGACACTAGTTTCATTCAGTCCAATGACACTAAGGCTGCAGCTTCCTGATCTCCTCATATTACATCTCTCTCCATCCTCTTAAAGCCCTCTCTTTGTGTTCTTTCACTTTCTACCTTATCCCTGACTGAAAATAATACATTGAATACATCATACAAAGTTTACACTGCACACAATTTAGATTTAGCATCTCTTAGAATTTGATGTTTTCTGTATAAAGATTTGAATAATTAAGCATTATTAGAGAGCTTGTATTTCTGGCCCACAGCTGTATTTCTATCTTAGTGGTAATAGAAAAACCATTCCCAGACACTTTCTGGACTGTAATATTTATTTGGACTGGTTTGGTTTCTTCAGATACAATATTTGCAGTGTTAACCCTCGCAAAGCTTACTCACCCGCCTCATGTCAGGATCACTTGTGTTGACAACCTTAGGAAGTAATACGAAGATCAGCAATGGAAGGATCATCATCATAACCTTAAACAGGAGATTTTTTTAAAAAAATATATGTTAGTATTTCTTCTGTTATGCAGCAGTTCTAGTACTGCCGTATTGTACCATAGATAATAAAAGAAGACTCCCTCAAAAGTTATATTGTGAATGGCCACCAGGAAACAAACTATGACTCCGTGAATCAGATTAATACCCAAACCTAGGATTGTGGGTAAAATATTAACCATGGTTTACAGTGATATACAAGTGGCGCATCTCAGTGACATACTTAGATGGGGTCAACAGCTCCAAAGGCAGCTACATATGCCTGAGGCTGCACAGAAATTCCAATATTTAGAAATCTCACCAAAAATGAAAAATATGGTGAAAACACTCCATGTTGGGGCTCAATGACCATAGTCTTGAGCCAGTCAAGATCTACTCTCCTTGAGTAGATCCTTTGATTACTACTGTAGCAGAGAAACCATTTCTTCTGGCAGGGTTTTAGCAGTCAAAATAGACACTAACTTATTATTCAACAATAGACAAATAAAGGGGAGAGTGGATCTATATCCAAGTATCACAGCGTGTGGTATTTTAATTTTTTTTTAATGTGCTGCATAACTGAAGCATCTGTATCTAGGCTAGTTCAATTATTCCATTTAACAAGTCCTACCATATGCATTGGGACGCGGGTGGCACTGTGATCTAAACCACAGAGCCTAGGGCTTGCCAATCAGAAGGTAGGTGGTTCAAATCCCCGCAACAGGGTGAGCTCCTGTTGTTCGGTCCCAGCTCCTGCCCACCTAGCAGTTCGAAAGCACGTCAAAGTGCAAGTAGATAAATAGGTACTGCTCTGGCGGGAAGGTAAACAGCATTTCCGTGTGCTGTTCTGGTTCGCCAGAAGTGGCTTAGTCGTGCTAGCCGCATGACCCGGAAGCTGTCTGCAGTCAAACGCCGGCTCCCTCGGCCTATAGAGAAAGATGAGTGCCGCAACCCCAGAGTCGTCTGCGACTGGACCAAATGGTCAGGGGTACCTTTACCTTTACCATATGCACTGAGCCAGGATTAATGGGTACCTGTGGTTGCTTTAGCAAACAGCATCCCAAACTGCCCTTCAGTTTTATATTCAACCTCAAAACAACAACAAACCTATAACACATTCCTCTGCCACACACTCTGCCTTCCAGTTTCAACTGAAATTTCTAGCTGAGGCAAGCTAGAAATCAACACACTTTTAAGACTCCTACTACAAAACACAGTTACACATTCGTAGTTTACTTCAAAAATATTATATACAATAGGGCTGGAGGTTTTTTTTTGCAAATGCATAGCAAATTAACTGGCAGTGGGGATGCCAATTTAGGTCTACAATGCTTCATAATTTCCCCCTGGCTGATTGTATGACAAGAAATCCCTGTTAAGATGATGTAACCATCCCTCCCTCTAGAGATGCCTCTCCTGCACCCAAGAGATACCTGCCTGAAAACAAGTGTTGTTTTGATAAATTATCTTCTAACAGTGGCATATTAACATATAATCTGTTAAATGTTTACCCTTAAATCTTACAAATAGGGTCCTTAAATAGGTTTTGAAACATAGGCAATAAATAGCTAATCAGTGGCAAACAAGCAGTTCATATGCCCCTGTTTCCATACATACCATGGGGTTCATTAAGAAGTCTGTCCATCCCCAAGACTCTCTCTTTATGAAATAAGAAGGTGGTCCAGAAGATTTCATCTGAAGCGGGTATGGCAATCGGACAACTTCTGATGTTTTGATGTAATTCACAAATCTTGCCCTGAAGAAGACATTTAGAAGTATCTTTCTCCATTAAAGCCCAACAAATTATCTTGATTAGATATTTTCTCTATCACTGCATTTGAATTGAAGTGATAATCCTGTGAATACCGTATTTTTCGCTCGATAACACGCACCCAACCATAATGCGCATGTAGTTTTTAGAGGAGGAAAACAAGAAAAAAAATATTCTAAGTGAAACAGTCGATGTATGATTTTTGTGGTTTATGCTGTGGCCACAGACATGTGATCTGATAGTGAGTTTGGGGTAGCCCAATGCAAAAATCCTGAGGATCCATGTGGATCCATGTTTGTAACCACGTTTTTGCACCACTGCAGCCCCAGGCAACAGTGGGTGCGTGATTTTTTTGGTGCAAACTGTAGCCATGGACACGCTATGTGATCTGATGGTGAATTTGGGGTGACCCAGTGCAAAAATCCTGAGGATCCATGTGGATCTGTGCTTTGTAACCACGTTTTAAGTGGGGAGGGAAGGAAAAGCACTCAAGGGACAAGAAGCACGCGTGGAGCAGGCTCTGCTTCTCTCCCTCCTCCCCACCCTTTAGCGAGCTGAAAACCTTTGCTGGAGGGACAGAGAGCCTGCTTGCTTTAAAGGAGCCTACCGGACAGGAGCCGCTTACACGAGTGTAAGCGGCTCCTGTCCGGTAGGCTCCTTTAAAGCAATCAGGTTCTGCTTCTCTCCCTCCTTAGCGAGCTGAAAACCTTTGCTAGAGGGACAGAGAGCCTGCTTGCTTTAAAGGAGCCTAAAGCAAGCAGGTTCTGCTTCTCTCCCTCCTCCTCCCCCCCCCCCCTTAGCGAGCTGAAAAGCAAAGCGGGAGGAGAGATACAGAGAGCCTGCTTGCTTTTTGCTTTAAAGGAGCCAAGCGGACAGGAGCCGCTTACACTCGTGTAAGCGGCTCCTCTCCCGCTTTGCTCCTTTAAAGCAAGCAGGCTCTGCTTCTCTCCCTCCTCCCCCCCCCCTTAGCGAGCTGAAAATCTTTCCTGCTATTTCCAGCAAAGCGGGAGAAGAGCCGCTGAGTAGGGACGAGAGAGATACAAGAGAGCCTGCTTGCTTTAAAGGAGCCAACCGGACAGGAGCCGCTTACACTCGTGTAAGCGGCTCCTCTCCCCTCCCGCTTTGCTCCTTTAAAGAAGCAGGCACTCTGTCCCTCTCTCCTCCCCATTCAGCGGCTCTTCTCCCGCTGGAAACCACGGAGGAGGGAAGCATTTCCCCTTACTTTCTAGGAGGAAAAAAACGTGTGTTATGGAGCGAAAAATACGGTAGCAGTACGGTAAGCAGCTTAAAATTTGACTGTAAGAAAGTACCATAATTGTATGTAGGATTGTAGCTTGGTCACCTGGTCATATAAGAGATTCTGCATTAGATGTGCATCTATATCCCAACAAATTTGTTTACTTGGTGAAACTTTATTTTCCCAAGAGAGGCCTGAAAATAGTTTATTCTGCATGTCCTTGGAGATAGCAACTAGAGCAGGTGCTACTGAAAAACAACAGCAACCTATTTTACACACACACACACACACACACACACACACAAACAATCATCACTGATTTTGCAAAATCCAGTATCAGATAAATTAAGTTTGAAAGATCTCACAAATGCAACAAATTAGCAGTGATCATATGTAAATAACTAGCATTAAATGTCAAAGATTATAGACTCAAAAGAACTTTGTAAGCCACTGTAATCACTGTGCAGATATTCTCAGTGAGGAAAACATAGTTGAAAACCATTCTGTAAACTATTAGCACCAAACAGAAACTGAGTTAAGCTTAGCTTAACCAGGTGGCTTTAACTTGTGGATAGAAAGCTCTGTTAAAGGAAAGAGGTTATTTTAGCCAGTTCCCCATTCCACCTACAGCACTGCTGAGAAGGTACTCTGGAGGGGGAGGGGTTGGGGGGACCATCTGGAAATGTGGAAAGGGGTGCTGGGGCCTGCAGGGAGAAAGGGAAATCTATTAAAATGACCACCTCCTTATCCACCAATGGATCTTGATCCTTTCCATGAAAAAAAGTGCAAGCCTGGATCCAACCCCTTCAGATATAGTTTATGTATCTTTAAAAGTAATTTTTTCATGATATATCACACCACACCTGGCAGAAGTTTTGTTTTCAGATACATTAATTTAGAAGCTTGGTTCACAACCAACACTAAGCCATAGTCTGTTTAACAAATCATATTAACCACAAATTTGTCCCCCAGATGATCAAACAAAGCATGGCTTGTTTCTCTAAAGCTTGATTTCTTTCTAGCCCCATGCCTTTATAGCTTGGTGAACATCTGTGATGTGCAAACAAACCATAGTTATGGAAGGATGTTGGGTTTGTACATAACAGCAAGCCAAAGTTAAAAAAAACAACAAGGTTGGTAAACCACCACCAAACCAAGGCTTCAGATTGTGGTTTGCTAGCAGTAAACAAGCTATAGTGAAGGCAACTGTGGAGGATTCAAATAATTACAGAGTTTTAAGGCCTATTTATTTATTTATAAAAAATGTTTAAGGCCTTACCAACAGACCAACCAGCCCTGTTTTCCATAGCAAATCAGTTTGGTTCAGTATTCTATATATATAAAAAAGCTATAGCCGCTCACCTCATTTTCCCTTTTGAAGTGATGTCCACTCGCACTGGTTCAAATTTATAAGCTGGAGATATGACTTCAACTACATATGATCCAGAAGGAACATCATGAACCACAAAGCTTCCATCTGTCCTGAAAAAATAAAAATTATCATATATTTAATTGCATCACAGAACAGTTACAATAATTTAAAATGTGCTACAGATGTTTTACATGTCAGAACTCAAAAAAGCTTTATTAGACCAAAGAGCTATCATCCTATCAAGAGGGGGATTACAAACCCTACCTATTAATTCATAACACAATGCTCTATTTCACTAACATACAATGCCAGTAAGCCGGTGCTGCATAGTACTTAAGAGTGGGAGCTGGACGTTTCCATTGAAAATCTTGGCTCAGCCATGATACACTGAGTGTTCTAAGGCAATCCTCATAAGTACAGAATGGCTTTTTCAAACCATCTTATGTGTATATATGTATGGAAAAGACAGTTTTGTTGGATGAAGTTTCTCAACCAGAAAACTCTTGAGAAGGATCCAAGAAAAATCTTGCTCTCAATATTAACCTGCCTATACATAAAGAGCAGGAGCATAATCTTTGCTATAGAAAGGATAGCCATTGCTTTCTCTTGACTGCACATATCATCTGTCATTTTTTAAAATACTGGATGATGTTCAGTCTAAGCATATGTGATACAGAGCACTCGAGTCTCCAAAGAGGAGCTGGAACTGACAACACTCAAAGTATGTACATATGTTTCTGTGCTCCAGGACACCTCCTTGCAGGATGAGGTCACAACACCACAAGGTGGAAAAGGAGTTGTGCAAGACTGGCCATTACTGAAATAGGCACCACCTATTAGCTAGTAGAGATACCTGTAGAACTACATTCTAGAATCTAGAAAGCACTCACCCCCCAAAAAAAACACCCAGTGACCCTGTTATCTCAGAAAAATAATGTTATCTAGCAATTAGATGTGCACACTACTGCACAAGCTAACTTTAAGAATGGGGATGCACATTCTACGGAAAACAACAGTCAGGATTCATGCTTGCACATTACAGGGTGCAGGTAGAAGAAGAAGAGTTTGGATTTGATATCCCGCTTTATCACTACCCTAAGGAGTCTCAAAGCGGCTCACATTCTCCTTTCCCTTCCTCCCCCACAACAATCACTCTGTGAGGTGAGTGGGGCTGAGAGACTTCAGAGAAGTGTGACTAGCTCAAGGTCACCCAGCAGATGCATGTGGAGGAGCGGAGACGCGAACCCGGTTCCCCAGATTATGAGACTACCGCTCTTAACCACTACACCACACTGGCAACTGCAGGTACCAGTGTCTCTGTACACAGCAGGTGTCTCTGTACACAGCAGAAACCAAGAAGCTGGAAAACAGAAACTACAAAAATAAAGAGGAGGTGTTTGGTGATTGCTTAACGGTGCTTTTTGAGTTCAGGAAAAAGAGCAGTATCCTTAAAGGCTTGAGGAAAAGTTTCCCAGTTCTTTGTCCTTTGAAATGAGCAACATTTGTTGCATTCATCGAAGTGGCAACAAGCATGCCCTAAGATGGACTGCCCCGCGCTCAAGAAAGGTGACTCTTTTCTGAACTAAGATTTTAAACAGGTAGGTAGCTGTGTTGGTCTGCCGTACTTGGAACAAAATAAAAAAAATCCTTTCAGTAGCACCTTAGAGACCAGCTTTTGTGTGCATGCACACTTCATCAGATACCAAGCATGCAGACGAAAGCTCATACCAATAACAAACTTAGTTCGTCTCTAAGGTGTACTGGAAGGAATTTTTTTATTTGTTAAGATTTTAAACGTGTGGGGGAAATCAGAAGAAAAAGACAGCCATCTCTTCAAGTAAATTTGTCTGTCTCTGTAGGCACACGTTGGTGGTGATGCAACTTCGTACTATGATGCAGTGGTTAGTAGTCTCAGACGAGGAATGGGGAGGCCCGAGTTGGAATTTCCCCTAAACTACTTTCTGTCAGGCTAGCCTACCTGGCAAGGTTGTTGTGGGGACCAAACGGGAGAGAGACCGAGGGTTGGGGTTTGAATCAAAAAAGGCAAACAAATCCGTTCCCTCTCCCCGCAAAGCCTTCCGCTCCCGGCAGCCTCTCTCCCCGGCTGCTACTCACTTGAGGAAGCCGACGTGCTCTTCGCCGTCCACCAGCACCCGGGCCCCCGAGATCCAGTCCTGGGGCTTCACCCCCGGCACCACCGCCCGGCCCTCGATCTTAAACCGCTCGCTGGCGCCCACAGCCTCCCCGCTAGCGGCGCCCCCGGCCACCTCCGAAGCCCGCGAGCCGGAGGCCAAGAGAAAGGCCGCCAGCAGCAGCCGCAACATCGTCGTCGCCGTCCCCGGGAGGCCGCCGGGCCGGGCCGCCATTAGAGCAACCGCCGGAGGTGCCGGGAAGGAGGGGGAGGAGGCGGCGACAGAGCGGACCGGGAGAAAGGAAGGGCCGCTCTTGTCGTCCCCGGCGGCGCATGCGCCAAGTGGAGGGGCGCGCCGTGACGAACGAGGATGCGAGAGCTCAACTTCCGGGTTTCTTCTGAAGACGTTTCTTAAAGGAGCCGCAGGGCGAAAAGCAGGGAGCTGCCCATGGAGAGCGTTGCTGGGTTCCAGGGTAGTTATGATTGGGCAGCAGTATTTCTATTATTATTATTATTATTATTATTATTATTATTATTATTATTATTATTATTATTATTATTATTATTTATAATAGAGAGCATTGCTGGGTTTCAGGGTATTTATCATTGGGCAACAGTATTCCTATTATTATTATTATTATTATTTATTAATAATAATAATAATAGTAGAGAGCATTGCTGGGTTTCAGGGTAGTTAAGATTGGGCAACAGTATTTCTATTATTAATAATAATTAATAATAATAATAATCTGGGATTCCCCAGCCACTCGTCAAACGCCAAAAACATCCAATACAGCAATTTTAATAATAATAATAATAATAATAATACATTTTATTATTATTTATACCCCGCCCATCTGGCTGGGCTTCTCCAGCCACTCTAGGCGGCTCCCAACAGAATATTAAAAACACACTAAAACATCAAACATTAAAAACTTCACTAAACAGGGCTGCCTTCAGCTGTCTTCTAAAATAAAGAGAGGAGTAATAAGTTACAGCATCGGGATGAGTGCCTGCTTTTCGTAATTTAGGTCTTGTTTAATGCGGGGGGGGGGGCAGAATGTATTTTTCTTTTTTTTTTTATTATAATTTTTTATTGCTTTTTTCCAGGGTAAAAAATACATCATCAATGTCACAACAAAAGCAGTTTTACAGAAAAGAAAAGAAATTATAGAAAGAAAAAAGAAGTTCACTTTTTCACATCAATTTTCATAATCAACCAGACTTCCCCACGTCCTCCATCCCCTGTTTTCTTTACAATAAAAATAAACAGCAAATTAATACCTTATTTCAAATGTTTTTGTGTTTTCATTTAGTTATATAGTCCACAATTTATACATTTCTAAATCTTAACTTAATTTCCAACGTTTACCAATTTCAATACTGAAGCATGTTTTTCCAGAACACTTAGCAAATTCTCAACATTCATATAACTTATAATGTTTTTGTAAATAGTCCTTAAATTTTTTCCAGTCCTCTTCCACTGCGTCTTCTCCCAGATCTCGGATTCTGCCTGTCATTTCAGCTAATTCCATGTAGTCGATCAGCTGCGAATGCCATTCTTCCAGCGTGGGTAGCTCCTGTGCCTTCCAGTATTTGGCTATAAGAATTCTTGCTGCTGTAGTTGCATATAAAAAGAAGGTTCTATCTTTTTTTAACACTCTCTGGCCCACAATGCCCAGGAGGAAGGCCTCTGGTTTCTTGTGAAAGGTGTATTTAAACACCTTTTTCAACTCGTTATAGATCATTTCCCAAAAAGCCTTCACCCTCGGGCATGTCCACCAGAGGTGAAAAAAAGTTCCTTCAGCCTCCTTACATTTCCAACATTTATTGTCAGACAAATGATATATCTTTGCAAGTTTGACTGGGGTCATGTACCACCTGTATACCATTTTCATAATGTTTTCCTTTAAGGCACTACATGCCGTGAATTTCATGCCGGTGGTCCACAACCTTTCCCAGTCTTCAGACATAATGTTGTGCCCAATGTCTTGTGCCCATTTTATCATAGCTGATTTAACTATCTCATCTTGAGTATTCCACTTAAGCAGCAAGTTATACATTCTTGAAAGCACTTTCGTCTTAGGTTCAAGTAATTCTGTCTCTAGTTTTGATTTTTCCACCTGGAAACCATTTTTTTTGTCTTTTTTAAAAGTCTCTAAAATTTGGGCATAGTGAAACCAGTCTCGCACCTTTCCTTTCAGTTTTTCAAAACTCTGCAACCTCCAAGTATCACCATCTCTTTCAATTATCTCACAATATTTCAACCAGCCACTCTCCATATTACGTAATTTAATAGCCTTAGCCTCCACCGGTGATAACCACCTCGGGGTCTTACTTTCAAATAAGTCCTTGTATTTAGTCCAGACAATGAATAGAGCTTTCCTGACAATATGGTTTTTAAACAGTTTATGAGACTTTGCCTTGTCGTACCAAAGATATGCATGCCACCCAAAAGCATTACTATGCCCTTCCAGATCTAGGACATCAGTGTTTTCTAACAGAAACCAATCTTTCATCCAGCAGAGAGATGCAGCTTCATAATACAATCTTAGGTCCGGCAGGGCAAACCCCCCTCTTTCCTTTGCATCTGTTAATATTTTAAATTTTATTCGGGGCTTTTTGCCCTGCCAGACAAACTTTGCAATGTCCCTCTGCCACTTTCCAAAACATTCCACTCTGTCCACGATCTGAAGGGTTTGAAACAAAAACAACATTCTTGGCAATACATTCATCTTAACTGCTGCAATTCTACCCGACAAGGAAAGTTTCAATCTTGACCATGTTTCTAGGTCCTTTTTAATTTCCGACCAACATTTTTCATAATTGTCTTTGAACAAATTCAAATTTCTCCCAGTCAGATTAACCCCCAGGTATTTCACTTTTGTAACGACATTTAATTCTGTTTCCTTCTGAAACCCATCTATTTCTGAAGGTGTCAATTTTTTTGCCAAAACCTTGGTTTTTTGTTTGTTTAGCTTGAATCTCGCCACCCGACCAAACTCAGAAATTAGTTCTAAAGCTCTTTTTGTACTAACTTCTGGCTCCTGTAATGTCAAAACCAAATCGTCTGCAAAGGCCTTCAGTTTATATTGTTTTTCTCCGACCTGTATTCCTTCCACCCGCTGGTCCTTCCTAATCATGTTCAGCAACACCTCCAGGACAGAAATAAATAACAAGGGTGATAAGGGGCACCCCTGTCGTGTCCCTTTTTCAATTTTAAACTCCTCTATCACCACATTGTTAACTATCAATTTAGCTTTTTGCTCTGAATAAATTGCTTCAATACCATTTTGAAACGCCCTTCCCACTCCCATCCCTTCCAAATTTTTCTTCATAAATTTCCAAGATATATTATCAAAGGCTTTCTCGGCGTCTATAAAGATCAAAGCTGCCTTCGTGTTCAAATTTGTCTGTAATAACTCCAAAACATCAATGATATTCCTAGTGTTGTCAGACAAGTGCCTGCCAGGGAGAAAGCCTGCTTGGTCTTTATGAATTACTTCATTTAAGACTTTTTTCAATCTGTTTGCCAAAATGTCAGCAAAAATTTTATAATCCACATTTAGGAGTGAGATGGGGCGATAGTTCCTAAGTTGAGTCTTTTCAGATTCCAATTTTGGGATCAAGGTGATGAATGCCTCTTTCCACGATTCGGGTGCCCCCTTCCCTTCCATAATTTGGTTACATACCTCCATTAATGGCTGGACCAGATATTCCTTCAATGTCTTATAGTATTTGGAGGTAAGTCC
The DNA here is from genome assembly GCF_965112155.1 of Podarcis liolepis. Classification (NCBI taxonomy): domain Eukaryota; kingdom Metazoa; phylum Chordata; class Lepidosauria; order Squamata; family Lacertidae; genus Podarcis; species Podarcis liolepis. Next base: position 41,441,187 of record NC_139554.1, read on the forward strand.
ATCTGGGCCTGGAGATTTGCCTAATTGCATGTTCTGAATGGCACTTTCAATCTCCTGTTGTGTTATTTTATAATTCAGGGCTGTTTGCTTGTCTTGTGTTAGTTTTTGCAGGCCATAGCTTCTTAGAAAATTATTTATCTCAGTCTCAACTTGGGGTCCTTGAGTAAACAGTTTTTTAAAATATCTCTGGAAACACTTTCTAATATCTTCTGGTTTCTGAATACATTCTCCTTCAACCTCCAGATTGGTAACAAAGTTCAATTTTTGTCTCTTTTTCAACTGCCATGCCAGCAGCTTCCCACATTTATTTGCAGATTCGAATGATCTTTGTTTCATCTGTTTAATTTTCCATTCAACTTCTTGATTTATCAATTTCGCATATTGTGCTTGATGGAATTTTATTTCTCTTAAAGCTTCTTTTGATTTTGGGTTTAATCTCAGCTTTTTCTCTCCGTCTCTTATCTTCTCCAAAATCTTGTCCTTTTTACCATTCCAGAGTTTTTTCTTAATAGAGTTCTGCTGTATCAGGAACCCTCTCATAACAGCTTTGCTTGCGTCCCAGATTGTTTTCTTTTCCACCAAAGTATTCAAATTTATTTCGAAATAATCTTTCAGCGTTTTTTGGGCCTTCTTCACAATCTCCTGATCTCTAAACAAATAGTCATTCATTCTCCATCTGAAGGATCCAGCTGGTGTGAGTCTTAAGTCTATTTTCAAGGCGTTGTGGTCGGAGCAGGTTTTAGGGCAAATCTCTACTTTTTTTGTCTTAGGTGCCAGTCCTCTAGATGTCCAAATTTGGTCGATTCTTGTCCACGAAAGATGGGCCTCAGAAAAGAATGTTCCTTCTTTACCTAGAGGGTTCTTTGTTCTCCAGATATCAATCAAATCCATATTGTCTGTAAGTTCAAAGAAAGTCTTTGGGAGTCTGCCATCTTTGGTCAAGTTCTGATTTTGTGACTTATCCATGTATGTGGAGACAACTCCATTCATATCACCCATCAAAATGATGTTAGTATAGTCAATGTGGTCCAACATTGTCTCATGCAGCTTCTTATAAAATTCCGATTTCCCATCGTTTGGTGCATAGATTCCTACAATCAAAAATTTCTCTCCTTGTGCTTGAATTTCAATCGCCAGAATTCTTCCTTGTTCATCTTTAAAAATCAATTTTGGTACTAGGGTCTCCTTTGCATAAATCACTACTCCTCTTTTTTTAACCTTATCTGATGAGATAAATTCTTGGCCTAGTCTCTTGTTGGTTAACACTCTCCTATGGAGCCTGGTCACATGTGTTTCTTGAAGGCAAATAATGTCTAATTGTTCTTTTCTCAAAATATGAAAAATCTTTTTCCTTTTTTCGGGAGAATTTGCGCCATTAATGTTCCAACTGAGAAGCTGTAGAGACATCTCGGACTAGTTATTGGCCTGCTGGGGTGTCTCCTTTGTCGTTTTTGTCTGGAGGTGGAACCGGATTCAATCCAAACGAAGGAGGTGGCCAGACGCCTGCTATTCCTTTCCGAAGGTCTTCCCCGTGGTCGTTTAGGAACTTTTCTTGCTCCTCTGCTGTTCTGATTCTTACCTTCACCCCTTTCAAAGTAAAAGATAGTCCTTGAGGGAATTCCCACCTGTATGGGATTGTGTTGTTTCTCAGTAAGCTTGCTAGGTCTTTATATGTGGCTCTTAAATCCAGAAGCTGTTTTGGTATATCTCTAAAGATTTCTGCCTTTTTTCCCTGAATCACCAATGAATTTTTAAAATGCAAGCCGAGTATATTTTCTTTTTCTTGCCTAGATCTCAAAATGATCAGGCAATCTCTTGGTTTATCCTTCTTAGCCACTCTTCCTAGTCTAAAAGCGGTGACAATTTTAAAGTCTTTCTCTTCTGCCAGACCCCAGAATTTGGATATTTCTGTTGTCAAAAATCCAATCAGGTCCTCTTTTTCTGATTCTGGGATGTTTCTAATTCTGAGGTTATTTTCCCTGTTTTTCAGTTCTGCAAGGGACAGGTACACTTGTTGTTCAGTAACCTGTCTACTCAGTGGTCTAACTTCGCCTCTTAATTCCTCTATCCTCTTTTTATTTTCGTCTGCTTTTGTGTTTACTTCCTGAACTAATTTTCGATTTTCTGTTGTAGTCTTTTCAATGTTACCTATCGCCTGTGTATTTTTAGTGACTTGGTCTGTCAATTTATTAATTGAGGCTGTTACCTGGTCAAATTTAGCAGCTTGTTCATCAAACCTAGCTGCTTGTTCATCAGCTTTCTTGTTCAGTGCTGCCAACTGCTCCAATATTTCTTTAGAGACAGGGTCTATCCCTCCAGCAGCCATCTCTCCAAGAGCAGGCTGTATAGATTGTCCTTCCTGCAGACCTGTCAAAATTGGGACAGATGATCTGCGTAGCTGCACAGGCAGAGTTGATTGCAAAAGTTCAGTTTGTTTTGCTTTCTTTGCAGCCCTTGTTTTTGCTGTACCACTCATTCCACAGCTGTCCCAGTGTCAAGGTCAAATTGTAAATCCCATGGGAAAAGTAATTCCAAAAAAAGTAAACATCCAGACAGGAAAATTCCAGGACCAGTAGCAGTTCTCAGAGACTAATAATTCCACAATCCAGCAGGGAGAGCTCCCTGAAAATTAGGGAGAAGGATAGGAAATTTCCACCATTAAGTTCCCACAGACAAAAGATATTTTCCAAAGCAGGGGGGGAACCCCTCACCTTCAGTTTAAACTGCAGAGAATAAAAGTTCTTTGCCAAGGTGCTTGCAACAGTTCCTTTTTCCAACTTACAAAGTAGCTGTAACTTATAACTTTGTCTACAGTTACCGCAGTCCGATGTTACTTGTATCCGGTCAGACCGAGAGCAGGGTTTCAAAACTTTGTAATCCACAGGGGAAAAGAAAGAGGATCATAAACTTAGCTCACTTATAAAACTGTTATGTCCTTTCTTTAACTTTTAGTCAATCAAAGCCGGATTTGCAGAGTAAATTCCAACTCCTTTTAAGTCCTTTCAGCGCTTCAGCTTTAAAGGGACTTTGCTCAATACTTTAAACAGAGCCGGAAGACTGACTTCCTTTTTAGCGTCTCCCGCTTTCAGCCAAATTTCTCCAGATTTAGTTCATATAAAGCTTCAAATTTCTTACTCACGAGTAAGTTGTTTCAGTTCAGTTGTTGAAGGAAGAAAGGTCAGCGCTGATCAGCAGCAGCCGCGCGGCTTCACTTCCGCGGAAAGAGCGATGGATTCACAGCACCGCTACCCCCTCCACGTTCCGATACCCCTTACGGAGTCTCTTCTGCGTTTCCGAGGTCGCTTCTGGTGCCCGCCGAACCCCACGGCCACGAGCTCACTCTACTCGTGGTTTCTCTAACTGGGTCGTCGCTGTGCCGCAGCGCACGACCCTTTTCCGCGGAGCCCCTCTTCAGCAGCTGAAGAGGACCGCCATTGCTGAGCGCGCCGCCTCCGGAAGTGGGTTGGGGCGGAATGTATTTTTCAAGAGAACTTATTTTTGCTCAGTGCAAACTCAGTGCAAGGTGTAACACTTCTACTGAAGGCTGGATATGGGCTGCGAGTGGGGCCTGAGTGGGCAACGTTAATCTTTGCTGTTGCCTGTAACGGGAGGGGTGTTTAGGGAAGCTTTTAATGTTTGATGTATCACAGTATTTTAATATTCTTTTGGAAGCCGCCCAGAGTGGCTGGGGAAACCCGGCCAGATGGGTGGGGTATAAATAATAATAATAATAATAATAATAATAATAATAATAATAATAATGGAGTGGGGGATATTTAGCTAAAAATCTAAACCAACCGCAGCCCCACCAATGCTGGCTTTTCACGCAGTTCATATTCTGCAGTAGTGTAGCATTTCTACTGCCCCCCCCCATATACATTCACATAAAATCTGAATTAGATGGTGGACTTGTAGAAAGGGGTCAAACCCTATAAAACCCCCTCTGTTGTCAATAAGACTGAGGAACCTGGAGGAGATAGAGCCCAGCCATTTTATTACTTAGGAAGCAATAGGTTACAGTCGGATCCATAGCTGTCAACTTTTCCCTTTTCTTGCGAGGAATCCTATTCAGAATAAGGGAATTTCCCTTTAAAAAAGGGAAAGGTTGACAGCTATGGTCGGACCCTTCCGCAAGAACTGTAACCCCCAGCTAGCAGTCTAGGGAGGTTATTTATAAGTTTCTACACAAAGCCCTTTCCAATCATATGCATATAAGTATTTCCCATTACCTCATCCTAATTGTTGGATACATTTCAGGTTAGTATGCTTGCGCAATAAGCATAAGCATCGGCTGTTTTGCTGTCCATACAGAAACATTGTTACATGAAGCTATTGTGCTTTGTAAACCTGCGTGTTTAGCTGCGTATGTTCTGCGATAAAAATGTTAGCTTCTTCTCTTCCTGTGGGAAAGGGCTTTTGCATTCTCAGCAGGTTCAAAGCTTTAGCATTCTTAAGAGTTTCATAGCTTTTTCTCAAAGTGATGTAGCATTTTCTTAAAGCATTATCAATTTTTGTGGCCCTTGGGGGTCCTCCCTCAGACTCATGCCTCTGTTTCTACATGGCATCACAGCTATGCTAAAATCCTGGATTCTTCTTTGGGTAACATACGCTTCGGGTTACAGACTCCGCTAACCCAGAAATATTACCTCAGGTTAAGAACTTTGCTTCAGGATGAGAACAGAAATCGTGCTCCGGTGGCACGTGTGGCGGCAGCTGGAGGCCCCATTAGCAAAAGTGGTGCTTCAGGTTAAGAACAGTTTCAGGTTAAGAACGTACCTCCGGAACGAATTACGTACTTAACCAGAGGTACCACTGTAAGTATAAATGTTGGGGAAATGGATGCAAATGAAACTATTGTTTTTTCTCTCTGACCCTACAAGCAGTTTTTCTTCTTCTAATGATTCCATTTCAAGCACTTTGTCCGATATAATAAATGTAGCTCCATTGCTATTTCTAGCATTTAAGAGTACTAAATATATCATTTAGGCAATAGTGTGGAACCTGGTAGTGTGGGAGGTTTCAAGCTATTTTGTGTATCTATTCTAACAGCTACAATAGAAGAAACCATTTAGCATTTTTATTGCTAGCATTTATTACATTGTAGTCTCCCAGCATAATGTTCCAGGCAGCTATATAAGAATTGGTTTTGGCTCAGCAAGTATATTCCATTTTGGCTCTATTTAATCTCTCTGTCCCCAAGTTTCTGGAATCAGTCAAAGCTTAAACAGGTGTTATTTCTAACAATGCCATGCTGACCATCAGTTCTCTTATAAATCAAACTTATCAGTAAATGCTGACCTCTTAATTTCAAAATAAGAATTTGTTCTGGTCTGCTTAAACTAATCTAACAGTATAATTGTAGCCTGCTGTTCTTTAACTGTAACCATTGGAAATTGGGCACTGACCCCTAATGGCCTAAATCCTGCATCTCATAAGGATTGTCCTTCTATTAAAAGCCACATATCATCAAGATCATCTATGTGTAATATCTGTGCACAGTAAGAACTGGTAGAGTGAAAAAGAGAATGTCTGCCCTTCATTATGTGGACTTCTTCCCACAAAGGGTGTGTTCACATTACTGCCTTAGAGCGCAGTGAAGTTGTTTTTCTCCTGGTGCGTTTCACAGCTCTTTCCCCTCTAGCTGTTCACATCAGCACAGCTTCCGTTCCTGTTTGTGTGCAAACCAGGGGGTGTTGATGGGGTGGAGATGTCTCCACCCTATTCCAAGGTGTTTACATCTAGTTATTGTACATTTTCATTGTACGTTCATTTTATTGTACATTTTCAATAGCATTGTTGTTGTTTAGTCGTTTAGTCGTGTCCGACTCTTCGTGACCCCATGGACCAGAGCACGCTAGGCACTCCTGTCTTCCACTGCCTCCCGCAGTTTGGTCAAACTCATGCTGGTAGCTTCGAGAACACTATCCAACCATCTCATCCTCTGTCGTCCCCTTCTCCTTGTGCCCTCCATTTTCCCCAACATCAGGGTCTTTTCCAGGGCGTCTTCTCTTCTCATGAGGTGGCCAAAGTATTGGAGTCTCAGCTTCAGGATCTGTCCTTCCAGTGAGCACTCAGGGCTGATTTCCTTAAGAATGGATAGGTTTGATCTTCTTGCAGTCCATGGGACTCTCAAGAGTCACCTCCAGCACCATAATTCAAAAGCATCAATTCTTCGACGATCAACCTTTTTTATGGTCCAGCTCTCACTTCCATACATCACTACTGGTTTCAATAGCATAGGCATTTTTAAAACATTACTTTTAAAACAAAAACTCATCTCTGTTACTTGTGTTTCAAATGATTTTCAGGAGAAAGCAAGTAACCTGCCCTGGAAACATCTTTATCCTCCAAGCTACTCCTGGCTAAACAGCACTACTTCATCCATCCCTTCCACACCAACTCTAGGTATCGCAAGCTGCACTTCTCTACCTTTGATGCCTGCTAAAGCCCACTCCTCTACTCCCCACTTCCTCTCTCTGGTCAAGATTTGGCCTCCTTCTCCAATGCTAAGATAGAACCAGTCTACTCTGCCCTTCATTCTGCCCCTTTCTAACTTCCAGTTATCTCCCCTTATGCACCATCTCCTTCGAGTATCCAAATACACCATTTCCCCTATTCTCAAAAAAGATCACATTTCTAGGCTCATTGTCCCTTCTCCAAGTACTACTCTTCCCCCCTTTATCTCTGAACTTCTGGACTGTGCTGCTTACTCCTATATAACAACGATCTTTCCTCCAATTCTACTTTTGACCCTCTCCAATCTGGCTTTCACCTCTTTCACTCCACTGAACTACCCTCATGAAAATCATGGATGACCTCCTCACTGCCAGATCTATGAGCCTCTTCTCTGTACTTATCTCCTTGATCTTTCTGTCATGTTTGATAGTTAATAGTTCCTTCCGGTTAGATTCCTATTATGCCCTGGGGATCCTTGCTGCTGTCCTCCACTGGCTCTCTTCCTGTCTAATCGTTTTTTCAGTGTCTCCATATACTGCTTTCCTCTCTTGTTGGGATTCCTCAGGAGGCTTGGCTGCCTACTATTCTTTCTCACCATACTTTGTCCTTCGGCAAGCTTACCACTTTTCCATGACTTTCAGTATCACCTATACAGTGGTACCTCGGGTTACATATGCTTCAGGTTACAGACTCCGCTAACCCAGAAATAGTACCTCGGGTTAAGAACTTTGATTCAGGATGAGAACAGAAATCGTGCTCCGGTGGCTCGGCAGCAGCGGGAGGCCCCATTAGCTAAAGTGGTGCTTCAAGTTAAGAACAGTTTAAGGTTAAGAACGGACCTCCAGAACGAATTAAATACTTAACCTGAGGTACCACTGTACATTGATGACACTCAGCTCCACCCCTCTCATCCAATTCTCCACCTCCAGCTGCCTCTCTAGTGTTTCTGTGTAATCTACTATAGTATTACCTTGGATTTAAAATCTAATCAGAAACCCCTTAAAACCAGAATCTAGGCAAGTATTCTGTAACATAGGGGAGAACGTATGATTTAAACAAGCCTCTATTTCCTGTTCTTTCAGTACACTACTGACATTCTTAATGCATCTGATCCTAACTCACAGCTATAAAGGCTTACAGATAGGTAGCCGTGTTGGTCTGCCATAGTCAAAATAAAAAAATTCCTTCCAGTAGCACCTTAAAGACCAACTAAGTTAGTTCTGGTATGAGCTTTCGTGTGCATGCACACTTCTTCAGATACACAGATACACAGGTATCTATAAAGGCTTGTAAACCAAGACAAGAGAATTAGGCCTTCTTGGTCCCCCCCCTTGATTTACTGAAGCTTGGTATAAATTGAGGCAAGTGTCTTTACAGTACACTTATATAGATAAATATTGCTTCCTTGCTTTTGACCATAAATGTTCTCATGGCACAATACATGAAAAGAGACCTCTTTCTAACAGTCTACAGTTGTGCATAGAAGCAGCTGGTGTGTAATCACAAAGCACACTGAAGATCAAAATTAAATCCGGTGATCAACTTGGTTGGCATGCTGCAAAAATACATTTCAGTTTGTTTTGTGCACAGCTGGCACTCGATAGAATTTTATTTAGACAAACATATTTACTAGTAACATAAGACACAGGTGCCATTCCACAAACCCATCAACCTGTTTTCCTTTTTAATATAGCTGATAAACCATAGCAGATTGAACTAAAATATCGCAAATGAGTAAAAAGAAACACAACTGTAAACTTTTGCACTGGATGTATTATTGCATTAATCTTCCAGTTAAGATTAAATGTTAAGTCAGGAGTATGGCAACTACATTTGCAAGAGCTGCAGCAATATTAATTAGAGGAGGTAGCAGATGCATTGTCAAATCTGAAAAGCATAGGCCTACCGTGGCCGTAAACATTTCTAGGAGCTTGGAGTTATAAATATCTGAAGATGTCCTAAGCGGAGTGAGAGAACCAGGTAAAGTTATGCAAACTTAATTAAAGCAGTAGTAACATTTAGTATGTTTACTCAACACATTTAAATGAAACACAACAGAATATATTAGAAAATTTAAGTATTAAAAATGCTAGGTGTACATATTCACCATTTTGCTAACAACCTCCCTCTATGCCTAAATTTTAGTACTCTTAGGTCATACAGGTATTTAAGTAGTCAGTCAGTGGAAATATCCACTTAAATATATTTAAGTGTGCAAAATGTTTCAAAATGATTTGTACACAATTTGTGTAAACACCCTGATTTTTAATAAAGAGTTTCCATCCCTCTATACAGCATATTTATATATTGGCTATAATGGTTTCTTACTACATTGGCTATTTGCAATACTAGTAGTTAAGGCCCCTTGCTATATACAGTTTCTCAGTAGTGCAACAAAAATAGTCTTTAATATCTTGATTAATATAGCAGACATATATCAGAGTTTCAATACAGCAAAATTGCAAAATTTCATAATATCTTGAAAATATACACATTTTTACAATTCATAAGAAAAACAAAGTTTAAAAAATATTTATGGCGACTGGTCTCTTGTGGTTCCTAGTAACTGGTTCTGCAATTCTGTCTTCACCATTAAGTTTTGCCGTTTTATACCATTATGCAGTAGAAACACTTTCACAACTTCATCCAGTAACTGAACAATCCCAAAATGCAGCAAAGGCATACGTATAGTTTTCATAGTGCACTTTCACCTCATTGAAGTAAAGGTTGCTCCTATTAGAAATTTTTCCACTTCAATGTGAAGCAGATGGATTTTAGTGGTTGAATTAAACAGTCTGGCGGTCTAGTCCTCTCCTGCCAAAGACAGTTCTCAGAAGAGATGTCCTTTTGGAAACAGTACATAGTTCAGGATTACTTGAAGGGCTTCTTAGCCAACACACTACATGTACACATACACTTGTCCTCCAGGAATGTCAGTGCAGCTGTAATAAATAAGCATCCACATCCTTAAAAAAAAAGAGAGAGAGAGAAATTAATTCAAAGAGCCATTCACTGCACAAAGTAGGGCTAGAATCTAAGAGGAGGCAACCACTGACTGTTTCAATTGATGCAGCCAAGTATCATTTGCTTCTGGACAAAAATGTCACTTTTGAAGAATCTCTTTTACACAGATATCACTAGAATTTAGTGAACGTGTTCTACAGGAGTATCTCACCTTGCTCATAGAAAGCCATATGAATAGGAGTGTACCCCACCCACTGCAGGCGCCACCCCAAGAATCTGAAATGTTATATGGGAATTGTTGCTCTAGGGTGAGATGTTGAACTATTCAGTTCCCCTGTACAAACCCTCCCCTGCTTCTTCCAGCAATAGATGCTATGCTAAAGCACATATCTTGGGAAATCCTTCCCTTCTGCACATGGATTCTTTCATTCTCCCTTCTAGAATTGTTCCAAGCCCTTGAGCAAGTGCTATTGAAACAGAGAAAAGTGAATCTTTTGTTTTTGTGTTCTCCACTTTGGAGAGCGAGAGCGCGATACAAGCCCTCTTCATCTCCTTGTAGATGTCAACCTTGTGATATAACCCTGGAAAGCTGGGGGGGGGGGGTGTACCAAGAATGGCAAAGAGGGGCCAAGGCTAGTGCACTTGTCCCCACTGCCCTCATATGTGGCAACGTAATAACACCTGAAGAAGTCTGCAGGCAGGAGGAGCTTCAGTAATGCATGGGCAAGGATGAGATTCTTTCCTCCTCAACCATACATATTTCTTTCATGAGAGCTGGTGAATCAGCGCTAGGAAACTGAGATAGAACCACAAAGTCTCTGGTTTGAATTTCACCTGTACAAGGAGCTCACTAAACTGATTAAGTACTTCACACTCGATCTCAGCCCTCTATCTGCAATACAGACATAATACTACAATTGCTTCTCACAGGGCTATGACAAGGTTGACAAGATAATGTGAAGCCTTTGGAATTGCTTCAAGGATTGTTACGATTATGTCTTCTCTTCCTTTTCATTTGAGCCACGTACATGGCTCCCTCCTCTAATAGAAAGGAAAACATTGATACTTCTGCAGCTGGTCCAGAATAAAGAAAACAAGGATCAAGGATGATGATCAAGGAAAGAGCCAAGGGATGAGAAATGCTTACCAAGCAAAGACTGAGGAGCAGACCCACAATAAAGAATAAGCCAAATTTATTCAATCCAGCTTACTAATGGGCTACTTTAAAAGTGACAAAGGCTGAGGAGAACGAGAGCAGTTTGATGAATTAATACAAGGGAAAGTCACCCCAACACTTTGCAGGCCCCAGTCACATTAACTAAACAAAGAGAAATAGTTGGTTGCTGTTTACATAGAGAATCAGACTTCCGAATGCTTAGTAGCACCCCACAAAATAAATCAGCTCACTACAGCTTAACTGTAATGAAGGCTGTATAACATTGAGACCACGAGGGAACACCACAAACACATTACCTTTGCTATATTACCCGTATATCCTGGAACCAAAGTAAGATGATTTTCTTGCTTCCACAATCCACTTAATTGTGTCTTTAAAATCTGAATATTTCTATGAAAGAAAGACAAACACATGGAATTATATTTTGGGCATCCCTAAATTGAGCACCCCTTTACTATGATAGTTTTTCCAACTTCAGTTCAGGAAATTAAAAAATACATATAGGTAAAAACTAATTTATTTTTTTAAAAAAGATTAAGGGGGGGAGAATCTTAGTCTATGGAGAAAGTTCTCCCAGTTTTTATGGATAGAACTGTTGGCTAATAGAGAAAGCAAAATGTAATGAAACATCCTGGGAGAAAAAGAATCTCAAGCTATATTGTTTAATTTGATAGATTTCAGTGCTGCTCCAAGCAATCTGACCCCAAAAATCTAGTTCTGACCTGAGAACAGGAGGGTACATTGTAGTGATTTTAAAAATATGCAAAAAATGTTTCAGGCACTCAATTTTTAAATGATTTCCTCAATAATCCAGTTGTTAAAATTATTGCTAGTGCTTTGATTAGGGTTTTATCTTTCAAATAATCACCCCAAAAGCATTTAGATCCCCCCTGCCATCAAAACACATTATCTACATCTGCAGTTGAGATCTGGGATATTTTAAATATTGTCTGGTGGTTTGATTCTACATATATTATTTAAGGAAATTTAAAAAACGTTTTAAAGAAACCAACTGAATATACTGAAAAACCGATTCTCCTATATCATGCTAAACTATCCCATTCAGCTGGAAGCTTCTTGCATTTCTGATCCATACTCATGAACACGTTAGTAGGGATTAACAGAGTTAAACTATGCTACATACTTACTATATGTTTAATATAATTTTTCCTGTCATAGCTTCCACTAAAGAATGCTAAGAACTGCAGTTTGAAGAGGTTCTGAGATGATTCTATTAGAGATCACTGTCTCCTCAGAGAAACAGTTTTCCTCAAAGCTGAATGGCATGTTAAAGCAGTTTAAGTCTATAGTGTAGATATGTCCTTAGACATATTTTCATTTAGTCCATGGATTATTCTATTTTCAAAAATAAACTTGTAAAACTAGGTTTTCAATGGGGAGGGGGGGATATAGCAAAATATTTTCAAAGCATTCAAAGACAGTGAAGTATCCCTGTCTTTTTGCAACAACAGCCAATTTTAAGCAGTTACCTAATACTTATAAAACCACATTTTTCTTCTGAAACACAAGTTGCCATATTCTTTCAACATTTTATTAAAAGAAGCCTCAGTTGTGTATTAAAGCTAAAGTATTTTAAGTTTGTAAACTACCATGGGGCTCCTTTGAGGGCCATAAGGTAGCATATAAATATTTTTATAAAGACGAACAAATTCAATATTTGGGGCCACATCCAGTGATGCTCACCCATTTGTGCAATGGATTTCTGCTTGTGTAACAGGACACACCCTTCCTCTTTCTTCCCTATACCCTGCTGGTGAAAACCCCCCCCCCCAAATCTGGTCCAGAAGAAGGGAAGAGAAGGGGAAATCACACTACATGAGTGGAAGTTAACTGCATAATATCTGTAGATGTCTTGACATCATTTCCTCTGAACAATGACTGCCACTCTATTGCAGCTCTATTTTCAGCTATAAACCATGCTTGGAGTTTGACATTTTAAGAATATTGCTTATAGTACATTGTGGGTATTATATTAAACACAGCATTTCCAGGTACTATGGCTGTTTCAGTAATTGCTAATCTGCAAAGCCATGGAATGTTCTGCAACTGTAAAGCAAAAAACTGTGAATTTAAAAAGCAAGAAATGTAAGTCATATTAAGGACCATACTGTCATGAACTTTAAAAAGCGTAACTTACCCATCCTCTATTTTTTCTGCATGGGCAGAAAGCTCTGGCCACCACCTCTTAATAACAGCTTGGAGCCAATTTAAGCCAACGATCACATATCTGAAATGATTTTATTTTGAATTACAAAAAAATGCTGCAGAGAAGTTTAAACCGAAGAAGACAGAAAATTCATTTGCAAAATGTTCCTCCATAGAAACAGGAGGAAAATGGAATTAAGTAAGTTGTTACAGAAGGAACTTTCCACAATATGTGAATAAGTGCCACAGGCATTTTCTCCTCATAAGCAAAGCAGAAGGGTTTTGTTTCATACACTAGATTCAACTGATCACTTTATTTGGTACTTGGGAGGAATTTTGTTCTGGATTGCTTTGGCTAGCTACCTGAGGGTTTCATTCTTTGTGCATCTTTCTATGTAAACGGGATTAAGCAAATTGAACCCATTGCTTGATTAGAGCTACAGGTAGCAACCTTTTTGCACATGTCAACTTCCGCAGCATGGGTCCATTTAGGCCCAGAAGAGGGTGGGACAGGGGCATAACAGGCTTGTGCACACCAATATGCACAGGGACCAGGAGCAGAATCCCTGTGCAAAATGGTTGCCACCTATAGTTTCTGAATTGTGATGAGCACATACAACATGACTATTTTCAGCATGTTACAGCAGAAAATATGCAATCAAGATGATGATGGTCGAGAGTGTGCATGCACATGGATAATAGTGTTGTAGATTGCATATCATTTTATAATAATAGCCTTGCATATCATTTTATAATAACGTCTTAAATCAATTTACTATATAAATACAATAAATCATAATGAAAATGTGTATAAACCAATACACAATATCAATATAGTAACAATGATAAAACCACACCAAAGCTTGGATTAAGTAACTGTAACATCAATATAATCAAAGCTGCCCATATACCTGGGAGAATGAAAATGCTTTAATCTGGCACTGAAATTACAGTAAAGTGGGCACCAGGAGTATCTCCCTGGGAGCAACATTCCAAAGACTGGAGGAAGCTATTAAAGAGAAGACTCTCAGTGCTTTTTTGGCTGGGGGGTGGAGAGATGGAAAAACAGAGAAGAGCCTCAGATGGCAAACACAGTGTCTGAGAAGGTTCATATGAGACAAAGTGGTCCTTTAGGTAATTGGGTTCTGACCTGCATGGAACTTTAATAATGGTGAAAACCAGTGCTTTGAACTGAGCTTAGAAGCTAGTTGAAAGCCAATGCAGTTGGGCCAAAACAGATGCTCTAGGTTTACGCCTTCCAGTTTTTGTTAACAGTCTGGCCACGGCATTTCAAACAGTCCTCAAAGGAAGCCCCACATACAACACATTGCAGTAATCCAGCCTAGACCAGAATGTAGACAGCTGAAGTAAAGCTATCCACATCCAGAAAAGGTCATAGTTGGACAACAGCCAAAGTTGATGAAAGATACTGTATCCCATGGATGTCACGTGGGCTTCTAGTAGCAATGTTGGAGCTAAGAATAGCCTCAAGATGTGGACCTGCTTCTTCAGGGAGAATGAGATGGCATCCAGAACAGGATCCACTTCACTCATCCAGTCAGAGGAATCAACTTGCAGTGTCTCAAATCTTGTCTTGAATCAGATTCAATTTATTGGCTCTCGCCTAGTCCATTACTGAGGCCAGACAGCATATCCACTGCCACACCTATTCGAGCTATAAAGGAAAAACAGTGCTGTGTGTGATCAGCAGTGATGGCAGCACACTCTAAAACTCTGGATAATTCCCACTCAGCTGTATCATAAAGATGCCAAATAGAATGGATTATAAGACTGAACCCTGCAGAGCTCTACACAGGAGACTCTTGACCATGGCATTGTTCTGGAGTTGGCCATCCAGATAGGAGAGGAACCACTGCAAAACAGTGCCTCCAGCTCCCGTCCTGGCTAGGCACTCTAGAACAGTCACTGTCAAGAATACCAGAGGAAGAGAAGTCTCAGTAGGAACAGACTCCCCGCCCTGTCTTTCTCCCAAAGCAGACAATCATATAGGGTGACCAAGGCAGTCTCAGAACTGAAGCCCACAGTCCCCTTAGCACAAAGAGACCTTAAAAAATTGGACCAGCCAGTGAAAGAAGATTAACTTTTACTTTGTCAGCATCTAAACATTCATATGAAGAGAATTATATTTTAAAACTTACTCTTCAAATTTGCTCTTAAGCAGTAATCTAACTAATGGTAGAAGGTCTACACAGCAGCCCACAGAAATATATGGTTTTTCTTCCTGTAAACTGAAACAAGATAATGTCAGTATACATAAACTTGCTCTTATAAATCTGAGCTCCACAAACCCCTACCCCTAGGTGTATTTTTTACCTGCTGGTAAGAACAGGAAGGCAGTCTACCACTACACCCAGATCTTGTATCCTGGAAACATCAGTTAAAAAAATGTACACTATTAGACACAGCTCTAAGTAATTCTTCTAGACTTGAAACTTTTAAGCTCAAGAATTCATGAGCCAGCACATTCATTTAAATACAGCAGACTAAGAATAGCTGCAGTAAAAAAAGAAAAGAAAAAAGACATGCAAACTTTACACAGCATTTGTATTTGAGTCCAACAGGTATTAGAGTCCTGCTGTCTCCTTTCAGTGGATACTTGCCAAAGGAGTATATGGGCCACTGAGGGGAATGGGCGGTCTGTGCATGATTTTTACATTCCCATCCAGCCCTCTGCCTCTGAGGGAGTGGGAATCCTCCACATACAAGCACTGAAACCATTGTGGACTGGGTATACCAGTGACATTTTTCATATTTACCTTATTAAATAGGCTACGAGCTCACTTATACTTCTTCTTCTCCAGAAAGTTAACGCTACATTCAACCGGAGGTTTCTACTGAAGAGAACCTGTGCCATAGTATCATGATCTTCTGAAACCTAGAGACATGGGAACAATTTAGCCACTATGAACCAACAACTGTCAACCTATACTGTTTGTATCCTGCTAATTCTTATTACAGCTATCATGTACAGTTCCTTACAGGCTATCTGACCAACATTTTAAAATATAATGGTTACAAAATCCAAGCCCTACTAAACAACTAAGACTGGAAGTAAGCCAGCAGTCTTAAGATTCCAGCTTTTCATTTTAAAACAAGTATCACGTAACATTTAACTTACCTCTGAAAAAAATCCACTGTACTTTGATGATGGACTTTCTGTTTGAGATCGGCCAGAATCACTGGAGTTTAGTAAGAAAGTACGACCGTCAGCAGGCAGTTTTGCTGGCAGATCAGCTGCACATGCCAGTTCATTTTCCTTATTTGCCATGTCACGGCTCTTGACTTTCGGGAGCTGTTTCTTTCTGAAACAAGGCTTTGGAGTATAATAGTGAGCTTTTCTTCTGCAATATACTACTTTGAACAGAGGATGGGGGCTGGTCAATGTTTGCCCAGCAGTTGTTCTGCAAAAACAAAATAATGAGTTTAGTATCTAGTCAAAATCATTATGTATAGTGCATGCTGTGTTATGATATTTTGCAGTAAGGTTTTATCTACCATAGTAGCATCCTGCATTGAGTTTTATAACATTTTTTATTCAAGGAGGACTGAACTGACACAATTTAAATCTGCAATCTGACTTACATGAGAAACACTTTTATCAATTACTTTGGTAATATGAGTGTCAGGATCTGAACAATCTTTAATGTATCATTATACTGATGCAAAATGGGCACTTGGATAGTGATGCGGGGGTATTAAACACTGCATTAACTCATTTACTAGAAAGCCAAAGATACTGGTCCAGTTTGCACATAATGCTAACCCAAACCATGGCTAAACACAAACATGCAAGCATGTAAAAACTGTGGCTGCTTTGCCCCTCCCCAAGTCATTCTGCTGTTACATAACCCAGAGCTAAGCCATGGTTTGCGGTTTGCTTTGCTCCAGACAAACCAAGTGGTAACTAAAAAAAACCCTGAGTTATTGCTAAACTAACTTCTAAGAAACTGGGCTAAAAGATGCTCATTCAGTATTCTTCACTGATAATCGGAAAAGGGACTTGTCTAAATTGATCAGTTGTAGAATTCTGTCTCCAAGATTAAGAGAAGCAGCTCTTACCTGCCTGTGGAAGAAGCCAAATGTTTTGAAGATTTCTTACCCTAGAAATAAACAGCATATATGTTATAACCAAGAATGAAAAAACCTACTATTAATTTTCTATGTGTCTGATTTTCTGTTTTTTTCCTCCTTGTTTCAATCGTTGTATACAACAAGCATTTGGGGAAAATACATTTATGGCTGCTCTGAGCATGTAGCTGAAGGACATGATATTGTGACATCCATGGCAAGAGGTGGGATTATGACATCAGAGAAAACTTTGTATTACAACCTGTGTTATAATATCAGTCTTTACTAATAAAATGTGGCGGAAAGAGTACACTTGATTGCCAGGGTCTTAGATAAGTCTGCCAACAGCTTGAGAAGGTAATATGGTTGAGGATGATTTCTTCAGCACACCAAGTGAGCTATTATCTGTCATATTATCAATATGTTTATAGTGAGACCGTTCAGCATTTGAATGTTCTAACATTTTATATTCTGACTCATCGGGACTCCCCACAAAAAGGTAAGGTAACAATACAAACCACTTTTCTGTTGCTGCCTTTGGTGTTATAAATTAAAAGGGCATTTTCACTCACAATCCTTTTGGTAGTGGACAGCATGGTTTTGGAAGAAAATGGTTTCTCGTGTTTTAACTGTGTTGCTATCAAACACGTAGAATTCATCACCTATCCCCATTGCTTTTAATTTGTTTAGGCTCTTTTTTGTGCTTTTCACATTTTACCCCAAGCTTCCTTCTTCAACTGAATGCACAATCACAATCATGCTCCATGAATTGAATCACCTCAGACTGACTCAAAATAATGTAAGAGTGTAATAGATGGATGGGTTGCAAGGAGGGGTGTAGAAGGAAAAAGAAGCTATTTGTCAAGTAGATCTTACCCCTGAAGGTTCAGTTATAAAGAAGGGCTCATGCTAATACAACACTACTTGGCAAATTAGTGAGAACACCTTCCCCATGTTGAAATGGGTAGATAGGTAGATCTATCAGAATATTTCTAGAAATTAGCAGCCATTTTCTGTATTTGCCTCTTCTGGATGGCCTAAGCATGTTCTTTATAAGCCCATCATTTCATTCTGTTTAGAAACATAAGCTAGTGAATCATGACAACCACGCACTCTTTATATATAAGACAATATTTATGAAGGCTGTCAACCACACCCCCTTCACGATGGCATCTGGTTTGGCTGAAGAGGTTCTTATACCTGTTGCCAGTGATGTGGACCAGCAAGTTTTCCAATGCTTATTTTTTCTCATGGAAATTTTTCTATTTTATAAATTCATTGGTAACAATGAATGGATGCCAGTTTAATATACAATATTTGGCAGCCTTGACTGTTTAATTTTTTTCCTTCTCTTTGTTAACTAAATACAAATAAAATAAACACATTAAATTATATAACTCTCTAGGGCAGCCTTTCTCAACCTTGGGTCCTCCAATGTTGTTTGACTACAACTCCCATCATCCCTAGCTAGCAGGACCAGTGGTCAAGTATGATGGAAATTGTAGTTCAACAACTAGGGACCCATGGTTGAGAAAGGCTGTTCTAAGGCGCCTGGAAATTTCCCAATGCAAGGCTGATTTAAAAAAAAAAAAAGGGGGGGGGGAGAACAGTTATACGCGTTTTATAATTGTAATAGTTTTATTTGTTTTTATAAACTGTAAATAAAAAAGCAACTGGAGCTACTGGGTATTTGTAGCTCTTGCCGATTATAATATTGGAACTAATGACCCTTTACAGCTCTGAATGGGAGGTCACTCAGAACACACAACACAACAATAGAACTAGCTGTGTATGTCTTGCGTTAGAAAACTAGTTATACGATCTAGATGAAAACGTAAAAGCTTACCTCCTTCATGTTCTCATTAATGGAATAAGAACTCCTTTTTCTAGGGAGATCAACAGGACGACCGTCACTATACAATAGCATTCGTTTTCTAACATTTTGGGCTTCAGTTGCCATAATATCCAAAATCCCTGGTTTTCAAGACAAAGGTAAAGTTAATTTTCATTCTTAACATTATCTGTCAATCCCACAGTAATCTGAATGAGATTTAATGAAGACATTATTTATTTAGCACATTAGATGCAATCTACAGGGAAGTCTATAAAACTGTATCAGCTGTAAGTGATAAGTACTTAACTAATACGTGCCCTGTGGATACTATGATAGAGATTTTGAAAAACCTCATCAGTGATGTGGTCCAATAAGGATACCTGAAGTTTATTATTATTTAAATATTTATACACTTTCTAAAAAACACAGCAAGGTGCTGAACAACATGGAATATTCACACAATTAAGATTCAAAATATGTCAATGCACATTGGTTAATTCAGTCTAAAGATCTGCTAACACCTAAGGCCAATCTCACTGCTGCCATCATAAAAAAAAAAATCTTCAAAGGGATCCATCTGGATACTATTATCTGCCATAGGCTATACAGTGCCAACCTTTTAACTAAGCGCTTGACAGTTTCTTCTCTTCAGCACTTGCTTACAACTCCTCAGTTAATAAATAACTAATATAAATTGGTTTCAGAAACATAAGAACCACAGACTATTTGAAGTCTAGCATAAAGGCCATTAAGTTTGGTATTTTATTTTTAATAAATCAGCATTAAATAAAATTAGTTAGTGATTTGTGGTCCTCATCTCATAAGCTTTTGTTTCCTTCTCTCAAAATAATCCCTGGGAATACTTATAAATCAATTTCAGATCTGCCCAACCATCCTCTGGAGCCTAAGGTAGAAGCATACTATGGAGGGCAATGTTCCATTGCAAAGATGCTTTGTGCAGTCTATAAATAGGTAATCAGCTCTTCAGTCTTACTGGACTGAAGTACAGCTGCTGCTTTCTTAAAAATGCTCCTTCAGAACAAGTGCATTAGGTAAAGAAAACAGGAAAGTAGAAATTCACGCCAATGTAATACCGTTTTCTGAATGTTAATATCCATGCAGCAGTAACAGAAGTACAAACCATCTGGTTTACCTATCCTGACCTACTTTATTGCATAGAATATCACAATGTGACACAGTCTAGTTCAGCCTTCTATGTAAGTTACTAACTTGCAAAAATGTTATTAGCCTGCTGGGGGCTGGCTGGAAAGATGCACAGCATTTCTAAGCCAGGTGGGAAGGAGGGCTGGAGTGTTTCATCTTTCTTCCATCAGCCTACTCAATTGCCTGAGCAGAATTCCTGGTCACCTACAGCAGCTACCAAACTAGGGCTGAAATACTAGAGTGAGGGCACAACCCAGTGAATATGTAAAGAAGTCTTTAAAATACAGCGGTACCTCTAGTTGCGGACTTAATCCATTTCGGGGTGCTGTTTGCACCCCAAAAAGTCCGCAACTAGAGCGCCTCTTCTGCGCATGTGCGCAGCATGATAGAGTGCTCCTGCGCATGCGCGGGTGGCAAACCTGGAAGTAAACACTTCCAGGTTTGCCGCATTCGTAAGCTGAAAGTCTGTAAGAAGAGCGGAAAGCAACACGATGTATGACTGTACCAACAAATATTACAATAAAATAGTTACTAGGTACTGCTTCAGATTGTTTGAATATCTAAGCTATAAGTGTACAGTGGTACCTCGGTTTACGAATGTAATCCGTTCCAGAAGGCCATTCTTAAACCAAAACTGTTCATAAACCAAGGCGCACTTTCCCTAATGAGGCCTCCCACTGCTGGTGCCCTTCCACCTTTCGGCTTCCATTCATAGACCGAGGTAAAGTTCGCTAACCGGAACACTACTTCTGGTTTTGCGGAGTTCCTATACTTAATAGTTCGTAAACAGGGCTGTTCTTAAACAGAGGTACCACTGGACTGCATTTTAGATAGTATCAAATATTTCACTTCAAGCACTTTTGGCTCTTGGAAAACATTTGAGATATTTATATTGTTCTTAAAGCCAACACGGGGCATTTCCTCATCTTGCACAATGGGTTGCAAATTCTGTAGCTACCAATTCCTCTTTATATCCTGAAGGACCAATCTTGTTTTGAATATAGCTGTTTTGTGCAAGTGCAGTTTTGCATAAAACAGCTGTATTAGAAATAAAAAACATACATAGGTACTGTGGATGTCTTCAGCAGCCACCAGCAGAAATAGGCATGCTTATCCTCTGAGATAAATGGAAACAAAATGGCTAGTTTGCACTCAGGCAAGGAGCAAACAGAAGTAGGTGGTGTGACAATAGAGAAAGGACACAAGGAAACATCACCACACATGCAAAGAACCAGACACAGAAACATGAGGTCACAGTAAGCTTCAGTATGCACAGCATTCAGGCAATCGTGCATTTTTTATGTTTGATAATTGCAGAACAGGAAAACTTGGATTAAATGACAAAAACCTATAGGATGGCAATTGGCATTTGGACAAGGATGGCTCACAGGTGCCAAGAAAAACAAGTAGCTCTGAATTAACATTAAACTTCAGGTGCCACATGGATGGGCCCCTCAAGTATTTGTTAGTTTTATTTTTCCAGCTATAACTCAAACTAATCAGATCCTAGAATCATAGAATCATAGAGTTGGAAGAGACCACAAGGGCCATCGAGTCCAACCCCCTGCCAAGTAGGAAACACCATCAGAGCACTCCTGACATATGGTTGTCAAGCCTTTACTTAAAGACCTCCAAAGAAGGAGACTCCACCACACTCCTTGGCAGCAAATTCCACTGTCGAACAGCTCTTACTGTCAAGAAGTTCTTCCTAATGTTTAGGTGGAATCTTCTTTCTTGTAGTTTGGATCCGCTTCTCTGGAGCAGCAGAAAACAACCTTTCTCCCTCCTCTATATGACATCCTTTTATATATTTGAACATGGCTATCATATCACCCCTTAACCTCCTCTTCTCCAGGCTAAACATGCCCAGCTCCCTTAGCCATTCCTCATAAGACATCGTTTCCAGGCCTTTGACCATTTTGGTTGCCCTCCTCTGGACACGTTCCAGTTTGTCAGTGTCCTTCTTGAACTGTGGTGCCCAGAACTGGACACAGTACTCCAGGTGAGGTCTGACCAGAGCAGAATACAGTGGCACTATTACTTCCCTTGATCTAGATGCTATACTCCTATTGATGCAGCCCAGACTTGCATTGGCTTTTTTAGCTGCCGCGTCACACTGTTGGCTCATGTCAAGTTTGTGGTCAACCAAGACTCCTAGATCCTTTTCACATGTACTGCTCTCAAGCCAGGTGTCCCCCATCTTGTATTTGTGCCTCTCATTTTTTTTTGCCCAAGTGCAATACTTTATAAATTTAAAGCACTAATAAATTTAAATTTAATAAATTTAAAGCACTAAATTCCTAATAAATTTAGAGCACTGGAAATTAGTATTACATCAATTAACTACCACCCCCAGGCATACATTGCAATGAGATTAGATAATCTGTATTTTGGGGGAAGTATAAATCGTGGTAGTAGGTGTGCTGGTTGTTTGTTTGTTTTTCAAATCTGAAAAATCCTGAATACTTTACAACGACAGTACACTTCTGTGTATGTCTTCTCAATTGATGTCCCACTGAGTTCAATGGGATTTACTCGTGTGAAGTGTGTATAAGATTGCAGCCTAAATGAAATTCGGAGCTGTTCACTCCCTCTAAATCTGTGTCTCTTTCAAAACAAAACCTTAATTATCTTAATTAGCAAATTAAAAGTTGTCTAGCCAAAATCCTCAGCTCAGCTGAAATGATCAGTTATTATCACATGAGTAATCTACTGCAGTACCAATCAGCCTTTTCGCAACTGAACCCTATGCCCATCAAATTAGTTCTCAGAGATGGAATTCTGACACTACTTTCTTGTTATCAATTCAGCTTCATACATAAATAGCTCCAGTTCCTAGAAGAGCAATCCTAGTTTGTAGCACATGGTGAAAATCATATCTACATTAAGCCTATAGCAGCCTTCAAAAGATAACAATATGCAGTTTTCTAGAGCTTGGAGCAGACATATTGGACAACCTGGTCCTTGAGTTTGTTTCATTTGGGTGGGGGGAGACACCTCTCTGGCTCATGGACCAAATATAGTCCTCCAGTTCTCTCTATCAAGCTCTTGAGCAGGCTTCATCAAATTCGGCCCTCCAGATGATTTTGGCCTACAACTCCCATGATCCCTAGCTAGCAGGACCAGTGGTCAGGGATGATGGGAATTGTAGTCTCAAAACATCTGGAGGGCCGAGGTTGAGGAAGCCTGCTCCTGAGACACTCTCAAGCACAAATCCCTCACTGGCCCTGTTCACTCGCGCCTTCCTCAAGTGCTTCTGCCTGGCTGGAATGTGCTCCTGAACCATGATATTGTACAGTGGTACCTCAGGTTACATACGCTTCAGGTTACAGACTCCGCTAACCCAGAAATAGTACCTCGGGTTAAGAACTTTGCTTCAGGATGAGAACAGAAATCGTGCTCCAGCGGCGCGGCAGCAGCAGGAGGCCCCATTAACTAAAGTGGTGCTTCAGGTTAAGAACAGTTTCAGGTTAAGAACGGACCTCTGGAAGGAATTAAGTACTTAACCTGAGGTACCACTGTATCTTGTTTTCCAGAGTAGCAGTGTGTATGTAGACATGTATGTAACTTTGGACTTTTGTGTACTGTAGGTGAATTGCAGGCTTTGTACAGAACTAAGTCACATTTGTTGCTGTGTCCAATTTTTCCTCTAGCCTTGTCCATGCAGCCCCCCGAATGTCGCCCATGAGGAAATGTGGCTCCTGGGCTGAATAGGGTTCCCTACCTCTGACTTACTTCCTCCTCCCTTCCAATCCCTTTCCTTTTGGGTTGTGCTTTTTTAGATAGCTTCAGATTGATCTGTGATCCACATGGTTCTCTCCCCACCCCCGCCTGCCAATCAAGGTTGTACTCTGCCAATTTCACAGCTAACTATGGTTAACATTAAATGTATAACTACAGCTGGCACCAAACCAAAGTTGGCAAACTCTTTGCAGTCTGCAATGATCAGTGGCCTGGTTTACACGTAACACAAAACCATAATTAAATGCCTCCTTCCCTAACCTGGTACCATCTGGGTGTTTCAGACTAAAAAACTTGCATAATCTCTGACCACTGGCCATTTTGGTCGAGACTAATTGTAGACCAAAACATTTAGAAGGCTCTGATTTGGGGAAGACTTGCATTTCCCTTTACCCTTCCTTATCATACATTCAAGGAGATCAAAAGCATCCATTTCTGTTTTAAGCTAACCACAGCTTTTAAGGTCCCAACAGAACCCAGCCAAATTGTACTTAGTGTTAACTATGCTTTACTGTAACAAGCCAGGTTCATTAACCACAACGTCGGCTCATTTTAATAAACTACAGGCAACACTAACCACAGTTATTCTGTGACAGGCAAGTACAAGAAGATGGGTAAAGTGCTGCAATTATCCACAAGACTGTCTATATGCAATGCACGTAGTAACACTTTTAAAGTAATTGATCAGGCAGCATTATATCTTAAGGGTTTCAAAAGTTAACAAAATAGACAATCCTCAGAAGAGAGACTTCATGAACTTTTTGCAGTGCACTTCCACGATGTGAATATTTTCCCATCAGGCCCAGGTTATCCTCCTTTTGGTAAATGTATGCAGGCCTTCTGCACCAAAACTGAAGGAAAGGGAAGGTCAAGAGAAGCACTAAAGTAAGCAACTTCTGGAAGTCAGGAAAAAAGCTGGCCTCACATGATTAATTAGATCATGCTGCTTTCTATGTCATCTTAAAAATAAATAAAAATCAATACTTTCAATTTTAGAAAGGGTTTTTTTTCCTTGTCCAGTTTTCAAGCTAATGCCAAAGGCAGACTAAATGCAGGTTTTAAAAAAATATGGACCTTTTAAAAATACAATCCTGTACTTGCCACCTAAAATTATATAGTCAACAAAAAACTTCACCATGTGATCACATGAAACTCAAACACTGTGAGCAGCGTGTAATGTGGACAACCTATGTCTGCTTTGTAGGGTGCATCAAAAGGGGGGGAAAGAGCTAAGGAGGTTTGTGGGCTGAAGTACTTCTAAAATAAGTGAAAGTAATAAAAATGAAAAGGATAACAAAACCAGATAAACAGCAAAATTATTCCTTATGCTTTTCCTTATGTTCAGGGATGTTTTTAATACTTAATGCTATATTGTGTTTCAGTATTCAGTTGGGAGCCGCCCAGAGTGGCTGGGGAAACCCAGCCAGATGGGTGGCGTATAAATAATAATAATAATAATAATAATAATAATAATAATAATAATAATAATAATAATTCCCAAATCCATTTTTTAATCAAATGCAGATAATCCACTGATTGTCAGGAATTTATGGTAACACATGGATAGATGTTTTCAACATAGTACTTTACCACAGAATTAAAATACCTTCTGAGAAAAATGTTAGGATCCTTATGCCACAGTGATCAGTACCCCATTAAACCTGACAATGCAAAGATTTATGCCTGCACAGTGGGAGTTCCCCCCTCTCCCTCCCTATCTGCAACCCCTAAATCTTTTATGGATTTCCCCCTAACCATTGAGAACAGATTTGGGGAGGGCACAGGGAGCACATAGAGGGATGAAACAGCGAAGTCTTATTGTGTAAGGAGAAGTCATTGTACTGACAGCATGGTCACTTAGTGCTACATTGGATACAAGCCATAGGATATTCAACTGTGCTGTAGCACTTTTTAAAATCTTTCATGGTAAGAGAGGGATGTGCATTATCATTTCTTTAGTGGGTCAGATGAAGATCTTGTGAACCATGTGATGATGTACTGATCACTGTAGCATAAGGACATGTATGTTTACTCAGAATAAGGTCCTTTATATTTGATGAGGCTTACTAATACACACCTATTAATTTGATCAACCACTTTTAAATTGACTCTCTTCAGGCACACTGATACTAGTGGCTCCCCCTCAGCATAGCAAACCATGCATTGTTGCACAGGTAAACTGGAGGGGCGGTGCATGCCCTCATGAACGACTTGGAAGAAGGATAGATTACAAAATGTAAAACATACTGGGGAAAAAGTATGTTAGATTCTGCACATAAAGGTTGGAATGCTATGGTACTGGAGTTAAATCTATAGCAACATAATAATAGTGTGAACTACAGCAAAATGTTAAGATTCTTAGGTACTGGTAGAATTAGCAAGGTCCAGCAAACAAAGTTGGAGGAATGAAACTACCTGGATGTGAAACAGGTTCAAGTTCTCCTGTTAACAGAAAGTGGCTTTGAGGACTCCCCCTGGCTATGTTTCTATTGCTCCACCTGCTAAGAGTTTGGAATACTTAGGCACCTTGCATATAGTTTTAGGGAACTACCATCTAATCACTGTCCCACTTGCCTGACTGCATTGTCTCTAACCCTATATGATTTACTTGCATTTCCACCTTCTCATCTCTACCCCAATACACTCTTCCCCCTTGTCAAAATCTATAAAAAAATTGTCCAGTAGCACCATGGTGACCAACTAAGTTTGCTCTTGATAGAAGCTTTTGTGTATATATTTCAACAGTGTCAGCCAACATAGCTACCAACCTGAATCTTCCCCCTTGTGTTACACCTCTCCCCTCCTCCAGATCTAAGAAGAAGCCACAAGGCACAGTGAGCCCTTGCACTATTTTACACTGCATGACATTATTGACAGAAGGCATCATAGTTCAGAGACATAGTTCAGAGACATAGTTCAGCACATCCACTCTGCATGCAGATTCAATCCCTAAGCATCTCAAGGTAGTTCTGAGAGACTCCTACCCAAAAACCTAGAGAGCCACTGCCCATCGGCATAGACAACACTGAAGTTAGATGGACCAGTCTGTCCACCGGTTTCTTACGGTCCCTATTCTAAGCATTGTTACCCAGAACCTAATTTCATCCAGCCCAATAGGGTTTTACTCGCTTGTAAGAGTGCACAGGCATGCAACCTTAAACACGTGGTACATCCAAAATAAAGTTCCTGATGTAAATGCAGGAGGGAAGGGAGCCTGAAAGAAAACCGGGTGTGTGTGTGTCATCCTTCTGTCTCCCGAATTAGGTGCTTGAGTGTTAATAGTGCACCTCAATTTCTTCAGTTTTTAAAAATAGTTTTACAGCGCATACTCACGAGCTGGGGGGGGGGAATGGGGAATTCAACACAAATGCAGCCTCCTCAACAGGCATCATGACAGTGGGTGGCTGGCAGGCAGGTAGGAACTAGCCAGCCTCACCCCCGCCCATTAGCACTCCTCCCAACAGGAGAAGAGAGCGAGGTGGGCCTTCCCTGCTCAAGGCGAACTATAAAGCGAGGAAGAAGCCGAGCGCCCGGGCGAGGGGGAAGGGGCGGCGGCACTGGCCCTGGCACTTTCTCCCTGCGGCCCCCGCTGGCTGCCCGGCTGCTGCTTCGCACCTGACCCGGGCCTGCGTGCACCAGCAGGGAGAAGGAAGAAGGGGAACGCCTGTCTGTGACGGCCCGGCGGCAGCCACCGCCGGCTCCGGGGCCAGGGCCCACAGGGCGACCGCTCGCTCACCTGCGAGTGCTGCTCATGGTCCAGGCGCCGCGGGTTCTGCTGCTGGACGGGCCTTAAATGGGAGCCGCCGGGCGCGGCGGCGGCGGCGGAGTCCTAGCGCCGGGGCCCACTCGGCGTAGCGAGCGCCATTCAAACGCCGCCGCAGTGCACGCTGGGACCGGAAAGTCCGGACAGGCGGGACGGTGAGGGAGGCGTCGTCACCAGCAGCGCTCTTCCCTCCCTCCCTCCCTCCCTCCCCGGCTGACTCGCGCTCCGGTCACGTGCAGCGCACACGACGCAGCGGGCCGGGGGACTCGGCCCTCGGGGCGCGCTCGCTGCTTAGGCTCTGCAAACTCGGAGGTGGGGGGAGGCGGCGTGTATTGTTAAAGGAGTCAATAAAGCGACTGCCTTGTCTTGCGACGAGGATACCCCGTGGGGAACCCTCAGGCGGCTGCCTCAGGCGCCCCCGCTGCCACTGGAGAAGTGGCAGGGAGTTCCGGGGACCTCTGGTGAGATCTCGCCCCCGTCTCCGCCGCCCCTCAGTTCTTCAGCGACTGGGGTGGGAGGCACCTGCAGTGGTGCTGAGAAGCTCCTCCATTGGATGCCGGTCCAACAGCAGTACCTGCAGCCAGGCAGGGCGGACTTTGGGCTTCCAAAAGCTCAGTGGCGCCCTGTGCGAAAGCCAAAATTTGCCCCCCCTCGCCTTCCTCTCTAAGTCAAAGTTGTGGCATTCTTCCCATTCTGCCTCAAGCAGCAAAATGAATTGTGCCAGCCCTGCGGTCACCACCTCCCTTCCAAGGTTGCTACGTACTGACATTCGTTAGCCAAAGGCAGCCTCCCTCTCTGGTCAGCAGGCGTTTTGCTCTGTGGAGCTGTAGGAGCATGAAGTGGCTGTGGAAAGTTGCTCCTGAGCATCTTAGAGATTTCCCCGGCCAGCCTCCTGTGTAATCAGTCCTTCACGTTGTCCGTGAATCTTGCTCCGCTCCTCCTCAGCCTTGCTTTCGTGCTCATGTGCTCTTTGCCTTACAGGCAAATAGTCAGAAAGTCGTCACACCACAGGGCTTTCAGGGCTCACTGCTTCTTCTCTAGATCCTAGTGTTCAGACATCACAGGTTCATTATACAGCACAGTCAACAGGATATTGTGCATAGTTACACTCAGAAGTCTGTCCCAGGTTAGCATCCATCTGCCTCTGGAGACAATGGAGGGTAAAGTCGAACTGTTGGAGAGTTATAGCGCCTGTTGTGAATGTAGAGACCTATATGGGAGAGACATGTTTTGTTGCAGTTAGGGCAGATGAAGGCATCCGGTTGTGCTGATTCAGGTATACCATGGTTTTTCTTCTTTCTGTGCTCCTCCCAGTGTTCATTCCTCAATAATCCTGTATGCATAGAACTGTAACTGTAAGTGCTTTAAGAATAAAGTGGACATATCTTGGGGTGGTTAAATTGAGCATCGTTATGATGTATAGTTGTCAGATGCCTTGTTGTCTCAATGTGTGTGCTAGCCTTGTGTTGTTGCATCTGCATGTGATATGTAAGGTAACATATGTATCATCAAGTTGCTATGCAGTGTCATGAGGTGATGGAATTCCTCTGGTGACTAAACATCCTGAAAAGTAATTTGTTGTATTTGTGAACAATGGGCATACTATCCATAGATTTCCAGGTATTCAAAACTAGTACAGAATCCAGTGAAAAGGCTTCCTTTATGGTATTTCTAGAGACTAAGACTCAATCCCTGTACACTTAATGTCAGGTAACACCCTATAGTCACAGAGTGATTTCATTTCAGAATCAGTTGCGCTATGGGCAAGATCAGGGTCCCTAACCAGGTGATCAGGATAATGTAACTCTTGTGTTACCGAAGGAAACTTCAAATTAGAGCACAATTTAAATACAGTTTACACAAAGGTTTGGGGGCATGGCTACCAAATGGTGGTATTCAGAACAATCCAAAGTACAGCAATGAGTCATAGTGAAGACAAGTAATCGGGGGCTGCCAGCAGGCCTGCTAGGCAGCAGAAGTGGTGGTGGCCCGGCGGCAGAAACAACAACTTCGCAGGCCACATCATGCCAGCAGGAGGCAGTGGCAGCGGCCTGCCAGGCCTTGTCGCGGTGGCGGGAGCCGGTGGCAGAAGCAGTGGCAGCCTGTGAGGCTTTGCGGCGGTAGCAGGAGGCAATGGCAGAAGCGGAGGTGGCCTGCAGGCCTTGCAGTGGTGGTGGCAAAAGCAGCAGCAGCCTGTGAGGCCATGTCATGGTGGCAAGAGGCAGCAGCAGCAGCAGGAGCAGCCTGCCAGGCTATGTTGTGGTGGCAGGAAATAGCGGCAGCAGCAGTAGCTCAGGTTGTATCATAAAGAGACCATAATCTCTGCTGTCCCTCATTCTGAAAAGAATGAATCCAGGGTAAGCGACTGGAGTTCCTGGAATCTCGCACCACTTGGAAATTGGGGTGGTGTGCAACAATATTATGGGTACACTCTTTTAAAAAATTGGAAAGTTTGCAAAAATGAACAAACAAAATGGACTCTATTTTTTAAAACAACAACAACCCATGATGCTTCAAATTTAGCCACAATGCTAAGCATGCAGATAAATCAGGATATTGCAAGCATTCATTTTAGCAGAAAAGTTCACATGACCTTGCATTTATCATTTAGTTCTCAGGGTAACAGAGTAGAACTGGTTTATTTAGTTGGGACTGCCAGTATAATTAACACTTTCCCCCCCATAATAAGCCCGGGTAATGAGATGCCTTAGAAAATGATTTGCAGCACCATTAAGTGACAAGAGTGCTGTGGCGTTTGCTTTGCTTAGATGTCAAAATATTTATTTTGTCCTCCTGGATTAAATATTGAAACTCATATTGACAAATTTTAAATATTTACAAGTTAGCACAAGTTTTAATTAAAATAAAAGTCTGATGCATTCAGATGTTCTTTCGATATTCTTTGTGCCTATGGTTGCTCCAGTAAGAAAATCTACCCCAAAATACACAAACCCACTGTATTTTATTGTAATGTATGGTTCTATTAGGCAGGAGGATGATGGATGCTTTTAATTAGATAAGCATGAGAGCAGTTTCCATGTGGGGGCACTGGAGTACATGGAGTATATATAACATAGGAGCCAGAATATTTGAGGGGGCCCCACACATACAATCCAGTTGGTGGGCACTGCCATTCAAATGATGTGCATTCACCGTATCGTGTGATCATGGGTCTTACCAATATTTTATTCACGTTGGCACTGCTGACATGCTTAATTTCACTAAAATTCTATGTTCAGGACCTGCACTCATTTGCCTTGAAGGTGTCTTCTGTGCCCTCATGGGATTTTACACTGTTCTGCCCCATGGTATAGTAGGATTCCACGGAAAGCAGCCAGCACCACAGGATAAGATCAAGGATCTGTTGGCTCTGGTGTCTGACTCACCAGCCAAAATTCTGTTAAGGAAATGAAGCCACCTATCCAAATCAGGGCCTAGAGGTGCATTGCATCAGACACTCTTGCACTAATATCTTTGGGCTGGAACTCTTTTGCCATTACTCAGGGGTCGGCAAAGTTTTTGTGGCTTGGGCCGGTTCACAATGCTGCAGACACCGTGGTGGGAGTGTGTGCGTGTGCACACATGCGCAAACGCTATTTCCAGTGCTTCTTCTGGCGCGGAAGAGGCATGCACAGCTTCCCATTGGCTGCAGGAGCTTCCTGCAGCCAATGGGAAGCCGACCAGCATCACGGAAGGCAGTCCCTACTCTGCTCCGTGCTGGTTTAGCGCGGCACATGGGAGCCGACGGAGTGGGTGGCAGGGGTCCCCGAGTGGGTGGCGGGGGGTCCATGGGCCAGTTAAATGACCCCCATGGGCCGCTTGTGGCCCATGGGCCTTAGGTTGCCGACCCCTGCTCTAACTGATCTCTGCTTTGCATGTAACCCTATTGAAGTCAACTATATTGTAGGACAGTATCAGTTCCCCAAATCCACTTTTGTATCATGGCCTTACTTTGTGTTCCTTGTCTCTGACTGATCCAAATTCTTCATTCCAATTTCATGCCTTGCCCTTATTCCAGCTGGCAGCTGCTCTACTTACTTCCCTAATTTGGTTGGTTTGCTCCTCCTTCATCCTGGACAGATCCCCTGATTAGAAACTTTAAACTCTTTACTTTGCCTTTGGATTCTGCACTTCACTTCTCACATCGGTTTGATCTCCAGGCTATAATTTCTATAGAGAAGAGGGGACACCGACACACCACAAGCCTTAGGTGCAAAGCATTCCCTATGTCCCAAAGGGTCTCATCCCCTTGCTGAAATTTGGCTTTAAAGAAGCATTCTTATATAGTAAGTTGTTGTGTGTTCTTGGTTTGTGTTGTGTTTGTGGTGCCCATGACCACACATAGGTTTGCAAACATGCAATACTTGTTCCATGTGACAGCTTGCCAAATGTACCACTACATATGGAAGAGAAATTGGATTTTCCATCCATTTTTATGTGAATCCCTAATTAATACTTCTAGAACCAATTTGTGATTGGAAACACACCTATCCTTCAAAATGTGCACTTTGAAATTCACACTTTTCAATTTTATTTCAGTTCTTCAAACAATATCTACAAAATGCATATTTAAGGTGGAAAGGTGAATGAACATGCATGTATTAGAGAAAAATAGCATACAAAACTGCATTGTTAGGAAAAATTGCTTGGAAAAATGTCTACCCTAGTTAGATCTGCATAGAATAATGTGTTTATTAGGATAAATTCATGAAAAAAGTCAATGAATTTTTATGAGGATTTAAAATAAAAATAAAAATCACAAGTTGTTGCAGGAAAGTGTTTAAGACTAGGGAAAGGAGAAATGTAGAAAACAGAAATGGACAGATTCCCCCCACCCCTACATACAACCTAGCGGTACGCGGGTGGCACTGTGGGTTAAACCACAGAGCCTAGGACTTGCCGCTCAGAAGGTCGGCGGTTCGAATCCCCGTGACGGGGTGAGCTCCCATTGCTCGGTCCCTGCTCCTGCCAACCTAGCAGTTCGAAAGCACGTCAAAGTGCAAGTAGATAAATAGGTACCACTTCGACGGGAAGGTAAATGGCATATCTGTGTGCTTCTCTGGTTCGCCAGAAGCAGTTTAGTCATGCTGGCCACATGTCCTGGAAGCTGTACGCCGGCTCCCTCGGCCAATAAAGCGAGATGAGCGCCGCAACCCCAGAGTCGGCCACGACTGGATCTACTGGTCGGGGTCCCTTTACCTTTACATACAACCTAAGTTGTGTAGTGATACAGAAACATGAAAAAAAGGCTTAAAAGTGTGGGTGCAAATAAGAGAACTGGTAATACTCTGGGTCCTTATCCACAGACTTTCCACCTAATTCTACATAACAGTGCCACTTAATAACTCTGGGGCTTCAAATGGTGATAGTAATCTAAGCTTTTGCTGAACAGTTACATTTACATAGATATACAGTAACAGTGAAATGTAGCAGAGTTTGGTAGCAAACAGTCACTCCATTGTGAAGTCTTTGCTCTGACAAGTATGACCCTGATTAGGAGAAGCATTAAGGAGGGTGACTTCTCTTTATCAGAAAAAAAGCTCTTCTATGACAACATGAAGCAATAAAGATATTCTGATCTCTTACTTTGAAGTCATGTAAAATTACATATTTGATCTCTGAGCATGTTCAGCATAAAGTATATGTTCCTCATCTATCTCTGTATTTTTCCTGATTGCTTTTTTTATACAAAGCAAGGCTGCCTCTGCATTTCTCACTTCCCCTTCCATTTTGCCCTTTGCCAATTCCCCTTCATTAATTATCTGCATAAGGCTCTACCAGACCAACTGGTTTTCTTAGCTTTCCAGCACAACTTCCTTTCGTTCTCAGATAAGACATTCAGCAGAATTAAATGTCTTGGCAGTTATGTATCTGAGCTCCTGTTAAGATCAAACTGTACTCTGAAATGTGACAGAAATTAGTTATCCGAGGGGATGGTAACAGCCGCCATGCTTATCTGATAATCTTTAGCTTGCCAGTTGGAGGCAAGATGGCTCAAGGGACTACTAATAGGATAGAGTCATTCACCTCTATATTGCCAATTGAACTCTAGCCCAGATTAACGGAGACAGAATGTTAACCATCTGTTATGTGTATAATGGTCTGTGTGGAATAAATTGTAGTTCTCCAGTTTCCCGTAGACAGGTGTCTACCGGCGATTACAGATGGAAACAGTACAGAGTATTAATTGATAAGGTTATATTTACGATGGGCGTTGTTCTATAAAACCTATCCAGTTACACTTTATATTTTGTTTATGGAATGGACAATGCTTGGGAAACATGTTATCCAGTGCTTAGGAAATATGTTGTCATGTCTGTTGCTGTTTTTGTGGAAGCAGTACAGAAGCCACAGGGAACTGCCTGATTTAGAGTGGTCTGTGTGTTGGATTCTACTTATTTGCTTATATATTGGCGTTCCATAGCTACCCATCAATATGCATTCCCTGGGCAGCTTACAAGCTCACCAATCGGCCAACTTTTATACATAAATAACACAGAATTTTACAAATCTGTGTTAAACTAAGGAAGGAGGAAGGTTCTGCATGGTTATTTGGAAGTATCATTAAGTTAAGTGATATTTAGGGAACATAGGAAGGTGCCTTATATTAAATATATTAAGTTGTATGTTGCGAACCACCCTGAGATCTACAGATGAAGGGCAGTATACTATATATACACACACATGTGTGTGTGTGTGTGTGTGTGTGTGTGTGTGTGTGCAGTATATACCGCATATGGCAGCAGCCTTTTCCCAACCCCACCTGGAAATTGTAGGGAATCAAACCTGGGACCTGGGCTTGGATCCTAACTAGTTTGCTTACTCAGGTAGGATCCTGTTAGTGGAGGGCAGGCACTATGCCACAGAGCTACAGTCCACCACCTGCTCAATTGCTGCTTTTGGGGGGGAGGGAGGCACAAACCCCTAACATATTTCTCCCAATAATGCATCTGCTGCACAGAATTTGTATTTTCATATTGAATTTCAGGAAAATTCCATCCCTACTGCTGAAGTATGCATGCCCTGGTAGAAGCAGGCTACCTCTTCAGGCACCTGCCATGAGCCCACTGCTTCAGACACACAAAAACCCATAGCTGTCAACTTTCCCCTTTTCTTGCGAGGAATCCTATTTGGAATAAGGGAATTTCCCTTAAAAGAAAGGGAAAAGTTGACAGCTATGTACTAGCCCCATCTCCCTTTTCTGGGGCTTCAGTGAAGATAGGGTGGTCACCATCTAACTGCCCACAATGATGCTATGTTGATACAGGCCATTATGGTCAGTCTCCATAGTGGCTGCCTGGTGCTCACTGGAAGAGTGTTGCCATTGCCATTGCCATTCTCTGTCCTTAAGTCTGCAGGAGGAAATAAAAAGGGGAGGGGCTCTCCACCACCTGCTGATATAGGGGGGATGACTCATGAGAAGGCCTCAAAGGTCCCCTCTCTCCAGCCTGGAGTTGGTCTTGAGTCTGCACAGCTATCATGGCTGTGTCAGTGCTGTACAGAGAGTGTTTATACAGTGGTACCTCGGGTTACATACGCTTCAGGTTACATGCACTTCAGGTTACAGACTCCGCTAACCCAGAAATAGTACCTCGGGTTAAGAACTTTGATTCAGGATGAAAACAGAAATTGTGCTCCGGTGGCACGGCAGCAGCAGGAGGCCCCATTAGCTAAAGTGGTACGTCAGGTTAAGAACAGTTTCAGGTTAAGAACGGACCTCCAGAACGAATTAAGTTCTTAACCCGAGGTACCACTGTACCAGTATCGGGAACCTGTTAAATGGCACATGTGCTGTAATGTCGATGACATGCAAGTATTCACCTGTAGTTGTTCTTTTATGTGGCCTTCAAAAACCTTTTATAATGCCCTTTTCTGTGGCATTTTAGAAGCTGAGCTTGTGTCAAGGAGAATGCTTGTGCCAGATGTGATGTTCACCTCACTACTGCTCACAGCAAAAGGGAAAACCCATCAAGACTACAGTGATACCTCAGGTTACATACGCTTCAGGTTACAGACGCTTCAGGTTACAGACTCTGCTAACCCAGAAATAGTACCTCAGGTTAAGAACTTTGCATCAGGATGAGAACAGAAATCGTGCTCCAGCGGCGCAGCGGCAGTGGCAGTGGCAGTGGGAGGCCGCATTAGCTAAAGTGGTACCTCAGGTTAAGAACAGTTTCAGGTTAAGAACGGACCTCCGGAACGAATTTACATAACCAGAGGTACCACTGTACTTCCATTTCCTTGGCCGTTTCCCCTTAGCCACAACCCCCACCCCTGCAGCTCTCATTGTTCTGAGCTGCTGACACAGCTGCAGCGATGCTCGGCTGTTGCTAGCTTGGGCTGACTGGCTGCTCCATCTAATCCCCTTCTCCTAACAGGTCACAGACAGTGCCCTCCAAAAGTCTTCAAGCTGTACAAGCAGGCAGAGAGGCTGCTAGCCCAGTCACATACTCCAGCAGGTGTCATACGTACGCATGCTCTGCTCATATAATGCATGCTGGTGTCATCACTTCTGCATTGCAACATTTGTTTGAAGGGGCAGTGCGAAGGCACCAGGGTGGAGTTAGTGAGCAAGCAGTGGGTAAGCTGTTTGAGGACAGAACAGCGTGTGCCATGTGGCCTGCCTTTCATTCCCTAAGCAGTCACCTGTTTATGTATTGGTCTGGTATGAATTTGAATAAGGAATAATTAGAATAACTATGAATGAATTAGAATTAAAATTAGAATAATTATGAATTAATTCATTTCAAAATGCAGTGAAATTTTGGTTTTAATGACTTCTACCTCTCTTTGTTTCTTGAAACATTTAAAATGAACCTGTCTGCCTTACAACTGGTTTTTTTGTGTTGTTGTTGTTGTTTTGCAAACATGCCTAAAGCGCAACAACCTCCAGTAAACAAGCATGTTAACTACTGGCACAAATTTTCAAGGCCCAGCCAATTTCTGGTCTTCATTGTGCCATGTTTAGTCTGTAGCATAACACTTTTAAAGTACCCTTAGTGAAGTAAATCTGTGGTTAGCATAAGGAATGTGAAAGTATCCCAACAGTTTTACATAGGTATGCCGTGACAAAATGTGAGTTTTCGCCATAACATTTGCAAACTGGGAGAGAATTTTCTGTTGGATTTGTGCGAAATTCCAGACCAGGTGTTTATTGATCATTCGTGCTGTCTGTTTGGACAAAATCTGCATGGAGATTATATGACATTACCTATTTATAGAGCATGTATTCTGATATACAGTATTCATGTAGAGATTGCATGACATTGTATGTGTGTATGTGTGTGTGTACACACATACTGTTTTACAATTTAGAATATTCATTTAGACAACCTTAAACTATCAATGACTTCTCTTTCTATGGTTCATTTTGCATAGCGTTAACCCCTGCATATTTTATATAAACTAAACCATTCAGTATTCTATTATTACTTCCATCAAAACTTATTTACACTGTTGAATTTATCTTAATGCTGCCAATGTTTTCAAGTGTACGCAATTTCCCACCATATATTCAATAAACATTTTCCAATCTTCTTTAAACGAATGTTCTTCTTGTTCTCTTATTCTATAAGTTAGATCTGCAAGCTGTGCATATTCTGTTGGTTTAAGTGAGATAGCATGACATTGTTTTGCAGCTAGAAAAGTGATGGGATAATCGCACTAGAAAAAGTGGGGTAACAATAAATTTTGGGGCAAATAAACAGCCCACCTGGAAGCTTCTTCTGTTGATTGGCAAGTGTAACATTTAAATAGGACTTAAAGAACTTGGTGCTTATATACAATTCCTTGTTCTACGCAAAACACAGTTGGTGCCTTGACATTCATTTCCATGTGGTTACTCCATATCTTTACAGCACAATACTGTCTGAATGAATATTGTTTGGCAGAAAATCCTCTTCAGAAATAAAGATCTCATTACTATCAAGCATTAATAGAAAGCCCTGAGGTTTAGTATCACTCGTGTTATCTTGCTGTTCTGTTTTCTTCCACAAGATGGCTACATTTACTATAAAATCGCTACAAAGAGTATAACCACTGTTCTATGTTTACACTTTTCCCTGCCCGATTTAATTTTTTATTTTTAAAACTTTGCTCACATATCCCTATACCGACTATTTAAACCAGATGTGCACTTTTCTGGATTTAGAGCTGTTTACCTTGAAAACGTGATGTTTTATTTTAAAAAATGTAAGAAATGTGACATTGAATTAATATCTCTGCATTGCCTGCTAGAATCAACTCTATGAAAGAGCCTGGTGTTCCCATTTTATTGCAGCTTATTCTGTATTTATTTACTTTGCATGTATGTCTTTAAAATAATATTAAAAAATCTAGCAAAACCAATTTGGAAAGAGAACAATCATTGCATTAACAGTAATTTAAAATGTTTTATACTATAAAATATTGGTGGGGATGATTGGTGGCCATGTCATTTATACATTTTGTAATAATCAAATGAAGTGATAACTCTCACAATAAATGTGTGATTAAATATATATTAACACGACTCCAGAGACTGACACAGTAAGCAGAGGTAATTGCTGAGATCCAGAGTCTCAGGCTGCAAAAACAGCCTGAAAATGCTTTTTAAAAAAACGTTTTAAAGCGTTTATGGAAAAATTCATAAGTTCCGATTTTAGCTCTACAGCGCCATCTGGTGTCACAGTGTTCTAAAACACACACACACACACACACACACACACACACACACAGACACAGACACATTTCTAATGTAGCTGAGCTGGGCACATCTACTTTTAATGGAATGAATTTCCATTTGCATATAGGACCATTCACATATATCAATCATGCCCACTGTGGGATCTTGGCCATTGTGCGCTTGAATAATTTTCATTCAACTATGTAGCCTTCATTTTCTCCCCCATTCCCAGTCTTCTTTCTTCCCTTCTTCCAACTTCCTTGCCTCTGTTTCTCATTGTTCTAACTTACGGTTAAGTCTATGTTACACAAGGTAGTAGGTGTGTTTTAAAGTGCAGTGATTTCTAAAAACACAAATTGCTAGCATAGCCCCACCGATCTACA
Source organism: Podarcis liolepis (assembly GCF_965112155.1). Classification (NCBI taxonomy): domain Eukaryota; kingdom Metazoa; phylum Chordata; class Lepidosauria; order Squamata; family Lacertidae; genus Podarcis; species Podarcis liolepis. Next base: position 41,479,587 of record NC_139554.1, read on the forward strand.
TTGGGACCCTGTTTGTGTGTGGGGGGGAAGATAGGGGCCTTTAATCCTTTACTAATCAGTGTAGCCCCAATCGGAATTGCGGGCCTTGTGCCTACATTTTATATTACAGGAGGGAACTCTTAATTGCTTCAGTTTTCCTGTTGTCCATCCACCTCCCCCTTCCCCAGGCCTGTGCAGTCTTAATTTTAATTTTAATTTAATTTAATGTTCTTCTAGAGGTTGGACAACCTAGGCAGCATCTTAAAAAGCAGAGACATCACCTTGCCAACAAACGTCCATATAGTTAAAGCCATGGTTTTCCCAGTAGTGATGTATGGAAGTGAGAGCTGGACCATAAAGAAGGCTGATTGCCGAAGAATTGATGCTTTTGAATTATGGTGCTGGAGGAGACTCTTGAGAGTCCCATGGACTGCAAGAAGATCAAACCTATCCATTCTGAAGGAAATCAGCCCTGAGTGCTCACTGGAAGGACAGATTGTGAAGCTCAGGCTCCAATACTTTGGCCACCTCATGAGAAGAGAAGACTCCCTGGAAAAGACCCTGATGTTGGGAAAGATCGAGGGCACAAGGTGAAGGGGACGACAGAGGACGAGACGGTTGGACAGTGTCTTCGAAGCTACCAGCATGAGTTTCACCAAACTGTGGGAGGCAGTGGAAGACAGGAGTGCCTGGCGTGCTCTGGTCCATGGGGTCATGAAGAGTCGGACACGACTAAACAACAACAGGTGGTTGGAGAGCATTAGAACATTCCATTTCATTTCTTTAGAAGTTACAGTGTTGATGAAAATTCCATAACATCACTTTACTGCAGTCAGTTGGTACCTGATGTTTTAACTGCTATTGCCTATTTATCTTTAGTACATTATTAGTTTTATGGCAATTAAGAAACATCATTAATCTTAACAGTGCACACCTGTGAGCTACTTAGTGACCGAAATTTAGTAAATCATATTAAAATGCACATGAGCTGTGAAACTTGTAGAACTGAGTTGTACTTCATTGTGTTTTCCCATTATGTAAACTCAGCACAGCTCTTAGGCAATTTATCATAATCATTACCCCCCCCCCCTGAAAAAACTATGAATGTGGCCAGACCCCAGGCAGCAGCAGAAAAAGAATGTGTATGCCTTGATTCAGGCAAGATGGTGAGAGGAAGTCAATATCCAAACATTATTCAGTTTCTGGTTTGTTCGCAAACGACAGTTGAAACAAACCACAGTTCCCTGAATTTGGACACCACAGGGAACTGTGGCTAGTTTAAATGTGAAAACAGAAGCTTCTGATATTTCCCTCAAGTATGTGAAAGAGCAGGACTCAGCCTTGACAACCTGTTGTCTCCTATCCAAAGAGGAAGACTTTCTTGATCTGGATAAGTGGTATATGATCCTGTTCACATCCAAAGGTACCACTGTAACATTTTCCTGATTAGGTCTTCTATGCAAAATCTACTGCTGTACACCATACAGCTCAAGCCCTGTAATGTAGACAGTGGTGCCTCTGGTTACGTACTTAATTCGCTCTGGAGGTCCGTTCTTAACCTGAAACTGTTCTTAACCTGAAGCACCACTTTAGCTAATGGGGCCTCCCACTGCCGCTGCGCCGCCGGAGCACGATTTCTGTTCTCATCCTGAAGCAAAGTTCTTAACCTGAGGTAATATTTCTGGGTTAGCGGAGTCTGTAACCTGAAGCGTATGTAACCTGAGGTACCACTGTACTGTTGTTACTACTGCTTTTCAGCCAATAAAGATGCAGTATGGGCCTACACTTAGTCTGGAAAACCCTGCTGTCTCCCTATATCCTTTGGACAAATCCACAGCAAAGGGCAGCTCTCAAATTTCTTATGGTGGCTAGCAGAGCCAACAGAAGCAGAAACCCGATACTTCTATCACTAGGTACATGCTGGAAAGAAGTCTTCCTAAAGATTAGTTTAGTATTTTACTCTATGTTTTACTGGATGCTTTTCCTGGGCAAAGCTGCTTTTTTGACCTGTAAAAGGAATGCCTGGGGGTTATTAAAGCGCTGAGAGATGTTTCTGAAACGTAAACAATCTGAAGCCACTGTAAAATGTCAGCATTTAGGCCTGCTGCTTCCCCCCACCGCGCTATCATTGGTTCACTGGAAGATTCCCAAGGCTTCTAAAATGTTTGTCAGTGATCTTATAGTTGCTTTTTATGTCATTTCCCCAACTAATGATATACGCAAACTAAACTTGTAGAATGTTGGTGTATGTTTTAATCTGCTTTTAGTTTACTGCTGATTTCATTTTTTAAAAAAAAATGTTTTTAATAGTTGCTTTTAAATAGTTTACTGATAATGTTAAGGTTTATTCTCTTGGTAAACTGCATTTTTTTAAAATAAAAAAAATCAAGCAGTGTATAACTTTTGTTAAATAAATAAATAATGGCAATGGCTGTTGCTTTGAAGCTTTCCATTAATTTATACCACAAGTTCTTAATAAAGTGGCAGTGAAACAGTTCATCTTTTTATAGCTTTATGTAAATAAATTGGTAATTCCCATGAAAGGTGTTTACACAAAGTCAAAACATAAGCTCCTTCAAGGTAGATTTAGCCCACAATTCCAGAGAAAATATCCATGCGCAGCATTTTTTTCCTCCCAGAGGTTGTCGCAAAGACCACCTTTCCTCCACATCTGCAAGAAAAAACGTTTTGTTTGAACCTTTGATGTTTTAAAAATCTCTCGAGATTAAAAATGAAAGAAATTGCCGGCATTAGTGCTGGAGCTGAATGCATGCACACTAGTTTATATTATAGGAAAACTTTTTTTTAAAAAAAATACCCTGGCTTCTTTAAATATATATATTTAATTAGTGTTTTATTTTTATCTAGAGTAGCTGTGCCAAAGTCAAATTACTACCTACAGACTGACTGATTTGGATGTTAGAGTAGGTCCAGGCATTCATAGAGGAATTTTGTTATGGCCAACTCTATTACAAGGTTTTGTGTGCTCCAAAAAACAGACAAACATTTAAGTCTGCTAAGCGGAGAAATCATTTGAAGAGAATGTTATTCTTCATGACTCTATTGCTTCGTTTTACTTAATGAGATCAAAAAGAATTCAATTACATATTTATTCTGCCCTACTTTTCAATGTTTTTTAAAACAATAACAATACTCAATTCACAAGTAGTGATTTTTATTTTACCCTCACCTTTTAACATACTGATGTATTCTATAGCCTATGAGCTGTAGATTTTTTTTGTTTTTGTTTAACCTCAGTCAGATAATAAAGCCAATAGTCGTTATGCACAACTAAAACATAGTGGTCTGGGTTCAGCTAAGTAGTCCTGCCAGCAGAAGCCCACACAAGTACTTCTGCTAGTGAAATAGGGCTCCCTCCACCAAATCTCCCCTCCCTGGACCCCCAATTGGTGGGGTGGGAGTACCCCTTGGAAAAACATGTGGAGGGGAGGAGATGACAGATTGCTCTGTCAGGGCAATCATTTCTGCTTGCCTGATGGAACAATCTGCTTAGCACTACATTGAATCCCTCCCAATATTCTGCGTAAAGGTAAAGGGGCCCCTGACCATTAGGTCCAGTCGCGAACGACTCTGGGGTTGCAGCGCTCATCTTGCTTTATTGGCCAAGGGAGCCGGCATACAGCTTCCCTAGTCATGTGGCCAGCATGACTATAGCACTTTTAGTGGTGGTCTCCAAAGCAAGGGTGGGGAAGCTGTGGCTCTCCAGATTCTGGTGACATATGGACAGTGGCGTAGCGCCGTTTGCTGGTGCCCAGGGTGGGTGGGTACGCACGTGCCCCAGGTGGGGGGGGGAGTGCGCTTGTCCAGCCCCGCCTCTGCCGCTGCTGGGATGGGGTGCAGATGGTGATCTTCACCCTTCACGCAGTCGCCTGTCGCTTGTGGGGGCTTGGGAGTGCAGAGGGTGAACAGCACCATCTGTGCCCTGTCCCCACCCAGTGCATGAACGCTTTGCCCATCACTGGCAGGGGTTGTCTCCTCCCGAAACATCACATGCCGCCTTGAGTCACACGCTTGATGTCATGTGCGCAATCCAGCCCCCTCAATCCTCGTTGCAAGTTGGTGCCTTTGTTTGGGTAGCAGACATTTTGGAGTACCAGGGGGGAACCCCCCCCTGTCTTCCTGTAGTATATGTGGAACAGATGGGGCTGTGTCTTTGTTCATTAATGTTTTCTATACATTGATTCAATGGACCTGTATCTATTTATGTATGACAGCAGCTGGTAACCTGATGTAAGCATTAGAAATCTGAAGAAGTGTGCATGCACATGAAAGCTCATACCAAGAACTAACTTAGTTGGTCTTTAAGGTGCTACTGGAAGGAATTTTTTTATTAGAAATGCTATTAGACGTCTTTACTTTGGGATTTAGAATAACCTGTGGGTGCAACTTTTGTTTTTAAATCCTTCCTGATGAAGACCCTTTAAATGTTTAAATTTATTTGAACCTTTGATATCTTTTTATATATACATGCACCATACTATTATTATTAGGTTCATCAATGTAATTTATTGTATATCAATATACAGAATATTGATATTTTGACTCTCTCTCTCTAGTTTATTACATGTTATTTTTGCTTGCTTGCTGCTTCATCATTCCCATGTGTCAACATAAGAATGGCACATCTGAATTATAGCCTACTCATGTAGAAACATCATGATTTTATGCATAGAGGCCACAATTCAGACATACTATTCCAGTGTCCCTTTACTTTTATTCCAGTGTGGACTGGACATGTTAGACAGCAAGCTGCTATAAGCGAAGGGTGAGATTGGTGTTGCTTAAGTTAGTCCAAAGTAAACAAGCATTCACTCAAATAAACACAGAATCATAGAATTGTAGGGTTGGAAGGAGCCAAGAGGGTCATCTAGTCCAACCCCCCAAAATGCAGGAATCCTTTTGCTCAACATGGGGCAAATCAAGGACTTGCTCTACTACAATCTGAGTCAATCACACTCAGAACCATCATAGAAGTGTAGAGTTGGAAGGGACGCCATGGATCATTTAGTTCAACCTCCTGCAGTGCAGGAATCTCAACTGGATCATACATGACAGATGGCCATCCAACCTCTGCTTAAAATCCTCAAATGAAGGAGAGTCTACCACCTTCTGAGGGAGTCTCTTCCACTGTTGAACAGCTCTTACTGTCAGAAAGTCCTTTCTAATGTTTAGTTGGAATCTCCTTTCTTGTCACTTGAAGCCATTGGTTTGGGTCCTACCCTTCAGAGCGGGAGAAAACAAGCTTGCTCCATCTTCCATGTGTCAGCCCTTTAGACGATGGTTGTTAACATTTTCCATTACTTTTAAAAGAAGCCTACTTATGGCTGCTCTTTCCTGCAGGCAGCATATTATGTTTGCTCAGACACACACAGTTCTGGCTTCACAAAAAAAAAAAAAAATATCTGGACGAGCTCCACGCATAACATATTTTCTGCTAATTGTGGAGAGAGCTCCCAGAATGGGAGAAGATCATAAAAATGATGAACGGGTGGCAATGTTGCATGAAAAACACCCTTGCTTTTGCTTCCTATCAAAGTTGTGGCTAAGAGGAAGTGGCTTTTGGGGAGCTGATTGAAGCAGAAGGCTTGGCAGAGCCAGGTCCTAAAGTTCTGCCTTAAAAACAAAACAAAAAACAAGGAAGCCTCGAGCACTAGAGGTCCAGGACTCAGAGGAAAGGAATGCACTTGGGAACTACAGAGCACTGGCATAAAGGATGCTAAGGAATGCTTGCATGCATTCAGCTCCAGCAATTTGGGACCTCCAGCACTTTGCCCCCAGAACCAAAAGCATAAACTGTGGGAGACCCAAGTATTCATGTGCTTTTTGAGGGTTGGCTCTTCAGCACTTTAGGCTGCAATCCTGCATCTGTTTCTTTGGGACTCCATGGTAATGGCGCATGAGAAATTGGGAACTGCCACACTATGGATATTTTCTTATGTATTTTGTCAATTTAAAAAAAAAAATGTTTAAAGCTAGTGAGATTTCAGAAAAGCTACCTGGTGTACCCTTTATTATTACAGAAGCCCTACATTTCTCATCAGTGGCGTAGCGTGGGTTGTCAGCACCCGGGGCAAGGCAAGTAATTTGCGCCCCCTAACCCGTGGATTTGCGCCCCCTAACCCGTGGATTTGCACCCCCTAACCCTAATCCCCAGATGTTGCGCCCGGTGCGGCCGGCCCCCCCTGCACCCCCCACGCTACGCCACTGTTTCTCATTAATATATCCATTTATAGCAACTGGGCATGAACAACCAAAATTTAAGCCCTGTTAATTTAGCTGAGAGAGTTTGGCTACAATTCTATGTACACATACATGGGAGTAACAGCAAATGGACCCAGGGGAGATTGATGCCTGAGTAAACATACTTAGGATTTCACTGTTATAAACATGCTTAGCCATGAAATACTTACTTCTTAATTGACATGCATAGGGCTATATGGTTAACTATGGTTAATCTGAAGGCAGCCCTGTTTAGGGAGGTTTTTAGTGTTTAATGCTGTATCATGTTTTAAATATTTGGTTGGGAGCCGCCCAGAGTGGCTGGGGAAACCCAGCCAGATGGGTGGGGTATAAATGATAAATTACTACTACTACTACTACTACTACTATTGAATTCTAGACACATTTACTCAAGAGCACCTCACTGAGATCAGTGGGATGACTCTTTGAAAAATGTGTTTAGGAATATAGTATAATCATTTTATTGAAATCTATGGGACTTATTTATACAGTGGTACCTCGGGTTAAGAACTTAATTCGTTCTGGAGGTCCGTTCTTAACCTGAAACTGTTCTTAACCTGACGTACCACTTTAGCTAATGGGGCCTCCCGCTGCTGCCGCGCCACCAGAGCACGATTTCTGTTCTCATCCTGAAGCAAAGTTCTTAACCCGAGGTACTATTTCTGGGTTAGCAGAGTCTGTAACCTGAAGCGTATGTAACCTGAAGCATATGTAACCCGAGGTACCACTGTAGTTCCTAACTTTAGCTTGTTCATGCCTTTATATTGTGAATTACCAGGAGGTTATTATTTTATTTTTGCAAAGCTGGCTTTTCCTAGACAGTTTGGTTTTTAAAACCAAAGTCAAAGGGCTTTCTAAATACAGTGTGACGCCATACTATGATGTTTATTATTTTCCAACTAAGATTTAGCTGGAGAAAACATCTTAGGAGGCAATCCTATGCACATTTACCTGAAAGTAAACCCAATTAACCACTTCTGAGTAAGTGGTTACTTCTGAGTAAATATGCACAGGATTGCATTGTAATCTCCTGAAACTTTCTTGGTCTTTCCCCAGTTCAATTTCCAATAAGACTTTCACTAACACTCTAGAAAATATTGCTGAGTCCAAGTATTACCTTGTGTTTTATACATCACATTATAATAAGCATATTGTGCCATATAATCACCAGCACAAAACCTCCAGGCAGCCAAAATAGCTGTTAACAACCTAACAAATTTAGTGCAAAATCCATAAGGAACCACATGAGAAAAACAAATCAGATGTACTGTCTTCATCTTTTTCTGATACTTCATGTTATGTGTATAGCAGGTTTTTCCACCTATGGATGCTCCCACAGTGTGATTTTCACATGTATTCTTGATTATTTAGCTCTGAATAACTATCACCCCCATGCCCTATGCTTGCAATAACTAATACTGATTAGATATGCTATGCACATGAAAATGTATTCCTTTACTGTTCTTTAACACTTGTGTAAGCATGTGGTAAAAATGTGTTGAAGGATATTATTATTATCATCACCACCATCCTAAATTGATTACCTACTATTCACCAGCATGTCCCAGGGCGGTTACAACCGATAAAACTCAGAAGTAAAAGTAACCTAAACAAATTGCAGTAACAATAAGAGGTGGTTCTGTTATCTAAGCAATATCGTGTCATCCCCAGTTTGCTCGTGAAAAAGGCCCGAGCAAACGAGTATGAATTTAAAATAACTAATTTTCTGAACTATTTCCTTAGCTGAGAAAGGCAAACAAGGCTTTCAAGTATGAAGCAAAAGGGGAAATAAAAGTCATTTAACACTTGCCCCAGCTTTTGCTGGCCTGCTGCTTTCCAGATGTTCTGGACTACAGAACTCCCATCAGCCAGCAGTTAGGGCTGGTGTGAATCATTGTCCAAATGATCTAGAGGGCATCACTTGGGGAAGGCAGACGTTCTTTATGTTAGATTAAAGAGTCTTCAGGAGAATTATACTTATTTGGAGTACGGGATGTACGAATCTAAATAACAAAAACTAAAGAAATAATAAAATACCTGTATTGAACAGAATACTCTATTTTGGAAATTTCTATGGGATAAATATTGTGATCCTTTCTAACTAGGATTTCAATAGCTGTCACTTGAAAAACTCTGAAATAAAGCAGGTCTTCTAGTTTTTCAGTCTTCCACACATGTAATCTTAAGAAATTATATGGCTGTTGACAGTAGGTTTATTTTATGTTTTCAGAACTGAGGCATCATTTTGCTATTCTAATTTGTAGGGAACATCTCGGGGGTTTTTTTATATTAAAAAAATCCAACCTCTTTTTCAAAAGAGCTCTCATCTTTGATTGAGGAATGAATCATACTACACTACTGAAATTGCAAACCAGAAATGGATTTTTTTAAAAGTACGTCTTCTTGCTTATTTTCACTCTAACATTTATGCAATTCTGGGTGGATTTATATTATCAACCCCTTGCACTTGCAACATTTTAATCTTATTCTTTCATTATCCCCTCTAATCCTGATTTACTTCCAGTTACAGCAGTAACCCTAGAGCTTTTAAAAATAATGCATCCAGATAATTGCTTCATTTGGATTTACTATTAATTATTATAGAAAACACGTTTCTGGCATCCACATGCATTTCTGTTAGGAGATGAGGCCTTGATACGTACTTTTACTAAACTGACCCTCTTGGATGATTCTTCCACTGGTTCAACTATCCCTAATTGCTCCATACAACAGAGTTCCTTTTCTACTTTAGGCTTCCTTAGTGTTTTGTCAATCACTGGCCCTGCATTTTCAGATAGCTTAATCATTAGGTAATGGTAAAGGTAAAGGACCCATGGATGGTTAAGTCCAGTTAAAGGTGACTGTGGGATGCTCATCTCGCTTTTCAGGCCAAGGGAGCCAGCGTTTGTCCACAGACATCTTTCCGCATCATGTGGCCAGCATGAGTAAACAGCTTCTGGCTCAACAGGACACCGTGATGAGTGCCAAAGCGCACTGAAATGCTGTTTACCTTCCCGTCGGAGTGGTACCTATTTATCTACTTGCACTGGCATGCTTTCAAATTGTTGGCAGAAGCTGGAACAGAGCAACGGGAGCTCATCCTGTTGTGTGGATTTGAACTGCCAACCTTCTGATCGGCAAGCCCTAGAGGCTCAGTGGTTTAGACCACAGCGCCACCTGCACCCCCCTAGCTTAATTGTACACTATCCTGGTAGACATCCCGTGCCTTCCTCTGTACCTGGAAATTCTTTCTTTACCATTTGATGATTCCACTGTCACACACACACACACACACACACACACACACACACACACAGCTTTTTTCTGGGGGGGGAAGGGGTATGCATACCCCTAAACATTTTGTGAATCTTTGTACTTCTGTCCTTTTACTATATTTATTTCCCCCAATTTGAACTACAAAATGGTGATTTTCTTGAGTCAAAATGAAAGTACCCCTAAACATTTTTTTAAAGAAAAAAGTAGTGTGTGTGTGTATGTTTTAAGGATTACAAAGCCTTTAGCCCCAATATGGGTTTTGCAGGGGTGTTTATCACAAAGAAGCCCAGATGTTGGTATCTGTCTGCCAAGTGTTGAATGGATCCTCTGCACATGGCTAGTGTGGAGGATGTCATCAGCATGCAACACTAATTAGCAGGCAGTGGTAGTGTGATGTCAGATGCTTTGAGTGTGTGTGATGGCCTGGGATTCCGATTCGGAGGATGAAACAGAGGAATCCCAGCCTGCACAAGAGTCCCCGCCTCCAGGGCCGGCTGAACTGGGGCAAGGCCTAGATGCTGAAGAACCTGCACCTGTGGCAGTGCATCAGGAGCTGGCCCCAGGTGAAACCCTTCTGGCCCCAGAGAGGCTTGACGACTCAGTGGCCACAGGTGAGCCTCCTCCAGGGCCCAGTAACCCTTCGGCCTCTCCTGATCTGCAGAGGCTTAGGGCGGAGAGGCGAAGGGAACTGGTTGCCCCCAGGAGGAGTGCTCGCCTTAAGGCCAGAGGAGGCGGGGCTCCTGGGGGCCGGGACCGCCCCTGGCCTTAGAAGAGGATAAAAGCCCAGTCAGCCCGGCCCCAGGTTGCGGGAGCAATGTCGTTGTTGGCTTCGGACCTTCCTGTGTTCCTGATCCCTGCTCGGCCTCCTGTTCCTGACTATCCGGTACTCCTGTTCCCTGCTCGGCTTCCTGTTCCTGACTATCCGGTACTCCTGTTCCCTGCTCGGCCTCCTGTTCCCGACCATCCGGTGTTCCTGCTCCCTGCACAGCCTCTTGTTCCAGCGTTCCTGTTCCCTGCCCGGCTCTCTGCCTCGGACCTCGCCCCTCTTCGTGTGGACTCTGCTACACCCAAGGTACCTTACCCCCGGGACCAGCACAGTTTGCTCCCGCCACACCCGCACTCCCCCTTCGTAGGGGTGCGTTCAGGAAGAGCCAGAGGCCATGGCTGAACAGGCGGCTGCACTGGTGGCTTTGGCCCAGAAGAACCAGGCCTTGACTCACACCGTGCAGCAGCTCAGTGACGCGGTTGTGGCACTTCAGCAACGCTTGGAAGCCCTACCGGCTCCTGGGGCCGACGCCCCGGCTCCGGGCAAGTACCCAGTGGCTTTGCCTGAGAAGTTTGATGGAGCCCTGGCCAGCTTTCCCATGTTCCTGGCCCAGGCCAAGCTGTATATCCAGGGGCGAGCCCGGAACTTTCCTGACGACCGCACCAAGGTGCACTTTTTGATTAGTTTCTTAAAGGACCAGGCGGCCAAGTGGGCGTTGCCGCTACTCAGGCAGGACTCCCCCTTGCTGGCAGACTATACGGGGTTTTGCAATCGTTTAGAGGCCGCGTTCGGCAACCCCCAGAAAGGGAGTCAAGCCAACCGGGCGATTCGGCGTTTGAAACAGGGCAAGTCCACGGTGGCCGCATATACCACGGAGTTTCGGCTGTTGGCACAGGACTTGACCTGGAATGACTCGGCACTGCGGGACCAGTATCTCGAAGGGCTTTCGGACGAGGTACTGGACCAGTTGGCCACAATGGAACGCCCCACCACGCTGGACACCCTCATTCAACGGAGCCTACAAATAGACGACCGGTTGGAGGATCGTCGTCAGGCCCGGGGTCGCTGACACTTCCAGTTCACGGCACCAGCTTTTTCCGGCAGCCCCACAGTCACAACTGATTTAATGGAGGAGCCTATGCAGCTCGGGGCAGTGCGGCCACGCCTTTGCCCCGCAGAGAAGGCGCGGCGTCGGGAGGGAAATCTCTGTCTTTACTGTGGCGGAAGTGGACACTTCGCTCGGTCCTGCCCTGAGAAACGCCAGCCGCAGGGAAACCGCCAACCCCAGTAGCTGATGGCCCTAGCTACCGGGGGTCCCAAACCGTACAGAATGGGCCCGCACCAATGGACTTGCAACATCTTATGGTTTCGGTACGTTTATACCCTCCAGGGGGGCCCTGGATCCTCACCCATGCTTTGGTAGATTCAGGGGCAACCCGCTCCTATATGGACGCTGCTTTTGCCACCCATCATCAGGTGCCACTTCGGAACAAGCCAGTACCGATCCAGGTGGAAGCGATTGACGGACGACTTCTGCGTTCAGGTGCTGTTACTCAGGAGACCCAGCCCCTGGTCCTGTGTCTCCAGCAGCACCGGGAGTTGCGAACTTTGGACATTGCCTCTATGCCCCGCTTCCCCCTGGTGCTCGGGATGGACTGGCTGGAAGCCCACAACGTTCAGATTGACTGGGTCAAACGGACCGTGCACTTCCCAGACCCATGTTCCCGTGCTCAATCCGGAACGCTGGCGGCCGCGCCCTCAGAGGAGGCAGCACCCACGCTCCCAGCCGTGTACCAGGACTACCAGGACGTGTTCGAGGAACGGGGGGCAGACCAGCTGCCGCCGCATCGGCCTTTTGACTGCGGCATAGACCTCCAACCCGGAGCGCCTTTACCAGTGAGTCGCTTATATTCCCTAACAGAGCCAGAGCGCGAGGCTTTGCAGGACTTCTTGCGCAAGAACCTGGAGCGTGGGTTCATTAGGCCTTCCACCTCGCCTACCGCGGCACCAGTGCTTTTCGTTAAGAAGAAATGTGGGGAACTCCGCCCTTGCCATGATTACTGAGCCCTGAACAAAATTACCGTCCCAGACCGGTACCCCTTACCCCTTATCTCGGAGCTGCTGGAGTGGGTGCAAGGGGCACAGGTGTTCACCAAGCTGGACCTCCGAGGGGCCTACAACTTGATTCGGATCCGAGCCGGGGATGAGTGGAAGACAGCGTTTGGGACCCGGTACGGGCAGTTCGAATATTTGGTTATGCCTTTCGGTTTGTGCAACGCGCCTGCTGTGTTCCAACGCTACATCAACCACGTGTTTCAGGACTTGTTAGACAAGCACGTGGTGGTGTATTTGGATGACATACTGATTTACTCCCGTGACCCGGCTCACCATGAGGGACATGTCCGGACCGTGCTGCAGCGCTTGTGTGAGCACCGTTTGTATGCAAAGCTCAGCAAGTGCGAGTTCCATCAGCGGACTGTGGACTTCCTTGGTCACCGGCTCTCTCCAGATGGGGTGCAAATGGACCCGGGGAAGGTGACAGCGGTTCGAGAATGGGCGGCACCCCGGAACCGCAAGGACCTACAGCGTTTCCTGGGGTTCGCCAATTACTACCGGACCTTCATCGCTGATTATGCTCATCGCACCACCCCGTTGACCCGGCTACTGCGCCCAAAGACGCCGTTTTCCTGGGACAAGGAGGCAGAGGAGGCGTTTCAGGGGTTGAAGGCCTGTTTCCAGAGGGCACCAATCTTACAACATCCTGACCCCTCTCGACCCTTTGTGGTGGAGACCGACGCCTCCAGTACGGCTCTCGGTGCCGTCTTGTCTCAACAGATTGGGCCTGAAGCGCCACTCTTACCCTGTGCCTTCTATTCCCGCCAGCTCCTACCAGCGGAGCGTAACTATACTGTGTGGGAGCGGGAACTACTGGCCATCAAGGTAGCCTTTGAGGTCTGGCGCCACCATCTTGAGGGGGCACGACATCCGGTGGAGGTGAGAACCGACCACCGGAACCTGGAGTACCTCCAGACCACCCGCAAGCTGAACCAAAGACAGATCCGGTGGGCGTTGTTCTTTTCCCGGTTCCAGTTCCGGATCCGCTACATCCCTAGCTCTCAGAATCAGAAGGCGGATGCCCTGTCCCGGAAACCTGAAGACAACGCAGACACGGTACAGCAAGCAGAACCCACCACGATCCTACCTCTGGCTGCATTCCTGGCCACCCAGGAGGCGCAGCCACTGCAGGTTCGGGTGCGGGAACAGCAGCGGGTCGACGTTTGGGCCCAGGATCGGCTCCGGGAGCTGGCTGAAGGGTCCAGCCCACAGTATCCGGGGCTGGTCCTGCATCAGGGCCTTCTGCTGCATCACAGTCGTCTGTACATCCCGCCAGGGCCACTACGGCTGGAGGTTCTCCGGATGGCCCATGATGCCCCAGCAGCAGGGCACTTTGGACGGTATCGGACCACCCATCTGGTCAGTCGTGAGTTTTGGTGGCCCCGCCTGAAGGCTGACGTGGCTCGCTACGTTGCTGGTTGTGATGTCTGCCGGCGCGCCAAGGGACCTACCGGGCGACCCCCCGGCCTACTTCAGCCATTACCAGTTCCACCGCGCCCTTGGCACACGGTTTCATTGGACTTTATAGTGGACTTACCCTCGTCTCATGGTTGTACCTGCCTTCTGGTTTTCTCCGACCATTTCACCAAGATGGTGCACTGCGCTCCCTGTCCATCTGTACCCACAGCCAAGGAAACTGCTCAGCTGTACCTTCAGCATGTCTTCTGCTTGCATGGCCTACCTGAGCGCGTGGTGTCCGACCGGGGCGTTCAGTTCACATCCCGGTTCTGGCGAGCATTACACCAGACCCTCGGGACAGAGGTCTGCCTCTCGTCAGCCTACCACCCACAGACCGATGGCCAGACGGAACGGGCGAACGCGGTGCTGGAGCAGTACCTCCGGTGTTACTGCAGCTACCAGCAGGATGACTGGGTCGACCACCTGGCATTGGCAGAGTTCGCCTATAACAACGCGGTGAATGCGTCCACCCAGCAGACCCCGTTCCAGGCCAGTTATGGTTATCATCCACGGCTGTTTCCAGAGGTGCTGCCGGCGTCCGCGGTCCCGGCGGTGACGGAGTGGCTTCAAGAGCTCCAGTCCCAGCAACAGCTTTTGGTGGAGCAACTGCACCAGGCCAAGGAAGCGTACAAAGCCCAGGCCGACCGCCACCGCCAGGTGGGGCCGGAACTTCGTGTCGGTGACCTGGTTTGGCTCTCCACTCGCCACCTCCACCCCTCTCGACCTTCGCGGAAGTTGGACGCCCGCTTCACCGGCCCGTTCCCTATCGTAGACCAAGTCTCTCCTGTGGCATTTCGTCTCCGGTTACCCGCAACCCTGAAGGTTCACCCGGTCTTCCACAGGTCCCTTTTGAGTCCGGTGGCCCCACCCGACGAGTTCCACCCGAACCGTCCCCAACCGCAGCCAGTGTTGGTTCGGGGAGAGCCTGAGTAGGAGGTGGAACGCATCCTGGACTCCCGATACCGCAGGGGAAAGCTGCAGTATCTCATTGACTGGAAGGGGTACGGACCGGAGGACCGTTCCTGGGAACCAGCGGCCAACATCCACGCACCTGCCTGCCTCCGAGAGTTCCATGCAACGTACCCCGGCAAGCCGGGTCCGGACCCTCGGTTGAGGGGGGGGGGCCTGGGAGGGGGGATGGTGTGATGGCCTGGGATTCCGATTCGGAGGATGAAACAGAGGAATCCCAGCCTGCACAAGAGTCCCCGCCTCCAGGGCCGGCTGAACTGGGGCAAGGCCTAGATGCTGAAGAACCTGCACCTGTGGCAGTGCATCAGGAGCTGGCCCCAGGTGAAACCCTTCTGGCCCCAGAGAGGCTTGACGACTCAGTGGCCACAGGTGAGCCTCCTCCAGGGCCCAGTAACCCTTCGGCCTCTCCTGATCTGCAGAGGCTTAGGGCGGAGAGGCGAAGGGAACTGGTTGCCCCCAGGAGGAGTGCTCGCCTTAAGGCCAGAGGAGGTGGGGCTCCTGGGGGCCGGGACCGCCCCTGGCCTTAGAAGAGGATAAAAGCCCAGTCAGCCCGGCCCCAGGTTGCGGGAGCAACGTCGTTGTTGGCTTCGGACCTTCCTGTGTTCCTGATCCCTGCTCGGCCTCCTGTTCCTGACTATCCGGTACTCCTGTTCCCTGCTCGGCTTCCTGTTCCTGACTATCCGGTACTCCTGTTCCCTGCTCGGCCTCCTGTTCCCGACCATCCGGTGTTGCTGCTCCCTGCACAGCCTCTTGTTCCAGCGTTCCTGTTCCCCGCCCGGCTCTCTGCCTCGGACCTCGCCCCTCTTCGTGTGGACTCTGCTACACCCAAGGTACCTTACCCCCGGGACCAGCACAGTGTGTTTGTCAGTTTTGTTACATTATATTTTTCTACCGGAGGTTCATAAGAACCCCTAGTGCGTTGAAAGAATGCATGAGGTGCCTTGGGGTAGTGATGAAGCACACACCATCTGTGTCTCCCACCAGATGTGCATTCAGTGGCAGTATGAACGCAGATCCTCCAATATTTCTCCAATGAAAATAGGGGCATCCTATTCAACAACACAACAACAACAACAACAACAACAACAACAACAACAACAACAACAACAATTTTATTTATACCCTGCCGATCTGACCGGGTTGCCCCAGCCACTCTTGGCAGCTTCCAACTTATATAAAAAAACCATAGTAAAACATTAAACTAAACTTGTTGTGTAATGATTGGATTACTTAGATTATAGTTCTAGGTGTTCAATTTCTTTATTGAGATAGCTATGTTGGGGGTGAGGGGAAATGACCCTTCTGTCAGTTATCTGGGTCTGTGGCCAATGTCAGAGTAAAAAAATTGGGGTGCAACATAGCAGAAAGGCCAAAAATATATCAGAATCTTAATTAACTTATAGCTAAAGCCAAAATAATACTTAAGTCAATAAATCAGGTCAGAGTTTTGTGCCAAGCTGAGGGTTAGAGCTGAGGTCACAATAATTAAAGCACAATGGCAAATTGAAGCCTGGTTAAGAACAGCAATCTTATGCATGTTTTCTCAAAAATAAGTTGTATTGTATTTACTGGAGCTGACACACAAAGTGTCTATAGGACTCAGACATGATGACTTGGGCCCCAGATTTTGGGTGCTCAGTGGCGCATGTGTGTGTGCACTCCATGACGCCATGATGTCACTCGCGCCATCACATGCATCCAATGTGATGTCATGATCCGCTGCCCACTGCCATGCCCCCGCTGACTCTCCAACGCTGCTGCAGCTACTGGGCCTCTGCTGCAGGGCTTCTGTTGGAGCCCGCTGCAGCCCCGGACGTGCTTGGGGACCCACGGTGAAAATTTTATGTGTGCAGAGGCCCCCCGGACCCCCCAGAGATGGCACTTATTGCTCCAAGACACCTGGGTCTTAGTCCAACCGCTGCACTACCATGTGTGATAGTGCAGCACCAAGTATTATTTTCCCTTAACATGACCCTCTTTTGAAGTGCAAGCTTTAAATATACACGAGCTGATGGCTGCTCCTCTTGAGAAGATGGTTGTAGCTCTTAGCTGCAGCCATTCTAGCGATTCTTTTTGTGGGTACTTTATGTACATTTGAAGTCAACGTTTGAGTTGGAGTGTTTCCCCTGCTCATTCTCCTGTTGTTTCAGTGTTACTGGAAGCATCTTGGTGAAAGCTATAGGGAAGGGCCCTCCAGATGTTGTTGTACTATAGCTCCAATCATCCTTGGCCACTGGCCACCCTAGCTGGGAGTGATGGGAATAAGAGTCTAACAACATTCCAGGCACAGGAATTACCTGCCCATGTAGCACTGAACTGCATGGTTGGGGAAGCAGAAGATAACTAATGGGGAGTTTGTGAGGGACTAAAAATGCCAGTCATGCCAGGAAAATACTTTAGTTTCAGTTGTTTGTTTCCTGAATTAAAAAGGTAATTTAGAAGCAGAGAATGTTATCAATGGCTGCATATTTTTGAAGTTTACCCTGGGACTTAGATCAAGTTTTTAATTTTAAATCAAGAGCAAAGAAAGGCATTGGCAAGCAATCAAAGGAACAGATCAGCTCACTTCTCTTTCATGAGCTTTTGGTTGAGAGTTAGTTTTATAATGTGTTAATTAGACAGCAGGTCTGTTTTTCATAGGCTCTTGATTAACCAGCCTTGGAATAAGAGATGCAAAAGCATTTCTTAAGTGCTGAACTTAATGGGCGGTTAGCTTGCTATTGGCCTGCGGTAAAACAGTGATGGGTCATGGAGCGATGTTGAAACTTGTTATGACATTTGGTTAAACTATTGAGGGAAGGGCACTGGAATGTTTCTCCTTCAATTGTTTTTCATAGGAAGAATGCAGAGATGTATGTGAACATAATGTGAATAAAAGGAAAGGACTTCATTTGAAGCGGGGCTTAGCTGGGCTTTATCATGGAGTCTGTTGCAGTGTCAGAGATCAGTTTGGTTACTTTTGCCTTTCCTATTTTAAGGGGCTTCCTTGCTTGGGGGGGACGACCCCCAGGCGTTGTTATGGTGGTTATTGTGCTGTCTCTCTGCAGTCCATCCTTTACAGAATCTCACATGAGGATACAATGTGTATATGTGCTCAGAATACACAAAGGTACAATGAGCACTCCAGGGGTTTCCTGCAATAGGATGGGTATTTCTCTGACCTGGAATTATATACATGCACACTTTGCCTCCGTGTCCTGATATGTTAGGAGGAATCTGAACCATCTGAGAGATCTTTCTTAGGAACAGTGAAAAGCAATGGATGCAGACCAATAGTTTTTCCACAGCATGCAGACTTCTATAGTTACCTTGCGTTGAGAATCAAATGGGAATCAACCTGTTCCCCAGCCCTTTTGTTTTTGCCTACTCTAATGAAACATTTTTTTTAAAATGCCATGCACCATGCCAACAATAAATATTGTGGATTTAGATTCCACTTGATATCTTGACGAAACATCAGTTTTTGATTTGCATAGTGAATGGAATTGTTTAGAAGCTTGTGGTGTCCAACTGCCCCTTAGTTTGATGGGTAGAGAACAAACAGATGGATATAAGCAGGCATAGGCAAAGTCGGCCCTCCAGATGTTTTGGGACTACAACTCCCATCATCCCTAGCTAACAGGAGCAGTGCTCAGGGATGATGGGAATTGTAGTCCCAAAAACATCCGGAGGGCCAAGTGTGCCTATGCCTGGATATAAGAATGTGAGACTAGCCTGATAGATCAGGCTGGTTGCCCATCTGGTCCAGCATCCTATTCACATAGTGGCCAACTAGATGCCTATGGGAAACTCTCCCCTCCTGTGGTTTCCAGCAACTGGTGTTCAGAATCATATTGCCTCTGATAGTGGAGGAAGATTTCAGGAGTGCGTGCAGGAGCCAGGCCCTGTGACCAGTAGGGCTTCGCAGGTCTGGGGCCTTCCTAAGTTTGTTCTGGAGAGGCAAGGTGTGGCCGCTTGGTAACTCACTGCACCTGGTGGCAAGATATAAGGTGGAAAGGATATAAGGTCAGCATTTCCCTTCGGCTCTTTGCCACAGCAACACATTTCTTGCTGCGTTTGGCTTCTTGACTCCTTGCTTCCTGACCCTTGGACCCTTGGCTTCCCATTCTTGCTCCCACCCCGCTATCTTGCCCCCGGTCCTGATGTCCTCAGCTGGGACTTCAACCATCCGTAAACTGGACCATGACAGGAGAACATAGCCATCAGGAATAGTATCCACTGATAGCCTTATCCTCCATGAACTTGTCTAACTCTCTTTAAAGCTATCCAAGTTGGTGGCCATCACTGCCTCGTGTGGGATAGACAGTGGGGCTCTCTGCTCCCATGCTGAAGCATCTCCCTTGCCAATACCTAGAATTAGTTTGCTTCCTGAGTTTCCTTTTCAAGGACTAGCCATTCTATGGTCAGTCCCAAACTTATAGGAACATAGGAAATGGCATTATTTCAAGTCAAAGTGTTCATTTATTTTGCCCAGTATTGTCTACTGAGACTGGCATTGGCTGTCCAGGATCTTAGGCAGTCTTTCATATCCCCCACTCCTAAGTCCTATTCCAACACTCTAACCACTACACCACACTGGTTCTGTTTAATCATTGCCATGGATAATGGTGCTGTGCAATGAAGTTTACATCCCTGTTATACGTCCGTGTTACTTTTGGCCTTAATTATTTTAGGGGGAGAGGTTTGTTGCTTGAAAGTGCATATACCGGACTCACACACCTGGAAGGATCCTTTCCATTCCATTAACCACATATGTCAGTTGAGAAAAATATACATCAAAATATTTCATAGTGGTGTTTAATCAAGATCCTTTTTATCCTGTAAAAGCCACACACCTGAATGTTATTTCCAGGATTAAAGTCTGGCTGTGTGACTCTGCTTGAGACAAATTAGATTCGCAGTTGGTAAGTGCTTGGAAAAGTAGCCCAGTTATATAACTTGCCTTCCTCCAGATCATGCCAAGTACAGCTTGTATATGCCACGGCTCTTTGCAGAACTTGAAGAGACTGTCACAAGAAGTAATACTTGGGAAATTAGCAGCAGCATTTTTAATCCTTTTTTTATTGAGCCCATTAATGAAAATTAATGTATTTGTTTCACTTTAGAAACTAACACAGTGCATTCTCCATGTAACACATACTGCTCATGTTAGGCAACGTGGCTTATTATCTATGACCGTAGTCCATGACTAAAGGCTCATTCCAGGGATATCCTTTCAAGGAGTACTACATACAGTAGTGCATGCAAATTACCTGTGGTAATTTGATGCAGATTTGCATTCACATCTGGACCCAGAGGCAGAAGACCATTTACAGCTGATAATGGGCACAGGTAACAATGCACTATCCAAACTGAACTGGTTCCAGCTACCACTGGTTTACAGGCACATGTGGAAAGTCATTCTCTCAATTGCCCCCAGAGTCTACATATGTACCGGTATATCATATAACCTGATTGCAACTAACCAGTCTGATAATGGGAAATAGATAGGCTCTTTCTTCAGTGTTTGTTATTGATCAGACAAGTGGTTTTATAATGCTAGTGAGGACAGAACCAGGTTATAGTAAGAAAGAAAGACTGATATTTTGAATGGAGCATAAATCCAGCATTTATAAAGCCTATCTTTGTATCAGGTAAACTTAGAATCATAAAATAATAGAACTATAGGGTTGGAACGGACCCAAAGATCATCTAGTTTAACCTCCAACAGTGCAAGAATCACAGTTTAAAAATCCCTGACAGATGACCATCCAGTTTCTGTTTTTAAAAACCTCCAATGAAGGAGAGTTCACCACCTTCTTACGTAGGCCAGCTCTTGCTTGGTTTGCAACGTCTCGTGAAAGAACATCGCTGCTTCTTAATGGTCTCTCTATCCAAGTCTTTGCCTCTGAATTTTTTGTTTTGCTTTAAGCTGATGGGGCCTGAAACTGGAACCTGACTGGTCCAAAAGCGCTGGTTTGAAGCCTGTGGGAACTCTTCCA
Source organism: Podarcis liolepis (assembly GCF_965112155.1). Lineage (NCBI taxonomy): Eukaryota > Metazoa > Chordata > Lepidosauria > Squamata > Lacertidae > Podarcis > Podarcis liolepis. Next base: position 41,500,392 of record NC_139554.1, read on the forward strand.
TTACTGAAGGACTAAATATTTATAGTCTGCAAAGAACACTACTTCTCCCAGGTGGCTTTTACCAGCCAAGATGAGTGGCGGTCCAACTTGGAACTGGTTCTGCATGCATGCCCTCAAACTCTCCCTTCATACTGTAAATGACAGGGATTGAAATGGAGCCCAATAAGGAGGGTAAACAGGACTCTTGTATGTCAAACTTTGGCTCTGTGATAAAACATATATTCCTTTGCCCCAATACAGCCAAGTAAGAGCGACATTGTCTGCAAAGTAGCAAATCCATCACAGTGAGCAGAAGGGGACTCAGTTTTTCTGGACAGCAAAAGTTTCAACTTCATAGGTCATTTCCTATATGCATCGTTGGACAAAATTCTGAAGATACTTATTGGCAGCAGAGAATAAAAATCATTGTTCCCCTCAATCACTGTTACATTTGAATAGGCCATGCCTCTAATGTGGCGCTGTGGGTTAAACCACAGAACTTAGGACTTGCCGCTCAGAAGGTTGGCGGTTCGAATCCCTGCGACGGGGTGAGCTCCTGTTGCTCGGTGCCTGCTCCTGCCAACCTAGCAGTTTGAAAGCACATCAAAGTGTAAGTAGATAAATAGGTACCGCTCCAGCGGGAAGGTAAACAGTGTTTCCGTGTGCTGCTCTGGTTCACCAGAAGTGGCTTAGTCATGGTGGCCACATGACCTGGAAGCTGTACACCGGCTCCCTCGGCCAATAAAGTGAGATGAACGCTGCAACCCCAGAGTCGGTCACCACTGGACCTAATGGTCAGGGGTCCCTTTACCTAATGCAGTGTTTCCCAACCTTTTTTGGGCAAAGGCACACTTGTTTCATGAAAAAAATCTCGAGGCACACCACCATTACAGCCCCGTGACGTCAGCGCGCAGCGTCACGCCGGGAGGGACGCACGAAAGTGTAAGTTTCAATTTTTTCCCCTCCCCCTTGCCTTCCTTCTGTGCAAACCGCCAAAAAGCCAAGAAAAAAGCCAAGACTTTAGGGCAGCAGGTCGACACGGAAGAAGCTCCTACCTAAGGACAGGTGCGACGGCCGTGTCCTCTTCTGCCACACTTGGCAGCCCTGCCTCACGGCCGTGACTCCCACCCTGATTTCTCCCCGCAGGTCGAGCGGCACAGGCAGCCCAATGTGTCCAGCCCAGACACAAGCCCCGCTTCCCCACTCTAGATCCTGAATGCGACCAAGTGCTCTGGACTCCCGAGCAGGGTGGGAAAAAGGACTCGCATCTGGTAGCCTCCGGGCTCCTCGCCTGCTCGAGGGATGGCATTGCAGGCAAGCTGCCGGCCGTCGCCATCGCCGCCCCCTCATGCGAGTGGACCTGCCCGGAGTGGTGGGCCGGGGGAGGCTCGCTCTCTGTGGGGATGTGGCCCGCACGCGTGGCCCCGCTTCCTCCTGCCCAGGGCTGAGCTCCTTACCCGCGATCTCGGTCTTGCGCACGCGGATCCCACTTATTCCGACGCTCGCGCCACTAGCCGGGGCTCTCACACCGTGCCAGGGCGAGGCGGCGCGGCCCACTGACGTCATCGCGGCTCGCTGCCGCCCTCGACTTCCCTGTTCCCTCCCCTCCCTCGGGTCGCCGTGGTTACCGAGGACTGCAAGCTGCTCGGGCGAGCGTGGGGCATTAAGTGGGAGAAGGAAAATTAAAATTAAAACTCACCTGAAGGCCGCCTCTCCGGATATGAAGCTATCTTTCGAATTTTTTAATTTTTCCCGCGGCACACCAGGCAACATCTCGCGGCACACTAGTGTGCTGCGGAACAGTGGTTGGGAAACACTGACCTAATGTGACTAAGAGTTATTCAGTTCTGCAATTATGTTTACCTTGTTTTTAATTTATGCATATGTGTGATATGCCAACATATTATATAAATCATAGAAGGTGTACTTGCTTCCATTATAGTAAATGTTTGAACTGTAAAAGAGATGGTTCAGAAGGCTTTGATGAGTAGGACAAGCTAGAACTGTGTCAAATCCTGTCCACAGAGGGGGCCGTGTCAGTGTTTTCTGTGTGCAATCCAGCTGGCGAAAATCTGAATCAGAGCTGGCATTCTATAGTGTGTGAGTTTTGTATTTGGCTTGCATATCTTATCTGAGGATGTTAAAGCTAAGGCTAAACGTTAATAGCATTTAGATACTGATCTGATAAAGATTCACAATCCTTTGGCAGTGAAAATTTTAATAAAAAACTGACGCCCTCAAACATAGGGCTGCCATATGTCCAGATTTCTCTGGACATTATCGGAATTTCAAAGGCAGAATTTATGTCCAAGGCAGGGAAAAAAGCTCAACAGCTTCCAGGCTGTCCTGATTTTTTACTTTTTGAAATACGGCAAACCTACTCAAACATTCAGAGCAGCCCTCGTTAATATTTGTCTCGTGCGTGTAAATATTACTTTTGGGTGACTAGTGTGATATAATTGCTGTTTGACCCAAGATTTTTAAGCACAAAATTGTAGCTGATGGTCTGCAGCTTTGATCACATGTCTCTGTTATTAGAGAGTGAGTGCAGGGATTTCCTTTCCACACTAATGGTAGGTTATGCACAAATTGAGACATCTTCTATGGCTATAGATGCTCCCTATGTACACTCATGTTTCTCTAGCTAGTAAATGTCAGAGTTATGAGCATGCACATGGGGATAGCCCCTTCACAGCTTTATTTATTTAAAGCCTAGCATTCCAAAATTCTATTCTTGTGGGCAGTGCTTTTTGTGATAGTACTCACCAATACAAAGTACCATAACCTTTTTTTCTTTTTTGCCCAGGACAGCCCTTTTGTGCATTTTTATCAATATGTGAGTATCAGCACCCTGTGTTTTTTTTTAATAAGAAGAATCACTGTTTGCAGGAACATGGGAGAGGAACTATATGTTTGCCTGAGCTTTGGTGAACCTGGTTATTGTGATAAAATTTTGTCTAGAGCTAATGATTGTTGTTATGGGTAGTACTTTGACCCAGTACTGTGGCACAAAACAGATGTGCCCCAAACCACAGCCACCAACCCCTACCCTCTAGGCACACAAATGAAAATACTGCAGATCCATCATTATTCTGGTCACAGTATTTTCATGAAGGTTTCATTCATAAGGAGCAAAAGTAGTACATTTCTTGGGCATAGGCCTTCGCTGGTATCTGAGGAGCTAAATCTTGGACATTCATTCCATCTCTGCCATACTCTCAAGGGCTATTGTTTACAGGAATGCACTCTTCATGACTGCAACTTTGCTGGTCCAAGGAGAAGGGGGTTCACAGATCCTCTGTTATCTAGGAAAAGTGCCAACCTAAGGATTGACATGGCTGTCATAGGCAGTTGATTATGGAGAGCTATGGCAGCCACAGCCATGCGTGGCTTGCATAGGATTGGAAGGAAAAGACAGAGGCTCAGAATTGAAGGTAATATTGAATAACGCCATACCTACAGGAAAGGAGAAATAGCAATTTGCTGTGATGAAAACTGAACAGGAGAATACAGCCAGAATCACATGCAGAATATAAAAATGGACAGACTCGTACCTAAAATGTTTTCAGCCAACTTCTATCCCAGAAGAAAACAAACTTTGTTTGATTCCCCTGTATTGTGTTGAAAATAATACAGTCAGAAGTCTTTACATTTCATTAAATATGGTCGGTTCTATTAGTATTGTCAGTTTAACCATATTTTGTGTATTCTGGCTATACTTGAGTTAGAACTTCAAAGTGCTGTCAGTTAACATTACAAGGTAGCAGAGTCGTTGGCATTCACAGTGGTGTACACCAGGAAGGATTAGGCACTGCCAGTTTTATTTCAGATTTGACAAATAACTTCCTGAACTGGAAGTTTGATGTTAAATTACATTTGGCAAAAAAGTACATTCTCAAATGTGGAGTCCACAAATGTCTATACAGTAGTTAACAGTTTCTTCTTACTGCTAATGAATTTTCAAATCAAAATGGAGGTGGCTGGCTTAAAGTTGGCCAGTTGACCTCCTAAAGCAACAGAGAGGTGCCAGGTCCTGTAAAACTTTTTCTTCTAGTCTCTCCCAGTAGTCTGAGCATCTTGTTGCATCATGTAACAATGCAGACACTGGTTTTCCTCCCCTCACTGGTATTTGACCTCCAGCCATCCTGACCTGCAGCATAGTCATGGCCACACCTCCTGCATCTGGCCCCATCAACATCACCTGTGTCAGACCCAGGCTCTGTAGCAGCCTGTCACAAACAAGAGCCTAGACCTGACAGTAAAGTAGCCCTTTAATCAGTGATATATTTGTCTTGTCTGTATCTTTCTCTCTCATTCAGCAGGAACAAAATGTTTCCAGAATTCATGTGAACTCTGTGGAACCATCTTCATGTGAGGAACCACCGTGCCTTAAGTGCTCTGAGGTAATTATACAAAATAGGCATCATTTAGTTTTTTTTATTTTGATTGCAACCTTGGCCTCTCTTCGTATTGTTGTAAGTTTCCTTGAGCAGCTTGATTGGAAAGGTAGTACAGAACTTTTAAAAATAAAGAGATAACATTTCATGAATAGTTGCTGCCATGAATAAAAAAAACTTGAAATAAAGCTTGCATCTTTCTTACTGCTTTTGAACAAATAATGGCCATAGACCAAGAAGAAGCAGGTGAGAAAAGGACCACAGCTTCATTCAGCAGGAAATGGTTGAGTGCTGACAAAGAGATGATGGAATAATTAAAATCTTGCAAAATAGTCAGCCTTGTCAATCACTAAGCTAACATCCTGATCTATTCTACAAAGCACTGGCCAACCTCTCATCTGGACTTGGCCTGACCCAGTGCTGCTGTTGGGAAATTTGGATCTGACCCCATCTTTGACTCTGTTTTCCTTCCTTCAGCTGCTCGGTGAGTAAAAAAATAAAAATAAATAAAAATAAAAAAGCCGGTGGTGGTGAGTGGAAAAAGAACGTAACCCCTTTTCTATCTGGAAGTAATCACAAATTAATCTTTTGATTTAACATTGGCTGTGTGGCAAAGTTTACCAGGAATTTGCATTGAACAGCAGCTCATATAAATACTGACGACACACTGTAACTGAACTGGGTGGGCAAATGATGGAATTTTGGAAAGATACAGAAGGTTGTTCTCCTGTATACTATGTTGGGAAATCCACGTAGGCAAATAAATCAGGAAGTTGGAGATGTAGAACTGAATAACAGAAAAAGGCCTTGCACAGAGATTAAAAGCTGGATGTCAATGTTACTGAAAATACGTGTGCATATATCTATTCTCTCTCTCTCTCTCTCTCTCTCTCTCTCTCTCTCTCTCTCTCCCTCTCTCTCACACACACACGCACACACACACTTACTAAAAGCCCATTTTTTCTCTCAAGCTGGCAGGGAGGCATAGCTGAAGGGAAAACTGAGGTTAGGTGGAGGTGAAGGGGATGCAAGGTAGAGATGAAAGTCATCTATCAGAGGAGGAAGAAAAATAGCAGCAAGAATTAATTAAATCAGCAACTTTATTAAGCTCAAGATTTTATAAAGAAACTTTGAGGAGCTGGTCCATAGTTATTTGCTTTATAGAAAGAGTGCTAGGACTTTTGGATATGAGGGATGAATTTGTGGTTTGTTTGTTTTTAAAGAAAATTATACCACTGCAATTACCGTATTTTTTGCACCATAACACTCACTTTTTTCCTCCTAGAAAGTAAGGGGAAATGTCTGTGCGTGTTATGGAGGGAATGCCTACGGGTGGCATGCTTACGGATTTTCCTCCTCTAAAAACTACGTGCGTGTTATGGTCGGGTGCGTGTTATAGAGCGAAAAATACGGTACATACGGACAGATAAATTAGCTTTGCATTTGTCATTAATGTGTGCCTTTCATATCTTGTTTAATCTGTGCTCACATGCTTGTTCTCCTTTTGTAAAGGTAAAAGTAAAGGGACCCCTGACCATTGGGTCCAGTCGTGACCGACTCTGGGGTTGCAGCGCTCATCTCACTTTACTGGCCAAGGAAGCCGGAGTACAGCTTCCGGGTCATGTGGCCAGCATGACTAAGCCGCTTCTGGCGAACCAGAGCAGCGCACGGAAACGCCGTTTACCTTCCCGCCGGAGTGGTAACTATTTATCTACTTGCACTTTGACGTGCTTTCGAACTGCTAGGTTGGCAGGAGTCTCCTTTTATAGTTGCATAATAGAAAGTAAAAGCAAGCAAACAAGGGGTAAAGGATGGTCAGCTTTATCTCAATCTGTGTAAGGCACCGTAGAATGAACCTATAATTCAGCCTATGTTTTTCTTTTTAAGGTTCCAAATACACTATTTACTCTTTGCCCAATGTGAGAGCAAAATTTCTACCTTGCTGTCACTGGTTACTGTGGTTTCACCTTGGCCATTTCACTGGAAGATGCCTCTGTCCAGTAACAGAAAACAAAGTCAAATATTTTGTTTTCATCCTAGTCATGTTTAGGGAAGGAAAATAAGCTTTTAAAATAAAACAACCAGCTACAGTGGAACCTCGGGTTACGTACCGTCCTCCTTATGAACGCTTTGGGTAACGAGCTCTGCTAATCTGGAAGTAGATGCCCCTGGCTGCGAACTTTGCCCTGGGATGTGAGCAGAAGTCACGAGCTGGCGGCCCCATTAGTGAAAGCGTGCCTCAGGTTAAGAACGGTTTTGGGTTAAGAACGGACCTCCGGAACGAATTAAGTTTGTAACCGGAGGTACCACTGTACTTGACTGTTTTCAACACAATGGAAATTGTGTATGAGCAGTCATATATAATATTTTTAATTTTTTATTTCATTGCATTTATACCCCACTTTTTTCTCTAATGAGCTCAAGGTGGTTCTCCCTTCCTCATTTAATCCCCAGAGCAACCCTGTGAGGAAGGTTTGGCTGAGAGAGACAGTTTGACACTGTGGTGGTTTCCTGTTGAGTTCAACCCATATAAATATTCCCCAACAAGTGCAACTTTCACTGGGATGCCACAGTTCCCCAGTCTTCAAACTGGAATCCTGAGTTGCCAGGAATTTGTTATTTCCCTTGCACTGGAGTAATGGAGTAATGGCTTTTGAGGAGTTCCAACACAAGCTAATGAGGTGGAGGAATAAGGTCCCTGCTATCCACTGATGAAAATAATGAAAGCCACGAAAGATTCCACAGGGGTTTGAAAATTGCAAACTGCTTTGAAGAATGATGTCATGTGTGTTTTCAAGGCAGCCACTTAAATCTATTTTTCAGTTCTGCAATATTTTCACCAGAAGGGCTGGAAAATCAGGCGTCACTAGCTCATCTTTTGGATAAGGATACATTTTGAAGCCACATGGGATATTCATAGCTTCCCTGGATAAACAGAATAAAATATAACAATTCCGTACAGATAATTCAGTGCTGCAGATAGTGAATTTCAGCACAGCTGGGCACAGCCCTTGGTGAGATTCCCCATCTTGCCTTTCTTCCTGCAAGGAAATGTTGCCAACTAAACATATTACTCCTTGTCCAAGGTGCTATTAGACTTACGTGCTTTCCCTGGAATGTAACCCTCCTTATACTGGGGAATCATACTGGAACTCTTTTTTGTTTGTGTATTTATGTATATATATATATATATGCCTTTATAGCCCACATGCAGTGCCATGGCAGGTTCTTACATACAAGAAAACAATGCTCTGTATAAAAATTTCTAGACCATAAATTAATCTCAGCCTACCACTGTCAACACTGCAATGGGAAGGATATTCTCTGTCCCCAAAGGCCCTATTGGTTCTTACATCATTTTGTGTCTTTCTTCACTTATTTCAAACTGTGGCAAGCCAGCACAGCTGCCTGGAGAGGAACTCCTCTTCATTCAACTAAAGCGGAGGGTGGGGGTTGGACATTTGCCCCACAGTCCTGTCCTGATGGCACCACTGTGTAGTAATAAATCAATATGATGTATAGCTTGAATTCTGTAGTCAAGGTTTCAGAGGCAACACCAGGCAGGCCTCAATCAAGTGTGGCCATAAAGGTTTCTGAGGAAAGCAGAGTAAACATGTATGTTTTTAAAAGACTACCGAAGACCCATACCATACTTCCTGAGCATAGTTATTCTAAATAAAGTATCAGGAAGTCACCTCAACGAAAACGTTTTATATTATAGTACATGAGAGAAAAAGAAGTGAGGGATACCAAAATTATTGCATCTGAATAAATCCAACTTCAATCTCACAAATTAATATATGGTTTCATTTTAACCTAGGAGCTCTCACAGAGGACTTAAATGCTCCCTTTTGTAACTCTTTTGAGGTTTCATTTTTGCTTACTTGAATATATAATAATAATACATTAAAAACAGTAATGCAAAACAGTAGGGCAAACCCTGGAAACAAAGTATCAGTTTGGGTCATGGAATAACATGATCAGGAGGACACAAGGAATTGGGACAACATTTCCTTGAAATGAGAGGTTTATTTATTTTTGATCCAAAGTATTCTCATGGCGCTACTTGAGCTCCCCATATGCAACAGGTGCGTAATACAAGTCCATCAAAACAATGAGGTAGACAGAATCAAACTTGACATTTTCCATTATGTGTTTTGGTCTCTCCAATTTAAGTCCCTTGAGAAAACAGACAGACCCAGGCTGTGGACACTTCTTTCTGAAGCGTTCCGCAATTACTTCATGGAACAACATAAATACACATTTTGTTTCAGACAGCTGTTCTCCATTCTTAATAAAGCAATACAGCTTTCCTATGAATTATTAGCCCATGCGGTCAATAAATATCTCAGATAAATGGGTAGGACGAACCACAAAGTGTTTTCATAATCCTGAATATGAGTACATAAAAATAAGCACAGCAGTAAATATGAAAACCACTTCATTACAGAATTTCCCTGTCAGGATATGATTCCTAGAAACTGTTTGTCAGGGCTCTGTTCTGTGGGTTCCACAGAAAGTGGCCGGATACTCAAGAATGCTCAGGGTGTGACCTGAAGGTACATGAAGCTAGCGTTAAGCAGCTCTGTGTTTGGTTTGTGCCTGGATAGGTGACTACTTTAAAGCCACATGGATGCCATATTTGGCTTCCTGGTGGAAGAAAGGCAAGATGTAAATATAAAATAAATGTATGAACTTCCTTTCCCCTTAGTTCTAGGTCCCATTTTGGGTAAAGGGTTGCAAATATATTCCACAAAGTAACCTGATTTAAAATAGCTTAATGGTGTTTAAGAGCAGTGGACTCATAATCTGGTGAACCGGGTTCGCGTCTCCGCTCCTCCACATGCAGCTGCTGGGTGACCTTGGGCCAGTTGCACTTCTTGAAGTCTCTCAGCCCCACTCACCTCACAGAGTGTTTGTTGTGGGGGAGAAAGGGAAAGGAGAATGTTAGCCACTTTGAGACTCCTTTGGGTAGTGATAAAGCAGGATATCAAATCCAAACTCCTCTTCTTCTTTCTTTCTTTCATCACTTCCTATGACGCATTTCAGAGTGACTGAACCAACAAGCCCTCTTCCCAGGTAACTCTGGGAATGTAGCTGTGCAAGAGGGATTAGGGGTCTCCTTACAACTCTCAGAACAGTTAACAAACTACAGTTCCCAGGATTCTTATAGGCAGTGCTTTTTTTCCTCTAAAAAAATGTTTAGGGATACTTTCATTTTGAGTCAAGAAAATCACTATTTTATAGTTCAAATCAGGAAAAATAACAGTAAATGGACAAAAGTACAAAAATTAATAAAATGTTTAGGGGTATGTGTACCCCTGCATTCCACCCCCAAAGCACTGCTTATAGGGAAGCCATGACTATTTAAAGTGGTATATATAGTACAGATGGGGGTCTAGGAGAGCTCCAGTAACACTATTTGGCTACACAATCCTATTTGCCCAGATTTTGGTACAGCCTACCCTCAAACTTTGACTTTTCAAGAATGTTTTGAATGGAGGAAGTGAAATGGTACGGGTATATTTTTAGACACCATATTTGTAAAACCGGGATATGTGACCTACTAAGCGAAAACACACTAAAGATGTGAAAACAGATCTAAAATTAGCACTGGTTATGTGATTATACCGGGCTCAAGTCCTTTTCGACACACCTATTGGAAAGAACCAAAGGGGTGACTCCTATTGCAAGCGCGTGTCGTTTCACTTAGCGGAAACTACTGAAGTAGTAAAAAATTTCCTTCAAGACAGTCGCTGACCACTTTGTCATCTTTCATCTGGGGCAGCAAATGTTTTATTTAACCTGTCCTGCCCTTATTTGGGCCGACATTTTTGAATTTGAAAACAACCCTTTTCAATGAATCGTCTGCAGTCTGATTATTCTAGCAGAAGTTGTTTTGTGAAACTGGCAGCATTCAGAGCCTTCTTTTGGTCTCTGGTCAGTAGCAATTCAACAGCTTGTTAAAAATGTGAAGTAGCCTTTTATGGAGTATATACAGTCGCCTCCTGTCTCAGGTGGTTGAAACACGTGCAATTAATCTTGCCGCCTGTCTGCAGCTAAAGGTTTACGCTAATTCTGCATTGCCTTGGGCATTAACTAGTGCCATGTCTGCACTTCTTTTTGGCTTTTTATAGCCTCTAACTGAAATGATCATGGAAATGCTTTGGTATGTGATGGTCCCAGGAAACACAGTGCCCATTATTGATGGTCAGCCACTTTGAACCTAATGTAAAGCGATCCTGAACGTCTACTGTCACACCCAAGATTCAGCTTCCAGTTCAGTAGCACACACAGCTCAACTATCTTGCTTTCCCTGCCCTGCTTCTTGGGGAATGATTTCAGATGGAAGAATTGGTCTGTAGTATCTTCATTCCTCCTTGATTTCAACTGCTCTGGCATGACTTGGGGTTACTGCTCATTTTTGGATTTCCTCCATGTACAGTCACCATTTTCCAATTCCAGTATTATTGTTATTATCTCACCTTCCCTCCAGTGAATTCAAGGCTGCGCACATGTTTCTCTCTCTCTCATCCTCACAAGCACCCTGTGAGGTAGGTTAGGCTGAGAGACAGTCATTGGCCGAAGGCCACCCATTGTCAGGGACTGGGCAGAGGAGGAATGGTGGAGGCTGCCTCCCCCTCCTGACCCTTCCAGGGAGGAGGAAGAGGAAGACAGTGTAGATTTACAACAGGGGGTTGAGGGAGGTGGCAGCTTAGAGGTAAATGAGGGGGAAAGCTGGGAAATCATGGGAGAGCTGGAACAACACCCAGCTGACACATTGTCATTAGAAAGCATTCCAGACCCTCCATCTCCCAGAAATCGGCAAGCCTTAAAAGTAGGAAAGCAAAGAGCTCAAAGCCAGAGGGCACTTAGCAGTACCCGTAGAAGTGGTGAATGAGGAAGTGGGAGAGATGAGGGTGGAGATTCACTTGGGACAACACCATTATCCAAGAGTCTGGGTTCTATAGCTTCTCTCTGTAAAAAATGAAATAAAAAAGATGTTAAGAAACTTTTCCTTGTCTTTATACTTTCCTGGGCAACGAGCCGGGAGCTGCTGACAGCATCCTGACACCCATGGAATGTATGAGTAAGTGGGGAATTGAACCTTGGTCCTCAGGTCCTACATCAACACTTTAACCACTATACTACACTATTATTATCTAGTACTCACCATGCTCTCCTGCTTTTGCTGGTCAACATGTTCTTCTTCCTCTCTCTTTGTGCAGCTTTTGCTGTCACAACCTGAACCACCTTGGATTCCAGTCATGCTGATTTACGACATAATTCTCATCGTTTTCCATATTGCTCATCTTCACAACCTTCCTTGTCAGTCCAAGCTACCACATTCCATTTCCACTCGCATGTGAAAAATCACTCCAATTCATATTCCAGAACTCAAATTCTGCATGTGGGTAGGAATCAACATGAACAAAGCTTCCCCCATCACACACCCATAGGTTGAAATATTTTTTTTTAAAAAATGCTTCCCCCCTCCTTTAATCTGGAAGAAAGAAGCTCAGATCTATAGGCCCATATAGTAACCATTCAAACACACTGCAAAATGTGCTGCTACTAACTCAGAAGCCAGGACTTTGTATTTTTCTTTTTACAAAAAAGAGAGGGATGAGAAAGCGGGAATTGGCTGTACTCAGTCAGCCATAGCAGTCTACAAATATGAGTAAGATGCACATATAGACAATAAATTAAAAACCTAGTGTGCCAACTCTGTTGAGGCCACATGCAACCTGCATATTGAACTGATTCATTGTGTGAAGTCTGGAAGAGAGGCTGACATCCTGACAATCTTAGTTTTATTTTTCGTTAACAATTAAATATCTAATCCTCATTAGTTTTAGAAGATAGCTTGGTAATATGTGTGTAATGCCTTAACTGGAGTACAGAAACTGGAGCAGGGCTTTCATGGGTCATGCAGGTGGAATTCATTCCATTGTTGATACTTCTCTGGGCCTTTCTCTCCACCAGTCCATTATCCCCATCTGCATCGTGTCACCTCCAGTTCTGCTAAACATTATCGGGAAACCTAAAACTCAATTGTACAAAAACAAACTATACATATTTGCAGTCAGACAATACCATTCTGAACTTGGAATTTCATTTATTTGGAATGGAATGTATTGGGTGCTACTTTCAAATGTCAGCTGCAAGACTAAAAAATGAACTTTTCAATGCTTCCCTCCACCTGCCATATACCATCAACATCTGACCGTACTACATATTAAGAAACAAATGAAAAAATAACATGCAAGCTTGCCGTAGATTTACTATCAGAAACATGCAGCCAGCTGGAATGTTCCCCATTAGAATCCCTAATGAATCTCCTGTGTTGGCAAAATAAGTCAACACAGCTTCCAGGATAGCACATTATGATGGCTGGTAGCTGAGAGCTGCAGAGCTGGTTAAAGCTACCCACAGGAAAAAAAAATAAACCGCAGTCTCCTCCCTCCAGATGCAGACAGCATTGTTATGAAAAAGGTTTGAAATGCACTAGTAATGAAAAAGTTAATACAAGCCAGACAGCAGGGGCTAGAGAATTCATATGAAGCATAGCTTCTGCTCATTCAGTTCTCAGAAAAAGAAATTTCCCTAGTGCTGAAATTGCACTTTGGAAGGGAGTTGTAGTTAATAGATACTTATAAGCCAGAAAATTCACAGAAGGTATTTATGGAGCCTTTCATTTAGGAGCATATGCTCATGAGTGGGATTGTTTTGTCTCCCAGGAAATGGAGGAACCAACCAATGATAACCTAGGTAGATGTAAGATGCCACAGAGCTCCCAGTACGTTTCCGAGCACAATTCAAAGTGTTGGTGCTGACCTTTAAAGCCCTGAACGGCCTCAGTCAAGTATACCTGAAGGAGCCTCTCCACCCTCACCATCCAGCCCGGACACTGAGGTCCAGCTCCAAGGGCCTTCTGGCAGTTCCCTCACTGTGAGAGGTGAGGTTACAGGGAACAGGCAGAGGGCCTTCTCGGTAGTGGCGCCCGTCCTGTGGAACACGCTCCCAGCAGATGTCAAGGCAATAAGCAACTATTTTACTTTTAAAAGACAACTGAAGGCGGCCCTGTTTAGAGTTTTTAATGTCTGATGCTGTATTGTTTTTAATATTCGGTTGGAAGCCATCCAGAGTGGCTGGGGAAACCCAGCCAGATGGGCGGGGAATGAATGAATGAATAAATAAATAAATAAATATTTATTATTTAGATCTGGCTGATTTCCAATTCTGATTTCCAATTTATTATTTAGATCTGTCTTCCCAATTCTGGCAGGCAACTGCAATTTGATTGTTGTAACCTTAAAGGATTGGCATGAGCTTTTCCCTGAGGGCGGTAACTCACATTGTGGTCTTCCAGCATCTGGAATGACATAGCATGAATTCAAAGACTGCCTCAGTTTGGTAAACTTTATATAAAACAAAATAGTACACACTATATATTTAAAACACATGTCTTCCTCCAAAGAATCTTGGGTAGTGTAGTTGGTTAAGGTTGCTGGGAATTATAACGCCCAATGGCTTCATTCAGGTTCCGGCAAATCCATCTTCTGCTTTTGGGGGCCATTGCCAAGATTTTGTTTTTTGTGTTTAAAATATATACTGCTATATCATTTTTAAAAAATCAAAGCAGTTTAGAGCAACACTACATAAAACATATAATAAAAACCATGTAAAAGTGTTAAAAACAGACAGTAATAAATTATTGTGGAAAACTATATATTCTTAATAGAAAATTTATCAGGGGGCATTTAAATTAAACTTATGATTTCCTGCTGCTACTGACCCATCTCTCTGGGTCCCATGGGACATTGTTCAACCCTGTTTCATAGTATGCCTTAGCAGATCAACCTGGTGATGGTGACAGGCAGCAGTGTTCCTAGCAACCCTGGGCAGCTAGGTCTAGAGCATGGGTAGGCAAACTAAGGCCCAGGGGCCAGATCTGGCCCAATCGCCTTCTAAATCCGGCCCACAGATGGTCGGGGAATCAGCATGTTTTTACATGAGTAGAAGGTGTGCTTTTATTTAAAATGCATCTCTGGGTTATTTGTGGGGCACAGGAATTTGCTCATTCCCCCCCCCCCAAAAAAAATATAGGCCGGCCTCCCACAAGATCTGAGGGACAGTGGACCGGCTCCCTGCTGAAAAGGATTGCTGACCCCTGGTCTAGTGTCTACTTATATATCTCCTATCGCTTGGTGGCAATGCTCCATTTAAAACAAATGGCAAAGGGGAACTCAGGGCAGGTAGCAGTTGCTTTGCCAGGATGCTGGGGCACAGATAGATGCCTGAGGATGCCAGGTACAGATATTGGTCCTGGGTTCCAAATATAGATATGGAGCTGTGACTTCTGTGGCTCTGCATTATAGGACACCAATTAATTTTTAGATTACGTTGGGGGTGGAGATGAAGAATCCAGACCGCGGTTCCATTATGAATGTTGACATTATATACATTTGGGGTACTGAAGCAAATTTTGTAATTTAGGACTCTTGTGCCCGGGGATATTTCTAAACTAAATTTTTAATTTTTTAAAAAAAGAAATATTGAGAAACAGGATCTTGAAATAATTGATCTGCTGGTTACTAGTTTGCTTTATAACAACCCCTGTGGTCACTGCCACAGAGTTAAGAATTCAAGTTCTGATACAGAGATGGAAGAGGGTGGCATCATAACAGAGCAAGTAAAGCAATTATGAATTCACAGGAATACCACTCCAGTGAAGTAAGGGGATTGACAAAATGTCAAACCCGTGGCCTAAAGGAAACATTTTGCTAATGAAAAGAGCACTTTTTCATGACATCGCATCCAGGAACTTACTGTAATACTCTGTCGCCTTGCCATAAACCTTATTAACTTACCAAATGTTTTTTAGACACAAAGTCTTGACAGTTGTGTCTGGTTTGCCCCCACCCTCTTTTTAAGTGGACCTTATTGGGAAGAATCAAACATTGCCTTCTGGCCTGTCTAATTGGGCTGGAGGAAATGGAGTTGAGGAAAGCAATATGAGAGATACAAAGTACAATGAGTTTTTGAGGCAGGAACAGAGCAACATGTGGCATGCACTTGTGCAGGCAAAGTATCCCTCCTGGTACAGGGAACCATAATTTCCATGTACACTTAGGGGAAGTACAAAGGTTTGCATTCTGCCTAGGCCCCAAGAAGCACACAGTGCAGCTATTGAGAAAAGGTGTTGAACATCTACTTAACATTATATAGGAGTGGCTTATCCCACCCAAACATACCTGGACCCTGTAGTTGTCATCAGAGGCTCCTCTCCATTTGCTTTGTCTAAGGAAAGTGCAGAGAGTGGCATTAAGAGAACAGGCTTTTTCCATGGTGGCTCCCCATTTGTGGAATTATCCCCAGGGAAACACATCTGGCACCATCACTGTCAGTTTTCAGGTGCCAGACTAGGACCTTCTTGTTTGTCCTGTCTTTTGGCTCTTAATTTAGATCACACCTTGATACGATTGTGGCTTTTTTGTGGTGCTCATCTTTTCTTGGGCAGGCAGGATTTCACCTTCTTCTAGTTATTGTTGGGTGAGCACTTTAGAAATTCTCTTTGCTGGATTCTGTTTTCTTTTTCCTTCGGGTTTTTAACTGTTTGTATTTTATGGATTTGTAAGTTGCTGTGAGACATTTTCGCTGCTTTTGAGACATTCGCAACAAATGAATGCAATTAGTAATACTTAAGATAAATAAATAATAGTATAGATCTGGGTAGCCAACTCCCAAGAGACTGCAATCTACTTGCAGAGTTAAAAACTGGCAGGTCAAAGTTGCTGAGCTTTTTTTTAGGAAGAAGACCCTTTTTCAGGAGTTCAGGGCAAAAATGTTGAGCTTTAGGGGAGCCAAACTTGTTGAGCTTCTTTGGGGGGAAGCCAGTGATCTACCAGTGATCTACCACAGATGTTCAGTGATCACAATCTACCTGTTGGATGTGCCTGGTATAGATCAAGTAACATTGTAGGACCCTTGATACTACAACTGCAACACAAGCTCATTTGTCTGAGAGGTGACTAAAATGTTTAGAAAAACCACAGAGTACTCTCGTCCTAGACTACATCCTGTCAGAATGCAACTGGGTGGTGACATGACTAAATGCTCTCACATGTAAAATAATAACAACACACCTTCCTGCAAATGAAAAAGCCCCTCAAGGGGAAGGCAATGCTAGAATGTAATGAATTCAGTTGGACCCCTTTCGCTAGGTATTATGGTTCCAGAGGAGTCTGAAGAACAGTTTGCAAGGTCCATTTAGTTTCCCCAGCAGTGGCCATGCTTCTGTATATTAAAGCTGTTTTGCATGTTTATATATACCTCTTCATCAGTTCGTAAGGCAAAGTGGCACAAGCACAAGAGGCAGTGGCATCATGTCACTGGCCCCTCCATTGAGGTTCCCCAGCTGGCCGCATGTCCAAATATTGAGCATGGACATCTGCGAATAGAAGCCTATATGCACAGAATTCAACATGCATAGGCTTCCATAGGGTGGGGAAATATGTGCAAGCAGGTTTCACAATCCCATGGAAGCCTATGTGCATGAGCAGCTTCCCTTCCTTGGACATCCATGCTCAACATATCAGCATGCTCATGTCAGCAGCTGCCCGTAATATACATGGAGCCACTTTCGCATGCTAAATGCATGAAAGGGGCTTGTGTGTTTAACCTTCTTTTCACAACCCATGGGAAAATATACCCAGGCAACTAGGGATGGATGACTCTGTCAATTTCAATTTCTCTCAATTTGTTTTCTAATCTTAATTTCAATTTGCCGCATTTGTTTTTTTCTGTTTTAAAAAAATGCCACATGGAAATATATAAGGATTTTTTGTGCATGTTTCTCCTAATGTGTGCATTTCCATGTGCAATTTTGTATCCCATGTGCAATTTTATGCAGTTCTGCAAACAATTTTCCTGTAACATAATGCATTTTTGTTCACTATCATTACAAATACCTATATTTCTACATGCACTTTTCACTAATATGTGCTTTTGTATGCATTCTTTGGTTGGAGAAACACATCACAAAATTCAGAGAAGTACAATTTTTGAAGGCGATATATATGCATATATTGGTTTGGAAAGTGTATACTGTATTTTATCAGTTTGTATTAAAATGCGAAATGAATGAATCCCTGTCCCTCATCTCTAAAGACAAGGAAGGCACAAGGAAGCCATGAAATTATTGGTGAAGACAACTATTAGTCATATTCACACGGACATCTCAGGATGGAGAAATTCAATATGGGATGGCAGACTGGACAATTTTTGCTTTATTCAGACATTTACTCCAGCAATAGACTTTGTGTGGGAGAGGAACAATGCAGGGGTTTCTACAACCCCAAATACATGGGTACTCCAGGCTGCCCTGCCATTGCAATCTTCCCCCATTACTCCCACATATGACACCCATTGCCACTAAGAAAACATTGGAACCAGTGTTAAGATTTGAGACTCCTTTAAGCGTTTTAAGAAGCTACACATGCATTCCACCTCAATACATGATGCTTCCAGGCTGTTTTCAGTTGGAGTTCAACTACATTCCACCAAATTTAGGTTGTACTGTCAAAGTTGTTTAGGGAGTCTTGCACAACAAATCCACTTCCCCAAAAGATCGGACGTTTTGTGATTAGGAAATTGATGGAGAAAATGCACTGGAATGTGTGGGATACAATGGATGCAAGGCCATTTGACCTTCCTATAAGCAAATCAGAATGAATGCTTAATGAATAGGTTATCTGTAAGGGACCAATAGTAAAATGGAATGCATCAAGGCAGAAAACTGTTACTTTTTCTTAATGACAGAATAGGCTGTGCCACTTATCCAGAGAAAGCTGGACAAAATCATTTTAATAAACTGAAGTATTTTCATTTGGCTCACAAGAAAATTGGTACAGCATCATCTGTCATCTGCATAGTATCACCAATCCATTGCATGTAACTAGTTTTATTCCCAATGGACTGAAGATAAACTATAGCTCCTTATAAGTGCAACTTTGAATCCCTGTAGTCTCAAAATTGGCAATGTTTTAATCTTTAAGCTATCTCAAAACTGGCAATTAATCTTAGTGATTAATTCTAACTGGGAAAATGTACAACTTTGGCAGTTTTGTACACAGCCAACGGAAGGTTCTGGTGGTGACTCACCCATCCTGGAAGTTGTGCAGTTTTAAGATGCCTCCAAGTCAAAAGATCACAAGTATGAGTGGAAAAGGTCAATAAACAGCACTTCTGCAGACTGGCTCCAACTTTTGGTAGTCTCACCCACTAGTGCTGACTGATATCTCAGCACCTGCATACACTTAAGCCTTCTCTCCCTCCCTCCCAGACTTATTCAACAGTAGTAGTTGAGTAATAACACAGGAGGCCAGATGTACAGAGGTGATTCACACTGACCACTCCTGATCATCACTGAACCATGATGATCACTGGGTGAACTTGGGCCATCCAATATTTCTCAGTATAACTTACATACATCACCAGGTTGCTGTGTGAACATAAAAGTGTGTGTGTGTGTGTGTGTGTGTGTAGGGATTCTTATATGCAGCATTGAGCTTCTGAGAGGAAAGAAAGTCAGCCAAGGATTTTCAAACTATATAATTCTACATCTCTGCTGCCCCACTATATTCCACTGATTCACAAAATGCACTTCAAAAATATTTATTTTAGTCATCGCTTTTTGATTCTATAAGGCAATGGTTGCACTCCAGGCTTAGTTGTTTGTTGTGCTTGGGGGGAGGGAAATGAAGTTTATTTGTGAAGTCTGTATATTTAAAACTCATGAAAAAATCAGTAATAACAACAGATATTTTGTCTCTACTATCCAAATGTATTCTGATCTATACAATATAGTCAAACAAATATGAAAATTACTTCCTTAAAAGGCTTGAACTTCTCTGAAGTTAATCTATATACAAGCATGAAAAATAGCTCGCAATTGACTCACGCTTGTATTATTTTTTTTAATATATATATATAAAACTGGCTACTATTTGCAAGCAATGGTTTCCATACTACAATTTGTGGCATATTTAAAACAGATGGAGGCATCTCCAGGCCTGCCTTGTCCATGGCCAAGAACATTTTTTCAGCCAGAACTCTGAACTTGTTGCCACATAAACAAAACGAGTGATTTAAGCTAACCGTCTACATACTTTGGACAGACGAAAAGTGCTGAAGAAAAGACCAAAGCCAAAAGGAATGGCACTGCAAAAATAGAAAGGACGGAAGAAAGAGAGAAAGATAAATGTTGGCAGCAACCCACTGCGAGTGTTTGTGTGGTGAAGCTCTGAGCAAGCACTAGTACATCTGGAAATACTTTCTCTAACACATTGGCCCCATAAGTGCACAGATAAATGTGCATGCTGCAGATAAGATGTGGGACCATTTCCATGATATCCCTTAGAAACCACATAAAATACTATGTTGTGCTGGAGTACATACATGCTGTATGCAGCATTGTCTCATTCAAACTCTGTGAACAACTTGCCAGAAATGTCAGACATGAGTTATTGTGCTCTGGTTGCAATTGGTTTGAAATATTATTTGATTATAAATATGTTATTTGTCCCAAGGCTTTTGGTGATCAGAATTCCATGAAGCAGAGGACTTAAAAAAATAAATCAAAACAAAACTTTCTATTTCGTGGAATTATGATTAGTATCTTTGGAAGAATTGTCAGTATAGGTAAGGAAGAAATGAGCCTAAGTAACGAATAGACTCACTGGAGTGCAATAAAGTAAAAGGATCAGTGGATAAGTTATTGCTTTAGCTCTGACTCATGGTGCAGGTAGTGCTTGAACCCTTCACTACCTAAATATCCACTTGAACAGCTCCAGCAGAAAATATGGTTCGTAGAATCCTACACCTGGCAACTGTGTTGGAACATTCCAGTTTTGCTTCACTTACCAAGAGCAAGAGAACCCTTACAAAAATGCAGAACAGGTGCAAAAACAGGGCAGCGATCCATCTCTTGGACCATATGAATTGCTTTCAGGATGCTACCTCAGAAGCTGTAGCTGCTCCCTTCCCACATACTACATTAGCAGCAGTGCAGAAACACATGTCCTCAGATTTGTATACTGCAAATACTTACAGTTGTGAGATGTGACGTGTTAGTTGCCATGGATTGCCCCCCCCATTTAAATTCCAGTAGTTTACAAATACTGTAAACGCAAATCTTCTAAACCTGTTACATAATCACAGTTTCTAATTCAGATAATCCTACATTTCAAAGCAATGAAGCGGGTGGCGCTGTGGGTTAAACTGCAGAGCCTAGGATTTGCTGATCAGAAGGTCGGTGGTTCGAATCCCCGCGACGGGGTGAGCTCCCGTTGCTCGGTCCCTGCTCCTGCCAACCTAGCAGTTCGAAAGCACATCAAAGTGCAAGTCGATAAATAGGTACCGCTCCAGCGGGAAGGTAAACGGCGTTTCCGTGCACTGCTCTGGTTTCGCCACTGCTGGCCCCATGACCCGGAAGCTGTACGCCGGCTCCCTCGGCTAATAAAGCGAGATGAGCGCTGAAACCCCAGAGTCGGTCACGACTGGACCTAACGGTCAGGGGTCCCTTTACCCTTACCTTTACATTTCAAAGCAGACATGGGGAACCTCAGGCCAGTCTTGGCCTGCACGGAGATCCAAGTCAGCCTGTAAGTCTACTTCTCCCAAACTACACCCACCTGCATGATGTCATTGGGTGATGTCAGCTGATGGGCTGGGTTATGTCCTTTAGGGAATGTGTTGGTGAAGCACACCTTTCCCACTAACCCATGGGTCAAATTTGCCAGTTGGGTGGGACTGCCTTACTATTAGTCACCTGAGATAATGATGATTGACAGTTGGGTGGCTCGATAAAGATCTAGCCTGCTAGCCAAAAAGGTCCACCACTTCCATTTTAAGGAAACTTTGGAAGCTTTTCTATATATATTTTACTCAGATAGGTTTCAGCTATTTTAAATGCATCACAGTGTAGCAGCTTTATATGGAAACATAATACAAAAGCATAGTGATTAAGTGTTTTACTTAAGGCAACAATTCCCAAAGTATTCATCAGCTTGTTCCGTCGTTATTTCAAAATCAACACTAAAAATGAAACATGGAATTATTAAAATCTTATGGGAGAGACGTTAGCTGATTTAGATGGACTAGACTCCTCTCACCATACTGAAGTTGAAAAGAACACTGGTCAAGGCAGCCAAGGGAAATATCCATCCTGCTCACATTAGCAAACTTGTGGACTGTACTCCGCCCACCATCTTAGGTCTGAAACTGGCTCCTTGCTCCATTGAGAGAATCAAATAAGAGACGGTCTAAACCTGTGCTACTAATCACCACCAGCAGGTTTGTGTCCCACTGAGACCCCCTCCCCACCCCCCCGCCTGCCTTGTTTAGCCTCATTTTCTGATGGGCTCTCATCTGTCTTTATTTAATCTAAACAGAACACTTAGTGATCTGCGAATCAACGTTTTAGCTGATGGGGTATATGAAGATACACAAATTTGGGGCATGTAAATTTATAACATCTGCCTTGTTTGGGATTCTGTTTTGTATATGTTTTGTGATACAGCTCTATGCTCCAGAGTGCATTCCAAGTACATGCTATAAAATCCTCTTGAGAATTTAATTGCATCGGTTGAATTTTTGTGGTGTAAGGAGCTGCAAGTAATAATGGAAAAGGAGTTAGTTTCATAGCCCTGCCAAATGAATATGCACATGGAAAAAGAAAGTTTGCTGCAAGGAATGACTTTGCTGATTCTTAAGTTTACTGTAAAAATAAAAGAGCTTAGGGATAAAAAAAATGAAATAAAGCCAAGGCTATGCACTTGGACCATTATCTGTGAACTGCCCTGAGACCTCCAGGTATAGGGCAGTATAGAAATTCAATTAATCATCACCACCACCACCACCACCACCATCTTTTAAAATGATAATGTATTGACCAATGGCAAGTGGGAGATGGTTTAATAGGGATAACCAATGCTGTGCCCTTCAGATATTGTTGAACTCCAATTCCCATCAGCTCCAGCCAATATGGCCAATGATAAGGGATGAGGAGACATCTCTGGGATGTACCAAAATTCTATAAGATGCTGTCACAAATTGTCTGGTTTTCTTCAGCTGGCTATTTACTTGCCCTGGTGTTATTACTGGCCTATATTCAGCCAGCACAAGATGTCTCTAATCTTTGTCACTAACATTTGTATGTACATTTGGCAAAACATATTACATTAGCTTGCATCCAAAGAGTAAAAATATATATATAATGTATACACACATACATACCGGAAGCCTTGGGAGAGAACCACAAATGCAGCCAGAGCTTTATCTTCACTTTTAATAGAATCAATTCATTTTGCCAAATGGAAAAGTCATTATTTAAAAACTTATTCTATGGTTAGTGTATTCAAGCTGTGGGAACTGTGCAGTGGAAAGCGAAAAGCAATGTTCCAGCTGCATGGGCTCTTCTCCCCTACACGTACATGTCCATTCTTTGGATCCCAGCCATTGCATACAAAATGCTTATAACGTCTCTACTGCAACATCACAGAGTTCCAGCTGGGCCTGTCATCTGACCATTATCAACACATGTATATAACTAACATGAGTTAAGTTTGCACTTTTAGCTTTGCATTCAGGACTTTCTGCCTCCCAGTTCCTTTAAGAATTATGCTTTTTTTAGCCTCCCATTTCACACTTCTGTATGCTTGAAAGTGGATGAGAAAGAAAGAAAGATTGCTAAACATTGTAAGAATACAGTACCCAAAACACTATTTGAACGGTCTTGCACAATATGTGCCAAATTAAATATTTTACTTCTCTTTCAAGATAGCTATGAGCCGTGGTGTGTCCAGTTTCTGTAACCTTGATAAAACTCCAGTGATTAACTCTAAAATACACTAGTGCAGGTCAAGCTACACGGACTTCAGTGTTCATTGTTTATTCAAGGGATTTTACAGGTTGTCCTACAGCAGGGATTCCCAAACTTTGCCATGAACTGCTTCAGAGGTTCAGACTTCCTACAGTTGTGCTTCACTCTGCCGTTTCTGCCTGTGAGATGGGAAAACAATATTCATATCTTGCCTACCCACTCAATATATTCTCTAGTTGTTTGCCACTCACTCCTGTGTTGCCAGTGCAATTCAGCCACATCTCAGCTAGCTACAATATTGTTTTTGTAGTAGGCACCAAGTCTGGAGATAAGTGCTGTGTTCAGTGTTGTGTTGCTTAGTGCTAAGACCCTAGTGCTTAGTGCAGAGATAACTGATCTCTGCATCATCTGACTGACAAATGGGTGTGGTTTGCCCAAAGTCATTGTGGGTCAAATTCAGAGGCCTGGTGGGCTTAATTAGACTCAATGGTCAGAGGTTCACCACCACTGTTTTACGGTTCCCTGGTGATGATTTTCAGTACAGCTCTAAACATATTGCTATATTTGCTGGAATAGCAATGGTAGAGGATTCCACTAAAAAGTGCAAGCTAAGGGTTAACTTGTACTTGGGACTTTAAAGCATATGTGGGTGTGTTGTCAGGGGTCACTGGGGCTACAGCTCTAATTAATAGTGCCCATTGCATTTAGAGGATCCCACTCAGCTACATTAGTCAAAGAACAGTGTTTTGAATGTGTTATAAACATGCAATGCTAGATGGCGATGGACAGGGAAAAAATTGAAGCAATTTTCCATAGAGTTTTTTCTTTTGTTATAACGATTTAATTTCTGACTTATTTATAGCGTTCCCCACCCCCCGTCTGTAAATCATGCCTGGAGATTGGGTTCATAGGGAGAGGGAGATAGCATAGCAACTGTGTAGAGCCACAGAATATTTGTTCAGCCTTGTTTTTATGTAAATAAAAAAGCTATCATACCCAGTAGGTGTGTTAGTTGTGTTATATTTGCCTGAGAAGGGGTTTGTGGAATAACCACCCTCATATAACCAACATACGTAAAGGTAAAGGTATCCCTGACCATTAGGTGCAGTCACAGACGACTCGGGGGTTGCAGTGCTCACCTTGCTCTACAGGCCGAGGAAGCTGGTGTCTGTCCCCAGACAGCTTCCAGGTCATGTGGCCAGCATGACTAAGCCGCTTCTGGCGAACCAGAGCAGCACACGGAAATGCCGTCTACCTTCCTGTCGTGCTTTTGAACTGCTAGGTGGGCAGGAGCTGGGACTGAACAACAGGAGCTCACCCCGTCACGGGGATTCAAACCACCGACCTTCTGATTGGCAAGCCCTAGGCTCTGTGGGTTAGACCACAGCGCCACCCGCGTCCCTTCCAACATGCTTAAGTCTAATTAATGCATAAAGGGGTTAATGCCATAGATTAAGCTGTCTTACTAGGCTTAGTGAAGTCACTTCCCCTTACCTTGGAAAGAAATGGGCATACAAGCCTATTCTTCAACCTCCAGTCTAAACTTGAGAAGCTCAAGGTGTGAGGAGGTCTGAGCTGGTTGCTCTAAGCTCAGACCGCATGGCTCTCACACACCACTTGAGTACCTATACCAATAATATAGGAACTTACACCAATGTAATTATGCCAAGTTTTACTGCCTGTGCACATGAATCTGACATTTGTAGAGTTTGTAAGTAAGCCAATTTTTAACTTACCAAATGTGTTGTCTTTTTTCTATGCTGTGGCAAGGGAAATGTTGAAAGTCAACAGAGCATATTTTAAGCTCTAACAGCCTATATTTCCATGCTTTACTTTGCTGCAAGTTTTGTGATTTTGAATTTCTGCTAGGGTTCTCATCAAGGCATACTTGCCTCAAACATGGATCCTGCCCTCCAGGAGTTTCTCCTTTTATATACCTCTCCCCCCCCCACTTACATGTTACAGATGTGCACCTGTTAGATATATGGCTTGATCTGTTTTGTTCACTTTTATCTGCTGCTTTCATCAGCCACTTCTGCAAACAATTTAAACCACATTTTGTATGCTCCAAAATAATGGAGCTGAAACAAAAGATTTTTCAAAACTTCAAAATTCACCCAAATGTCCAATTGTACTATTTGGTTTTTGATAAAATTCAAATTTTGAATGTGCAATTTTACCTCAGAATATGACAGCAGATTTCATTAGCATCAACATAGCTGTCAATGTTTCCCTTTTTTAAAGGGAAATTCCCTTATTCCGAAGAGGATTCCTCACAAGAAAAGGGAAATGTTGACAGCTATGAGCATCAATGAAGTTTAATGCTTTGCCATGGTTAAAGCAAATCCAATGAATGGATAAGGATAAGGAGGGGAGAGGGGATTCATGTTGGAAGAGGGGAAAGAAGAGGAAGGATACTGTTCACAAAGAGAGAGCACACTCCTAATTTCTAAACATGGTAAAGTCTGCACCAGGCTTACTAGGTTGGCTTATGGTAGCTCTGTGTGTGTGTGTGTGTGTGTGTGTGTGTGTGTGTGTGTGTGTGTTTTAAAGCTGTGGGTCTCTGTGATTTGATTAAACACAGAATCCTATACATATGAAATCCTTTCAAATCAGGAGGAAAAGAAGTGTGAGATGAGCTATGTTTGTTCGTGGGATGGCTTCTTCCAAGAAAGCCACACACAAAACCGCACAATCTCAACACATTTTGATTCATGTTTAAAGAGTTCTGGTGGTCTTGGAGACTTTCATAATCCTCCCAGTCTCTCCCTCACAAATAATATCACTGAATTTGCAAGCAGACAAGTTGGCAGCCCTCAAGCATTCTTAAACAAATGGGGATGAATAAGCATTTTAAAATACAAGCTCTTCCTCAATTGTAAAGGAGAAATTATTTTTTAAAAAAGAAGTCTAGATCACCAGTGTCAGGAAACAGAACCATTTAACTGTAAACACCAGTAGGGACTGGTTTGTACAGTGTGGTTTTGAATTCTTCTCTGCACAAAGGAAAGGCACTTTAAACACTTCATTTTCTCCATTGCATCATTAACTGCTCCATAATTTTAGGCAGATCAATATTTCCAAACATTTTAATAGATGCTGTAAGAGGAAAATGTAGAAATTCATGTCTGCTATTGCATATACAATGCCACTGAAAATGCTTGGATCCCGGGCCGGATTTAGGTTTGATGAGGCGCTAAGCTACTGAAGGTAATGGGGCCTTTTATATGTCCAGCTGTCCTTTGTCAACAACAAATTGTTGCTGTTTTTTTCTGTTGAATATATGCTATATGGTAATTTATGGACCTAATAGGTATCTAAAGCCATTTGCACATAACAAAATATGTATTTTATCAAAGTAATTGTTGAACTGAAATACAATTAAGAAGAACTATATTAATAGTGATTTTTTTGGGGGGCCCCCAAGAAAGTGGGGCCCTCAGCTATAACTTGTTTAGCTTATACATAAATCCGGCACTGCCTGTATCAAATGTGTCTTTGGAAAAATCATAATTAACACATAATTAATAGCTTAATCAACCTATTCTGTCCTTGCAATGGCTGAGGTAATTTTGTGTGTGGAGTATATGCTAGTTATTATCAAATAATAGTTACTGCACTTAGTTGAGGGGACTTTGTATCCCTTAGAAATGGAAGGTGACTTTAAGCATCACACATATCTCTTATACCATCTAGGGGTGAGGCATTTAGTGGACTGAGGCAAGCACCTCACCTCAGTGGATCTAATCCTCACTTGAGGATTAGATCAGATTCACACTTAGTATTAGCTAAGAGTTTGCTAAACAACCCAAAATGGAACAAGGCAGATCTGTCATCTTTCCTGCCATAAAAGCAAACTTTAAAAAATATTATGCTTTGGTTCATGTTCTGTACCTCTATGAAGTCTTTGAGTTCTGTACTAGAAAGTGATATACAGTGGTACCTTGGGTTAAGAACTTAATTTGTTCTGGAGGTCTGTTCCTAACCTGAAACTGTTCTTAACCTGAAGCACCACTTTAGCTAATGGGGCCTCCTGCTGCCGCTGCACCGCTGCTGCATGATTTCTGTTCTCATCCTGAAGCAAAGTTCTTAACCCAAGGTAATATTTCTGGGTTAGCGGAGTCTGTAACCTGAAGTGTATGTAACCCGAGGTACCACTGTAATTTCTGTTTCTCCCTTATGCAGCTGGTCCTCCTTCTGATGTGGCCATCTAGTGTTTATTTACCTCTGTTCAAAGAAGATAAATTTTTTTAAGCCACCTCTGGTCTTCATAGTTGAAGCTGTCATCCTAGTAGATTTTACATCCTCTACATCACAATTATTACTTCATGTTGGGCATATTTGCTGCACAGATCCCTCTCCCCACTGGTCAATAATTGGTTCTAACAGTGTAATCCTATGCATGCCTACTCAGAAGTAAGATGCACTGAATTCAATGAAACTTACTCCCTGGTAAATCTATATATATGATTGTGCTGCTAGACAGTTTCCTGAATGCCTTCAAGTGTCCTGTAAAATATTTGTAAAAAGTTGTTTACTACTTTCAGTTCCCAAAGAGTGCTATTTCATTTATATTTGCTCAATAAGCAGTCTATTTTAAGGGACTAATATAAATTAAACAGAACTCTGAAGAAGCTGAAATATGAATTTAAAATACCAACTTTGCTCATTAATGGAGAGACCAAGATTTGGATTTCAAATATACATATGAGATATGAATTCTATAGCACTTCATACTCTGAAAAGTGATATTTTGATTTATTATAATATAGCTCAAAAAAGCCTTAGCAGAAAATTGATAATATGTTAACTGGTTTAAAATGAAAAGAACAATTACATAAGTTGTTATTCTTCTATAAAATGTAACCTTAAGGTAAACACTTTCCCCTGTCCAAGACACTTTTCAAGGCTTGCATGAACCTAATTATATTTTGGCTGTACTTTTTTCCCCTCTTAAAAAAAATATATTTAGTTTTGTGCTTTCTTTTCTGTTAAATGCCTTTATTTTGCAAAACACCTTCCCTCTTAATTTAAATCATATTCTTTTCAAGGAAACATGTGTGCTTCCCTGTCCCTTGTGTTGCTATGGAAATCAAAGCATGTGTTATATAAGTAAATATATTTTGTGTCTGCAGATAATTATTTTACACTTCCTAAAACTTTTAAGATGGTCAAAGAAAAGCACCTGCATCTACCTAAGATTGTCCTAGGAAATATTTCAATAGCAACAGAGAGACCAGATTGTTATTCTCCATGTCGCTGCCTGCATTCTTTCAACTGAGGAGCATACAAGCCCTTGTTGTACAACTATATGGAGGGATGGGAGAGCAGGATAAGGTGTGACTCACCTTCACATGTTCCTAAGATTAAAAGCGGTTTTGCACATAGTATTGCAAACATGGAGGGTTCTCTCAATGAAGTTCGGATCCCTGAAAATGCAGTGTTCCTGATCATGTGCAGAGAGTTCTCCATCTATACATGCAGAATCTGAGGATGAAGGGTGGTATACAAATTCTGTAAACAAACAAACAAATAAAAACACATCAAACAAATAAAAACACGCAGGTTGGGACTCATAGCCCAACTTCTCAAACCCATGACATTTGAAAAGGGCTCTAGAGCATGTTTAAGGAGTATCTAAAATGTCCACATCTATTGTACATATGTGCCCACAAAGTTCTTATCGGTACCCTTATATTTGTTTAAATAGGGTGGCCATGTGTGTTACTTTACAGAGGACAGCCTTCTTGTCGAAGAGCTGTGAGAGGGCAGTCCTCTGTTCGAAGGAGCCCTCTGCTTGAAGAGCTGTCTGGTCACAAGAAATGTGAGCAGAATCCTTGAAGTTGCCCATCAATAGCTAACACCTGGACAACAGACTGATCTGCCACACTGTATATCTGGTTACCCTCTTCCTCATCATGGTGAGATATATTGTATTTCAGTTTAAATCATAGTGATAATTTTTCAATTGGAACCTTTAATATAAATTGTTGTTGTTGTTTAGTCGCTTAGTCATGTCCGACTCTTCATGACCCCATGGACCAGAGCACGCCAGGCACATAAATTATAATATAAATTATAATGTAAATATAACAATATAATATAAATTAGCACATGCCAATTTTATTGAAATCTGTGTCACCCTGTGGTCCTCTGCTTTGGTGATCTGTAAGTGTTCGCACTGTATTGAATGCATTTGTGTCTTTTCACACCAGCCAGGTGTGCACTGAATACAATTTGAACATTGGAGTTCATTCGCACATGCATGGACCTTATCTTTTTGACTTTCAGCTGAACGGTCTTTATTGAACATTTTTGCATGTGCGGTTATATGAAAGTTCTCATGGCAGTCTTTGATGTGGGATGGTTGTTTCACACATGGAAGTAAACCTTGATCTTTTAGTCAGTGAAAAAGTTAGATATGGTTGCAGAAGAACATCAGTAGTTCATTGTAAATCAGAAAAAGAAACCGCTAGTTCACAAACTTGACATATAGGAGGGAAGAAGAGGGGTATGTGGGCTGTGAAGCATTTTCTCCTGCTACAGCAACTACTGGGTATGCCAGTGGAGGTCATCTTATTATGGACACAACTTTTAGATGACACTGCATTCACCTCTATTGTCACAGAGGCTAGGGATATGATCCTTATAGAAATGAAAGCGGATTGTTAGCGACCAGAAGCCTGTATTTCATTTTTGGACTGGAAATCAAATTCTGCACTTCACAGTTCATTATTGTCCCCTGAAGATCTTTGGCTGAAGTTTTCCATTCTACCTCCTGAAGCATTTCCTACCGTACATGTTCTTTTTTTAAAAAAGCAGGGGATATAGAATGTTGTTACAGAACTTCTTATGTTCCTAAGACCTTGGAAGCAGCCAATAAATCTTTCCTGCCATTAGAAATCTGCAATGTAATCTCTGATGGTGTACAGATTGCAGCTTGCCTCCAGATGTTTAACTTGCAATGGGAAGCCATCCCCTACCTGTATGATTCAAACAATGCAAGAAGTAACTATTTTGCCAATAGCGGGAGGGTGGGAGGAAAGCAGGTGTTGAATGCATAAAGCTGGGTAAATAACAGCCATGACTTTATTAAGCATACTTCCCAGTGCCACCTCCAAGTTTTGAGGTCTCTTGGGCAAGATGCCTTTAGTGTGGCTTTCTCCTCCCAAGTTGCTGCTCCATGTCTTCACTGGTAGCATAGCTTGCATACTCAGAGAGGGCTGGTGATCAGGCAGTGATAGCAAGGAGGAGGAGGAGCTGCAGTATATAGAAGCTCCAGTGAATGGCAGTGGATTCCCTGGAGTGGGGGGTGAGCTT
The DNA here is from genome assembly GCF_965112155.1 of Podarcis liolepis. Classification (NCBI taxonomy): domain Eukaryota; kingdom Metazoa; phylum Chordata; class Lepidosauria; order Squamata; family Lacertidae; genus Podarcis; species Podarcis liolepis. Next base: position 41,530,974 of record NC_139554.1, read on the forward strand.
CGGCGAGTGCTCAATTAAGTCTACTCTTGATGCTGAGCATCATACTTCAGGCTGGTTTGGTGTACAAGGAAAGGGACATCAACGGTAGCCTGCCTGCTGGAAAGGTAGTCACACTGACCTCAAGTGGAAACTATATTGGAAGAATGTTGATGGGCAGAGAGTCCAAGCGTGTGTGGGTCTGTACACCTTTAACTTAGCGGTGGGACCACTTTCAGCCTTGAGGCTGGATTCCAACTTATCCAACCTTCTTGATACTGCATTCAGGTGGTGGGTATGGCCAGAGGCAAAAGTGAGTGGGTCAAAAAGTTTACTCATTTCTGTGCATTTTACAAATATTTTACATAATTTATGTTCAGTTCCCTCATAGGCCGAATTACGCCTCTCGCCAGAGGTTCCCCTACCATTTTCTTATAACCATATCCCTGGGTGCGGGATTGAACCCTATTCCAGTTGCCAGGCATGGAATTTATTGAGGAATGCCAAACCATGCTCATTCCTAAAACCTAGCCGCGGCCCAAAAGAAAGACTTCATTTGGGAAAGCAACATCCAGCAAGATCCCTAAGCGGAAACATGTGCAAGAAAAACCAGGATCACTCTGAGGGAGGGAAAAATAAAAGGAATAAAATCAAAGCTGTTCCTGTCAGTGCAAAGATGGAGAGCTAAGGAGTCCCAGTTCTTGAACCTATAGAGCAACTGAAGGCCATTCTGAGGCGCAGTAATTAAGCAGGATGGTAGAAAGACCCAATAAGAACTGCAACCAAGCACAGCCCTTAACACCTCCCCCCCACACCCAAAAAAGCTTGAGAGCTTTTTGCAAAGCAACTTGAAGGAAGGCCTATTGCCAGTTTTGTGCAGACACACAGACCAATTTGGGCAGCGAATGTTAAGATTTTGCCTTGCACCTAGAGTGAAACTGACGGCCCAGAGACTTGCCTTCTCCATTCTTTGGCTTGTTTGTGATAGGTTTCAGCTCCCATAAAACTTCCAGCATTAGGAACAGCACCGAGATATATTGTCTTGCTGTTTAAATCACAGCAATTATTTAAAAATTTGCAGGTATGCATGTCCATCACCATCAGCATAAAATATGCATCTCCCTTTGTCCTCCTTTTTGGCAATACAATCCCGCTTTTTAAAAGATGTATAAGGCGGCACTAGCAGTTATTTCAGACCTACCGTTTGTTGGGAATTGCTAATAGTGGGTGGATTCCTCCAAGAACCTATATCCATCTTGAAGGGGTTTGTCACTTGTTGGTGCTTCCTTTGTTTGCTCTAGCCTGCAGTGCAAATTGTATTCTGAAATGAGAGCTGACATTAGAACTCCTTTATTTTTATTTTTTTTGAGAATTTTTTTATTGCGTTTCTTTTCATAGCTTCATAGGTTCAGTTACAAAGCAACAGACAAGAAACAGTTTTCAAGAATACAGAAAAATAAAAGAAAAAAATAGTTAAATATGTTTCAAATCATCTTTCAATAAGTTGCTTTCCGTTGGACCTCCTCACATCCTCCCAACATTGCATTCTTTGATCTAACGATATCAGCAATTTATTACCTTATTTCACCGCTTATTGTACCTTTGAATTTATTATGTTACCAATTTCAAAAATTTGTAATTTAATTTTAGTACCTTTATAATAAACATAATATATTTGTTTCAAATTTGTCTCCTTTTTTGTTATTACTTACTTTATCATTTACCTAATCAAGTTGCAGAAGCATAACATTTCCTAATCGTGCACAGTCTTAACATTCAACCAACTTATAGTATTTTTGCAAATAGTCCTTAATTTTTTTCCAGTCCTCCTCAATTATTTCTTCACTCAGATCTCGAATTCTGCCAGTCATTTCTGCCAACTCCATATAGTCCATCAACTGCGTCTGCCAGTCCTCCAGTGTGGGTAAATCTTGTGTCTTCCAGTACTTTGCAATAAGAATTCTTGCTGCTGTGGTTGCATACATAAACAAAGTTCTATCTTTCTTTGGAACCATCCGGCCCACCATGCCCAGAAGGAAAGCCTCCGGTTTCTTGAGGAAGGTATATTTAAATACCTTTTTCAATTCATTGTATATCATTTCCCAGAAGGCCTTTACTTTCGGGCAGGTCCACCAGAGGTGAAAGAATGTCCCTTCTGCCTCCTTACATTTCCAGCATTTGTTATCAGACAGGTGGTATATTTTAGCCAACTTGACTGGGGTCATGTACCACCGGTATACCATTTTCATAATGTTCTCTTTCAAGGCACTACATGCCGTAAATTTCATACCGGTGTTCCATAACCTTTCCCAGTCCTCAGACATAATGTTATGTCCTACATCCTGTGCCCATTTTATCATAGCAGATTTAACTGTCTCATCCTGTGTATTCCATTTCAGCAGCAGGTTATACATTCTCGAAAGTACCTTAGTTTTTGGTTCTAGCAACTCCGTCTCTAATTTCGATTTCTCCACCTGGAAACCAACTTTTTTATCCATTTTAAAGACCTCTTGAATTTGAGCATAATGTAACCAATCTCGCACCTTACTTTTTAGTTTGTCCTGGCTCTGTAGCTTCCAATTATCTCCAGATCTTTCAATTAATTCCCAATATTTTGGCCAATAGGCCTCCATATTGGGCCTTTTTTTGGAAACCTTGGCCTCCACCGGTGATAGCCACCTCGGGGTCTTATTTTCTAGTAAATCCTTATACTTCATCCAGACGGCAAAAATTGATTTTCTGACAATATGGTTTTTAAACAATTTGTGAACTTTCGCCTTGTCATACCACAAATATGCATGCCAACCATAAGCGTTATCAAACCCTTCCAGATCTAGGACATCAGTATTCTCCAACAAGAACCAATCCTTCAACCAGCAGAAGGCTGCAGCTTCATAATATAACCTTAAGTCCGGCAGGGCAAACCCCCCTCTGTCTTTTGAGTCAGTTAGTATTTTAAATTTTATTCGGGGCTTTTTGCCCTGCCAGACAAACCTAGATATATCCTTCTGCCATTTTCCAAAGCATTCCATTCTGTCCACGACCTGTAGGGTTTGAAACAGAAATAACATTTTCGGCAAGACACACATTTTTATAGCTGCGATTCGACCTGACAAGGTAAGTTTCAATCTTGACCAAATTTCCAAGTCCTTTTTGATTTCCAACCAACATTTTTCATAATTGTCTTTAAATAGATTCAAGTTTTTGGTGGACAAAAATACCCCCAGGTACTTCACTTTTTTAACCACACTTAATTCTGTTTCTTTCTGGTACCCCTCTGTCTCTGTAAGTGTTAAATTTTTAGTCAAAACCTTGGTTTTTTGTTTGTTTAGCTTGAATCCCGCCACCCGACCAAACTCCGAGATCAGTTCAAGAACTCTTTTTGTGCTAGATTCTGGCTCCTGTAATGTTAAAACTAAGTCATCTGCAAAAGCTTTCAATTTGTACTGTTTCGCTCCGACCACTATACCCTGCACCAACCGGTCCTCCCTAATCATATTCAGCAACACCTCCAGGACAGAAATGAATAACAGAGGAGATAGAGGGCACCCCTGTCGTGTCCCTTTTTCAATTTTGAGTTCCTCCGACACCACATTGTTCACTATCAGTTTAGCTTTTTGTTCTGAATAGATTGCCTCTATTCCATTTTCAAACCCTCGCCCCACACCCATCCCTTCCAAGTTTTTCTTCATAAACATCCAAGAAATGTTGTCAAATGCTTTCTCCGCATCAATAAAGATTAGCGCCGCCCTTGTGTTCCTAATCCGCAAAAGTTCCAATATATCGATAATGTTCCTAGTGTTATCAGACATATGTCTACCAGGGAGAAAGCCTGCTTGGTCCTTGTGAATTACTTCATTTAGTACTTTTTTAAATCTACTTGCTAAAATGTCTGCAAATATTTTGTAATCCACATTCAGGAGTGAGATGGGACGGTAGTTCTTAAGCTGAGTCTTTTCCGATTCTGACTTGGGTATCAATGTGATGAATGCTTCTTTCCACGTTTCCGGTGCTCTCTTCCCCTCCATAATCTGGTTGCAAACCTCCATCAATGGTTGTATCAAAAAGTCCTTCAAAGTCTTATAATATTTGGAGGTGAGTCCGTCCGGGCCTGGAGATTTGCCAAGTTGCATATTCTGAATGGCACCTTCAATTTCCTGTTGAGTTATTTTACAATTAAGAATTGATCTTTTATCTTGGCTTATTCTAGATAATCCATTAGTCTTTAAAAATTGGTCTATTTCCGGTTCTTTCTGAGGCCCCTGTGCATAAAGATCTTTAAAGTATCTGTGGAAGCACTTCCTTATTTCTTCTGGTTTCTGAACTGTTCTTCCTTGAATCTCTAAGTTTGTGACCGTATTTAACTTTTGCCTTTTTTTCAGCTGCCAAGCTAGCAGCTTTCCACATTTGTTTGCTGATTCAAACGATCTCTGTTTCATTTGTTTAATTTTCCATTCTATCTCTTGATTGATTAATTTCGAATATTGTGCTTGATGGAATTTAATTTCTCTCAGCACCTCCTTTGACTTTGGTTTAGTTCTCAACTTTTTCTCTCCTTCACTTATTTTCTCTAGAATCTTCTCCTTTTTTCCATTCCAGAATTTCCTCTTTATTGTGTTCTGTTGTATCAGAAACCCTCTCATAACTGCTTTACTTGCGTCCCAGATTGTTCTTTTTTCCACCATGGTATTCCAGTTTATTTCAAAGTAGTCCTTTAGTGTTTTTTGGGCCTTCTTGACAGTCTCTTGATCTCTTAGCAAGGTGTCATTCATTCTCCATCTGAAGGATCCGGTTGGAGTAAGTCTCAATTCCATTTTCATAGCATTATGGTCGGAGCAGGTTTTTGGGCAGATTTCCACTTTTCTTGTTTTAGGTGCCAGCCCTCTAGATATCCAAATTTGGTCGATTCGTGTCCATGACAGATGGGCCTCAGAAAAAAAGGTTCCTTCTTTACCCAAGGGGTTCCTTGTCCTCCATATGTCAATCAAGTCCATATTGTCTGTCATTTCAAAAAACGTTTTAGGTAGTCTGCCGTCTGTTGTTAAGTTTTGGTTTTGAGATTTGTCCATATTTGTTGACACCACCCCATTCATATCTCCCATCACAATGATGTTGGAATAGTCCAGATAGTCCAGCATTGTCTCGTGCAGCTTCTTATAAAATTCTGATTTCCCATCATTCGGCGCATAAATTCCTAATATCAAGATTTTCTCTCCTTGTGTCTGAATTTCAATTGCCAAAGTTCTTCCATAATCATCCTTAAATAAGAATTTTGGTGATAGGTTCTCCTTTGCATATATTACCACACCTCTTTTTTTAACTTTGTCCGATGATATAAATTCTTGACCTAGTCTTTTGTTAATTAGTACTCTCCTGTGGAGCCTAGTCACATGTGTTTCTTGAAGACATATTACGTCCAATTGTTCTTTTTTTAAGATATGAAATATCCTCCCTCTTTTTTCAGACGAGTTCGCGCCATTTATATTCCAACTAAGTAGCTGCAGAGACATCCTGTTCTATTTATGTTGCTCTTAAAGTGGGGTGTCTTCCTTTTCCTCAGATCCCGAGGGTAAAGGCGCTGGCCCACCACCTGGCGGTGCTGGTATAGGTGGAGGTGGTGGCCAAGTTGCTCTTTTTTGAAGATCTTCCCCGTGGTCGTGTAGGAACCTTTGATTGTCTTCAGGTGTTCTAATTTTTACCTTCTTTTCTTTGTAAGTAAAAGATAGTCCTTGTGGGAACTCCCACCTGTAGGGTATTGCGTTGTGTCTCAGCAGTTTTGCTAATTCTGTATAGGTGGCTCTAAGATCCAGTAGCTGTCTCGGAATATCTCTGTAAATTTCCACCCTTTTATCTTGTATTTCGATTGCTTTTTTAAAGTGAAGGCCTAGGATCTTATCTCTCTCTTCCTTCGATCTTAAAGTTATCAAACAATCTCTAGATCTGTCCTTCCTTACCAGTCTTCCCAATCTAAAAGCCGAGACAATCTTGAAATCTATATCTTCCTTTATACCCCAGAACTTAGAAAATTCTTGTGTCAAATATCCAATCAGGTCTCCTTGCTCAAGTTCTGGGATACCTCTCAATTTGATGTTGGTCTCGCGATTTTTCAATTCCACCATTGACAGGTAAGCTTGTTGTTCACTCACCTGTTTGTGCAGAGGCTTAACTTCTCCTTTTATCTCCTCAACCTCCTTCTGTAGAACTCCCACTTTCTGAATGGCTTCCCCCACTAGTTCACGATTTTCAGCTGTTGCTCCTTGCAGATTCCCTATTGCTTGTGTGTGCTGGGAAACTTGTTCAGTCAATTTTTGAATTGAGGATGTCGCCTTGTCTATTTTCAAGGACTGATCGTCCACCTTTTGATTTAGCTTTGACAATTGCTCCAATATTTGTTTCAAAACTGCATCTGATCCACCTGTTGCCATATCTTCCTCAGTGGACTTCTCAGTTGTTTCAGCTTCCTCCTTTTGTGCCACCAGCACAGTTGGAACCGACGATCGGCGTCCTTGGGTCAAAGTTGTTTGTACAAATTGAGCTGGGTTTTTTTCCTTTTCTTTTTCCTTAGCCTCTTTAGTTTCCTTGGCTTTAGACGCTCTTGTTCTCCCTGCACCACTCATTACACATCTGTCAGTGTTCAAGGTCAGATTGTCTATTGTTCCATGGGAAAGACAGATCCAGTTATAAACAGCCAATGAGGAGAAAGTCAAAACAAAAATCAGTTCCCAGGTTTTTATAATCCCAGAGCCCTGTAGGGGGAGTGCCACCAAGTTTCAAAGACAAAGAAGGAAGTTTTCCGCCATTAAAGTTCCAATTTCACTCGATTCAGAAAATCCAAAAGTCCCTTCACAGACCAAAAGTCCCCCAGAGCACTTTTTAAGGTTCAACAAAGTTTCATAGAAGGTGCCTGTAACAATGTCACATCCAGTCTTTTCTGCTCAAAAGTATCATTTAGTCCCAATAAGTTTCAGCAGCCGTATCCGCAGTTTAACAAAGTATCTCCTCCCCGGCAGCCCGACAATCTGGCTCTTTAGAATTTGTAATCCCAGAAAAAATAGGAGGAAAGTCCCAATTTGGTACTTAAAGTCCCTTTTGTTCAATAACCATTTCTATTTTCCGTCCAAAGAAAGACAGCTCCATAAGTGCACGAAAGCTAAAACTTCCCACAGTCTCTTTTTAAACGCTTTCCGCTTCTTAGATCTTTGCTTTGATCTTGCCAGCAATGCCGGGAGGCGGACTTCCCTTTTTTCGTCTCCCGATTTCAGTCAAATTCAACAAATTGTTTGCCAATTTTAAGCCCCTTACTCACGGGTATGTTGCTTGTAGCTTGATGTTGGTTTTTAGGAAGAAAGGTCAGCGCTCATCTGCAACAGCCGCGCGGCTTCACATCCGCGGAAAGAGCGATGAACTCACAGCACCGCTCCCCCTCGCTTACTCCGGATCTCCTTACGGGGTCCCTTCTGTGATTTTGGGGTAGCTTCTGGTGCCCGCCGAGTCCCACGGCCACGGGCTCACTCTACCCGTGGTTTCTCTTAATGGGTCGCCGCTATGCCGCAGCTTGCGACCCTTTTCCGCGGAGCCCCTCTTCAGAGAACGAAGAGGACCGCCATTACAGTTTCGCGCCGCCTCCGGAAGTGACATTAGAACTCCTTTAGACACAGAAGCCTCCTTGTTATATCCTTTGAACCCAGAAGTCACCAAACTTCTGCATTTCCCTTCCTGTCTTGACTTGTCACGTGTCTCAGACATTGTGTGTTTTCCTTGCCGTTGAGCACGTGTCTCTGTGGTAGCTTAGCGAGAAGAACAGCTGAATAAATATGTTTTTGTAAGTGAATATTTTTTTGTAAGTGAATAACATGTTATTAGAGGTACGAAGTACATCTCCAATGTAATCTTTATGAAATAATATTTTTTCCCTCAGTAATAAAAATCATTCTAAACTATTTTTGCTTGCCAATCAAAGCAAGAGAAAAATAAAATAAGGAATCTAAAGAAAAACACAGGGCTCTCCAGTTCCATTTTGGGATCTTGTGGAAGGATGTGACTTCAGTCAATGGTCCTGAGATCTTATTTATCGCATCCATTTCACCAATGCCTTCCTGTTGGTTAGAAGCCATTACTATGTGGAGATTAATCTTCATCCACTGTTTCTATATGGAATTCAACGTGAGCAGGGGATCTCTGGTATTTGCAGGCTGGTGTTTTTGCCTTTCCTTTTAAAATTTCTGGTTAGCACCACAGTACTTCAAAGAAAAATAACAGGGAACAGCCTTTACCAAAGGTGTCATAGGCTCGAACTCAGGATGCAAGGGAGAAATGTGCTAAGAGGAAGGCATGCTTGGCAAATCCACACCGTGATCAACTCCCACCCAGAAACCAATGTCCCCACTGTGGAAGGATGTCTGGATCCAGAATTGGCCTCCACAGTCACTTACAGACTCATTGTTAAAACCGTGTTTATGGAAGACAATCTTACTCGGCTACGAGTGATCGCAGAAGAAGAAGAAGAAGATGATGATGAAGAAGGCAACGGTTATTGGCTCAGTGGGTTTGATGCAGCTCCCCACTCTGGCATTTAATGTATACATGGAGGGAACAAGCGGGGGTGGGGGGCGGGGGAGAGCCTTCTTTCTCAACTGCAGGCAAGCTGTCATCAAGCAAAAAGCATTGTATCTGAAAGGATATGAAAGCTCTATTTGTGGAGTTTGATCCTCAATGGCTGTTTCACACATGCAGGCATTACTTTATGTTGCAGTCATTGGTGATGAATATGCAGATGAAGAAGAAGAGTTTGGATTTGATATCCCGCTTTATCACTACCTGAAGGAGTCTCAAAGTGGCTAACATTCTCCTTTCCCTTCCTCCCCCACAACAAACACTCTGTGAGGTGAGTGAGGCTGAGAGACTTCAAAGAAGTGTGACTGGCCCAAGGTCACCCAGCAGCTGCATGTGGAGGAGCGGAGACGTGAACCCGGTTCCCCAGATTACAAGTCTACTGCTCTTAACCACTACACCACACTGGCTCTCCAGATGTGAATCGGGGAGATGGAGAAGCAGCTCTTTGAGTGAATATGCATGTTCCTCTCGATTGCAGCTTGCATTTCCAAATATAACTTTACAAGGCTAATGTTGAAATGTGGATCCATTCACTGCTGCTGGCACACCTGTCAGCTGTGAAAGTTCTGCCAGTGGTAGCTGAACTAATGTTTATTTCATGGCTAAGTGGGTTCTAGCTCCCTCTCTTTGAGTAAGTAACTATTGATATCACAGTTTTCTTAGCTTGCATCAGCTCGCCTTCATACAAATTATTTAGTTCTTTCATGACTGCTGGTTCCTAATGTTATAGGCAATTAAGGTTTCATCTATAAGGAACTTACTTGACTTTGCAAATTATTTATACTATAGTGCCATGCATGCCTACTCAGAAATAGGCCCATTGTTCAAACTGAAGTGTCCACTAGAGTGTTTTATTGTTTTGTTCACACCTTCCTCAATTACAGGATAGGGAACTTATGGTAATCAGATGCTGTTGGACCATAGCTCCCATCATCCCTAGCTAGTGGCTATGCTGGCTGGAACTGATGGGAGCTGAAGTCCAACAGCATCTGTATGGCTACAGTTTCCTCACCCTACTGCACTGAGTAGATAACATGAAGCATTACCCCACCAGCAGTCAGAAGCCTAGTGATGGCTGAAATGGTCTTCCAGGCATCTGTTTTGTTTCTAGAGGGTGTCAATAAATGGCTAAAGGAGCAGCAGTCTGAAGCATAAATCCATTCCAAGCTAATGTGTCTTTTGCAACCTCTGGGGCTGGCAGGATGGCAAAAGCAGCTTGCCTGTCATCATATAATGCACAATTAACTTGCAGAATTCTTGCCTCCACAGGTAGCGATAGCCACAAACTTGGATGGCTTTAAAGAAGGATTAGACGAATTAATGGATACTAGTTTCTAGGAATCACAGGTGGGCAGACTGCTGACGTGCTCATGTCCTGCCTGCAGTCTTCCCACAGACATCTTGTTGACCACTGTGAGAATAGGATGTTGGACTAGAGGGGGCACTGGTTTGATCCACCAGGTTCATCTTAGGTTCTTTGTCATAAGATGTAGTGATTTCCAATAGGCTTAGAGGAGCTTAGTCAAATTCATGGGTCTGTCAATAACTGGTTACTAGGCGCAATTGTTGTATGGAATCTCCTGGCCCTTCAAACCCTGCTTTGTGGACTACGAAAGCATATGACTCATTGTTAAAACTGTGTTTATGGAAGACAATCTTACTCGGCTACGAGTGATCACCAAAGAAGAAGAAGAAGAAAATGGCTGGCCTCTATGCAGGATGCTGGGCTAGGTGCATTCTGAAGCTCTTTTTAAGTTAATTGTGGTGATATGACTTTTAAACTTTGTTATAGAAATAGGAGTATAAGTTTAAGTATAAAAGTCTGACAGCATCAGATCTGAGAGATAATAGTCTGATGCCCTATGAAGTTCGTATTTTTGTATCTGTTGTAAATCCATGCTGCTGTATAGCCCAGTATGCTGCTGTATAGCCCAGTTGGTTAGAGCATGCTGCTTATAACACCAAGGTTGCAGGTTCGACTCCCGTATGGGACAGCTGCATGTTCCTGCAATGCAGGGGGTTGAACTACATGATCCTCGTGGTCTCTTCCAACTCTATAATTCTGTGAATTATTTGGAGGCACTCTGATGGCCTAGAGAGGACAAGTGTTGTTGTCTCATACTTACTTACATTTCAGTTACTCTAATGGATGAAAAGTCACTTATTATTTCTAATAACCTTATTATAACTCCCCCACACCACCAAGTATTTTTGAGATTGCAAGACTGCCAGGAAAAAATAGATAAAGGCAGGTGCAACAGGAACAGACACAAAAAATATATGTACCAATATAAGCCAGGAGGTGGCATCAACACACAGCTTAAATGCAAGGAATAAATTTTTCTTGTTTAAAATGAAGGTTAGGTGCTTTTAAGGTGTGTTTTACCCAGAGGGTAGTATGCTGAGAAAACAATGGGAATCTCTGGTAGCCCATTAGCTGGGATGGAAAGCAGTAAATGGCTAATGCAGACCCTCCAAGTGTTCCTATTTTGCAGAGACGTCCCTGATTTAGAGAAGCTGCCCGGTTTCTGATTTGATCCCAGAATGTCCCACTTTTTCTAAGGATGTCCCTACTTTCATTGGAGAAATGTTGGAGGGTATGGAGTTATCTGACCCCCGAGCTGTCTGAAGGCAATCCTGTATAGGGAAGTTGTGTTTTTTTAATGTTTAATGTTTTATTATGTTTTTTTATATACGTTGGAAGCTGCCTAGAGTGGCTGGGGTGGGGCAACCCAGTAAGATGTGTGAGGTATAAACAGTAAAATTATCATTATGGAATGGGGCGTTCCTATTTTCATGGGATATATGTTGGAGGGTATGCTAATGCTGATAAATGGTGACTGAGAAATCTGTGGAGGCCAGTCCCTTGCTGGAGGGACTTTAGGCAGGGAGTGGATTGGCAGTACTATGCAGACCTATGGCTGGTGATAGTGTCTCAAAAGGGTATGGGTGCAACCCCACTGACCACTACTGGTGGGAACGCTCTGACACATGGCAGGGCATGCAGTGGAAAGCAACATATATGTCTAATTTTGAAATGGTTGACCAGCTATGCTGAAGAACCTCAACTTTCTTCCCTGCATCACTGTCCAATATGTTCATCTATTTTAAGTAATGTTGCATGGTGCTGGGAAGAACAACATACTATCCACAGTAAGGTGTGTGTGTGATTTAAAAAGCATGAAGTTCTACATTTCACTTTTTTTTAAATAAAAAAGTGCAATAATATTAAGATTTTCAGTGAATTTTTCCAAGTAAAATCCACTAAGCAGGAAAATCTAAACCTTAAAACAAATATCAATGGAATAACAGTCCTGAAACATTATGTTTTCACAGCTTCCCAAAATAACCAACCAGAAACACGTGAAATTAATGAAATGATGGTTATTTTACTAAGGCAACAGCTTGTGGGCAGTGCTGCCGATGTCCCACTTCTCGCAGCTGGCGTATGCTGGCTTGTGTATCTTCTAAAAGCCTCAGTTCTAATCATGATTCAGCTAAGCTGTTTTATCTGGGGTGAGAAGCCTCTGTCCCAAAGGCTGGAGGTGGCCCCTGGGCAGTTCCAGAGAGATCCTCTCCCTAGGTAGGGTCAGTAAGAGGAGAGTCACCGGTCAGGTTTCCCAAGCACCTTCCAGCAGAGGCATCGCCTCATCTGCTTTTCCTTCTCTGGTGGTAATAGGCCTGATAGATGGAGCAGGTGCCTGTCTTCACCTGCCTGCCTCTGCAAGGATAGTGACAATATTGTTCCTGTTATTTGGTGGATCGCATCCTGAGTAGCCAGAGCTTTAGGAGATTTCAACATCTCAACACTATTATCCTAGGCATCGCAACATTTTTATGTACATTCAATATTTAGAATTTTAAGAACATACAATGACATGGATTTGTGTGTATGGGTCCCGACCGATTCCCACTACATTGTGTGGGTCAGTGGCCCTTGATATATAAAAAAGGACCCCAACACTACTTCATATCAATGCTGCTCAGCTTCAAATAACAGATGTTTTATGGCTTAAGAGAAGCAATTTATAGATTGCAGCAAAGTGTTTATGTGGCAGGGTGCGTTTCATCACAGTCTGGGACAGGCTTCCTCAAACTCAGCCCTCCAGATGTTTTGAGACTACAATTCCCATCATCCCTGACCACTGGTCCTGCTAGCTAGGGAGCATGGGAGTTGTAGGCCAAAACATCTGGAGGGCCGAGTTTGAGGAAGCCTGGTCTGGGACAACTGTGGAACAAAAATAGCTTTGATAGCCTAACATGACCTGTAAGCATAGTGCTTTCAAATTAACACACTGCTTTGCTTTGCTTAGCTTTGGTTGATGGCTTTCTTGTGAGAACTGATGCTGGAGCAGTGCTCTGATTTTGCCTTTATGTGCTTTTGCTTAAAAACAAAAAGCAATTGCAGTGTTGGCTACAATAAGCACCATGCTAGATGTTGTGGTGTTTTACAATTACCAGGTTACACTGTGTGCACATGGTGTTTTGTTTTTTTAAAAAATCAATATGTTAACTTACAAAATAAATAGCAGGTTTCAAACTAAGGAGCTATATTTATACCCACACACTGAGAGCTTCAAATGACATCATAATAAGCCACAAGAGTAAAAGAGGTAGATTTTTCCCCTTAAATCATAGCCTTTCATGAGACTTCCTGTTCTTGTTTTATAATGTAGGGACAAAGCTAGCAATTTTAGCGGGGAAATGTCTTCAGCAGATATCTGACTTGTTGCAACTTTATCAGTTTTTGTTTCCACAGATGGATGCAACACAGGGCTGAGCCAGTTCTGCTATCTCATGCATTTTTTAAAAAAGAGTGTGGCACTTCTTGGTCTTCCTTTGCACCTGTAGTTTGAATGGCTCCTTTGCATCCAAGGCTTGATTCTTTCGTTTGTTGCTCTGCAAGGTGACAGAAAAAGTGCCAAATTCAAAAAGCACAAAATTTTGCCTGCAGTTGGGACTGCACCTATATTGTGATCCTTCTTTTTCTTCCTTTAGCTGCCACTTGTAGTTTCAAGCCATTGCATGGTTGTTCCCACCTTGTTCTGAATTTCTGAAACAATACATGAACCAAAATACACCCATCCTTCAAAAGTCACACTTCTCAATGCATAAATTACCGAAAATAACACGAGGGAGGAAGAGTTGAATTAGGGGAAATTGGTTTGCAAAAATGTGTGTATTAGGAGATATTTGCAATTTGGTTATCTGAATATCCTTAAAATGAACAGGAAAAGGCTGGGAAATCCTTGCAACGTGCACAATTTCTACCCTACGTCTAACATCTGCACAGGAAACGGTGTGTGCAGTATCAGATATGATCATGTCTATTTTTCTGCATTTACAAATTGCAGGAAGCCAGCATGGATTTCTCAGTTTATTTATAAGCTTGCTCATTTTCCACAGTGTATAAAGTTGCTTAATGGACGATGGCATAGTAACCAATGTGTGGAACCACTCCTTGCCTGAGTGGTTTGGTTCAGGAGTTAACCAGGCAGACCAAATCATGGCTGCTTGGTTCACCCACCCCAAACCTGACCTCTAAAGTTTTGTAGCCCCCATGTAATCACTGTTTCCAGTTTTGCATTTCCTCACTATGATTATCTAAAAATGCATTGTTTGACATACTTTTCTTGCTGAACCACTGGAGAAAACACCACTTGCTCCAAAGTATGAGTCATTAAAAGATTATTCTGTATATATAGTTTGTTATTCTTAAATAAAATGTTGGCAAGTGTCAAAACTGCTGCAACATCTGTACTCATTCTTACTATAGTACTGTAATTGCAGTTAATCATGATTTATTATAAACCTTCCATGATAGCACAGTAACTACAAATACACAGACCATATGGATGTGGTAACAAGTTTTCCTTTAGCTCTGCAAACTGGAAATGTCATTACTGACTTTTTGTAGCTTAGTGTCGATGTATTATTTCTCAAGGCAAACGTTTTGTGTTTGCTGTGGATGAACAGATCCAGCCCCCCCAAACAGAAAATATATTCTGAAAGACAAGGAGGGATGTTCCAAAATTAGCAGTTATAAAATGGTTACAGTAAAACTGGGGTGGAGGAGGGGGGGAAATTAACACTCTGAATATGGACGAGTGGCGGTGGACTCTCTTTCTTTGGAGGTTTTTAACAGAGGTTGGGTGGCCAGCCATCATGTATGATCTAGTGGAGATTTCTGCATTGCAGGGCGTTGGACTGGATGACCCTCAGAATACCTTCCAGCTGTACAGTTCTTTGATTTTATGGCAGTTAAGGTTTGGGGTAAAATTGACTGGTTAGAACAAGAAAAGGAAGACAAATTAATGACAAGTTTATTGAAAAGTGGAGCTATCTTATTGTGTATTAGACTAATAAAGTACAAGATCATGTCAAACCAACCATATATACTTCATTAGGAACTTTGAGAATTAACACCATTGAATTTTAACACCATGTATTATCGGGTGGCACTGTGGTCTAAACCACAGAGCCTAGGACTTGCCGATCAGAAGGTCGGCGGTTCGAATCCCCGCGACGGGGCGAGCTCCTGTTGTTCGGTCCCAGCTCCTGCCAACCTAGCAGTTCGAATGCACGCCAAAATGCAAGTAGATAAATAGGTACCACTGCAGCGGGAAGGTAAACGGTGTTTCTGTGCGCTGCTCTGGTTCGCCAGAAGCAGCTTAGTCATGCTGGCCACCTGACAAACTCTGACTCCCTCGGCCGATAAAGCGAGATGAGCTTGCAACCCCAGAGTCGTCCGCAACTGGACCTAATGGTCAGGGGTACCTTTACCTTTTTATTATCATCACAATCATTCATCTTTTGCTATTTTGGTTGCTTAGGAACATACAGGGTGTTCAAAAAGTAACTATACACCTATGGACAATGTATGGACTGTAGGTGTATGATTACTTTTCATACACCCTGTACAGAAGCATCTCCAGTTGGATCTAGAGAAGTTCATACAATGTATTCCAGATTTGAACTGCACTTGGGATGTTTTATTGTATTTTTAATATTTTGTTGGAGGCCGCCCAGAGTGGTGGGGAAACCCAGCCAGATGGGCGGGGTATAAATTCTTCTTCCTCCTCCTCCTCCTCCTCCTCTTCTTCTTCTTCTTCTTCTTCAAGGTCAGATCCAATGTGCAGGTCCCTCACCACATAAAGGAACTGTCAGTTACAAAGATCTTCATATTCAAGAAGTTCTGAAACTGTTGCATCAAAGCAATAAATCATCCCCCCCACCAAAAGTGAAGGTGGTCTATAGTTAAATGATGGCTTTTTCATGACAGATTGCTTGAAAGATGAAGGAATGCTTTATTGAAAAATAGGGGAAAAATCTCTCTAAATTTGGAAGTAATTATTAAATGATACTTGTCTTGCAGTATATCTTCTGGAACAATGTCCTTGGAATGCCAGTTCTGAACTTTTGTATATCTGTGAGATGCTAACCACAAAAAGTTCCGACAAAACCATAAAAGCAACATAGGGTACATTTTCCAGTTTTCATCGCTCTGAAGATCTTTAACTGCACTGCTCTGAAGCAGGAAATCATTAAAAAATAATATTAGGGATATGGATCATTCACAACATATCCAGGAAACCTGCCCAAGCGCAGACATAATGATGGGGGAAGAGCAACTTATTTCTCAATGTCATACATTGTTATTGCACTACAAATGACATTGTAAAAAACAACAACCATATCTATGAACTTCCTTTTCTTTGCAGAGACTTCTGCAAAGGGGTGGTTCAAAGGGGACCCTATTTTTCTGCTTAGATATATGCTTTCAGCAATCCTTTTTCTCAACAACAACACCAGAATCCATGTAAAATCCAGCCTTCAAAAAAACCACAACTTTTTCTCTTTTGCTAATTTATAATATCTGTATAATAAATCCATTCTGCATGATGGAACAGATCTTTTAACAAAATGAGTATTTAAAAGTCATTTCCTGGTAGAAAAACACTACTGTGAGTGATAAAGACCCATGGAGGCAGAAAGCCATCACTTTTTACATTAAGAAGCTTACAACTTAGGTTACCATTGCAAAGAGTGTCTAGTTTTTAAATAATGCACAGTTTATTTTATTTAAAAGCATTTATAACCCATGATGTCTCCTCTCCTTGGCCAATTTTTACTTGAATAGCCTTTTCACATAACTGTACCTTAATGGTTCTTGTAGCTTCTACATTTGCTCCCATCTTGATCCAGATATTTTCAAAATGGCTTCCAAAGAGCCAAGGGTCATTCAGCCTGCCATGTAAACATGCCATAAGGAGAAGAGCCCCGTGGCTAGGAGTCTTTACACATAATTCTATGGAGACAGAAAATAGTAGCAAGCACACCTGTAGTATGCATTGCAGATACAGTGGTACCTCAGGTTACATACACTTCAGGTTACATACGCTTCAGGTTACAGACTCCGCTAACCCAGAAATAGTGCTTCAGGTTAAGAACTTTGCTTCAGGATGAGAACAGAAATAGTGCTCTTGCAGCGCAGCAGCAGCAGGAGGCCCCATTAGCTAAAGTGGTGCTTCAGGTTAAGAACAGTTTCAGGTTAAGTACGGATCTCCGGAACGAATTAAGTACTTAACCTGAGGTACCACTGTATTAATATTGCAAAATCTGAAGCAACTGAATGCATGAAAATGGAGTCCCTTTGGAAGAAAAACATTGTCATTCAAAAGTTTATTCGCAGAACTTTCTTCAAAACAAAACAAAAACATCAAATTATATATCCAAAACATCCATATAATGTCTTGTGCTGTCCAGCACAGGCTCAGTAAAAGAAACTAGAGCTGACAAACATGGCACACTCGGTCTCTGTCTCTCAGGCATCATTGCCTGCTTTTCAGGCTGCATCTTTTCTTAGGCTGTTTACCTGGAGAGCTTCATTTACATCCAGACTTCTGTTTGTCCTATGATCCGTAGACGCAGGTCTGTAATTTGCAGGCACTGGTCCGAGTGTTGTGTTCCACAGCTTTCTGTGGGAAAACCCACTGTCTACCACTGAATAGGAATAAATGTCAATCCATGGAAAACTCGGTTGCCATTTGTTCAGATTCAGCGGTAGACAGAAGGTTTTCCTGGGGAAAGTTGAGGGACACCCCCCCATCTGTGCCTAGAAATTGTGACACAAATCTGTATGAGCCTATGACTCCCATCATCCCTAACCACTGGCCATGCTGGCTGGAGGTGATGGGAGTCCAGCAACATCTGGAGGGCCAGGTTCATCATATGGCGACCTTTGCTACTTCAGAATTGTTGAGGTTTTGCATGTGTCACAAAATTAAATACTCCATGAAGAAAAGAATCTAAAATCCCCACACATAGAATATTAGCACTTCCAGGGGGAAACACTAAACTAAAACCCCTGTCCCTGGTTCCTAATTTTCTATGTGTAAGAAGATGCTTCATATGGGGGGGTGCATATTACTGTTCAGTACTGTGTTTTCCTCCACTAGCAGCCTGAAGTGGGGCAGGCCAGAATCAGTTTTACCGTGTGTTGCAACTATTTGTCTAGAAACTCTGTTATAAACAAGTAAAACCATTTGTATTACAAAGAGACAAACTCCTCAATCTGCGACTTGGCTACTTAGAACAAACTTATTTTGAAAGACTTGAGGAGCATGACATAGTGACCTTCTGCGACTGGTAAACAGAGCAAGAATTTGGCAGCAACCTCGTCATTTGACATACATTTGCTTCAGTGGAAAACAACAGATACGATCAATGCCTGGGAGGTTACTTATTCTAGACTTTTCCTCTCAGGAGCCAGATTGCAGAGAAAAGGAGGAGAGGTTTCTTGGTGTGAAAACCTATAGTGTTAAATGGTAGCAAAAGGCTTTTAATGTATTGTATACTCGGATATATAGCATTCACTGCAGGTTACTAAAAGAACAATTTATTGCAAAAGCAAGAAGAGGAGAAAAGGAGGGGAAAGATGGGACACAATAATGATGAAGACTCATACAGCACCTAGCACAGCAAATTAGAATTGCTACAACAGGAAGAGAGAGAAAAAATCATAAAGTGGTCTGCCAAGACCCTTGGCAATTTTCATGTGGTTCATGGGGGGATATGATTGGGTACCACTTCCTTACGCTCACCAAGATACGAAAATGTTGTGCAATGTTTCATTTTACAATATACAGAGCCCAATAAAGGATGGGGATCTACGATGAAATGCATTAGTTTATTATGAAAAGGCTTTTGGCATATTGTTAGAATTTTGGATGTCTAGACAGAGCTCATGGCACAGTACTATAGTGCCCTTCAAAAGCATGGAAAAATATTCAAGGCATTCTGTAACAACCATGAAGTGGTTATGAGATCTTGTCTGTCTTTAACACCAAATAAATATAAATCAATGCAACAATGCATCCAATTAAAAAGTGATGTGAAAACTCTAATTTTTAAAATCACGATTCAAACATGGTCATCATGACATTTTAAAATAAGAAGAAGAAGAGGAGGAGTTTGGATTTGATATCCCGCTTTATCACTACCCGAAGGAGTCTCAAAGCGGCTAACATTCTCCTTTCTGATTTATTTTTTTAAACAGATGAGTTGTGCAGAAATGCTCGAAGCATGGATCTTTTGAACCCAGAAAATGAAATAAAATTCCTTACAGTGAAGGTTTTCTGGGTTCATTTGACTAAGAGGCAGAGAGAGCGATAGACTTATTTTGAACCTAGCAAAATACCTATTGTACAATAAAAACAGCAAAACTGCTCAACTGCACATTTGTGTGGAGGGAGCAGGGGAAACACCCCCCCCCCCAATAAAAATCTGTTTGGAGGAAAAAGCAACAAATGCAACACAAGAGAAAGAAATGCTCATGCAGTCAAGTCGTGCTTGAAAAATGGAACCGCATGACTTTTACATCACACTTGCCTGTGACCCTGGCACAATGTCATGCCCTCCCTCCGGCTGTCATTGAAGGCTGATACAGGAAGATTGCTTACTCAGAGGGACAATGCCCCTGTGACCCTGGACAAATAGAAACAACAGAGCATGTGCTTCTCCAGTGCCTACACGATAGAGACATTTGTATTAGCCTCATCTCCCCACTATTCCCAAAGTACCCAGGGCACACAGGACAATTCTATACCTCCCTGCTGCTGTCAGATACCAATCCTGCTGCAACACACAGTGTTGCCAGATTCTGCACAGCTGCATTCAATTTTTTTCAGAGGATGGCCTGTGCCACAAACTAGATCTAATGAAGACTCACATCAGAGTGCTCTCTGAACTGATGGTTGTAGTCTTTTATATACTAACCTTTTATGCTCTTCTATATCTGTTTAATGTTCCTAACCCTTCTTTTAGATTCTTTTAGTTTCTTTTATATTATTTTAGTTTCTTTTAGATTCTTATAGTCTTTTAGGTATACCTTCTGCTTTAATACTTTTAAAATTTCCAAAACGTTTTAGAAGAAGAAGAAGAAGAGGAGGAGGAGGAGTTTGGATTTGATATCCTGCTTTATCACTATCCTAAGGAGTCTCAAAGCGGCTAACATTCTCCTTTCCCTTCCTCCCCCACAACAAACACTCTGTGAGGTGAGTGGGGCTGAGAGACTTCAGAGAAGTGTGACTGGCCCAAGGTCACCCAGCAGCTGCATGTGGAGGAGCGGGGACGCGAACCCAGTTCACCAGATAATGAGTCTACCGCTCTTAACCACTTCACCACACTGGCTCTTACAGATTCTAAATGATTGTACCCCACTCTACGTAAGCTGGTCTATGACTGTAATAAAGATTTGATTGATTGATTGATACATCACACTAGCCCAGGATGTTTTCAGAAAATAAATCTTCAAAGATATCTGCCACTCCACTCTCTTATACAGAAACATACCTGATGCCCTATTGCTGCATCAATACCTCATCTAACCTTCAAATATGCTGGTAAACCCAGGATCTGCCAGAGCAGCACCACTGCCCTCTAGAGAGCCACCTGCTTCCCTGTGTGAGTGTGTGAGAGGTAGATGGTGGAGCCTTGGTGGCGTTCACAGAGTTCATCATTCATAGGGTTGGTTATGTGTTCCTGCTCTCCACCAAGTTCACTGAAAATTAGACCGAATGCAAACCTGGCAAGAGTGGATTTCTTCTCCATGTGTGAAGAATGAGAAAATAAATATGAGAATTACAACCCAGCGTTGTTACTAGTGGGCACTGAATTTCCAGGACTTTACAGCACAGTTTAATGTTGTTTTAAGGAGCCCAGCACCAGCTCGACTGCAACACTGCAGGTAACGAACAGGGGCGCATTGTCAGGGACATTAGTGCCAATTACATTATTAACTGAGGAATCTGAGGCATGTGTTTGGATTACCTACTCATTTCATTCCTTTTCCTGTTGTTGATCCTTTCAAGCAGTAGCAATTTTTCCAATTACAGGAATCGCTGGGGCCATGTCTGTGGACACTGGGCCTTCAGTCTTGGTAGGAAAAGATTCTGTAAGATGGTTTACATTGCTGTTTCCTCCGAGGGAGCCTGCAGCACACAGTATATGGCTTAAGGCTTAGCAGAGCACATACCACAGCTATAGGATGTAGTGCATCTCAAGGGGCTTTGTGGCTGTTGAATTCTTAAAATAAACGGTTCCTTCCAGCCTGAGACGAGCATTAAAAATATATGTTTGCTTGCCAAAGCTGTGCAAACACACTAATTCAAATAAACCTGATCAATTATGTAAAAAGACAAGGCTTTGGGGAAGCAAGTAAGGATGGATGGATGAAGGGAAGAGGTTTGATTCCAGCCCCCCACCCGCTCATCACTTTTTCCTCAGCTGCACACATGCGAGGGAAAGCCAGCTGCTGTGGTCAGTATATTCTAACTATACAGAAGTAGGCAAGGTTCTTCTTTGATTTGAGGTTTGCGAAGCATGACTTGAAATGTTGAAAAACAAATAGGATAGTCCCAGGAGCACATGTTTGCTTTCTGGAGATGGAGATGGAGGCACCGTTGTTTTTGCAACACCTTCACTTCTCCAACATTGGCTGCAGATTGGGCCACCAGGGGTTTATTGAGATCAGTGTCTGGGTTCACAGTAAAGGGATCTTTTTGTACACATATTTGAATCCTAAATTTATTATTTGGAAGTAAGTCCCGTCGTGTGTGGGACTTATTTGGACATGCCCCAAAGAAATATTTGTTTCTCAGTAAAGTGTTTGGGGATTACACACTTTGTGTCTCTGAGCCATAGATGAGAGAAACCACCAGTGTCTTTAGAGATAGAGGGTGAGTTAGTTATAACTCCAGGACAGGGAAATGCAAGAGGTTGCTGCATCTTTCTTTGCGGAGACCATCAGCAGATGAGGAGAACCATGAAGAACCACTTCTCTTCCCAGCACCATTTTGCATGGTATTGTTATGTACACTCCAATCTATGAGTGGCAAGAGATTTCAGGGTTTTCAACATGCACCTTGGGTTTGGATTCCTTGAAATGAAAGTCACTGGAGTCAGGTGATGTTTCTGGGATGCACAGTTTATCCACACATAGATACGGGTTGAGCAAGAGATGGAAGGCTCATAGCATTAACACTCTTGTTCCCCATTAGGTTCCTAGGTGCCACCAATTCTATAGCTTGGGTTCGCCACACAGAGCAAGTCAAGCCTCTGGCTTTCTTTTGGACAGAGTTCCATTTTTTTGATCTCTTTCATGCATGGAAAACCAGATCATATCACCCTTAGCCAGGGCATAGGTGGGGAGAAGAAACATGTGCCCGCTTCCAGAAAGAACTCTAGCTTCTGCAGCAACAGTTTCTCTGTACTGGTCATCTCTTTCATTATGCAAAGGCCCATTCTCCTAACAAAAGGGATTGTGCCAGAAGTGTGCATGCACACGAAAGCTCATACCAATAATAAACTTAGTTGGTCTCTAAGGTGCTACTGGAAGGAAATTTTTTTATCTTGATCACCCTGTTTGATCTTCGGGAGCCAGACTCAAAAGGTTGGGTGGGACCTCAAACACACATTTATTCTAACCCCAATCTCATTACAATATTTTACAGTATTAGAGCTGTTTTGGAAGACTTTCCCCGCTATAAAGGCATACATGATTTTTTGACTAAAGAGGGTAAAATATTACACCTAAAAAAATTCAATAAAGGAATATATATATATTTTAAAAGCTACTACTCCTCCAGACCTCAAGGCTGCCCCAGAGCTTGACTGTAACCTGACAATAACTGGCTGGGATCCAATTAGGCCCTGAATGTCCTGTAAAAGGCAATGGGACATGGGCTGAGTTTGAAATGTCTATGACTTTTGAGTTGGACCAGCTAGCTAAGGATTCTGCTTCTAGTGATAGAAAGTTCTGGTTCTAGTATAGGAATCTATCCTTGAAACAAATAGAAGGGGAGCAGTAATTCACTTCAGCGAAAATATGGACAAACATTAGGAACAAGTTCTCTTTTGGAGGAGATATGCTTTCTTGAGGCTCAGGAGAAAAGTTCATACCCCGAGTCTGTTTACCCAAGAACTGAATGTGGTTGGCACTTCATATTTTTGGCTGTGCTTGGAGATTTCTGAAGGGAAGTTTCTGACAGCTCCCACAAATTCAGTGTATAACAAGATCCATCAAAATGTATATATTCCAGATTTCGCCTCCCCCCCCATGTATTTTAAACTGTAAAGTTAGCTGCAAACTGAAGTTAGCATTAAACATTGGATGGCTTGGGAGCTAGGCCATGAAGTCAACTTTGTTTTTAATCTGATGGTTTGCTTATCCTGTGATACTCTGAAATGAAAAGTGCAATAAAGACAGTCGTGGTAGGTGGTGATAAACCTGGAGTCATACAGACTACAATGTTGTCTAGAGGGAACGGAAAGGTTTGTTACTCCTCAAAGAGTTGACGCTAGATGATATGTTTAGGATTATAGCCTTGTGCATAGTTTCCTTTTGGCTCCCTCCTGTTTCCATGGCACAAATTTGTGCCATTAACTGCTAGTTTATTACCACGGTGACTATATCCCAGTATTATTATGTTTAGATTATTAACATCCTAAAATATTAAAAGACACATTTAAAGATTCCACGTTAGTAACTTGAGGAAAATCCTTACCTTGCTAAATGTTGGCTGGTGGCTGTCAGCTAGGGGTAGGGATACAGAGCAAAATTTTGTTTACAAGTTCCCACTTGTAACTATATATACTGTATTTTTCGCCCCATAGGGTGCACCTAGTTTTTTTTTGGGGGGGGGGGAATAAAGAAAAAAAATTATTTCCCCCCCCCCCCAGACGCGGGGCTGGGGCAGTGGAAGACCAAGCTTCCCCCGACCCCAGCCCCCAGAACAGGCTGCTATCCGCAAGCCTTGGGAGCCCGGCAGGAGCTCCCCAGGCTTGCGGATATCTGCCCAAAGTCTGGGGCGCACTGCTTCTGCAAGTCTAGGGAGCCCTGTGGGAACTTCCTGCGGATAGCTTCCTGAAGCCTGGAGAGCGAGAGGGGTCGGTGCGCACCGACCCCTCTCGCTCTCCAGGCTTCAGCGAAAGCCTGCATTTGCCCCATAGGACACACACACATTTCCCCTTCATTTTTGGAGGGGAAAAAGTGCGTCCTATAGGGCAAAAATACGGTAAGTAATTAGGATCTTTAAGAAAAGAGCAGATTTGGTGAAAAAATCTGGCTAGGTTCTGTTCTTATCCTTTCCAATTAGTCTCTCCTGAGTATGGGGCAGATCACATAGCACAGGTCTGGGCAGGGCATTTTTTTTCAGTTGGAAATCACCGGAACTCAATTCCAGCACCTCTCAGGTGGGTTCCGACACCTCTCAGATGGGTGTATTGCCATTCTAAAGAGAACAAAGGAAGCATTCAGGGTGAGTTCTGGCACCTCTTTTTCTAGAAAAATAGCACTGAGTCTTGGCAACTTCTCTCAGTCCAAAGGCCACATTCCTTCATAGGGAACTTTCTGAGGGCTACATGCCAGTGATTAGTGGGGACACAGGCAAAAGTGGGAAGGACCAGAGGCAACAGTATTTGGAACACAGGATGCAGCTCCTCATTTGTATAGTAGGTTATATTATTGCCACACAAAAGTGAGAGGTTTATATGTGCAGACCTCTCCGTTTGCCATCCAGGCAAGAAAGAGACTTTGTCACAGTTTCCTGTGGTTTCCTATCCCTGCCACAGCACAAGGTTGCTGTGGAAAAATGGCTTCCCCAATAAGCATTCCTATCCCAGCCATAATTTTTTACAAGTGCTTATTACCGTATATGGCTTCTTCCAATTGTGTTGTGAGGCTCCATGTTCCTGCTGTCCGATATCAGCAGCCACAGGGAATGAGGCATGGAGACTTTACACATACTTGCAGTTACAATGGCTGGGGTTTTACCAATGGAAAGAGGAAGGCCATTTCTGATAGCATCCCCATGCAAATATTATATGTGCTGTCTCTCTTACTCAAGTCACTAATAGAGTTCCACAGGTGTG
The DNA here is from genome assembly GCF_965112155.1 of Podarcis liolepis. Taxonomy (NCBI): domain Eukaryota; kingdom Metazoa; phylum Chordata; class Lepidosauria; order Squamata; family Lacertidae; genus Podarcis; species Podarcis liolepis. The sequence goes on from NC_139554.1 coordinate 41,555,994, forward strand.
GAAGAGTTTGACACCTGTGTTCTTAGAAGCAGCCTACACAATCCCAGCATGACACGAGGGGCCCCTTCCTTCACCCAAGTTCTCGACCTATTGTAAGAAGAAGGGTTCCCTTGGCTTGTGGTCGGTGGGAGAAGAACACACACAACCCTTCTGCATCCTTCTCCATGTTGAGATTTACAGGCACTTGGAAGCAGCAGGAGAACCTGCCTTCAAAGCCCAGTGAGTAAACATTGTACTGGTACTCCATCCCATGCTTTGAAGGCACTCAATGGTGGTGGAAAGTTTTCTCTCCTTCCAACCACCCAAAAGTCCTGGTGGGAGGAAGATCTTTTCCTCCCTCTTCTCTTGAGTCCTATGTGTATGCCAGAAGACTTAAGAGAGAGAGAAGAGGTAATTACAAATTATGGCTGACTGGTAAAACCAGATACAAATTTTGGACCCCTGATAACAGCTCATGCTCCTAGTTCAGGGTACAGTGGTAACTCAGGTTATGTACGCTTCAGGTTACGTACGCTTCAGGTTACAGACTCCGCTAACCCAGAAATAGTACATCGGGTTAAGAACTTTGCTTCAGGATGAGAACAGAAATCGTGCTCCGGCGGCGCGGCAGCAGCAGGAGGCCCCATTAGCTAAAGTGGTACCTCAGGTTAAGAACAGTTTCAGGTTAAGAACGGACCTCCGGAACGAATTAAGTACTTAACCCGAGGTACTACTGTATATTATTGGCTGTAATTTGAGCTGGCTAAGGATCTCAGGGCAGCTGTGGGACATGGCACAATGGAACTGCTTTGATCAAAAGGAAAACTGTACCTTGGGAGCATAACCTTTACTATTAGCTCACTGAAACTTTGTTTTCTCTGTGCTGTATTAACAAAAAAAAAAATTGCCTTGTTGTTCTAATGTCCTCAAATCACCCCTTGGCACCTTCTTATTTTAGCAGCACCACACCCAGACAATGGACCTCCCCGGCTACCACATTTTCTCTACCAGAGGCAGCTGGATACTCAGAGGTTGAGCTCACTTCCCACTGTGGAGACTGTCAGTGTTCAATTGTCAGCTGGAAATAGAGTCACTGTGCCAACCATTCCAAAGGAATAGCACAGCACAATTAGTATGCTTCAAATATTTTACTGTGGGTAAGGGTTGGCCAACCTCCATAAAAATCCAGTGTTTTAAGAGGTGTTTGGTGACTCACTTGATTGTTAGAGGCCAGTGGTGGCTAGTCGCATCTTCCCCCTGAATTTTTTTTGTTATTTTGTTAATTCAAAAATGTCAAGTTTGAGTAAGAAAGGAAGCGGATCAAATGTGTGTCTGGTGTTATCACAAAACGGCTGCATTGCTCACATACAGGAACAAGTTACTGACCTGGCAGCCTGCCATTTGCATCAAATAGTAGAAGGAGGGAAAAGGAGCAGAGTGCTGCAATTTTCTCAGACCGTAATCGTGAAAGCTTGCCAAGGAGATAACGACGTGCTAATTGTTCTTATTTCTCCCATCTCTGAATCTCTAGGGACAATAAAAAAAAAAGAGACAGGAATGTACGTCCACAGGAAAAACAATCCAAAATTTACAGCCAGACAGTACATAATGACTCTGTTTTGACCCTTTAGTTCCTCTCAATACAAGCATTTCTGTAGATTACAGACATTTAGCTCTTAAAGGAAAGATAATTTTCTTGCACAGCATCCCAACCCACGAGGAGTGCGAGATTCCAGGAGTTCTGGCACTTACCCAGGTTTCATGTTTCCTTTGAAATAAAGGACAACGTAGACTGTGGTGTCTTTATGATACATGGTTTATTTGCACATATATACAACCTGAGCCTACGATGGAGGGGTTCACAGCATTAACATCCTAAGAGAGTCCTGCTTCTTCCATAGCCACCGCCTTGGAATCTGTCTGGCACAGAGCCACTTCCTTTGTTACCAGAATGGCCCATACATACTTAGAGCGTCACCACCTCACCAGGGAGCTAGCTTGGCTATTTGAGGAAGTGAATCTGTGCCAGACAGATTCAAGGCTGTGGCTCCACCTCACCAAACATAGCGAAAGGCAGCCAGAGCCCCAATTTCTCTGCCTCGAATCTCCTCCAGCATCCTCTGACCTTCTCTGGGGAAGCTTCAGAATTTTCAGTGCTTAGAAGCTCATCCAGGTATTCAGCTCATTCATGTGAGGGGGGAGAGGGGGGTTGTGCATGTCCAGTGTGTCCCTCTTGCCATCCTATGCATATTGGAGGTGGAGCTTGCACTAGGTATGGCAAGCCAATGTGGGGAGCTTCTCTGCATTGGACAGACTCCTCGATTGCCCTTTAGTGTGGACACAAGAAGGGAGTGGGGGAAGCAAGTAAGGCCCTACTTATCCCTCTTACACAGTAGGAATCATGTGATGCTGAGGTTTCAGCTAAGACTAGAGGCTGAGCGATGCTTATATGTGGCTGCTGACGCCCCTCCGCCTTGATATTTGAAAGTGACATTGCCACTTCCACAGGGGCCTAATAAAGAAGCATTTATTACAGTGCTGTGTCCAGCAGTAAAGTTTACACCCATAAAAGCAACTTTTCAAAACCTTGCAAAGCAAGATTGTACATTTAGATATAGTACAGCGGTACCTTGAGTTACAAATGCCACAGGTTACAAACGCTACAGGTTACAAACTCCGCTAATCTGGAAGAGTTACCTCGAGTTGAGAACTTTGCCCCAGGACGAGAACGGAAATTGTGTGCCGGCAGTGCAGCGGCGGCAGCGGGAGGCCCCGTTAGCAAAAGCACGCCTCTAGTTAAGAACAGTTTCAGGTAAAGAACGGACCTCCGGAACGAATGAAGTTTGTAACTAGAGGTACCACTGCAAATCATTTTTACAATATTCCACTTTCCAGTTCATATGAAATCATGACTTGTCACTGTCTCTTTCTTTTCATAGTGAGTTGTTTTAGCTATCAAGGTAAACTTCCAGAGTTTGTCCGCCTGTTCTTTTGTTGAACATCAAATTAGTAATCTCTAAAACATTTTTACATTTATATCCAATGAGTTCAGTGTGTTGTACGTAGTTCTCCTCCTCGCCAATTAAATTCTTGCAACAACTCAATAACAATCTCATTGATCCACCCAAAATGACCTCCTTGTGATGTCTGATTTTGATTGTAGGTTGGCAGATACACACCCAATGGACTGGACCACCATACTTTGAATATAAAAAAGAGAGCATGGATACTCAAAGTATTAACAGAACATCATCTTGGTTCTTCCACAATAATCTCCTGAAATCCTCAGCCGCTTCCTACTCTGACTTATGCTGAGGATATTAGCCTGATGCAAAATTGGCCTGAGATAATACATACAAATGTAGCCTCCTATATTTGTGCATGCAGTATTAAGTCTTTTGCTCCGTTCAAATAGATTTTGGTATTAATAAACAACAAATACAAGTACAACCACAGTGGTTGAGCAGTCAGCAGATTTCATTTAATTCCAAAAAGGTCTGCTCAAGTGTCATTGTCAATTTATTACAGTAGCTTTGATTCTTCTCACTTCTGTACCAACTGGCACTCAGCAAAATGTGGATCTATTAAATGTGATTGATGCTTGGTATCCCTGCATGAAATTGGAAAGATACAACTTTTTCATTTCGTTGTTTGATTAGCTTTGGCAATTTCCTCCAAAGGCTTGAGGCACATAAGATAGTCACATAGTCACGAAGTACGATTGTGTGACTCATGGTAGCAGAAATTATTGTAGCGTCTCGCAGGAGAAACACAGCTGCAACGCATTTCAATCTGTTTAAATGGTTGAGAAACAGATTGGAAGCAGCAGTTCAGTTTTTAGCCGCTCCATGTCCCTGGTGTGTTGATGGAGTTATACTTACTTAATGATGTTAGTTATGAGTATTTCATCTGCTTTAATTCCAGTGGCTTTGATTCTCTGGACTGTCAACCTGGGGAAGCTATCAAGCTGCCTGAGGCTGCATATTGATTTTACAGGGCAATACAAAACGAAAGATTCTGTGTTTATTATTATTTTTATTTATCTGCTGTAGTTCAGTACCACATACTTAACTGTCAAGGGAGCAAAGAGTGGATGGTTGGCATTTATCTTTCAATTGCTTGAGCTTCAGTTACAAATCAGCGACACTCTGGAGACTACGCTTACCCTCTAGCACCCACCCTGCAGCATTCTGTCCTACTGCTCCTGGAAGTTCCTGACATAGACTTGTTTATCTGTGCCCTTGTTAGGCTGGGGGAAGTTTTCCATCCCAGGCAGTCTAAAAATGCAATGGATTACACACGTGCAGGTTCTTCCTTCTAATTTTGATTTTGATTTGGCTCAATGCTCTGTGTGGTTTTCCTTATTTCTCAAAGGCAGATCAGTACCCTGTGATCATCTCAAGTTGCTGCACGGAGAGATTCGGTTAGGTTTCCTCTGCGGCTGTCTTTGTAGCAAATTCAGCATTGCTGAAAGCAGTTTCCTTAAAAAAAATGTAAAGAATAGTGGTAATCAGACCTAACTTCTGCATATGAGCTGTTGCTTGTCTGCCACACCAGACACTCACGTGGTGGCTTGGTAAAAGAACTTCTTGTACTAGTCTTGCATGGAGGAACATGTGAAAGGAGTATCTGATAATACTTCTAGTTGTCTTAATTTGCTCCATCTTGTTTTGTTTGGGGCCAGTCCAGATCAAGGTAACTATTCACAAGGTGGAAGATTCTGTATTTTATTGCTGGTACTTTCTCTGCTCTACATGCTGCTTTTTAGGGCCATTTTACACACTAAATTATGAAAGTACAGTGGTACCTTGGGTTACATATGCTTCAGGTTACAGACGCTTCAGGTTACAGACTCCGCTAACCCAGAAATATTACCTCGGGTTAAGAACTTTGCTTCAGGATGAGAACAGAAATCGTGCTCCGGCAGCGCGGCGGCAGCAGGAGGCCCCATTAGCTAAAGTGGTGCTTCAGGTTAAGAACAGTTTCAGGTTAGGAACAGACCTCCAGAACAAATTAAGTACTTAACCCGAGGTACCACTGTAATGCCTCTTGATGGAGACTGATTGCAGCACTAATGGGAGGTAAAGAAGTTTTGGTGTTTTTCCCATACCTTCATTTGGTGGGAAGTGGGAACGTCCATGTTAAGAACATTACAACCATAAGGATGTTGAATTCTTAAAGAATAGAAACCTTTCCTAGTGAACACAACCCGAAAAAACACAACCTGAAGCGGCTATAACCTGAGGTATGACTGTAGTAACAACAACAACAACAACAACAACAACAACAACAACAACAACAGTTGTTGTTGTTGTTGTTAAAGTCTGTATCATTGTGAGGCACTAAATAACATCTATTAGGCATTCAACCAGAATTCACTTCCCTCATCCCCATAAGGAGAGTTGGATACTATCATTACTTTTAGTGGGCCATTTGATCTGTGATTGCTCGCTCACACTTGCAACTCATTATTTTACGCAATATATAATTAACTTCTGAAATGTGCTGCAACAAGATGTGCTCTTGGTTTAGTTAGTATTAAAGGAAGATTAGGCAAAATTCGTGGAGGATAGCTCCATCTGTCAATTGCCATCAGCTACAATAGGTACGTGAAAGCTCCATGCTCAGAAGCAATGTACTTCTGAATACCAGTTAAGGGGGGGGGGGGACAAACAACTAAGGTGGTTCCTGTGTTCATGCCCCACATGTGGTCCTCCTGTATGCACCCAACTGGCCTCCATGGGCAACAGGATGGTGCCCTTTTCCTTATTCTGCAAGTCTTATGCTATTCTTTGTAAAACAGGTGCCTGTTGTAACTTTGCTGCGTTGGCAAGCTGGCAGTCAGCTATGCGTTACAAGAAAAAGAAAACAGCACTGGTAATAACAGATTTGGTGGTAAGGATTGCCCTTTTTTAAGGTTAAAGGAGGAACCAAATTTCAGTGTATATCAACCACATATATAATTATCATTCCAGCTGCAAATAAATATATCCCCATGGTGGTTAGAAAAGGGTGTCTCTTTGTTAGGGTCTCATTTCTTCATATGAGACTACAGACAATAATAATGCTGGCATTTTTGCCATCAGCTGTCACATTTCCAGAAAACGATATAAATACGCAACCGTTTTCAAGGCAGCTACTTTGTGTGCACAGCTCAGTGATTTCCAAATCCTTTGGTTGGTTTACTCATTTGAAGCCAACGCTTTTAGCTGAAATTCTTCCATCTCTCTGTCTCCCCAATTGCAGACGTCAATACCAATTTGAATTCTTGAACACCCACAATGATGGAACTTCATCTTATTCCAAACAGTGTGTGATTGAAGACGCAGGTCACCTCCAAAGGATGTACTTATTGAGCATTCATCCTGATTTCTTTCCAAAGAGCTTGCACAGAAATTATACAACCCACTGTTTTACAGAGCATTCATCATGATTGGTTTGTGTTAGGGTTGTACATTTGTTATACTACTCTAGTGCATTTTCCCGTCACCTCCCTTATCATATTGTATAATGAGTGCTTCAATTCTCTTTAATTGGGGAAACCTGAATTTTCTAATATGCGATTGAATCCCTCCTGCAAAATAGTGGCAGTCTGAAGGTAACCTAGGACACAATGTTCCAGATGTCGTGCACAGGTATTAAAAATGTTGAAAACCAAAATTGAGAACCCGTGTGTAAGGGGCACTTAATGACCTCTGCATCAAATAATGAATTGCAAGGTTTAGTAAGGAGAGAACATAAGAATTAGTCTCATGAACATGATAACAGCAGGCCGCTATTATATGCTGGGAAGTGGTATTTCTAAACCAAACCAAAAGTAAGTGAATGGATGGGAAATTCTGGCAAGTAATTGTTGTGACAAAAGGGAAAAAGGCAACAACAAGGTCATTTTACAGCAAGTTAGAATCCACTTACTGAATATTGTAGAAAGAAAAAATTGCTCCCTCTTTCCTTTTTTTTTTTTAAAAAAAAAAAATCTCCGGAGATATCAGGTATTTTAATGACATTTGTTATGTGGTGTATGATGATGATAAGTGTCCTATAGGATAAAAAATTCCTTCCAGTAGCACCTTAGAGACCAACTAAGTTTATTATTAGTATGAGCTTTCGTGTGCATGCACACTTCTTCAGATCTGAAGGAGTGTGCATTCACACAAAAGCTCATACCAATAACAAACTTAGTTGGTCTCTAAGGTGCTACTGGAAGGAATTTTGTTTGTTTGTTTCAACTACGGCAGACCAACACGGCTACCTACCTACAACTGTCCTATAGGATGTTAGCTAAAATAACTGGCAGACAGATTTTACCCAGATGCTCCTTTTTGCTCTATTTTCCATTTTCCTCATATGGCATGATTGTTGTTTTCTTTTTGTAAATGATGTTATAGGAATCTATCTCTATCTATCTATCTATCTATCTATCTATCTATCTATCTATCTATCTATCTATCTATCTGTGATCTATTTATCTATCTGTTCTCTATCTATCTATCTATCTATCTATCTATCTATCTATCTATCTATCTATCTATCTATCTATGAAGTAAAATTGAATGAATGCATGAGCTATTATGGGTCAAATACCACTGAGACCTTTTAGGTCATCTTCTCAAAGCATCTCAAATGCAGTGCCATTTAGTGGGGGGTAGGGCACACAGTCAGAGCTAATTTACATACCATATTTTGGCTGGGGAAACTCAACCTGATGGTTGGGAAACAAACAAACAAACAAACAAACAAATAAAATAAAATAAATTAATTAATATTATTTTAAATCAGTACTTTACCAACTACTGTCCTTCTTAACGCTGCAACACACAAATCATGCAAACTGGTATTACCACACTGCAAAACTAAGTTTTGAAGAATTTGTACAGCTTGACCTGTTCTTTCCTTGGGAGAACTGAAAGCCAAATGTTGCCAGTGGTCATGAAGCAATGCACCATTAGAACCACCCAGTATATAAGTTCATGCTGAGAGTAGGATGGCTGCCAAAAATTAAGCAGATATATTATTGCTGCGTATTAAGCCAACTGCCCATTGGTTACCTGAATGAAAGAACTTTGTTTTCTCTCTCTCCTGTATTTTCCTTAAACTGGTATTGCAGCAAAAATGGGGGGAAATCCAAGTACAATATATCCTTGAGAGTGGACACTCAAAGGAGCACACTGTGCACCTTCATAAAACATACTGAAATAATTAGTTTTATTTATCAGAGAACAAATACATACCCCAAAGAAGTTGACTGCTGCAATGATTGCCAAGAACATCTGAACTTGGATTTTCCATACCTCAGGCCTACCTTAAACAAAAGCTACCAAACAAGGTTCAGCCAGAATTTTACAGAGCATGCAATACTAGAAGACAAATAACAATATAAAATAATCCAATTTTCAAAATAATAATTAATTGATGCACCATCAAGGACTGGTGGATCACTTTCTTTGTTTTTAAGGTATGCTCAAGCCTTCTAAAAGTAACATTAGATTTTAGCAATGATTTTTTTTTGGGGGGTGGGCAGTATGAAAGCCGTATTAAAAATGCTTTGCTGGTGTGGAGAGCATAATGCATAGCTGTCAACTTTTCCCTTTTCTTGTGAGGAATCCCATTTGGAATAAGGGAATTTCCCTTAAAAAAGGGTAAAGTTGACAGCTATGAAAATGGGGAAAATATAGAATCATAGAATCATAGAGTTGGAATAGACCACAAGGGCCATCGAGTCCAACCCCCTGCCAAGCAGGAAACACCATCAGAGCACTCCTGACATATGGTTGTCAAGCCTCTGCTTAAAGACCTCCAAAGTAGGAGACTCCACCACACTCCTTGGCAGCAAATTCCACTGTCGAACAGCTCTTACTGTCAGGAAGTTCTTCCTAATGTTTAGGTGGAATCTTCTTTCTTGTAGTTTGGATCCATTGCTCTGTGTCCGCTTCTCTGGAGCAGCAGAAAACAACCTTTCTCCCTTCTCTATATGACATCCTTTTATATATTTGAACATGGCTATCATATCACCCCTTAACCTCCTCTTCTCCAGGCTAAACATGCCCAGCTCCCTTAGCCGTTCCTCATAAGGCATCGTTTCCAGGCCTTTGACCATTTTGGTTGCCCTCCTCTGGACATGTTCCAGTTTGTCAGTGTCCTTCTTGAACTGTGGTGCCCAGAACTGGACACAGTACTCCAGGTGAGGTCTGACCAGAGCAGAATACAGTGGCACTATTACTTCCCTTGATCTAGATGCTATACTCCTATTGATGCAGCCCAGAATTGCATTGGCTTTTTTAGCTGCCGCGTCACACTGTTGGCTCATGTCAAGTTTGTGGTCAACCAAGACTCCTAGATCCTTTTCACATGTACTGCTCTCAAGCCAGGTGTCACCCATCTTGTATTTGTGCCTCTCATTTTTTTTGCCCAAGTGCAATACTTTACATTTCTCCCTGTTAAAGTTCATCTTGTTTGTTTTGGCCCAGTTCTCTAATCTGTCAAGGTCGTTTTGAAGTGTGATCCTGTCCTCTGGGGTGTTAGCCACGCCTCCCAGTTTGGTGTCATCTGCAAATTTGATCAGGATGCCCTTGTGTCCATCATCCAAGTCGTTGATAAAGATGTTGAATAAGACCGGGCCCAAGACAGAACCCTGTGGCACCCCACTAGTCACTCTTCTCCAGGATGAAGAGGAACCATTGATGAGCACCCTTTGGGTTCGGTCAGTCAGCCAGTTACAAATCTACAAATATGTGTTGAATGAAAAAAGAAAATGATGTTTCTATGTCCATGAAAAAAATTACTTATTTCTATCAGTTCTGTTTCATGTGGATTGTTTGCGTTTTAACTAACTTGAAAGGCTTGGACCCAGCAAACATAAAAAGTAGTTCTTCCCCTGTGGCCTATCTCATGTCTTATCATGGCCTCTGTGAACAGCTAGGTAAATAAGCCTCTTTCAGGTTATTTCCTATGAACCTCTGATCCTTAATCATGCAAAAGAGAAAGAAAGCAGAGGAAAGGCACTTGAAAGGAATACTCTGGAAAATGGTAAAACTTCACACTTGCATTGAAGGCAACTGAAGCAAGAGCTGCTTTGAGCTTCATACTTGGATATACCCTTGCCATATGCTCTTTGTTTGGCGATAGGCAAGCCTAGAAGGGAAGTTTCAAAAGCTTTGGCAAGGCTGGCCACTCTAGAGGCTTATGAAAACACAAATAACTTGAGGGTTGAGTGCATGGGTAGGCAAACTAAGGCCCAGGGGCCGAACGTGGCCCAATCGCCTTCTAAATCCAGCCCGCGGATGGTCCGGCCCACAGCGTGTTTTTACAAGAGTAGAATGTGTCCTTTTATTTAAAATGCATCTCTGGGTTATTGTGGGGCATAGGAATTCGTTCACTCCCCCCCAAAAATATAGTCCCCCCCCAAAGGTCTGAGGGACTGTGGACCAGCCCCCTGTTGAAAAAGTTTGCTGACCCCTGGTTGAGTGTTTCAAAACAGATTCAGGCTGTTTTGTGTGGGTTGTTGGTGGTCAGTTTAATGCTAGTAAGAGGATGGCGTGGGGGGTGGGGGCTTCTAGCATTTCTGCATTTGTTACCTGCCTTGCAATGCAATCATCTGCAGATTTACACAGAAGTAAGCTCCTCTATGTTCTGCGGACCTTACTCCTTAGTGTCTTTGGGATTGCAGCTTGAATATATCTGTATGCACTAAACAAAAACCAGATTTGTCATTGACTTTGCCAGAGCTAGCATGACAGGGTATGCTATCTCAGGTGGGTTGTGGTCACTGCCCCCCCCCCCCCCCCGCATCTGGTCCTTGCTGCAGAGGCAGACTTTAGTTATATGGTGCACTGAGTGAGGACAAAACTTGGCACTCCTTAACTTTGAGTAGGTACGTGTATAAATATAGGTGGTGGTGGTTATTCTGCATGCCCTTGGACCTGCACCTTATGCAGGGAAACTTCCTGCACCACCCTAAATCTGGTGCTGCTTCCACCACCACTTTCCCCCACCTTCTCCATTCCCTGCTGCCTCTCCCTCAGTCATCCTCCTTCCAGCTGTGCATCCCTGCTGTGTCATCCTCACTCCCATAGGTGCCATCTACGCGGGCCTGCGGGGGCCCAGGCACCCCCAAATTTTCAACGAAGAGGCCGGACCCAACTGCGCACATGTGCATGCCACGGTGATGTCGGCATGCCCCTGACGCGCAGCGCAAATTAATAATGCAGAGTTTTTAATTGAAACAAAGATTTACTGAGTTAAAGAAAAAATTCTTCATGGTTTCAAACAGTTTGACTGAGATTGCATACTGACTCTGCTCACCTCAGCTGAGGTAGAGTGACTCTGGCTGAAATCTTACAGAGAGCACAAAGTGAAACTGGCTGCTAAGTCACATGTCAGAGTGACTCAACAGTTAGCAGTTAGGCCTGAATAACTTTAGTAGGCCCAAATGATTGTGCAGTCCCAGCACTTCCCAGCCTGCTTTGCTGCTTCTGCTCTCATGCGTCTTTGTCACATGACAGCCCTGGGCCCCCTCTGTTGCGGCGGCAAGGCAGTGCGCCTGCTCACCACTCAATATCACAATGGTGGGAAATACTGTGTAAAGTTTAACAGCATCTATTAAGCGTAGTAAAGTGCATTAGACTGCTAACCTGTCTTTGCTGCAGGTGGTGATGCTTTGGCGGTGATGCAGGCATTCTCTGTTTCCATCTTGACCACAATGTTTCCTTTTGAGGAAGGGCTCCTACCTCAAAGTGAGGAGTATTGGACCTGGAGACGTCTTTAGGACCACTGCAGATTGCATCCTTGCAGCAGCGGCAGCGGTGGTGTTCCATAGTAAGCACACAAGCAGTGGAGGCAACAGGTGGCGGGGTGGCGGTTGGCTGACAGCCATGGTGTTGGTGGCAGGCAGACAAGACCATGGGAGCCTCATCCGCCACCCTGTGTCACATGCCTCACCTGACCTTGCAGCGGAGAAAAAGGGCACAATATTTTATTTAAGTGCTTCAATGCTGTATGTTTTTTTTTGTATTGTGTCCAAATTTCTTCTGAAAGCCAGTGTCTTCGAGTATAAAAAGGCTATACTAAGCTACTTGGCCACATGGCAGTTTTGGAACAAATCCGTTATGCTGGATGACTCATGACTCTAGCTCTTTTCTTTGGGGGGTGGGGCGGGTGGGAATCCTAATTCAGTAAAAAAAATACTCAATTTCATCTTATCCCAAGAGTAGTAGTAAAAATGAAAGTTTTTACGTGAACAAAATGGCCACTTTCAAACACTTGCTCTAAGAACTAATTATTTTTTTTAAAAAAGATTCCTGTTTAGCTGACTGCAGATTGTCTCATTTTCCATTTTTAGAGATTTTTCTGTCCCTTAGATTTATGCTGGAAACAAACAATTATGCAAGGCTCCCCCTGCCCTGCAGTATCTGCCTCATTGCCAGTGGAAGTCCAGCAACATATTATTTCAACTTAACACTCCAGCATACTTGCATGTAGGGTTCTCGCATGTGGACACCCTAATGTTGTTTCCCCACTGCCTTGTTGCATTTGCATTTCAAACATGCAAGTTTGAAAAAGCTATTAAAAAATGCCTTGACATCGGTCCTCTTCTAGATGCTTATTCTGGAGGCCTCTGGGGAACGTGGCTCAAACGACTGGCAGGCTAAGGAGAGAATGATGGATTACTTTTCAGCTGTCCACACAAAATATGACCTCCATTGAAATAGCCAGCTTTGGTTTCTGTCACTGACATAACCCTTATCACACTTTTCTTCCAAGCTCTTAAAAATAATGGGAAAGATTATTCTAGTCTGATCCCATTAGGTAGATATTACACTTTTCATAACGTTCTGAGATCATTGATATGAGGTGTTTTGTTTCTTTATTTTTATATAAAAAAATATCTCTCCCATAGAAAAAAAACGGGATGCAGTTTCAGGCCCTTGGTCCTCTGAATGCTTTGGTTTGGCAAGTCTCACTGTGGTGCATTCCAATTGCTTTCTGTTTTCTTCTTGGCTGCATTGTTCTTGGAAAAGTATGAGTTTGACATTAGTAATACAACCAAAACAGAACTTTTCCATGTGGCTTTTACATTGTTGAGCCGGCGTGCTGTGGCTTTGAAAGCCCAATAAAAGAGGTTGCGTAACAGGGATTACAGATTAATCGGTGGCATGAAATACTGAGATTGAAGAGTATGATTATTATTTTTTATAGTGGTCATTTATGTTGTCAATGTGTCTGCCGCAGACTCCCAAGTATTATTTTTTCAATTTCACCTTGAGTCGTAATGTTCTTTGTGGGATCATTTAGGTAAATGGTTGCTGCAGGGTGCTGATGTCACTTTATTCAGTACTGCAGAATAAATTGACGTGGCGGGGGGGGGGGGGGGAATGTGTAATCTATTCATTGCACAGATGCATTGTGTTGGCATTTTGCCTAGTGACACTTGCACAATTTTAAACAAATCTGGCAATGTGTGAAATGTAACAATATCTCAATATTGGTGAAATGCAACAATATGATATGCAGAATGGGGCATTGCCCCATGTGTCGTGCCCCTGAAATTGGTTTTGGAGAGGTCAAGAGAGCCCCAGAGCAGTGCGGAGGGGGAGAAAGAGAGGGGGGAAAGTCTTCTGACCGGCAAGGTGATATGGTTTCTCTGTCAGAACGTTTGCAATCGTGCATCACTGAATTCCATCTGTTTATTTCAGGCACCCACTTAATGCTTGGACGGTAGGGGCAGGAGCCAGATGAGCCAGATGTCATCAGGGCAGGGCCAGAGTTGCAGCCCCTTAGCAGCTTTCTATATGCATTGCTCCCACACAAAGTAATATTTGAAGGGGTCCACACAGTGAATGGTAAAGGCAGGAGTCAAGCAATTGCCTTGGCAAATAAATATTGTTATAAGTTTGTGTGTGCCAGATTCTTCTAAATTCCTGGATTCAGTAAGCGTTAGAATTTAATCAAGGCTTGCAGTGTTTAGCTGAGTGCTAGACTGCTCTAATCTCTAGATCTAAGTGTTAAAAGCTAATTAAGCTTTTCCTCTAGTAAGCTCTGGGTGATGGGGCAAATGCGATGAGCATCAAAGGAGCTTGCTGAGAGAAGGCGGGTAGGGCCCTTCCCTTCTAGATGTGACCTAATCGAAAGACACTGAATAACATCTTATCTTTTGAGAGTAAAATAATGATACCGTATATGCATGATGTATGATATATGAATGTAAGGGGTTCACTAAATTTTGCTACATCATTTTCAGCTGTTTAGCCCTTTTGTTCATCTGTATGCGGCTTTAAAGGAAATGAGGATCATAAATTGGAAGATATGCCCCACGCTGTCCTCTGGTAACATTTGGATTCCATCTGTTGTATTCCATTAACAGAACGCCATACCTGATAATTAGTCACAGAACATTTGTTCTTCTTGTGTTCTGCAAGAGAAAACTGAGAAGAGAGATCTGGGAGAAACAGTTTCAGGTTTTGTACCCAAAGACACATTGAGCGGTTGGGCTTTTAGAATCTCCCCTGGATCATGAAGAGTTTTAAGCCTAGATGACCAAGCAATTGCAGGCAGTTAAGATCAACTGCATTTGTTGTCTCCCCAGTCTTTGTTTTCTGCCCTAGACCTTACTAGTGAAATAAATAGAAGAAGCCTTTCCTGGCTATCAGACATGACTAGCTTTAAGCAGTCCCTCTGGCCCATTAACTTTCTCCTGTCCAAACCTCCACAAATTTAGAACAAGATCAGCATAATACTTCATTTTGGGTCTTCTGTTCTGTAAGAAAAGCAATTTTGACAGCCTGACATGTCAAATATCTCCAAAGGAAACTTCTACTGCCATGGACCATGTTGAAGCTAGTTCAGGCCTCTTTTTAAAGCTCAAGTTAACTCCTGAAATTTTGAGTCTTCCAAGGGACCCCTTTGAACCTTTTAAAGGCGCTGTGGGTTAAACCACAGAGCCCAGGACTTGCTGATCAGAAGGTTGGCGGTTCGAATCCCCGCTACAGAGTGAGCTCCCGTTGCTCGGTCCCTGCTCCTGCCAACCTAGCAGTTCGAAAGCACGAAGTGCAAGTAGATAAATAGGTACCGCTCTGGCAGGAAGGTAAACGGTGTTTCTGTGTGCTGCTCTGGTTCGCCAGAAGCGGCTTAGTCATGCTGGCCACATAACCCGGAAGCTGTACGCCTGCTCCCTCAGCCAATAAAGCGAGATGAGCGCCGCAACTCCAGAGTCGGTCACGACTGGACCTATTGGTCAGGGGTCCCTTTACTATTGCAAATATGTGCATATTATTATCTTCCACAGTCTTCATGGCAGGGATGGGGAATTTGTGGGCCTCCAGACGTTGCTGGACTCCAGCTCCCATTAGCGGCAGCCAGCATGGTCAGTGGTTGATGGGGGTTATAGATCAACAATACCTGGAGGGCCACAAGAGAAGAAAACTGTGAATGGGCACCACTGTTCTTAAGCTGAGCACTCTGGATTCTAAAACGACATTTCATAATAATGTGAACTGCTCAGTTTGTCAAATGTCTTGTTTCTGAGGTCACTGACTTGAAACTTGACACCACTGATGAGATTAGCCTGTCATGCAGGGCGCTGAGCACCAAATGTCTGGGTTTTGCTTCCACTGGCAGTGGCTCCAGAGACAGGAGAAAAAAAACAGCTCATAAATTTTTCTGAAATCTAACATTTCTCAAAGCTCAGAGCAGTTTTTGGCTACTTTTTCAAGCAACCTTGTTTAAAGTCTTTTGCAGGGTATGAGTGTAAATAGGTAGCAAAAATAACATGAAATATTCAGTGGAATCAAGGTTAAATTGTCTGTCAGGCAGCGTCCTCTGTCAGCAGCATATATTCACAACTAGTACTTTGACAACAATATGCATTCACAATTAACTTTATAAAAAAACTTAAGAACCATGGTGAAGTTCAACTTCAAGTCATCTGTCAGACAGACCATGTATTGCTGTGTTTTCGTTCAGAGCTTTTATTTTTCCTTTTTAAAAAAATTCACTTTGGAAACTACCATTAACAAAGCCTAACTATTGCTGTGTATGGTAAGGTGTTTTTTTTTTTTTTACCAAGTTATGCAGTTAAGAATAGAGGGCCCTCGTCAGCTAACATTTACTTGGAGTAAACCTATTGAAATTTATAGGCCAAAGTTAGCCATGACCATTAATTTCAGTGGGGCTACTCTTGAGTAAAAGTTAGTTGACTACAACCCAGATAATGCTGTGTTGGCAAGAGGAGGAGCACGTTACAGTCCCAATATTGCCTATTTCAGTCAAAAAATACTGGGATGATTTGTACTGCTGCTGGATGTAGAATTCTACTGTAGTGTTTTATTAAAAAATGTAAGACTAGCATCTCTAGAGGCCTTGCACCATCTTGCACCAAAACATTGTAAAATGAATGTGTAGAGGGCACAGGATTGTACACATTGGCTCTGCCCCAAACGCCATACAATCAACTCAAAGGTCGGAAGAGAACAGATATGCATACAACTTGTAGTCAAAATGGTGCCTTTCAGATGTTGTTGGACTACAGGTCCCAACACCCTAGACCATTGGCCATGCTGGCTAAGGCTGATAAGGGTTGGAAGGGACCCTGAGGATCATCTGTTCCAGCCTCCTGCAACGGAGGAATATGCAGCTGTCCCTTACAAGGGATCAAACCTGCAACCTTGGCATTTTCAGCACCACACTCAAACCAACTGAGCTATCCAAGGGGAAATGCAAGGTGGAGTCTGGCATTGTGAGCTATGTATGCCTGATGTTTAGGATCTGTAGGCAGACTTTGGAACTCTGCAAATGCAGTCTTTTTGGCAGCCTATGAACAGGGTAGCAGGGGATGGGGGGGTGGGGGGGGGGCTAACAATCCCAGGGCCCTATAAGGCTGATGATCTCCTGATGCAGATGAAGAAGCCATTTCACTCAGCGAAATCTTTCCAACAGATTGGGACAATGGAATAAGGCATGAAGAGCTTAGACATTTAATAAAACCAAGAACGACTTAGGAGTGTGTGGCAACCCTGGCAGAAACTGCACATTGATTGCTTGTACCAAATGTATGCCAAGGCCTGGGGGGGGGAATGCAACTGTGCATATATTTAGTTGCACCCCCATATTGTTTGCGTCAGGTGAGTGTATATTTACATTGCCCTGTCTGTCAATGGGGCAGTGTCAGGTGACCTATTTTTCTTTTGTAGCGCAGTCTGAGTTCAAGCTATCTGCAAAGGAAGATTCAGGTCAATCTATGTAGGGCTATAAGTCACCACTGAACCATGTATAGGCCTTTGAGCCTTGCATTTAACAGGGGTCTTCCACACTACAGAATTCCTCATCGAGAACTCTGTAGCACAGACAGTCCCAGCCATTCTAGGATTATCCCATAGGATTATTCCATAGTGTAGATCAACACATGCACTAATTCAACATAGTGATCATATCACCTCTTAATGGTCTCTTCTGCATAGCCAACTCCTTGATGTAATTAGTACCTGAATGTGTTGAATTGTGTCTGGGGAGAAAATAGGGGTTGATATGAATGTACCTGGGAATTTCACCCATTCTCCTCACTTATTCACTAATATTTAAATCTGAAGAAGCATTGCAAAGTTTGGCTGGAAATAGAGCAGTCTGAAGAAGGTTTTGTGGATTCACAGCTTAAGCGAGGACAGACTAAGACGGGAATCCTATACATACCGGTACATGCCCGGGAGTAAGTCCCATTCAAACCTCTGAGTAGGCATGTAGAGGATTGCATTAGGAAACAGGAATACCCTTAATAGTTCACTTAAAGCTTCAACTAAAACTTCATTCTAGCTGAACAGAAGGCAACTGATCTCTCTGTCAGTTGTGATCATGTACGGATAGTTGCAGGCTAGACTACCCTTGGTTAAGCTGATTATTTGGTAATAAAGATGATTAATTGATAATTCTTCAGTGGGCTGGTTAGGGACTGGTGTGAAATAATGTTGCACGATGCTTGGATATTCTCCCTTTACTGTTTTTATAAAAGTGGCACCCTACAGCTCAGGGGAGGGACATAAAAGCAGTTTGGAAGCAGTTTGCAGTTTCAACTGGGAAATGATGTGAGTTGGCTGTATATAAAATGCCTTAGGATTTAGGGGTTCTCTTTGGAAACCTGGTGCAGGAACAATGACACTGCTGCCTGCTTCAAGGTCTGCTTCCTTCCGCTGTACTTGTATGTTTGTTACAAAGAGGTCTTACGTCTCTTATCCAAAGAAAGCACTGTTGTGTTTCTGTGAGAACTTACTACGGTTTGTGGATCTGAGGAGCATAACAAGTAACCATGGTTTTCCAAGCAAAAATTGATTTGACCACTGCATGAACTGGAGTCCGAAAGAGCTTCCCAGTATTTAGTCTGAAGCAAGAGACAAGGTCAGGTTGGGGGAGAGACTGCGTCTACTTTAATACAGAAAAGTTTTGTTGCAAAATTTTAGGAACAGCAAATTCATAGCGGGGGGAGGGGAGCAAAGGCTTTTCTTGTGCTGTCTGGAGTCTTGCCTCCATCACACTTAACCAGTTCTGCCCTAGCTATAAATCCATGTTTTGGTCTTCCTTACTCAAGATGCTTCAACTGATGGTACAAAGCTCCTCTTTATCCAGGCTAGCAGCTATATGATACTTCCAGACATACCTTTCTTACCCACATGACACATTTGCCATTTCAAGCACTGAAAGGCTGTATATTTCTCTTTCCTGTTATTTCAAATTCCAGGCAAAATCCAAACTTTTAGAAGTGCGGCGAGATGTTTACCGAAGATTTGAACCTGAGACGGCAGGCCTTTGTGAGCTCGTGGCAAGAAACCTGGGCCTCGCCTGCTCCCATTCATTCAGAAGAGCCCCGTGGAACATAAAAGCTTTTGCACTCAGACGAGGCAGAGGGTGGCAGCCTCTGTACTAGGCAGTGACCTGAGGTGGCTTGTGCAAACTGATGTAAAGGAAATAGTCAACAAAGCAACCTGACTGTATCAGACTGAGATCCCAAGGAAACGCAGTAGGAAGCAACTTCTACTGGAACCAGTGAGGTTTACCGCAGAGTAAGCATAACTGGAATCAGACTGTTAATTAGCAGAGGAAGTAGCAGAAGCACTTAAACTCTACTAGGTACAAGGCAAGAAGTGGGGAAGAAAGAAGTGTCACGTGGACAGAATTTTGCTCAGGGGAGCAAACTCGGAATCCAAGTTTATAAACCTATTTCTCAAAAGGATTACCTTCTTAAAGGGGTTAATATCTGCCCTAGATATCTTCAGAAGGAAGAGATATAAATTCAATAAATAATACATAATGTTATTCAGTAGCTTCATAAATGTTCTGTGTGTCTCTTCAAGCCACTGGACATCATAGGTTTTACCTCTGAGTAAACATGCACAGAACTGGACTACATATGTCCTTGTGGAGTATTTGTAGGAAGGGGATAATGTGATTGCATACCTAGAGCACTTTGAGGTTGTATCTGTACAAATTGTGTTCAGAAAGATATGTCAATTACCATGAGAGAAACAAAAAATGTTGAGGTTGGAACTGAGCCTGATACATCAAGCAAAGCTGAAGTTGAAGTCTTCCACCTGCATATATGGCATGCCATAAATTAAGTTACAAAGCTTTTGTGAAGCATATTTATTCTGTTCTACTCCAAACGTCCATGTGATAATTTACCTAAACTTTATATGTACTTTTTTTAAAGCAGGGAGTAGGGCTATACTGCTAGTCCACCCCTAGTATCAGCTGCGCCTCTGACCTCTTCCCCTGGACTTCCACGTGTTGGTGTGAACATCAACACTACTGAAACTTTCATGTGTTCATTCACAGACTTTCACAGTACAGATGTCTATGCCCGTGAGCAGGGGTTTCTCTGTCCCATGTGATTGGACCCCATTATTACGGAGTTCCTGCTTTTATAATACTGTTGTATTGGGTTAGGGTTGTTTTTTTTTTTTAAGTCATATCTGTTTTCAAGATGTTGTTTTGTTGTTTTCATGCTGCATTTTTGAATACCACTTCCAGAATTCTAAGTAGCTTATAAATGCTTTAAAATAAAACAATGCACAGGGGGGACGTGAGATCTCCAGGCTGATAGTTGATAGACTGATGGACATTTTTTGGGGATCGAAACCGGGAAAGGGGGGTGAGAGTTTGGGAATCCAAAGGGTGTATAATTATATGTTGTCTCTTTTATATTTTTGTTTTGTAATTAATATAAAAATTGGGAAATTTGTGGAAGGGAATTTGGGTCGACCTTAGAAAAGGGTGTAAAGAATGAGTATTGTTGTTTAAATTGAGGTTTATAAGTTAAAATTGGTTAATTAAGATGAAATAAGTATAATAATAAATAAGGTAAAAGTTGGGGACAAGAACTTGCTGAGCTAACTATTGGAATTGGAATACAAGAAGGGGAGGTGTGGGGAAGTCAGGGGAAGATGTTAAGAAAATAAGGATCTGAAACTATACTTGTTATTTGTGTTGTGTTTGTTTGTGTTTTTGTGTTTGTTTAAAAATTTGTGAAACTTTAATAAAAATGTATATATATATATAAAAAAAAACAATGCGCAGGGGGCAGGCCAGATACAGAGCCTCACTCCGTGCTAATTATACAGAGCACTAGTTTACACAATTGACACATCAAGGGAGTGACAGTTAAAATGACACGAGAATTCGTTCTCTCTATAATAGGTACTTTGTAGCACAGGCCATGGCCATTTTAGGCCCAATTGAGTTGTGGTCGCTCACGCATGGGTCCTTTTGGACCTGGAAGAGGGAGGAATGGGGGCAGGATGCGGCATAATGGGCTTATGTGTGCTCTGCCAACCCGCATGGGGGCCAGGAATGGAACCCCCTGCAAAATGGAACCATCTGCAAAATGGTCACAGCCTGTACTGGCCTTAAGTGCCCTAAAACCTAAGTTACTACATACAGTAGCAGTCAAGGGTCAGTGGTGATTACCTTACCTCCCAATAGCAATGTCCCTGCACTTAGGGACAAGGGAGGGTTGAGATAGTGGGGACAGTTGGGTGGTGTGAACACACTGGCAGAAGCGTCAGATTGGTTCTGCCAATATGTTTGCACCGCAACGATCTCCCCACCAGCTCATGATGGCAAGTGCCCCCACCCTCCCTTGCCAACCACTACTGCCTACCTGATAGAGTTAAGAATTAGCTGTTGGAAATGGAGTTAGATCATTCTTTACACTGTAAAGAATGATCTAACTCCATTTCCAATTTCATATATTTTTATTCCGTTATTTCACCCACCTAGGAAGCTGCTAGGAAGCAGCCTCCCAAAAAGTTGAAAATATGTTATTGATGTACACCAGGAACAAACCGCATGCTTGTTGCTTAAGCTGACCATGGAAAAGCATAGAAGCAACTTTGTCGAGTGACGTTCATGGCCTCATCATTTCCACTTTCTAATGTTATCTCCTTGCTTTCAGCTCTCTCTCAGCAAACTCAGGCTTTTCTTGAACCCCGTGGGTTTTTGTGGGTTTTCCCAAGCCATCTGCAGCTGTTTGCTTTGCAAACATCTTTTGCTTTCACCAGCTTCTTATGCATGGAAATCTGTAGGCTAATCCATGAGAGGGCAGTTGGTGGATTAGCTAGTCTCCCAGAATATGCATGGGAGCATGCATTTAGCATGCCACAAGGCTCCCATTGTGCTAGGCAATGTGCAAATACAGGAAGAGAAAGTCCCTGCCTACATCAAAGATCTTACACTGTTCATTAAATAGCTATAAGCCTTCGTTCTTTCTGTAATATTTGGAAACACTTGACAGCCAGTACTGCAGCTGCTAATGTCAACAGACGTGAACTTAATGAATAACTTCACTGAGTGCAGTCAGCACTTCTAAATGGCCAATGTGATTTCTGCAGTCTTAAGCATGAACAAAAAGGAAGTTATAAAACCCTTATCTCCCTATTTGTTATTTATTTCTAGTTTTTTATTATGCACGAAAGAAAAGACAAAATGCACTATGGGAAAACACATACAAAATGTTTATATTAGTGAATATATACCAAAAATGTCTGATATAAGGGGAAATTACTTGCAAAGAAATGTATCTGTAAGCCAGAGTTGCAAGCAAAAATGTGTACATTAGAAGAAATGTACCCTAAAATGCTGGCAGATTTTTGTGAGGATTTTTATTTTTTAATTGCAAGATGATGTGGAAATGCAGCAAACTGATCTTCATAATGGAAAAATGATGGAGGGTTGTATCCAACTAAGATGTATTCAGAGTAGAACCACTGAAATCAATGGACTTTAGTCATGTCCATTAATTTCAAAGGCTCTACTGACATAGCTGGATACAACTCTGATAGAAACCACAGTTGACAAAGGTTTGACGACGACCGGGGAGTGGAGTTGGCCCAACCCCAGCATATAGCATATGTAGGCTCTTTTCATATTTAGTTAAGGGTATGAAAAGACCTTCCAAACCTGCAAACTGAACATGTGTTGGCTGTCTCCCTTTGACTGAACAGTCTGCAGAAGACAATGTCTTTGACTGCACATGCAGAGCCTGATGTTCTATACAAGTAGCATGCATGTAGGTTGTTGAATATGCAGAGGTTTGGGAGTGGGAACAGCAGCCGTGATCTCATTCCTGCTCCAGACATTCAGTAAATGCAGGGCTAACATAGCATCAGGGTTTGCAACAGAAGTCAGCATTCTCAGGCATCTCCCAAGGCCCACACTTCCACAGTGGGAGCACTGTTGACACTTGCCTTGCTACTCCTGCTTTTTGCTGTCACTACATGGTTCCCTCTCCTCTATGAGTGAGAGAGCAATGACAGGAGCAAGCAGAAGGAGCAGCGACCTCTCCTTGCCTTGACTTCTCCCTCCAGACAGTGCCTCTGATAGAAGACAAGCAAACTGGGCAGTAGCTGTAGCTTGGAGGAGGAGGAGATAGGGCTACTCAAGCATCTTTGTCCAAGGGTGCCTGAAAACTTGGAGTCAACCCTGTGTCAGATCCTAGTTTGTAAAATTGGAGATGTGTTTGTGAACCTTTCTTAAATTTGTAGTTTTCTCATAATCTAATCTCACTAGACTCCAAAGTCAGGAAGTCAAAAGTATTTGAGATACACCACTGTTCAACCTGCACTTCCATGGAAAATATATTGATAACAAAATAAATGCAAAATAAAGTAAACGCAGAACTTCAGATATGAAAAGCAGGAAGCGGAGCCTGCATTAATTTCATGAGATTATTTTCATCTTTTTTTATTGGGGTAGAGTAAGTCAGACCTAAATAAATAACATTGTTTGTAATCATATATATATATATATATATATATATATATATATATATATATATATATATAATCTAATTGGTCCTGAGGACAGACGTCATGAAGGGACAAGATGTAATAATGAATGCCTTGCCTTAATCCTAAACACACCATGGGGAAGTAAATTCTAATAAAATAGTGTAAGTTATTTTCAGGCTATATATTTTGCCTCAGGGTGTAACTGTGGATTTAGCACTACTGATTTTTGTTTTTAAAAAAAGGCATTTCCCTGTATGCAATCCTTTTTACAGCTTTTAATAACAATGGCATCTGGAAGCTTCATCTTTCAAAAATAATCATAGTAATGAGTTCCCCAATGAGGCATACTAAGGCATGTGCATACTTTTTACTGTATAGGGCATTTCCTGCCTAAAACAAAATATGATATTGTGAATATTAAATAAATACTATTTTAGAAAAAGAGACAAGCTGTTCATATACCATGGGAAAGAACTCCCAGGTTTGTTTCCATTTCTGCTCTGTACCCTGGCTATGGTTGAGAGAGGTTACATTTGAACATCCTGTTTATGGAGAGCTGCAGGAAATGTTGGTATGGAAAAGCAAGTGTCATTGATAACTGGCACCGAGTTGCTAAATATTTGCACTGGCATATCTGCCCCCCCCCCCTTGGCATTGTAGTGTGGTTCGTTGGGATAATCAGCCCCTTCCTAAGAACACATGCTGGTGCCTGCTGTCAGCTGGTTTTGAAGTTTGTCATGGCCACTTCAGGGCTGGAAAAAAACATTTTATATAACAGGAAGAGATGGCATGGCTAGCTTGAGAACTGAGTGAGCCTGCATTTTTTGGATCCATTTTTCACACCATGTTTTTACTCCATGAATACCGGGACATCATTCTAGAGTTACATGCCCTTCCATGGTACTGACTCCAGAAAAGGCCAGTGTTCTTAATTCACACAGTCATTTTATTTCTTTATTTCTTTTAAATATTGCATGCCAACTTTCCTATCAGTTCAAGGTGACTAATAATAATAATAAGCAAATAATAGTAAAATAAAAAAATGGAAGCCACTTAAAATGCTCACCTTAAAAACATTTAGATATATTCAGACTGTAATGCAAATATTTAAGAAGCTTTTTTCGAGCATCACATTCCTAAAGTGCCTACTCAGAAGTAAGTAACAAGTTAGCTGAAGAGGTTCAGGAATAATTTTACACTTCTCTGTTGTTGTTGTTTAGTTGTTTAGTCATGTCCGACTCTTTGTGAACCCATGGACCACAGCATGCCAGTAATCCCCATTGACTTCAATAGGATTTATTACCATGTATGTTTGTATAAGGTTTCTAGGTCGTCTCCTTTACAGGCGATGCCTTAAGAGCACATGTTCAAGTATGTTCAACTACTGAGATTGGAGGATCAATTGGAGAAATTTGTACAATTACTTGCAAAGTTCTTTATCACTGGAAATGAGGGTACATTTCCAGCCATAAACATTTCATTGTAGTAGCAGCCTTTTGCGAAAATAGTGGTCAGTAACATTTTATCGCCTGGTTGAGAATTGGAAGTTGCTCACTCAAGGGATTCCTTCCCATTATATTTCCATACTTCTACACTGTTCTCTAATTACTGAGCTATATGCATGTTCATCCTTAGACAAACAATGACCCTGGAAGTTTTTGTGGTGTGGAATCACTATCGCTTGAATGCCACTGTCTACTATTTTGCCTACTATTTTGAAGGGCCGTGATGGGATGGGGAAGAGAACAACACTGCTTGATCATGCGCTAGATACAAGGCAAGCTTCTCAGTCCATTGTAACAATTTTCCAAGATAAAAATGACTCTTTGGGCACCTTAAGACTAATAAATAAATAAATAAAAAACCATGGCCCAAGCCTTTGTGGACTAGAGTCCAGTCCATGAAGGCTTACCCCACAATATATTCAGTGCTTTTTTTCTTGGGGTACACAAGGGTATGCATACCCCTAAACATTTTGTGAATCTTTGTACTTTTGTCCATTTACTGTATTTATTTTCCACAATTTGAACTATAAAAGTGTGATTTTCTTGAGTCAAAATGAGAGTAGCCCTAAACATTTTTTTAGAAAAAAGCACTGAGTATATTTGTTAGTCTATAGCCACAGGAGTTTTTGTTGTTTTGCTCTACTCATAAAGCTGCAATGGCAACAATGATCCAGAGTAGCTCCCAGCTCCTTACTTCCTGCTTGTCCAAATTGGCCAAATCAAGTCCACCTGCACTAACTATGTCTGCACCTCCAGCAAACATAGTAGTTTGTCCAATTCAGAGGGCAGTGGATTTTGCCATTCTTTGCCACCTTTCACACTGGATTTCAATAAGCAGACTCATACTTCTGTGCATCGTACAAATATGGGGAATTCCTGAGCAGATGTGCTCTGTCTCAGTAGATTTTGCTTCAGTCTGTTTGCAATGCATGTAGATAGTTGTAAGATGTGGATGTCAAATAAGTATTCAGAAGCTATCTTTAAAACATGGCCATTGATATCTGGCAAAAAATGCTTATAAAAGGATAGATTGCTCAGTTGTGAACCTGGTCCTAATGAAGGGGAAGTTTCTGAAATATATCATATGTCAGAAAAAGAGGGGCCATGGTGCACATGTTATATTATTTTGAGAAATAAAAGAAAATAAGACTATCTGGATTTTTGTTTTCATTTTCTGGCCAGCCTACCCATGGAGCCCCCCCATTAATGTGAAATCAATCAAGTTCTCGTTAATGCTTTCATATCCTCTGATATTTTGTCTATATATTCATCTTGCAGCCAATGTAACATGCCTTGGTTTCATTTCTCTAATTTTTCTAACCCCAAAATATTTGGCAGAATTTCCCTCCTAGCAGTTTTCTTTCTGCTTGCCATTTTTTTTGAGTTCCATGAATTTTGATCACTGCTCTCTTTGTGTCTTGAGGAACATTGAAGGAAAGTTGATGAACCGTGGGTATTAAAAACAACAAGTGCTTGTGCATTACATTTTCTTCCTTGGGTTGGGCTGAGCAAATGAGCTTGCTGCTTCCATGACAAGTAGGCAAACTTAAAACAGTTAATGCTTTCATCAGGTGAGCAAGCTTTTGAAATGCCTTTGATGTGGCATGGCAAATTTGCCACAGCAACTGCAAGCTGGCCGTATAAACACTCTGCCCTGGAGAATGTTGTTTTGTTTTCCAGACAGACTTCAGTTGCTGAGAGGAAGTATGCCACTGTGCCAGCGACCAGAAGTCAAGCCAATTTACTCTGAATTGGAAATGAAAACACGCACACGTGTGTGAACACCACAAAACAAACACATTTCAGGGGCAAATAGAAAGCACTAAAAAGCAAACTGTAATCACATCTGGGACTTATCACTGTTTTATGGTGAGATAAATCTTGAATAGTGCTAGAGATTTCTTTCACTAAGGGACTGGAGTGGGGAAAAGGCTTTGACAAAATGTCAGAGCCTTTAATGATTGCCACTGTTAAGAACATTAGGCACTGCAAATATCGCAAGGAAATGTGTGCAGTTATTACAGTTGGCCCCAGTCCAATGGTGTGCACATGCAACAGCTGGGGATGTATGAGTTTAGATCTGCCGGATCAGCAACCAATCAGCTATTTTGCATGGACCCAGCCATAAACCTTTCTGCTCCAAACAGCCAATCAGTGCTTGTACTGGTTATCTGAGATGGCCTTGCATTCACAGCCCCAGTTGCTGGAACATATGTACAGTTTGTGTGCTCTTGGTTCTTATTTATGCAAAGGATAGACTCCCCATCCTGCTAGATATGCAAATGGAAGCCGGCTTCCCTGCATGTATAGCCTCCAGATGGATTACAAGCAATAATGGTACTTAATATTTGTATAGCACTTCCAAGTATGGTGTTTAACATGCATTATCTCCTTGCAGTCCTCACAACAAGGTTTGCTGGTATTATTGCCTCTCATATTGCTGTTGTTTAGTCGTTTAGTCGTGTCCGACACTTTGTGACCCCATGGACCAGAGCACGCCAGGCACTTCTGTCTTCCACTGCCTCCCGCAATTTGGTCAAACTCATGCTGGTAGCTTCGAAGACACTATCCAACCATCTCGTCCTCTGTCCTTCCCTTCTCCTTGTGCCCTCCATCTTTCCCAACATCAGGGTCTTTTCCAGGGAGTCTTCTCCTCTCATGAGGTGGCCAAAGTATTGGAGCCTCAGCTTCACGATCTGCCCTTCCAGTGAGCACTCAGGGCTGATTTCCTTAAGAATGGATAGGTTTGATCCTCTTGCAGTCCATGGGACTCTCAAGAGTCTCCTCCAGCATCATAATTCAAAAGCATCAATTCTTCGGCGATCAGCCTTCTTGATGGTCCAGCTCTCACTTCCATACATCACTACTGGGAAAACCATAGCTTTTACTATATGGACCTTTGTTGGCAAGGTGATGTCTCTACTTTTTAAGATGCTGTCTAGAAAAGCAATGACAAACCTAGACAGCATCTCTCATATTGTAGGTGGGGCAAATGAGAGTGACATGCCTAAGGCCACCTAATGAGTTCATTGCAGAGGTGACATTTGTGGTTTTTTTATATAAATATTTATTAAAGTTTTCACAGTATTACATAATGAAAAATAAAAAATAAAAAATAAAAAACAGTTAAAAATAATTCCATCTTTTCGTCACTTATCTTTCATTTACTTGTTTCCCGGACCTCCTCATACCTCCCTTTTTTGTATTCCAGTTCAATTTATTAGTTCAGCAATTCCTTTCCCTCCTTATTATCCTGATCTTTAATCTTAATATATTGTAGCATTAAATTTTTACCTATTAAAAATCCAATTTTTCCATATTCTTTTATACCATTACAGCTAGAAACCACTTAACTTCAATCAAACATCATTCTAACATTCATTTATTTTGCAATATTTCTGTAAATAGTCTTTAAATTTCTTCCAATCTTCTTCCACCGACTCTTCTCCCTGGTCTCGGATTCTGCCAGTCATTTCCGCCAATCATTGCAGAGGTGACATTTGACTAAGGGACTCTGACGTGTAGTGCAGTCTCTTGGCCACTACGCTGCACCATATCCAAAATTATCATTCTTTATTTCCATTTCTTTTTTAAAGTCTTGAGTCTTCCATCAAGCATGAAGCTTAAACAGCCAACAATAAAATGAATAACAAACAAGCAATTCAGTTCCATTGTGGCATACCAAAATAACTTGACAACATATTTCTCAGAACAAAAGCATGTCGCCCGCTATGATGAAACAATGCTTAAAATTATTCCAGCTCTTCTAAAGCACTTTAGGCTGCAGT
Source organism: Podarcis liolepis (assembly GCF_965112155.1). NCBI lineage: Eukaryota > Metazoa > Chordata > Lepidosauria > Squamata > Lacertidae > Podarcis > Podarcis liolepis. Next base: position 41,584,530 of record NC_139554.1, read on the forward strand.
CCTTTACACCAGAGGAGAGGAACCTCAGGCCTGGGGTGGTGTTGAATGTGGCCTTACAGGTAGGTCTCTCATTCACGCCCTTAAAATTTTCAACAGGCCATACCCCTCATTTGACCTGCTTCACCCCCTGACTGTTTTACCTGGCTGGAATGTACGTTTCCTGGTAAGGAAACCAGGCATGTCTGGATGGAGGGATGTGTGAGTCTGCATAGAAACTAGCCTACTCTACACAGGTAAAATGTACATTAGCAGACCCTCCAAGTATCCCTATTTTCCAGAGACAGTTCCGGAGTTACAGAAGCCATCCTGGTTTCTGATTTGATCCTGGAATGTCCTGCTTTTCCTTAGGACATCCCCGTTCCCATCGGAAAAATGTTGGAGGGTATGCATTATTTCCTCCAGCCACTTTTGCATCTGGCTCTGCTCGCCTCTCTCATGTGACCCTCAGGAGATGGAATGAGGTCCCCTTGGACTCACACTTACCTGGGAGCTGGTTAAAACACAACGATGCTTCTCACTAGACATGTGCTGGATTGCTAGCTAGCATTATTTTCAGTCACAGATCTTGGTCATAAGGAAAAATAGTGGGGTGGGGGGAGGAGAACAGAGGAAGGTTTAGTGCCTCTTCTGCTGTCCACTAAATCACCCTGCCTACGTTGCGCAACCCAAGGTTAACATTGTCAAATTGGGGATATATGGCTCAGGCAATTCTTAAGCCGTTCTGGACTCAGGTAGTTCAGGACTTGGTGAATCAGGGTAGGGTATAGATAAATAAATAATGCTAATCCTAATATTATTTGGGGGTACTTAGATTACAGGCCTCATTGAATGCCTAGTAACAAAAAACTGCTCCCAACTCTTGGAATTCTTGGTGTTATATTTGACACTGGAATAAAATGGCTACCAATATTCCTAATTGTACACAAAATTATATCCACAGAATTCGATATCCATAGTATTTTTGTCCATAATATTTTTTATTACCTTCACTCAAAATGTACTCATAATTGAATGAAAAGGTGCCAGTCAACCAAAGATTTAAAGAGAAGTGGGAAATAGTGTATGGACTGGCTATACATAGGCTCTTTGTAACTTTAGCCACTATAACATAAGCAGCCATGTGTGTCTGGCAAAAGGGTAAGGGTAAGTGAAAGAATACAATGAAGTGTTAAATTAGCCTGTATGGGGTTAGTAAGGACAGAGGATAAATTTTATTTAAAGAAAGTAACATTGTACCTCATGCCAAACTGAGGTAATTTCCTTCCCCTTTCTTTATTTCCTAGGTTCCCAGATTTACAATTTTAATGGTGCTTGCCAGAGCTCACCTGAAGAAAGCATTATTCAAATGAAATCTTAAGAAAATATTTTTGTACAGGGCCTAGACCCATAAAGAAATACTACTGTATGCTGACACCCCCCCCATATAATTATACTACTAATTGCACCCATAAATAGCCCAGTGTTGCTGTAGTGCAGAGTGAAGATTCTGGGACCATTAAACACTCCATAGGCAGTTCTTTAAAGAAAAAGATTTACAGCTTTGCTACTTACTATTACTCAGAATAGGGGGCAGGGGCGGCGGGGGTATTCATGCAGCCATTTTGTGTAGGAAAGTACGTTTTCTGAATGCCCCAAATACGGTAAATAAACTTTTACAATTTGCAAAGAAGGGGAAATCCCACCACTGTCCACTGCTAAAGATGGGAGGACCCATCCTTTACATTCATGGCTCAATGGTCCAGTGTTCCCTCCCACTGGCGATGCTGAGGGTCTGGTAGTGCAGGTCCATATATGCCTACTCAAAAAGTAAGCACCATTGAGTTCAGTAGAATTTACTCTCCCAGGTAAGTGGGCACAGGAATGCAGGTTGAGGCTATGCTCGTACACATTATGTATTTAATTTTATTTGCAATATTTACAAGATGTTAAATATGAAACAATTTCATAGTAGCATACAGCATCAAAGTGAAATGAAATAAAAATAAATGCAGTACCTGAAAATGACCAACATAAATGCTGCCAGAGGAAAAACTCATCCTTCTGAAAAGGCCTGCAAAAATGGAAAGGTTGTTAGGTATCTGGTGAAATACACAGCGCATTGTTGCTTGCTTAATTTCTATGGGAAGTGTGTTCCACATGACCATTGATGCAGCAGGACTTGCTTTCAAGTAAATATGTATAGGAAACATGTATGTGGTGGTGAAAAGGATATTGGTATCGTCAGTCTGGCAGCTTAGTTCTATGGGTGAATTTACCTTCCTTGCCTTGCCCAGGATACAATTATTGAACTCCTTCTCTTCCTTTGTTCTCCTTCCTTGGTTTCCTTCATGCCCCTTTACAGCTGTGCCGCAGGAACAACAAGCTGCCTTGGATACAAGGGTTAGGCTAACAATAAGACCAAAAGAGGTGTGTGTGTTTGTGTGTGTTTTGAAACAGGCCACAACTTTTTTGATTACAGCAGGCAAGCGGGGTTGGCATGGCATTGTTGACCAAATCTGCTTTCCATTTTGAACTCTGATGTTTTGTTCAAATGAAATCATCTCAGCATGCTTGCTGAGGAATGGCCACAGGAGTTGACCAGCAAAGTTCCAATGGCCATGCAACTAGGATCATGCTGGCAACTTGAGGTGACTGATGTCAGGCACACCACTACCCAAGCTGTGGGCAGGAGCTGATGCATCATCTCAGAACCCCATATGGGAGTCCCCCCCCGTCATATTTTAGATCCTGCCCAATGTCATTTCCACCTCTAAAAGGGGGCACATGGTCCATTCGCTGACAACCCCTACCTGTGTAGGTTAGTACCAACAGTTCCCAATTGTGAGGGGGGGCAGCAGTTGGAGAGCATCTCCCTTCCAGTTGAAGCACCATATCACTAGGCTTCCTTTCCTCTCAGACCTCTCTACTCCGCCTGTAGACCTGGTCCAGCTTTATCTCCTGGCATGCACCTATCCAGCCAAACCATCAAATTAAACGTCTGTGACTGAGCACTTGGAAATGTGAATCATATTTACATATGATTGAGACATGATTGCTTTCAGTTAAAGGATTGGTCTCTGTTTGTTTGGTACAGAAAGGAATGATCTACATAGACCGAGTAAATGTAGCTATAAATTACACTTGACATCTACCAAAGAGATACCTAACTAAGTAATCACATTCAGGTAAATTGTGAGCAACTCTATATATTATTTTTTCACAATTTATCTGAAGATTCACATCATTGGGAAGGAGGGTGGTGAGAAAGGGAAGAAATGGAGTGGTGTGTGTGTTTTAACTTCTGCTCCATTCCAGAGCAGAGGTTTTGATGACCAAGAGACATGTTTGCACAACTGGCTGTAGAAAAGAGATTAAGTTGGTAGGACAGAATACCGTTTTACCTGTAACCAAAGAGGGAGGGAAGGGGGAGCTGGGGTGCTTTCTAAAACATACTGAAGAGATTAGCCATATGGTTGCATATATTTTTCCTGAGGAAAACCCACAAAACCTCTTTTATATTCTATTAGGCAGCTCAGGGCCTGGGAGGCTTCAAGTGCAGAAATAAAAAGTCATGACAAAATACAGTGCAGCCTAGATGGGTAAACCATCTTAATGTTTCTTGGACCTGATGAGTTTCTGTAATGCATCTAGCATTTGAGTTACGATTAAGTCTGTTCTCCTTCTTGCAATAAAATTTCATACTAGATATTAAAACTAGATATTATATTACATTATACTAAACAGTCTTCCTTCCAATGGCCTGTCTCTCTACATTTTTTAAAAATGAGAACAAAGGAGATGCATTTTAAAAAAACGCTTCTACTACTTCTTTACTTCATTTTGCATTCATCAGTGTTCTGAGTACTGGGAATATGCTTCTTTCCTATATCATGCAGTGATCTCTATTGATGTCAAATGAAGTGATAGTAGAATCCATGTGAGACAACATCTGGCGGGCCACAGGATTTCCATCCCTGCCTTAGGGTCTCCTCTTGCATTGACGTGCAGGCGAGGAAAGCCTGATCTTCAACGTTCTCTCTAGAGGCACCGTCCTTTTGGAATTTCTTCACTTAACAAGGTTTATATGTTAAGTTTCTGTGCGCCTCACCTTAAAAAGGATAAGATAGAGTTGGAAAAGGTTCAGAATAGGGCAACCAAAATGATCAAGGGGATGGAGCGACTTCTCTATCAGGAAAGCTTGCAGAGTTGGGGACTTCTTAGTTTAGAAAAAAAGCAAGTAAGAGGTGACATGGTAGAATTTGTAAAACAATGCACGCCATGGAGAAAAGTGGACAGGGAACAGTTTTTCTCCCTCAAACCACTAGAACTTGTGGACTTCCAATGAAGCTGTATGCTGGAAGATTCAGGACAGATGGAAGAAAGCTCTTTTTCACGTAGTGCATAGTTAAACCAGGTCCAGTATACCTGAAGGAGCGTCTCTACCCCCATCATTCTGCCCGGACGCTGAGGTCCAGCGCCGAGGGCCTTCTGGCGGTTCCCTCATTGCGAGAAGCAAAGCTACAGGGAACCAGGCAGAGGGCCTTCTCGGTAGTGGCGCCCACCCTGTGGAACGCCCTTCCAGCAGATGTCAAAACGATAAACAACTACCTGACATTCAGAAGACATCATAAAGCAGCCCTGTTCAGGGAAGTTTTTAACGTGTGATATTTTACTGTATTTTTGGTTTTTATGGAAGCCGCCCAGAGTGGCTGGGGAGGCCCAGCCAGATGGGCGGGGTATAAATAATAAATTATTATTATTATTATTATTATTATTATTATTATTATTATTAACTAGGGAATTTGCTGCCAGTGGTCACCAACCTAGATGGCTTGAAAAGAAGACAAATTCATGGAGCAGATGGCTACCAGTGACTCCTATCCATGATGGCTTTGCTCTGCCTTCACAGTTGGAGTCAGCAGTGCTTCTGAATGGCTGTTGCTGGAAACCACAGGAGGGAAGAGGGCTCTCGTGCTTTGATCCTGATGGTGGTTTCCCATGGGGATCTGCTTGGCCTCTGTGAGAACAGGGGGCTGGACTTGAAGGGCCATTGGCCTGATCCAGCAGGCTCTTCTTATGTTCATGTCTAGCATTCTTTCATAGCTTGGTTAAAAAACTTCCTCTTTAAGAAATGCTATGGATTGTTTGATATCTTTCTCTCTGTGCTTACTGCGCTTTTTATTTGCTTGGGTTGATTTAACTCTTCTTGTTTTGTTTTAAATGTGTTTTTATGTTTGCAAGCTGCTGTAAGTGCCTGTGTGAGACAGAAATATATTAAATCAAAATTTCTCATCACTAAATTGAATGGAGAGTACGAAAGGGGCATTCTTGAAACTGAAGCTACAGCTTATTGGTTCGGTCTGGAGAACATCAAGAAGAAGAAGAAGAAGAGTTTGGATTTGATATCCCGCCTTTCACTCCCCTTCAGGAGTCTCAAAGCGGCTAACATTCTCCTTTCCCTTCCTCCCCCACAACAAACACTCTGTGAGGTGAGTGGGGCTGAGAGACTTCACAGAAGTGTGACTGGCCCAAGGTCACCCAGCAGCTGCATGTGGAGGAGCGGAGACGCGAACCCGGTTTCCCAGATTACGTGACTACCGCTCCTAACCACTACACCACACTGGCTCTCTGTGGTGAAAGAAGGCTGCTGTACTTTTGTGACAAAGTGCCCAGTGTACACATGAGGGATGTAGTGCGTATAGTTGGAATATGGTCTGTTGTTTACACAGCAGGCTCAGGCATGGCAAACTTAATTCCACAGGAGAAACTGACTTGCTGGATCAGACTCTTTCTCCCTTTTTAGCACTTGTATGGTATGTTGAGACCAAAGAAAGCATATAGTTGAGGCCCATATGGTTGCTCCCATCACTCATCTTGCACAGGTTGTGTTGAAAAGACACCAGTGACTAATGAATTTTTTAAAATAAAAAGCTCACATAGTCACTGGTAGATTCTAAGTGTTACAACTGGGTGAAACTCAGTGCCCATTTTGGTTTACAGAAGATGAAAAATCTACAGGTTTTTTTGTTTGTTTTTTACTCCATTTCAATTTGAGCATTGTATGCTGAACCAGCAGGAGGAATGGCTTTAGATATCAGGGCAATTTTCTAATTTTTGTAGAGAAAAGAGAAACGTAGAGTGGCATCCAATGAATATGTAGCCTAGCCAGCAAACTCCTTCTTGGCCAAAATCTGAATTCAACAATTTTAGATGTCAAAACCAATCGTAATTCAACATTAAAAGCTTTGGGCACTATGTCCTCCAGGTACTTATTTCTTAGCTAAAAACCAGATCTTCCAAAAGATAATAAAAACATTTGTTGCTATGGAAAGTACTTGATGGTCCCTCAAAAATTTTGAACTGTGGTGCAATCATAAACTTTATCTAATACACAGCTACTTAGTTTCCAAAACCACAAAACAAAATCTATTAATTTTACAGTCACATTTTGTTCACACAATACTTATAAGCCTGGTGCTATTTAGAAATTTGTTTTAAAAAATTACTTAAGGCTGCTTGTCTCGGTGACCTATTTGGGTTGCAGATTATTGTGAGAGATGCTTTCGATTAGTGTGAAACATGATGTGGCAAGTGTATATAATTCAGCAAAACACCTTAAAACCCTGAAGGAAAAGGTTTCCTAAATACACCATAAATATATCAGGGACACAGACTGAGAAAGTCTTGTGGTTATGCAAGAGGAAATTTCATGTACATGGTCATTAAAATCCATCTCCTCTTGCTCATTTCTTGAACTATTTCTTTTACCAGTATGATGGGTTCGAGTTACCAGAAAGGTATCCTCTTGCTTCTTGAGGATGTGGAGCTCCCCTAGTTCCAGCAAATTTAATTCAGTCTGAAGGCTCTCAACTGCTCACAGCAGGTGCTTGGCTCCTCTCTAGATCCCTCATTGGCTTTCTTTTCATGAGATGATGGAAACCAGGTAAAAGAAGAACATTAATTCACACACTGACTAAGCTGAGTAAATAACTGAAGGGAAGGTCTTCATGGTTCACTCAGCTGCTAGAGGAAGTGATGAAACTAATTCCACAAGCACCACTTCCTCTGGCTGAAGAGACCCAACAAAATATACAGGAAGGACTATGTTTTGTAAGCTCAGGTGCATGCAGAGTTTAGCACATGGCAAAGACGTTGTATGATAATTTAGCTCACAACTTTGTTACTGCGTAGTTACAGCGCGGTAAACATGGTGCAGTTTGATATGAACAAGAAATGAAGCAACATCATGCCACGTTCACAATATACTAGTATTTCCTCCCTATACTAATCTTGCCCCTCTTTAATGGCATTCTTCTTTCAGTGGGTCACGAGTACACTAGGCTGAGGCTTTAAGAGTGCAACTATGGGGGGGGGGGAAATATTATATAGAAAAAACATGACTCTCCCCATCCTTGACACCTCACTGTTGAAATACCTTGTGTTTTGACAGTCTCCATATTGCATTCATTGAACTTCTGCCTTTTGTAGTGCAATACGTTGACGTAGGAAGCTTTAAGCAGACAATTTTCTGCTCAGGAACACTCCATTGTACTATGACTACTAATTTTCCTATATTGTCAGTGCAGCTGGTTAAATTTTTATTTATTTATGCTATTTCTAGATTGTCCATCAACTAAAGTCCACTCAGTGGTTTACAGAAGGAAATAAAATTCACAGATACACACACTGTACACTCATGGAACATTACATGTGAGCAACTGTATCAGTGTATAGCTCAACTATTTGTGTATATAGGTACGCAGACTGTATACTCATTTAATGTAATGTGTGACACCCCTATCACAAGAACCAGGCCTTGTTAAATGTAGAAAGAACACAAATTGGCAGGTCCTGTGCAGGTTTACTCATAAGTAAGTTCCACTGTATTCAATGAGACTTACTCCCAGACTAGTGTGAATTGCAGCCATGCAATGCAACCCTCTGGAGGTTTACTCAAAAGTAAGTCTCAATCTGTTCAATGGTGCTTACTCCCAGGAAAGTGTGCCTAGAATTACAACAAGTGAAAAGATAATAAAATTACTTACAGCCAAATTCAGCCAGTCAGATTTTTATTGTTTATAACCAACAGCTAATCAACAAGTAATCAACTCTTTCATACAAGCATACAAGTAATAAACTCTTTCATACAAACCCCTGTACATGTGTCGTCATAACACACACCTGTGTTCATTGTAATTTGTGAACAAACTTAGTGTTTCTTCTAAGTTGGGGCAGTTTAATGGAAAATTTGCCTTCATTAGTCCTGCTGTATTGTGCAAGAGCACAATTCAAAACGACTTGCATAGAAGAACTTTCCAGGGAATTGTACTCATCACGAAGGTTAAAATTTGTGCCAGGAAAAGCATGTAAAATGTCAAAAGAGGACAGCCTGCCTCTGCTTCTGATTTTTCTTCTTCTTGATACACACACCCTGAAGCTGTTTTTAATTATCTTACGTGTAAAGCGCCTTGAGATGGTTGTTTAGAAGGTGATTAATAAATAAATGATAATAACAATAAATGTTATAAATGTTATAAAAGAAAGGCAAACCGAAGAGATGGGTTAATTCTCACATTGTGAGGTTCATTATTTAAGATGTTGTCTTGGTTAATTCTATCTACTTCCCATCAGTCATGTGGATCAAAGCAAGAAGCACTCCAGGATATCCCAGAGAAAATGAAAAGTTGGAATGAGCTTTGCACTTCATTCAACAGTTTTTTGTTTGTTTGTTTTTGCAGTCAGTATCTAAGTTCATTGACCAATGGAGGGGGAAATCAGACTCTCTTTCTGTAGTGTCTTTGGCTCCCGAGTGATAATGAGAATTTTAAGAAAGGGAAGGAAAAACCCTACAATTTGTTTATGCCAGTAAAATAAATGATAACAGCTTGTGGAAATAAGGGAGCAGAGATGAGAGAAAAGAAAAGAAAAGAAAAGAAAAGAAAAGAAAAGAAAAGAAAAGAAAAGAAAAGAAAAGAAAAGAAAAGAAAAGAAAAGAACAATCCTTTCCATGAGTTATATCTATTCTGGGGTTTTATAAAGCATTTTCAAGGGCTCTCCAGAAATCATTCTTACTGGGTTTTTAGTGTGATGACAAATACAGAACATAGTAATTCTGAAACACCTGCCCCTCCTCACACCTGATTAGTGATATCAGGTACTACTTTAACAAAAATGTCTCTTTTCAGTCTATACAGGAAAGCAGAGTGTACGAAATGTAATGTCCCACGAATGCCATGAATGACCATCTTATCCTTTTTCAGTATATCCAGCATGGACAGGAAGCATTTTATCTTATCTTTAAGTCCAGTTTCATTAGTGTATTCAATAAATGGCAACCACACCATATAGAATTTCCCTGGCTTCTCTTTTCCTTTTTTCACTTTCAAATTATGAGTTTTTTTCTCTGCAATGGCTAATCACAATGCATACCAGAATGCCAACAGAAATAGGATCAGTAAGCCTTTAGCTTAATGTCAACATTGGATTGCACTGAGATGGACAATATGGACAATTGGAATGAGAAAACCATGGGTTCCGCTGCAATATCGTCAACTACATGAGGTATTCAAAGAAGATAATAAGAAAGGATTCAGTTATACCACATCTAGATTTCAAAGAGAAATTATAGACGATAATACCAAACTTTTGAAGAAAGTGTATAATATATTATTAGAATGGGAAACCAAAGATGAGCTTAAATGTGTAATGATAAGTGGGCACAAGATTTAGGACATAATATACAACTGGAAGATTGGGAAAAATTATGGAAAGTGAATTTAAAATTTATTGATTGTGTATTGTTAAAAGAGAACTACATGAAAATGATGTACAGATGGTATATTACACCTGCAAAAATAGCCGAAATGTACAGAACAGCCTCCAATAAGTGTTGGAAGTGTAAAGAAAAAGAAGGCACGTTTTTTCATATGTGGTGGAATTGCAAAATAATTAAAAATTATTGGGATATGATTTATAATGAGATCAAAAAAATGTTTAAGATCACTTTTGTAAAAAGACCAGAAGCTTTCTTACTAGGCACTGTAGGTCAAGATTTGCCAAAAGAGAAGAAGAAACTTTTCATGTATGCTACAACTTCGGTGCGGGTATTGTTAGCCCAAAAATGGAAAAGCGACAAAATTCCAACTAAAGAAGAATGGCAAGGAAAGCTGATGGAATATGCTGAAATGGCAAAACTGACGGGAAGACTTAGAGATAAAGACAACAGAGACTTTAATAAAGAATGGGAACCATTCATGTTGTATATACGGAAACAATGTGAAGAGATGGACTCACTAGCATGGTTTGAGTAAACACTCACAATCAACTAAAACAAATATAGAAACTACAAAAAGGATGTTAAATTAGACAAGAGTATAACAACAAGTAATATAGAGAATTCAGTATTAAGATAAAACAAAGGAAGCAGGAGAAGTTATTATGCAAAAAACCAGAAAAGGAAGTTGAGGGAAGGCATGGGGGGGGGGAGCAGGAAAGGGGGATCTGCATTTTGTTTGTTATGTGATATATTGTCAGTATGATAAAAATGTAAAATTCAATAAAAACTATTTTAAAAAAGAAAGAAAGAGAGAAAACCATGAGTTCCAGAATTATTTTAGATATATCAGAGAGTACCAGCCTTCGGAAGGCCTGTGTAACTGGGAAGCCCCAATAAAGATGACGATAATTCAGTTTACTTCCACATCACCACCAACCACAATGGCTTGATTCCATATGACATATGAGCAAGTTGGTCTGGTGTCCAACATCACTTGCGTGCTACCTTTATAGTTGTAATGAATATAGGGGTGGCTCGTGCGTAAGTTGCCGCCACTCCTGGCTATGTTGCCTTGTTAAACCTTTTCTATCTGGACAGCCCTTCACTTCGTGGCTGCCTCAGTCGCTAGCAGAATCCGTCAGTGGGCGTTTCTTAAACCTTTTCCAGCATAAAAGCTGTTTGACCCCAAGTCTCCTCCTACTCTCCCTGCGCGGAAGTCTTCTGCGCAGGGAGGGTGTGGGTAGCGGAGGACCCGTGCTCTCCCCGCTGGTCTCCGGCGAGGAGTCCTGGAGCCCCCTCGCTGATTCCCCCATCTGCCCCCCTTTATCCCTGGTGTTACGCTGATTTCCTTCCCCAGCTGATGAGCTGCCTCTCTCCCTGCTGGGCCCTTCTCCAGCATCATTTGAGAGCCTTCCCTCCACCTCTGGCTCCGATGTCAGTTCCCTGACAATAGTGTTCTCTCTAATACATGAAGAAATTTCAAAATCTTTGATACATGATCATGTGAGCCATACATTAGCCAAAAACAAATAATAAACACGACAGTTGGGCTAACTTTTTTTGAGAATTTAAACCAGATAAACAGCCGTACCATAATTGGAATCAAAGAATCTAAACTGCTGAACCCATTTAATAAGAGATTTAATAAAAGATTAGGGCATTAAGTACTTCAAGGAACACACAGGATATCAATAATAGCCCTGCTAACCTATTCACTCAAACATTTTTAAGTTCTTACTAAACGTTTTCAAGAATGCGAGGGCTGCATGACTGCAAGAATCTGGAAATAAGTTTGACATTTTTACTTGCTCATGCTCTGAAATATTGGCTTTTTAGGTTTCTAAAGTTCATTCGCTTTTGGTAAGCAGAGTGGAACAGAACAATAAACTATAAACTGCTCATATAAAGTTATTGTGTCTCAGTTCAATCAAGACCCATTGAGTTTACTGAGGTTACTGGTCACTCCCTGGAAACTGGGTACAGGATTACAACCTCAATGGATTTTAATGTCTTTTCTTTTTTTTCTTTTTTTTGAGGCACACAACAATTTCATTATCGCAAGGGATCTCAGTTACACCGTTATATTGCACACTGTAGCAAAAACAGCAAAGAGTTTGGTTTCAAAGAAAGGACAGAAGAGAGATGCTATGGAACAGTTTGTTATTTTAAAAAATGTTCTAGGTAGGGTAGCCAATTATGCATCACCAGAAAATAAGACATGTATGTACATAAACTTTGCACATACTAATTTAGATCTATAAATGCACATTTAGAATTAATAAAACTTTATTGTTTAAAGTCATTGGCCACCACATTTGGAAATAATTGCTATCATTTAAATCAGGGTAGCCCAGGTACCAAGTGGGTCACAAGAATACTTCAACATGGAACCCATGGGCCACACACAGCTGCTTACCTGACTTTGGGAAGGCAGTGTGAAGGCTGGGGGTGGGCCACACTTTGGACCCCCCTGATTTAAATGGAAGTGCAGAACATCTCACCAAAGTAAAGAAGGCTCTGACGGGGTACACTTTTTATAGATCTCGTGACTGAGCAGTGACAAGGCTTGGATAGACCTTGCCTTTGAAAAACTTGTATTGTTTTACAGGTCTATGCCTCTGTTAGTGTTCAGCGGATAAACATGTGGTCTGTCTACAACTGAACCTGTCATGCAGACATATTTCTGCTCACCACTGAAACCCTCAATTCTTTCCTTGGCTTCCTTCATCTCTTCTAGACCTTAATTAATTACACCACTGCTACGTTTAAGTTCACAGCTCCCTCCTCACTACACCCCCCTTCCTATAAGCAAAATAAGTATTACAACTTTGCGTTACTTTGCCAAGCTTTTGTAACTCACAATCTCTCAGCCCCTCAAATATGGGTATAAGGTAAAGGGACCCATGACCATTAGGTCCAGTCATGGCCGACTCTGGGATTGCGGCACTCATCTCACTTTATTGGCCGAGGGAGCCGGCGTACAGCTTCCGGGTCATGTGGTCAGCATGACCAAGCCACTTCTGGGGAACCAGAGAAGCACACAGAAACACCTTTTACCTTCCCGCCAGAGTGGTACCTATTTATCTACTTGCACTTTGACGTGCTTTTGAACTGCTAGGTTGGCAGGAGCAGAGACCGAGCAACAGGAGCTCACCCCGTCATGGGGATTCAAACCGCCGACCTTCTGATCGGCAAGTCCTAGGCTCTGTGGTTTAACCCACAGCGCCAAGTGACTTTAATTGCATTGGCATTAACAAAGCAATTAAAACAAATAATCTGTGATCATTGGCCATGCTGGCTGGGGCTGATGGGAACTGCATTCCAACAACTTTTGAAATACTACAGGTTCCCCATGCCTGGTCTAGTTAATAGTATTTCACTCAAGCCTTCTTCCTTTTCTAACTGGCTAGGTCAGCTTTACGAAATGTCAGTCACTGCTGCGACAAAGCGTGTTCTCCTTCATGGAGAGCACGTTTTTGGTCCCAGTTGCTGCAGAGGCGCACCTGGTGTGGCAGTCGCTGTCCAGCTGCCACTGAAGGAGCCAGAAAGCGCGTTAATAAGGTGGCAATGAAAACAGTCATTGCTCATGGTGGTTCTGTGATTGCGCACCCCAATATCACCTTCAAGGAGGCCCTCCTTTTCAGGGACGATGGTGTGCATCTTTCCCCGTTGGGAAATGACACATGGTTAAATTCTGTTGTGTTGGGTTTGAAGGTGGGGTTGCAGTTGTGAGTGGTTGGTGGCGAGCTTGAGTGCTCGGTGGCGGTTAGGCATTGGTTTATGGTTTGGTTGGTTGAGGGGCATGGATTGGCTGTGCCTGCCCCTCTAATGCTGCTGCTGCAAGGGATTCCGTTAAAGGAATTGGGAGCTAACTATTGCTTGTCCACTCTGTCAAGGGGGCTCGGGCCATAGCAATGAGCTCCTGGTTGCATTTGGGGTGAGGGCAGGTTCCCTGCTCCGCGTAACCCCCAAGTGTATTCCCCTATTCTGACTTTTGCATCGTGCGGAATGTCAGTCTGTCCCCCATGGTGGGGGCAGATAGTCGCAACCAATGCCTACGCAACCACTCACAAATTTGTATTTTAATAAAGTTGTGGCTAAAATTATGCCAAAAAACTTAAACAAAAATTTCTGTGTGATGTGTGAGTTATTGGGGTGGACCTGGGGACCTCGACACGCAACATTCATTGGCTAAAAACAGTGAAAGGAGGGAACAGGGTGGTCTCTCAGAAAACAAATGAAAATAGTGCCTTCATATTTTGCCTCAAAACTCAGGTTCTACAATTTCTAGAAATGAAATCTGAGTTTATGGTTCATTGGGGGCAAGTTGCTCCCTTGCCCTCCCTGCGCTGTGCTATGCTGTGTGCCAAACCTGGCTGCTAACTGCTAACATCAAGGCCTCTTGCTCTCCCTTCCTTCTTATGGTCCTTTCCCAGACTTGGACCAGACAGCCCTTAAACTAGAGAGGTGCCCTCTATAAAGTATTACTGTGGCCAGCCTAGTCATTGTTATTCTACCTCAAAAAGATGAAAACCAGCTTTCTTGTGGCATATGCTTTTGTAGGCCAAATCATACCACGTTAGACATATGGGATGCTGTGAGTTGATTGCAGTATTGCACAAAGAAAACATGTTTTTAGACATTGGGAGCCAAAGTCACAAAGCATACAAGAAATTAGGGCACCATTGAATTGGGAAGGAGAATGCTATGTGGTGGTCAAAAAAATCCCTCAACCAATAACAATGTTCACCTTTCCCCTCTGCTTGCTGACATTCATTTCAGAGCCCTCAACCCTGGATAGGACTTATTTCGAGCCATAGGTCAATATTGCCTATTCTGACACGCAGCAGTTCTCCAAGATGTCAGGCAGATAAAGACCTTTCCTGTCCCTGCTACCAGAGATATTTTTCTTATAAAAACAACAACTGGAGAGACCTAGGATTTCACCTGAGATCTTGTGCTGTCAAAGCATGTTCTCTACCCATTATGGTCCCTCAGTTCATGAACTGGCTGGCCATTATTTTTCTCTTATTGACATGTACTTTTGTATTTAACTTTCTGCAACTCTTCAGATGCATATATGAATGGAAGTGTACTTACCTGGCTTCTTGTCAGTCACAGAATGTTTTTGTAATTAACTTCACTAGCAGATTGCATTTTTTCATTTAGTCCCAGGTACTCTCCTCCCCCCCCCACTTTTTTCTGCCTCTTTGTCCTAGTTTCTAATGCCAATAAATATAAATATGTCACATAAATATGCCTATGAACAATAAACCAGCACCCTGCCTCTCAGTGCTACAAAATATGACACATGTCTCCAGTTAATTTCAAAGTCCAAAATATGGTGGGGCAAATCATAATGCAGCACAGTTATTTACTGCTAATCATTTGAGTTTCTTATATGTGTTTGTTGGTTTAGATGGCATCTAGCATAAGGCGGATAAATTTAGTTCTGAAATTTAGTCCTACTTCAAGTTGTCTCTTGGAAAAGAGAAGGATAGGTAAAGGAACAGATGCATCAGTAAAGGCAGGAGGTAACTTTGCTGCCTACGGCACTTTCTTGCCACTTGAACTCTAAAGGGATGGGAATTAACCTAAGTTACCTGGCAGTCCTAAACATAGTAAAGATCTAAAAATACCATAGGCAGAATGTGCACCAGTTTTTCTTAATGGTTTGAAAAGAATTATTTTAATAAACATGACTTATTCCAAATTTCCCTTGTCATATACAAAGTCTACTGGGCAAATAGATTATTGCAAAGGATGATAAGCTCACATCTGGGCTTCAAATTATGTTTAATTTATTGCAGACCTACTGGCCTGAGAGACAATCTGAGTAAGGTATTGTGCAATAACTCATGACTTGTCTCATGCAGGAATTTCTCTCTCTTAATATTAAAAAGAGAAAACAGGCCAAAGAAATCAGTTTCTAATATCTAGGTATTAATATTGCTACATTCCATTCCTTTGTACCAAAGAAGGACAAAAATTGGCTCTGATTGTGGGTGTAGCACACCTGCTTGTGTCTCTTTGTAGAGAAAGTTGCTCCATCACTAAATAATGCCTGGATGGCAGACCACCTGGAAAGCATATGCACATTGCTAGGAACTCTTTGGAAGTACAAACATGACAAACAAACACTGGAAAGCAGTGGAAACAAAAGTCTCTTATGGCTCTGATCAGCAACTGGCCACGTGAATTTCATCAGTGCAGTGATCTGTTGTGTGTACATCTCTCTCCCTGTCTCGTGTTTTTGTTGTTGTTGTTGGGGGCAGTATTGAAATTGTGCTTGACAGTTTTGCAGCAAGCTCATCAGCATAACAATCCCCAGCATCCTAGAAGGTGGACTGAAGAAAGGGCACATGTGTTGTGGCCAGGCTAGATGATGCAAGGGATGCTGGTGGCGCTGTGGTCTAAACCACTGAGCCTCTTGGGCTTGCTGATCAGAAGGTTGGAGGTTCAAATCTGTGTGAGGGAGTGAGCTCCCGTTGCTCTGTCCCAGCTCTTGCCAACCTAGCAGTTCAAAAGCACACCAGTGCAAGTAGATAAATAGGTACCACTGCAGTGGGAAGGTAAACGGCATTTCCATGCGCTCTGGTTTCCATCATGGTGCCCTGTTGTGCCAGAAGTGGTTTAGTCATGCTGGCTACATGACCCGGAAAAGCTGTCTGTGGACAAACACTGGCTCCCTTGGCCTGAAAGCGAGATGAGCACCACACCCCATAGTCAACTTTGACTTGGATTAACCATCCAGGGGTCCTTTACCTTTACCTTACCTCAATGATGCACCAGTGAGGCACTGATAACCAGACCTGTTGAGTTCACAAGCAGGTTCTCCTGCTTTTTCCTAAACTGGGCTGGGCTCAAAAGTCCCCCTGATACCAAGTCAGGAACACTGGCATCTATGTTTTTCTTCTCCCAGCCTCCCTCTGCAGTTCCTTTCTATGCAAATTGTATACTTCCCACCATAGATCTGCCATTAGACTCTGGAGATTTTGCTTGAGGGGGAGTGATAGTGCCATAGCAACTTATGATTATGAAAGCTTAGGGCAGACTCTCAGTGTGGCTTTGACACACAGCTTTTTCATGACAACTGTTTCATCTGAATAATCTTTTGCATGAATGTAGGTTGGGAATTACCAAACTAATGGCAGCTGCCATCACATACATGGGTGTTCAAATGAAACACCACACAAACCTAATAAAATCATTTTGTTGTGACTTCACTCAAAGAGTAAATTAGGATTTGGACCAATATGTTGTGTTATGTCTCTCAGAAACATTGTTGATAACAATCAGCATAGCTATAGTGTCTTCTTTTCCTGCTAACCCAGGGATGATGCTTCTTCAGTCTGGAGCACTGGGAGAAAATAAAGGGCTACTTAGGTGAATCTGCAATTTTAGGTTTTTTCAATTTCCCATTTTTCCAATCTTCCAATGTTCAGTTCTCCACATTTACACATCAGTTTGCATTTTTAAGTCCTCATGAAAATTCATCAACATGTTAGTGTGAATTTATTAAAATATACACAAGTTTATATGCAATTTGTCACTGCCTAACCTACCTCACAGCTTTGTTGTGTTGTCAGAGACCTGGCCGGCAGAGAGGACTCTGCAGAGGGGGAGAAAGAGGCAGAGGCAAACAGGAACTTGGTTCATTCACACCACAAAAGTGAGATAAATCCTTCTCACTCTGGATTGCTGCCTGTAAGTTTTTACAGCAGCACAGAGATGAAGGAGCAGGATGCTGGTGATAGTAGGCAGTTGGATTCAACTCCAGAGGAGGAGGAATTGCCTGCACCTGAGTCTCCAAGAAGTAGGAGGCGGAGCAAGCAATTAGAACAAAGGAAGACCAGCAGGAAGTGGGGGCGGGCCTGGGGTATATCTGGCCTTGGGAAGGGCCAGAAGCCAGTCGAGTCAACTGACTCCGACAGTGAGGTATGAGTTGTGGGAAACTCGGATTGCTGAAAGCCTGTTGTTGATAAATAAAACCTCAACAAGTCGAACTGCCAGCGTGTCATGTCTTGTGTGGGAGAAGTGCTAAACCTGACACACGTATACAACACTGTATATGTGGGAGAAAAACAGCAATAAATAAATAAACCTGTAGGAAACCACACTATAATAAACAGAAATAAGATCACCTTTACTTACATAAACAACTTCAAAACAGATAGGTTGGTGGGGATGGAATGCATTTCTTTCATTCAACTTCTTTGTACACTTTATCTTCACATTGTCCCTCACCCCAGGATTCACTGTAGTGTGCACATTACTCTGGTTCCATGGAGGCCAGCTAAAATAGCTTCCTCGTGGTGACTGGTACATACTATGGATTTAATGCATTCTGGATTCCCTGCATTTTGTGTGTAGTTACCACCCCACCAGCCAAGGACCCAGTGGTGACAAGGAACTTAACAAAACTTTGGGGATCCACATGGCCACTGTGGAACTGACACCATGCTGAAGTGGTTTTGGTTAGCATTCACCTGGCACATGCTATGAATTGATTAGCCCTTATGCTGAGATACTTGTTTCCTAAAATAAGAATGAATGAGAATTCCTTCCTTGTGAAATGTGTGTCTGAAAACAGAACAGCAGCTTATGAAATAAAGAACTGGTATTCTGTCTTCAGACACAAATTTCACATGTATTTTAAAACTGGTCAATGAATTTATATCTAGCTCTGTTTTTTATTTGGCTCTGTTCTTCATCAGAATCTGCACTCACTGTATGAGCTGATGCCTAGGGGGAACTATACACATGTTTACTAACAAAATACCATAATGGAATGACTAAGGAATTTGTGTATTTGGAATGTCAGGACTCTTGAAACTGTCCTTGGGTATTGCTCACATAAAGTTGTAAAACCTCACTATTTAACTGCTAACACACAGATGTAGGCTGTGAAAAGATGTCATTGAAAGGTTTAAGCTATCACAATGTTGTTCTTTTAGCCCAGTTTCCAAACATGTCTGTCTGTTTCTCCAGTCAACCTGCCAACAAAATAGCCTGAAGCCAGATTTCCATGAACTCTTGGGTAACATGACAGGTCTTTGCAATGCTACCAGTCCTTCATGCCCGTTGCCAGTAAGGGGGTATGGGGTACAGGAGGAGGAGAGGTCCACAGCATCACCTGTGGGGTGAAAAAAATGCAGAAGCTTCCAGGCAGCCCAACCTCTAGAGCAGAGAGCTTCTAAATTGGCTCTTTGTTAACTTTTGACATGATGCCTTATAGCAGAGCAGTTAGTCTACAGGAATGTTTTTCTACAGCTTGCACATAAGCACCTACGGCATACCAAAAGATTTAGAGGGAAAATCTGGCCAATCCATGATTTATAGCCAGAGTTTATATGTGTGTGCTCACTTTGATGTTATTGTCATGGTGCTGATGCAACTTGAGTGCTATCCAGAGAAAGTCAAGTGCAAGGCTGAAGGGACTAGAGCATTTCAATCAGCATCCTTACAGTACTTTGAATCACTTGTTTTCTGGGCATGGCAGACCAGGATTTTGTTAAGAGACTCATAAGAGTATCGGATTTTACAGGTGTGTTTGTCGTTTTTATGAGCTATTGCATGCAGATTTTAAATAAGAAGGTTCAGATCTTCACTAGAAGTGCCTCACGCACCGAGCAACCAAGGTTGCATTAAACTAACCTTTACTCAACGTAGACCCAATGAAATTAATGTTGGATTTAGGTTCATTAATTTCAATGGACCAACTGTGAGAAAAAGTTAGTTGAATCCAGCCCTAAAAGTGTGTGTGAGAGAGCAGTAGCTGAGATGCTAGAAACAATCAACTGGTAGTCAGAGAGTTAACATGAGAAAATGGATTTAACATAGCACTGTATAATTCTCTATTCTACTATAAATAGTAAAGTAATGCATTCTCATTTGCTCAAAGGCGTGTCTTTCAGACCCCACCTACCTAATTAATGGAGCTTTTTAGTACATAAATTAGACAAGTCATTTGGAGTATAAGGCCTATTTCTGATGTTACTTTCCCCCCACTCGCTTGATTAGCCACTGGGTTCGCCTTCCAGATCACGTCGGTTGATTTAAGTCCTTGGCCTTCAAATGACTGGCAATTTCCTACAGTTTGAGTACATCCTGACCTGATCAGAGCTGGCTTGCAACAGTGGCAGCATCATAAATTATCCTTTATTTCTGAAAAATGAAGAGGAGACTGGAAGGTAGAGGAGTATGGAGAGAGAAATGCAGAAATATACAATAACAGGCCCTCCAAGTGTCCCTATTTTCCAGGGATGTCCCTGATTTAGAGAAGCCCTCCCGGTTTCTGATTTGATCCTGGAATGTCCCCCTTTTTTCCTTAGGGTGTCCCTATTTTCATTGGAGAAATATTGGAGGGTATGGCATTATCGGAACCCCAAGCCATCTGAAGGCAATCCTGTACAGGGAAGTTTTAAAAAATGTTTAATTTTTTCTATATATGTTGGAAGCTGCCCAGAATGGCTGGGGCTGCCCAGTAAGACATGTGGGATATAAATAGTAAAATTATCATTGGAGAAATGTTGGAGGGTATGCAATAAGCATTAAGTGAATCCCACATTATAGATTAAGTGGCCAGCTTTCCCTTCTTCGTGACTCTTTATCTCTCCCATGGAGTGATGTGAAATTATTCTGTGAGCTTAACTTAAATGAACTTGCACTTCTCACAGAAATGCATCACCCCAGTTTTTTTCACCTGACTGAAAGATTTAGATCACATTCATAATTCAAGTTTTTATGAACCATGTGGGCAGGGTATCTTAAATTTCAGGCATGTTATTTAAATTCCCATTTGTAACATTTCATTTTAATTGACCTTCCATTTAATGAGTCAGCACCAAGGTGATGCGTAAAAAACACTGTGCCCACATTGTTGAAAGAGATCTTTATTTCTTCTGGAAGATGGACTCTTGTGCAAATGTTTTTTCACTTGTACATTTTCTGAAGGTCAGATGCACATAACAGTAATATAATTGCCCCTTCTCCTTTGATAAGTGCCCTTGGGAGGGGCAGTCTGCAGTGGAAAATATGTGTTGTGTGTGCACTATACCCTTCCCCTGAAAAGCTGCGCTCCATCTGAAACTTCCCATTGCACAGGGTTGGGGAAGCTGTGGCCTGCAAAATGTTGGACTACAACTCCCATCCTCCCTGACTATTGATCATGTTGGCAGGGACTGATGAGAGTTGGAGTCCAGCAACATTTGGGGAGCCACAGTTTTCCCACCCCTTCCAAAGCATGTCATTTTTCCCTTGTGGGGTCCAGAGCATTTTTCGAAGAAAACACAGACCTGGGAGAGAAAGCTGCTTGGTGCGATGTTGTTGAAACTGAACATTGCCTGGTCTCCTTATGCAGCTTCTCCATTGCGTAGCACCCTCTCCCTATTCAAATAAAGTTGCATGTAAATGTAGTTTGGCCTTAAATGCTCAGAAACATACATGCCACCTTCAATGAAAGCTTGTGTTGTATCTTTAGTTTCCGTGATGGATTGCATGCTAGACTTTCATTCATTGCTCTCATTGCCTCTTGACCACCTGCAGTAACTTAGATGGATGTTTCTATTACAGGCTGCTCCTACACAGAGTTAGGCATGCATATGCTCATTGAGATCAATGGATTTAGGCTGGCCTGACTCTACCTAGGATCAGACTGTTAGCTTTGTAATTTCAGAGCCAAATTTTCAGCTATTTCCATGAGTACCACACCTCAGGAATTAACCTTCAGCATGGAACATGGACAAAAATGCTTTTCTAAATCAGAAAGTGTAATGTTGGAAAGACTGCTCTGTTAATTTACTGTAAAGTCAAAAGGCCTTACTTGAATCATTTGCCAAGATCAAGGAAAAACTTAAAGGTGGGCTCACTTCAGCTAGCACTGTATAAATGGTTTAGACAGGAATACGAACCCTTCCAAACTAGCTACAATTTTAGCCAGGGAAAATGAAGCCAGATTTATGCGTAACTTTACTTCAGCATGAAGGGAATTAAAATGCAAACTTTTTAGCCTTAAATTAAAAAACAAAACCCAATGCTTTAGGATCTGAAGAATAAACATAAGAATTGAATTTGTGGTCAATAGTGGGATTCACAAGAGCTTCTGTCTATTAACTGTTATTTAACTGTCTGACTAGATGAAATATTAGCATTCATCTTTTAAAAAAATAAATAAATCACAGATTATGCTAAGAGAGAAAGACAACTTTGGTGATTGTCAGAGAACACAGAGATACATGAGTGACTGTTGATAGTCACTCAGGCCTAGATATAAGTTTGTGAAGACCTTTGTCACTTGGCTTCTCTTTCCACTCTTCACCTGTTGCCCAGATTCAAAGAGGCCCCCGACTAAAGTGGGCAACACAGTTTATATGCATTTCATTGTTCCAATCAGAATTGTGTCCCCACTGTTGCCAGAGGTAAGTTTCCACCCACTCCTTATGGGGCTGGGGGGAAGACTCGGGATGGTCTCTTCATTTGAGAGGGGGACAAGTGGGCCACATGGGCAGAATGCCCAATGAGCGGGGGGCAGATTATCTTGTTATTTCAGGTTGTTCCATCTCCTCCTCCCCCTTTTCTCCCTCTGCTTGCCCAACACCAAATTATGGAAATTTTAGATAGATATTTCAAACTGTATTGTAATGGGATAGAGGGTTGAGCTGGACAACCTCAAGATCCTGTAATTTTTGATTGCAACAGTGGGGTCTGCCAAAGTAGTTAAATCAGTAGTAATGCCAGAGATTATTTTAGCCTCTCTGGCAGAGTGGTGAATTACACTCTGATTGCTCTCCAGCTGGACTGCTCATGGGGAAAGCCCATCTTTTTCAATGTACAATCTCTGGGACACTAATGGCATGCCATCATGTCCCATCACTCTCAGTAGAAGTTGCAGCTGTCTTGTCAAAATGTGTTGCAAGAGCTGTATGCATTAGCCAGGCAGAAGCTATCTGTAAAAGAAGAAGAAGAAAGTCAGCACCCTTTGGCGACCTCACCATTGAATCCAGCAACAGGGCATATTCCAAAATGGAACCGCCTGCAAAGTGTGGAACGTATGAGTCTTCTTCAGAAGTCACATTTGCCAAATTCATGTCCCAACCCTAGATCTAGTTCTGGTGAGCTGCTGTCAAATATTCAGTATGTGAGTCAACATCTTTCTAATGCAAAGGGTTGTTTGCAGCAGTGTATTAGAATCATACACAGCCATTCTCAAGGTAACAAATATGCTCTTGAAACTAGAACTCAGTATGCTACTCAGATTGTTATGAGTATGGCATGAAAACAGTTGAGGGGGAAATTGATTTGGCTGCAAAAAAAGAAAAACCCACCCCCTACAAACATTGACTGAAAACTGGGAATCCTAAAGCTACAAAATCTTAATAGAGTGGGTCACTGTCTGTCTGTCACAAGTGTTGGAATGGTAAAAGATAGGTTGTGTGCAGTGCAAACCTGTGTATGTCTAAGTTATAAACAGTTGTAATACATTATAAAAACTGAAATGAAATGAGATTAACAATAAATACTGTGCATATCTACTCAGACGTAAGCCCCACTGAATTCATCTGGGCTTACTTCCAGGTAAGTGTCTATAGGGTTGTGCTGTTAGGCGGTTCCCTGGTGTGCCTTCAATGAACATGAAGATCACTTTGATTAAAATCTCAGGGAGAAAGTAGCCACAGTTTATGTGTCTGCAAACATCAACATATGCATGCAAAGGAGCACTTAAGACCAGTCTGCTGTGCATTCAGTTAGCAGTGCTGATGAATACTAATTTGTGACTATTTGAAGGTGTGAGTTACTGTGAGTGGACCCGGCACAAACATTTTTTTGCAGATCCATTTTGACATTTCTTCTTTGAAAGTTCAGCCAATGTCATTTTGACGAGAGTCTTAAACTGTGCAAAACACTGTTTGATGTCCCTAGGAGTTTCACTTAAAAAATAGCTTGCCATGTTTGGCCCCTAATGCATTAAGCCTTGGAAAAGCAAAAGCCTCAATGTTGATAGTGCTGGAGTTAAAACTAATGAAAGTTGTGAGACAGGGCATTATGCTCTTTTACAAACACCGAGCAACTGAGGAAGCAAAGGAGGAGATTATCCTATACAGCCAAGCAGTTTGCCTGAGGTGCTGTGGAGCTTGCCAGATGTTTTTACTGCAGAAATGAATGACAAAGAACAACATTCATTGCCTGTTGAATTACTGAGTGCCTTCTCCAGAATTTGCTCCCAAGCAACATAATTTGTGGATTGGAGTGTGGGGAAAAGCAGTCTTGTGAATTTCAAGTCAAGCTTAAATTAAACCTATAGTCAATTACCTAACAGATTAATTTTCATTATGTTGTTAAAAATGTTGTAATGGAAAAGGTTGACCAATTTAACACTATCTTCCCAAATCTGGATTTTAGATAGTATTGACTTCTAGGTGCCCAGAAGCACAATGATGGCAATGGATATTTGTGTTGAATCCATTCACAAGTTCAACTCCTGCAAGATGAAAACCAACAAATGCCATGGGGTAATAACCATTTTTTTTGTCATACTAAGAAAAGACCCATTGGATTTCAGTGAGTCTACTCTGATTATGACTTAATTGAATGTCACTCATGGCGAGGAAAAAATATGTGACAATCTCTTGCACACCCTCACACAACGTTTCACACTACCTCTTACACAATAGTTTATGGAAGAGTGCCACTCCCACAATTTCTTACACCAGCACATCTCCAACCCATATTCTATAAGTAAATCCACATATCATGCTCATATGTTTTGAAAGGAAGGGGATAATCTTGCTGCCACTTCCTGTGAGGCCGCACAATGACATGCAACTAAAATGGCCTTTGGCCAAGTTACACAGTATAGTTTTTCTTCATGTGAGTTGTCTCAACTCTCCTAAATAGACCACAATGAACATACAGCTCATGCCTCATATTTGTTCATGCAAAAGTTTCTCTACATTTGCACAAACAAATAGGATACATGAACTGCACGGACATTATTGCTGCAGTACATTTCCCAGCAAATTGGTGTCAGCCATTCCACAACTTGACTGGATCACATCTTCTGTATGGTGGCGGCACAGAAAGCATGTCGCTGTGACCAGGGAAGGCTGGGGCTGCTACAGGGCAAGGAATGAAAACAAAAGGGCTGCTCCAGCTGGCATGCAGAGGGAGCTTGCAGACATACCTGCAGAACTCATCAACTTTGCCTCCCTCACCATTTCTAAGAATGAAGCTTAGCAGATATAAATAACTATAAAAAGAATTGTTATTGGCCTCTTAAGGAAATCTTCTGCCTTTCATGGCCATGTTAGGATAAAACGTTACCAAGTATTAACCAGACGTTTTGACTTTGGCTTTCCTGGTTGCCTGGAAGAGAATGATTTTTAATATATTTTGAGCCTGAGGTAATACAGAGGTGCTTCAGGAAACATTGGTTCTACCGTGAATTTTATCCTTCATCATTTCAGCGTGATTTATATTTTCGTGGCTCACCACAAATTTCAATTTATTTTATTTGGTTTATTGTGTTGGAATGCAACAACTATTCAGCAGACTTTAAACTTAGAAATACTTGACAAATACAGGAGTGTGCCTACTCTTCCCCCTTCCCCCCTCCCTTTACGGTATGCAAAATGTGGTTATTTTTTGCCTACTGTTATTTAGATCACATTTCATAGGCCAGACAGGGGAGAGGAGGGCCCAGAACACGAGATTCCTCACGCTGCTTCATAAACAATGTCACACCTAACTTGGACAGACAGGGTTTTATAGACGTCTTGCTTTTGATCGCATGTCCTCATTTCCCCCTTGCTACTATGCCAAAGACTCTTGAGACAGATGGAACAAGCTCGGCTCAGCCATGTGGTAATATATGGCTCCGATGCAGTGATAATGTATAGGTGAAGGAATGTAGTTGAGTAAAACTGTCGGGGAAATGCTGGTAGGGAGTTCACATCAGGTTTCTGAACTAAGTTCCACCACATTGATGATCGCTCCCATCAAGAGACAGTGTGTCCTTGGCTTAAGCTGCTTACTCAAGGTAGGGGGTTGTCACCGTTCTTAAGGATCAGGCAGTTTACGCATGAATACCAGATGCTGTGGACAAACAATAAGAGAAAGTTTTTGCTTTTATGCCTCCTTGTGAGCTTCCCAAAGGTATCCAGCTAGCCACAGGGAGAATGAAAACAGATTCTAGACTGGCCTTCCCCAACTTGGTTTGATTTCGCTGAACTCCATCTCCCATCATCCCCCACCGTTGGCCGGATGCTGGCTGGGGCTGATGGGAGTTGGAGTCCAACAATATATGGAGGGCAGCATATTGTGGAAGGCTTTTCTAGAGTAATGGAGTTTTGGTCTGATCCAGCAAATTTCTGACGTTTTTATATTTCAGAACAGGGTGACCCTGGCAATGACTATTCTGGAATTATAGTGAGTGCTGCTGGGCCACCTAAAGATACTGGGTAAAAGATATTAAAGAAAAATCACTGGTGTCTTGCAAATGGTGGTGGCAGCACACTGCAGAGTTCCTACTGAATTTGGAAACATAAGGGATGTCGACAGCTTCTCTTTAAGCTTTGGGAAGCTCTGCTAAACCCTGGAAAGGCTTACTGTGATAGGCAGGGTGGCTCTCGACCAAACCTCAGTGGCAAAACACACTCTGAAATGAGGTATCAGTCGCAGTCGTGTAAAAATAGCTAAACCAGCTTTTCCATGAAAATTTTGTGCTCAAAGACATTTCTGTGTCCGATGGAGTCAAAATTCATTTTAGGGTATTTAAGTAATGAAAATATACCAAGTATGACATCAACTGCCTCAGTGATGATTAAGAGCTCAGTCCAATGCCCTGCTGTGCTGACAGAAGAATATGGGATTTGATGCTAAACAGCTAGTGCTGTCACAAGGGGAGCTTTGGTCCCCTTGCTCCCGTGCTAAGAGCTGGCTCCTTTCCCTGCACTAAGACAACACTATTGCTGTTGCAGCAAAGCTTCTATGGAGTGTAGGAGCATTGTGCTTGGAGCTATTTCTTTCATAGCAAAGAGGGAGTGGGCTACAGTGCAGGGCTACCACAACACCCACTAGCTGCTAATCCTAGTGCATCTTTGCTTAAACTACAAACTGGAGCAAGAGTTGTTGCCTCTGTGTACAAATATGTGGGCCCTGACTTATTTTAGCTGCACAGGAGGCCTTTGTAAGAGTATAGCCGCAAGAAGAGGCTTCATACATCCAAACCATTTCTTTCTACTTGGGTCAGTCCCTGTTTAATGGTATAAAGGTAAAGGTAAAGGGACCCATGACCATTAGGTCCAATTGTGACCAACCCTGGGGTTGCGGCGCTAATCTCGCTTTATTGGCCAAGGCAGCCAGCGTACAGCTTCCGGGTCATGTGGCCAGCATGACTAAGCTGCTTCTGGCAAACCAGAGCAGCGCACGGAAATGCTGTTTACCTTCCCGCTGGAGCAGTACCTATTTATCTACTTGCACTTTGACGTGCTTTCGAACTGCTAGGTTGGCAGGAGCAGGGACCAAGCAACAGGAACTCACCCCGTCACGGGGATTCGAACCGCTGAACTTCTGATCGGCAAGTCCTAGGCTCTGTGGTTTAACCCGCGTCCCTTGTTTAATGGTATATTTCCCTCTTAAAATATTGTCTTGATTTTTCTGTTGAGAAAATGATTCCCTAGTATGGAATGGAATTTGTCTTTTTGTTACAGCTGCTGCACACTGGGTTACTATTTTCATTCAGCTATCCGCTACAGCCCCAACATCTTGATCTTAATCATCCCACTGCCCACTCAGATTGCCTGAGTGTATGTGAGTGCAATTTTGGATGAATAGCTGGCATAGCAAGTACCACTTGGGTGGGAAAGCTACAGTCATACATTTGGTGTCATGTTTGGCTAGGGCCCACACAAGCAGAGCCCAAGTTGTGTCATTTCCATCATAGCAATCTTTCACCACCACATGGAGGTTATCGTCACATGGTGGGGGCCTACACACATTGGCTCTACAGATGTAGTCCCTTAGTAAATATGGCCGCCAACACCTAAGTATCAAGAGTAAGTACAACAGAGGGGGCCAGGTGAGCTAGTGTGGTCTTGATCCTTCTCTTCATGTATGTAACTGAATGTAAGCATAAGACACACTCTTAAGAATCAGACTAATGGATTACCGTTACTTACAAGAAAGCTTAGCTTCTGAAGGCTATAACAAAACCTGTAGGCAAGCATCATGACCAGGGAGAATTTCTCAGCTTCTGTCATTCCATAGTAATCATACTAGCTCTTCTGTTGGCAGTCAGTATTTTCACCTATTAATCAACTAGGGAGGGCTAGAGAATCAGGCAGCCGAAATATCATCCTTCAAAGGCCAAATATTAAATCTGTTCTTTCTTCATTGTCCTTCCTCTTTGATTCACAGCCAATAGCTTGGTTATCAAAGTCCCTACCTCAAATTCTCCAAGAATCTGAAATCCAACATGGCTGATTCTTCATCATCGCCTTGTCCACTTTTCCCACAGTCTCCCTGACATATAGTAATGGAAAAGTATTTTCCTCTGATAGTCTTGGTGCCAGATCCTCATGCCTCATATCCTTTCACTCATAGACCTCCCTAGGAGTATTTCAACAAACTGAGCGCTGAACATGCATTTTCTGTATGTGAGTGCAATTTTGGATGAATAGCTGGCATAGCGAGTACCACTTGGGTGGGAAAGCTACAATCATCTACTAGATGCTGCCAACAGAACTAAATCTGAGGGAAGACACTCTGGATGATGCACCGGGTGTGTGTGTATTTTAAAATGAAACCCATGGCAGGTCAGACTTCCAAAAGAAATCAAAAGGTATGCCAGTATGACTAGAGTCCAACCATCTACTATCACTGCAGGAACTAAAATCATTCCTTCAGGTCACAACTGATTTTCTGTTTTTGTATACGCTTGAAAGAAAACATTTATTTTTAAAGAGTACACAGGCTGAAAATATAATTTCCAGTATAACAAAGTTTGTCTCTTTCTATATCTGGTTCTTGTCATTAATTTTATCACCATGCAATATCCCTGGGGACACAGAGAATTGCTTGCAAAACCTGTGGTCTCTATAGGTACTGCAACAACTGCTTTGAGAACAATACCTATGGATGAAGCAGCTGAAGAATGGATGGACTGTGGAAATTGTTGCCCCAAAGCAACAACACCCCCACTTTTTGAATGCCTTATAGGAAGAATTATATGGAGACACAATTGTTTGTTTTAGCCCTACTTCTAAGTTCTAACGATATGGCAAAATGAAACCAGGTTTCTAGTAACCCTTTCCATTAGAAAATACTTCACTTTTTTGTTGTTGTTGTTGATGATGATGCTCCACACAAGACTTTCTTGCATTACTGTTTCTTTCTGACTATGCTAGCAATGTAAAATAATCTGGTGTTTTTCTGGCATGTGTCTAACTGTCAGCGAACTCCTCATTGTCACCAGCAAATTGCAGCTACAATGTAGGATAAGTTCTGGCTTATCAAGAAATGTACGGTAGTTTGTCCATTGCACAAGAAGAAGAAAAAGCTATTTCTGAAAAATGCTTTTAGATGATCTTCTTCCCTGTAAGCCCCGATGCCTAGCTTAGCAGGCAGGAGTTACTTAAGACCTTCTTTGTTCTATTTGTTCAACCAATGGAAGTGTCTTCTACTTTGGTCTGCAGAGTGACATATATGCTTCATTTTCTGTTCCACGAACTCCTATCCCTCTTTAGCAGTTAGGAGACACCAACTCACTCAAGCCAAAGCTGATTTGATCATGGAAATCATCATGGGGGAATTTCACACCATGCCTACTTCTGAACCCTGTTCTAGTATTCAGAAGAATGCACGTGGGGCTGAAGCATTCAGTAGAGCATGAGACTCTTAATTTCAGGGTTGTGGGTTCAAGTACCACAGATTACCTTTGTGGTTTCTTCCAGCTCTACAATTCTAAGATTCTATAAAGATTTACACTTAAATCCCACTGAAACCAGGTTACCTGTGACTGTCTTGCCCTAATAAGAAACTTAAGTGTAACTAGCCGTTGGTGGATTATGATTTGAAGGCTACTTCCGTAGAAAACAGAGGCTGGCAGATGGAGATGGGAGGTGACTTCTGCCAGTTCACTCTTTCTTTTGCAGTCTCTTGGGCCCTCTGAAATTTGCCTCTCCCCCTCTCCACCAGTGGGTTCTTCCATGAGATCAAAAGTGTTCAGTGGATGGAAAGAGCCTTCTGTTCATGGAACTCTACATTTGGATCGAAGCCAGGGCATTCAGAATTGCTTTCAAAAGGAAATTTCCTCATATTTCTTACCTGGGGAAAAAATCACTGGGTTCCGCTGAGACGCAACTCTGTGCAGTTGAATATTTAAATGCTAGAGCTGCTTCCGTTGTAATTTGCAGGGACTGTGGTTACTGATGTGTGCTTTTCTTTAGTGACCAGCTGTGGTTTTACTTACATGCTGCCCTGATCATGAATCACCAGTAAAACAAAACATCTATCTGTTCTTAACTGCTGGTGATCATGTCATTCATTCATTTATTTTTTTAAGGAACATAGAGGAGGGGAAAAGAGAATCAACCCAAATAGTGATGAATTATAAAGCAGATGCTTATGCCAAACCTGGGCCTTTACTCCTTCTTTTACTTTTAACAGCACTCTTACTGGCATTTTGTTACAGAATTAACTCTCTGCGACCCCAATATCCTGTTCCTAATGCTTAAGACATTAAGGAGCTAATCCCCTGTGACCATAGCTCACTGTCTTTCATGTCAGATTTGATGCAATTATGTTCCACGTGTGGTATACAGGGACTTAACAGGAATTGTGTAATGCCCTTCCTATTCCTTTGAAAGACACAATCTGTAAGCTCAAAAGGGAGGTTTCTGCTGTGTAATGCTGGATTTTTTTCATACATACAGACACAATTTACACATTTTGCAAGCATGCTTCTATGAGTGCCTGTTGGGGATTCCCCATCTGGATTCATTTTGTCATCGATCGTTTTTTAAAATATGTTCCCATAACACAAGCGTGAAATGCTGAATATGGAAAGGCCATTGAAAAGGCCACTACTGGAGAGAAACAGTCACAATTCAGTCCACAGATCTTTATGGGTATGTTGAAGAATCAATGCTGTATCATTTTTTTTGGAGGTGTGGATGAAAGCTTCAGTATTTTATCTGGCAACTTCTGGGACAGCTGCAAAGGGAGGCAGCTTTTCTGGCTTAGTAAAATGCAGTTCCTTACAGATATTTACGTGCAGTCTTCATGAACTGTAATGGCTCACAAGTGCAATACATTTGTTCTGTTCATTAGTCACTCTGCAGCATACTTTCAAAGGCAGTTAGATAAGCAGGCTTTGTACTGCAATAACAGATCAGTGTGAATGTCCATCCATATTTTACCTTGTTACCATTCTTGAGGTTTGCCTATCTTTGTAGGTGAAAATGCTCTTTCTCTGGATGTCTATTGAAAGTAGGGCTGAAGGAGAAATTCAGTTCTGTTTTCATTCACATGAATTCATGAAACAACTGGCAAACCAAAACAGCAATCTTTCATGATTTTCAGTTTTCTGAATTTTGTCATTCAGTTACCCAGCCATGTAATGAACAAATATGTGTATGGCAAAGTGTGCATAGAAATGCATATATTAGTGAAAAAAGAATCCAGAACTGGGGGAAGAGCTTTGCCCAAAAATATGTACATGCAGCAAAACTGCATACAAAAATATTAGGAGAAATTTGAACTAAAATGCTGGTTAATTCATGAGGTTTTTTAAAAAAGAAATAAATCACAAACTGGCGTGGAAATCTACTATACTAGTGAGTGGAAGAATGAGCAACCAAAATTGGCAGATTCACCCATCCCTAATTGAAAGTACTGGTGAAAGTTTTCAGGATACCTTAATATTGGCCAGAAACTTGTGGTTTGAAAATGAGAACTATGGGCTTTTCCCCTGTCCCACCTTGTACACATTTTCACTGATACCAGGGAAAGGTAGGCACAAGCTAGAGCCACTCTTGGAATAAACTTTCATTTTATTTTATTTCATTTTATTTTATTTACAAAAGATAAAAATAGTGAAGCAAAGCTAGGGTAATGTTTGCTTGTTTTTGATGCTGGGCCCTTGAATGTGAAATTCCCTCTGTGGAGATGCTGTTGGCGCATTTTAGGAGTGTGGTAAAAAAGTTTATTTTTCATTCAAAAACAAACAAACTCCAGTCTTAATGTGGGATGCATCTCCCAGGAGTGCTGAGAATGACTGGACAAAGGAGGATGCTAATTGAAATCCTCACATGCTTTGCATACACTCTTTGTTCAAAGCACTGAAATGAGAAGAAATGCTATCTAAGTAAGCTACCTTTAGACATACTTTAAGATGCTTTCATGTGCACCTTGGCTAAGCAGGTGCAGCCCGCTTGGAGTGTACCACATGATGGAGTGCTGGGGAGGGGACTTGTATAAACACACTTCTATCCAACAGGCTTCACTTATTCACTGGTATGGGCTACATCTATGGAACCTTTCACCTAAAATATTGGGTTTCTTCAAGCAAACATCCTGGGACTTATTTTTTCAGCCATACAGCTCGAGCCAATGTGTAATTCCATTTAGTCATTTTGGCAGCTATACTTTTATTAATATTGACTGCCTGCCAGAGGAATTTCTGTTTAAGGAGAGTTACTAATGGATGGGGCATATGATCCAGAAAATCTGGTATTCGTGCATTGTCCTCCTCAGTTATCACTGATACAAATGAACAATCCACACTATCCGCAGCATGGATACAAATGAACAACTGTAAGCAAGTAAATACCTATGGCTTTTTAATGGACAACCTGTGGCTGGGAGACTTCTATCTTGCATAGTCTCTCTGAATGCCTACAGCCCACTAATGTATTTGGAATTTAGAAAGCAAGGGATCTCTTTCAGGCAGGGGTTTAGTAATTTTAGTCTGTTGCAAAAGGGGGGGGGCACAGCACAGGTGCTTATCCTCACATCCCAACAAAGACTCCTAGAAGGAGCCACACAATGATCTATGATCTCTGTGAACCTGATGAAAGAATTACCTACAGCTAAACAGGGCCAAGTGGGACACGGGTGGCGCTGTGGTCCCACCGTTGCTCGGTCCCTGCTCCTGCCAACCTAGCAGTTCAAAGAACGTCAAAGTGCAAGTAGATAAATAGGTACTGCTCCAGCGGGAAGGTAAATGGCATTTCCGTGCGCTGCTCTGGTTCGCCAGAAGCGGCTTAGTCATGCTGGCCACATGACCTGGAAGCTGTACTCTGGCTCCCTCGGCCAATAAAGCGAGATGAGTGCCACAACCCCAGAGTCGTCCGTGACTGGACCTAACGGTCAGGGGTCCCTTTACCTTTAAACAGGGCCAAATCTGCATCGACCACACTGCAGGGGTGTCAGTCTCAGCCAGGCATCTTTTATCAGTTATGTAACAATAGAGGCTGGTGTGCTGGGGCAGAGGTGTTGAACTGCCCCCACCCCAATTATTGTCAACACTGAATCTTACCAGGGCAGGGCAGCAGCAAGGTTAGGGCTGTGTTGACACATCAGTAGGAGGGCCCTGCCTAACCTAGCCCCGTTGGAGATGGCTGCCGCTACACCACTGTTGAGAGGGCAGCTCCATCAATCTGTCCCACTCTACTGGCTACTTCTGCTACCCAAAATACAGAATTCAACCATAAACTGAGGCATCAGTACCATTGCAGTTAAGGTGTGACTCAAGTCACACACACACACTCCCTTTTTGAAGCAGCATTCTGCAACAGACTCTCTCTTTTTTTGAATATGAACATTTGCAAGTGAACCCCAGTCCAACACAGTAAGCAATTTCCACCATGGCTTTACACATAGACATGTTTGCAAAAGCTGGAATTGCAATGCAGATTTTAAGACTGTCACCCTCCATTAGTTCCTCCATCAGATACTCTGAGATATTTACTTTGATCGCAGCTGAGAGAAGCCTTAACAGTTAACTCTCATTGCTTCACAGGACACTGTTCTATTTGTTATTTCATAAAATGTATACTCTGCTTAATTGTAAAAGAAAACCTCAAAGCAGTTTACAAAAAAGACAATAAAATTATCAAAAGAACAATTAATGATTATTTAAGGCTTTTTACTTTGCCAGTAACAGTAGACTAAAAACAGATTAGAACTCACATCAACTTCCTAAATATCTGGGTAGGCTTGTCTAAACAAAAATATTTTTAGCAGACACACCAAAAAGAGTACAGTGAAGGCACCAGCCTGATATGAAACATGCACATCCTTAAACGATCGTATCATCGACTCAGAGGGAATGTGGACAGCCTGGCCTCCTTCAAACCTTGTAACATAAGCTATATTTCTCATTTCATCAGTCTCTAGGTTGTAGAAAAGGCTTCCCTGTCCACAAAGGTATAAAATCTCTCAGATAGGATTTAATGGGCACACTTTCATTAGCTGTTTTTACATTCGGTTCAAGCCTTAGTAACTTTGACAATGCCATATGTGATCTAGGACACATTTCAGTGTGTGTTGTTTCTTCCACTAAAGGATTACAAATACAGATAGCTGCACCCCATTCAGCATTTTAATGATAATTCTCTCTCTTGGATCAATTCCATTTTTGAACCACAGATAGTTGCCACTTAACCACGGCACAAAGGTTCACAATGGTGCAAAGGTTGTCAGTTGTTGATGCTTGTTGAGAAGTGCAGCAGGCTTCAGTTTGGAGTGGGGAATGCTAGTCTATATGGTCAGAAAAATAAAACTTTTATTGGACTTGATCACTTCCAGCTGGATGGTGGAGCTGGGTGTGGAGTTCTTTGGTTTGCAGCCTACAATAATGCAGAGCTAAACAATGTAAAATCATAGAGCTTTCACCAAGTTCTTTTTAGCACAGGAACAATACCGCCAAAGTAGATTAGGGCATGGGCTACTGTCCCTTGACCACTGAACCATCTCTCACCAATGAAATTCTGTTACCCAGCTGTCTCATCAGTCCACTCTTGCCGTTGTAATCTTTATTCCCTTAACCCTTTATATAGCACCCTCAAAGATGACACTGTGGCTATTGTAAGTCCAAAGGAGACCACCATTGTGGAATTGCTTGTGTAAGGCAAAAGTGAAGGCAAAGTACAAAAACTTCTCATTTTAACTCTCCATGCCTAGTGTTACAAAGTGGTTTTTTCATTGCATGATAATCCTTTGGAGTTCTTTTAAGAAGCATTTCAAAGTGTTGGATTAACTCTGGCCCTATACCAGAAAATGGCAATAGCATGGCACATGCATCTTTTCTCAGACTATTTGTTTTTCTTAAACTACTTCCAAATATATATAGCCAAATAAATGAAGGAACTGAAGAATTGATGTGCTTTGAAAAGTGCATATATATATATATATATATATATATATATATATATATCACACACACATTTTACTTGAACTGGGTGTGGACTGTATATTGGATTGCAAAGTGAATGCCTGATGTATTTTCCTAAGATTCTATAGCACCCAGGAGAATTCTGATTATCTGTGCATATGGATTGAATGTGTGAGAACAAATTAGTGATACATGATTAAACAGGGCGGTTTCATGGATAGTTTAAGAGTTGTTCCTCCAAGGCACAGAGAGGTTCCTGAAAAATGGAACATATAGACTCCTCCTCAGTTTTGTAGTCCATGAATTTTGGACATAGCTCTGCATTGTTCAAAAATATTTTAATATTACTAATCGAAGCAGTGGACCTGGCCTCTCTCCTCCCAGTCCTCCTCTGTTAGCCCACTGCTTCCTTCATCTACCCATCACTTAGGGGTGTAGTAGAATTTTATTTTATTTTTTGTCTGCAGAAGCAAATGGACCTCATTCACATGTATCAGAACATAATCACCCTTCAGATTTCTGATTTCTCCAAATTGTATGACCCATTTGTCAAGTCAAAAAACCCAAAATGCATTAAAAATGTAAATTAGGATAAAATAAATTTGGAAATGCACACATTGAGGTAATATATGTATTTTTAAAAATATGTTGTGATTTAATTTTTTGGCATAATTTAAAAACCTCAGATTATTGCAAAGATGGGATGGAACAACATATGAAGGAATAGATATACAAAACTGATATGGACTGGAAAGAGACGTGTCTATCTATCCGTAGTTTAATTCAGCATTAAGTTATTTGCATACTCTGACAAATTTGTGTGTGTGTGTGTGTGTCTTCCTTGAGCTTCTCCTAAACCACTGAAGAATTTCACTTCTCCCCCACTCCAATCTGCTGTCCACAAATAGCACGCAGAATTTAGGATGCAATTTTTGCTTAGTCTTATTTTTAGCTAACGTTCTCAGCTTTAAAAAAGATGGGACACATTCAGCCTCTCAGAATATGTCCGACTTGCCAGAGGCTAGTTGTTTTCAAAAATACACAACAATGATTAAGCCTTTTATTCATTCATTCATTCATTCATTCATTCATTCATTTGTTTAATAAATTTATACCTTGCTTTCCACTAGAGTGGTACCTCGGGTTACAGACACTTCAGGTTACATACTCTGCTAACCCAGAAATAGTACCTCGGGTTAAGAACTTTGCTTCAGGATGAGAACAGAAATTGTGTGGCGGCTGCAGTGGGAAGCCCCATTAGCTAAAGTAGTACCTCAGGTTAAGAACAGTTTCAGGTTAAGAATGGACCTCCAGAACAAATTAAGTTCTTAACCCGAGGTACCACTGTATATGTTTTCAAAGCAGCTTACAGGGGAGAAACTAAAATAAAACATACAATATATAAACTTTAAAACATAGATTAAAGTTTGTTAAATTTCTTAGATGACTCGGTGTAAAAAAACACACACTCAAGGCATATTATAGCAATTAAAATATACGTTAAGTTAAAAGTGTGCCTGCACATGAAAGCTCATACCAATAACTAACTTAGTTGGTCTCTAAGGTGCTACTGTAAGGAATTTATTTATTTATTTATTTATTTATTTTATTTTGTTCCAACAGCAGTGTAAATAATATACTAAAACTATGCTACCTCTCTCCCCCAAGAATGACAAATGATTCAGGAATAAGCAATTAGCATCATGGTGGAATTTCAAAATTGGCCAGTCACATTCTATCAAATGCCTGGGAGTAAAAGAATGTCAATCTGGTGCCAAATAAATCAGTTAGGCCAGTGCCAGGCAGGCCTTGCTGGGCAGAGCATGCGATAGACAGGGGCCCTACAAGGAGTGAAACTGAGCAGAGTGACTAATGTGTACTCCCTTTCAGAGAGACTGTCATTCAGTATAAGCATGGCGGCACACTACAGTTACTGAGTACAATATGTGTACTTTCCTCTTTTTCTCATTCTTACTTTGTGATAAATATAAGCACAACCTTATAATCACAGGGCATCTTTGAAGTCCATTGTGACAATGAAACACTCATCTATTATGTGTTTCTCTTTAGCAGGATGATGAGATTGCAAAGTTTCCAGGAAAACACTAGGTGATTGCTGGTGTTTATTGTCTGAAGTGTTCTCACCTCATCTATTCCTTCAAGATGTGTGAATGATAAATTAATTTATGTGCTACAAACTAAGATTTGGCTGGAAAATCAAAAGGTTTCCATTTCTACATCATTGTCCGCTTTGGGAAAATCTTGATCCTCCTTTACCAGAACTTATTACGAATTAATTATGCAATGTGCTCTACAGCACCGTCTGATCCAACAGAACATGTACAGTGCAAGGTGTGGAAACCATTTTGGGGGGGGGGGGGAGATGATAAAAAATGCTTGTGATCAGCTCTTGCCAGAGAGGTGGGAGGAGAACAACCCAGCCTCTTGCTTCCTCTCCCACACAGCCAGCTGGCAGGCTTGTAGGTCTTTAGATCAGTCAGAGCATATAAGTGTTACATAAATTTAATAAGTAGTATCTATGGTAGCGGTTGGCAGTAGCGGCCTGCGTGATGGGGCAGAGCTGTGGAAATGCCTGCCTAACTCAAGTGTCACTGCAGATTATATGGATGGGGTGGAGCACAGGAAAGGCAAGGTCTAGCTGCACAGGAAGACTGACAAAGCTCATCTGAGGCTCCCACGACTGGCCTTGTAGAACCTTGACTTTGCTGCCAGCCTGTACCAACTCATTGGAGTGGCCGCCGGGACCACATAACACCGGTCCTGAGAGATCTGCATTGGCTCCCAGTACGTTTCCGAGCACAATTCAAAGTGCTTGGTGCTGACCTTTAAAGCCCTAAACTGCCTCGGTCCTGTATACCTGAAGGAGTGTCTCCACCCTCATCGTTCAGCCCGGACACTGAGATCCAGCGCCGAGGGCCTTCTGGCAGTTCCCTCATTGCGAGAAGTGAGGTTACAGGGAACCAGACAGAGGGCCTTCTCGGTAGTGGCGCCTGCCCTGTGGAACGCCCTCCCTTCAGATGTGAAGGAAATAAGCAGCTATCTTCTTTTTAAAAGACATCTGAAGGCAGCCCTGTTTAGGGAAGTTTTTAATATTTAATGCTGTATTGTTTTTAACACTTGATTGGAAGCCGCCCAGAGTGGCTGGGGAAACTCAGCCAGATGGGCGGGGTATAAATAATAAATTATTATTATTATTATTATTATTATTATTATTATTATTATTATTATTCCCATCCAGGTAAGCTGTAGTGAATTTATTGTAGTTGTCCTCATGACCTTGAACTCTGTGCAATCAGGGCTCCCAATCCCATGAACTGTAAGCATGTTCCGTAAGATGTAATGAAGCTGCTGTTAAAAGGTCCCCACACTAATGACCACCAATGGTTATTAGAATGTTGGATTATGACCCGAGAGACCAGGTTTTAGATCTGCACTCAATGCATGATGGTAAGCCATTTGGTATTTCTTAGCCTAAGCTGCCTCACAAGGTTTTAGAGAGGATAAAATGGGTGAGAGAAGAACCATTTGGATGAAGAGTGAGAAAACGTATTGAATCAGGGAAGGTAACTGTACACATAGGATTCATTTGTGTATGTGCTTCCCCCATCTGGCTAGAGATACATGTGGAAAAACCTGCTTCAGGCATTCCACACACACCCAACATACCTGCACTGAGCAGAAAGGTCTGAAGAGGGTTTGTAAGCATGTTTGGCTGAATGTGTTGCAGTCCTCCCCATGACCAGGAACTCTGCACAATTGGGGTTTCCAATCCCATGGAGAACTGTAATCATGTCCAGTCAAACCTCTTTCCAGTTCCCTTTCACGTCTTCCCACTGAAGACCTGGGAAGGTCAGGTGGGAAGATCAGGTGGTGGCAGCAACAAGGACTCATCCATGGTTAGTTTAAGAACACCTGAAGAGGGCTTATGTGTCTAGCTGGATTGTGGCAATTGTCTCGCTCATATTCCCATTTTATAGATAATATAGTAAGATTAGATTTGAACTTGAGTCGTCCTGGTCAAACACTCGCATGCTGGGACCTCTGTTTATGTGGCTGAATGAACTTCTTGTGGTAGAGTAGATGTCATGTGTGACAAGGGTATACCACATGAACTCGTATGTTCTGAGTGTGCAGGGGAACCTCAGGTTGCGAATGTGATTCGTGCGGGAGGCACATTCGCAACCCACAGGGTTCACAACCAGCAGTTCTGTCACAACCCGCAGTCTGCACACGCATGTGACGCAACTGCTTCTGTGCATGTGCAAGCACTGAAACCCAGAAGTAACCTGTTCTGGTACTTCTGGGTTTTGGCGCACCCGTAACCTGAAAAGGTGTAACCCAAAGCATCTGTAACCCAAGGTACCACTGTAATTCAAATGATTCTTCCCCCACGAAAAGGAGGGAGGAATGTGCAAATAGGGCACTTGTCCATACAGGCCTCTGTACTTGGGACCTTCATAATTTCTTCATCCATAGTATGGTTGGGAGCTTGCATATTCCCCCTTCTTTCATGGGAAGAGGATAATCTTTGGAGTGGGACATGAAAATGGCTCTCTGTCTACTCTATCACACTGGTACTTTACATTTTCCTGCCTCTGTTGAACCGTTCTGTTGAACGTTGAGATTTAATAATCTACTATCTTTTACATGAGATCTTTGCAGTGATCTGGAGAAAGTAACCCAGACCACCCGGCAAGGTACTCGCTCATGAATAGTTTGGAAGACTGCATGTAAAGTGGACTCTAAGGGGTGGTTATTGCATCTGCACGTTCTCCCAGTGATGCTAATGGGGTGGTAGTGGAGAAAACTAATTCTATCCTG
This sequence comes from Podarcis liolepis, assembly GCF_965112155.1. Taxonomy (NCBI): domain Eukaryota; kingdom Metazoa; phylum Chordata; class Lepidosauria; order Squamata; family Lacertidae; genus Podarcis; species Podarcis liolepis. The sequence continues at coordinate 41,624,519 of NC_139554.1, forward strand.
ACTTTACTTTGTTTAAGTAAAAGGAATTGCATTGTGAACATTTAACTTAATATTGCTTTCTTTGGCATGCTCCCTGGGAAGCATTCTTTGGTATCTGTTACCTGCTGCTGAATATTATTTAGCACTACATAAATCACTCAAGAGGATGACATTTGGAGTTCCCCCAGCTATCTTCTCAAAGCCAATTTCTATTTTACAGAAAGAAATGAACAAATGGAGTTACTTGGATAACTTACACATAAATTAAGGGACCATAGCTTCCAAGCAACACATAAATTATTGCAAGCTTTTATTCTAATCCAATGCAAGGACATTAATTATAATATATCATCAACAAACTATATAAAGCAAGATATATTGCACTCCCCACCCACCCACATACACTGTGAGATATGTTTACTCCGTATGTGTCTGAATCAGAGACGCTGTCATAAACAATATTCCACTGGTATCCTAGACTTATTTCCAAATGATGGGCTCCTCGCTGATGTGAATCATTGACGACCAATGTGCTGGATGTGAGGCCATTTACAGAATTTGCAGGGGAAAAGGTGACCTAAAATGATGTGTGCTTTTTGTAGGGGCATTTCCAACATGGCTGCTTTTCCCAGTGATGGTAGCATTAAATAGGAAGTGAATGAAAGTACAGTGGTACCTCGTGTATCTGAAGAAGTGTGCATGCACACGAAAGCTCATACCAAGAACTAACTTAGTTGGTCTTTAAGGTGCTACTGGAAGGAATTTTTTTATTTTGACTATGGCAGACCAACACGGCTACCTATCTGTAACTGGTACCTCGGGTTGCAGACACTTCAGGTTACAGACTCCGCTTACCCAGAAATAGTACCTCGGGTAAAGAACTTTGCTTCAGGATGAGAACAGAAATTGTGCGGCAGCGGCGTGGCAGCAGTAGGAGGCCCCATTAGCTAAAGTGATACCTCAGGTTAAGAATGGTTTCAGGTTAAGAACGGACCTCCAGAACGAATTAAGTTCTTAACCCCAGGTACCACTGTACCAATGAATGTAGCGATTTGGAGCTCCTTTTGCTGGCCTTACACGATAGTGGGGTTTTTTGCTTTTTGTTTTGCTTTTTGTTTTTACATTTACCCCAATTCAGCTGGAGACCAGAAACTATAGCCTTCTCCAGGCATTAATTGTTAAAATCATAAAGGGGCAACACAAACATGCACAATGCCTTCCAGATCTTGGAAGGTGAATTTTGGCAGTGGGGAGCTTTATCTGTCTCTGTAGGCTCACTTTGCATTTTAGAACCCTGCTTTTCCATACTGCTAAAACATGTGGGAAGCCTCCATGGATTCAGAAAGATGGCAGGAATGATGGAGGGGGAAGAACTAAGGTACTTGTCTCCACTGCCCCCTAATCAGGGATGAACATTCGTTTTTCAAATTTCAGTAGCGCCCTGTACAAGGTCCAAATTTGGTGGAGCCCCCTGGCCTCCTGTCTTCCATTCTGTGTGTGCACTGCATCATATTTATGAAGCCCAGCATGACCCTGCTTAGCACACAGTACAGGGGAACCGATTGCATTGCCCTTAAATATAATGCCTGATTTTATTAGCAAGATTCCCATGTAGACTGTGGATTTAAGGCATCACTTGCAAAAGGGCCCCAGGTTTGGGGATTCTACAGGGCAATGTTCAATATCATATGAAATTTCAGTAATTGGTTCTCTTAGTTGAAGTGCAAGGAACTTTGAAATTCATTGAAATTCTTTGTATGGTTCTAATGATGTGTTTGGTTTTTTTGGAAATCATTATGGTGTAACCTACTAAGAGTCTGTATATATAACTTGATGGTAGGTATTCAGTAAATTCAAATGCAAAGTCAAGTGTTTACAAAGAAAAAAAAATACCTCTTCGAACCATGACACAAATGCCTTCTTCTTCCCATGCTGTTGCCCAAGGAATTATACATTTGGATAACTTAGAGTAACAGCTGGTCAAAACAATACATTCCTCTGCAGTCATTTCATCTTAGAATAATTAAGAAGGAAAACTCTAATTGATAGAAGATGGACTGAAAATGTTTTTGATCAGCTTATAAAACTGTCAAGGACAGGAGAAGAGCATTCCTAAGCCAGCTGAGCTATACAACAAAAAGTCATAAGATGAAATATTCACAGATGTGTTCCTGAACAGAATGGCTTCCCCTCCAAAAGCAAAAATCAGATGCAAAAAGTTATGCATCAGTAATAACCATGTGCAGCAACACCCTACTTTTCCATCTGTGTAACATGGATGTTCTTTCCCATCTCTATAACATGGACTATAGGAAAGTCTATTTGCATTCTTAGCTGTGCAGAATTGAGGGGGGTCTCCATGGTGAAGTATACTATTATGCAGCAAGTGCTGCACATACAGCTTCCCAATTTGCAGCTGCAAACTGCACCCTGTGTTCTGATTACTCCATACAGGGATCCAGCATATAGGGAATCCTCCAAGCTACAATTTTGCCGTTATAAGTACCTAGTTAGACAAGCATTGACATTCTTATTGAGCCTGTTGGATTAGTGAACATTTTATTGAATTAATGGCTTTGGTTTTAAGTTTCCCCCCCTTTTTATATAGTCTGTTTGTTTTAATTACCACGCTGTCTAAAAGTATTCCTCCAGTGGCTTTCAGTAAACATGCCCAAACAGTGAAAGCTATTCATTTAGAAATATTCCTATATATTTTATCTGCTTCCTCTTTGAGAAAAGGTCCTTCCCTCCCAATGCTTTGAAATAGCTCTGCTTCCAGTCACCATCACTAATGAAATGAAATTTGTACTGCACAACATGAAAACCCCCAATTTTGACTTTTCTTTCCCAAACTCCTCTAAAAGTTTCCACAGTCAATCAGAATTGGTTTTATGCTTGACTACAGATATGTAAGAGAATAAGGGGTATTTTCCTTACTGATTTGTAAGAGGGAATTTCCCCCCAGTTTTAGACAAGAGACAATATTTCCTTAATACAAAATACACTGGGGAACACAGGTTTAGATGAGTGCATACTTTCTATACCACCTCTGAGGGGAGCTGTTAGCCAACACTTGTTATTCATGGAAGGAAAACTGTGCCTGCTGACCATCTCCAGAACATTTTAATGAGATAATCTTCTCTTCTCAGAGTAAAATCAAAGATAATAAAACTAATGTAAAACCTGAGGAGAAACATATTTTGTATGATTTGAAGTAAAACAAATGGTGTTTCAGTATTCAAGATGGAACAGGCAAGCAATTATCCTCATTGAGTTGATGTGGTTTCACTTTGAAATTAATATATTGGTACAAATAAATAGCTAAACAAAACAGATGAGATCAGTGGAACTGCTGTTCTTGCTGTTATTTCAGTTATCACAGGACAGCCTGACATCTCAAAGCTTTTCTTACATTACAATGCTTTTCATCTTCTAAAGTGCCACGGGTGGTACTGTGGGTTAAACCACAGAGCCTAGGACTTGCCGATCAGAAGGTCGGTGGTTCGAATCCCCGCGACGGGGCGAGCTCCCGTTGTTCTGTCCCAGCTCCTGCCAACCTAGCAGTACGAAAGCACATCAAAGTGCAAGTAGATAAATAGGTACCGCTCTGGCGGGAAGGTAAACAGCGTTTCCATGCACTGCTCTGGTTCACCAGAAGCGGCTTAGTCATGCTGGCCACATGACCCGGAAGCTGTACACTGGCTCCCTCGGTCAATAAAGCGAGATGAGCGCCGCAACCCCAGAGTCGGCCACATCCGGACCTAATGGTCAGAGTTCCCTTTACCTTTACATCTTCTAAAAGTAATTGCTAATGGGCTAAACCCGGCTAACATTTTAAAGTTCCATTGATATTAATGGCATCAGTAGTTAAACCAGGAAAGACTAAATAAAACCATTAAGTGTAGAGACAAGATGGAGACATTTGTATCCTTCAGCATCATGAATCCCAGTGAAAATACATGGATGGCTTAAGCAGCACAAGTAGACAGCCAAATTCATTATGACGACTAGATACAGAATCTCACTGTGACCTCATATGTTATGAAGACTGTAACAACTAGAATGTGATGACTAGGGATTTGAACCTCTAGGGTCTATCAGAAGTTATCCCTGTCTACCCTACACTCCATAATGTTGCCTGCAGATGGCCTGATGTGCAAAGATTGAAGGAATGATGCTACTTTCCCTGCAGACCTTCCGCCAAAAACATAAGTGCTGACAGGACAAAAACAACTGGAATGGTGACAGGGGTTTCATGGGATCCATCAGAATGTTGCATTAATATCTGCATTGCTGTATAGAATCAGCACAGGGAGTTTGTCCGGAGCCAGGGGCAGTTCCAATACCAGTTAAAGAATTCCCCTGTGCCAGAATTTCATGGGCTTATGAAACAGAGGGAACTTAAATTATTTCATGTTGAGTGGGTACAGTCTAGAACAAGCACTTTTAATCAACTAGATTTTTCCAGATGATTAAACAATATCTCGTAGACCAGTGTGAAGAGATAATCCTTGAGTAGAGCATCAAAAGAAGGCAAGAAGTTCAGGAATAGGAATAGGGAATAATCTCCCCATCAACTTTTAAACATAGGTGAGTCCCTAAATAAGGCAATACCTCCTCAGTCACATACCTAGGTTTGAAGTGATGGTGGCATAGCTGTCAACTTTTCCCTTTTCTTGCCAGGAATCCTATTCGGAATAAGGGAATTTCCCTTTAAAAAAGGGAAACGTTGACAGCTATGGATGGTGGCGACAGAAAGGTACATCAGAAACGTAGTACTGTTTTTAAAGAAAAGAACAGTGGATTCATTTATTTATTTTTGAAAAGTTGCCAGCCCATTATAGTAAGTATACAGTGCTTGCGTGCTCTTTGCCTTATTCACATATTTGAGATCAGCTGACAGCTGCTCCAGTTGCACTCTGAGGAACATGGTCTATTTCTTGATGCTGCCAGCTGGAATAAAATGGAGAAGATGTAATTTTTTAATTAATTAACTTCAGAACACTGAGGAGCCTTGAGACACATTGCAAGTGATGGGAAATCCACAACATTCTCACTGTAAGACCTATGTGAGAATATTTCTTTAACACAGAGAGTACAAGCATCAGTGCTCACATGCAAGGGATTCCTAGAGGGCTCGATATAATTTAAATAGAAATACAGTGCATATCACCAGCATGGTAAATAATGTGACCAAGTGACTTCTGCACCTGCTCAGTCTGTGGCCCAGATGCTAACCACTGATGGACAACTTCAAGGTCCCTGCTCTCTTGCAGTTCTTTATCTTAAATTAGACTTGGAATGAAACACTTTCAAACAGAACACTGTCTTTGGGCAGTCCTTTACAAAAGAGGACGCCTTCCTGTATAGTAGGCAAAACAAGACTGCTATAATTCATCAAGGATTTGGACCAAATGACCTCCAAAGTCCAACTTTAAAATTATATTATTATAGAAGCTCTTTCCTCCTCCCTTGTTTGTGCATTTGGAAATAAGTGTGTGTGTGTGTGTGCGCGCACGCACACAGTTTATCTATGTGTGTATAAAATATAAACTGCACACCCCAAAACATTTAACAAAGGAAAATAGGGTCAGACGTGTTTCTGTTTTTATGCTGTATTTTTATGCTGTGAACCCGCCTGAGATCTGTGGATGAAGAGCGGTATACAAAATAAATAAATAAATAAAATTTGTAACACCTAATCTTAGCCATGAATACTACTTGACTCCTTCCATTTCCGTTTTTCACATGCTGCAAACTCAATTGCTCTGCATTCTTCCTGCGCCACACTGGTTTTCAGAAACTGAGTGTGCTCATAAACTGACCATGACCATATCCTAAGACTATTCATACAATGTTCAATCCCATGCAGTCCTTAAACTATGCTGGGAGCAGGGGTGCCGAATTGCCCCCCACATTGAGGGTGCCCCGTGACCCATCCCACTCCCACCCAACAGCCAGCGCTTGCCCGTTGGCTGTGAGGCACAGAGGGTGAAAATCACCCTCCATGTGTCCTGCCCCTGCCTGCTGTGCCAGAGCTTGCCTGGGTGGTGGTGACCCCCTCAATATTAGGAGGGCTTGGCCCCCTGCCCAGAAAAATTGAGGATGCCAAAGCCCCTTCCACCCCCTATAGTTGGCACCCCTGGTTGGAAGAGAAGGGCTTACTAGAGCCCTGGAAGGAATGAAGAGCAGGACTCAAGACTCTGAGCAAGTGTGGAGCAACCCAAGTAGCTCAGCTGGTATGGATAGCTGTGATTTCTGTCCTTAACCAGGAGGACATAGCTGCCTGCAAAGAGGCAGGGGAAAGAGGGAGAAGCATCCGGCAGTTGCAAAATCTTTGCATTCAATAAACTTGTAGCTTTCGTTTATCCCAGTCATGTGATATTCCTCCTTGGTTTCAGAGCCAATATCCCTTTCCACATTTATTTTGGTCCCCAGTGTGTTGTGATGGTAATGGCAAGAGTATGTGCATATCGCTTGAGCTCCAAAGTTAAATTAAAAGCGAAGCATGCTTTGGAACTATATGAGTTTGACGGAAAACTGAGGATGACTTGTAAACATAGGAAATGTCTTGGGAAATTCAGATCAAATTTCAGAAACAAATCTACATGTTTGAGAAACAATTGACAATAACTCTTGTTATTGCTACTGCCAAGATCCAAATCTGAAGGCTCAGCAGCATGCTTTGGAGTTTAAATGCTGGGCCAGCTCACAATGTAAGCACCCAAAGCCATATAGGAGAAGTGGCAGAAATCCATTGATTCCCTGCTGGCGGAAGGGAGTTCTCTAGCATTTGTTGAGGTGGCAAGAGGCCAAGCAAGGCTTGAACTATAGAGCCGGCATCAATCCAGAAACATAGTTACTGCAAATGTTTTATCCTGTTTTCACGCTTTTAAGAGAGTTCTCTCATTCTGCAAACACCATTACTGCATTACAAAATATTTACATCTTTTCAGCTTTAAAGCTCTTGATTCTTATGTTGAAGGTTAGAATACAGTGGTACCTCGGGTTACATACGCTTCAGGTTACATTTGCTTCAGGTTACAGACTCCGCTAACCCAGAAATAGTACCTCGGGTTAAGAACTTTGCTTCAGGATGAGAACAGAAATTGTGCTCCGGCGGCGCAGCAGCGGGAGGCCCCATTAGCTAAAGTGGTGCTTCAGGTTAAGAACAGTTTCAGGTTAAGAATGGACCTCCGGAACAATTTAAGTACTTAACCTGAGGTACCACTGTATCTACATGGGAATTTGACTGCAACCCTATATTAGCAAGAAGGGCCAGACATATAGTTTAGCGCTGCTGCTAGATCTGCCTTTACTCTGATGTATTCAGGTAGCAGCTGTTGCAAGAACCCCCAACATTTCTATGCGTTGATGACCATTTTTGCACAGCTGCATCTGGTGTGCCATGGGATGCGGGTGGCACTGTGGTCTAAACTACTGAGCCTCTTGGGCTTGCTGATCAGAATGTCGGCGGTTCGAATCCCCACAATGGGATGAGCTCCCGTTGCTTTGTCTCAGCTCCTGCCAACCTAGCAGTTTGAAAGTATACCAGTGCAAGTAGATAAATAGGTATCGCTGTGGCAGGAAGGTAAATGGCACTTCCATGCGCTCTGGTTTCTGTCCTGATGTCCTGTTGCTCCAGAAGTGGTTTAGACATGCTGGCCACATGACCCAGAAAGCTGTCTGTGGACAAACACTGGCTCCCTCAGCCTGAAAGTGAGATGAGCACCGCACCCCACAGTTGCCTTTGACTGGACTTAACTGTCCAGGGGTCCTTTAATTTTACCTTTTACCATCTGTGTGCATATTCTGGAGAAAGTAGACCTAGTCACAGTCAAGCATGACTTAGTTACATCAAACTGAACTACTGGAGCACATTCTATGTGGGGCTATCTTTGAAATCCGTGATTTCAAATCCAATACCCATACAAGATAAAATACCCATACAAGATGGGTGACACCTGGCTTGAGAGCAGTACATGTGAAAAGGATCTAGAAGTCTTGGTTGACCACAAACTTGACATGAGCCAACAGTGTGACGCGGCAGCTAAAAAAGCCAATGCAATTCTGGGCTGCATCAATAGGAGTATAGCATCTAGATCAAAGGAAGTAATAGTGCCATATAGAGGACGGAGAAAGGTTGTTTTCTGCTGCTCCAGAGAAGTGGACACGGAGCAATGGATCCAAACTACAAGAAAGAAGATTCCACCTAAACATTAGGAAGAACTTCCTGACAGTAAGAGCTGTTCGACCGTGGAATTTGCTGCCGAGGAGTGTGGTGGAGTCTCCTTCTTTGGAGGTCTTTAAGCAGAGGCTTGACAACCATATGTCAGGAGTGCTCTGATGGTGTTTCCTGCTTGGCAGGGGGTTGGACTCGATGGCCCTTGTGGTCTATTCCAACTCTATGATTCTATGATTCTATGAAAGCTATATTTTATGCTGGTGGAGAATGTTGAAGTGCAGTGAAATGTTTCACTGTGGAACAGTTAGGGCCAGAGATGCCAGCTTGCGAAGGCGATGGGGAGGTAGCATGCGTGAGCATCACGCCTCTCTCCCTCAGCTTCCTGGGCTTTGGAAAGCAAGCGCCAGGGCTCTGACTGGATTCTGAAAACTTCCTGCCTCCTTCCCAAAGCCCTCCCGACTTTGGGAAGGTGGTGGGAAGGCTCTTGGACCCTACTGGAGCATCATGCTCTGTAACTGCTGAGAGAGACAGGGGAGTTTATATTGGATCACGGTCAACTATTAGTAAACAATGTGATGTCACTGACCTTAAAAATCCATATTTGGGTTGCATTAACAGAAGTATGATATGTTAGCTAGTATGTCAGCTGTGCAGCATTGTTTAGCCTGAGGCTCAGAGCCAATCTCTATACCACTTTGCAGGAGACTGAGAAGCAGGCTGCTTTTGAAAAAGCCCAGATAGAAATGACCTCATGGGAAGCTCATCATCTGCTCTGTTTGACACAAGCACAAACTGCAAACTGGCATGCCATCACTCAGCCCACCTGAGAAAGATCTGCCCGGGTTACTGCAAATTTCAACCTGTCTATCCAAGACAATTAGTGTTGTTTTTATTTATTTTTAAATTACTAGTTCTTTATGAGCATAGTTCTGACTTGGCTTAAAATGGTAAGCTGGATATGGTTTTTTCATCTGAATTGGGCTTTAGTGCTATTCCCCAATTTGGCCATGATAATTTTAAGGGATAATATATAAATCGTATAATCGTATAATCGTATAATTGTAGAATCATTTAGTCAACCCCTGCAGTGCAGGGATCTTTTGCCACAGGATCCTCTCCCTAACTTATGATATATGGGGTGGGGGCGTGGATCAGTAATATGAAGTATAAAAGATAAAAACATTGGAGCACTCGAAAGACTAAGATATTTGTTACATACCCTCCAAGTGTCCCTATTTTCCAGGGATGTCCCTGATTTAGATAAGCTGTCCCGGTTTCTGATCTGATCGCAGAATGTCCCACTTTTCCTTAGGATGTCCCTACTTTCATTGGAGAAATGTTGGAGGGTATGGTGTTATCTGACCCCTGAGCTGTCTGGAAGCAATCCTGTATGGGAAGTTTTTTTAAAAAAAAAATTAAATGTTTTATTATGTTTTTATATATATTGGAAGCTGCCCAGAGTGGCTGGGGCAACCCAGTAAGATGTGTGGGGTATAAATAGTTAAATCATCATTATGGAACAAGATGTCCCTATTTTCATTGGAGAAATGTTGGAGGGTATGTTGTTATGGCATAAATAGACCCAAGTCAATGAAAGCTTATGGCATAATTAATATATTAGGCTTGGATCTTGGAACAGCAACATATGAAAGTTCATGGGAGGACCGTTTCCCCATCCTCTCTTACCTTTACAATCCCTTGTGCCCCATCCCATCTTCTTCATGAAGGCCATACAACCCTCCAGAGATGCTTTTCCGGGATTGGGGGTGGCTGTGGGTGAGGAAGGGACAGGGAACATTCCTTCGTTGTTTTGTGGAAGAATGCCATGTCTTAGTTTGATGGAAACTGAGGTCATTAAGTGATCCCTAATTGGTGAAGCCTCCGCTTTCCAGAAAAACCTGACCCACAGTAGGAAAAACAGTGGCATGCCTCTTTGAAATTGACTGCTAACACTAAGACCTACAGGAGAGTTTCCAGGAACATTGTTGTTTTTCTACAGAGTACAATCTGCAAATATATCAAATGAAGAGATTTATTAATAGCAGATAAGTCAGACTGAGTGCCCAGATACTTAATGTTTTTATTGCCTTTGTTTCCTGATGCCTACTTTTGGTTATATAGTCCAAGGCAAAAAGTTTAGTAAAATTTTCAGGAAGCAGAAATCACTTCCCTGTCTAAGCTGAGTTTTCAATAGTGTGACCCTAACTATCTCTACAGTCACTCCTCTGTAGTCTGCATGAGAAATATTTTTTCTGTGTCACAGCCTTTGGATAGACCAAAAGCACCAGAAGTATGTAAAGACTTGACTGTCAATGTTACTGATCAAGGATTTGTTTCATGTTCTGCATAGCTTTATTTTTTTTTTAAAAAAAAATCACTACCCTTCTCTTCTTTTAGCAGAGACAGGCTGAATCAAAAGCTCTTCTGTGGGCACAAGGGCACCAACTGGATTCTACCCAATTAGAACATAAAAGGGGCATTGCAACCTGTTTCCCAGTCACCAGACAGCTGCTATTGAGAAGCTCACAAGCAGAGCTTAAAGTCAACAGCCATCTCCCACAATTGGTCCCCATCTACTGATATGAAATGATATCTTGCTGCTGAATATGGAGATTCCATTTAACCATCATAAATAACAGCCATCAATGGACTTTTTCTCAGTAGATTTCCATTTTATGATATATTTAACGTAATATCTGTTGAGGAAATGATAATGAAGAAAGCCAGAACAAAAGATGATCTACATGCAGAAGGTTCTAGATTCAATTTCTGGAATCTCCTAGTATTACTGAGATAGACTCCCTGCCTGAAACCTTGGTGAGCCACTGCCACTCATTGTAGACAAAACTGGATTAAATGGACCAAAGGTTTAACTTGGTATAAGGTAGCTTTCTGTGTCTATAGCTGATGAACCGTGAAGAGAGAGAATTTGGGTTCTAGGCTATGCTAGGAAATAAGAACTTCTATACTTGCAGTGCAGCACAGAAAAACTACAGTGGTGCCTCGCAAGACGAAATTACCTAATCTGTTCCGCGAGTCTCTTCGTCTTGCGGTTTTTTCGTCTTGCGAAGAACGGCTATTAGCGGCTTAGCGGCTTAGCAGCTATTAACGGCTTAGCGGCTTTAAGAAAAAGGAAACAAACTCGCAAGAACTCGCAAGACGTTTTGTCTCGCGAAGCAAGCCCATAGGGAAATTCGTCTTGCGGAACGACTGAAAAAACGGAAAACTCTTTCGTCTTGCGAGGTACCACTGTATCATCCACACAATGCTTAACACCACTCTTTCTGTCACCTCCAAACCTTGCTATTTCATCATTCATTCTTAACGCTGCCATTTCTCCCAACACTGCGTGTGGTTCAACAGTGTCTGAGTGTGCTTGTGCGCCAAGTGTACAGTGCCAAGTGTGCCCTCTCTTTCCCCCTACTCCTAGACACTGCCTTGTACTCTGCTCTGAGCTTTGCTTTGCTTCACTAGCCGCCATGGGCAACGGCCACAGCCAGTAAGAAATGATTGACAGCAAACTGTAGAGTCTAGGAATCCATGGCACACTGAGAAGGTGACAATGTCTGCATAAGTCAGGAAGCGTTCAAGTGTGCGCTTTTGCAGTAAGGCAAGAGAGAGGAGATAACGGCAAAGCAAGCACATGGCGCGTGAACATGCACAAGAGGAATCCTATCTGGGCTTAGGCCAGTCATGTCAACTTCAAGTGCTGTACTTGGCAACTGGCTTAGCAGTGGCAGCTGTTAACAGTCAAGAGCTGCCAAATGTGGGGGCAGGAAGAAGGCAATCACACACACCCGCTTCACTGTGTAATGCAAGGGGCAGGTTGGTCCTTGAGTGTTGGCTCAGTTTTTTCTTCCTCCCCAAGCAGAATTTTCAGTTAGTGAGATTCCAACTTCTCCCCACCTGCATCTCCAGCTCCCTAGTTATCAATATGCTGATGACGCCAAGTTCTATCTCTCTGTACCCTCTGAGTCAAGTGAAGTTGTGCCAGTGTTGACCTGATGTCTGGAGGCAGTAATGGGTTGGGTGAAGGCCAGTAAACTCAAGTTGAATCTTGACAAGACAGAGGTGTCGGTGGTAGGTGCTTCCCATGTCAAGAAAGTGGGTAGGTAATTGGTTCTAGAAGACATTGGATTCACCTTGAAGGAGCAGGTGCATTTTCTGGGAGTGATTCTTAATTCAAAACTCACACTGGAGGCCCAGGTGGCCTCAGTGATAAACATTGCATATGCTCAGCAATTGGATGGTTTGGTAGCTGCATACATTCCTGGTCCAGACTAGCCAGGTCACTGTTATTCCCATCCTGGTAACCTCCTGATTAGATTACTGCAATGTGCTCTGTGTGGTGCCGCCCTTGAAAACCACCCAGAAGCTTCAACTGGTGCAAAATTCTGTATGGTATCCCTAACTGGAGCAACATTTCACCAGTTACTTGGAAGTTGCTCTGTCTATACACTGTTGGGCCCAGTTCAAACTTTTGACTATCTTCTGCAGCTGGGGCTTGAGCTAAGCAGGGCAGCTCTAGTTATGCCAATGCCTGCTCCCCAGTTGTTGGTGTTTTTGAGCAGTCTTCTCCTAGTCTTACTCTGAATGGAATTCCCTGCTGCTGATATTTGTGACATATTACTATGTAGTTTTAATTATAAGAATAGAATCACTAGCAAACTCCAAAACAGTGTATCATAATTTGATTCCTGCATTGCAGGGAGTTAGCCTAGATGACGCTCGGGATTTCTTCCAACTACAATTCTACAATTCTATGATCATTATGAAATTAATGGTTTCACCTGCCTTTCTTACTTCTGCTCACAGCAAATGGTAGCAGCCAAAAGCTTGGTGAACTGATGCAAATATTGCAAATCTTCAGCCAGTTATACCAGGCTGGCACACATATTTCACAGGAAGTCCTGCCAAAATCTTCCAGTCCCCAGTGGAGGAAAATAACGGGAGAATTCTGAATGACTCAAAATGACAGGTGGGGAAAAGAGCAATGGTTGTGGTTTAATTGCTGCATTCATTGTACAGGAAAGTTTCCAGTGCCAATGAACACACATTCTCTTTGTGGTAATTTCTCCAATCAAGCATTCTGTTGTTAGCTGTTAATTTCTACAAGCTTTTATGCTAGAGGCCCTGCTGAGTCTTTCACAATGTGGGAAATAATAGCTTTCTTTTGCTATTAGCAGTGTGAGATGGAAGAACCATTTTATTCAGCTCTAAGGGTTTCCTTCCATTAACTTCAGTAGGAGCTGGATCATGGCCTTATTCCAGGTTCAAAGATCAATAACAGTTGCCTTAGTTGGCATGATATAGTATCTACCTGCCTATAAAGGAATCCATTTCGGTAGAAGGTTTAAACCAGCGGTGGATAGCCAATGTGGTTCCGTTCAGATCTTGTTGGGCTACATCTCTCATCAGCCCTAGCAAACATGATGGCAGTTGTTGTCTAGCAATATCTGAGGGGCACCTGATTTGCTACCTCTGGTAAGAACTCCTGTTCTCTGTCCATTTTAAAGGTTCTGGAGAAGATATTGTCAAGCTATTGTTACATATTAGTTTAATGTGTAATTTAACTCTTTGTATCTTAAGAACTCTGAATCGTTCTATGTTCAGAAAATACCTTGGCATTTCCCTGACCTCATCTTTTGTACAAATCTGAGTAGTGGAAAGTTCTGCCTATAAACAAGTTGTGAGTTTTATATATTACTCTTTGAATCGCACACACCGTAAAGTTCATCCTCATTCTTAGCTTTGGCTACAGTGGAGAAAAAGTCTGAGGACTATTTGAGGATCTCCCTAGAGTGAAGTAAGAATGTTTAGCACTGTCTGGCCTTTGAGTCATGCAATGTTTTGGTACTTTCCGTCCTAGCATATATGACTAGTAGCTTTTGAAGCAGCTATCTGATGCTATGTTGTTTATAACCTGGAAGCTACTCCAGATCCTTCCATTACCAAAGCTTCTAGGAAACAGTTCAATAGTTTTAGAGCTGTGAAACCTTACTGCAGATTAATTTTTTAGTGCCACATTGGACAGCTATTTCGTGCAGTCATTCCACCACAAATACAATCTATCCACGCTCTTGATTTCACAGCCTCTGCTAGCTGTCTGCATTGCCAGTCACATTAGGGAAGAGAGGCTGGTGGAGCTGATCCAAATAGCAGCCGTCTTCCAGGAACATATTAGTCCAGACAGAGCTGCCTTACCTCAACAGCAAAAGAATTCTGATAAGATGAGGCTTGGTCAGTAACAGTTTACTTTTCATGAGGCACAAATGTATGAATCAGAGGTTACGTCTCCACAGCTCCATAATGAGAGCTAAGCAAAACCCATCTGTTTTGGCACAAGGAGATGTTACACAGAACCTCATTGTAGGTGTGAGAAACCATTGTAGCATTTTAGGAGCCAAGCCAGGAGCCCTACAGATCATGTGGCACTAATTCACTTTCCCTTTTATTACTAGTAGGACAAACTCCAGGCCATTAAGTCTAGAACACTAAAGCCCTGTTCTAGCATTATTGCCTGAACAGGAAATATCAATCCTTATAGGGCTCTGCCTCCAAGATTCCTGTCCCCTGACACTCAGTACCAGACCTTCTTATGTCGAGCAAGGAAGGGCTGAAGGAGACATGCGTAAGGATTCCCACTAAATCGGAGCCCCTGATCACATGGTGGCTTCTACATACAGTACATTCAAACAAGCAGAGAGGGTAGGGTTGACCCACATGAGGACATTGGGGGTACCAGGCCTCCAACACATGAGGAAGCATCTTGTTCAGGCATTGTACCTTAGTACAGGCATTGTACCTTAGTACATCTTGTTCAGTACATTGTACCTGTGGCCCTGGTGGTAATGGAGAACCAATCGCGCACCACTGCCTGATAGAACGTTCCAAGATCTGCTACAGTCTTTCATTCTGGGCAGCTCATCACTGATGTGTGATTTTATCTTGTGAACTGCCCTGAGGCCTGCGGGTATAGGGCGGTATACAAATTTAATAAATAAATAAAATGAGAAGGCAGCCAATGCACTTTTGGACAACTGGCGGTGCAGTGAGCCAGTTGCTGCCTCTGCTTCAGTTGACTGTACTGGGCCTAGTCACTGGACGGGTGCAGTGCCACCACTGGACAACTGCCTCACTTACTTGCAAGTCGCAAGTTGCTTTAGCAGACCGGGCAGTACTGCAGGAAGAATCAATTGAAATAACCACCAGCGGCCACATGGATCTTGAGTGAAGGGCACACTGTGCCACAAAACAGCATATGCCCTTAATCTCCTATGGTTCCTACTCCCTTCCTCCAGCTGTGGGAAGCCAGATCTTGCCAGCACTTGAGTGCCTGACTACAGGACAGGAAGAAGGTTGCTATTATTAAAGTATGACACTTTGTGCTGAAGGAAGAGCCTTATAAATATGTGAAATTGTGACCACATTCAAATCCTGACCATGTTCTAAAACAGAGTAAGACAAATGCATGTTTATCTTTGTTTACATGTAAGCAGGAAGAGCCTGCAGCTTTTATTAACCCTCCTCTTCACAAAAAGAGACACTTTGCTTTGTTGCTGGCACTCTGCTCTGGCTGCTGCCAAGGTCCCTATCAGTGCTTTCCAGAGTTGCTAATTGCAGCTTCCAAAAGTTATCTCCAGGGCTGCTTCACACAGAGTTCATCCGTCTTTTTACAAAACAAGCATTTAGTGAGAGGAAAACACACCAGCGCAAGAAGGAAGCAAGAATTGTATTGCTCCCATCCATTTCCTACCATTTGGGCACTGCAGTGATAAACACGGCTGCTGCATAGCACAAGCTGATTATGAGTCACAGTCACCATGTCAAATACTTTAAAATTATCGCCCGCAAACACCCAAGAAAGCATGCAACTACTAGATTACAACTGTAAACCAGAAATAGAAGGGCTGTTAAAATAGAGTTTCAGATTGCTTAGTGTAGAACATCTCAAATATTTAAGCAGTAATAAATTGGCTCTAGTTCAGCTCCTTTCACTATGCACCAAGCAATATTTGTGGTATTAAGATTATATTGGTGGAAATAATCTTTGTGCTGTTGTGATAATCACAGTTAAAAACAACTTGCAGATGCAGCTTCATTGGGCATACGAAATAAAGGGCTCAATTGCAGCCAAGATTCTGCAGCAGCAGTTGTTGATTTTTCTCAGTTCTGTAAAATTTATTAAATATTTGGAGTCATGGCGGCTCCTCTTACATTTCTGCAGTAGATTTGCTATGTTACTTGCACAGAAAATGCACTGAAAATAGGGTGGCTATACAGTCCTCTCTTTGTCTGGTCCAAGCCTAGTTTAAAGATAAAGGTGTTACCCCAATTAAGGAGAACAGGGGCTTTGAAGATGCGCATCCACATTCAGTACCTGGACAGCAGGCTGAGGCACAGAGGTCACCTGGTCCCAGTCTTCCCCATTATTTAAATTAAAGCAGTTATTACTGACACCTACAGATATAAATAAGCATATGTAAATTTTACATAAACCTGTGTCCTCAACTGGCCTCCTTTTTGATGGTACATGTCCTCTTTTGGGGAGGATGCAAAAGTGGCTAATTTAGAACCCTTTATATCTTCTTATTTTTTGACCTTTCAAGAACCTGACCAGGAAATGGTCTTATCTGTTGCCCCCAAGAATCTTAACTTGCCAGTGATGCCACCTTAAAAAATTCCTCAGTTTGAGGAGTTGAATATTTCTAAGAATAACAGCAATGCAGAACAGGCTAATTACATGAATTGGAAAATCATTGGAAGGCATAAACCCCTAAAACTCAGGAGAGTGAACCTGGAATAGAACAGACTGTTGATTCTCAGCTGATCATTTGCTTTATTTAGTTCATATAACAATCACCCTCGGAAAATTATCTATATTATATTATCACAACTCTGTCTGAGGCTCTTCTCTAGTTTCTGAGATGTCACCAGCAGATATTATTTATTTCACTTATGAATTGTTTTCTAGGCATAAAGCATCTTGAAGCAATCCAGCAATGAACACACACACACACACCAATTTCAAGTAAAAAGAAAAAGCTGATATTCTCATGATGCTTAATTCTAAAATCTTGATATGCTGAAGATGCAGCTCATAGATGTTGTTGTTGTTGTAAGCGGAGCATCCTGCTTTGCTTTGTAATGCAACAGGTCAGGCTACTGTTACCTGGCATGCAACAGTATCACTGCACTGTGCCTCATTCAGCACATCATCTGTAAGTTCTCTGCTATGACCCTTGCATCATGTGGAAAGAAACGCAATTCTAGTTTGCGAACCATGCCTAACTATTCTCTTCTGTTCTTCTTTGGAGATGAAAATTTGTATATTGGCACTAGATGACTGTACACTTTGGCAGACCTAAGTGCCTCTAATGCTACTGCTTTCTTTCTGTGGAGAAGGGCAAAACAACTGGCCTAACTTCCTCTCTAGCCTAAGTGTTAGTATGATGTAATCATTGGATCACGGGTAGACATTTCATAGGTTCTTAAGAATGGAAGTCAAGCATAAGCTTTGTAGTCAGTTGTGAACATTCCACACACCTTGAAGAATTAATGGATACTGTGCCAAAGCAAAGTTGGAGGAGAGTGGATCATGTCAGTGAATTTAGGGTATGTTCTTCCTACTGCTGCTGCCACCAAGCAGCTCCATTTTCCTTTATGGAGCCCATATCTTTCTCTGCCAGAAGTCTGCTGGCAGATACTTTCCAAATGAAACAGACAGACTGCAATTAAACACTTCTATGTGGCTGAACGCAGTAATGTTATGAATACCCGGGGAAATATAAACAATCCACAAATGGGAATCACTTCCATTACATGATTCAACAATATGAATGCTTTTCAAGCACACGATAATAAAAAATCTATAAGATAACCCAACCACACTTTTATCTCATTAAAATGATTTTGCAAGAATACTGTGTTTCCGCCATACTTTTCTAAACTCGCTTCACTGAATGGTGTAAAGATAACTTACTTTCTGTTGCTCATCAGGGGACAGGTTGCAGATCAGTGGTAGAGCATCTCCCAGATTCAGTCCCTGGCATCTCCAGGTAGGGCTGGGACTATATCCTGTCTGAAAATTGGCTGCTGCCAACCAGGAATGATGTAAGAAGGCATCCATTTCCATTCTGACTCATCTTCTTTTCACACATCTCTGTTTCCATTCTGCTGCAGGCTGGCTTCCAAGAAAAACTATGATATTCAGCTTACTGGACAGCTAGCTGAAAGAAGAAAGTCTTCAGCAAACACTGAGAAGACAACAGAGATGACACCTGTTTGATATATACTAGGAGGGAGCTCCGGAGGGTGGGTGCTGCCCCACTAAAGGCCTGGTTCCAATGTTGTGTGAAATGGACCTCCTGATAAGATGGTATCTGCAAGATGCCCTCTCCTGCAGAGTGAATTGTTTGTTTGGTTATATAAGCTGCTGAGAGATCAAAGAGAATCAACAAGGTTGTTCTCTGTCATCTCTCACCTGGCACAGGTCAACCAAAGCAGTTTCATACTCAAATTCAGACCTGAAACTGGATTGAAATGGGTCTAAATAATCATCCCAAAATTGTTCTGCTACCCCTTTCTTGAGCACTTTGCCCAGGGAAGACATATTAGTAACTAGGTGCCAGTTGTCAGGTGCTTCTGGGTCCAGTGACATCCTCTTAAGGAGAGAATGGGCCATTGTCTCCATCAAGGCAGATGGCACCTCCCTCTCCTTCAACAAAACATTCTGAACTCATAGGGCAAGGGTTGAGGAGGCATGTGATAGTCCAAACCCCTGCAAGAAACCTGTCCTTGTTATCAGGATACAGTAACTGAAACAACACCGGACCAGACATTGTTCTGGACACTTCCATTAAACCTATCTGCAGTGTCTAATTCTAAACAAATCCAAGAATTTTTACCCTCAAATCGCCTAGCACACATCACAGCGAGCTACCAAGTATACCATCAACTCCTTTCATTGTGAAGACCCCCAGAAGAGCTTTCAAGTTCTGCTGGATGGCTACTTGAAGATGCAACAGTGGTAGAGAAATAAGCCTTTATCACTGCCACCACTGACACATTGCAGACAGAAAGATGTGCTTGCACCCATGTTCAGTCAAACTCATTCTGAGATGAGCACATCCTTCGTTCCACCCATTGCCATTCTTGCTTCATTGTCTGCATCTCCCCAGAGTGCCAGGGAGCCCCATGGAATGCTTCTTCTTCTTTTTTGCCACAGGAGAGTCTGGATTGCAGAGATGCCAAGTTTCAAAATGTTAAAATTATTCTTTTTTTGTGCATACTTCACTTTAAAAAATGCCATCTGTTTTTCATAACACCACTAAAAATATTTTTCCACACTGCCCTGGTATGCTCCTTATGGAAATTACTATGGGATCCTTGGGAACTATGGAATGAGGTCACAGAAAAGGAAATGTTGCCATATTTATTATGTGTATTTAATAAAATGCTATATAAGTGCATTAAATATGTTCAAAAATATTTGACCCTGCTTCAGTCAAAATCATGAAGATAAGCAGGGGCTGTTTCACTCCTGAGCATTCTTTTCTGAGATATAATTTATTTACTCGGTGAAAGCCCCTCAAATGAAGGGAGCTCGGGTGGGTGAATATGGGTGACATAGCTGTTGCCAGAGCGCAAGGTTTTGCAATTTTATTCTCCAACTATACTGGCTGAAGTACTTTTAGATTTGCTCTAAGTCCTCCATGCCAGTGTATTTTGAAGATACTACACCACTGGGGATTCCATGCAGGCAGTGGCGTAGCGTGGGGGGTGCAGGGGGGGCCAGCCGCACCGGGCGCAACATCTGGGGGGGCACACTCGCCTCGCAGCTCTCTGCCCCCTGCTAAAATCCACGGGTTAGGGGGCGCAAATTACTTGCCTTGCCCCGGGTGCTGACAACCCACGCTACGCCACTGCATGCAGGCAGACCACTAGCGCCATCTTTTGGAAACGCCCCCCCCCCTCAACCAGACGTCAATTCTGCCTTTGAAATCCCGGCAATGGCCAGGAAATTCCAGACGTATGGCAACCCTAGGATATACTGGTGTCATTTTATGTTGGCTTAAATTCACAGCTGGTGCAATGTTGCTGGCAGAGAGGCAAATATGGGTGCCACAGGGAACATATTAAGAAAGGAATGGGTTAAGTCCAAACTAGAGCCCCAATCCAAATTCGCCTCATGACTGTTTTGAATCAAAGAAAATGAGATTTGACCAGGAATCCCTGGTGCAAGCTCTGATGCAAGTTGCCTGAAAAAGGAAGGAGAAACAGAATTATCTTAGTTATTTAGGAAAATTCATTCTAGAACTCATTCTATCAACTATGCAATAAGATGTCTAACACATTCTTGGAAGTTTCCTTTTTAAACATGTATTCTGGCTCTCTTCTCCCACACCCTCACAATGGACATTTTTTCTTTGCAGGCTTAGAAATTAGAAGGAATATAGTTGCACACAGTTTCCATGGTCTAGAGAATGAAATCTCTGCAAGAGGTGTGTCTTCCATACTCTCCCATCACAGGTGGCACCAGAAGGGGAGCAAGCACCTCCCCACACACAAACAAGGAGCTAACCTGCCCAGAGTTCATGCGAGGAGATTCAATCTACAATATTACTCTTAGCAAGGCCATGAAATGACCCAGAACAAGGAAGGCTCCATTGTTCTTCTTGGAGAGCATACAAGCAAGCAAACAAAAAATTGGAAAGGCACAGTCTGAATTGACCATTAACATTCCCAAATCTTGACCATTAACATTCCCAAATCATAGAGTAAATCTGCTTTTGCTATTTCTTTGTCATTGTTTCATTTTTACTCTTGGATCTGAATTGCCAGTTGCAGTTTTATCCTCTAGATCCTTGGAGACTTCAAGAATAAAAGAATAGAAGCGCTCTTCTAAAATTGTAAATAAACCCAGAAATAAAACTGTGAAATGTCTAAACTTCTCCTATATTTAAGATATGATATATCTGCAAAAATGTATTTTACAAAATAATTCTAGACATTGTTTGGATCTAAACTGTGATGAAACTACACTTGTGAAATAAAAATAAATAGCAACTTGGAAACTTCCAAGAGTCTTCAAATGAGTCAAATGAAATCTAGTCCAAATAAAGTCCACAAATTAACTTTAAACCACTAAATTTAAGAACTGTCATTACATCACGAGGAACTCCCACAGTAAAGTTAACTTTTTATACACATTCCTGTCCCACCTAGCACCAAAGACAGAATAACATCTATGTTTGCATAATAGTGCTGCCCATGTATGGTGTGAACATTGGCTGTTCTGTCATGTCATAGTCTAAAGTATGCTCTTTGATGAAGCCTTGCAGAAAGAGATAGACATTCATTGCATAATGGTTACAGGGAAAGGTTAATAATAGATAGCTCTCATCAGTAGCTTTCCCCCTGGAATGCAAGGAATCCTCTCAGGATTGATGTGGAGGGATGTCAGACTATATGAGCAAGGCAACAACAACAGTATGAGTTACCTTACAGCAAAGAAGCAGATATTTCTTTAACGCAGAATGATGGCTTCTTGGCTTCATTTGTTTGTCAACTCTTAACTCTCCTAAATGAGGAATGCACATGTTGGCATGTATGTATACTTATTTACAAGTTACATTACTGTGGTGTCAGTCATTGGACAGTTAAGGGCTGAAAGAGTGCTTGTGTTGAATTCTGAATTATTAAATTTCCTGAAATTTTATTTCGTAGACTGTGTGTGTTCTTAAAACTCAGTCATACGAGTTGAGCAAGAGCAGCAATGTATTGGGACAGACAATAAACAGAGCATAGTGAAACATAGGCTGGGGTGGGAAACTTTACATGCTTGTTTCTTCTTGCCCTATTCATACATAAAGTTTGCATGCGAGCAGCAAGCCCAAATACAGCGTGTATGTTGGGTTAGTTGTATTAGTGGACACAGGTATTCAGGTCAGAACCGCCACATTCTTGGGCATTACTGATTTTAATGCAGCATAAGCTTTTGTGGTTTATTATAGCCAACTTCTTCCAAGAACCATTCACATTTCTGGACCTCTCCCCCTCACGTGCAATTTGTGTCAGTTTTCATCAAAGGAACATTGTAGAATGGCAAACTAGAAATTTCTAATCCACAGAAGTTTCCAACCTTTTTGAGTCCATGCTCCCTTGACCAACTATATTCTTTCTGCAGGTCCCCCGTGGGGCTGAGAAATGCACTCCAGGTCTCAGAAGCCCAGTTATGTCACCCCTTTCCTGCAGAGCTGGCAGCCCTTCACCCCTTTTCAAACACCCTCTCTTGTGGAGGGTTCCCTCAGCCTCCTCTCCTCTCCCTTCTCCTTGGGAGTCCTCTGGGCAGCCACTGCCCCTGGTTTCTGAGAACCTCCTCTGCCCTAAAGAAAGCTACCTCCTCACACCGCCCACCCCCCTGGGCCCTGGGAAGAGGATGGTCCCAGCCTTAGCGGCCTGACAGAGACTGGCCAAAGGTGAACGTGAGGCCAGCACATTGCTCACTTTTGGAGGCAGCAGTGCCAGCAGTGGATACCGCCAGTAGGGCTGTGCCATAAATCACCATATTGTTGAATACCGGTACTGAAATAACATCGTGATAAGTGTTTCAACAAGGCAATATAGCAGTGAACAAACAGTGGAGACTTAACAGCTTCCTAGGGGGTAGCTTAGCTGAACAATGCTTTGCAAATATTTTGCAGGCACAGGGTCTCCAGATTTGTTTACTCTCTTCCTTCTCCCTCCTAATTGATAAGAAATGACCATAAGCCCTTACACAAACCAACAAACTGCTTTCAGCTTCACTTGTTTCTTTCCACTTAAAGGTAAAGGTAAAGGACCCCTGACAGTTAAGTCCAGTTAGGAACGACTCAGGGGTTGTGGCGTTCCTCTCGCTTTACTGGCCGAGGGATCCGACATTTTTCCGCAGACAGTTTTTCAGGGGCCTTGTGGCCAGCATGACGAAGCCGCTTCTGGTGAAACCAGAGCAGCGCCTGGAAATGCCATTTACCTTCCTGCTGGAACGGTACCTATTTATCGACTTGCACTTTGATGTGCTTTTGAACTGCTAGGTTGGCAGGAGCTGCGACCAAGCAACGGGAGCTCACCCCGTCACAGGGATTCAAACCGCCGACCTTCCGATTGGCAAGCCCTAGGCTCAGTTGTCTAGACCACAGTGCCACTTAGAGCTCAGCTAATTAAGTTGTGCCTGCTAACAATCCAGAAGGGACACCCCATGGCTAGACAATAAAAGAGGCAAAGTAAACAAAGAACTGAAAAACACTTCTTTCTTCCCTCACCAGCAAAAAAAAGAGGGGGGAGAGTTCTTGTTTTTATTTTCTGGTGGTGCTTATGTTGTTGGTTACACCTAAATAGCTTTCCTACATATTAAAAAAGGCAGGCTATTTTTTAAAAAATTAAAGGGGACTATCTTTTTGCTTGCTTGTCCTCCTTCCGTCCCTTTGATAAAAAGGGGGATATTGGTGGGATGAGGGCTTTGGGGGGCTCTTCGGGGGGGTGGAGGGGGTTTAGCTGGCTGCCTTGTGCTGAAATGGGAGGTTGGGTACTGTGTGAAAATGAGGGGAGGGGTGTTTTTCAGTAAGCAATGGAAGCAAACGTGTGTCTACTCACAAGCAAGCCCTACTGAATTTAATGGGGCTTACTCCCAGGAAAGCAGAAGTAACTAGTCATTAATGTGCCTTTAAAATGGGACCAATATTATAAATGAAACATATATGTTTATTATATATATTTGACACAGTGTGTGGTGTGTAGTTTACCTCACGATGGAGCCATATCTTTTCCCATTGTCTTCTTCTGGTATCTATGAGCCTGGATAGTGTCGGTTGATAATAGTCTACAAGGCCATGCTGTTAGGCTACTTCTGCTTCAAGCCCCTCCTCGTCTTGCTCAATAGTGCCTCTGTTTTCTGCTGTGAAAAGTTGGAGGGGTTGCTTTCGGCAGTTCTCTCTCACCTGAAAGTCTGTTCATGAGTTTTCCCACGACGACAACTGATGAATGAATATCCATAACATTATGGTGGACACAGATCGTGCAGGCTTGCACCTCTGGATCATCTCTGTGGTGGATATTATCCATGGTCACTGGCATATACGATAAACAGCATGAGGGAAATAAACAATAAAGCAAGTGGGGCGCTTGACTGAAACAAATGTTTTCACTGGACTAGAGGATAATAACTTTCTGTAATACATATAAAACATGAATCACTAAGATCTTAAGTGGAGAAAGTTTATGAGAATGCAGTCAGATGATGGGAAGATCTTTTGAACTGAACAATGCTTGGGAGCCCTTGCATTTTCCAAGCCACATTTTTTCCTACATTACAAATCTTGTTGAAAAGGTCTGTTTTTCCACAGGCAGAATCTTTCATTCTTCAGTACCGTTTGCCAAATTGCAAGCTATGATATAATTAATCCCTAGGCATGTAGTGGTTTCTAACGGACACATTAGCCTACATTTGGTGAGCAGCTAGATTGCATGCCTGCATAGTATTTCCTCATGCCAGTCGTGTCCATTTTATTTACCTTGAGTAGTGAACTGCTGAAATTGAAACCCCACCCCCAATTTCTCAAAAAATGTCTTCCCCTGCAAAAGAGGCTACTACTTTTCTGCCTCTTTCTCAAGGATCATTTTCTTTAGAACCTTGGCATATATGAGATTTAGCTTACTTTACCAACATGAAGTAATGCTAGCTGGCCTATGGTTTTCCCCTCCTCATTAAACGTTTCTCCAATGATTTTCACCCCTGCCCTCCATTGACTGTTTGTGTTCATGATATGAAAAAGCCTCATGAGAGAAGTTATCTCGTGATGTCTTTCCCTAAGCTTTAATGGAAGCAGGGGGAGCTAAATAGGTTGGATACTAAGGGCCTAAGAAAGGTAAAGATACTGTGCTTGGAAAAAAACACATGATGGGCTCTCAGGCACATAGTGGGTAGTCTTCTCACCTTCCTGTGCTTACAAGAAAAGTCCAGCTGAGGTTGCCACAGGTTTCTCCAGACAGAGTGAATGGACATTCAAATGGCAACCAGTGTAAGTGTAAAGTGATGCATGTTGGAGGAGAAAGAAATCCTAATTTCACAGACACACGAATGGTTTCTGAGCTGGTGGTGACTGAGCAGGAAAGAGACCTTGGGGTCATAGTGGATAGCCCAATGAAGATGTCATGGCCATTGTGAAAAGGCAAATTCCATGTTGGGGATCATTACAAAAGGGATTGAAAATAAAACTGCCCATTTCATAATGCTGGTTTATCCATTTATGTTACGGCCACACTAGGAGTACTGAACATTTTCTAGCAAATGGCAACCAAAAGGGACTGGAACATCTCCACTATGAAGTTACCGGTAAGTGGAACATTTTGGCTTTTTAGTTTTTTGAAAAGGTAAATAAGTGGGGACATGACATGATAGAGGCATAAGATTATGCAAGGTGTGGCGACAACAGACGGAGAGAAGGGTTTTCCCCAGTTTCATAATACTAGAACAGGCATAGGCAAACTCAGCCCTCCAGATGTTTTGGGACTACAACTCCCATCATCCCTAGCTAACAGGATCAGTGGTCAGGGATGATGGGAGTTGTAGTCCCCAAACATCTGGAGGGCCGAGTTTGCCCATGCCTGTACTAGAACCCAGGATCATCCAGTGAAGCTGAATGTTGGAAGATTCGGGACAGACAACAGGAAGTACTTCTCCCCATAGTGCAGATCTTCCCACAAGACCTAGAGATGACTGCCAAATTGGATGGCTTTAAAAGAGGATTAGACAAGTTCATGGAGAATAAAGCTATCAGTGTCTAATGGCCATATTTTCTATTTCCACTGCTGGAGGCAGAATGCATCTGAACACTAATTGCTGAGAATGTCAAGGGGGGGGGGAGTATATTTGCACTCAGGTTCTACTTGCCTACTTCCCATAAGCATCTTGTTGGCCACTGTGAAAATAGGATGCTGGAATAGATATGCCTTTGGCCTGATCTCCTTTCGGAGACTTTTTAAAAACTCCAAACTGCTGCTTTTAATTGATATTTATATTGCTAGTTTTCTGAGTCTGGTCTTTAATGGGCTACTTTCGCTGTCTGTTTTCCCAGTTATATTATTATAATCAGCTGACGCTGTACTATCTGCTGCTGTGGTGATTTTTAGATGTGGTTTTATTGTATTTTAGATGCCGTTTTTCTTTTTTGATGATTTGCAAATGTTCCCACAGATTTTTTTTTATAACAGGTTGGGAACTGCTTTGATAGCAGCAATACTGTAAGGCAGCCTAGAATTACAGAAACATCGCTGAATTGATGAAACGATGATCATGATGATGGTAATAATAATGATAATAGCTGTATTATTTGAAACAAGACAAAGAATTCTCTTGGAAGTGTCACTGCCCAGCTAATCAGTGGCATTTTGCAGCTGCTCATTGGATGTGAATGAATGAGCCTCAGTAATAAAGGAGAGGTCAGCAAAAAATAAGCAGTGCAATTTGTATATATGCGCTCGTAAATGTTCCTTTGGCTATCTGGAGAGGAGGCACGGAAAAGCAACCAGATGTACAATGATTAAATGCAGGACGTTTGGCACATGCAAACATTTTTGGCCCCCATTCCTGCGGGGACTGGGCCTGACCTACAGACAAGCTGCCTCCCGTGGAGCTGGGGCCTGTCCCTCTTTTATGGACATTTCTCTGTGCTGAATACAGCTGAACGTTCCATACAATACGCTAGTCATGAAACTGAATCCTTTCCAGTGGAGTGTCATAGGTGCATGAGTTCAGACGAAGGAATTTAAACACAAACCAGAACTGCTCACGACGCATTAGGGGAACAAATACACAGCCGGGACCTATCAGGCTTTTAATGTTGACGCAAGCTACCTTCAGTGTTTAGAGTTCAGTTCCCAAATATTGTGCAACACAGAGCATCTGCCTAACCTAGGTTTGCGTAGAAGAGATGAAAGAAATGGAGAAAATTGGTTTACCTTCATAACTCTTAACCTAATCTGGAATATGATTTGCAACAAGAAATACCCTGCAGCTATACATCAAGGTTCTTAATTTGCTTTTTAAGGAGGCTTGCTGTTTTTACTAAAAATGGATTGAGAGTAAACAAGGGGCTGAGAAACAAAGGCAATCAGCAGACTTATCTGCTAATTCTATTTAATGTCAAAAGAATTATATTTTGAAAGTATTTTATCAGTATCAGTATCAAACTTTGTTTCGGTCACAGACCAGCATAAGATAAAACATATGGAAAGCAGTGAAAGTAGTTTATTGAAAAACTGCTTTTGCAAGTCAGAAGTTACTATTTATATTAATGAAGATCAGTGAAGATGGTTTTTGGAACACAAAAAGTTCAAAAGTTCGTCTTTGTACAGGAACAGCCTTGTGTTCAGGTTTCCCCTGTAAGAGGTTGTAAGGGAACTGAAATAAAGTAAAGAGAAGCATTCCAGTCTTTTTCAAAAAAAGATAAGTTGGACTCTGATGCTGTGCCACTCCTGATTTGGGAAAGTTGCAGTACATAATCAGGTCAGGCTACAATCCAATTGCAGATTGGGGAATGTCCTGCTGTAGCTTTCTGTTTCTTACTTTAAACACAAGTATTAATTTAGCAATAAATGAACAAAATGAATGAACCTTTGTAAAAAAACCAGTGGCTTAATTTACAGAGGAAAGAAACTGTTCAGTTTTCATTGTAGAATTCTCAATGAAGAGACATAACTACAAAATAATTAGTTGGAATGTACAACTGTGGAGTTCTAGCTTTTTTTAAAGGGAAGTGTGTGTAGGATGGTGACAGCAAATGGAAAGCATGGCCAAGCATCACTAGGGACAAACCAGTTACCTCAGAGAGCAAAACTGCATCCGGGCTCAGGATGCAGTTCCAAATTTAATTTCATTTCAGGAGCAGATGACTGGATTTATGTCGTTTCAACAGTGAATTAAATGAAGTGAATCAACACATCACCAGAAAGGCGCAATTAAACTTCCCTTGCAAGCATGTCCATAAAGTTTTCTAGAGCTTCTAGAACGAATATATCGTTCAGATTTAACCTATGGGCCATTTTATGGAGGTTTGCTATCAACTGTATCCTGAACAAAGCTGAAGCCAGTGGTGGCTTCCTGAAGAGTCTGTGTGTATGGTCCATATTTACAAATGTTATCACATTCACATACTGCATGCTTAGGTATACCCCTTAAATCATCTTCATGTGTCCTAAAACATAATTTATTTGGTAAAGCATGTGTCCAGTCATAAAAATCTCTGTTAAGAAGACTAATGATGCAAATAAATGCTGGTAAAAGTGTGCTTCATTACCTATATCAGAACATCCCTTCTATGCCACTTGAATCAAGAGAACTGGACTTTCCACTCTTGCATTTGCTCAAGAGTGGTTTGTATTGCTCTTGGAGATCAGAATCGAAGACCGGTCCCCATGTCCTATAATGCCTTATCCGTGTGAGAGAAGGCAGAAGGAAGAGTCAAGTCTGACTTCCATTCATTAGAAGCTCCACCTCCTTTCCAAACCATAAAGTCTTCCAATACTCCAGAGGTTCAACTTGCACACAAAAACCTAATTTGCTTGACATAAAGCTGCAATTGCCAAAGGGCAGGTGGGCAGCCTTTTTTTTAATGTAAAGAGCTACATTTGCTTGCAGGTAATCTGTCAAGGGCAGGGGTCAGCAAACTTACTGCGCCTCGGGCCACTGTCTCCAATGCTGATCGCGTGGTGGGCTGGAGGGCGGGGGAGCGCGTGCCCATACGCATGTGCACACGCTATTTCCTGCACACTTCCAGATTGGAGGAGCATGGGAAATAGCTTGTGCGCATGTGCACGGGCCTCCTCTGACCCAGATGTGTACCAGAAATAAGGCTTGCACATGTGCACAAGCTATTTCCAGTGGTCTTCCAACCTGGAAGTGGGCAGCGCTGGTAAGAGTGGGTGGCGGGGGTTGCCATGGGCCGGATAAACAAGTCCCTCTGGCCTTATCCGGCCCGTGGGCCTTAGTTTGGGGACCCCTGGTCAAGGGCCTCACACTCACTGTGGGCCAGCAGTGTGTGGGGTGAGTGAGTGGGGCTACCCCTTATTGTTTCTTTTTCTGCCATCTTTTGTATCTTTCTTCCAAGAGTGCTCCTTTTTCTGTCTCCCTCCTTCCCTGCACTGCATGTAAATGAAGTATCTCTCTCTCCCCCCCAATTAATCAATACATAAAGTCTATCCAGAAATGTATTTTGTATGTTCCTGATACTGAGTTTGTTCAGATTGGTTCAGCAATGTATTATTTTAATGTGAATATATATATATTTATCTCAGGTATCACATTTTCCTCCAGATATTAATCTGCAATGGCGCTACAATCCAAGGATAGCATTAATTATTTCCTGATGGTGTTTTGATTATCACAGATACAGATCGTCACGAGAGTTCCAGAGAGCATTTGTTAAAGTAAAACAGGAGAAAAATCTAACTTCTGTATTTATTTTACTTTAAAATGTTTGTTTGACAAATATACCACTTTTCGGGGGGGGGGGACTCTCTAAATCAGTGATACCCAAAGTGGTGGTCCACAAACCAGTGCCAGTCTGCAAGCCATTGGCTGAAGGTCCCTGGTAAATCTACCACAATCCAGGTCTGGTGGGATGCTTCATGAGTTCCTGGCACATGGTGGTGATGATGGGGAGCAGGAATTGCCGGTCTACCACATTTGTTAGTTTGAGAAGCACTGCTCTAAATGGTTTACATAGAGTTGGGGCTTGTCTTTTGAAATGATAACTCTCAAGTTATGAGAAGGCACATAATAGTTTACTGTGAAATTTGGGAGTTGCCTGCGGTCACAATGCGGTAGTAACAAAATTTGAGACAGGAGGTTTTAGTAAACATCTGTTGTCCTTTGGTTTGGATTTGAAGCCAGATACTAGTGCAGCTGTACAATATGTCTTAACCAGCAAACTGCTAAGCACAGATGCATTTCTGAGTCAGATAATGAACACTTGAAGTAGAATGCTTGATTGAGGAGTCACAGCTGAGCTTAGCAAAGAAGAGGGTTCCATAGGGGGAACATCATACAGCAGGAAGATGGAAAGGTGTGGGGGTGAGCAAGGAGAGGATGGAGGGAAGTGATCTGGTTAAAAATGAGTTCATTCCAGGATCTTTAAAAATCCCAAATGAGAAAGTAACCAGATTTCTGAAGAGCACAGTCCATGTGTCACCTAGGGATGGGGGAGGAATCTGACTCATTTTGCATTTAAAGACAAACCTACCAGTTCCACACTTTCCAAAACAATATGCATATTGAAATACAGTTATCTGTTGAAATTTCCATGTCTTCATTTTTTTTAAATGCTGCAGCCAAGTAATGTATACAAAAATGTGTGTGCCAAAGCAACGTGTGCATAAAAATGCATATGATAGTGAACAAAATGTACAAATTGTATTACATTGAGCCAGTGTGGTGTAGTGGTTAAGAGCGGTAGTCACGTAATCTGGGAAACCGGGTTCGTGTCTCCGCTCCTCCACATGCAGCTGCTGGGTGACCTTGGGCCAGTCACACTTCTATGAAGTCTCTCAGCCCCACTCACCTCACAGAGTGTTTGTTGTGGGGGAGGAAGGGAAAGGAGAATGTTAGCCGCTTTGAGACTCCTGAAGGGGAGTGAAAGGCGGGATATCAAATCCAAACTCCTCTTCTTCTTCTTCTTCATTGGGGGAAATTGTTTTGCAAAAATGTGTATGTTAGACAAAACTGCATACAAAAATGTATTTATTAAGAAAAATATGCTCTAAAATGCTGATGGGTTTTCGTGAGGGATAGAAACAAGACATTTTGCTGCTTGAGGCAGAGGAATAAATGGAATCTCCTTCCCTTCCCTCCCAAATCACGGTCCACAGTATTATTCAAGAACAACCAAGTCCTGTAATGGGCAGTAATACAAAACAATTAAGTAACTAAGCATTTGCTGCCCTTTTATGACACCCAAAATCAGATACCTGAGGTGGCTGCCTTGCCCCAGCTAATGGCAGGGCTGGCCTTGACTTGGGTCTTGCAGTAGAAAGGATTTACTTTTCATTTTAAGAAAACACGTGGATTTGATATGCCACAGAAGGACAACTGTGAATGAAATTCAAGTCTGTTCTCTATGGTCTATCACAATGGATCACTGTTTGATTATGTGGTTGGCTAAAGTAACATGACCATACCACATATCTCAGATGTCCAAACAGCACAAAGCACCCTCATACCAATGTCTTGTTCTCAGTTTTTTAAAACTTTTTGATATTTTTGCAGTTTACTGAGAAGATACGCATTCCAACCTTAAGGAATGTCCCAAAACAGAATTGGAATTACATTATGCCGTTCTTTCAAATGAATGTAAAAGAAAGCAGCTCAAGATAATTTTACTTGTTTTATGCCAGCAGCTTCTCTTACCAAGGTGTTACGCTTTTGTTTCAAGGTAAAAATGTCAGCAGTGAACCTTTACAGAAAAACAGCAGTGCTGAGAAGTGAAAGCTGACACTGCATGGCCTCAAAAATTCTGCTGAGTATTTGAGGCTTCCAGGATTTTAAACAAACAAATAAACACAAACTCTAATGGCCAACTGCACACTATGACTGGTTCATTTAGGGTGGCCAGTTATGCATTGCCAAAACAAAGAGAAAATGCATCACCAAAAAAAGAGGACACAGATTTGCATAACATTTGCACATGCTACTTAATATATGTGGCTGGAAAATTTAGAAATGATTACTGGAACTGAAATTGAAATGCTTATCAGCATGGTGGGGAGTACAGTGAACTGGATGCCTGCTCAGTCTGCTGTCCAGCTTCTGTCGATGGGCAACTTCAATATCCTTATTCTTTCTTCTCTATCATCATACTTTAAGTTTTATCTGGGCATAGTCTAGTGGCTAGCCGGGTTGAAAATGTTTGAAGCTCCCTGCCTAAAAATCCTTCAAAGGCTGTGAAATCTTGGAACAAGAGGGAGATAAACTGAAATTACAAAGTCATGAGAAAATGAAACATAAAGTACAAAATTGGTTTCAATATCATCAAATAATGGAGTTTTTCAAACAGGATAGGAAAATTGGTTTTCAGGTGGAAAAATCAAAATTAGAGACTGAATTGTTAGAACCCAATACTAAGAATTTATCAAGAATGTATAACTTGCTGCTGAAATGGAATACACAAGATGAAACAGTCAAATCGGCTATGATTAAGTGGGCACAGGACATTGGCCATAACATTATGTTTGCTGACTGGGAATGGTTGTGGAACACCGGTATTAAATTTACGGCATGTAATGCCTTAAAGGAAAACATTATGAAAATGATTTACAGGTGGTACATGACCCCAGTCAAGCTAGCAAAAATCTACCATTTGCCTGATAATAAGTGTTGGAAATGTAAAGAGACCGAAGGTACTTTCTATCACCTTTGGTGGACATGCCCGAAGATTAAGGCTTTCTGGGAGATGATTTATAATGAAATGAAAAAGGTACTTAAATGTACTTTCTCTAAAAAACCAGAGGCCTTTCTCCTGGGCATTGTCGGCCAATTGGTGTCAAAGAAGGACAGAACTTTCTTTATGTATGCTACAACAGCAGCAAGAATACTTATCGCAAAGTACGGGAAGACACAAGATCTACCCACCCTGGAAGAATGGCAGATGAAAGTGATGGACTATATGACATTGGCGGAGATGACTGGCAGAATCCGTGATCAGGGAAAAGAGACGGCGGAAGAAGAATGGAGAAAATTTAAAAGCTACCTTAAGGACTATTATAAACTTGATGAATGTTAGTATGTCGAGGTTTTTAAGAAAGAAGGGATACAGTGATATAAGATCAGATTATAGAAAAGACTAAGATGACAGAAGTTGGAAAGGAATATTTAGAAGTTGCTAAAAAAAATCCTGGACATTGGGATGCAGGAAGGGGGGGTATGGGGGAGTCCTGGAAAAGAGGTTTATGAAAAAATGTTATGAAACTATACGTGTTTGTATGTCTTTTTGGTTGTTTGTTTGTCTTTAAAAATTTGTAAAGCCAATAAAATTTTTATAAAAAATAAAATAAAAATCCTTCAAAGGCTTCTCCCACCTTTCTGTTACTGAGCCAAGGGTGGCACCAGCTTCACCCATCGCCCAGTTCTTCTCCTTGCCTTCCAACCTACACTGTCCTTGGTCATCAATTTCCCCCACTCACTTTCCACTTTTGAAAGGGACAAAAGGGACAAAAGGGAAAGGGACAAAAGCAAATCATATTTAAAAACTTTAATAAAGACAGATCTGTTATCAACCCAGTTAGTACTCTTTCTGAGGCATGTCTCTGGGACATGTATTTTGTTTCACTTATATCTCCCAGAAACATTTATATCTCTGTTATATTGAGAGTAGAAAGCTTCTAGTCAACAAGTTCACGGGGAGGAAGTGATATGTCAAGACAGTATAGCAGGACTTTTCAGTTAGAACACAAAGACCAGCATATAGTATATTATTTATTTAACAGCATTACTAAGCTGTTCTATACCACCACATCCCTCAGATCTGATCTGGACAACCTGGGTGTCTTCAGATCTTTATTTCTTTTTTAATCATCTGAAAGAGGTTCCCATCTCATAATAAGCATAGGAATGGTGTTTTGCCAATGAAGAAAGCATTTCCTAAGTAGGGTTAGGCAACTGTGCTCTCTCCAAGAGCAGAGTTTCTGGGTTTAAAAGTATGTATAACATATGGAGGTGTGAGTGAAGAATGACCTTGAAAAGAGAAAGGAGCCCATTTTGCTGCCTGCAGCCTATTTTGGAGGTATTACCTTTGATACTAGGAAGCAGGACTAGATCAAGACATTTTGCTGCCTGAAGCAAAGAACAAAATGGCGCCCTCTCATTCCATACACAGATGTGGACCAGATTGGCAGTTGCATCAACCCTGTGGTGGGATAGCCTTCTTTACCACCCCTGAAGGTCTTAGGGAGTTCAGGGCAGATCATAGAGCACATTCAGCCTGTCCTCCAAAATCTTGTGCTGCTCCACCTGAGGTGGCTACCTCACTTTGCCTCATGGTAGGGCTGGCCCTGCTGAGAAGTGATGCATTGTTTCTGCCTTCCCGCTTTAATTGAACTGTCAGTCATGGTTTTCACAAACATCAGGGGTGTTCTGGATTCTCACAAGAATCATGAGACTGTTCATGCATCAAAAAGGCAATTGGCTCCCAATATGCACTCCGGCCCACTTGGCAAGTCCTAAACAACTTGGGGCCTGGACACCTGAGAGAATGGGGAGGTTCTTATAGCTGTGCCATCCTTAGTCTGCTATATGACCATGTGGAGAAGAGCCTCCATGACTATAATACCCCAGCTTTGAGATATGGCTGGCACCCACTCATTTGACCTTTCGATGCCAGCTGAAGACATGGTGATTCACGCAGGCTTCTGGTGGACTTCAGTGCCAATGTTGCTGTAAGTTCTGCCTAGTTGGTTGTAACTGTCCACCTTGCTTTTAGTTGTACGAACTCTGTAGACTTACTTTAATGTGTAGCCCACTTCTGAATTGCATTTGCAAAGACGAAGGGATAAGAAGTGTTTTAAGTAGAATTAAAGTTTTGCAGAGAACAAAGGCGAGATGAGTGTAGTGCATAAGAAATGAATGATCTAAATAAAACAGGTCCTGTGTAATGTCAGTGAACATAAAAATGTAACAGAGATGATGTCAGCCCAACATTAAGTAAATTTGCTCACAGACAGGATTTTGATACCATTAGAGCTTAGGGAATCCAAGAGGACAGCAGTGAGTCATCATGTTAAAATATGGTGACAATGAGTTTAAGAGGGGGAAAGGGAAACTTCCTTTTTAGATTGCTAAGAGATTTAAAGTGGGAGGAAAAGTAATCCCAGAGTGTGAGCCATAACAAACTCTAAAAGGGAATATTGAGAAATGTTTATACAATGAAATTTTTTTTTGATGATTAACTTCTGTTTAAAACTAAACAGTCTCATCATGGTGAGAGAATAGAAGCTTTATGTTGAACTGTATCTATTAAAAAGAACACTATGGGATATAAATTCTTACTAACACTAGTCATCTGGGAACTGTCTCAATAAAAATATTAAATGTTTCACATTATGAAGGCCATATAAGGCATATTTGCCAGTTTAGCCACCCACTAGGCCAGGGATTTGCCCCCCCCCCCAAATGTTGTTGGAGTGGAACTGCCCCTATCTTGGCCATTGCCCATACTGGCTGATGGGAGTTGGAGTCAAACAACATCTGGAGGGCCACAGATTTCTCATGACTATACTAAGCTCTGTATCTGGCTTCTGAAAAGAATATACTCACAGTCCTCAGAAACTGCATTTCACCAGTAGGAAAACTCAACAAATGAAGAAAACGAATCCATATCTCAATGGCCAAAAGTGTGACATGGGTGAGATTCAGTCCCAAAAGCTTTACGGTTTCTTCCAGAGGGCTCTGGAAATGTTCGTTTCTCACAATGCATACTATCAGTTACTTTGCAGTCATCCTGGCCATACAGGTTTTGCCCATTTTTTAAACGCTACAAAGCAGTGCGATTTCTGTGTTGCAGAAACAATAGGAGGGGAGTATATCAGACCTAGAGGCAATGGTGTCCCAACCACGTCAACTATGAAAAGCTATAATCTTTCTCTTGTCTCAAGGAGGTCACCACAGTGTACATGGAAATGGAATGAGAAATACAAGAGCGTGCACACTGCAGGTGTAGAAAAGAAATCTACACCTCATGGGTGTGTTTCCTTTTCTTTTTACCATAATGTAGCAAACAAATATAAAAGCACAGCTAACAGCCTGCAGTGGGATTTTCTTTCCATTAATTTCAAACAGATCAGTTTTGAACATAACGAGAAATGCAATGTAAAGTATCTGGGAAATCCTTTGGGGTACAGAGTCTTATCCAAATGAGATCGCACTCTTCATCCGCAATCTTCCATCTGTTGAAGTGTGTTTCTCATTATGGTTTTGTGGAATTTCCGTTTACGGTAAGTTTCAGACTGTATTGGGGTGAGGTCATGTTGTTTATTTTGAATGGCTCCTTTATTAAAGAAATCTAATCCAAGAGCACCCTTAGAGAGCATTTGGAGCAACAGGATATTAAATTAATCTCATCACAGCCTTACAGAAAGTTACCTTTATAGTCTAAATGTACAGCTGCATCCAGAGTTTTGACATCCATAGAGACACAACCGTATTGCTCCATGCTTCTCCACTTCCCTGAGCATTAGGAAGTTCCAAAGACAGCTTTTAACAGAGTCGTTTTTGAAGAAAGAGTCCTGGAAACTAACAGTCTTATAATATCAATAATTTTACAACTCTACAAGTTGATTCTGGGGGGTGGGGGGCAGAGGTAGGCAGAGAGGCAGCCATCCAGACAGTTTTAAAGTATAACCTGCCCCTACCGCACATCATACCTTTAAATACCCTGCTCCCTCCTTCTTTCCAGCTAGATGCAAAACCTAAGACCTCTGACCTTTCGCTGTCTGCAGTTCAAACACCAACTGTTCCTCTCTAGCCAAGCAGGTGGGGAAGGATCCAGTAGCCGCCAGCTGTCAAAAACCACCATGGCCAAGAACCCTGGCTGAAGATAGGATCTGAAATCAATGAAAGGTTGTGTGTGTGTGTCTATCTTCTTTTTTTTAAGCACAGGAAAATTTTAATTGCACAATCCAATTCATATCTATTTAGAAGTAAGTTCTATTTAGCTTACAAGTGGAATACCGGTGATGCCCAGATATTTTGGACTACAATATCCATGAGTGCCAGTCCGCATGGCTAATGGTCAGAGATACTGGGAGCTGTACTTCAAAATGTCAGGAGGGCACCAAGTTGGGGAAGGCTGCTTTAGTCTATTATTGAATCACATTTCCTGAACTAAGCTTTGGCACTGAAAACAGATGCCAGGGGCTATGACTTGGTACGTTGTGGTAGAAATGAAGCACTGTTTGTTAGAGATCACATGAGGTGGAATTAGTCTGTGGAGCAGTTGTCGTGAACCTGTAAAGGTGCTCCAAAGAGACCTCTCCATGCTGGTGGGAGTAGTGGGGATTCTGGACTCATTTAGACTTAGCCTTGGCATCTACTTTCAATGGAAGGACTCAACCCTGAACAAGGGAAGTAAAAATAGAAGAACATGTCCCCAAAGCAGACATGGAGTGAATTACTCTTGCTGCTGGGTAACTAGAGATCACTCACACATTATGGAACAGGGGAAAGGCTTCCAGATTAGAAGGTGGTGTTTCTAGACGGCTTTGAGCCCCATATCTGTTTTCCTAGAAATTATGAAGTTGAAATTAAGAGGTTGGGGTCAGGG
Organism: Podarcis liolepis; assembly: GCF_965112155.1. Lineage (NCBI taxonomy): Eukaryota > Metazoa > Chordata > Lepidosauria > Squamata > Lacertidae > Podarcis > Podarcis liolepis. The sequence continues at coordinate 41,662,028 of NC_139554.1, forward strand.
CAGAAGAAAGGAAAGTTTCACTGCTGGCAAGGGAGCAGGTTGTACTCCTCAAGGGATGTACAAGAGAGAGAAAATAGTGTCAGAAATGTTATTGTTGTTGTTAGATATAGTAATGAGAAGGTCTTATTAAGCATAACAGTTATGAACATAATGAACTTTATTTTAGAGGAGAGGTATTTCCCAAGTCTTTAGCTGCCCACAGGTAGAGTCCTCTCAGAGTACATTTTGTCATATGCACAACAGGAAATGTGAATTATCCCTACCCTATTCATGACTGTTGGCCTCCATCGCTTGTCTCCAAAGGGATGGCACAAAATGAAAAATATATGCTTGAATACTAATTTGGCCTAATGGACAGGAAATGTAGAAAGGTTATGAATGGAAAGTATTCAAAGTGAAAAACTTAGCAGCGGGGTATGACAGGAGTCTGTGTTTTAGATTCCAACGCTGAAATATTTATGGAAATATAATTTATGCAGTGGGATAGAAAGCAGAGGTTTCCAAGTTTGCAGATAATGCTTAATTCAGTCAGGTTAGCAAATAATGACATGTCAGATGGCTAATAAAGAGATTCAAAAGAAATAAAAGGTATGAACTGACAGGTGTCAGTTAAAAGTTTTAATCCTATAATTTTAAAAGTAACAAGCCATCATTGCCAGATTTTACTTTATTCAGAGACCCTATAATTAAAAGACAATTTTTCAAAGTAATTTCTGCTGATTAGAACTGCCACAGCAACAAACTTGATATCTTGACACAGTCAATTCATGATCTCCTGTTTATTTGTTTTTACTGCCATAGGTAAAGGTAAAGGACCATTAGGTCCAGTCGTGACCGACTCTGGGGTTGCGGCGCTCATCTCGCTTTATTGACCAAGGGAGCCGGCGTACAGCTTCTGGGTCATGTGGCCAGCATGACTAAGCCGCTTCTGGCGAACCAGAGCAACGCACGGAAACGTCATTTACCTTCCCGCTGGAAGGTTGGCAGGAGCAGGGACCGAGCAACAGGAGCTCACCCCGTCACGGGGATTCGAACTGCTGACCTTCTGATCGGCAAGTCCTAGGCTCTGTGGTTTAACCCACAGTGCCACCCGCGTCCCTTTTTACTGCCATAGGGAACTACTAATTTGATCAAAGTAGTGCTTGTAGTAAGGTATCTTCAATTTTTTCCTTGCAGGCCATTTTTCCAACTTAAATGGGCCTGCCTGGCCCAGCTATTAGTTCCACGGAGCCATGCCCAACCCTCAGAACAAATGCAACAGGATGGCATTGACATTGTCTGATTTCTTTGTAAAAATAAAATAAAATAAGAGTGAACACATGGCAACCCCAAAGAGATAGTGTGAAAAAACTCCTCACATCCTGATCCCTATTGATGGTAATACAGGAACAAATAGAATAGACTTTCTCTCAAATAAGGCTGCAGTCCTGACCCCACTTACCTAGAAGTATGCAACACTGAATTCAATTTCCCAGCACTTAATTTCTTCACAGTTTTGTATGCTGTAAAAAAGTTAATGTGAATTAAACAGTAGAATACTGCTATGATCATAGCTGCGCTGTGATCATGTGCCTAGAAACATTGTTGTGTGGAGAAAGTCAGTAGTGTGAACTACAATAAAAGATTCTTTGATGCAGCCGAGTGACCATTACAGCTACCTCATAGCCTAATCCTTGGAGCTATCTAATTGGGCAAACCCATTAGATAAAGGAGAACAGTTCCTGTTGGGCCTTTCATCTTGGCCCGATGGTTCTGTCCAACACCCTTATTCTACAAAATCACATGATAAGTAGTTAGCTTTGTTGAACAGCTGGGTGAAACACTTCCATGTGAACCTTCACCCAAAATTCAAAATAAATATGACTGGACTGTTTTATTTACGTAGGTAAGATAAGCTATTGCAAGCTTTCACTTCCCCTCAAGTCCTCATTTCGTTCTACATTCATTAAAAAAATGCCAAACTAAACTTCAAAAGAGTCTTGAATGTTGAGACTACTGGAATACTTTTTTAAGATGAGAACTTACTTAGGATCATGCAAAAGTGAGAAAAGTGTCTTCATTGAAATTCTCCAAAATGCAATGATTAAGTGGTTTCTCTGCACAGATCACTGGTTGTTGTTTTTTACTTGGAACAGAGCTGTCTTGTCTTCATCCCTCCTTTCAACAAGTGTTCCATGCTGTTCAGAGTTGGGAAAATCAGACATTCTATTCAAGAAGGGAGACTTTTTACACACACCTATCTGCATGCAGCTGGCACTTACACAAGTTACCCATATGGTAAACTGATGACACTGCTACCAGTTCTGCTACCAGCATTGTCCTTTAGGGGGATGGTGGTCCAGTGCCTTCATTTATAGGTTTGGGGCCCCAAAAGAAGGCTTGGGTACATTGTAGGGTTAAGGGCCTGGTGACTGGTGAAAGCAGCAGTAGGTCAGAAGACAACATTGTGCTGAAGGGCAAGATCATGAACTTCAGATATCAGTTCTAAGTGAGCAAACTATGGATGGATGGATGGATGGATGGATGGATGGATGGATGGATAGATGGATAGATGGATGGATGGATGGATCAGTCTGTATTTGGACCATAGCTATTTCACATGTGTTCATTCATACATCCATTCCATTTTATTCCAGTTCTGCATTAATCTGAGTTTTTTTAATTCACAGGTAAATACTTATTTTATCACTAAATAGATATTTAAATATATCAATGTATGCACTTTTAAATACATTTTATCATAAATGCATTCTTTCTTTTACCATATTTTTCGCCCCATAGGATGCACCGGCACATAGGACGCACCTAGTTTTTTGGGGGGGAGGAAATAAAGAAAACAATTTTTATCCCCCCCCCCCCAGGTCCAGGGCTGGGGCAGGGGAAGCCCAAGCTTCCCCCGACCCCAGCCCCCAGAACAGGCTGCTCTCCGCTAGCCGTGGGAGAGCTGTGCGACTTCACGCAGCTCTCCCATGGCTAGCGGAGGACTGCGCGAAGCCCGAAGCTTGGGGCGTGCTGAACTCAGCGCGCCCCAAGCTTCTGGGTGCAGGCAAGCTCTCCGCTAGCCCTGGGAGAGCTGCGTCTCCCATGGCTAGCGGATAGCTTCCTGAAGCCTGGAGAGCGAGAGGGGTCGGTGTGCACCGACCCCCCTCGCTCTCCAGGCTTCAGCGAAAGCCTGCATTCGCCCCATAGGATGCACACACATTTCCCCTTCATTTTTGGAGGGGGAAAAGTGCGTCCTATAGGGCAAAAAATACGGTATTTTAATACATTTTGGTATGTTTTTTGAGCCAAGAATTCAAGGACAAAAGGTTTCAGCTATTTACATTTCCTCAAAAAGAGCTTGGTTTTAGATTTTCTGGTGCTGGTAGTCCCAGCAACAATACTGTAGTTCTTGTTTCAATTAGTACTTTGAAAACAGAACACATTCAATAGTTTTCTGGTTTTATAAAGGATTCTGGGTGTTCCTTTTCCACTGGATTCTTTCCAACTGACGATTTTACAAAATTTGCAAAAGCGAGTCCCATACAATTTGTAAAGTAAGGTGAGATTTTGCTAAAGACGAAAATACTATTTGGTGAATAATATTGGTAAATACTGTTGTGGTAGGATCAAATGCCTCTGACAGTCATCTAGGCACTAAAGATTTAAAATTATATTGAATCCAACAAAATCTTTATCAACAATTGTAGCCAAGAAGCCATTAACACTTTGCACCCTAAGCACCTTACAGCGAGGACTTTCTTCTTGGGGTGACTGCCCATGTACTAAGTTAATATGACCAAGGACCCATAAACAGGTGATTTCGGTGGCATCCCCCATAAATGTATCTGAGTGTCTCCTTTGTCCTAAAAGTCCAGCCAAGTCCAAGCAGCAACAAAGTTCAAGGCATTGGCAAGGATGCTTGCTCCACCCCACTGCTTTTTAACAACAACAACAACAACAACAACAACAACAATAATAATAATAAATTTATTATTTATACCCTGCCCATCTGGCTGGGTTTCCCAAGCCACTCTGGGTGGCTTCCAACAGAATATTAAAACAATACAGCACCAGACATTAAAAACTTCCCTAAACAGGGCCGCCTTCAGTTGTCTTTTAAAAGTAAAATAGTTGCTTATTGCCTTGACATCCGCTGGGAGGGTGTTCCACAGGGCAGGCGCCACTACCGAGAAGGCCCTCTGCCTGGTTCCCTGTAACCTCACTTCTCACAGTGAGGGAACCACCAAAAGGCCCTCGGCGCTGGACCTCAGTGTCTGGGCTGAATGATGGGGGTGGAGAAGCTCCTTCAGGTATATAGGACTGAGGCCGTTTAGGGCTTTAAGGGTCAGCACCAACACATTGAATTGTGCTCAGAAACGTACTGGGAGCCAATGAAGATCTTTCAGGACCAATGTTATATGGTCACCATGCATGAATTGGAGGGCAAACATGTGAAGCAGGGAGCCTTCTGTACTTGTGGAATCTCTCTGCACATTCTAGAACACTGATTTCCCCGCGTTCTGAAATGCACAGGGACGCTCCATGAACAGAAGAGCCTCTTCACTTAACAGGTTCACCATCCAACTTATCAAAGGTGAGTTGAATGGCGATGGGATAGAGCTCGTGTGCTTATCCCAAGTCCCCCCCCCCCATTGTGTGTTTACTCATGAAGAGGAATTTAGTCTTCCAGATTAGAGGAACATTTTTCCAGGCAGATTTGATTTCTGGCATCTCTTTATCTTGAAATCTACCTCTCTCCTAACATTTCCTGCAGTTTTGCATTATTTCCCCTGCTTTTTATTCTGACCCTTTATCATTTATCTTGATAGGAACTCGCATTGCACACTATTCCAAAGAACAGGGTTGGGATGGGGATGGAATTTGTTTCTGTTCACATTTAAAGATGAATTCATCTAACTTGCACATTCTGAAACAATCTAGTAACCAAAAACACAGCCGTCCTTCGAGATTCACACTTCTCTGAATTTTACACCACAGCTCTCTAGCCAAGCAATGTGTACAAAATGCATATACTGGGGTAAAGTGTGTGTGGAAATGCATATGTTAGTGCAAATAACATACAAAGATGCATTGTTTCAGGGGAAATTTCTTTGCAAATATGTGTATAGTAGGCAAAATCGTATACAAACCTCAGTGTATTTGGAGAAACTGCATTAAAATGCTGATGCATTTTCATGATGAATTTATTATATTTAAAAAATATAATCTGATGTGAAAATGTGGAGAAGTGAATTTAAGACTGGAAAAATGAGAAACTGAAAAACCGGGAAATGTCAGATTCATTCATCCTAGCCAGAAGTGATGCTACTGTTATGCTACAACACAAAATCAGTTTTGCCTAAGGCTGCCAATGGTATTTCATAAAAAGCTACCATGACATGAATAGGTTCAAGTTCAGACCATTGTTTTCGCTGAGTGGACAAAGCTGTTCTAGGGGAGAGACATGTTAATCAACTTAATGAACTCTCTGGAAAGCTGACCAACCAGTAATATCATCCTAAAAGCCCTTTCTAAACAGTAAATCCCTCTGAACTCAGTGAGACTTACTTCTGGGTAAAGCTGCTTAAGATTGATTTGCTATGCTCTAAAACCAGATATAATTACGATAATTTCTAATTAATTGTTTAAAATTCTATGCCACTTTTCAACTAGGTGTGATTTTAAAAGAAAAAGCTATTCATTTGTAAAAGAATTTGCACTCTGGCAATTATTAGAATGAAGGGAGCGAGTCTTGTGTGTCCATTAAGTGGATTTCATTGACACATTATTTTTATGTCAAGAAAGACCAAACTATGCTCTTCCTTGCTGTGGCTCAGCATGCCAGGGGTCGGGTGGGGAGAAATGGAATGGAGCTCATACCAGACACAAGTCTATTGCCTCTCTCAATGTCTTTCGCCCCCCGCTGTGCTGACCAGGGCAAACATTTAACCCTAAGAGTCAGAGATCAACCCAAACCTGCCCTGGCTTGACCCACGTGTACAACAATAGCAGCATATTTTCAAAAGCCTTCCCCTTAACTACACATCTACAATGATAATTAACTGGCTATTTTAAAGGCCCATTGAAATCCACACTGCGGCTAAGGAATGTCAGGAGCAAAGCAGCTGCTCTCAGGAATCTCAGACTTTGATTAGTATTTTTCCCCATTTCATCCCTCTTTGTCTACAGTCTTATTCTCTTGACGCCAGATTCAAATGGATTGATTGACCTAGAAAAACATGCCCAGCTTGCACAGAGGGTACTTTTCCTGAGAAATGTAGTCTTTGAGCTAGCTCTGAGAGGCTCTATTTTGATGGAGGGATCACATTTCTTTGACTTTTTTCAGGTACTTAATAATACAGAAAAGACCTGAGATCAGCATGAACAGGAGTTTCTGATTCCGTCTTCCTCAGTTAGGCAGAGGCAGGTTTGGCAGTTGTTACGACTCTGATTATCATTGTGGGAAATACTTCATGAGTGCAGCTGCATCACTTTGCCACCCTAGGATCGGATGGCCCTCAAGTAGTTCCTAGAATCAAAGAATCATAGTACAGTGGTACCTCGGGTTAAGTACTTAATTCGTTCCGGAGGTCCGTTCTTAACCTGAAACTGTTCTTAACCTGAAACTAATGGGGCCTCCTGCTCCCGCCGCGCCGCCGGAGCACGATTTTTGTTCTCATCCTGAAGCAAAGTTCTTAACCTGAGGTATAATTTCTGGGTTAGCAGAGTCTGTAACCTGAAGCATATGTAACCTGAAGCGTATGTAACCCGAGGTACCACTGTATTGTAGAATTGGAAGGGACCCTAGGGATCATATCAACCTCCTGCAATGTAGGAATATGCAGCTGTCCCATATGGTGAGACCTGTAACCTTGGCCTTATCAGCACCATCCTCTAACCAACTGAGCTATCCAGGCCTCATGCTTTTTATTCTGGGAATGAAGAAAAGTTAGGGCTGCCATACATCCAGATCTTCCAGGACATTACCGGGATTTCAAAGATGGAAGGCAGTGGTTTGTCCTGGATCTTCGGCAAGTAAACTGAGAAAGCTCAACAACTTTCGGGCTCTCCTCATTTTTACTTTTTGAAATATGGCAACCCTAGAAAAGTGCCTACAGGACTTTCAGAAGCCTTGAGAGAGCATTTCATGATTCTCACAAAGAGAGCAAAAAGCAGGTGTTGATAGCTGTGTGAGTGCAAGGATTATTGCTAGTGCAGAAGGATTCCCCCTCTCCTCCCTCCATGTATGCCCTGCGCCATCCCCAAATGTGCTCTGGAGGGTTGGAGGAGCCCCCAAAACAGATTTAGGGGGGGAGGAGATTGGGGAGAACATTGTACTTAGTGCTATGCAGAATAGGTCAGGCTGGGGTTGTAGTCTTCTATACAACTATGAAATGTACAGGTTATCAGAGTATCAAATATCACAAATATGGAATATAAATTGAACATTCCTGAATGGAATGCCCTCACGGAGTCCCTAATTCACAGCTCATGCCTTGCATAAGCAAGAAACCAAATTAGATACATGATCTTTAGAATAATGAAAATTTCAGTGAAACACCTAGCAAGTCATTCAGTCAGAGCACACATAGGTCTTAAACTGTCAGTGACAATGTTTGAGTGCTCGCCAGCAGAGAGCACTGCATACACTTTAACAGAGAGAGAGATGCACTCCAAGATATACAATGATGTCTGGAGAAGTACCATTTCCCAAAAACCCACATCATTTTCTCTCTGTGTTTCAGGAAATATTTCTAAGTGTTTACTTCTTAGTGAATTCCGATCTCTTCTTAGTGAAGAAAAGAAAACTGGGTCCATTGGTTTCTCTTTCAGTTGGAAATGAACCCATTTTTTGTTTGTTTGTTTGTTTTATTTAGATCATAGTTGTCTAATCAGTCTATCACCTGGTCTTTTTGTAAAGCTCAAAGTATACTGGAATTCTTAGATTCGAATTCTGTGTGCGTATGTGGTGAATTCTCAAAGGAACAAATAATTTCATAAAGTATGTGGTGGCTTTCCAGACTTAGCTGCTAGAAGACTGACTTTAATTAGTCAACTCCAGTTCTTGCAGTATCTATATCCCTTTTCAACAAGGTCAAACCGTTGGCCACCATTTCACCATCTTTATTACCCTATATGTCAACAAATATTGGACGGAACACGTATTTACAGTTTTTAAGAACAGCACAGAAAGTAGTCAGGAATGGCTATAACTGCTGACAGCTGATGCTGACAGCCCAGAAACAAGAGGGGCCCAGGACTGCATAGCCTAAATACCAAAGGTTATTTCATATACAAAATGTGAGCAACCAATCTGAGCTCATTTTGCAGAAGCAGAAGTGCAAAATGAAGTGAGGAAGATAGTGCAGGGTTTGGTTCTAAATCAACTTTCCAACACAGAACCAGTCACTACATGAAAAAGTACTGGAATTCCTTTGGAATAACCAAATTGCAGTTTCAGGCAGTAATAACTGTACTCTCATGCCCAAATACACTATGTTTAATGTTTTATTATGTTTTTATATATGTTGGAAACCGATCAGTGTGGCTGGGGCAACCTAGTCAGATGGGTTGGGTACAAATAAAATAATTATAATTGTTGTTGTTGTTGTTATTAGTGTTGTTATTGGTTTTTAGATATTCATATTAGGCTAAAATACATGTTAGGTATGATCATGCATCAGTTTACTCAGAAGCAAATCCCACTGTGTTAAAAGGGGCTTACTAATTGTGTTTAGGACTGGAGTTGAAGATGTATATATTCAATCATAAATATTCTGAGAATGAATGTGTCAACAATGAGAAAGCTACTGCTGCTGCTGCTGCTGCTACTACTGTCGTTTTCATTAACATTAATAAAGCACAAGGGTGAGCATCCCTGTGGAATGCCCTCCCTTGAGATGTCAAGGAGATACAGAACTTTTAGAAGACATCTAAAGGCAGTCCTGTATCAGGAAGTTTTTAATGTTTGATGTTTTACTCTGTTTTTATATATGTTGTAAGACGCTGAGAGTGGCTGAGGAAATCTAGCCAGATGGGCAGGGAATAACTACTACTATTACTACTGTTCATTGTTTTTGCATTCAGTGTAACGTGTGAAAGGTTCTGCAGTTTACTAGTGACTAGGTTCTACAGTTTACCAGGGACTTGAGTTATGGGGACATGGGAGAGAATATAGCTTAGGGATGCTGCTCAAAGGGTACCACAGTGACTCATTAATATAAAATGTCATGCTCTGTGTGAGACCCGTGGTTACTCTTCTCTGGTAGTGACTACCCTGACTTGCAGTAGTTTGCCAATTCCTCATGCAGGAGTTTTCTGTAGCTCTCTCTCCTGAGGCTCCATTTTATATTAGAACACAGCTTGCTCAAAGTGGGTATGCTTTAGAATGCAAAAATGCTGATTTCAGCACCAATACACCATGACTGCAACAGTTATTTTTCTCCATAAATATAATGCATTATAGGATACAAGATAGGATATCTCGAGGGATAGCCCAGTTGGTTGAGCATGAGACTCTTAATCTCAAGGTTGTGGGTTCGAGCCCCACGTTGGGGGAAAGTCTCCTGCATTGCAGGGGTTGAACTAGACGATCCCTTCCAGCTCTATAATTCTATATCAGTGCCACAGCTGTCAACTTTTCCCCTTTCTTGCGAGGAATCCTATTCGGAATAAGGGAATTTCCCTTTAAAAATGGGAAACTTTGACAGCTATGATCAGTGTGGGGTGGGGGAGAGAAGGAAGAGATTAAAAATGGAGTTGGCACTGAGTTTTAGTTCCCATGCCATCATTTGAATAAATAGTTTCTTCTTGCAGGTTTATTGATTTTGCAAATGAGAGATGAAAACATAATCTTTGATCTACGCTTCAGGAGACTGCAGGTGGGTTGAGTTGCGCAATTTCACACAAGTATTTTGTCAGCTCCGAGTAGTATTTCACCTCTGGCTCATCCCAGCCATCTGCAAAAGGCAGATAGTGAGCAAGCTCTGCTAATGGCCAGCTCTAATCAGAGTGCAGTGCTCACGGTCATTACCGGATTAACTTCTCCTGTATTTTATCTGTGTCATCTTGACCCCTTTCCATTTAGTGCACATGTTTTCATGCTTCAAATGAATTGCTTGTAGGTCAATTCTACAAAACAGCAATGTGTCAGTACAGTATATCAGGAGTAGCCACGATGGTGCTCTCCAGTTGTTGTGGATAATGACTGCTATCATTCCTATTGGCCATGCTGGCTAGAGTTGATGGGAGTTGTTAGAGTCCAAAATATCTGGAAGGCACTATGTTGGCTACCCTGCAACATTTAAAAGTATTAGAAAGCTCCTAATCCCTTTGCGAGCAGTGGAAGAGGAGCCCCTAAGGAAGCTTGTCAATGAGGGACCTAGAATATACCAGCATATAAACTACAAGCTCTGAAACAAATGCTTCTTTGCCTGGCTTCTGTTAGGAGAACCACAAAAGTATCAGTCTACGAGTTCATAAAGCAGGAACTTTAAAACAGAGAATCAACAGATTCCCAGCCTTTCCTGTTTCCTGCCTCACAGCTCTCCTACAGGGACTAACTGTTGCCCCCGACTGATTTCCTCCTGGCTTGCTGTAACCTAATTCCCCGCCATTCATTCTAGCTGTCATTGTAAGCTAATGGAGCAGGCCAGGCAATCCCATGAGGGGGATTCACGACCTTGACTCTGCTCTGCCTGCCAAACTAAACTTTGTAATAGATGTTGTTCCCAGTTCTCCTTACGCTCTTCAATGAATCTCATGAATGCTTGGCTGAGCAACAAATTTGACCCCAATTACATGAGTATGCTTCCTTGACAAATTAATGGCCAACGGGCTATTTACCACCCCTTTGCCTTATTTATTCTTTCAAAGAGCTGCCAACGGCTTGTCAGAGAGACCAAGCTGAATAGATGTAGATTCATTGGACAGTCTCTGGTGGGATCTTCACATTAATTGGTTCCCTGAGGTAATATGAGAATTAAATGGCAAATCGGACTATGTCAAACATTGGGCTCCCTTCTTAGTGCATTATTTCATTTCATTAAAAGATACATATGCTACCCTTCAGCTGAAATATTTCTTTTCCCAGGGCATCTCACAAATAATAATCATAATAAATTATTAACTCTCTAAAACCAACTACCAAACAAACAAACAAAAATCAAGGTGCAAAAACAAGGGAAATTGTGAAATAAGCACTAGGAAGACCAGTCAAACGGCATTTTTAGAAAACTGAGGAAAATAAAAAGGGCATTTGCCTGACAGTGAAAAAACATAAGATAAGGCACCAGCTGAACTTCTCTGGGGAGAGAATTCCAGTGACAGGGTGCCACATTCAATAAGGCTCCTCCCTGGTTGCCATCGCTTAATTTTAATGGGTAGAAGCATCTATAGAAGGTCCTCTGAATATGGTCTTTGTGTGCTGGGAGGATGAACTCATTCAAGTTCTCACATTCCAAACTAAATAAGTGCTTTGAATTTTCTTCAGAAATGGATGGGGTCCAGCAGCCAGAGCAGTTAGCAATATATGTTTCCTATGAGCAGTCCCACTTAGAAGACTTCCTGGGTTTTAGGTTCATCTGGAGGTGATAGTATCCCTTGTTTGCATGGATGGGGCATGGAGAGAGATGTGGGTGTAGAAATCTCTGTGACTTTGTTGCTGCAGCCTTTTGGATGAAGGTAAGAGTCCCATCCTTTGCTCTACCCATTGTTGCCTCTGACCTCGCCCACCATTTGTATGCATCCCCCTGGAAGTTGTCCACGTGGGATCTGTGGCCCTTGCTCTAGGGGATTGCAAACCTATTCAGGTTAGGCTGAACACCACCTCATCAATCAAACCATTCAGCATAGTACCTCCATATCCTCTTGTCAGGAAGCAGCCTTGGCTTACTATAGCTGTTAATGCTAAATTAGAATAAAGGAATCTTCATATCCACGCTGAACAACATGGCAAGATGTTTCCCCCTTCTCGCACTGGCAAATTATCGGGGTGATCAAGTAACTGCTTTATGCATCGCTTTGTGAAAATTGCCACATTTTTGTGAAAATTGCCACCCAGCACTTGATAATTCTAGCATTGCAAGATGTAGTAGAGCTAAAAAGTAGTTTCTTTGTGGCACTTTTAACCCCGTTAATGTTTCTGCAGTGCTGCTGGTGCTTTCATCTGTTTCTGCTTTTAAGGTTTTGTTGTGGTTTTCTATTTTATCTTTGTTAGCCCCTATTAGGGTATAAATATTTTAAATAAATAAATGTATGGGACTGAGCTGTTCCATTCACTTTTGGTGGACTGGTATAACCTTATTTAATAGACCCTAACTGCCATCACTAACCCCCAGAATATTGCTGATACTCTGAGCGCCATTAATTATACAGTGGTACCTTGGGTTACAGACGCTTCAGGTTATAGATGCTTCAGGTTACAGATTCCACTAACCCAGAAATAGTACCTCGGGTTAAGAACTTTGCTTCAGGATGAGAACAGAAATCGTGCAGTGGCAGCGGGAGGCACCATTAGCTAAAATAGTACCTCAGGTTAAGAATAGTTTCAGGTTACGAACGGACCTCCAGACCATATTAAGTTCTTAACCCGAGGTACCACTGTAATCATATTCTGCTCTTCCGTAGCTCAGCATGGCTTGCTTGAAGCTTCCACTGGCCTCCCACTCAGACACTCATAAGGACCACACCCGTTTAGTTTCAATACCTTTTGCAGCAGTGGGTGCTCTCAGACCATCCGCCAAGCACTATCTGCCTAGACACTGGATTGCCCTCTTACTCACATAGGTGGTTTCCTCCAGGGCAGGATTATAGATGCATGGACTGGGTGGTACAGGAAGCTTTCACTGCTATGTTTGTTTTGTACAATGAAAGAGGATTTCTGCCTCCAGGGCTCAAACCTATTTACCAAGACAAAATTCATACTGGGATGGGAGGGAACGTATGGGTCAAACTACACTCAGTATTTACCATGTCTTTTGAATCCTATGCTCAGGATTCTCTTTTTACTCCCCCCCCCCACACACACACTTTGCAGCCACAGAGGAGGATAAACCCTTTCCCCTGGGCTGTTTTCCCGCTGAAAACCATGCCTCCCACATCTGTTATTTGTCCTCAAACCTTTTTTTTGCCCGCAAAAAGCAGCTAGGGGGAATAATTTTCATCAGGAGAAATGGTTCGTGGAGGGAAAGGTTAAAACACCCACCCACCTGTGCTGTGGGCCCAAACCAGATTAAGAGCCACTGTTGCTGCTGTTACTAATCCTAATTGCAGGAAGAATCCATTTATTCTCGTTTGACCCTGAGATTTTACAACAGCATGTTCAGAGTCATTTAGACTATTTATTCTGTTATGAGGGTTTAATAGGCATTATTAATTTGTCATTTACGTGAATTCGCTTTTTGTAAGACTGTTTACCCAATAAACTCCAATGACACCTGCAACTTAGTTTAACAAATGGCTTTGCTACTTAATATGTTTTGCTGTTTTTACATATTTATAACACAGGCCCTCTGAGGAGAATGCAGGCTGCAAATCCACAAAAAATTGTGAAGTAAATAATTGTAATGATTTTATCAGTCCCACGTTGTAGCATGTTGGACCATTAAAAGGAAACTAAATTATGGTGTTTTAAGAAATTCATAGGTATCCAAATATACCAAAGATCCTAACACATGTTCCGCGATGTGGTCTGTGTTACTATTGACAAGAATGTGTCACTGAATTAGAGCAATTGCTTTTCCTTGTGTTGCTGACTTTTCAAAAAACAGTAACACTTTTTTACCAGAAAAGATAGAGTATAGTGTCTTTGTGCTGAGCTTGTGGTCCTGCTAAGATGGCCGCCTGAGGCTGCTGTTTGGATTAGTGCAAGCTACTCATTACCTTAAGCTTACTCAGAAGCAACTCAACAACACATTAAAAATGAAATAAGAAAGAGGGAAGTGCAAAAATATGGAGTCCAAAACAAATATCCCACTTCCCCCATTGATTGCAGCTTATTTCCCAAATAACCTTTTTGGCAACTTCACATAGAAAGCACCAGTCTGGTCAGGTTGCCCAGTTGAGGAGATGCTAGAAAAAGGCACCCAATCACATGGGAAAGATCTGCATGATAGGATGCCACCCACACTGCTTAGAATTTTATTCCGCTAGGCAAGAGCTGCTTATAGATAAGCAGGACCCATGCATCCGGGATGACATCAAATGGGCAATTTAGGCAATATGATTTGCCATTGTATTCTTACTCATAGAACTGTAAGTTGGAAGAGACCCTGAGGATCATCTAGTCCAACCCCCTGCAATGCAAGAATATGTAGCTGTCCCATACAGGGACCAAACCTGCAACCTTGGTGCAGACCCTCCAAATGTCCCTATTCTCCAGGGGCATCCCTGATTTAGAGAAGCCGTCCCAGTTTCTGGTTTGATCCTGGAATGTCCCATTTCCCCTTAGAATGTCCCTATTTTCACTGGAGAAATGTTGAAGGGTATGGTAGGGTATTTCTGTTTTCACAGGAGGGTATGGAGTTATCCGACCCCTGAGCCATCTGAAGGCAAACCTGTATAGGGAAAGGGTTTTTTTTAAAAAAATGTTTTATTATGTTTCTACATATGTTAGAAACTGCCCAGAGAGGCTGTGGCAACTCACTAAGATGTGTGGGGTATAAATGGTAAAAATATCATTATGGAATGAGACGTCCCTATTTTCATCAGCGAAATGTTAGAGGGTATGTTGGTGTTATCAACACCATGCTGTAACCAACTGAGCTATCCAGTTCCTCGTACTGTTTATCTCTAAAGCAGCCTTTCTAAACCTGTGGGTCCCCAGATGTTGTCGAACTACAACTCCCATCACCCCTAGCTAGCAAGGCCAGAGCTCAGGGATGATGGGAGTTGTAGTCCAACAACATCTGGGGACCCACATGTTGAGAACTGCTGTTCTAGAGTAACAAGGGAACAGACATCATCACCAGGGGCCGCTGGTCCAGTGGGACAGTACTGTGCTGGCATGGTCCTGAATGCAGAGGGGTGCACCAGGGCAGAGGTGACGTCAAGTCTATGCAGGTGGACCGATAGACACACCCCACTATGCTTGTTGCTCCTGGTAATCACAGATGCTCCTCCCCCATCACCAAATTATCGTTTCATCAAGGTGGAATAAAACCACTTGAGAATTAATTGATGCCTTTTTGCCTTTGGACAGTTAACTCTACACATTAAATAAGAGCACATCTTTAAAAACCTAGCTGAGTAAAAGCACTCGTTCAGGCCTCAATTATGCAAGAATGAGTTCATCCGAACAAAAGACTTGTAAAGCATAGAAAAGGGAGCCTCCAAGTGACTGATGACTTGGGATGGCCAAAGGAGGTCACCATTAGGAGTGGCAGTGCCTGCCAGGGCACCATCCCAAGAACCCGTACCGAGACTGATAAACCAGATGGCTGACTCAGCACAACAGCCCCTGTCATTCTGCATTAGATGTGCTTGTGACTGCAGAGGAGGCAGCCCAGACTGGGCTTGGCTCAAATAGCCGTGCTTAAACTCTCTGGTATGTCTACCAACAATCAGACACCCAGAAGGAAATATAGGCGTGTTCATGGTTAGCAGTCATGGTTAACAGTCAATGGCGCAGAAAATCCCAATGTTAGGCACTGGAAGATTTGTAATTTGGAGTGATATTTGTGCAGCAAACTTCATTTGCACGAAGTTTAAGAACGAAAGTCCCACGTCCAGTTTCCAGCTATGGTGGCCAGATGTGTAGTGTTCAACTATGTCTCGTGTTTGTTTTTAATTCATTACAGCCATGAGAGGGAGACTTATTATTATTCGGATCACAGTGTACAGGGAAGAGCCATTTATCCCTTCCTGCTCCAGCCACAACCACTGAAAATCACCCTCCCTGATGTGCAGCTACAAGGCTTAATAAAAATAGTTCCCTCCCCTCTCCTGCACATTAGGAACATAGGAAGCTGCCTTACCAGGCCATTGGTCCATCTATTGTCTATACCAGTGTTTCCCAAACTTTGGTCTCCAGCTGTTTTTGAACTACAATTCCCATCATCCATGACCACTGGTCTTGCTAGCTAGGGATGATGGGAGTTGTAGTCCAAAAACAGCTGGAGACCCAAGTTTGGGAAACCCTGGTCTATACTATATGGGCAGCAGCTCTCCAGGTTTTCAGACAAGTTTCTCCTTGCCCTGGCTCGAGTTTTCAGGGATTTACCTTATTGTCTTTATTGATTGATTGGTTTTTTTTAAAAAAAAATATTGCTCTCCACTACACGTGGAGGCAGTTCACAAACAAAATAATGATATTTGAGCTTTTTCTGAGAGAAACGTACAGCTTTCATACTAAGAGAAGAGCCTCCATCTTTTGTAAGAGGCTATTGCACTTACTTTAATCTTGCTTTTCTCTCGCCTCACTGCCGCCTTGCTCTTCATTGCCTAAGCCTCACTGCTGGTCTTTGGACATGGCCCAGCTTTGTGGCTCAACCCTCACCCATATACAAGCTTAATACTGCTAATTGTGCTAATCATCACATTGTGATTATGTCAAGTCTCACCAAGGGCTGTAATTAATGAATTAAAGCAAATCAAGTAATGTAGCTACATGTTACACATTAAGCATAAGCTGTAGTCTGGCCAAGGGATTCTTGAGAAATTTGTTCTTCACAAATTCCAATGTGAATTGACATGATCTGCATCTTCTGGACCAACATGTGCCAGAATGTAATTATCTCTTCACTCTGAATTTTGCAAATGGAGTCCTGAGCTCAAGCAACATACCAAAACAAGTATTTTAGGAGAAAATACATTCAGAAATGTGTAGTTTGAGAGAAAATGTCTATAAATGCATGTTTTGTGAGAAAATACATTCAAAAGTACATATTTAAATATGTATCAAATGTGTATTTTTAAAATCCACAGATTAATTTGGAAATGGGACAGAATGGACTTAGAATGAAGACATAGAAAGCTGACATGGGCTTAGAATGGACTGATCTGTTTAATCCTGAGTAAAGGTATCTTATATGATTAGCAAACAAGCTTGTTGGTTTTGTGGACGATAGAGGTTATATTTAAAGCACATTGCTTTAATGCAGTGTTTCCCAACCGGTGTTCCGCGGCACACTAGTGTGCCGTGAGACACCGGCTGGTGTGCCGTGGGAGGAAGGCGGGCGAGTCGGGCGGTGAGAGGCGGCGGCGGCGGCGAGGATCCGCGTCGAGCCGGGGGCGGCTCCGCGGTGGTGGTGCCGAGTGGCGGGGCAGCGCGCGCAAAAGGGAGGAGCGCGAGACAGCGGAGGAGGAGGAGGCCGGCATGTCCGGGCAGCAGCAGCAACAACAGCAGCAGCAACTCCCGCCGCCGCCCCCTCCTCCGCCCGCTATCGCCGCCGCCGCCTCAGCTGCCCTCGCTCTGCTGCCTCCTCCCACCCCGGCAAGGGGGAGGGAAAAAACTTTCGCTTTTGTGCGTCCCTCCCGGCGTGACGCTGCGCGCTGACGTCACGGGGCGGGGCTTTAATGGTGGTGTGCCGCGAGATTTTTTTCCGGCTAACAGGTGTGCCGTTGCCCAAAAACGTTTGGGAAACACTGCTTTAATGTAGCAACTCAGCATCTGATTCCCTCCCCACCCCTTAACTGTTTAAGGAAACAACAAAAGGTGAAATCAGAACATTAAAACAACTGGGAAACTAGACTTCAAGGTAGATAAATCAGCTATGTTGTTGTTGTTGTTGTTGTAGATAAATCAGCTATGTTGTTGTTGTTGTTGTTGTTGTTGTTATACTGTGTCACTTAATACAAAACGGACTTCAAGAAACCACAAATACCATTTCTAATATACTTATGTTAAGCATTGTAAGCACCACCAACAAAGCCCCACTTTAAGCAACATCTAAAATGGACTCAGGATTCACATTTAGGAATTAACAACCACAATATTAACCACTGGTTGATAAAAGATGTTAAATCAACCAGTGGTTAATACTGCAAATTCACACTATCCAATCCAAATCTTTATTACGGTCATAGACCAGCAGAAGATAAAAACACATAAAACACGTAAACCAAACCTTCAGTTTTAGACCTGATGGCACGTACCATCCTCTGACGTATGTCAATCATAGCAGCACAATATCTGGCAACTGAATATGTTATATCAGGATTTATATCTTGGAGCAGTAAGGAGATATAGAATTGCCCTGTGTGTCCTGGAAATTTGTGTATTATTAATCCATATTATAGTGATGTATGGAAGTGAGAGCTGGACCCTAAAGAAGGCTGATCGCCAAAGAATCAATGCTTTTGAATTATGGTGCTGGAGGAGACTTTTGAGAGTCCCATGGACTGCAAGAAGATCAAACGTATCCATTCTTAAGGAAATCAGCCCTGAGTGCTCACTGGAAGGGCAGATAGTGAAGCTGAGGCTCCAATACTATGGCCACCTCATGAGAAGAGAAGACTCCCTGGAAAAGACCCTGATGTTGGGAAAGATTGAGGGCACAAGAAGAAGGGGACAACAGAGGACAAGATAGTTGGACAGTGTTCTCGAAGCTACTAACATGAGTTTGACCAAACTGCGGGAGGCAGTGGAAGACAGGAGTGCCTGGCGTGCTCTGGTCCATGGGGTCACGAAGAGTCGGACACGACTAAACAACAACAATCCGTATTAATATGTATGCCCAACTTGAGCTTTAGATGTTTAAATAAATTAATGCATAAACAGAAGCATTGTAGTAAGTCAGTATCTGAAAGATCTGTTTCAGAATTATTTTACTTCATGCAGTGTTGAAATTCTTAGATTTCATCCTGCCAGATCTATCAATTCCTCGAGCATGGTTTTATCCAAAACCCAAGGGCTAGGCTTCATGTGCAGATGGGTATTATTTAATTAAGGAAATGGGCACTTTGTCGTAAAACTTTACTCATTCTGAATCAATCCTATCTGGGCCCGATGGCTTGTCAAATAAATAAAAATTGTCTGGTTCAGGGCGATCATATGGCAAGTGCATCTTTTTGGCCAGAATGAGTGTTTTCACATTCCTTGGATACACTGCCGACTTCTTATTAAGTTACATCTGGGAGGAAAATGACAACAGTTGTTAAACCTGAAGGCACATATTTGCAAGTAATGTGGTTTTATGATCGCTTCAAGGTTAAATACATTGATTTTTTTAAAAAAATACCCTGAATGTCTGGCCATGTGTTGGGTTGTGGTCCAATGATGAATCTTTGTTGTATCACTTGCACTTGCATTAGCAGCATCCAGCGCTATCTGCCAACCAATGGCCAGATGGTGTGAGGAATTGACATTAAGTACATTCCCCAAGGCCGAGCATATAAACTCACTCTGCATGCTTCTTGGACATTAAACACAGCTGGGATACACATCACAACGCTTGTAGTTCAAAGACATCCAGCTTTACCATGTGGGAAGGAAGGGACCCTGCCCAAAGATAAGCCTGGAGTAGAGTTAGCTAAATGAAACTCCTCTCATCAGACATTCTCCCTCTCTCCATATCATAGGACTCCCTCCCAGAAAGCACACAGTAAATGTTGGCCAAAAACAAAACAAAAAAACCCAAATGGAGAAAGTGCTCTTTGTTCTCTGAGCTCCAGTGTGATAACAGTTTGATAGGACAGAAATATCACTCTGGTGGTGATACTTATCTGTAAGCAGTAAACAAATATTTGGCACAGCAGTTCCATGAATCAAATGGAAAACTCTCCACATTTTGCGCTTTGTCAGAAATAATAAATCAAGTTGCACCATATTGTAATTCAATTATTAGAGAAATGAAGTAATAACCAGATTGGAAACTGGGGGGAAGGCCTGGTGTCACTGAAGACTAACTTTTATGCACCTGATGTGAAATGCATTCATTGGTTAGGGCCATTGGCCAAACTGGACAATACTCATGACTCTCCTGTGTTGGTATTTTAAAGTTCAGATCAGCAGCAGGGAGGAGTATTCTGATGGAGAAATGGCTCTGGAGGTCATGCTTAACCCTTTCCCTCTGCAGTTTCCCCACATAAATCTACTCGCTCCCCCACAAAGTGCTATTTGCCCAATGAGCAATATACTAGTACCTCTGTGCCAATATTCTTCTTCTTCTTTGGCAATCACTTTGCCAAGTAAGATTGTCTTCCATAAGCATGGTTTTATCAGTGAGTCCATAAGTGGAGGCCAATTGTGGATCCACACGTCTTTCCACAGTGGGGACATAGGTTTCCAGGCGGGTGTTAATCATGGCGAGGGTTTTCCAAGCATGCCTTCCTCTTAGCACGTTACTTCCTTTCGTCCTGAGTTTGAGCGTCCTCAAAACCCATGACACCTTTGGTAAAATTGTTGTCTGCCAATATGTTTTGCCCCATAGGGCAGATATCAGCTTTGGAGGGAAAGTTTGTGTCAGGAGAATGGCACTAGAAAAAGGTTAAATATCCTACCATCAGTGCTGCTGTCCTGATTATAGCCAAGCCCCCACTCTCCTGTGGTTGCTCTGAAACAAACACACACACGAGAAATCCCATCACAGTCCTCTGAGCGTGTTGTCTACTTTGGGTCTTAGTTAACATGTTATCAAGTCAGTGGAATTATTTCCTAAATGTCATACCTGTTCAGAAAGAAACTAAGTTTTTATATTATTAAAGAAACAGATCCAAAAAACATGGAAACTTTGACTATGCAATGAATTCCAGGTAATCTTTGCTTACGTGATAAGTTCCAGAAAGGGAAATAATTTAGAGATGTTTTAGGTTCACCAACAGGCAAAATAGGAAATTAAGCTCCTATGAATCCCACAGAATTTGGTATTTGTAAATGAACCTATTGATCCAAGCTAAGGAAAATGTGTACCCAACAACCAATCGCTGGTCAGAAATTGTTCCTCTAAAAGAAATGTTGAAAAAGACAGTGTAATTGTACTCTACAATGAGACCTATTCCAGCAAAGTACGGTCACATACAAGGGCTGCTGCACTGCCACAATCCAGCTAGTTCCCATTTTGTGCTTGCCACAGTAGAGCTCCAGTACAAGAACATTATAGGAATTTACTGGTCAGTGGAAGCAACTATTCCCCCTCTTTTTTAAAAAAAAAGAGTTAAGAATTCAGGAAACAATGAAGGACTTGAACAATATTAGGCAACCATTTCCAGAGGGGTAACTGTGTTAGCCTGTTGCAAGAAAAAGAACAAAAAGCCTTTTGGCGCCTTAAAGGCTAACACATGCATTATGACACAATCCATTTCATCAGGTGCATGAACCCACCAAAAAAGCAAAAAATGCAAAACTGAAGCAAGTCCTACCCTAAACTTTATATTGTTCCATTGATCAACATGGAAGCTTTAGCTCTAGGATGCAACATGTGGCAGTGCTACAACCCCCACCCCTCAAAAAAAAATCTGCAGAAATGATAGGATACTTTTGAAACAACCAAGAAAGCATGGGCAGATCAAAATTAGATATGCATATTAATCCAGCTAAAATCCATGAAGTTAATATTTTGCTATGGATAATGTTTAGGCTACCATGATTAACATTTAGAATATAAGTTGCCCAGTTTTTCATTTAAGTTATTAATGTTTGTCATAACCTAATGTCTCAATCCTGAGCTTAAGCAAGATGTTTTGCCTTCATTGCCATGATTGCAGTTCAATATCATAAGAAAGATCAGTTAAATAACAGTTGTATCCAATCTCCACCCATACCGCAGATCAATTTTTGTAATTGTCTTTTTAAATAGAAATGGAATGCAATTAAAATAATGTAGACCCCTAAGGTGAAATGGCTCTCACTCCTCTAGATATAGCAATGCTGGCATTAGGAATTAAGAGATTTCAGGAAAAACATGTCAGTAGCTATTTTGTTATGTGAGAGGCCAGAAGATCCTGCAAATATTTTAGCAAGACCCACGCTTTGCATTGTTTAAATTATACAGTCACTTCTTGCTGCTGCAATGCAAGCGTTCAAATTCTTACAGTACTGCAGGTTGTTAAACTGATTGAGTCA
This sequence comes from Podarcis liolepis, assembly GCF_965112155.1. Lineage (NCBI taxonomy): Eukaryota > Metazoa > Chordata > Lepidosauria > Squamata > Lacertidae > Podarcis > Podarcis liolepis. The sequence goes on from NC_139554.1 coordinate 41,684,010, forward strand.
ATATCTTTGTCATTAGCCTTCAGTAATGATTCATTATGTCAGCTGGTGATCTGCCGAAAATTACTTTCATGGTTTTTGAAAAATCATTCTTCACCAACCAATGAGAAAAGAAATTTAGTTCAAATGCAAAGGGAAGAGGAAAATTGTGGTGATATACTCAAGGATGGGTTTTCTGATGTTCTGTTGGGTAGTCAATGAGTATTTGTGAGGGACCTTTCTTTCATTCTACAAATCTGTTGGACACCACAGCCTTTCTAGGTGTGCCTCCTTCCTGGAAAACCTTATTATGTCCTCTGCAAGATTTTCCTGTAAACCAGGAAGGCTGGAAGGCTGGAAGGCTGCCAACTAAGTGTCTAGCATCTTCTGGATATTGTTCGTTCTCTCTCTCTCTCTCTCTCTCTCTCTCTCTCTCTCTCTATATATATATATATGGAAGCCCTTTTTTACTTAAAAAAAATCCATGTGGAAATACATATTTTTAAAGGGGGGGAGGAAGATCTTCCTTTAAAAATAAAATCAACAAGGATACTAGTCTTAGATTCTCATTAGCTGGACTCCCTGGTTTCCTGCAGTTCAATTAAAGTACAGGGAAAGACCTCAAGAGGTAACTGGTGTGTTATTGTTTTCTTACAAAGCACAGACAAACAAGGAGGCTACATGGCAGGGGAGGAATGTTTAATGGGAAGAAAAATGCACACATCACTCTCGCAAAATTAAGACAAGCTCAACCCCACCCCCACCAAATTATAAAGAAATTCTAAAATGTCCTGAGAATAAGGTGGAAAAACAGAAGCCTCCTTCATGAATGCAAAAATGGTCCAAGAAACTGAAGGACAGATTTGAGCACCACAGCATTCATTTCCACCTTTGGAGACATTGTGATGACTGGAAAGTTGGATCTGCCAGAGGTACACAGCCAGGCTTCTTGTGATGGCATGACAGCATGATTGATTGTACTGCCTTTGTTTGCCACTTTATACAAAAAATAATAATTCTCAAAGTGACTTAACAACAGGATGAAATACAAACCAAATCAACTAAAAAAAACCATGAAAAAAGAATTGCATACAAAATGAAAATTTCCTAAAAGTGCCCATCCAAAAGTATGTTAAGAAGGACAAACCCCACCCCACCCCACCATAAACCTTGCAACCTTATGGTTAAGGGTGGACAAGGAATCAAATTACAGTGGTACCTTGGGTTACAGACGCTTCAGGTTGCAGACGATTCAGGTTACAGACTCCGCTAACCCAGGAATAGTACCTCGGGTTAAGAACTTTACTTCAGGATAAGAACAGAAATCGTGTGGCAGCCGCGCGGTGGCAGTGGGAGGCCCCATTAGCTAAAGTGGTACCTCAGGTTAAGAACAGTTTCAGGTTAAGAACGGACCTCCGGAACGAATTAAGTACTTAACCTGAGGTACCACTGTAATGATAATAATAATTCTGGTGCTTATTATGATTCAAAGAAATAGTGCATCTATGAACAAAGAGGTCCCTTTGCTGGTATTAAGTATGAGAGGGCAGCCTTGTGGTGTAGGTGCTGCCTCTGACTATCACATATGCATTAGAATGGGTACAGAGAGCTCCTGTGCATATTCAACTTTTAGCAAGTGTGCAACATAGGAGAAGACAGAAAGAAATAATGGGAGGACATGGAGACTGGGTGAAGAGGGAAGTAAAGGTTTGTTGAGGAAATGGAAAAAGCAGGAGGAAAAGAAAAACAAGAATGGAGCTAAAGGAGAAGTGGCTGGAGTGAAGAGAAAGAAACAGAAGCAGCCGTGCCCAGTTTTCAGCCAGATGGAAATTGTTGCATGCAGCTCTTTGGGGTTTAAGAAGATTGATCATCCTTGAGCAGAACACATAAAAATAAAATAGAAGTAGAAAAAAACCCTACTCCCTTACTAATAATGTAACAAAACACACAAATCCTCCAATCCCCCCAAAAAACAGCAACAGCAATAACAGTGCTGTGAAAATGAAACATGCCAGCAGGCCCAATTCAACAGCCCAAACTATTGTTGCTTTCCTCGTGGCCAATTGTTGTAGAAATAGTTCTGACCCAGCTGTTTCTTTCTTTATTTTCTCCACTTACAGACTGCTCTGTGGGGGAGAAAAAAAAGAATTTGTCACAGTGGCCAACAGCAAGTCATCTGCGAAGTCTGTTTCAGTGACAGAAGGCAGATTGTTGCTCCCTCTCCCATTGTGTGGGCCTCTGCTTCTTTTCATCAAGGTAGACCTCTCTGGAATGTCAGGATTAAAATATGCAGGAGGTCATTTCGTTTCCAGCCACCACTGCCCAGTGAATCTGTGCACTTCATCTTAATATGGCTTCTTTCCTTTTATTCAGCTGAAAGGCATCTAAGATAAGTAGCATACTTTGTCCGATCTGCTGAAGTACTTAGCCAAATCCTTTTGCACATTTGAAGCAGTTGCATTTCAAACAACAACAACAACAACAACAACTTTGGTCCTCCTTGCAACATTCATTTTAATCTCAGAAGACTTCCCTAGATCTTGATACAAACAGATTTTAATCTGTACAGTGGTGCCTTGGGTTACAGACGCTTCAGGTTACAGATGCTTCAGGTTGCTAACCCAGAAATAGTACCTCGGGTTAAGAACTTTGCTTCAGGATGAGAACAGAAATCGTGCAGCGGCAACACGGCAGCAGTGGGAGACCCCATTAGCTAAAGCGGTGCTTCAGGTTAAGAACAGTTTCAGGTCAAGAATGGACATCCAGAACGAATTAAGTTCTTAACTCGAGGTACCACTGTATATCTAAGGGCCCAATTTTATGACTTTTTGTACAAGCCAATGAATGCTTTGCCCTTGCATTGCTGCACTCTGCATGAGGTAGAGTAGGGTTGTGGAGCCTCAGGCCTATGTGCCACATCTGACCCCCCCCCCCAGCCTCTCTGTCTATCCCTCAGGACTCTCTCCAGGCCACACCCTTCACCAGCCCAGCTTTGCCTCCTCCTTGGATGTTTTTGCCTGGCTGGAATGTGTCCTTGAACTCTGATAATGCCTCTTGCTTGCCTGGAAGGAGGGAAGTGTGAATGAACAAGCCTTCTGTTCAGAGATCAAATTTGCATTTGCTGCTCCAGCCATTTTTGCCTCTGGCTCTGCCCATCCAAAAGCCGTCCACCCCCAAAAGTTGCCAACAAGGGAATGTGGCCCTTGCTTGGACTGAAAAAGTGTCCCCAATTCTGCTTTAGAAGCTGAGGAAGTCTTTACTACCGGGTTGACTGGGAGCAACATGCAAGCTGTTCCGAGATCCTCAAAGGAAGAGAAGGCAATAAGCACGCAAACATCAAAAAATGGATGTTATATCAGCCCTTCAGAGATGGCATAGCTGGTTAAGTGGTAGGCCGTCATGTTTGGCAGCAGCTATAAAGCATTTGGGCTGCTGGGCTGCCACTTGGTTGAACAAGCATATCACTTTAACAGGGCCATGGAGGGAACTGGTAGGAGAAACCACAACTGCCTTGTCTCCTGCTGCATTAGGAGATTTAAAGTTGTATGCCCGCCGTCTTGTTTTCAACCTGGCTGGCAACCCTATAAAGCAGGCATTCAGAGGGTTCTGCAATTATATAAACACTAGGACATATTTTAAAAATCAGTAGTTTTAAACACAACATCACATAGACTAACAGTTTTCCCCAACCCAAAATAGTAATATTCCTATGAATATATGATGAAAAATGGTTTTGAGAAAGTAGGGTTGCCATATTTCAAAGAGTTGAGATCCAGAAAGTTGTTGAGCTTTCTTTAGTTTAGCCCAAAGTTGTTGAGCTATTTTTAAGAAAAGTTGGCAAAACAATGATGTTTCTGAGCTATTGGGGGGGGGGCAGCAAAGACGACACTGCTGACATGGGTTGACATTTTCCAGGACATTTTGTGTGTGTGTGTGTGTGTGTGTGTGTGTGTGTGTTGATTTCTGCCCTGACACTGTAGTTGTAGTCCAACATCAGGAGGCAATTCCCTGTTCCATATTTCTTAAGGCTGTTTTTGTTTGCTTGTTTTAGGTTTTAGGTTTTCCCCCCGCCCATGATTTTAATCATACATTATTAGAAAACTGGAAACCCTTCTTCCTTATGTACAATCACATCAAGATTTTGATTCCTTTATCTCCATTCATGTTTGATACTAAGGTAGGCTATCTTTTACAAGTAGACCTTAGTTTGATCAGGCCACAAAGAATAAACAAACACTGAACTTTGACTGGATGATTTAGTAGCTACATATGTCAATAGACTTGATATATAGTCATTCTAAAGCCAATACAAATAACAGTAAAGTATATATTCTCCAGCTGTGTGCATCATGGGTTTTGGCAAGCAAGCCATGCAAACAGAACAGCAAAATAAATAAAAATGGGTTTTTGTTTGTGTGTGTGTGTGTGTGTGTGTGTGTGTGCGCGCGTGTTTAAAAAAAACAATTTAAAAACACCACAGAAAATAACAGCACATAAATTTAAAAACAATACAAGGATACCCATGACAGTTGGGAAAGCTTTTTGGAACAAAAACCTCCTCATTTGTTTTCTGAAGGTGCAGACAATGGGCACCTGATATATATTGACAGGAACGCTGTTCCATGTGGCTGGGGCAGCCATACTGAAAGCCCTAGTCTGAGTTACTGGGAAACAAACGTCTGATTTCCTTGAAACTTGCAACAGATGCTCTGCTGTTGACCACAGTGACCTAAGTGGTATGTAAAAGAATAAGGTGATCTCTCGCTTCCATGATTTTCCAATAAAGGTAGGACCTCCAACCAAATGTTACAATGTGCAGGGCTGCTGTTCACTATTTTAGTCAGTAAGGCATGGCTTCTTCCACAATATTCCCCATCCCACACATTTTCCAGTCTCTTGCCCTAGCTGGTGAGGGGAGAGTTTGTTTGTTTCCTTCTGTTAGATTTGACCCACCAAGCCTGATGATCATTCCCACGTGTGTGCAGGTTATATGAATTTGGTTGCATAAGCAATAGCACTCATCTGCGAACTCGAGAAACTGAGAGAGAGAGAGAGAAATCACTACTGTTATGTAGAACAAGAAAAAGAACCACAAATGCAGCTATTTCCAGTGTTTTTCAATATATTGTAAACCCATTTATCAAGCTGTATGAGGAAGTAAATCACAATAAGGTAATCTCTTGATTGGTTGGAAACAACATGAGCCAACACCTGTGTGTGCCTTCAGATAAAAGAACATATTTCATTCAGATGTCTTCAAAAGAGGTATGCATCAGAGTTCTTAAGGAAATCCAGCTGTAGCATTTTGTGAATATACTAGACATAATAGGATGATTTCACAGGGCTGCAGAGTTTTGCACTTTGAAACAATTACCAAAAGCCCAGACAAGTACATTAATAACTCCAAATCAGAGTTTAGCAAATCAGCAATCAGTGCTGCAGCACTGCCAGCAATCGTCCTGCAGCATACTGCACTAACTGCAGCTTCAGGATCAAGCACAAGGGAAGCCCCACATGGAGCACACTGCAATAATCCAATCTTGATGGTGCCAATGCATGAACGATGGTGGCAAGACTTTCCCGGTCCAGGAAGGGCCATAGCTGTCAAACCCGTTACAGTTGGTAAAGGCACTTCTAGCCACTGAGGCTACCTGAGCCGGAAGCACCCCCAAACTGTGAACCTGCTCCTTCAGGGGGGGGTGCAACCCTATCCAGGGTAGGCAAATGTCCAGTTTCTTGGACACAGGAACTACTCACCTAGACTGAGTAGAACCCGAGCACATCTTGATAGAAGAAGAAGAAGAGTTTGGATTTGATATCCCGCCTTTCATTCCCCTTCAGGAGTCTCAAAGCGGCTATCATTCTCCTTTCCCTTCCTCCCCCACAACAAACACTCTGTGAGGTGAGTGGGGCTGAGAGACTTCCGAGAAGTGTGACTAGCCCAAGGTCACCCAGCAGCTGCATGTGGAGGAGCGGGGAAGCGAACCCGGTTCACCAGATTATGAGACTACCGCTCTTAACCACTACACCACACTGGCTCTCAGCTTGTTTTTCCTAATCCATTTCAGGACTGGGTCCAGGCAATGGTCCAAGGACTGCACAGCCTCTCCTGATTCAGATGTTCTCAATAAATAGAGCTGAGGGTCATCAGGATAGCACCTCACCCCAAAACACCTAATGACCACCACTCCCAATGGCTCCATGCAGGTATTAAATAGCACTCGAGATGCGGCAACCCATGATATAGCTGCCAGGAGGCTGAAAGGCACTTTCCCAGTGCTACTCTCTGGACCCAGCCCTGAAGGTAGGATTGGAATCACTGTAATACAGTGTTTCCAATTCCCATTCCCTGGAGCTGGTCCAAGAGTATCAAACGCTGATGAGAGATGAAGCAGGAGGAATGTTGCACTCCCCTGTCCCACTCTCTGCAAAATCCATCAGGGCGACTAAAGCCAACTCAGTTTCATGCCCAGGCCTAAAACTAGATGGATCTAAATAATTGTCAGGGACTGGCTAGATGAGGGGGAGTGGCAGGAGCCTTCCATCCAGGAGCCCCCCAGGGAGGACTTAAACTCCAGGTCTTGATGGTGGGACTGTTGAGATTTCCATTCCACCTTAAGTGGAACTGTTGCGTGCCACATGTCTGTTTACATTCCAGCACAGCTTGCTGGGCACTTCTGTTGTGTGTATAGCTTTTGCTTTTCCCTGTGTCTCTGAGAAGACACACAGAGAGAAAGAGACGACATATTTCTTTGTCCTGGTTTATGATTAATAAATCTGTAGTTGTAGTATACTTTCACAAGCCTCACGCCTATTCTGTGTGTGCAGTTCAATCTGCTGATAGCGTGCCCTGGCTTTGAAGCCCGGGTCGCTGATTTACGTTGAAGCAGAGGCCGATGGGTCTTCGCAGCGGGACAGTTGGAAGGAGGCGGCCCAGCTGGGGCTAGCCAGCTGGCCTTTGCAGCCCTCTGCATGTCGACGGGGATAATAGAGAGGAGGCTGGGGAAGGGACGAGCTGGGAGATGCTAGAAGCAGGAGATTGGAGCAATCAAGGGGGGCTCAGAAGAAGAAGGCCCTTCCAGGACAGGGCTGGAGGCTGTCTCATTGTGAGCGCAGACAAGGAAGAATCAGAGGATACACCTGACATCCTGCAGCAGGATGGTCTCAGTCCTGTTGGCTCTCCTTCTTTCACACCTCACTCCAGGAGAGTCTTGCATGTTGCCGAACTAAGTTGTACAAAGAGTAAATCCATTCGAATCAGTGGACTTGACTAACCTCAATCTATCAATTTCAATTAATCTGCTCTCAGAGTGACTTAGCTGAATGTAACCCATTGGCTGAAGAACACTGTAAGCATGTAGAAAGCTGATATTGGCTCAATGTAGATTTGCAGTTATTGACTCACTGCAAAGGGTTTTCCAGAGAAAGAAAGAAACAAAGAAAAACTACATGGGGCTGCTGAAGGCTAAGCATGCCAGCTTCAAATTATCCGATGAACTTGCATTTTTGCAGGTTTTCTGCTTGACGTGAATGCATTTGTTGAATCCTGGCAGAATCAGTGCATTTTCTCTTAACAAGCATGTCAATATTAGCAGAGCAATGACCACTGAGTCTCATCATTTTCCATGGAAAGTGATTCTCCTGGTATGTGGTATTTATATTATTTTTCACAACAACAAAGAATTGAAAAGTTACTCATCTGTGGAATAAAACAAGATCTTGTACTCAGTCCAATGGCATTTTAAAATATGTGTTTAACCATCTGTAGTAGCATAGCATCTCTTCAGAAATCCATTCTTTAATTCTCAAAAGGCTGCTTTATGTGTAAATGGCATGGAAATCACGTATTTCTATAGTACAATGCTATTTAAAAACAACAACCTGGAAATGAGAATTCTTGAGAATCCCAATTTCTGTACTGCTAAATTAGCCAACTTGTTTATATCTCAAAAACTAGAAGTAAAATAAAATTACAATTCAGAATGAAATTTCAATTGCTTGGTCAATAGCAAACAAATTAAAAAGAAAACAGCTAGTATTAGTAGCCAACAAAGACCGCAAAAAATAAATGATTTTTTAGGAAGCACAGAATTGAGAAGAAAGAAGCTATGACAAAGAAAACTATAGTACTATCACTAAGAGAAATACTATTGAGCAGTCTAGATTGGTACCCAAATAATACTTTATTTGGGAGAGATTGTAATAAAAATTAATTTAAACCTTCTTTTTAAAAAATTGTCATCATAGTATCACAACAGGGAACCCATTTGAGCAACTGATTTTTTAAAAATCAATAAACTACTTAGAAGCTTATTTTGGCCTTCAATTGTCTATAAATTAATAAATAATACTAAATTATTTTTTTTACGTTTTAAAATGGGGTTATGAGGTTGGGTAACACCAACAAAAGACCTTTTGGCATCACAACAGGGGACCTACAAAATCAGTCAATGATTTTGTAGGATCTTGGCAGGGGCACAAAACCCTTTTGTGGGCCTGGATATGCTAGTGAACATGCATGTGTGAAAAAGCCTTGCACTCCTCAATTCTAAGGGCTGCATCACATGGTTTGGTTTTCAGATAGTGCAGTTTCAGAATCTCCTTTCTAGAATCTCTTCTCCTGGTTTCCTAAGGAGACCATTAATACCTTCTGCATTCTGATGAGAGCAGAAGTAAGGTTGAAATACTCTTTCTTTCATCAGCTTGAGTGTAATAAAACATGTTTACTAGTTGCTGTGCTTATGGGAGGAATTCAAGGTCACACTAATGTGATTGTTTGGTCAGGGCAAGCATTTCCTGCTGCGTGCTGCTCAGAAGGTGCTCCTGACCACAAGCCAATTTCAGGGGGTGTGAGGGAGTGGGGGAAAGCCCCATTGCACAAGCGGAAGTCCTTGCACAGGGCTTCTTCTGACAGACCCACTGGTTGAATCCTGCCCTCAGTATCTCAGAAGATGATCATTTGCTCTTTCAGGCACAAGAGCAGGAATGCTTTCTCACCATATCTCCTAAACATGTGTTGGTTGATCTCCGTAAAGAATGTCTGGTCCAGATGTTGCTGGACTATAAGTCCCATCATCCTTGATCAGTGGTCAGACTGCTTGTGCTTGATGGGAGTTAAGAGTTCAGCAACATTTGGAGGATTGTGGATTCCCCAATCCAGCCATAGTCCATCCCCTCAACCACAGACCCTCAACTCCCACACATGCCACTCTTCCACATGTTCCCACATGCTCCCACACTTACTGGTTATTAATTTCAGCACATTCAATTTATAGTATAGCTCCATTTCTAAATCAGAGTCAATGTGAAAAAGATAATCACTTGGTTCCAAGCAAACGGGTTAGGAACAAATTCTGAGATGGGTACGGTACTTGAAATTTTACTACATGCAAGCTCCTGCTTGTAATTCTGTACTTCACCCAATAAAATCTTGGAGTGGATTATGCTCTTGGGGACTCTGAAAACAGAAGGCGCCATCATAAATTCCCAGACTTTCTTTCAATAGAACTTGGTGTGATGTTTGGCTTTCAGGGAGATCAAAATAAAGGCCACATCTGATCTGGGCAGTGGAATTCACAACACTTACACTGTTTCAGCACCTTGATATAAGAACTAGGCAAGCCATTGCTAGTGGGACTGCCATACTCACTGAACAGTAGGGGATGGGGACATGCAATGGTGGAAGCTTGTTATCTTCATGCTCTTCTTGCAGACTTCTCAGAGATGTCTGACTGGCTCCTGTTTGGAAGGTAGTTTTGATTCAGCAAGGCAGTTCTTATGGTCTTGGGTGCATGCCAAAAATAAATACAAAGAGGAAACAAAAAAGAGGCATTAAGAGGAAAGAGTAGAAGAGAAGAAGAGAAGAGTTTGGATTTGATATCCCGCTTTATCACTACCCTAAGGAGTCTCAAAGCGGCTAACATTCTCCTTTCCCTTCCTCCCCCACAACAAACACTCTGTGAGGTGAGTGGGACTAAGAGACTTCAAAGAAGTGTGACTGGCCCAAGGTCACCCAGCAGCTGCATGTGGAGGAGCAGAGACACGAACCCAGTTTCCCAGATTACGTGACTACCACTCTTAACCACTACACCACACTGGCTCTCGAGTAAAACAATTCTTACCTGATAACTGGAAAGAAGCCATACTGAAAAAAAATCAACCTAGGTCCTTCATTTATTACAGATCTTTGATTCGTTCTTTCAGATGTGTGAAATACTGATCATAATGTTAGCTTTTTTAAAAAAAAACCCAGCTGGTGAAGTCAAGGTTCTTATTACACAAAACCAAAGGGATAAATAGCAAGTCTTCTTTTATACATATTCAATGGATAGCTACTTCTTTTCCTTTGAAACAGAAAATCTCGTGTTTGACTCAGGCTCTGTGATCATTGTGGACAACTTGGGAGTTTCATGCAAAACTTGTCAGTTGTCATACATAAATTTCGCTTCACTTTTCTGAGGAGAAATCAGTACTCCACAGTTTTTAAACCAGCTCATAAAATGCCTTACTAAACCTGTTAACTCTGAGAAGACACAATTAATGTGTTTTCAACAGTTTATTATACAACTAGGAAATTCATGCATATATCTCCAGCTCTTCTACAATGCTATAGAAATGGCTGAATGCATTAATGTGAATGTATAAATGTGACTGAAGGCAAAAGATAATGGCTTGTTGTTGGATGCAGAGTTAGTTATGCTTATAGAAGACACACTATAAACAGTGGGATAGCTTTACAGTGGTACCTCGGTATAAGAACAGCCCTGTTTATGAACTATTTGGTTTACGAACTCTGCAAAACAGGAAGTAGTGTTCTGGTTAGCGAATTTTACCTCGGTCTACAAACAGAAGCCGAACGGTGGAAGGACACCAGTGGCAGGAGGCCTCACTAGGGAAAGCACACCTTGGTTTAAGAACGCCTTTGGTTTAAGAACGGACTTCCGGAACGGATAAAGTTCGTAAACCGAGGTACAACTGTACAGGCCAGTGTTGGCACCAGAAAATTGGGGGGCGGGAGATGAGCACAGAAGATGAGCACAGAAGGGGCAAAGTATGTTAATGACAGGAGTTCAGACTTTGGTACAAACCAGTTGGAAATAAGCTAAACAAACCATGGTTTAGTGTTACATACAAACACAGTAAATGAGGGGGAAATGGTGTAACAATACGGTGGGGCTAGGGATAGCTTCAAATGAGTTTGTGTGGGACATGGACAGGCATGTGAAGTCAGTGAAGGGCTCTGAGGAGGTGCAATGTTCTGAGCAATGGGAGAAGTGAATAATTTGACAACAAAGTTTTGGAGAAAGGTAAGAGGAAAGCCAGAGAGAAGAAAGTTGCCATAATTGAGAGTGGGATCTGCTGCTATTTCTAGATAGATTATTCTCTACTGAACAGCTCGGGGTGCACAAGCAATCGAGTGTATTCATGCAACGATGAGGAAAATATTTCCTCTAAAATGTTTGGTTAATTTATTTTGTATGGAAAACCCATTTAGTAAGCTAGTGGTGTGATTCTGTGCCCACTGAATTCAAAGGGAAAAGAAAGATTTCCTTCTTAGGATCAGGAATGAGCAGGGCCAAGATGACCAACTCATTTCAATATGGGGACCACAAAAATTCGTATGGAAGGATAGACACACTCTTCCAAGGAAGTAATACACACACACCCTTTCTTGTTATTTTAGATAATCCAGTTTGTTATATTACAGGATAATAAAATAAAGCACCTTCTCAAAACAATTAACAGCTGTGTGAAAATTAAGCCTACATTAAATAATAATGCAAGGTAAACAGGGAAATTCCAAGATAAGTGTCGGTAAAAATAATAATCTGAAATCTTCATTGATACAAGGAATAATTATCCATTGTGGAACTGTCTATTGCTAATGCCCAAAGGTAGTCTGATATTATATATCTGTGACAAGATCAAACAGAAATCGAATGGCATAGGCTGTGATTTTTGCAGCTCTTTTGAAACAAATCCTGCAGCAGCAACAAAAGAGGTTTTGTTTTACTTCGGTATATATGCTATTTATTTAAGTTAAATTACAAAATAAATAGAATCATTTTCCTCCAATGGATAGGCTCCTGCATGTCTTTGTGTCATTATATCTCCATATCCTGGTAGTTGTCAGCAAGTCAAGATGAGTTGTCTCCTGCTTTGGAATCCCATAATTACATATCCCATATCAACATATCATCGTATTAATTTATTGCATCAACACTGTGAAGGAAATCTCTGTGCTTCGCTTTGGATCAAGGGACTGAAAATTGTTTTATATTTGGGAGGATGCTTCCCATCATGTTCCATCCCTGAAATATACAAATGGAAATAAATGTTGTCAACAGCCCATCATCTCCTGTATTGTCATTATCACAGATACTTGCTGAAGATCAAACCACTGATGAAATCCCCAAGCCATAGCTAAAACTATCTTTTTGATCTAGATCTCTGAAATAAATGGGTGCTATATAATACAGGCTTTAGTACTCTTCTTGCATAACCTCCATTCATTTTAGTGAGACTTTCATTGAAGAGCTTCCTTTTTAAATTGCAGGTATATAGCTTTTTTCTCGAGGGCCACTCCATGAGCCTCGCTGAAGAATGACCCATTTATTTTTTTAGATTTTTATATACGGTCCTTTCTCCCAGGCTGGCAAACAAAACGAAACAAAAACTGTAAAAACAACACAAATATTAAAAAACTATCACGTATCCTCACCACTAAATAATTTGAAGGTTTCTAGCTAAAATATCTTGTCAGCCATCAAGTGCTGAATGGGGATGTTTCTGAATTCTGCCTAAGTGCTAATCATGAGATGAACGGATGCATCTGGGCAGAACTGTCAGATCTCCCTCCTTTCATGGTTTCTGCCCAAACCTGCTGCAGCCAACCAGCAAAAGCAAAAGAAAGGAAAAACTGATTTGAACTCCCTGATTTGATCTTGTACTCCCTGATTTGATGTCTCTCCTTCCCTCTATCCAAAATGGCTGCTTCCAACAAGCAAAATGCAAACAAGTAAGTAAATAGGCAAACTCTGGCTGTTCAGATTTCTGAATCAGCCGTTCATGTAATAAGGTTTAGGTACAATTCTTTGTATTTGTATAACTGAAATTTTGGATAACAAACGTTCAAATAGCATATCCTCCAACATTTCTCTGATGAAAATAGGGATGTCCCATTCCATAAGGATAATTTTACTATTTTCACCCCACATATCTTACTGGGTTGCCTCAGCCACTCTGGGAAGCTTCCAACGTATATAAGAAATAATAAAACATTAAACTTTTTTTTTTTTTAAATTTCCCTATACAGGATTGCCTTCAGACAGCTTGGGGGTCAGATAACTCCATACCCTCCAACATTTCTCCAGTGAAAATGGAGACATCCTAAGGAAAAGTGGGACATTCTGGGATCAAATCAGAAATCGGGATGGCTTCTCTAAATCAGTGACATCCCTGGAAAATAGGGACACTTGGAGGGTCTTCAATAGTGGGCCCTGCATGTACAAAACAAAAGCTGCATAAAATCGTGTACTTTCTGACAAACACATAGGCTCGAGAAGACCAGATTAAAAATATAGGTAGTTTTCAAGGCCTGAATGAATAAAAATGTCTTCATCTGGTGCCAAAAAGACCTTAAGACAAACCCCTCTGTGGAGATTGTCCCCAAACCTCATACCCTGCAAGTGTCCCAGAAAATATGGGATATTCCATTTTCTCACATGAAAGCATGGCAGCCATTTTGGGCTCTGTGATCTTGCATAGGTGGTAAGACACACATCCTGGTTTCATACTCAATATGTTGGAGGGTATGCAACCAGTGTGGTATGGTGGTTAAGAGTGGTAGACTTATAATCTGGTGAACCGGGTTCGTGTCTCCGCTCCTCCACATGCAGCTGCTGGGTGACCTTGGGCCAGTCACGCTTCTTTGAAGTCTCTCAGCCCCACTCACCCCACAGAGTGTTTGTTGTGGGGGAGGAAGGGAAAGGAGAATGTTAGCTGCTTTGAGACTCCTTCGGGTAGTGATAAAGCGGGATAACAAATCCAAACTCTTCTTCTTCTTCTTCAACTGGAGTGCCATCACTGAAAAGACCCTCACCCTAGCAGGCAACTGTCTCACTTCATTTGGTGAAAGTAATCAGAACAGGGCTTCAGACAAGGCTTTCGAGAACCAGGTAAGAAAATACAGAAGGAGGCACTCTCTACTCACAGGAAGTCTGAATCCAACCCACAGAGTTCAGTAGGGCTTACTCCCAGGAAACTGGCTATAGGATTGCAGCCTTAAAATCTTTTTACCACATCTCTGCAATGAATTTAGAGGGCCCATTTATCTAAAGCCAAAATATATGTCAAGTCCAGCTTCAAAAATACATGCCACCCTTAATACATGCCACCCTTTTCTAGCATTTAATGAAACCAAACAATGAGATAACTTATCAGGAATAACAGTTTTTATTTCCATGGAGCCACAGTCACTTTCCAAGAAATATAGACAGCCTTTCCACATTTCTTTCTGCGGGCTTGAACTTGGAGCCAAGGAACTTCACATTTATGTTTTTTTTTATAAAAAATAATTCATTTCCTTATTCACTTTGGCCATAACTCTGGCATACCAACACACATGCAAAACCCGGTTTACAGTTGCACAAAGGCCTTATACACAACATTTTGCATGAGACTATTTAATGCTGTCGTAAATGAATGGTGCTGAGAGACTCAAGTCTCCATAAAACCTTTGGACCTATGAGGGAAGTGACTACCTTCCCATTACCAGATAGGTGAGGACTGGTTACAACAAGCAGGGAAGGAAAGGCTGAAAATTTGCATATTGGTTTGTAGGGATTCCCCATTAGTCACAGACATATTAGGAGCAGCTTTCTGCTGCTTCCAGGGAAAAAAATTATTTGCCAATGGTTAGATCTGCATTCAGTGTCAAATCTCAACAAAGCCATGACCTATAACTTCCTCTTGTGGGTGATACACATTTATGGGTAGAAAGACAACACTGACTGCTTTCTGAGCCTTTCTACTGAATGAAAATGTGGAGAAATATAAAGTTCCCCAGATCACATTAAATACTATGTGATGACAATGTGATGTTGAATTAATTACTCCCCAAGAGCTCCTTACTCCCTCTTTACTATTATTTCACTTTTAAGAGCAGTCCGGAAGGAAGAGGAAACCGCTCAACATTCTCTAAAACCGCATCTGGATGACAGCCCACTTGCACATGAAGCTTCCTTATATTGCGTCAGACCATTGGTCCATCTAGCCTGTTATTGTCTCTCCTGACCCTCCAGGGTCTCAGGCAGGTGCCTTTCATGGCCTACTGCTTGAAACCCTTTTGGCTGGAGATGCTAGGGATTGAACTTGAAGCTTTTTGCATTCAAAAGCATGCGCTCTGCCACTGTGCTACAGCCCCTCCCAGGGCCAGCCCACGCATGAGGCCAGGTGAGGTGACTGCCTCAGGCAGCAGGATCCGCAGGGGCAGCACATCGTTCTTTCCCCCTTGTTTTCGATATAGATAATCACTCACGCCTTCTTTCTTAGCGGGGAAGAAAGCACCATTTTGTGGTTCACCGTCCTCTCTCATGGCACCTGAAGAGTTTGCTGGGCTCTGTAAAAATCAACTTTTGTTCTTTTGAAAGTTATGTTTTGATATCACCAACCCGGTTCCAAAAATAAGCTTAGAAACGTAACAGCAAAACTCTGAAATGTCTAGGGGACATGTAAAAAGTCAGGCGTGCCAGTTAAGTTGATTCTCAGCTTTCTAAATTTCTGTCAGAATTATATAGGTTCATATCACAGAAGGAGGGTCATTTCACACACTTACCGTATTTTTCTGTGTATAAGATGCCCCCATGTATAAGGCAACCCCTATTTTTTTAACCCAAAATTAGGAAATCAAGTTATTTAACTATTTTGGGGGGGGGGGGAGGTCACTTCTGCCAATCGCTCACCCACCTGTCCGCCACTGCCAATCGCACACCTTGCCACAGCCACCAATTGTCTGTTGGCTCACTGCTACCAACAGCCCACCTGCCCACTTGCCGCAGCCGAAGCCAATTGCCAGCAGGCCTTGCTGCAGTCACCAATCACCCGCCCAATCGCCGCTGCCAATCTCCTGCTTCCTGCTGCCATTCATCACATGTCCCCCGCCCTTTGCATTCACTATCCATGTATAAGATGACACCAATTTTTTTTGTTTTTAGCAAAAAGCATTGTCTTATACATGGGGAAAACACGGTATTTGTGCTCTGAGTTGCCTCCAGGTTCGTGCTCATTAAGACAAACGTAGTGATCACAGAGATAATCCTTAGATCAGAGGTTTTCAACCTACATTCTTTTTGCAGCTCCCCTGGGCTCAGGAGCCCAGCTATGTCACCCCTTGCCTGCAGAGCTGGCAGCCCCTCACCCTTTTTCGAACTCCCTCCCTTGTGGAGGGTTCCCTCAGCCTCCTCTTCTCTTCCCTCTCCTTGGGAGTCCTCCAGGCAGCTGCTGCTGCTGCTGGACCTGCCCCCACCCTACCCCAAAGAGAGGTGCTCCCAGAGGCACTATTTGCCTGCGGAGCTTATAGCCAGGGCTGCTGCAATAAACAGCTGTGCAAGCCTTTGGGAGGCAGAGATGAGAGAGGGCATGAGAGGAGGAAGGAGAGGAAAGAAGGACAGAGGCTAGTGTCGCCCGTGGTACCCCTTGACCATCATTCAAGGCACCCTAGAGTGCCACGGCACACTGGTTGAGAACTAATGCCTTAGAGTATGGCAGGTAGAAATAAGTGCTGCTGTATTAATGGAAACACATCCATGATTTCACAACTCTAACGTTATGTTTGTCCACCTAGGAGAGTAAGTGATTACATGCATACAGTGGTACCTCAGGTTAAGTACTTAATTCTTTCTGGAGGTCCGTTCTTAACCTGAAACTGTTCTTAACCTGAAGCACCACTTTAGCTAATGGGGCCTCCTGCTGCCGCCGCGCCGCCAGAGGATGATTTCTGTTCTCATCCTGAAGCAAAGTTCTTAACCTGAGGTAATATTTCTGGGTTAGCAGAGTCTGTAACCTGAAGCGTATGTAACCTGAAGCGTATGTAACCCGAGGTACCACTGTATTGGGGTCATGCATAGTGGGGTCATGCATGTTCATAGCTGTGAAAAGAGTGTGCACATACCAATGCTGTTGAACCATGAAAGATGCAGCTCCTTCTTGAATACATAGGCCATGAGTCAATGTGCTTCTGGATCCCACATTTTACCAATTTATGGTGGAAATTCTATCATTGTGGTGTGGGGTGTATTACTAGTAAATTATGGCTTAGAATTAAACCAAACAGTTTGAACCATCAATGGACCAGAGAGAGCTATAGAGAGGAACATAAGCATGAAAAAGATGAATAGCTTTGAAACAGAGGCTCTGCTAATGAGATGACAAAAACATACCCTTTGCATATTTTGTGGGTTTTGGTTTTGATATTCTACTTATGTCAAATATATGTAATTTTCAACCCTCATTTTATGAATTCATATGCTATTCTGTTTCCTGTGTGGTTAGTAAGCATGCCAAAATTGACACTGTAGAAGTCTTGGAGATTTTCACGTCCAAGACATATTTTCAGGGGGATGGGATTTCTAAATCTGGCTTCTTCATTTTAGAAGATACCAACGGATATTTGGCTCAGATGCTTTCCAAGTTGGGGTGTCTACCACAAAAGATCAACAGGCAAACAGAAAAGTGTAGTCATATTTTTGGAAACTCGGGTTTGCTCCACCTAAAAGGCAAAAAAGGTAATGACTTTAGCAGATTTAAATCAAATGCTGCTGGACAAATGTATACAAACTATTTCCTATTAGAAATATTTTCTTGTTGGCTAAGCTTCTCCAAGTTTTATTGAAAAAAGGGGGAATTGGATTGCTCATTTTATATCAAAAGTGGGGGGGGGGAACATACTTCAAAATCAATAGAGGGATCCTGAGATATGTTATTGCTCAGTAAAATGTGGTGTGTCAAATAAATATACTTTATTATAGGATATCTCATTTTGAAATATCCATTGTAATTGTTCGGTACTAGCAAATCATAAATCATCCTTGATACCAGTTAATCTGAACCAGATATATCTCTGGAGAAGTACTGAAGCATGTACATGTTATGAAGAAGATCAGATTTGCCCTTGGTTGCAGCAGGAGATGCTAAGGAAGACAAGAAGCCAACGTCAAAGTCGGGAAGGTAAATCCAGATGATCACTAAATAAGAAAGTCAATGTTGAAGATCCGAAATCCAGCTCAATCCACAGAAGCAGTACAACCATGAGTGAGGACAGGTGGAGACTGTGTGCATCAATGGAAGTCGGTGCAAGAATACTGTGTTCAAATAGGTAGGAGCTGTGGTCAAAAGAGTGGGTGGGGCTAACAGGTCTAGTATAGTAGAAAAAAGAGTCATAGTGCCATCTTATGTAGTGTTATGGGTTTGGGGGAGTAGGCTATATGCCAAACCTCTCTAATCCCTAGATCCACCAAGTGCTAAAAGCCAATCAAGCTTCTAATTCCAAAAATAGCCAAGCTTGCTTCCTGGTGAGGTGGTGGGGGATTAAGGGGGTCGGTGTGAGACTGCTAATGGGTGGGCCCCCTCCCTGAGCAGAGAAAGCCAGAGTTTGGAATAAAGTTTTGCAGTGATGGGACCTAGAAGTAAAGCAGCAAGCTGGGGAGGAAGAGCAACGTTTGAGAGCAATATTTTATTTTTGTTTGAACCCAAGGCTGTGGCTATGGGAGAAGCGAGACGCTTTTTGCAGATGGACTAATAATACAGACTTAGCTTCAGGGTTGTTGGAAGGATTACAACTAGATAATGCGTATGAAGCACTTTGAGAAGTTGAAAACATTGTGCAAATACTAAGCATTAAAAACATGGGTATATTTGCTGTAGTGAAAGTAGAGATGATAATGATGATGATGATGCAGATTTAGAAAAAAAATATTAAAGACAACAATACCACTAAATATTTGCCACTGGCAACTTTGGGCTGAGTAATTCCAAATAGTATATCTCAGTCTTTGCAACCAAATGCCTCCCTTGGGTAATTCATGAGGTGAAGACAGTAATGACTTAAAAATATACCTGTTTACCCAAGCTTTCCTGGACTCTGACTCTTTATTTGTATTATTTTGTTTTGTAGACTACCCAGTTTTATTTGAGATATAGGTTTGTGTTTTGTTTTCATCTTATTTTAAGGAAATATTATTGAATGTTGTGAGGTGTGTGTTTAACTGCTTAAGGATTTTTATTATATTAAGCATTGCAGTGATAAGGCTGTAATCAACAAATAACGCATTTACAGAAGCCGGTGCAAAGATTCCCACTAGGGCAACCGGACTTCCCCTGCTCTCAGGAGAACCCCCAGAACAGAATAGGTGGGGAGGAGAGGGGAGATTGTTCTGTGAAATGCTTGCGCTGATAGAGTGACCTTCTTAGCACAGCTTTGGGGGTGGGGAATCTATATTTAATAAATAAATACAGTACATAAGTTTCATGAGTAAATAGATAAGATGAATTCTGTTCTCTCTTCCTTAAGAATCCTAAAGTTGTAACCCTAAAGACCCTAGACAGTAAGCTCCGATGAAGATTGTGGTGCATACTTCTGAGTATAAACAGGATTTTGCTGTCAAGGTATTACTACATCTTTAAATGTCTCTAAAGTACACATATGCATATGAACACAATTTAAATCAGCAGGTGATCAGCTGTCCCACCACTGGTGAAATTAATCATCATCTATTCATACCCATTCTTTTTACCTGACAGGACTCAAGGCAACTTACAGATAAAAACAAGAACAATTAAAAACAGAAAATGGGACCAGCAGTCTATAATATAAAGGACTGTACAGTAAGACATCTGTATCAAATGAAGGGGAGGCAGAATTCTTATATTTTTATCTGCAGAAAAGACAAAGGCTAGGAAACAGTGGTGCAGACTCTGCAAATACACCTTAATTTGACTGTAACTTTGAAGTGGCTGTAGCTTTGAAGCCATTTCCTCCCCAGAGTCTGCTCTGCTAACCATGTGACATGGCTCTCGCCTTGAAAGTCTATCAAGTGACATAATCCATCTAGCACATTCCTCACCATTCCTGTTTTTAATGACCTAGACCGGATCCAACCCAATGGCCTTCTTAAACATTCCTGCGGCTTTCTGTCACTTACAGTATCGAGTTAGGAGCGTGTGTTTTGTGTTTGCTTCTGCACTATTAAATAACACAGCGGGACATGAAGATGTTTCACACATTGATGGCTTTTTCGTTATCTTCCCGGTTCAGATTCCTTTTGCACATGGTGCCAGTGGGTGAGTGACTTCCCCACATCCATTCTAAAATTCATTTTCCACTATACTGCTGTAACCTTTAACCTGTCAAGAAAAAACTCTTGTTGATCAAAAGACACAAACATTTAAAGGGTCATGTGATGTCCTGGAATTCCCCCTCCCCACCCCCTAGTTCTGTCAATGTCTCTCAGTTATTTCGGCAGATTTCTGCTAAAAACCCAGCCAGCACCTGTCTTTCCTGATTAGTTTTTTAAAAGAAAGAAAAGAGATGGAGAATGCAGGTAGACCTGGAGACATCTGATCTGATTTTTTTGAGGGTAACCAACAATCTGATACCTGTGAGAAGCAGGGCACATCAGTATGATCTGCAGGTGGCTTTTGCAGTATCAGCACATCTCTAATATTACTGGAGATTTTTGTGCGTGTGAAGAAAAGAAATACATTAACAAGGCCTGTATTGGACAAAAGACACGGGATACAATGGATCTGTCAAGTTAATCCACTATTCTGTCCTCCTTATCCCCTGATGGTAACTAATATCCCCTACAACGTTAAAGCAATTTGCCATTTGTAGCCCTAAAGAGGCAAACATCTTCTTTCCCCTCTTTGTTATAGGGGTCTAGGAAACTGCGGTAAAGATTCCACTGTAAACTCACTTTGAGGCCTTCCCTGGAAATAGAGGTGGAGAAGACATTTGGACCTGTTCATATTTAAATGCAGACCTACCTAAATTTGTACTTTCTGAAACAATATGAAAACCAAAACACAGCTCTGCTTTGAAAGGAACATTTCTCTGAATTTTGCAATTCTGTTCTCCAACCAAATAATGTGTACAAAAAATGTGTCCATTTGGGGAAGTGTGCATAAAAATGCATTTATGAGCAAAAATAACTTAGAAAATGTGTTCCTTTGGTAGACATTGCATGCAAAAATGTACATATTGTGGAAAATATGGACTAAAACAATTGCAAACTGATGCAGGACTGTGGAGAACTGAGGACTGGAAAAATGAGAAACCACCACTGACATATTTGTCCATCCCTAACTATAAATAAGCAGAATTTAAAAGGACAACATGTGAATGTGACCATCTGGCTTACAGTTCTATTGTGTGGTTGTTGGGCAGGGGGAGGGGCAAAGAGTCTTGACTCACAATAGACCCCATTACAAAACATATCAGTTAAAGGGCACATTCTCACTTTGTATGATTGCAATAAAACATGGCATGGAGGGGGGGGAAAGCAGTTTGGTGAGTTGTCTTGGTGCTATTTTCATAGGAGAGTTTTGAACTCCACAAGTACTTTAATGCTCTGTTAAAATGCTTAGCTTGACATCTAAAAATCATTACGGCTTCTCATGTTTTTAAAACCGTTTTAGATACTGTTGACACTTTATGAAGAAAGAATTTCAACTTCAGTTATGCCCTGAGTGTGTGTTGGTGGGGAAAAGGGGTGCTAATATTCTTGACTGTCATTTTTCAGAAAGCCCCAGAAGAGGGTGAAGGTTCCATGGATTATTGCATAGAGTAATAAATATTCAGTGAACCATATTTTTTTTTTAAGCCTAAAGAGCTCTGGTTTACGGAAATGCGGTATGTTGCATGTTACTACTCAAAATAACATTAAACCAGGCAAGATGATTTTCTATTCAAGCTGCCGTTCTTAAGTAGCAGCTGAAAAGAAGGAGCACTCATGTGCTTCTCAACCAGTGAAGGAGGAGTGGGTGCCATTCAAGTGGTACAACCATAGAGACACTCTACCTACGGAAAGGTCTGTGTTAGCCCACAAATGCTGATTACATCAGCCACTCAGCTGCTGAATAGTAGAGTTCTATGCAAGTACAGTGGTACCTCGGGTTACAGACGTTTCAGGTTACAGATGCTTCAGGTTACAGACTCTGCTAACCCAGAAATAGTACCTCAGGTTAAAAACTTTACCTCAGGATGAGAACAGAAATTGGGCTCCGGCAGTGCAGCGGCAGCAAGAGGCCCTATTAGCTAAAGTGGTGCTTCAGGTTAAGAACAGTTTCAGGTTAAGAATAAATAAAAAAATTCCTTCCAGTAGCACCTTAAAGACCAACTAAGTTAGTTCTTGGTATGAGCTTTCGTGTGCATGCACACTTCTTCAGATACACTGAAACAGAAGTTGCCAGATCCTTCTATATAGTGAGAAGGTGGGGAGGGGTGTTACTCAGAAGGGTGGTGGGAATGGGAGATAGGCAGATAGCTGGGAGAGCCTGTTGACGACTCTTAACGACTGTAATAGGTCTTACAGGAGAAGGCAAGGGGTGAGGAGGTGAGAAATTGTTTAGTCATGTATAGTGAGATAAGAATCCAATGTCTTTGTTCAGCCCAGGTTTTTCCATTGTTTTAAGTTTGGTAATGAGTTGTAATTCAGCAGCTTCTCTTTCCAGTCTGTTTCTGAAATTCCTTTGTAGTAAAACAGCTACTTTGAGATCTTGTATAGAATGTCCTGGGAGATTGAAGTGTTCTCCTACTGGTTTCTCTGTTAAGAATAGGTTAAGAATAGACCTCCAGAACAAATTAAGCTCCACACCCGAGGTACCACTGTACAGGGTTGCAGTGTTTGGACTACTGTGGTGAGTTTATTAGACTGTAAAACTGTAAGCTGGGACAGTTGTGAATTTCATTTCTTGGAAAGCACTTACTATACATTAAATAATAAATGATGAAAACAATGAGGAAGCAATCCAGATGGAGAGGAAGAGGCGTGAGAGGTGGAATTAAAGAGCCATAAATTTATGGGGGGGGTGCCACATAACAGCACCCAGCTTTCAAGAACATATGTGTCTGGAATACGCCCAGGGTTTGTTTGTTTTTTACAGTTGTTCCAAATCCACAATGATTTCTTCTCAATCGATTTATATTTTATTCATCATCCTCTTCCAGAGGAGATCCATGGATCCAAAAGCTACTCTGCATAGCCAATTCTCCACAGCTCCTAACATACTTAGGATTCCTTCAGCTTTGCTCAACCCAACTCTGTACCGCTTCCATTTAAGATGATCTTCGTATTGTTCATTCTTGGCAAAAGCAGAGCCCAGTCCATCTGCCTTATGTTGGGGATGCAGTGCACAAGGCACCATTCTGTTGCATTATAATCTGGTGGTTAGGACTTAGAAGCTGAGAGGCAAACCAGCAGTTCAGCGTGCTCAGGCAGGACTAAAATGCAAAATATTCATGGCTAGGTCACAATTTCTACTGGCCAACAGTTTGGCATCAAAAGGTAGAATTCAAATCTCCTAGCGCCAGCCTACCTGCTAGGCAGAAGTTAGGAGAACTAAGGAAGGCCTGTTGCTCAGTGGTAGAACATCTGCTTTTCATGCAGAAGGTCACAGGTTCAATCGGCACTACCTACAGTATAGTTAGGCCCAAGAGTGAACCCATAAGACATCCTGAAGAGTCACTGCCAGTCACTGCTCAGCTAGATGGGCCAATGGCCTGACTGCATCCTATGTTCCTGTAATGTTTTCCCATTCTCACTATCTCAGCCACATCCCACAATTCTCCTGGTCAAACCTGCCTCTTCTGTTCTTGTTAAAAGTGAAAATCTGGACACAAAAGTTGTTGAGGTGTTGTTGTTTTATGCATGTTTGTTTTGGGCCAAAGTTGTTGAGCTTTGCAAAATCTCAAAAGAAGAAGAAGAAGTTTTGAGATGTTTTTAAGGAAATTCTACACTTCCAACATGGGTTGCCAATACGTCCAGATTTCCCCAGACATTTCAGCGATTTCCGCCCAGACTCCGTTTCTGATGGCCAAATCCAGGCTATGTCTGGGAAATTCCGGACATATGGCAACCCTAATTTAACTCAACTTTATGCAGGAAATAGTTTTCTTCAGTGAAAGCTATTTTTAAAAATAATAATTAAAAAATCCCTCCAAGTAGGAGGAAAAATAAGTATGCTAGCCCAGGGTTGATTTACTCTCCTTCCTATTTGGGGAAACATGTCAGGGGAAGGAGGAAGGCTTTGGATCTAGTAAATCCAAGTATCCCTCAATCTGTATCCTGGTGCATCCCCTTTGCCTTGTCAGATGTCAGAGTACTGACAGTCAGCAGCACCAATGCCATTTTCCCCATGCTGGCTGGGAAGGTGCTTCAGTTAAGAGAACTCCCTCTGTGAAGGTGGAGCTTCTTCTCTACTTGCAGAGCAGAAGATCTGCAAAACCCTACCATGACTAGGATGCCCTCCCACAGACCGAAGATTGTGCCTCAAGTAAGTGAGAAATAGTTCTTTTTTATTGGAACGCATGCTGAAGCAAATATGCCGAAGAGGGAAATTCTGGATTTATTGTTAATTTCTATCAGAATGGGTTTTTCCCTTTTGCACTTGGGTTTGCCATTTTGAATTCCAGCTGGATAAAGTGTTCTTTTTGTCTTCTTTCCATTATGTGTGGTGTATACCTTTTCAAATGTCAAATCCTGCAGACATCAGTGGTTTTATACAGTTGAGGACAAAGTTACTGCTGTAAGAATCAAATTATTCAACATGACCTTTGTATGGATGTCTAGTGGTGAATTAATGAACTGATTCTTTTTGCAGCTCGAAACCTCCTGGGTTGGCATATTTTTTAAACCCAATTTTTCATATGTATTTTTCATATGTATATTTAAATGCATGTTTAAATATCAGTTTATGAGACCCATATTTTGCACAGGGTTTCTGAGCATGTGCTGTTGAACACTTTTTAGGGGAGACCTTTAAACTAAACATGGAAAGGACTGAGCCTGCATGCCCAGGGACACTGGCAATGGGGCTTTCTGTACAGACCTCTACCCTATCCCCAATTCAAGCCCTTGCATATGTAGTCCAATGCCTGAACCAGGCTTATGTTATATAGCATTGTGATGTCATTACATCAATTGCATAATCCCTCAATGGTTAGGACAAGGGCGAATTTCAATGCACTGCTTTTTTTCCATTGGCCTCTAGTGCTTGGCTGCTTCCAACATCACATCAGGTTGGGGTGCTTGCTTCCTTCCCTTGCCAGGCCTTTCCCAGGAGGGAGGGAGGAAGAGATCTGGGGTACAAGAGAAAAGGAGGGGTGTGCTCAGCAGAGAAATAGAGGGGCAGATAGAAAGAGGGGTGGGTTGGGAGAGAGAGAGCGGGAAAGAGAGAGAGGAGAGAGAGTTGTGGGAAATTATAGGCAGATGGAGGGATGCGGTCAAAAAGAGAGAGGCAGGGTGAGAGTGTAAGCAGAGTTTTGAAGGTATGGATCAGCCAACCCAATCTGTACTTTCAAAGGCATCCCTCGATGGAATGCATATGTTGATGAACTGTGTCCTGTCTCTGCTTCATGCCTCTGACAAATTCTTTTCCAGGCAATAGCTTTGAACAACCTAGTGACGCCATATCCAGCAATATTTCTGGCAAAGCAGCCCTGGAGGCCCACTCTGCACCAGCAGGTCACTTCCCACAACATAACCCTGTACTAGCACAGTGTCGATTGTGCATAAAGGTCATGGCCCCAAATCAAAAAGATGTGATCAATACAGTTAGACAGAGCAGTAGAAAAATGGTGTTGAATGGACAGGGTGTTACCATTCCGTTTTCTGTTGTCATTTTCATAATCCACAAGAGTTCTTACCGCATTCACTGCCCTGAAACAATGCAAAAAGGAAGTATTGGGCAACAGGAGAAAAGAAAGATTTGTGGGCTCTGTTCCAAGTTATTTCATAATGTTTTTCTTGGATCAGTTTGAAACAAATGGGAATGACTATGCCTCTGTTATTATTACTTCATACACCACTTTCTGTGGAACCCGTAGGAAAAAAAACATTATTAATCAACATGGGGGGGGGGCGGAGGATCGCAAATCAAGTCTTTCTGAGATGCGCAAATTGCAGCAGCACCACAGGCCTTGGAGGTTGGCACTTTCAACATAATCCACACTTCTTGGCACCCTCATTGCTAGCGGTTACAAGAAAGGTACGTTTTCAATATACAGTAGTACCTTGTTTTGCGACCAGGATTCGTTCCGGAGCCCCGGTCGCTGGCCGAAAAGGACGCTGGACAAAGTGCCACGCCTGCGCATGTGCGCGGAGCAGTTTGTGCTTTTGCGCATGTGCGAAGCACAATTTAGCACTTCTGCACATGCACGAGTGGCGAACCCAGAAGTAACCCGTTCCGGTACTTCTGGGTTTGGCACGGACGTTCGATGGAATGCGTGCTCGACAAGGCGGGAGCTAGACGAGGTACCACTGTATGTGATATTCGTCAACCTTTGCAACTCCAGGCTAGCCTCAAAAAGCCATTTCTAGACACTAGTCCCTGTTTGGTCTGCAGTATGAAGACATGTTTGCCCAGGAAAATACAATTATTTTTTTAAGAATAATTTTAATCATGCCTAGAATATAGCACCTTATGGCTTGTTCCTAATACTGTGGTGAAGTTTTCAAGCTGTGGAGTCAAGCACAGAGCAGCACAAAGCAAAAAGTAGCAAGAGGACTTTTTGAGCAGTGTAATGTGTCATGGCTTCAGCATGGTGCATTGTAGCACAGGAATCAACTTGTGTGTTATAAAACACTAGCAGCCTTGTTCCCGGCATTGCTCAGGGATTCTCAGAAACAAAAAAAACAGAAAAATCACCTCAGTTTTGAAATCAGTGCCTAAAATCAGGGCAGTTTTTGAAAGGATCAGTCCACCCTCTTGATTCGAAATAGTACCCAACTGTATCTAAACCTAGGCAAAAGCCTGCTCCATGATCTCAGGAACTATAATGTGAAATTTGGTTACGGTATCTTGAGGTGCCCAAATGAGTGGCACAGAAACAAGCAGCTTCTCGAGATATATGGTGCATAATTGGAGCTCTTGCCTGGGTCTGTAATCTATAGAAATCTCCTCTAACCAGCCTTGACTCTGGTGGCTCTGTTGATCTTAAACAGATAAAAGTTGAGCTGACATACTTGGCTCACAAAGATTGTTCCATCAGTGCAAGCATTTCTCCTGGCCAATTGGAACAGTCGTCCCTCTCCTTCCCCTGCACACTGTTATTGAAGGACAGATTTTGGGGAGCTAGGGAAGGGTGCAATCGAAGAAGGAGGGAAGCCCCAATGCGCTTCCCTCCTTGCACTGGCTTCCACTTGCGGAACAGGCCACTTGAATCCCACCCAATACATTTGTCTAAGCAATGGAAGCAGCGTAATATTTAGTTTGATGGTGGGTTTCTGTCTGAAGTTTGCACAGTTCTTGATCTTATTTCTTTGCTGATTTTCATTTTCACATAAAATTAAAAACACAAACAGAGAGAGAGAAAGCATGTCCAACTGTTTTATTTTGATTTGGGGGATTCATTTTTGCTAACCTGAAAGCCAGCTTGAATCTACGTAAATCAATCAAGAACTACAAAACCACAGTAAACAGTCAAAGGACTGTAAACGGCAAATTAACAAAATACTGACAATGCAGTAGGGGGACCCAGTAAACACAAAGAAGCAGGGCCAGTAAATATAGAAGACACCCTGCTTTGCTTCCTTTTCCCATTGTCATTTCTTCATTCCTCATTCTCAGGCCACATCCTCTCTAGCCTGATTATCAACCTGTCTTATACTGAGTCAGACCATCGGTCCACCTAGAACAGACCATCGGTCCACCTAGAACAGTGCTGTTTATTCTAGCTGGCAGCTGCTCTTCAGGGTTTTAGGCAGAGAGAACTTTCACATTACGAGCAGCCTGATTCTTTCAGCTGGAGATGTTAGGAATTCAATTTGCTGTATGTAAAGCATTTGCTTTTCTAAAGACCTGTAGCCCTCAGAGCAGACGGTCTATATATGTCAGAGAATGAGGTATCAGGATGGACTCTCCCACTTCAGACGGCAGGTGTGCTGAATGCTCCTCTGCAGTAAGACAAACAAACAAGCAAGCAAACAAACTTCCAGAAAATAGAAAACAGCATGGCAGGCAAAGAACTGCTGTGTTTCTTTTCTATTTGCTAGAGAGTTTGGGAAAGTGGAAGAGGAGAGTTGAAAACCATAATCCACCAGCTGTGGTCTGAAGTGGTACAATCCAGCCTAATCCCTCATCATTCTTTTGCCTTATTTATTTGGAAGAGAAGCCTCTTCCAGGCCTATGGTGTGAGTGGAGAACCATTCAATAAAGTACTGGTTGTTGTAGCAGCAACAGTAGAAGTAGTAGAAATACTAGGATGTTTATTTGCTTAACATGTGATCATTACTAAAAGGGCTTATCTTGATGTATTTTAATAGTGTTTAATTGTACAGTACAATATTATGCAGTGAATCACTGAATGGCTATATAACATGGTTTATCCATATATGCCAAGGTAAATTTGGAACTATGTGCTCTGGCCTGATCATGTCAGTTATTTTATTTTCTCTGCGGCACTTGAAACTTGATAGGTTTCCAAACACGAATTGAAAAGTTTCTTCTGCCACTTTATGAAAGCGCAGTTTCTGGCTTTCCAGTTGGCACAAAGCTGTTGTTTGCCTCCTAATCTGTAGTTTGTAGAAATTACGGGAGTCAGAAGGAAATTCAGCAAAAAGCACTTCTTTCCCTGCCTATAACAGTTGACTAGACTCTTATCATAACTTTTTGCTTACAGTACTGTACTATGGCATTCTCCTTAGTCTACAATTCAGGGTAAATGAAAGATCAATGAAAACAGAGCTCATAGATACCAAATGCCACAGCCCAGGCCATCAGCAGCAGCACTTTTGGATTACCATTCCCTTGACAAAATACACCAAAACTCTGTCATATATTTTTGCAACAATTCATTATTTTACACATTACAGTGGTACCTCAGGTTAAGTACTTAATTCGTTCCGGAGGTCGGTACTTAACCTGAAACAGTTCTTAACCTGAAGCACCACTTTAGCTAATGGGGCCTCCCGCTGCCACCGCACCACCGGCGCACAATTTCTGTTCTCATCCTGAAGCAAAGTTCTTAACCTGAAGCACTATTTCTGGGTTAGCAGAGTCTGTAACCTGAAGCGTATGTAACCTGAAGCGTATGTAACCTGAGGTACCACTGTACCTAATACCTCTCCCCCCCAAAAGATGACCCCTGAATTTTTGAATTTTATTGACATTGATGCTGCATTTTATGTTGTGTTTTATGCTGTTTTATGCTGTTTTTAAGTCTCATTTTAATTAATGTTTTATATTTGCTGTTAGCCGCCCTGAGCCCAGTTTTCAAACCAGGAGAGAGAACATGCCAGTCAGGCATGTGTTTCTGCCAGGGTCCTACTCGAATGTAGGACGAGCTCCTGACACTCTCTGCCCAGCAGCAGCAGCAGCAGTCCTTTGTGGAGCCTGTCAGGCCCTGCCCCAAGCCAGGTGGAGAGAAGCAGGGCAGGGCCCTTCAGGCTCCAAGCAGGTCCGGCCTCCATAAAGAACTGTGACAGTCCTCCATAAAGGATGTGAGCACAAGAGCACAGAAGCATTGCAGCCTCCAACTGCAGAGGTAGGGCATAGCCATCGTGGATAGTATCCACCACTAGCCTTCTCCTCCATGAATTTTTGTGCGGCATGCTGGAAGCTTTCCCTGTGTAAAAACACCTCCATACATGAAGGAATGGTGACACGGTCTAAATGAGTGATCGGTGCAGAGATCTCTTCCTGTGTGCTGATTGCCCTCCCAGATTCTGACATGTTATTTGACTTGTAACCATCTTTTGGCATCTGCTCTTATTTGATAATGACTGAAAGTCTTCCTGATGCAGGAATGTTCTAAAAGTTAAAGTCTGCCTAAAGGTCTATGTTATTGCATTTTGGAATGCTGAAGAAGAAGAAAATTCTCCATCTTAAAAAGATGCCACCCAGATTCCTTCGCATTTGTCTGTCTGCAGGAAGGATGAGAAACCTGTGGTCCTCCAGATGCTGTTGATGTCATTTCCCATCAGCCCCTGCCAGCATGGCCAATGGTCAGCGATTAGGACAATTGAGTCCAATAACTTCTGGAGGGTTCCCTATTCCTGGTCTGCGTTTTTGTAATAAGCACAGTATCCTAATAAAAATAGTTACTGTGCAACTTTCTGCCTACAGGGCGGATTCACTTTTAAATTTACATTGGCACACTCCTTGATTGGGGGGAAAAATAGCAACAAAGGAAATATATTGAAGTCTATTAAGAATTATTACATTTTTTAGGGAAAACAGTTCCAAGTATTGCACATAAAATCGCTCTTTGTTCCTTGCCAATCTTTGTCTGTAGAGCATTGTTGTCTTACCCACCCTCTTCAGAAAGAATTCAGGAGAGAGAGAAAATTGGCCTCTCTGAACTTTCCCTCACTTGTTGTCTTTCTTTCAGCTGCAACTCTCCATGTGACGGATCCTGTGTCATAAATGCTGGCATAAGGATGCTATAAAAGGCAGCTGGGCTACTTTGAGAAAACATCTGGCAACCCCCTCCCCCCAAGACTTTTCTTAAAGAAAGAGGAGGATTGGGATCTTATCTGAGAGCCGTTGTGCAACAGAGGATTGTGTGTTGGTGTTGGACTAGGACCAGGGAGACCTGGGTTCAAATTCCTTCTCAGCATTGAAGTGTACTGAGTGGCCTTGAACTCTTTGCCAAAAGAAGAGACAAAATATAAACAGGAGAAACTGCAGCTGCCCCAGTGATGAGCAACCCTCTACACAGTCAAGCAAATAGTGCTTCAGGTTATTAGAGGTGCATGTCTCTCTCTCCTAAACCAATATACCATGGGTAGGAAAACTAAGGCCCAGGAGCTGGATCAGGCCCAATCGCCTTCTAAATCTGGCCCATGGATGGTCCGAGAATCAGCATGTTTTTACATGAGTAGAATGTGTCCTTTTATTTAAAATGCATCTCTGGGTTATTGTGGGGCATAGGAATTTGTTCATTTCCCCCCCCAAAAATATAGTCTGGCACCCCACAAGTTCTGAGGGACAGTGGACCAGCCCCCTGCTGAAAAAGGTTGCTTACCCCTGCAATATACCTTTGAATTTTTCTCCCATTTCAATACTTTACTCTCTCAGGGGAGTCTCCCTAGCTCCCTGCAATTCCAAACAATTAGTGGGAGTGCTGTAACTCAGTAACGCTTTGCATACAGAAGTTCCCATGTTCAATCCCTCGCATTGCCAAGTCTGGGAAATGCCTGTCTGAAAAACAGAGCCCCTACCAATCAGGATAGTCCAACCTTCCCCAACCTGGTGCCCACCTGATGGTTTGGACCATGATTCCCATTGGGTTTAGTATTGGCCATGCTGATTAGGGCCATAGCTGTCAACGTTTCCCTTTTTTAAAGGGAAATTCCCTTATTTCGAATAAGATTCCTCGCAAGACAAGGGAAAAGTTGACAGCTATGGTTAGGGCTGATGAGAGCTGTTGTTCAACACATCTGCAGGGCTTCAGATTGGGAAGGCTTGTGTAGACATTATTGAGCTAGCAATGGTCCAAAGTAGTATAGGACAGTTTCCTATGTTTGTAGCATCAACAGTGGTGGTAATTACAACTTAGAGATCCTTTGCAGCTGAAGACCATTGGAAGATCTGCCATACAGAGAGCAAGACAGGATTTTCCGTCCCAAAAACTGTTTGAGATTTTAAATACTGACGTATATTAGGGGTGGTCCAAGCTAGCAATATCTATAACAGAGGTGGGAAAGCTCAGGCCTGGAGGTCAAATGTGCCCCCTAAGCCATCTGTGCCTGGCCCTCTCTCCAGGCCACACCCCTCACTGGATCTGCTTTGAACTCCCAAATGCTTTTGTTTCCAGAATGGAATTTGTCTTTGATAATGCTTGCCTGGAGGAGAGTATGTAGGAACCAGCCTACTGCACAGTGGTCAAATTTACAGTTGTTGCTCTTCTCACTTTCATGTCTGGTCCAGCCCACAACCCTTGGGAGCTTGCCCATAAGAGAGTTGGAATGAAGAAGTTAGTTATTGGTATGAGCTTTCGTGTGTATGCACACTTCTTCAGACGAAAACTCATGCCAATAACTAACTTAGTTGGTCTCTAGGGTGCTACTGGAAGGATTTTTAAATTTTTTTTATTTTATTTGTTTTATTTTGTTTCGACTATGGCAGACCAATACAGCTACCTACCTGTAAGAGGATATTCAGAGAGACTAGCACAGTCCCAAGAGGTTTAGCGGGTATTGGTTCACAGGGGAAATTTAAGACAGAGTTTGAGGAGAAGTTTCTTTCAACAGCAGGAGTTTGACATTATCATACCTACAGCCATCTATATCTGACATTGGCGGGAAGGTAAACTGTGTTTCTGTGAGCTCTGGTTTCTGTCATGGTGTTCCACTGCGCCAAAAACGGTTCAGTCATGCTGGCCTCATGACCCAGAAAGCTGTCTGTGGACAAATGCCGGCTCCCTCGGCCTGAAAGCGAGATGAACACCACACCGCATTGTTGCCTTTGACTGGCCTTAACCGTCCAGAGGTCCTTTACCTTTTTTATATCTGACAGTATCTGATAGTAGACATTTAGTAGTGCTCAGATTTGAAAGTATCTGCTTTACAGTGGATTTGAAGATATCCAAGCAATGATCAATATTTGACATGAGACATGCAGAAGCAGCCAGTACTGTAGTTTACAGTATCTCCTTTTCAAAATTTTCTCAATTTATTTTCCCTTAACCAAGCGGTCGTTATTCTGCAGGGAACACCAAGTTATCATGTGGGAAAATTAAGGCCGTCCTCTGGCATTTTTGTATGCCTCTTCAAAAATGAGGGAGAGGTTGTTACTAGGGAATCAAGAGTACAAAAACATAGACACAGGGACTGTCACATGAAAGCAGGAACAGCTCAACAGAAGTGGCTCTGGGATATGTCTACTTGTGAGTGTGACTGCTTGGTTCATCCCCAAGGGAAGCCAAATTGTCTGCCTGAGGAAAACGATAAATGCCAGAATTAAATTAAGAACATTAGGAGACTGAAGAAACAATATTTAACCATTCCTGTGTAGAACTCAGCAAAAAGAAGCCAAACTTCCCCAAAGGCTGGTTGAAAGCACATTCCTGGTGATAAATTGATTTGGATTCATTTTTTTTTTTAAGTACAGTTACTTTTAATAATCACAGGTTGAACAGTCTTGTGTCTTTAAAAATAGGAACAAACTAGATTATAGAGAATAAGTGATTTGCCACAGTACCAATGACTTATTTGTAGGCTGTGTATCAGAATGATATTCAAATGGAGAAATAATAAAATAAATTTTAAATTTTCCCCTACTGGAATCACAAACAAACGTGTGTCCTGTGATGCTTCTAGATTTCATTTCTGATGCACCAGCAGGATTTCTGCAATCCTTCAGACACCTCTTGAGGGACTCTGTCAATCATCAAGCACTTGAATGACACTATTGTGCAAGGATTTGCTTCAGTGCCGGATTTTGGTACCTGTCTTGAGGATGCTCAAAGCAACTGAGCAAATTCTTAAGAAGAGCTATTGAAGCAGCTGTCAAACTGTGGCATTGCTCCCTGCCAGAATTTGCAACCTGAGCAGGATAAAGAGAGGCAAAAGGGGGAAACAGAGGCACAGTTTTTGTCCAGTTTAAGCAAGCAGCTTCCAACCTCATGTTAAAATAACTTGTAATGGGCAGATTTCAGACAACTGGAAAACCCAGACAGTCTGCTCGAAAACAGGAAGGTAACGAGAGCAGAATATTAGATTCAGGAATTACAAATATCTGATGCCCCAGAGAGAAACGGCCAGGTTATTCTATCTCTTCAGATGAAAATGATACAAATCTGGGATTGAAAACAAAATTCTTTATTCAGATTCTGAAAATATGACCATCCTTACTGGAAGGCGCCACTTTTGGAGTAATGTGAGATTGATGTGAAAGGCTGCAAAGTTTGACAGGATGTCTGCCCTCGGAACTCCTAGCCCAGATGATAAATTGCAAATCTAGGAGGAAGACTCTGTTTGTAATGGAGTGTTCACACATGAAGGGGCCACATGAACACTAACAAGCAGTAAACCCAAAGCGAGAAGAAAGGAAGAAATTTCCCCAGGCCTCTCAACCTCAGAATGTCTGTATATTCCCTATATTTTGCAACCTCTGAGCAAAACATAGCAGAGGCGGGCCACAGATGGCTGACAGAGATGACTGGCCCTTGTACGGTCAGAATGTTAAATTAAGGCTCTGGCTGCATTCACCAAGCATTTTATTCTGTCTTCCCAGCATTCCCATACCTGTTAATTTTCACATTCTATGTGATCTTTCACATATCATGTAAAATCCACTTCTGGAAATCTTGCAGAATCTAGTTTAATGCCCATTTCTGTTTTAATTGTTTCAAGACAAGAATATATTTGCACCATGGAAACCCAGAATATCATGGGACTCTTGCATTGTAAATTTTCTTGAAGGAAAGGCTGGATATAAATGGAATAAATGGAATAGTTCTATTTGGCAAAACAGTGATTTAGCATGAGCCAGTAGGATGAGGGCGGAACAATGGCATCCATTTCTGAAGTACCACTTGCCTATCCTAGATTCCATGGTACCTTTTAGGTCCAAGTTTGAGTTTAATATTAATATTTAACATTGAAAAGATGACGTTCAGGATGAACTAGCCTGAAGTATATTTGTGGATAGAAAATACATTCACAATTTTCAATCATAGTTGTTCAAAGAAATGTACTATGTAGAAGGGCTCTGTTTATTTTATTCTAAACGTTACACTGTCCAGCAGTAACTCTGGTCATAATAACAATGCAAAATGTGGTGTGAGTTAAATGCTGACAATAATTTCAGAACATACATTTTTTTCAGAATTGGAAGTGTCACTCAGACTTCTTGTTTAGGGATGTTTAAGGAAAATCATTAAACAAAGCAAGTGCCATTATGAACGACTTCCAGTGGATGTTGTTAATAATGGCACTAGGCCATTATATCTTCCGACTGTTGCAATAATAAAAGCAACACTTGATGAATAATTTTATACTTTCAACTGTTTTTGTTAAAATATAACATTAGCTGGCCTTAGCTACAAGCAAAGAAGTATTTATATCTGTAAGACAGCCACACAAATGTCAAAAACGATGGATGTCTCTACTGCTAAAGTTCATAGGAATTTCATCTCTGATATAGGCAGGAAAGGGAGACCCAAAGCACACATAAATATATTTGACAGTTTAAATTTATTATCGTAGCTATGTGGTACCTATTACATCAGTAAATTCTTATGAAAGGAAATGTTTATTTCAGAATGCCTGAATGATATTAATGTGTTTGCTCTGTCAGATCAAAATGAAGTGTCAAGAAATCCTCAAAGAAACATAAGCCATCAGAACAAACCATCAGAACCAATCAAATACTTCTGCTGAAATGAAAGTGTGTTAATGATTCTTTCCAAACTCTAAAGTGATGTTGTGCTGTTGTAATTGTAGGTGCAACTCCACAAGGAAGGGACAGAAAGGCAGAGTCTTATTCACTGATCTGAATAACTGAGATGAAAACATGCTGGAAAAAGCATGAAGTCCAGTGCCGAGGTCCTTCTGGCGGTTCCCTCGCTGCGAGAAGCCAAGTTACAGGGAACCAGGCAGATGGCCTTCTCGGTAGTGGCACCCGCCTTGTGGAAGGCCCTCCCACCAGATGTCAAAGAGAAAAACAGCTACCAGACTTTTAGAAGACATCTGAAGGCAGCCCCGTTTAGGGAAGCTTTTAATGTTTAATAGGTTATTGTATTCTGGTGTTCTGTCGGAAGCCGCCCAGAGTGGCTGGGGAAACCCAGCCAGATGGGCGGGGTATAAATAATAAATTATTATTATTATTATTATTATTATTATTATTATTATTATTATTATTATTATTCCCTGATATTTAGGTGCTCAAGTTTCTTGGTATTCAGGCTTCTGAAAATGTACCGAATATGAGATTCAGATCCTCACCTGGAGTGCCGGAGCAACTTAACATTTGTCTAAAGTGCCATTGCAGATTATCTGCATAACAGGTAATTATTTGGGCTCCCAGTCGTTCAACTATTTCAAACTATCCTTCATTACATTCAATGCAAAAGGCTAAAGTCAACACAAAGGGATCGCGATCACGATTGCTGAGCTTCAGTATTCTTCGTGGGACGTCCTGTTCCCTTGTCTTCAAGTTGTTTTGACATTCAAATAAGATCATCCCTTTAAAAAAAGGAAGGTGATCAACGCCAAAGAATGCTAAAGCAATTTGTGTGTGGTAAATATTCATTAAAGAGTTTTCATTTTCAAATAATAGCTTTACCATCTTAAGGGACACTGCCCTTTCTTGAATTTTCAGTTATAAATATTTGCTTGAAGGTTACAGAACATTTTCTTTACACAGACATGTAATACAAAGGTTGTGAATGCTGAAGCTTCAAAATAGAAAGCAAGCAAGCCATCTGGCACTCCTCCCATGTTTTGAGGCAAAGACAAGATTGCCAGCATTTAGCTGTGGCAACCATAGCCGCATTTAGGCATTTCTTAGGAAATCCAAGGGATATGTTTTCTGCCAAAAAAGGATCATGTGCTATATTAATTGTTAATCATTAGGTATTTGGCTACAGCCTACTTGGGCAATTTTCTTTTTAATAAATTCTAGTAGCTGATTTGAATATGTGCCTCATATTTCAGACACTGACTCACCATCAACAAAATGCCATTCAAGTTCATACCGGAGAGAACGCTGATAACTATAGACAAGGTAGGCTTCACATTTGGGAGAATGTAAGTAAGTCTGAATCAATGTTCCGTCCAACAGCCAACTGAGTGACAATCAGTTTGGAAGTGAAATGGGACCACACAAAAACAAAACAGTAGTTTCTTCATTTTACTTAGGGGACTTGCTAAGTAAGGAGAAGCATATGTCTGTAAATCAATAGGTGAAAAAAATAACTCCAAAATGGCTTGACACAAACCTGAATTTCTAGGAGGTAATGGACCATTCTCCGGTGATACCCTGCAATGTCTTTTTGCACGTCGTGCTTTTAACTGTGCAACCAAGGAAAATTTCAGCTTGTGCAGAATGTGGCCAACCATTTTCTGATGGGACCAAAGCCCCTGGTTGCTTCTTACAAGTCTCTTCCTCACCCACCTACCTTTTGCCCAGGTAGGCAAATATATTTTGAAATCTGTTTCTGGATGCAGATTGCCTCTACTGAGTTGTGGCTTAAATTGGAGAAAGATGTGGAAAATCTTGCCACAGCCACTGAAAGTAGATGTACCATCAACCGCACTTTCTACACAACCCTGTATGTTGCTAAATTCAGCCTTAAGTGAGACATTAAACTTGTTGGCAAAAGAAACTGCATCCGAATGGGCTCTCTGAAACACAATGCACCAGTAACATGGTTTTGTCAAGCAATGAAGAGAGACTTAATTTAATGTTATAAAATTAAGGCGGGAGTTCAGTACAGATTCCCCATTGACTCTGGTATTGTTTGCTTGGCTTTTCCTACAGCATCTTTCTTGGGTCATGAACAATCTACAGCTATCTACTCTGCAAGCACTTTTCTGAAAGGGCACCCTCGCACTGTGACCACAATGATGTGATAGTTTGGTCAGTTAGGCAGTACTTCATTGCAACACTTACAGTCAAAAACAACGCTAACCACATGATTTCACATAATGTGTGGCAGACATTACCTTTGTGAAAGTTTGTATCAAGTGCCTAATGGTGCATTATTCTGCTTGTTTTCCTCATTTTCCTTCCGACTTAGTGTTTTGTGGTTTATGAATGACTTTACAACAGCTCTTTGATGTTTTTTCCCCAAATTCATGAGGTTATTTTTGTCAATGTTAGTCTTGTTTCTGTGGCTGCTGCTATCATATGCCAGGTGCAGTAAAAACACTGGAAGGTTATTTGCACAAATACCAGTGCAAGGAAGAGGTCTTTCATGACAATGGGGTTGTGCCAAGAATAGAGAAGAAATTTATTTCAGTTCACATTTAAAGGTGAACCTTCCTAATTCATACTTTCTTAAATGATATGTGAACTAAAACATAGTGATTCTTCATGGTTTGCACTTTTTTCAAATTTTTCAATGCAGTTCTTCAGGCAACTAATGTATACAGAATTGTATTTACTAAGGCAACATGAATGTGTGAGTTAGAGAACAACATGCAAAATATGGAAACTTGGTTTGGAAACATGTATATTAGGCAAAATTGGATAGAAAAATGTGTATAGTAGAAGAAATTCATACTAAATGCTGATTAATTTTCATGAGGGTTTTTTTTCTAAATGCAAAATGATGTGGAAATGTAGATAACTGAACTTAAGACAGGAAAAATGAGAACCAGTAAGAGGTTGAAACTGAGAAGTTCATCCATCTCTCACTGTGCCCATTGTTATTTAGCATGTAGAAAATAAAGAACTGCCAACTCTCTTCCTCATGCAAAACATGGATAAATGCCTCATTTGCCTTCTTTTTGAAGGCCTATGCAGTTCTATTGCTATCAAAGAAAGGACAAAATGCATGTGGTTTTGTAGAATTTACAGTGGTGTTTTTCCTCAGTTGGAGATTTCACTTCAGTGTTAGCTCCTTCTCCTGTTTCTACCCAAGTTTAGCAACTTAACACCGTCATTGGCAGTTCATTAACAAAGCTGTATAATATCAATACAAAAGAGCTGTGGGAAATTTCACAATGTTTTAAAAAGAAAAATACCATGTGTGGAATTCCTACATAACATTGCAATCTCAATTTCCATAACATAAAAATTACTCCCCCCCCCACCTCACTTTTTGTTGCAGAAACACTTTCCAGTTCTTTTTTTCATACTGACCCAACTGGATCAAATAAGCCGGTTATCTCTCTTTGTGTTAAGCGGAGCTAGCTGCAATCTGATGAGGCCAATGAACAAGCTCCATATGCCCACAACTGTGTAGGAACAACTGGTGCCACTTTACTGATGCTCTGTGTGTCAATCATGGCAGAAAGGACAGTATTGGAGTTTGCTGAGAGGCAATCCAGATTGCTAATCCTTAAACTACTAGCTAAATCCTGCCTCCATGACTGAAAGCTATAGGCCCACCTAAGCAATTCTAAGTCTAGGCAAGTAAATGCAGGAGTAGAAGATGATTCAAAGTCTTTATGAAAATAAAGGCTGCCAGAGGGACATAGTTTATCAGCCAATGCCATCTATAAATTGATCTGCATCCTCAAATAATTAGAATATAAAAGGCTGAACCTTTGATGTTTCGCCTTTCTCTGAAAATAGGCTGGAATATTTACCAGACCAAACTTCCTTAGTGATTTATAATAGTAGATGCTCAGATAGTTCCCAAGCATAGTCACTGGTTTGGACTCTGGGGAATTTTTGTTGATATGATTTTATGATGTTAAACCAGTTGAATCACTCATTTCTAAATAGAAAAACCAAGTCCATAAACTTTAGATTCCCCAGAAATAAGCATAAGGTTTTCCTGGGAATTTACTATGTGTAATAAGTTTATACTTGTCATTCATTTATTGCATTCTGTATAAGTAAATTGTTGCCTTAGTCTGCCCTTTTCAGTGGGTTAATCTGTTCTTGTATAATTTGATTATTTGCTCAAAATAGCCAGGGAAAGAGCTTAAAGACTAGAATCTCTATTTCATAAAACTTAATTATCCAAAATTCTTTCCTGGGAACAATGTGTCTTATCCACATATACCCCTTTTACAGAATGACCACTGCTGAAAGTTACTGAAATTGAAAGGCAAATGAGATGGTACATTAATTTTAATGTCTGCTACTTTCAACAATGAGGATAAAGACTTTTTTTTTTACTGTTCAGTGTTTTCAGTGTTCATAGTCTTGCCTGTATCAGCCTGCTAGATTTCTACTTGCATGTTGGTCATATAGGCTTCATTCACATGGCCATTTATTTTGTTTCCCCAACATAGGTAAAGGGTAAAGGGACCCCTGACCATTAGGTCCAGTCGTGGCCGACTCTGGGGTTGCGGCGCTCATCTCGCTTTACTGGCCAAGGGAGCCAGCGTATAGCTTCCTGGTCATGTGGCCAGCATGACTAAGCCACTTCTGGCGAACCAGAGCAGCACACGGAAACGCCATTTACCTTCCTGCCAGAGCGGTACCTATTGTCTACTTGCACTTTGACGTGATTTCGAACTGCTAGGTTGACAAGAGCAGGGACAGAGCAAAGGGAGCTCACCCCATCGTGGGGATTCGAACTGCCGACCTTCTGATCGGCAAGTCCTAGGCTCTGTGGTTTAACCCACAGTGCCACCAACATACCCCTCTGTTAATTTCCACATTACATGTAAGCATTCACACAATGTAAAAGCCACTTCCAAAAATCTAGTGGGATCTAGTGGATGTTTAGTGCACATTTCTGTGTTAATTGCTTCCATTAAAAAAAAATCCATTTGGAACCCCATTAACCCCCAAAATTGTGAGAGTAAAGTGACAGAATTTGGGGCAGTACATTGGCAAACAGTTCTTTCCTCCCATTTTCATGAGTGAACCACGGG
The DNA here is from genome assembly GCF_965112155.1 of Podarcis liolepis. Lineage (NCBI taxonomy): Eukaryota > Metazoa > Chordata > Lepidosauria > Squamata > Lacertidae > Podarcis > Podarcis liolepis. The sequence goes on from NC_139554.1 coordinate 41,724,704, forward strand.
GAAATGAAAGCACCCATGTGAGGGAAAATGTGGGGAGTAGTGATATTCTCCAATTATGTTTATTGTTGTGTCACACCGTGGCCACTGATGTCAGTAAAATTTAGTGCTAAGTGACTGGTTGTTTTTAATCGTTTAGTCATGTCCAATTCTTCGTGACCCCATGAACCAGAGCATGCCAGGCACTTCTGTCTTCCACTGCCTCCCGCAGTTTGGTCAAACTCATGCTGGTAGCTTCGAGAACACTGTCCAACCATCTCATCCTCTGTCGTCCCCTTCTCCTTGTGCCTTCCATCTTTCCCAGCATCAATCTTTCCCAACTTCAGGGTCTTTTCCAGGGAGTCTTCTCTTCTCATGAGGTGGCCAAAGTATTGGAGCCTCAGCTTCAGGATCTGTCCTTCCAGTGAGCCCTCAGGGCTGATTTCCTTAAGAATGGATAGGTTTGATCTTCTTGCAGTCCATGGGACTCTCAAGAGTCTCCTCCAACACCATAATTCAAAAGCATCAATTCTTCGGCCATCAGCCTTCTTTATGGTGCAGCTCTCACTTCCATACATCACAACTGGGAAAACCATAGCGTTAAGTATACGGACCTTTGTCGGCAAGGTGATGTCTCTGCTTTTTAAGGTGCTGTCTAGGTTTGTCATTGCTTTTCTCCCAAGAAGCAGAAGTGACAGTATATTGGTATAAAAGCCACAGCTCCATAATGCAACATGCACTGCAGCATGAAATGAGTGTTAGAAACCAGGACAGAAGCACTAACATTATAATAAAGAAAACTAAAGCAATATTCCCTGTGTCTGAATGCACCCATATTTGGCATCTTTTAAATGATAAATGTCCATACAATACTCTCTGGAATTCCCTGCCAATTCATATTAGTCAAGTGTCTTTGCTGTGCCGTTTTTAATGCCCCATCCATAGGCTAATTCAGCCTTTTCTGTTAAATCTCCAGGTTAGACAAAACATCCAAAGGCAATTTATTCTACTACCTAAATAGCCTTAAAATGGGGGAGGTCTTTCCGACCATTTAATTGGAACCCGCTTCCTGTACTGTAATCCCATTGATCTTTGCCGTAACCTTAGTCAATACAGAAAGTGTTCGGAAGAGAGCCCTGAAGAGGATAAATATCTGAGACGCTATGACATTCAGAATTAAGTAGCAGGAAGGTGGATTATAGTCAGATATGGGATTATGCACGTGTAAGGAAAATAATTATGACTGGACATCTCCTTTGCCAAGTGTCTTTCGTCAGCTACTCATCTTGCATTAGAGTGAGGATATGAGCAAATCCAGATCAGAGATCATGAGCATATTATAGCAGAGTCTTCCAAATGAGGTTAACTTGGAGGTTTGGCCATAGAAGAATGAGGGCTGCCATGCAGAAGCAGAAAGACTTATTATAATTTACTCTTTATCCCATAGAGAGTTTCTTGAAACACTCTGCTACCACATAGGCCAAATTATGCGTCAACGATCTGGCTGATACTCACTGATATTGTGGCAGGCTGACATAATGTTTTCTGTGATATTGAAGTCGATGATGGAATCCTATGAGAATGGAACCCGCAAACTGTTGAGAAATAGAGAGGGATTTTTTAAAAAAGACATAGGCAAATTACAGCCCCTGTTATTTACAAAATCCAAAAGGTCAGCATGGAGGAGAAACTGTAAATGTCTTGATGCATTTTGGATCAGGAGGCTTGGGGAAAAACACACAGTTGGGCCATCTAAATGAAGTGTGATGTCTGGTTGCTGTTAAATCTATGGTTTTCATCCATGAAAGCCATGAAGAAGTCTGGCAAAATCCAGCTGCTTCTTACTAAGAGAATCTGACCAAAAAAAAGGTGCTTTAAAAATGCCAGCATCCTTCTTCTTCTCTCAAGCCGTTTGGCATCAAAGACATGGGGGGTAAGTCGGTGGCAAGCTCATTTTCTGAGCGTGAAGTGAATTAAGCAGAACCGCTGGATTTGCTTCTGAGATACAAAGGCGGGGTTCATCTCTAGAAATGCACGTAACTTTACAAATGGACAGTTTGTAAAGGGTGCTGTCATGGGCAGATGTCCCTCTCATACCATTAATATGAAGAATATCGTCTAAGTGAATGCAACTGACAGAACAACACACATCACACACAGTCCACTCTTGGCCAGAGTCCCAACATACAAACTTCAAGGAGATGTGTGGTACAGTGGTACGAGTTACAAATGCCTCAGGTTACAAACGCTTCTCGTTACAAACTCTGCTAACCCAGAAGAGTTACCTCGAGTTGAGAACTTTGCCCCAGGATGAGAACAGAAATTGTGTGCTGGCAGCACACTGGGAGCAAGAGGCTTCATTAGCGAAAGCAGGCCTCTAGTTAAGAACAGCTTCAGGTTAAGAACATACCTCCGGAACGAATTAAGTTCTTAACTAGAGGTACCACTGTACAACTCCAGCTTTTCAAAATGGACAGATTTAAGGTGGCAAAGTAGGGAGGTCTGTGACAGACCCACACTTTTTGGCCTAAATATTCAGAGTTTTTAAAATACCTTTTTGCCCAAATGATGCACGGCATGCACCAGCCCTTCTGTCTTACTCACAAGCAGATAAAGTGAGAGGGCTAATTGGTTTAGGCATTTAAGTTCCCCACCTTTCAGCACAAGTTCTCAGAGCAGCTTCCAATGTAGACATAGAAAACGCTAAGATAAAATGAACAACATTTCTAGGGGGGGAAACAGCCTGACCAGCTAAAACCCACGCTGAAACAGAATTCTAAAAAGCTGAGGCAAAATTAAGAGACTTTTCCCTAGAGCTGAAAAACAACAGCAAACACTGTTTTATCAACGCCTGCCATTTATGCCTGCCAAGCTTCTGCCACTATTCTGCTTCTCAGTCATAAACCTACCCTGTTAACAGATTATATTTTATTACTATTATTAATTTTATGCATGGATGAAACTGGGATGAAATAGTTTATTAATGCAGCATACAGGACCGGTCCAAGACATGTTGGCACCTGGGGTGAACCATAAAATTGCACCCCATACCCCACCAAGGAAAATGGGGTGAGTGAAGTTCTACATCAGGAACCTTTTTCTGCCGAACCTTTTTCAAGTTCTTTGCCTAAAAAATAAAAAAGAGATAATTAAATTGATATCATGTGAATTGTTCTCATGGCAAGAAAGCAATGGAAATAGAATTTGCAATATCTAATGGGCCCTAACTCAATTTTCTGGTCTTGGTTCATAGAATCCTTGTTTTCATTCTGCAATACATGTGACATGATAAGTCACTGGCTTTGTTCCCCAGTCCTAGGGCAATAAATTATACTGAAAGAATTTTTGTAAATTTAATTTATAGTAGGTTTGGCTTCACCCAAATATGGATTGTTATGTTTTGTTTTAGCAGTGAGCTTTAATATGTGATGTAATTTTTGAACAAGAGATATAGGTATAATGTTTGAATCCTTCATTTCTATTAGTCAAAATATGTCCAAGTCAGTGTCCTAACATATTTAAGAAATAAACACAACAGCCATGGGCACAATTCACTCGTTGGTTCTCCTGCACAAGCCCCATTGAAGTGAATGGGAACCAAGCAGACCCCATTTATTTCCATAGGGCTCCTGAATTCTATGATTCTATGGAAAACCTTCCTGGCAATGTAAAACAACGTGTTATGGTTATAATTATATTTGCTCCAGCTCTCTGCTCCAGCTCAAACAACTTCAGATGAATGAAACTACTGTATGCTTACAACAAGCTACACTTCTCTTTTCATTCAAAAGTTTATAGTAGTTGTTGGGGGCTCAACTTACCATTAAGATAAAACAAGGTGCAATTGCATCTTCTTTGTCAGTGGGAAACTAGGTAGGAGAGTTGGGGCAGCAGACTGGGAGAGTAACCCAGTGACATTGAGGGCAGGCACAGATTGATCAATAATTATGTGGAATTTTTGGAGGATACAGACTATATGGTTATCTAGTTCCATTTAAAGCTGGGTTCAGATGCAGTTTGGGGACTGAATATTTTGTTGGGAGCCGTCCAGAGTGACTGGGGGAATTTGTATCTGCTTCTGCTTCTTGGTGGCTGGGTGTGATCATTCAGAGTTTTGGGGCAAAGTCTCAACAGTATACTGATGATATGCAGCACAACCTCCCTATAATTTCTGAGTCAGGACATGCAGTGCATGATCTGGATGATTGTCTGGGCGCAGTGGTGGAGTTGATGAAGGCCAATAAGCTATGCTAGAATCCTGGGAAGACGTCTGTGGGTTGGTGGTTCCTGTGTCCAGGAGACTGGCCAGTTGTGTGTTCTGGATAGGGTTGCCCTCTCTCTGGAAGAACAGGTTCAGAGTTTGGGGGTGCTCCTGAATCCATCTTTTTCACTGGAGGCTCATGTAGCCTCAGGGCCTAGGAGTGCCTTTTACCAGCTACAGATGGTACATCAACTAAGGCTGTTATTGAACAGGGATAGTGATTCGTGCATTGGTAACCTCAAGACTTGATTATTTCAATGTGCTCTCTCTGGGCCTATCCTTGTGCCTAGTCTGGAGGCTCCAGCTGGTGCAAAATACTGCAGCTGGACCCCTTAGCCTGAAAATGTTGGGAAACCCCTGTCTAAATTTAAGAGCAATTGTTAAAAGCAATGGACCTAGATGCTTTCATACACTGTGCAAAATATATCACTCTTTTGAACTTTTATGACCATTCGAATTATCAAATTATGGAAAAGGGCAAGAAAGCAAGTATGTCTTTTCCAGTAAAGTACCACAAATTAGCCTTGTGATGTACCAGTTCTAGGAATGTTATTCTCCAATAGCAATGGGCTGTTTTTTATGGTGCTTATTTTAATATCTCCTGCTGAAAATACATTTCTAGCAAGAAAATGGATTGATTGAACTTCAGTACACTTTCCAGGCACTACATTTTTTTCACCTCAACTTTACCAGGTCTTTACAGTGGTACCTCGGGTTACATATGCTTCAGGTTACATACGCTTCAGGTTACAGACACCGCTAACCCAGAAATAGTGCTTCAGCTTAAGAACTTTGCTTCAGGATGAGAACAGAAACCGTGCTCCAGCGGCACGGCAGCAGCAGGAGGCCCCATTACCTAAAGTGGTGCTTCAGGTTAAGAACAGTTTCAGGTTAAGTACGGATCTCCGGAATGAATTAAGTACTTGACCCAAGGTACTGCTTATTCAAAAACTATTCAGAAAAAAATGCTGGCATCATATATTCCTAATGAGACTTTGCTTTTTAGAAACTGGACAGTATTAACTTAGAGGCCAGATTTTCGCATTATGTAAATTGACATTGGAAAAGACCTTTCTTAAGAGAGAAAGAGACTTTGTTGAGTCTAAATGTTTTGGACTTGCACTGCAAGGTTTGTATTTACATCAGGTACCTTGCTGTTCTCATACAAGAAATTGCAGCAGTAAGTGAAATTCTTCACCTGAGTTATGTAAAAGCTCGCCACATTTCAAAACATTTTAAAAACAAATACAAACTTTATTTATTTATTTATTCATTTATTCATTTATTCATTTATTCATTTATTCATTTATTCATTTATTCATTTATTCATTTATTCATTTATTTATTTATTGGGGGGGGAGCTATTCAGTAAGCCAAACCCACACAGAGACTCCATTTCATAGATGCATTGGTTGTGTTTAGACTGAAACATAATTTAGTGCTACATGAACAAGTCTCAGGCTCACGTGTTAACTCTCCCCCCCCCTTCCTCTGACACAGTTGTGAGGAGACTGGAGGAAACGATGAGCAATTAGTTGAAAATAGAAAAGAATGCTTCCAAATGAATTTTGACTCTGGCTTGTTTCAATAAACCATAGTTAGAACCAACCTCATCTGTGGTTCAGATGAAATGATAAACTGTGATAAGTTGAAATTAGAAGATCTTCATGGGCCCGGGCCAGAAGTCCACAGAAGCAGAGTTATCCAACAGCAGCCCTGAGAAGATGGATCCACTCCACGCCATGCAGAACCACCGGCACCAAAGCCCACATCTCCTTCTCTGAGGAGCTCCTTTCCTAATTTCAAAATATATACAACTTCAAGATATATCATAGTCTCAAGGAGCTAATAATTATTATGTGGCTCATTCTGCATGTTTCCACTATTCACTGTTGTGTTGCCGTTAAATGAAGATACACTTTCTTTCTCTTTAACGTGGAGCGAGACAATTATCTTTGAGTCCCAATGCTCACCCTGGAATTTACTTCTTAAGAAAACAGATTCTGCAGGCAGAACCATAACAAGAAATGAAGCCATTATTTCAAAAAGAGTCAGAATGAAAAATTTCAGGTCAAAAATATATTTGACACTTCGGCCGGTTTACCTTAAAGCGAGGGCATTTCAATCACAAGCACATAGGGCAGGCTTCTTTTTAAGTAGAAAAACATGACCAGGCCATCATCCGGATTTTGAGCACGGTATGTCCACTATGAAGGAAATTCCAGCTCGCTGAGGCTGAGGCATTTGTTCCTGCATCGCTTGTGCTAAGTGATTTTCATGTGAAGAGAAGGTCCTGTTTGTGTGATGTTATTCATATTTGTCTAACTCTTGTGTTTTCTTTTCTGGGTACACTTTCCATTAGGAGGACAGACCATTAAATTTATCATTCATCTGTGGTCGATGTCAAGTCAGGATAGAGACGTGGTGCAAGCGGAAACGCCTAGAATGTTGCATAAATAAATATAAGGAACATTCTTTTTGGATGCTCTTCCAGTCATGGAATGGGAATCGATCCAGCAGAGGCATCCATGAAAGGAAGCTCAGGACTGCCCTCCCAAGAATCCTGGGAACTGGAGTTTCTTAAGGGTGCTGGGAAGTTTAGCTCTCTGTGGGGAAAATGTGTTGGACACACTTTTAAAGGTATGGTATGAATCTGCCCCAAAGGTGCCATTCATTCTCTTTTTTCTTCTAATTCCTTCTATTTACCTCCTTTAATGTTGGGACCTCTCTCTTCCTTGGTCTTCAGGACCTCTTTATAAATAAGAACTCCAAGGACAAGCTATTAGAAAAGGCATCTTATTAGAAAAGGCTTCTGGAATTATTCAGGTTCCCAAGCAATAAGCAAAGCATACAATGTTATTACTCTTAATGACATCAATAAAGCCTCTCTTCAGCAATATAAAACATTTCTCTTGTAATAAAAGCATCTAGTATCCCCCCTCCCCAAGTTGCATCAATCACTGGGCCTAGTCTATTTAATTCAGGCGAAGGCAACACCTTCCTGCTGGTGTTAAGATTCCAAATCCCACCAGCTTCAGCCAGCATGAACAATCATCAGGGATGAACGGGAGAAAATATTAGTTAATCTAAGTCTGGGGTAGCCAGTGTTGTGTCCTATACATGTTGTTGGACTACACAGCCCCTTATCTCTGACCTCCCATTATCCCTGGCCTCCACTCCCAGAGGCAACATGACCCTGAACACCAGCTGCGGAGGAGAGTGCTGTTGCAATGGGAGGTTTCAGCTTGTGCATGCTGCCACTGTTTTCTCTCTAAGAAAAACAAACATCTCCATGGTTAATGGAAAGGGCTGTCATCTGAGAGGACAGGAGCATTAGCTTTCAAATACCATTGAGCACCGTCTCTAATTTAGGAATTAAGGCATAACACATGGCACGAGTTCTCGAATCCATGTGTTTTCAAGGACAGCAAACACATTTCACACCCACTGCTAAAAATCCAAATAAATACATCAAAGCTTTAAAATGTCAGGGAACACTTGCTTCTTGTTGCAAGCAGGCTCCCCCCACGTCTCAGTGAGTCAGTAATTTTGTCAAGTCCATAAGCCATCAAATCTTTAAAAGAAAACAAGTTTACGATTCAATAAATTGCTGTATCATGCAACGTAAAAATGATCGATTCCATGTTTCACATTTTTGAGGTTTCTTGGTTCTGCTGTAAAAAGGGTGGCAGAAATTACCCAGTGGCGCAGCGTGGGTTGTCAGCACCCGGGGCAAGGCAAGTAATTTGCGCCCCCTAACCCATGGATTTGCGCCCCCTAACCCCCAGATGTTGCGCCCGGTGCAGCCAGCACCCCCTGCACCCCCCACGCTACGCCACTGGAATTACCATCGTTTTATTAGCAAGTAACTTTTCAATTGTTTCTTAACTCCCAACATATAATACCACTGGATAGCTTACCAGATAAGTGAGTTTACCTAAATCCAGCTGGACAGAAGTATCATTTGAGACACATGCATACCATTTACAAAGAAGCAACCTGGAAGGACACTCAGTACAAGCTAAAAAATGGGGCCCTTGTGTTATCTGTTGAAACAAAACCAACAAAGGAAGTTATGGCACCTTAAGTCTAGACCCAGGGGCAGAATTCAGCCCTCTAGCCCCATCTGTCTAACCCTTTGGACTCACCCCGGGCAACACCCCTGCCTGGTCCTGTTTCACACCCTCCTCGGGAGTTGTGCCAGGTTGAAACTGTAATCATGCCTCCTGCTTATCTGACAGGAGAGGTTCGTGTCTAGAGGCCTCTTTCTTTTCCCTGACTGGAATGCAGCCTGTTGTACAAAGCCACAGCCATACTCTGCCCACTTTTGCCTCTGGTCTCACTAGAGATGGAGCAGAAATATGCTTCAGTTTGAATTTAAAGGCGAATTTATCAAATCCACACTTTCAAAACAGTATGAGAACTGGAACACGGCCATTCTTTGAAATTTGCACTGCTCCAAATTTCGCAATGCAGTTCCCCAACCAAGCCTTGTTTACAAAAAAAAAAAAAAGTATCAGGGGAAAGTATGCATCAATATATTAGTGAAAATAACACACACAAATGCATTATGTTAGGGGAAATTGCTTGGGGAAATGTGTACATTACTCAAAACTGTGTCTATTAGGAGAAATTTGCACTAAGATGCTGATGAATTTTCATAAGGATTAAAAAAAAAAGCAAATTGCTGGAAAATGTGGAGAACTGAATGTAAGACAAGAAAAAAAGAGAAATTAAGAGAACTGAAACTGACAGGTTTTCCATCTTTAAGCCCCACTAACATTTTGCCTCTGACTCTACCCACCACTGGAATGACCATGTAACTTGGGACACTTCATGTATCTGACAAAGTGGACTGTAGTCCATTAAAGCTTATGCCATAATAAATGTGTTAGTCTTATCATGTCCCAAGACTTTTCAGTACCTTTCAACCTAACCAATTTGATAATGTTGTTATGAGGCTAACAGTGTGATACTATGCATAGCTAATCAGGAGTAAGCCCCATTGAGTTCAAGTGCCATTGGGTTCAATGGGATTTACCCTCAGGATAGTGTGCTTGCACACTCACCTGGAAATAAGTCTCATTAAATGAAGCGATGCTTACATCTGAAAAAATACATGTAAAGGATTACACTGTAATCTCCACTTTCAGCTTCTTGGAAGAAGGGCAGGTACAAATGACCCAATAAGAAGGATGCTTCATATTTATGCTAGTTTTCTAAAGTGCTAGTTCCTTGCCTTCGACCATTTTTAACTATTAGACGCTACCTCGCACACATAAAATGATGTTGGACTTGCTTTTACACAAACACACACACACATCTGGCAGTACTTACATATTGCATTGATTTCAACCATGGACCTCCCCATCCCCCCACTTTATCATAAGTTTGTGACTTGTTGCCATGCTATGCAAAACATCTTAACTATTCATTTAGGAAAATGTCAGCATTCCATAGTTACACTGGAATGCTTTGCCAAGGAAATATGGGAACTGGTGAGACATTAAAGGGAAAATACAAAAATGATGAATACACTCTATTACTGGATATTATTTAAAATATCCCGCCCATTTTCAAGTGGGGGGGGAAATTGTGGGTTTCAAAAATTTTTGTGCATGGTGACCTTTTCTTTTCACCTACTACTTCATTATTGACATGTTGCAGAAAGCACCAATGGTGAAATGGGAGAAAAATCTCTCTTACTTCCTACCACTATTAGCAAGACAAATGAAGTGCCTTGTTACGACTGACAGAGGCATCCTGAAACAATTACATTTACTTTTGCAATCTGAATGTATCACCCTGTCCCACTCATTCGTAGCATGAGGCTGATCTCACTCAAATACAGATGTGAGGAAGGGTGCATTCCATTGATGTCAGGGCAACATGGCCATATAAAACTGGTGTGATGGATAAGAGAACATGTCAAGGATTTTTTGGGGATGACTGGATAATTTACCGCAACATTTAGAATGTAAGGCTTTTGGAACTGAAAATTTGCACATGCTGTGTTACCGATTTGGGGACCTACAGTGCCCAGGTATTGATATTTGTTATCTCTTTTAAAATGAACACAGGCTCTCTACTCCAGCTTCTGTCACAATGTCAGCATTATAACGCCCATATCAGGTCTAGACTGGGTTGGGTCCCTAGCACTGCTAGAAAGGGGTCAAACCTTGTTCTCTTAGAATGGCAATGGTGCCCACCTGAGAGGTGAGCACCAGTGAGCTCCAGCTGAAAAAAAAAACCTGCCTATCTGGCACCTTCTATTGTTTGTTTGTTTGTTTGTTTGTTTGTTTGTTTATACCCCATCCATCTGGCTGGGTTTCCCCAGCCACTCTGGGCAGCTCCCAACAGAATATTAAAACAGAGTAAAACATCCAATGTTACAAACTTCCCTAAACAGGGCTGCCTTCAGATGTCTTCTAAAAGTCAGATAGTTGTTTATTTCCTTGACATCTGATGGGAGGGCATTCCACAGAGCAGGTGCCACCACTGAGAAGGCCTTCTGCCTGGTTCCCTGTAACCTCACTTCTCACAGTGAGGTAACCTCCAGAAGGCCCTCGGAGCTGGACCTCAGTGTCCGGGCAGACCAATGAGGGTGGAGAAGCTCCTTCAGGTATAGTGAATGTGTGAATGGGAGCAGGATCACATCCACTGGCCCCACCCCTGATACTGATGTGCCCCCTAGTGGCTAAATGCTTGGTGATATTGAGAAAGGGTCCTATGAACATACAGCTGTACACTTCGAGGGTTCCTCCATGTGACCAAGACCATGGGCCAATTGGGGCTCCTGGTGGGAAGGCTGAGTCTTGTGTTCATGCATAGGGTCCTTTCTCACTCATACAGATCTAATTTACCCAGCTCTTCTACCATTTTCCAAAATGAAGACAAGCATGCAACCTGATAATAACTACAGTGGTACCTCGGGTTAAGAACTTAATTCGTTCCGGAGGTCCGTTCTTAACCTGAAACTTCTCTTAACCTGAAGCACCACTTTAGCTAATGGGGCCTCCTGCTGCTGCCACGCCGCCAGAGCCCGATTTCTGTTCTCATCCTGAAGCAAAGTTCTTAACCTGAAGCAATATTTCTGGGTTAGCGGAGTCTGTAACCTGAAGCGTATATAACCCAAGGTACCACTGTATTTAAAACAGGTCAACGAATGCAAATGAATAATACAAAATGCTTTAAAAGCGACCGGATAATAAAATTAGGATGTGAAAAAACAGTTAACAGCACAGGTCATCACTGTGCAGCTCAGCAGTGACAGACAGCACTGCAACTCAGAAAACAGCTGCCACCATTTAAAATAAATTGTTCTTTTATAAATGTGCAGCCCACAGGAGCATTGCCAGTGAATCCAGGGCTGTCTTAAGCCTATACGGTGCCGGAGTGCAAAGATCCGCCTGATTCCCCCCCCCCAGTTGCCCAGTCCCAGGCGCATGGGGGGGGAGCCAGCTGGCTGCCTCAGCATTTCACTGGCTCGGTCGCCCCCGAACTCGCGGCGCAGAGCCGCCTGCAGCAGAAGAGCCTGCTGTGGCGCTCCGACCAACGGACGGGCTCTTCCCTGGACTCACCTCTCAGGACCCAGACTCTCAGCCTGACACTCCTGAGAGCCTGGCGCCCAGGTGCCCCGCACCCCTAGCACCTATGGGCAAGACGGCCCTGAGTGCATCAGCATGCTGCATTCCCTATTCCTCTCCCAGAGTTACAGATCTTAGAGTGGTTTAAAGAATCAATCCCTCTTCCCAAGGAACTCTGAGAATTGTGACTTTGAGGAGAATTGGGGTCTCCTAACATTATCTTAGCCCCCTTAAGAAACTACAGTTCCTAGATTCTTTGGGAGAATCCCAAGTGGTATGGTACTGTTTTAAATGTATATAGATTTTATCTAAGACTGCAACTATATACAGATACAGTGGTGCCCCGCAAGACGAATGCCTCGCAAGACGGAAAACTCGCTAGATGAAAGAGTTTTCCGTTTTGGAGGTGCTTCGCAAAACGAATCTCCTATGGGCTTGCTTCGCAAGACGACAATGTCTTGCGAGTTCCTGCTGGGTTTTTTTCCTCCCCCCCTTTTTCTAAGCCGCTAAGCCGCTTATCAGCTGATCCGATCAGAAGATAAGCCGCTAAAAGCCGCTAATAGCGCTAATCCGCTAATCCGTCAATGGGCTTGCTTCGCAAGACAAAAAAACCGCTAGACGAAGAGAATCACAGAACGGATTCTTTTTGTCTTGCGAGGCACCACTGTACATAATCAGGAGAAAGTCCTGGACCTCACTTCTGTGTAAAAATGAATAGGCATAGGCATGGGACTTTCTTCAGAGCAAACAGATTGTGTCACGAGTCTCATACAAAGGAGCTGCACTAGTCTAGTTGATTTCAAAGCTATTTTTTATTTCCAGTGAACCCCATATTCCCCTGTCATATTCCAATATTGTGTTTCAAACCTCCCTAAGTTTCAAAAGCAGTTTGTAGATGGCCGCTGTTTGAAGAAAATCAAATCTAAAGCTTCCACTGGTTTTTGGAACTAGTCAGACTCAGAAAAGACTCTAGAAAGACATTTCCTTCCAGATGGGGAGCATGTGGCTCTTGAAAAATTAAATATTAAACAGACAGACGTGCACAAAGAATCTCAGTTTTTTCTTTTCCTCTTAGCCATCAATACTCACACTGTAGAGGAAAGTGAAGAACCTGACTAAATGACATGTTCAAAAAATGTCAAACCATCCCTGTACTTTCCCCATCACACATTTCATTTCACGTTAATAGTCAAGAGCGTAAATCCTGAATATTTCATTTGCAGGATATATATTAGACTATTTCCAGTAACAGTTTGTCATGTTCTTCCCAAATGTGACCTGTTGCAACATGTTTTGGCATGAAGTTTAAAAGAAAATAGCCTTCTCTAGGAGATTTGTTTTGGGAGAGCATGCGTTGCCATTATACAGAAAAACAGAGTGTGTGCTTAGAAAACCAGTCTCTCCCTTTGAAGCACCCAGCCTGTCTGGGGGTGGAACTCATTGCTTGAGGGCAGCAGGAGGCAAAAAGGCCAGGCCTACACATGCTCAAACTGCCTGTAGGGCAGAGGTGGGCAACCTCAAGATCGTGAGCCAAACGTGCCTCTTGAAACTTTCCTTTGGCCACACCCCTCACTGTCTCTGCTTTGCACCCCAAGTGTTTTTGCCTGGCTAGAACGTGTCCTTAAGCTTTGATAATGTCTCTTGCTTGTCTGAATAGAGGATAGAGAGGGAGGTGAGTATATGCAGAAACCAGCATAGTGTACAAATGGCAAAATTCATGTTACTCCAAACACTGAATCGTAGCTGTCAACTTACAGATTTGAAAATAAGGGACCAGCAGCCTCGAAAATAAGGGATCAGCAGCCAAAATAAGGGATTTTGCTTAGCTTATACAGAAATCTGGCAGTGATGGAGCCATGCTGCTTTTGCTGCGACTGACTGTGTTTTGCAGGGGGTTAGACTACATGATCCTCCGACCAAAGAAGAGTGGCAGAGAAAACTGATGAACGACGTCAAGATGGCAAAGCTTACAGGCAGAATTAGAAACCAGGAAGAGGACCTCTTTAATAAAGAATGGGGAAAGTTTATAATTTAGTTGAAAAGCTATTGTAAAGAGTTACATACATTGATAGGATTGACAGAAAACTTGTAGTAAAAATTTGAACTATGGATGGATTTATAAATATAGAGTTATGAAAGCGATGCAGAGGGGGAAATCACTACATTAAGATGCTGCACTGGTTGGAGGGTATGCTAAGCAGCACATCGGGGCTGCCGTCGTCTTGGCGCAAGGAGTTCCATCGGCCCTTCCCCGCCCGAGAGAGGGGGGAGGGAGAGAGACTCTCGGCCACGCCGCCCGCGAGGCTGGCATGAGGCGGTTGCGGCGCGGCAGCGGCCGCTGAAGTGCCGCCCTTCTGCGTACCTCCCCGTCCCCTCCTCTTCCTCCTCCCTCAGGCCACCTCCTCAGCCACTGCGACCTCTGGCTTCCCCTGGCAGTGCGGCGGAAGTCTTGCAAGAGAGGGGCTGCCTGCCCGCCTGCCACCACCTGTCTCCTCACGACCCGCCCCTGAGGGGGAAAAGAGAGAGACGGACATGCGGCAGCTCGTGCACACGCTCTTTCTCGTGGTGGAGGACCCCGAGCCGCTGCTTTCCTCCCGAGCTAGGTGAGCATGAAACCCGGGAAATTTAAGGGACATCATCAATAAGGGACAGCAGCGGGACATGGTGCTGGGATAAGGGAGTTTCCCGCCAAACAAGGGACGGTTGACAGCTATGCACTGAATTCTTTCTTCATTTAATTTGGTTCCTTCAGTCTGGCATCTTAACCTATTTCATTCTTGAACCCAACATGACTGGAGCTACCTGCTTTTCCACCCTTGGGGTCTTGACTTTTCAAAACTGACCTTTTCTGACCCCCAGAAAAGTTTGTCTCACCTTCTTCAGCTTCAGCATCGTCATTATTTATTAAATTTATATACCACCCTTCATCCACACTTTGATTCAGAATCTCGACCAGCAAGGGACAGTACCAAAGAGAGTCTACTAATAGTTTGTTTCCCAAGTGCCCACAAAAATCTAGAGTCAGCCCTGAGTTTGCCCTTCCTTTCATCCCAGCAACCAGGTTGCATCTTTCCTGTGGTGGTTTCACTTAAGATCAGGTACTCTTCGCAAGTTACTTTCTGCAAATACAGAAACAATGCAAATGCACAATAAATGTAAAATGTGAAAACGTTACACAGAGGCTTAGGCAAGTCTCCTGCTGTACAGGAGTTGAATTCTAGACACGCATTAAGAATTCACTGCATAATTAAATTACAGTAAAGTTCTATACATAACAGTAGCCACTCAGAAGCACACATATTTGAGATCAATAGGTCTTACTCTAAGGTAAGTGGGTACAGGATTGTAGCCTTGGTTCTCCCGTGAGGAAGTGGCAAAACTTAAATTCAGGCACGAAGTTATTTTATCCAAGAGGGGTATAAAATCAAATAATTTTAAAACAATGAATTTATTAATAATAAAATAAAACAACATTTTTACTGCTTTTGCTGTTGTAGCAGAAAACTGGAAAGTGGGAATGGGTTGATGAGTTTTTTTTACTAAGCACTTAGGAAAAATAGTAACTATGCTTTACCTTACTATTTTACCTGAACAAGAAATAAAGAAATCATTTTGAAAATGAAATCCGATGACTTTCCTTTCCACAGTCCCCTCACAGCAGCTGCAGACCTAAAATAATTCCTTAGGAATCAAGCCATGTACACACTAACCTGGGAGTAAGCTCAACTGAATACAAGCTGACCTTATGCACCTCAACTACAATATCATAGTACATGAACAATGATTACTGAGGGGGCTGGGTAGGTGAGAAACAGGGGTTTGGATAATCTGAGCTGGCTAAGCGTTGAGTGGGCTCATAAAACATCCATCTCCTTTGAAGCGATCTTCAGAGTACAGAGAACTTCACTGGCATCCCTAACTAATATTCCGGGAAACGATGATCCCTCTCCAACTAGCAAAGTAAGATTGGTTAAATTTAAACCTGACATCACGTCCCGAGTGCAAGTTTGCTGCACACCCATCATTTCTGTATCGTAGTTTGGAACTTAATTCTGAGGATTTCCCAACTAAGTTGATATCAGCTCATGAAGTCTGACTGTTTCAATGTGTCACTGAAAACAATGTGGATGCTTTCCAGCAGGGAAAATCTCTGACTTTGGGTCAGGAGAACCTCTACTAATGCATGCGCATAGAGAGCCGTGCTGGAACTGGAATGTCTGAATCACTGACATACTGGGGAGCAGATGGAGGACAAGAATGCATTAAATCTGTCATCACGAATTAAAGAGCCATGAAAAACTAAAACCCAAAGTACAAGATTGGCTCCACTATTATCAAATAACGGAGGTTTTTAAACAAGACAGGAAAATTGGCTTCCAGGTGGAAAAATCAAAACTTGAGACAGAATTGCTAGAACCCAATACTAAGAATTTGTCAAGAATGTATAACTTGCTGTTGAAATGGAATACACAAGATGAAATAGTTAAATCAGCTATGATTAAGTGGGCACAGGACATCGGCCATAACATTATGTCTGCTGACTGGGAAAGGTTGTGGAACACCGGAATTAAATTTACGGCATGTAGTGCCTTAAAGGAAAATGTGATGAAAATGGTATATAGGTGGTACATGACCCCAGTCAAGCTAGCAAAAATTTACCACTTGCCTGACAATAAATGTTGGAAATGCAAGGAAATTGAAGGTACTTTTTATCATCTTTGGTGGACATGCCCGAAGATTAAGGTTTTCTGGGAGATGATATATAATGAAATGAAAAAGGTATTTAAATATACCTTTCTTAAGAAACCAGAGGCCTTTCTCTTGGGCATTGTCGGCCAATTGGTGCAAAAAAAGGATAGAACTTTCTTTATGTATGCAACAACAGCAGCAAGAATACTGATCGCAAAGTATTGGAAGACACAAGACCTACCCACCGTGGAAGAATGGCAGATGAAAGTGATTGACTATATGTCATTGGCGGAAATGACGAGCAGAATTCGGGACCAGGGAAAGGAGACTGCGGAAGAAGATTGGAAGAAATTTAAGATCTATCTTAAGGACTACTATAAACTTGAGGAGGTTTAGAATGTCGAGATTCTACAGAGAGAAAGGGTTGCAGTAATATAAGATTAGAATAAGAAAGGACTATGACGAATTAGAGCTGAAAAAAATATTTATAAGTTGCTATAAAATTTGGACACGAGGATGCAGAAAGGGGAGGTATGGGGAAGTCCGAGGAAAGGAGTTTATGAAAAGACATTATGAAACTATACTTGTTTGTTTGTTTGTTTTCTTTTTTGTGTTTGTTTGTTATAAAATGCTTTGTAAAACTAATAAAAAATATTATAAAAAAAAAAAAAAAATAAATCTGTCATCACGCCCTACTGTGCCATTCCAAAGTTACAACTGGAAGAGGGGAAAACTACGTAATAGGTTTGGGGTTGATTACACAACAATCTGAGCAGCCAAGCCTTGTGATATATGTATTCCAAAAATCAAATGCAGCCGTGGCTGTTTTCAGGCAAGTATTGTTCAGTCCACAGTCTCCCCAAAATTTCTGAAGCATATCAATATAATGGAAGCTTTTTTGTGTGTGATAGTACTCACCAATACGGAGTGCCAACACCTCTCTCTTTTTTTGCTGCCCTTGGCAGACACTTTGTACTGGCACCCAAAACACTTTTATCAATATACGAGTACTAATACCTCATTTTTTAACCAAAAGAAGCACCAGTAATAACCAATGTACATAAATGTCCCACTTTAGATTCTTAGGGTGGTGGATATTTGCTAATGGCAAATCAGCCATTGTTGTTGATGTTGTTTAGTCGTTTAGTCGTGTCTGACTCTTCGTGACCCCATGGACCAGAGCACACCAGGCACTTCTGTCTTCCACTGCCTCCCACAGTTTAGTCAAACTCATGCTGGTAGCTTCGAGAACACTATCCAACCATCTCATCCTCTGTCGTCCCCTTCTCCTTGTGCCCTCCATCTTTCCCAGCATCAGGGTCTTTTCCAGGGAGTCTTCTCTTCTCATGAGGTGGCCAAAGTATTGGAGTCTCAGCTTCAGGATCTGTCCTTCCAGTGAGCACTCAGGGCTGATTTCCTTAGAATGGATAGGTTTGATCTTCTTGCAGTCCACGGGACTCAAGAGTCTCCTCCAGCACCATAATTCAAAAGCATCAATTCTTCAGCGATCAGCCTTCTTTATGGTCCAGCTCTCACTTCCATACATCACTACTGGGAAAACCATAGCTTTAACTTTATTAACTGTAAAAAGCCAGCACACATCTTGTGACCCACCATGCTGAAAGCATGTGTGCATTTCCTCAGGTCCATCACATATAGTGGATTAGCAAGAGTTTGATCAGTCTCTCTTTCCCCACCATTCACCTGTGGTTCCTCCATGGCAGGAGCTTGGACTTGACCCTTGGTGTGCCTTCCAGCTCTATAATTCTATTCTTCTAAATATGATGCTGGCTCTCCCACTGCCCAGCCGGTTTGTGAATTGTGGAGGCCTACATTGAGATTTGTGGACTGTGGAAGCCTACATTGAGATTTGTGGAAGCCTACATTGAGATTTGTGGAGGCCTACATTGAGATTTGTCGATTGTGGAGGCCTACACTGAGATTTTGTTCTGTGGGAGGAGAAGCTTGCAGGCTTTAAAAGCTTACCATCTGTTGGCTGTGGGCTTTTATGAGCCCCCAAAATATATGTCCATCCCTGGCTTAGGAGAACTTCACTATCAACCCTGATGTATTTCAGGCACTGTTCCTTGAAGTCAACCTTTGCAAGTCTGCCTTCATTTTCTGGGAGGACCAGTGCATTCTAAAACTGTTCTGTGTCTAAGCTGTTTGTAGAAAGAAAGGTGTTCCCTGGACCCTCTTCCAGACTAACCACAGCTTTCTAACCTGCCATATGGATGTGCCTCAACTTAGATGTCATTTACTGCTCTTTGTAACTTGCTTCGTTCTCCCGCATGAATATCACATTATTATTTTTTTCTACATGAATGTTTTAAAATCAGATTGTGCTGAACAGAGCCGGCCACGGTGGAAAAGATTTAACTCAGCCGACTTTAACTGATGTCTTCCTCACACACTAACCTTTGCTGTACAGCATGCCTACAATGCTTCATTGTTTGACTCCTTGTCAGTGATAATGCAGCCGGCATTCAATTCCCACCCTTGAATGATTTCAGCGAGCCTTTTAAAAGGCCCATCTGATATTCCTGGTATTAAATAACATTCTTCGTTTCTGTGCACACAACCGTGTGTTCTTGTCAAATACCTTATCTCTGGGTTCGCATTAATAACTAAGCATGAGTCATCAGACATCTTTGTGTTTAAATGCAGCGCAGGCCACCAATTTCCCAACCCCCAATGATTTCTTCTGACTGCATGTCAACATGCTAACTTGATTATCACTTGGGTGGCCCTTCATTTACTTTGGAGGTGGCTCCAGCCCGTTTGTGTCTGCACACAGTTCAGCATTAGGCTGGAAATAGCAGAGATGATCACAATCAGATTGCATTGAACAATCGGAAAACCTGCTCGGCCCAGAGGTGTTTAGAAATGCAGAAGTCTAGACTCTTGGAGCTAATAAACAAACTAGAACTAGGATCTGCAAGGCACCAAGCCTTCCGGCTGCAACCCAGCCTGTCCTGCCCTGAAGGATGTGCTCCTATCTGCTGGTAGATCTTTGGGTGACTTTTGGTAGATCAGCAACCATTTCTGACTCCCATTCTGCTGTAATGAAGAAAGCTTGGGAGTACCCAGGAATGGAATTTTATGTGGAAGGACTGTGAGCTCAGGTGAGCTATGGGTCTCAGTAAAATACATCCCTGTGTTCAGCAGCTATTCAGATGCACTGTTTTAAAAAGCCTAAGCATGGATGGAGTTTTTTGAAAATCTCAATGTCAAGCTACAATATGTATAAAAGAGTCAAGCCCCACTTGGTACTATAATTCAGTAGCAGAATTTGGCATATAATTTTGCATTTTAGGAGAGGTTTGATAAAGATACACACTGCTTTCAATAAATTTTCCATAATATAATGCATTTTTGGAAAAATGATATATTTTATGTATCATATGTGTAATAGGTATGAGTTACTCATGTGTAAACTGGTGCCTTTCTCGGTTAATTTGCCTTGTTAAACCTTTCTGACTGCACAGCCCCTTCTCATCGTGGCTGCCTCAGTCACTGGCAGAATCCGTCAGTGGGCGTTTCTTGAACCTCTTCCAACATAAAAGTTGTTTGACACCCAGTCTCCTCCTCCTCTCACTGCGTGGGAGTCTTCTGCACAGGGAAGGCATGGGTAGCGGAGGACCTGGGCTCTCCTCACTGATGTCCAGTGAAGAGTCCTGGAGCCCTCTCTCCAATTCCCCCGTCTGCCCCCCTTTATCCCTGGTGTTGCGCTGATTGGCTTCCCCCTCTACTGAGCTGTTTCTCCCCCTGCTGCTGGGTCCTTCGCCAGCATCATCTGGGAGCCTCCCCTTCGCCTCTCGCTCCGATGTCAGTTCCCTGACAATATGCTTAGTTTTATAAATACATATGTTTTTGTATGTACACTGTGGTATGTGTTTGTGTAGGTATGTCTTGTTACTTTAGGAAACCTGGGATGTATATCCTTTTAATATGGAATAATAGTATAATTCTGCGTATAATAATGCCCATCTGAGAATAGTGGAACTGCATATAGTGTATGAGAATTGTGGAGAAGCAACTTATTGGTGAGCTAGTGCTGTCAAACCCAGGACAGCCAAGTTACTGGTACATCCCTCTGTTGGACAAAGATACAGGTGATATATTGACATGGGGATTAGCCAGTTGGTACTAGACTGAGGGCTCTTCAAGTGACTTGTATTTCAGCATGCATCTCAGTTTGCTTCTGCAGTGGTTAGACTATGTCCATTCTTTATTGGGCATTCATTCTGACTTGTTTACGGGTCACAGTTATATGACAATTCATCATATGGTTTGTATGGGGTGTTAGGGGAGAGGTAGTACCAATTCATCATATGGTTTGTATGGGGTGTTAGGGGAGAGGTAGTACCTCTGCTGGGGGACACATAATGCTCATTCTGGGATAGTTTCTCCATTTTTGGTCCCCACCCAGCAGTCAGCTCTCACCTGTGGCTCCTAGAAACTGTCAGCATGCGACAGTGGACACACCCTGGGAACAGCTTCAACTCGCTGGCTAAACCAGATGATGGTAGCTGATGGGTCTCAAACGCTCCGTGAGTTAGGGACTTCCCCTATATGCAAAGATAGGCTCTGGAAAACTCAGCAGATGAACCAATAGTGGGCCCAATGGTCAAGAAGGCAGTTTCTGCATGTGCTGTTGGTGGGGGGAGGCAGGGAGGGGCTCATCAGACTGGGAAGGTAGCACATATAGGAGATGGAAAATTCTATCCTAAGGCTCTGCTGCCTTTTGGGGTATCTTTGGGATAAGAAAAGGCTATGGAGTGAACCCCCCACAAATCCGGAGTGGAGTCCCTAAGATGGTTGTATGGAGCCTTGTACACCTCCTTCCAACAACTATAGCCAAGTTGCTCTGCTTTCCTTTGGACCACATCAGCAAGGCCGAGACAGGGGTCTGGGCAGCCCAGCACCTCCATACACACTGCCTAGTCTTGCCCACCATGGAAAATCACTTCAGTGCTACCAATGCAGCAGTTTGACTTCACCCCCAGAGACACACTCCATTGTCTTTCCAGACAGACAGATGTCAACACTCACCATACATTCATTCTGATTTGCTTGTGGGGTGTCTTCATGCCTTCCTGTTAAACATTTGTTCATCCCACATTTTTCAATGCATTTGCCGTTACTTTCCAAACCACAAGAGGTCCATTTGAGAAAAAAGGAAAAGGGGAAAAGGTGGGTTTGTTTTGATAGGGCAGCACAGCACTTTAATCCAGTTTAAATGTGCAAACAGAATGTTCCGGTATGTCCCTGAATCCGGCAAAATACTCACAAACTGCTGGAGGCCCTTTGAAGAATGTTCTGAATAGGGAGAACCATTGGAGAAGGAGGCAGACTCTCCCTTGCAACTCTGCAGCTAAGAATGTTGCAATCCTGATGTATTTCCAAAGTGAAATGGCAGCTTTTGATTCAGGCAGAGGCAAAGGAAGACAAAGAAAACTAAGTCTGGACTCTGCTAGGATAGCTTTCAGCACAGCTCTAAGCGTTCCTACAGACAGCACAGACAGCCAGGGTCTGTTGTTACCACATCCGATCTTCAGGAAGACTATAAGCACCCTAAAGAGTCCAGGTGCTGGGTGTGAGTTGCTGCCCAAAGCATCTGAAGGGCACATGGCTGGCAAAGGTGGGCTTAAAGAGCAATCATGATTATTATGTTTATTATATTACACAAAAAGTGAACTTTCTTAGGAAATAGTTGTTTTTTAATCCAGAAAGAATCAGGGTGGTTTTTCCCTCCCCTGAGAACATTCACACCAAATGGAAAGCCAGAATTCTTTGTTGTTGTTTTTTAGACAAGCCCAAATGTGTTTGTTTTAGTCTAGAAAGGGAAAACTGAAGAAAAGTTCAAGGAAGGCCCATAGCATTGCTTATCCTGATATGTTTCTGAATCCCAAAATGTTTATGTCGCCAGGCCAAGAATTTTTAATATGCTTTTAAAAGAGTTAAGCGTCTACCAATGTGTACAGAACAAAATCTGACTTTGTATGGGATCAGTATTAAAAGCTTCAGCTGGGCAATCGTAAAACAGCTGCACTCCCCCAAGTGACAGTTGACACAGACTGAGGGAGCAAAGAAGGCTGTTTTCTCACATAGTTTTATGATGTTGCTTCAGTGTGGTTTGTAAATTTTGCTCCACACAGTGTTATATCTACTTGTGGGCGCACTTGAAAAGGAAGGATTAGGAGCTTTCTGTACCCGGTTCCATGTTGAGATTGAAGAGACTTATTCTGACTGATGGTTCTTGGAAGTCCTTTGTTTAAGATAAATTTCTGAGGTCATTCAACATATTTCCTGTGACGCTCATTACAGTACCAATTTGTCTCGGATGAGTTTCACTAATACGGAACTTCAAGAAGCAATAATTTAAATGGAAAGTGCTTTCCTTATGACGGTCAGTTGTATATAATTGTAACACTCACTCCAGATCTCAAAGTGGTGAGACGTTCCAGGAGTACAGCATTTATTCAGGTTTGGTTCCCTTTGGAAAGCCGAAGGTGTTTTGTAAAGTTTTCATTTATTTTCACATGCACCAGTTGTTGTTGTTGATGATGATGATAATTTTATTTATTTATTTATTCATTCATTCATTCATTCCCCACCCATCTGGCTAGGTTTCCCCAGCCACTCTGGGCGGCTCGCAACAGAATATTAAAAACACATTAAAAACTTCCCTCAACAGGGCTGCCTTCAGATGTCTTCTAAAAGTCAGATAGTTGTTTATTTCCTTGACATCTGATGGGAGGGTGTTCCACAGGGTGGGCGCCACTACCGAAAAGGCCCTCTGTCTGGTTCCCTGTAACCTCAATTCTCGCAGTGAGGAAACGGCTAGAAGACCCTTGGCACTGGACCGCAGTGTCCGAGCCGAGTGATGGGGGTGGAGACACTCCTTCAGGTATACTGGGCTGAGGCTTGAACATTCCAGGAGCTTGATCATTCCAACTTGAACATTCCAGGAGCTAGCCAAAGTCCATTGGTGGCACATCAGTTCTCCAGAGAGAAAGCCAGCACCCTAAGTGTCCAGGTGCTGGATGGAAAGTTGCAGCAAGAAAGGGCCTGATGGGAGTTGTAGTCAACACCTGGAGAGCACCAGGTTGAGGAAAACTGTTTTAAGGGATTGTCACACTGTCATGTTGGCGGCAAGAACCTGAATAGTTTGTTATTGCAAAAATCTCCAGTGTATTTTCAGACATTTAATTGTTTATTGCTTATATTTATCAAGGCAGCACCAGAGGGTGTCAGAGGGCGAGGGCACCCCGTGACCATTAGCTCATCCCACTCATATTGATGAACCTTCTGATTAACTGAAGGAAAGGTGTTTTTCACATAAATATTAAAACTGAATCATAAAGTGGAAATTAAAATGACTGCACAAAAGCATAATAACAACTATGATGGATTAGATCAAAGGCTTATCTAGTCCAGCATCCCATTTCCTATAATAATCAACTAGACACTTCTTGGAAGCCCACAAACGGGATATGAGGGCAGTGGTGTCTTCCTGCTGTTACTCCACAGCATGTCATTGTAAGCATGCTTCCTTGAAAGTGAGAACCACCAAACTGAATGGAATGGGATCGTTAGCATGAAATGTACTGTTACTATTTATCTTTCAGAAATCTGGCATATGGAACAAACTTCCCCTGCCCTCCAAAATGCACTTTTCCCCTTCTGTGCCTCGTACACAATATATTTTTTTGTTCTTGCCACTAAACATTCATTAATGAGCAATGACCAAGTGAGAAATTAATGAAATGAAGTATAGTCTCACATTTATCAGCCTACTAACAACCATTCCCAATTTGGGGATCTCAGATATTGTCATACTCCCATCAGCTCATCCTGATGTAGACAATGGTCAGGGTTGATGGGAGCTCAGCAACATCTGAGAATCCAAAACTGGGAAAGACTATCTTAAAAAGAAGAGGACTGCAAGCTTAGGTTAGGCAGAGCATATTGAAGAATGGCCCAGCCCCGGTCCAGAAAGCGAACAGCATACTTTAAGGTTACCACACTCCACAGAACTGGGGTACCCATGCGGGCAGTGCATCTGCCATGAGCTTATAGAAATACAAACAAAGTGTTGGTTTCTAGACCAGAGGCCTGCCCCTTTCATCCTTTCCACTTTTCAATGATGTCAAAGTACAAAAGGATTTTGTCAGGTCCAAGATAATGTCAGAATGAGCAGTTCACTAGGAAGTCTCCTGCTGCCCTTGCCTGACCATTCCCTGCTGGGTCTTCTTTGGAACCAGGACCCTCAGAATATTCCCCCACTGCACACTGTGTTTCATAATAGTAAAGGTAAAGAGGCCCCTGACCATTAGGTCCAGTCGTGACCGACTCTGGGGTTGCGGCGCTCATCTTGCTTTAGTGGCCGAGGGAGCCGGCGAACAGCTTCCAGGTCATTTATCTACTTGCACTTTGACATGCTTTCGAACTGCTAGGTTGGCAGGAGCAGGGACCGAGCAACGGGAGCTCACCCTGTCATGGGGATTCGAACCGCCAACCTTCTGATCAGCAAGCCCTAGGCTCTGTGGTTTAACCCACAGCACCACCCGTGTCCCTTTGTGTTTCATAATAATAATAACAACTTATTACGGTATTTCTACCCCGCCCATCTGGCTGGGTTTCCCCAGCCACTCTGGGCGGCTCCCAACAGAATATTAAAAACACGATAAAACATCAAACATTAAAAACTTCCCTCAACAGGGCTGCCTTCATATATCTTCTAAAAGTCAGGTAGTTTTTTATCCCACCAATCCAATCCTGCATCTGCTGTGCATCTGAACACAGTGTGACTTAGTCAGATACAACCCAAAGGTTCGTTCACTTTAGAAAAAAGTGGGGGAGACTAAGGGGGGGGGGAATATGAGAGAAGTCTACAAAATAATGAACAGTGTGAAGAAACAGTTGTTCTCTTCCCCTATTAGACATGTCTAGAAATTCTAGAACTAGCATCTGGAGCCAAGTAGATTCATTTGCACTACACTGAAGACAAAAAGAACTTCATAAATTTGCAAATACACAATTGACCCAGAATCTATCACCACAAGATGTGACCACTAATGGTTTTAGAACTGAACATTTAAAACAACGGTTGGAGCCTTGCTCATTCTCACCACCCACTGTGGAAAACCACTTCTATCTGAGGTAACCAGTGTCACATCCACACCATACAATTAAAGTACATTTAAAGCATGTGGCTCCCCACTCCCCAAGAACTATGGGAACCATAGTTTGTTAAGGATGCTGGCGACTGTAGCTCTGTGAGGATAAACTACACTTCCCAGGATTCTTTGCGGAAAACCACACATATGGTGAGGATGTGTCCTGGGTTTGGTTAAAAGCAGAAGTAGATCCCTGCCTTCTCCTCCTCCAGCATGCAAAAGAGCAGAAGGGAGCAGGGAGTCTGAGAGCCCAAGGTGTCCCATTGCATCTGAGCTAGATGGGCCAAGGGGGTAATCACTGAGTTACTTTATAATTATAGAATGTCCCCATGAATCAGCAACAGGTATATTTGAAAGCCAAAGTGCACATATTCTGTCTGTGTTGAAGTGACTTCTGTACATGGTGTTGTTGTTGTTGTTTAGTCATATAGTCGTGTCCGACTCTTCGTGACCTCATGGACCAGAGCACGCTAGGCACTCCTGTCTTCCACTGCCTCCCGCAGTTTGGTCAAACTCATGCTGGTAGCTTCGAGAACATGGTACTAAGCAATAAAGGATGAAAAGTGAGCTAGGATTTTCTTGAATAGATGCTACATTTTTGAGTGCTTTGCTTCAGTCCAGACAGAGAATGCCGAAATCCTCACTTTGTTTTTCTCAGCTGCATACCATAAAGCCTATAATATTTAATGGTGGCCAGAAGGACTAGTGCAATGTCTAAACATAGTAACTTGCCTCCAACCATTAGATCATTTTAGACCCACAGTAGTTATCAATCTCTTCCCTTGGGTGCCATTTATTGTTTTTATTACTTCACAACTAATTAAAGGTTCCAAAAGTGCATTCTTTCAATTGCAAGAGACAAACCTCTGTTTTTAACTTCTCTCTATTACAGCGTTTGGCGAATGTTTTTCTTTGAGAAATATTTCCTTTTCCTTTAGACATTTCCAGCAACTTACAGTGGCTCATTATGACATTCTGAAACCATCTGTAAGGAACCATTACTGCTTGTGGTTAATGGTTATTTTCTTTGCTCTGTGCTTCTTGATTGGAATTAATATAATAAACTTTTTTTCCCCACTTACGGTTACCATCAGTATTTTTCTCTGCCATTTATAGTGCTCATTCTTAAAAGTGTTTTGGTGTTTCCCCCCTCTCCCAATTATTTCCTGATTATTATTTTTCTAATTTGAACAGTTTGAATTTCCTGCGCCCACATTGCATCTTCCCAGAGCATAGGACTGACTTCTCAGGGCTCTCAAAACTTATGCAAGCATTCTCCCTGCCTTTCCCTTGTTCCAAAGCTGGGAGCTGGCACTACCCTAGGGATGTGGAAGGAATTCAATTTCCCAGTTCTCATTCACAGGTGAATCTATCAAATTCACCCTTTCTGAAACAATATGAGAATCAAAACACAGTCATCTGCCAAAATTTGCACTTATCTGAATTTTGTGATGCAATTCTCCAACTAAGCAATGTTTACAAAAATACATATATTAGGGAGAAATGCATAAAAATGAATATGTTAGTGAAAATAACATACACAATGCTTACAAAAGTGAATTATAATAGAGAAACTTGTACATTAGTCCAACCTGCTTACAAAAAAATGTGTTTATTGGGGGAAATTCATATTAAAATGCTGTTGAATTTTCATGAGGATGTTGTTGTTTTTAAGCAAATTGCTACAGAAATGTGGAGAGCTGGAATTAAGATAGGAAAGAATGAGAAACAGAGAGAACTGAAACTGACAGCTCCTTCCATCCCTACCCTGAACCAAAGTGGAAGCAACCATTGGCACTGATTTATAGGAGCAAAGACCTTACAAAATACAGCAACACCATGCAGGGCGCTTTTGGGGGTAGAAGGGCAATGAGGCTGCTTGTAAGCCACCTTCTTTCCCAAACCAACTTTTGCGACCCAGAGACACATTTTAAAATCTAAGAACACCTGCTTTGTATTTACAGTGGTACCTTGGTTCTCAAACTTAATCCGTTCTGGGAGTCCGTTCCAAAACCAAAGCATTCCAAAACCAAGGCGCGCTTTCCCATAGAAAGTAATGGAAAATGGATTAATCCATTTCAGACTTTTAAAACCAACCCCTAAAACAGCAATTTAACATGAATTTTACTATCTAATGAGACCATTGATCCATAAATGTACTGCAGTCACTCAATCAATCAATCAATCAATCAATCAATCAGTAGCTGAACTGGGTTCCACACAGTCACACACAAAAAGAGCCTCAAAAACAAAAATGCAAAATAAATAGCAAAAACAGACAGACCTCAGCGTAAAACGGAAGTGTAGCACTCGAAACGGAGCACGTTCAGCTTCTGAAAAAAAGTTCACAAACTGGAACACTTACTTCCAGGTTTGCAGTGTTTGGGTTCCAAGTTGTTTGAGTACCAAGGCATTTGAGAACCAAGGTACCACTGTATGTATAAATGGATTTGTGTATGTCATGTATTTTTATATTGTAAAATCCCCTGTGATCCTTGGATGAAGGGTGATAAAGAAATATTATCATTAGTAGTAGTAGTAGTAGCAGTAGTAGTAGTGGTAGATGGCAGCCATGCTTCAGAACTGAATGCATGTTTAGTACTAGACTTTCTGGAGGAAGGTATTTGTAGATACCATAGATTTGATCCCAAGATAAATGTCACGTATTGCAAAACCTTGGATTTCTCTCGGCCAGGAGGATCAAAGGCTCCCACTACAAACCTGCTCACATTGATGTGGCGCATACTATATGTTTTTCCTAACCTCTGAATCCAATTTGGCATGGAAGCAAGAAACATGGAAGCAAGAGAAACTGCTGAAGTGGCCATACTTTTCCTTTCAGGTAAACCATTGCTTCTGGTTGTTTTTGTATCCAGTTTAAAAGAGGGTAACGCTGTGCTCTTATTGACATATATCATATGGATTACTATTTGAAGCAGACTGTTTGAAGCAACACTCCCATTTTTTAAATTGCAGCCGGGAGGCATCTCAAATTACAGGTCAATGCATAGAAGCAACCCAGTGAACTTGAGTTTGGTAAACAGATTTGTCCAAGCAGGAAAGCTTGCACAGCGAGGAATATATAGAGACCATGTTGGGAGAAAAATATTTCCCCCGTCTCCATTAGATTTTGAATGTACACACAGCCTATTCTCTTAGCAGAAGCAAAATGAATTTGATTAACTTACAGGTTGTGTTCTATAGTCAAGCTCACCTTTATCTACCAAGGGCAGCATACAGTAACCGGCTTTTCAGTGTTCAAAATTTCCTGGAGAAGAGGAGAGGCCTAAAAAGGGCTGTGTGCCAAGACTAGAAAATGAAGCCTAGCAGTTAACTTGGGAACCATATTTCTGAACTCCTCTTCAGTCATTCCAAAGGCTGGTCTGTCCTAAGGCTCCATGCCCTTTCAGCAGGTGGAATTTATGAACAGCTGAAGAAAGCTAAAAGGAAGGTCGCTGCCTCATACAGTGCTCAGAAGCCTCAGAAATATGTGGCTAGCTACTCTTTGTTTTAAAACCAACTTGTTACAAAAGTGTGCACATATAAATCATAAAACATGAGGTGACTAAAAGGGGGGCACTATGAGAGTAAAGTACTAAGCATATTAATTTACATTCAATAATAATGAGATTATTGCAGTAAACCAGTAAACTGGGTTCTTCAATAAATCAACTTGGAAAACACAAAATAATAGTAGTGAACTAAAGAGTAGTGCCTGCTTATCCATGCCATGTTGCAATATATGTTGTAGGTATTCTTCACTCATGTGTTGTTTCATTTGCACATTTTTTAAAAAGCACACGATACAGTGCAAAAATTACATTGTTTTTTCTCTCACCACCTTCATTTTTTGTGACAGCTTTTCAATTATGGCTGTTTGCCAGACTACATTATATCAGTGATGTGTTCATGAACAGCAAGGTTTTTCAAGTTCTGGCTATTATCATTGTAGCTACTGTTAATAAATAGGTTATCAATTTCTTCTTAATTGGTCAATATCTGATGTATATAAATTAAGGAATGAGATACCTGGGGTTACTGGGATTGTCTGAGCTTTAATCTGAGATCTCTTTTTTAAAAATTGTGGACATTCCTACCACATATGCTGGTATGTACCTATAAAGGGACGCGGGTGGCGCTGTGGGTAAAAGCCTCAGCGCCTAGGGCTTGCCGATCGAAAGGTCGGCGGTTCGAATCCCCGCGGCGGGGTGCGCTCCCGCTGCTCGGTCCCAGCGCCTGCCAACCTAGCAGTTCGAAAGCACCCCCGGGTGCAAGTAGATAAATAGGTACCGCTTACCAGCGGGAAGGTAAACGGCGTTCCGTGTGCTGCGCTGGCTCGCCAGATGCAGCTTTGTCACGCTGGCCACGTGACCCGGAAGTGTCTCCGGACAGCGCTGGCCCCCGGCCTCTTGAGTGAGATGGGCGCACAAACCCCAGAGTCTGTCAAGACTGGCCCGTTCGGGCAGGGGTACCTTTACCTTTACCTTTACCTATAATTTGGTATCATCTCCAGCATAACAGAAGGCTATTGGGCTTTATATAAGATAGGTACCTCAGTGTTAAATACTATCCATGCACAATTTTTAGTGCCCATTCCCTAGTAGTTACTGACAGATATTTATATGATGCTTTGGTCCATAAATTGGTCCATTTATCTTCTGGCTAGCCACTCTATGAAACAGAATATAGCATGGTGCATAGAGTACATTCACCAAAAGGATATCACAGCATATTTCTTGCCTTCATTTATTTAGGAAAGTGTAGAAACTGCTTATTTTTCCCCCAACAAAGACTCTTAAATAGTATAAAAACCTTCAATAGAGCCCAGTTAAAATCAGCATTTTAAAAAAATATATACATAACAAAATCTAGTGATTTATCTGTTTACTTCTTACTTTGAATTTAGTGTGTGGTCATTTTCATTCATTGCTCCTTGCTTTTTGTTCTTTAGCAAATTTTAGATTGTATTTGTTTTATATTTCTCATTGGAATTCAATCTAAGGCCATCTTGGCATAAAGCTCTGCTCAAATTTATAGCAACAACAATGCCCTGAGATTTCTATGGAACTTTTTTACAACACCATGAGTGCCACAGTTTTTATTCTGTTTCAGTCATGGGCTAACTACTAGAGTATAGTGAGCCACTTGCAATAGAATATCTTCCCTTTCCCATTTCCACCAAGAATCAATACAATGTCTATTTATAGAAAGGCTTCCTTAAATTAGACCTTCCAAGTGCTAAGTAATATTTGACAGCTGCTCCTCTTGTTGAAGGTCTTGTGACCCTGTAATAAAACTGATTAATGGAGTGTCACACGAATCAAAGGCACTGCTCTTGACCCTGATTTGCAAATACATTTTCTGTCACCTCTTGCCCTCTGTTTGACACTTTTGACAATTCAATATCCTCTTGCAATTAGATGTGCTGTCAATTTGTCTTTCTCGTCTCATGGCTCCGATAAGCACATCTCCTTAGCACATCTTCAAGAACCACATGGTTGTTTTCGAGGCCAAATATATTACATAAATTAACATCTTTTTATTATGTGCAGCTCTCTTAACAGTCATTCCTCAAAATCCCAATTCTACTTTAGAAAAAATGTGTCTTCACATGAATCGATTAAAGATTTTAATACTTTGTTTCTTTGTGTGTTTATATGAAGCATTTATATGCCACCTTTCCACGAAGAAATGCTTCCAAACTGGCATACAAAGCACTAGTTTCTTTTTTATAGAATGACTTAAAACAAGTTTTAAGATGCATGTAAAATCTTCCAATATAATGCTAAAAGCAGCAGCAGTTGAAGCAACTTTATGCATGACAGTGGTGCTGGGATCTGTTTCTGCCACTCAAAAGTGGGACAAGAATGTGCCTGAAAGCTTGTGGCTCTCCTCATAGTTGCTGAAATTTTCTGCTGCATAAATACATCAAGCAGAACTATACCACCATCAGGACCCCTAACTCCCCAAGGCAGCTTTCCTAATTTGATTCAGCTTTCTCTGTTTGAATATGTTCCAATTCAGATGACAGATTCATGGTTAACAGGAAAGAACAATGATCTTTACATTATCGTTTGGGTTTCCTGCAATATGTGAGCTTCCTTGTGTTTAGTTCACAGCTTATTGTGGTTTTGTTTGCTCGTCTTCATGTGTGTTTTATCTTCTGCTTCTCTGGCATATCATTTCACACAGAGAGATTTTCCATTAATATTGTTTACTCGTTGTCTCTGTACGGCATAGGCCACACAAAGTTGATATGGAAAAGGACATTCTTGATGCATGTGGGCATTTTGATACAGGAGTCAAATAGCCATTGATTGTCATTGTTTTTGACATCATGTTTTCATAGCATTTGCATGGCATGGTTATAGTTCTGTAAACAGTTTGAAGATGTTTTGAAACAGTGTGGTTTCCTGGATTTTCATTCTGCCTGGTGCACAATGTTTAGATCTCTTTCAGCTTAAGTTCCATACAATTCAGTGGCCCCTAATGAATCACTGTTGAGTCCCCGTGTAAATGTTTGCTGCTGTGCACATATACAGAAACCATGAAGTTGTAATTCTTCCAGTTTCAGTCCCACTTTTCCTTCTGGTCCATATTTTATGGGGGGGGGGGTTTAAAGTTATACCGGTGACTGGGAGCAGAACAGATAGATACCTCTCAACAAGCATGGGCATTTGTGTGCTACATTTGTCATGTATATCATTTCTCCCAGATGTTCATTATGAACTATTCAGTAGGTCATCCCAGGTGGTCTTCAAATGTCCCCCCCTCCCCAACACACACAGGGAAAAGTGCTTAAGGGAAAAGTGAAATTGGGCCCACTGACCAAATCTATTGGCCATGCAGTTGATGTTAAAAAGACCACACACATCCACGTTAAAGCTGAACTAGATATCCCACACATACACTTATCATCCATGAAAATGCAGGTATATTTGACTATTCCCAGGTGCCAGGCAAATTATAAGCACTATCAATGAGTGGTCTTACCATTCCTGAAGGTGCACTCATCCACCCAACTGCAAGACCTTCTGGGAGCGGCACTAGCAACATTCCCATCAGACATTCTGTCCCAGGAATGCAGCTGGACTGTTCAGGGTCAGCAAAGCTATCACTTGAACAGGCAGCAAATATATATCACCTTCTAAAACCACTCTTCCAGAAGTCCTTAAAAAACAACCCACCATCTTCAGGAAATTTTGCTCCACCTGCATGCTCCCAAGGCCCAAGAAGTTTTGCTGCCTGGTGTAAGGAACAGGATGGCTCCCCCTGCCATTCCACATACATAATTTTTGTAAGTTATATGTGCATGCAGGTCATCGTCTGTAAAATTTTATTTTCAGTTTATGAAGCAATTCTATATCCTCCCACCACACTGACGAAGAATGCTACGAAACAGTAGTCAATATCCAGAATCACTGTTCAGTGTTGGACATCATATTTGCTGAATACACAAAGCTTCACAGCTTGCCTTTCATCGTACAAAGTCCGGTAGCTCGCTTCATTTAAAGATTTTCAGAGACTTTGAGACTAAAGATTTCATTTTGTACTTGTTATGGTTTGAAGAAATTCTATAAAGATTGTCTATTGTGTATGTACATGGTCATCGTGTTGCCTAGACATTGCTGACATTCCACATACAGAAGCTGACTAGGCTGGCCATTGAATTTGACTGAGCAGCATCTCCCGCCAATAACTGAGGTCAGCAGCTTCATAGAGCAGGTCATGTGGCACTCACAGCTCTATCCTTCGGCAGAGGGAAATGGCTGGGAGGCTAAGAAGGTACATTCAGGGTGGCTGCCTCTGCTGCCTTGCCAGCATTTGCAGCCTGAGGTACCTGCCTCACTCTATCAACCTGGCATGCTCCCTATTCTTTGCCAAAAAGCAATAGCATCAGTTCAAATCAGGATTGGTGGAAAGTAATTACCCGGCTTAATACAACACTGTTCATGCAGAAATAGGCTGCATATTGTTGGAGACAATGGAGGAGTGCGTCTTTGTGGGTGAAGTCAAGCTGTTGGAAGGTTGCAGTGCTTGCTGTGGCTGTAAAGACCGATATGGGAAAGACATGTATTGTTGCAGCTGAGGCAGATGAAGGCGTCCAATTGTGTTGCTGCAGATACACCAAGCCTTTTCTTCTCTCTGTGCTCCTCCCAGTGGTCATTCCTCCTTGGGTCACTGCTATGGATACACAATCTGACTAACTGTGTTTACAATCCTGTTTACTCAGCCTCCAGTGCAGTTCCACTACTGGTTTAGGAAGCAGTGGGCACACAACATTAGCCACAGTCCATATCTATCCTGTATCCTGTCATTTCCTATGAAAGACAGTATTTTGATATGTTTTCCCCCTAACCTGAGGAAAAGAATGGCCTAGCTGCATTTTAAGCTGGTAATGTGCACAGAACCATAGACTAAAGCTCTTTGTTCTGACCATTTAGTGCCTGACATCTGTCCATCTGTCCAGCTGCTGTTCTGTCACTGAAATCTGTTATTTCCCCCAGCTCTCTGTCCCTCAGAAAGGAAGGAAACTAAGGCATGTTCACTTATTGGGTCAAAACATAAAACTGATTTATAGGAAGGTGAACTTACTAGATTTTCCACATCAAGGTCGACATGCAGGACAGCCACAATTAGAAAATTGCTATTTAGAATTGCATCATGCTGGAAAATATTTCATGAATAGTTGTTTTCCTGAATTAGTTGGAAGCTGACTAGAATGGTGGCGTGTCTGAAATGCCAGAGCAGTGTCGATTCCTATAAATGCTATAAAGCCAAGTAAATGGAATGCTGTAAAGCCAAGTAAATGTAACATAACACAAAAAGGAACTCCAAGAAAAAATCATATGGAAATAAGAATTAGAATATCTAATTTGACAAGATTTGAGAAGTGGAGCTGCTTTTTCGTGGTGTAGCAGGTTGAAAAGTACATTTTACAGCAGACATTTCAGGAGAAATCAAACAGGTATTGATCTTCTACAAAGGGCGACAGGAACAGAAACAAAGATAACAGAATCAAAGATAATCAGGGCCTTCAGGTCTTGCTGATATAGGCATAAAACCAGGGTTCTTAAACCCATGAGATGATTTTTTGACTGAAGCTAAGTAGGTCTGGCGTTGGAGACATCCACATGGTTGCAGCTTTGCTTTTAGTTGTTTGGTGGAAGACCAGGTTATGAGTGGAATGAACAATACTGCCTGATTTTCAGAGACAGCATGCTTCTGAATCCATTGGTTCAGGTTCTTGCCTCCAGAGCAGGAGAAAACAAGCTTGCTCCATCTTCCATGTGACAGCCCTTTAGATATTTGAAGATGACTGTGGTCTTCTGCTGTTTATGTATGAACTCACTGCATGCTGAGTTAAAGGTAAATCAAACTTTATTCTTGATGAAGCCTGGGAGTCTGCACATTTTGTTGGCATCCGTCTGTCTTGGGGGATAAAGGAAGAATGTGCCTTCGGGGGTAAAGTCAAACCATTGGAGAGTTCCAGCGCCTGCTTTGACTGTAAGGATCGATACAGGAGAGACACGTTTTACTACAGATGGGGCAGATGAAGGGGTCTGGTTTTGTTGCTACAGGTGCACCATGGCGTTTCTTTTCTCTACACTCCTCCCAGTGGTCATTCTTCCTCTGGCCACTGCACAGAGTAGTAACTAACTCCTCCAGCCAGACCACACTTCTGAATCAGCTTTCAAGGGGGCCACATGCAAGGTATTTAGTTGATAACACATACACTACAGGAGTCACCCTGAAATTCAACTTTAAATTTGAAAACCGATCCAATGGAACAAAATAACAACAATGGAAATGTGGATAACCTCTGTGTTCACAAGTATTTCATATAGTAACCTTTCGCAATGCTCCTCAACTAAAAAATAATTGATATGCAAGCCAAATGTGACATTATATAACATGTTGATGCCAGTCAGAGTTGACATTTTCTGTGAATTTGTTGAACCAATCAAATGCTGTTGAACCAATCAAATGGATGGTTAAATGCATGCTCAGATTCAACCCACTTCTTGGAGATTGCTCTAGATGATGTGAATCTTAATCTGGACACAGTAAAAGCAAGACTCTTTTAAGATACAAAAATCTACCCCCCAATTTTTTTTTTTAAAAAAACAACAACATTCCAGATGAAACAATGCTGCAGGTAGCCAACCAAGTAAATAGTCATTGGTCACATTCATTATTAAAATATTTGAGAAGATATATGTAATTCTGGATGTGCTGCTCTTCCAGATCTGCTGCACCCACTTCCGGGAGTACGGTAGCTGTGGGGGAAGTCGTGCAATGGCCGTGGTGGACTATGGTGGAGGCCGCCAAGGCATCATAGAGGAGGCAGTGGAGATGAAGCAAAGGAAGCAGGACATCCAGGATTTTAAGCAGAAGCCGGGGTGACTTCTGTAAATCTGGGATGACCCTCTCAAAGTGGGACTCTTGGGTGGCATGTATTGAAGCCTAAGAATGCAGCAAGAAACTTAGGTTGGATGTAGATGTGGCTGCAGCAGAACTCTACCAACTGCACTCTTCCATACGTGGAAAAGGAGGTAAATTTTGGCTGAGTTCCCCTCCCCCATGTGCCCCCCCCCCGTGTCCCCTGAGAAAATACTTTGTTTCAAACACTTTTATACTGCCTTTCATTAAAAATAAATAAATCTCAAGGTGATTCACAAAAAAGCTCTGCTCCAGGTGGTTGGTGGACCCTCCAGAACAGTCTTTGTGGTGGCATGGGACAAACAGGATCGTCAGCAAAAACTGCCTGTGAGTATGTCCACTAAGTGGAGATCTTCTATACTCAGGAGATGTCTGGATCCAACTCATACATTTGTTTTATCACCATCATCATCATCATCTGTAGCTGTGGGGAGAGATAGCGGGAAAGAGGAAAATCATACAAATGGAACAGGCATTTAATCCACAGAAAAGAAAACAGTACATGAAATGTTTGTTTACCTTTCTTCCCAATATTTAGGGCATGCAGGACACCTAAGTAATATACACAAAGAAGGCAAGATGGAACAATGTCAAAAATAATATCAAAATGTGCCAAAGACAGAAAAAAATACCAAAAACTGAGCACAGCCCTAGCAGGAAATGGCCAAATTGCCCTTACCATCTGTAGATGGTAGGAGTGCTGTTCAACAAAATGATGAAGGGTTTCTATGTTTAAGTCAAGATTGAATAGTTTTTTGGGAGGGGTCTTTTAATGATACATATATATGATGATAGTAACCAGGAGATACTCAACTTCTGTTAAGATACTGGCAAAATACTGTAAGTACGGTAGTTTTGTACAGTGGGAAAATAGATAATCTAATGCCATATATTCATAGATAGGCATTCTTTGTGGAATTAATTTAAAACATGTTCTTATGAGAACTTTCCTCAAATGTAAACACCAGCAACACAAGAATAATGGACTAAACCCTGAAGACTTTTATACAGCCTGTCCTAGGGCAAAACATCCAACCAACTTAATTAAAAATTGCTTGAATTCCATTGAGAGTTCAAGCAAATAAATTAGATCCTCGATACGTGAGACAATATTTGGGTCTGGTTTTAGAGAGGGAGGAAAATGGGCTCTGAATAATGAAAATAGGATTGACATTATTTGGTTAAGGTGTTGCTTTTTATTATTATTTGAAAACATCTAACCTCACCCCCACATACAGTACAGAAATGTCCCTTTGTGATCATTTGTGGGACTATTGAGACACAGCTTGCAGGTGTCAGATTCCAACATTTTAGATGCCACCACTGAAGTGTTGGGATCCATTGGAAATTATCAAGCTGAACCGCTAGATTTATAACCCTGCTCAAATACAGCCACAACATGTGACTAATTATTATTATTAGCTGACGAAAATTCATCTTTGAAACAGTTGGCTTAATCCAGAAACACTGTTCTGCTTGTTTGCTGTTCGTTATTGAATTCTACACATTGCAGCACCCACCACTACAATACTGTGGGACATTATCTATTGAAAGGCATTCTTCCTGCATCGTGGTGTTCCATGACAGCATTTCATTACATTGACTAGTTCTTGTTTATGGACTTATACATACGTTATATAATGATGTATATGATTTGTAAATTTTGGGTTATACAGTGGTACCTCAGGTTACATACGCTTCAGGTTACATACGCTTCAGGTTACAGACTCAGCTAACCCAGAAATAGTACCTTGGGTTAAGAACAAAAATCGTGCTCCGGCGGCGTGGCGGCAGCAGGAGGCCCCATTAGCTAAAGTGGTGCTTCAGGTTAAGAACAGTTTCAGGTTAAGAACGGATCTCCACAACAAATTAAGTACTTAACCCGAGGTACCACTGTATTCCACATGACATCGTCTCATCTATCTATCTATCTATCATCTATCTATCTATCTATCTATCTATCTATCATCTCAGTTTAATCTGAATTTACCATTTCTGCAGAAAATCTGCCAAGGTTTTTTTAAATATCCAAACCTGTGGAAACAGTAAATCTGGATTAATTGGGTGGAGAAAATATGGGGTGCCATTTTGATGAGGACAACATTGTGTGCACACAGCAAAAAAATAAAATAAAAAAATGCATGCAGCACCAAGTCCACAATACTACTGGGTTCAAGGGCCCTTAAGCACATAGCCAAATCATTCAAGATTTTTCAGAGATCCCTGTATACAAGCCGGTATTTTTCTTTATATTTATGTTCCAGCAGTTCACTCTTCCCCGTGCTACAAAATACATTGTGGCTTATCATGTTTAATGATAAGTTTAATATGTGTCTTATCATAAATAAATTCTGTTTCCAAACCTACACATGAAAAGCTACCATCATAAGTTCAAAAACAAAACAAAATAAGCACTAAAATTTCAAATTCGAAAAGTCAGAAACAAGTTGAATAACAGTGTAGGAATGTAGAATAGCGTTGCCATATTTCTGACACTTGCAGAAACCACCCAAATTGTTGAGCTTTTTGGAGGAAACCTGCCCACAAGATTGTGATTGTAAGCATTTGAGCTGTTTCTGCTATTTTTTCCATCATGTTGCCATACATCCAGGTATACATTCACCCTAACGCCATTTTTACACCCCAAAACCAGGATATGTCAGGAATTTTCCTGACGTATGGCAAGCCTAACTTAGAATACAAATGGTCAGCAGCATTTCTCAATAGATTTCTCATATATCAGATTTTTCCCAAAGTGGCATTCAAATTAAACTTGGAAAGTTTTGCTCTGGTGAATTTCTAGGGTAGTTTTTTTAAAGTCATAGAGAAAAGCTTTTTCCACACAATGTCTAATTAAGCCTTAAGATTCACATAGCTATTGATTGAATGTAGAATGCTTCTCATTAGGAATTTAAAATATTTTACAATAAATCTTGAAAACCTTGTGCAAATACAATCCTCTTTATCACTGTGCATTCTTGGCTTTTGTTAGTTTCAGTAAAACCCTTAATGCTTGTTAGACGTCTGATGTTTGTTTTTGTTTAAACAACAGAAAATCTAGCATCTTTTGTCTAGACAATGTTATCTTGACCCAAAGCTTCCTGTAGAATAATTGTACCTGACTCATAAGAAATCCTGGAACTTGCCTGGTGTTACAGACTCTCCTATTGGTTTGATGTCAGAACTGAGCTAAAGAGAGATCATTTAAAATATGAATTAATAACATGATTCCAAAGGTGCTTAATCAAGTCATGACATTCCCCTTGATTTAAAGCCTGGGCAAAACGATTCTGTTAGGTAAGAGAAATGACCAAGTAAAAAATGAGAGATTTTGGTTAATTTTTCTTAATCCAAACAACTTCTCTGGTGTCTGTGGTTTGCAGATATTTTTTTCTCCTAGAAAGGCTTCTGCAGAATATGCTCACTGGGGGGGGGGGGGAATGCCGGGGGAAGATTGCATGCCTTTAATCTTGCTCTTATATTTGGTATGGTTTGGGGTTATTGTGGTGCCTGGTTAGGAGAAGAAAAATCCTTACTAAATGCCACCTACAGAAAGACAGAGAGAGAGAGAGCTTCTGCACACTGAAATTATTTCAGCTTCATGAAGACCTATTTTGGCATATGGAATGTTCCTGATGGGTAAGCTGACTTTCTGTGTCATGTAAAGCATTGCCACCTAGCTAGCTGTTGTTGTTGTTGTTTAGTCGCTTAGTCGTGTCCGACTCTTCGTGACCCATGGACCAGAGCACGCCAGGCACTCTTGTCTTCCACTGCCTCCCGCAGTTTGGTCAAACTCATGCTGGTAGCTTCGAGAACACTGTCCAATCATCTCATCCTCTGTCGTCCCCTTCTCCTTGTGTCCTCAATCTTTCCCAACATCAGGGTCTTTTCCAGGGAGTCTTCTCTTCTCATGAGGTGGCCAAAGTATTGGAGTCTCAGCTTCAGGATCTGTCCTTCCAGTGAGCACTCAGGGCTGATTTCCTTCAGAATGGATAGTGTTATGTAGTGTAGTTTCACCCTGGGCCAACAGGGGGATACTGTATATAGTTTTCACTCAGGTCTGTAGATAGTTTTCACTCAGGTCCGCGGCAGTTATTTTAGGCAGGAACTCTGGGCTGTTGTGGTTACAATGTTGACAGCCGGCTGCCTATAAATACAGGCCGGCTGAGCTGTTCGCAGTCAGTTCTATTCCAGCTTACCATAATAAAGAGCTACTTGAAGAAATCGCTATGCCGGCTGCTATGTCAACCCACGACTTAACAGATAGGATTGATCTTCTTGCAGTCCATGGGACTCTCAAGAGTCTCCTCCAGCACCATAATTCAAAAGCATCAATTCTTTGGCAATCAGCCTTCTTTATGGCCCAGCTCTCACTTCCATACATCACTACTGGGAAAACCATAGCTTTAACTATATGGACCTTTGTTGGCAAGGTGTTACCACCTAGCTACCTAGGTGGTAGCAATGGTAGATCTCTTTCTGGATCTTTCACAGGAACAGATCAGGCTCTCTTGTCCCTGGTTGCTTTGTTGCTGCTACTGCTGCTCCTCTTCAAGCAGCTGAGGAGCAGATGTACCTTATGAATCCATGTCATTGCAATGGCCTCATGTATTGAACAGATAGTCTATGCAAATGCCTTGTGACATGGGTATCTGCTTTATTCTATATCTGCCCTTGCATGGGCACCCAATCTTGGAGATTTCCTGTGCATGACATTGGGCAGGGGAGGGGACATCTGCTTCTCCACCGTATAATGAGCTGTGCCAGTGGCAATTCAATATTATGAATTCGAGCCAGTGCAGTCTTTAGCATATGCACCGCCGGGGTGTAAAGATCCGCCCAGAGCCCTGAAATTTAGTTTAGCCCCAAATTACCGTATTTTTCGCTCTATAACACGCACCCGACCATAACACGCATGTAGTTTTTAGAGGAGGAAAATCCGTAGGCATGCCACCCGTAGGCATTCCCTCCATAACACACACAGACATTTCCCCTTACTTTTTAGGAGGAAAAAAGTGAGTGTTATGGTGCAAAAAATACGGTAACTTTTATTATGATGTAAGAGTTAATTTTGCGTGCACGGCGCCATTGAGAATGAGAAGCGCCGTTGTTGAGTCAAGAACCGCCGTTGTGAATGACAAGTGCTGCCACTGGCGCGGCACGTCTTTGATAAATGAGCACACAAAGTCGAAAGTCCTTTAGTGAAACAGTAGGTATACATTTCAGTAATACCTAGGTAGATATGTATTTTGTTTTTCTAGCTTGATCAAAATTATTTATTATTTCATAACAGGTAGATAGTTAAGAGCTTAGGCAGTTTCAGTGGCAGGCGCCTGGTGCCCCCCAGAATTCGGCGCCCGGGTGCCCCGCATCCCTTGCACCCCCGAGTAAAGATGGCCCTGATTAGAGCTCAGACTAATCCTAACCACTACTACCTATACAGCTTCACTTGTGATTAGAGGCTGGTGATATGAGCCTGTTGCA
The DNA here is from genome assembly GCF_965112155.1 of Podarcis liolepis. Classification (NCBI taxonomy): domain Eukaryota; kingdom Metazoa; phylum Chordata; class Lepidosauria; order Squamata; family Lacertidae; genus Podarcis; species Podarcis liolepis. Next base: position 41,766,328 of record NC_139554.1, read on the forward strand.
ATTTGGAATCAGCCAGCTGGTGTGCAAGTCTAAAGATTCTACTTTCCAAGATTACAAATGTTGGCCAAGTTTTAGCACATGTCCTTCTTGGGAACATGGTATTCTTAGTGCTACATTCTTTTCCATCCCTGTTTGTCACAATGTCATGTGTTACAGATTGGTCATTGTAGAAAGTAAATTTGTTCCACATGTACCAACAGCAGAACTTTCCATTACATTGAGTATTTAAATAAGCAGCATTTGAGCATGTGCAAAGTTGATGGAGTTTTGTTGCTTAGTCATGCTGGCCACACAGACAGCCCAGGTGCAGAAAAAAAATAATTTAATTGGTAGTACATCTCTGTTTTAATAAGGGGCATGTTGCAGTTTTGGATCAGAGCCAAGGCTTATTCTACATACAGAAATTATGAACAGCCTAGAGTTCTGGTGACACCACTACTTGTGGTGCAGATTCTATGTGCAGCACACATTTTATGTGCTTATGCCTCTGCTCACGTGCGGTTCTTCATCAGTGACGCCAACTTGAACCAAACATTGGGGGGGGGGCTTGCCCCCGTCTGCCACGCTCCTTCTGAACTGAGCAACAGGCTGGCATGTGTCCAAGAAGGAATAGAATTTCTAAAATTTCTTTAAAATGTGAAAACATGGGCAAGAATATCAGACTATTTATGGAAGCTTAAGGCAACATATCCCAATAAGCAGTGCTATTGCAATCAAAACAAATACTTGTAGTCATTTCTTTTTATTCAGACCTAGGAGTAGAATACCCATGAGTAAGGGGCACACGCAAAGATATGTAGAGCTTTTAAGTGAAGCAAGAGTTTAATATTGAGAATTACAAAACTAAGGCAACTGGCTGGAATTCAGAAGGGCAAATGGGTTTTTCATAAAAATCTAAATGCTCGGGACTTCAAAACTAATTTGAAAACGAGAATCCTTCTGAAGATTTCTGAAAATGGATCCAGGAATCTTAAAAACCATGGCCCTGTTCTATAACTACGAAAGCTGTGCAAACAGTTATCATTGATTTCTGAGGAGTATGTTAAGCCTCAAAGGTGGTAGTTTAAGAGCCTCAGCAGAAATACCACCCTGAGTTTCATACAGACTTCTCTTATTGTGAAATATTCATTTAGACTTTTTTTTAAAGAAAGAAAGAAATACTTCCCTTTTTTCCCCGCTTCTAAAATATGGGCCCCAGACATTTGGAATCCCTCCACTGTGAATCAGAGGAACAAAGGTCTGAGAAGGGGGCCCCCGCTCCCTTTCCGGGCTTTGTAAAAGCCAAAGAGTTCAGCAGCTCAGTATGATCTACATGCCAGCGCATCAGATACACTTTTTGGGTGTTCTGGGGACAATCTGAGATCAGACATAGTCTTGGCAAAACTTTGCAGATCATGTCTCAGCCTGACCTGAAACTTTAACCTTTTAGAACGGCAACAGGAGCAGCTTCCAGCTTATTCCCGTCCCTGAGCGAGCAGGGAGATTCAAATACATCAAAGAACCCTTTGACCGAAGGTATGAAATGCACCACCTCTCCCAAGTCAGAGGGGAGAGGAGAGATATTTGCTGGGCTGCCTTTCAAAGTCACACACTGTTTGTGGAAGGGGTTATCCTCTGTCCGTACTCTCTGATCTGAGCTCTGCTTGTTTAGACAGACTGCAACCTGGAAGGGCCAGACATCAAGAATGCAGCGCTATATGTTCTGTGGCTGCCTCAATAAAAGGAGCTTTGATATAATTTGCAGCGAGAATAAGCACGCACCTGCACAGCCACATTTGAAGAGATGTGTTTACAGGAGAAAATCTGGTTTCAGAGTGAGTGGCTGAGAATATATATATATATATATATATGTATATGTATATATATAGTAGGTGAGGAGGAATAAAACCACAAGGTGATTTTATCTTGATTTAAATCATTTATACAGCTGGAAGGTTTAGCACATGACAGAAAGACTGAAAGTCAACTGCTTTGGGGGCTACCACCTCTATTTTAAAAATCTCCCTCCCCTAACCCACTTTGGCTGAGGCTTGGGAGACCGCAGCATGTACATATGCAAATGGATATAATCTACATGGTCTGTGAAATGCAGCCTCAAAATAAACTCCAGAAACAAACCTTCACATAGAGACACTTTAAGGAAGTAACAAAGATCTACTAGACAGAAGAACACTGCCTCGTTTGTTTAGAAACACGGTGCCTAATTTACCCTTTTTTTGTTTTTATTTAGAAAAAAATATTTCCAAACGGCAAGCTTTCCTTAACTTCTGGTGGGGAATTTGTTTCGTTACACTGTCATCTTGAATGCATTGACATCGAAAAGACTTCTAACCAACAAACTAAGCCAGGGGTGGCCTTCCAGACTACAATTTCCATCATCCCTCACCACAAACCATAGCTCCCCCACAGCTGTGGTCTAAGCTCTGCACTGTTCAAAATAACATATAATAATTTGCTGGCTTAAATGTCCTGAATGACATTATGTATCTATGTTTAGGGAAGTTTTTAATATTTAATGTTGTATTGTTTTTAACACTTGATTGGGAGCCACCCAGAGTGGCTGGGGAAACTCAGCCAGATGGGCGGGGTATTAATAATAATAATAATAATAATAATAATAATAATAATAATAATATGACACAAGTGTGCCAGCCAGGCTTGCCCCCGTGATTGAGGGGACCGGTACACTACATACCTATGTCACATGCGCACACCACACGATGTGTTCGTGTCACTCACATGCCGCACAACGTGCTGATCTGTTGTGCACACACCATGCGGCTTGCATTCGTGATGTGAATGCGCTGTGTACCGTGCGTGGGTGACATGAGCTTGTTGTGCAGAATATTGAGGGGGCCCAATCCCCTACTTGAAAATTTGGGAGGGGGGCCCTCAGCCTCTTGGCCCACCCTAGATGGCACCCCTGGTGCCAGCAATAGCAATCTGTACAGCACCCTCTTTGGGGGTCACCATGCTACAAGAGTAATGCTACATGGACATGTGCAGAGTGTTTTTTCATCCCGTGGCAGATATGCTGTGGAGTGCTGTGGGCCACTATTTAATCCTCGGATGCTCGCGGGACCCCTCACGATTGGCGGTTGTGAAAAGCAATGCACTGAAACACCCTGCCCACCCCTACTTCGTTGTTCTGATCCTCCATTGTGTTGAGTTAGGAAACAAAAGCCCCCCCCCAAAAAAAAAGGTCAACAGCTTTGCCTTCCCACTCCCCTTTCATGGGTGGATCACTTCCAGAATTTTTATACTGGGAGTAGATCGCAGTCTCTTGTGAGTTGGACATGCCTGATCTATATGAAGCTGCTGAGGATGGTCAATAGGAGTTTGGGGGCAAAGTGTCGTCAGTACGCTGATGACATTCAGCTCTATTTCTATTTCAGCAGTGCCTATGATTATAAAGACTATTTCAAGTACAATACAAATAAAAACTGGGATAAGGCTTTTGGGAAAGGTAGGTCTATAATAGTTGCCAGTAAGATAATATAGGTGGCACCCATCTGATATGTAAAGGGAGGGAGTCCCAAAGTGTAGCTGCTGCCATACAAAAGACCCAATTCCTACACTGTATACAAATTCCCTAATGAGATGGGATCTGCAAAAGCCTTCTCCTGCTGGGTGCAGTAGTCAGTTTAGTATATAAGGGGTGAATAATAATAATAATAATAATAATAATAATAATAATAATAATAATTTATTATTTGTACCCCGCCCATCTGGCTGGGTTTCCCCAGCCACTCTGGGCGGCTTCCACAGAAACCAAAAAACACTAAAATATCATACATTAAAAGCTTCCCTGAATAGGGCCGCCTTAAGATGTTTTCTGAATGTCAGGTAGTTGTCCATCACCTTGACATCCGATGGGAGGGCATTCCACAGGGCGGGCGCCACCACCGAAAAGGCCCTCTGCCTGGTTCCCTGTAGCTTCGCTTCTCGCAATGAGGGAACCGCCAGAAGGCCCTCGGCGCTGGACCTCAGTGTCCGGGCAGAACGATGGGGGTGGAGACGCTCCTTCAGGTATACTGGGCCGAAGCCATTTAGGGCTTTAAAGGTCAACACCAACACTTTGAATTGTGCTCGGAAACGTACTGGGAGCCAATGTAGGTCTTTCAAGACCGGTGTTATGTGGTCTCGGCGGCCGCCCCCAGTCACCAGTCTAGCTGCCGCATTCTGGATTAGCTGTAGTTTCCGAGTCACCTTCAAAGGTAGCCCCACGTAGAGCGCATTGCAGTAGTCCAAGCGGGAGATAACTAGAGCATGCACCACTCTGGCCAGTCAGCCAGCGGGCAGGTAGGGTCTCAGCCTGCGTACCAGGTGGAGTTGGTAGACAGCTGCCCTGGATACAGAATTGACCTGTGCCTCCATGGACAGCTGTGAGTCCAAAATGACTCCCAGGCTACGCACCTGGTCCTTCAGGGGCACAGTTACCCCATTCAGGACCAGGGAGTCCTCCACACCAGCCCGCCCCCTGTCCCCCAAAAACAGTACTTCTGTCTTGTCAGGATATCCCAGTCCCAAGTTGTATACGGCTTTGCACACCAATGTTAACATCCTGGACTTAGCCCAGTAGTTAACTGGCAGCCAATTCAATTAGTTCAGCAGCAGGGTATCATTTATAACCCTTCTTGCAATCCATAGAAACCACTTCTTTCCCATGCTTAGATCAGACTTATACAAAAAAGTTTTTAATTTCAGCTGCATTCGGGCCCATAGGGGGGGGGAGTTCTTTAGCAATAAAACAGTATCAAAGGACATTTTAATAACACCTTGCATATTTCCTGATAGACACGTACTCTCTTTAAAAGGGAGAAACCAGAATGTTTAATGTGAATCCAGGAAAAATGTGTCAGATTGTGTGTATGAAACGAATGATCTATATTTAGTTTATAGCTTTCTTTTCCATTTTCCAATAGCCTCCCCAAAATAGAATCAGTCGTACCTTGTGCCCAGGAAGTCTTACATGTGGAACGTTGCTTCTCAGATAATTTTACAAAAATGTCAACCATTCTGAAATGTTAACAACACTCTAACTATTATTCTAACCTTTTATTCTTTGTCTTCACGCAATGGTGTGTTTTTCTATACAAATTAATTCCTAACATCGGATAGGTGTTCACTTGTTTCTTTGTCCTTAACTTTATGGATTTTGACTTAGCTTTCTATCTAATCCTTTCTAAATCCTAATTTCCCATATTAGACTTTACTTTGATACCATTTCCATAGTCTCTGTAGGGCCGGCCCTATCATTAGACAGGGTGAGCCAATCATCACAAGCTAAGGGGTTGGGAGCAGCTGTGAGTGCCATACCAAACTCATACCCTCCAACATTTCTCCAATAAAAATAGGGACGTCCCATTCCATAATTCCATTCCCCACATATCTTATTGGGTTGCCCCAGCACTCTGGACAGCTTCCAACATATATAAAAACATAATAAAATATTAAACATTTTTTAAAAACTTCCCTATACAGGATTGCCTGCTGACAGCTTGGGGATTAGATAACTCCATACCCTCCAACATTTCTCCAATGAAAATAGGGACATCCTAAGGAAAAGTGGGACATTCCAGGATCAAATCAGAAACCTGGACAGCATCTCTACATCAGGGACATCCCTGGAAAATAGGGACACATGGAGGGTCTGCAAACTGCCTTGTGCCCACTAAATTAGCCGCCTGCTTTTACTGTCCCACTGCCAGTGTTGAAGCAAGGGCTTATCCACCCTTACCAGTTGCCCCACTCTTTCCAGGCACAGGTCCATGCTTTAAAACTTTGTGTCCAAGCATGTTTTCTTTTTGCCTCAGAGCTTTCCCTGCAAAAATGCACTCTTTAGTACAATGGTACTTCGGGTTAAGTACTTAATTTGTTCTGGAGGTCCATTCTTAACCTGAAACTGTTCTTAACCTGAAGCACCACTTTAGCTAATGGGGCCTCCTACTGCCACGCGATTTCTGTTCTCATCCTGAAGCAAAGTTCTTAACCCGAGGTACTGTTTCTGGGTTAGCAGAGTCTGTAACCTGAAGCGTATGTGACCTGAAGCGTATGTAACCTGATGTACACTGTACTCAGTCAGAGCAAACGTCAATTTGGGTTTTGTGCAGATAGACATTTGCTTCCATTGAGCACTAAAGAGTGGGTTTTCTCATGGAAACTTCCAGAGCAAAAAGAATAAAAACAAAACCCAATGATGATGATCATTATGATTTCCCTTGCTCATATGCATATTGCTGTTTGATGTTACCCCATGACCAAACTGTGACAACACATAAACAAATGTATAAAAATTAGTAAAAAAAAAAACCTATCACACAGAAACAATAGTTTTTCAAGAAATAATATTAATGTTCCCTTTAGACTGTACACATTTTCCCCTGTTCTCATTTTAGTGCTCCTCCTGTTAAAAGAAAAAAGAATAGTCTGTAGTGATGATGCATCTACTGCTCTGATTGCATGAGGCTGCAGAGTGGCTTGTGCGGACTTAACAACCATGACATCCCTCACAAAGGGAGCAGTTCTGTCCTGCTCTGATACCCGCAGACGAAGAACCATGGCTCTGTCGTAAAATTCCCAGGCGTCTCTAGTTAAGAAGGATCAGTTAGCAGACGATGGAGAAGGCCTCTGCCTGACACCATGGAGAGTCATTTTTTAGTCAGGATAGATAATTCTGTGCCAGATGGACAAATAGTCTGACCTGATATGAGGCAGCTTCCTATATTCCTGCAATCCCTTTATAAGAGATGACTAGTCATGGAGGAATAGGAATAAAGGAGGGAAATAAAGATCCACACTGGGAATAGTGGGAGGGGGTGAGTGAAGTTCTACATTAGGAACAAGGGGGGAATCAAATCAATTTTACCCGACAGTTGAAGTGGGAATCAAAGGTTCTGAGTCATGTCAGGTGGGAGTAGGGCTCAAGAGACCCCAGAGGGCAGCCCCACACTTTCTTCCCTCCAAAAGTGTACCTTAGCTGTTGCCACCACAACAGGTGATGGATTCCCTGGAGGCCAGATCTGCTGCCCCTGTGAATCCTACCACCTGAGGCAGTCGCCTCACCTTGCCTCGTGAGTGGGTCACTGTGAGAACAGAGTGCTGGACTAGATGGGTCTTTGTCCTGATCCAGAGGGGCTCTTTGTATGCTCTCACAAAATGGTTGCTGTCATCTAATCTCCCCACCGAAAGAAAATGAGGATGAATGATCGGTAAACAGGTCATTTGGAAGCAAATCCAGAGGCAGTAAGAGTCATGAGCAGCTTTTCCTTGTGTGATGTCTTTTCTTAGTATATGATGCTGACTCTACCTCGTGGTTCATGGCGTTCTACTGGGGTAAACAGTAGTTAACATGTCAGCCAGAGCACACCCATGAGGCAAAGTGAGGCAACTGCCTCAGGTGACAGGATCCTTATGCTGCCTTATTCCTGATGTAGATCTTCCCTCAACCCTTTTCCCCTTGCAGGGAGGGGGATGCCATTTTGTGGTACGCCGCAGGTGTCAAAATGTCTTGGGTCAGCCCTGAGGTTGACCAACCTTTTCAGTCCTGGTGTAGTGATGGATCCTGAAGGGGGGGGAAATAACTGGATACCAAGGGGGGGCATTGTGGGTTCCTCGTTGCTGCTGCTGCCTGGTTGTACGATACTTGTGTACTATGTTGGGTGATATCGTGGGACTATTCAGATAGCACTATGTGCTAAGTCTCATATTACATGCTTGGGCAATGTGAAGGGTATCAGCAGCAAGCAGTCTTGTGATCGGTGTGTGGTAGTGAGGCTACCAGGGACTCTGTGGGCATGTCTGGTCAGCTTTGCTACTTTGGCTATTGTTCCTACATCTATTGTTGTAGCATTTGCTCTACTGTTAGTTAAGCATGGGATTGTGTCCTACCCTACACTGGCATTGCTCCTGAACATGGGGCTGACCCAGCTTTGTGGTATCATAGAGTGCTCTGGGGATCCTAAATCAAAAGGCTTTCAATATTATATATATGCTCTGTTGTGAAATATTTGTTTTGTAATATGGAACATATGAAGATGGACTGGAGAGGAACATTCCTACAAATCAGTAACCTATGAAAAGAATTTAAATTAGTCTTAAAGCAAAAATATGGTCATTTTCTATCAAAGTACAGAATGTCCTGTGTCGGCTACCAAAAGGGCCCACAATCCTCTCTGTATTGCACATCTTTTTCCATCCCCATTTGTAACTTGCAAGGGGATGTGGTGAAACATTTTAAATGACATCATTGGGGAATTGAAAATTTTTGCAGCATTACACAAAAGGTAGAATATTTTTGCTAAAAGAGAACTTACTGCACCGTACACCCAAAACCAAGTGAGCTCTGATTAAGCATAAAAGTGCCAAAAAATAATCAGTGGAAGAGTCTGCTGCGTCAGTTCTACACAAAAATGTAGGGTTCTTTTTACACATGGTTACAATAAATATATATATTTTAATTGTTAATATATCAAACAAAGTTCTTATAAATTATTTTATAAAGCATGGAATGAATTTGTAAATTATGGATTTATATAGCTAATAAGCTCTTAACAAAAGGAAGAAGAGTTTTTAAATGAGGAAAATGAAAACTAAAAAATTGTTAATGGTTAACCCCTTAATTTGATGGCTGTAAATAACTTCAAGAGTCATGTTAGCAATCAGGTAATTAAAATTTAAAATAGGAAGTTGAATGATTAAATTTTGATATATTTCTAGTTTAGATTAATAGGTCAGGCAATTTTCTGATTAGCTTTGCTAAAACCATTCAGATTATAATTACCAGTGGGTTGTAGCTGAGTTCTTTACCCAGGCAGCCAGCATCATGGAAGTCCCATGTGTGTACAATAGGACAGAATGGGATGAAATGACGCACAGTGGGCTGGAATGGGCTGGAATGGCTCGATGACTGAGTGCCAGCAAGACAGATCAGAATGGAACTAGCTGTTTGGCCCACCCGTAGGCAAAGCCCTGACACTGTGTAACTTGATTTTTATCTCATGGACGGAAAACTTTCCATTTTGCATCTGTCTGTTTCAAACCTTGCCTCCGTTTTAAGCAAAACAAAGAGAATGATTGCAAAATATAGCTATGCTAACTACATTGGCTAGAATGCATAATGCCATGGACCTGAGGACAAAGTTTAATTTTCTGTTTTGAACTGCCCAGACATCTATGGATGAAGGACAGTATACAAAGAATAAGAATAAGAACATGAATAAGAAGGTCAGTTGGGGCTTGGTAGGGCTGCAAATGTGTAACCTTGCTGTTTTCATTGTAACAGGACTTGTACAGCACTTATTTAGGAAAGTGGTTCTTCACACATGTGCAGAATGTCCTTGTCCCCACCTCCTCTACCTATGGACAGGGAAAGAGCATCTATGTAAGAAGGCTAAAGTATGATAAGAGTAAATAAGAAGAATGATAGAAGCCCCAGACACATTATAACTTTCCAGCCATGCTTCAGGCTGTTGAATGGTTTCTTTAAATGTAAAGGTTCATCATTGTTCCACTCCATGTGTATGTCTTTAAGGGGCCAGAGCAAGGGCCAGAGCAAGATAACGAGACCCGGCTTTACAGCTGTGTAACATAGCAGGTGCTGCTGAGTTGTATTTGATTAAGGTGTGTCAGCATTTGGGTAGAGTATATAAGGAGCAGCACCTAGCTCTCCCATTACCCTGGGGGATGGGTTGGTGGTTGGGTCATGTTGGTTTGTTAATATATTTAGTGTTAATGGAGTTTTTGTTTTTCTTATTAAAACCTTCTTTAAGTTATTTTTGAGTCCTTTCTTTTTAATGCATGGTCTCCCCAGCAAGCTCTCTGCAGCGTCACTATACTGCAAAAAGCCAACATCTTTGGTTATGGGCCCAGCTGCTGAGTGGATGACTGCATATTTTTGGACTCTGAGAAAGGTTTGAAAACTCCTTCTCCTGTTAGCGTAGTTTTTGTGGGTCTGGAAGAGTTCCAGAATGGTTGACCGGGTTCCTGAAGCTGAGAAGGCTCTGGTCTTCCCACAGCTAACAGATGAGAACTATAGTTTATGGTCTTTTCGGGTGGAGGCGCTTTTGACCTCTAGAGAAGTATGGACCTATGTAACTGATGACCCTCCTAACCCTGTAACTAATGCTTGGTCGAAAGGAGATGCAAAAGCCAGGGCGATAATTAATTTGGCAGTCAGCGACCAGCAAGTAGTCTATATAAGAAATAAGAAAACTGCCAAAGAAATGTGGGACAGTCTTGCAGCAGTGCATGTTAGAAAAGAGTCAGCGTCTGCATTGACGTTTTTCAAGCAGTTGTACCAGACGAAGTTGCAGCCTGGTGGTGATTTGGCAGCACACTTGAGACGTCTGGAGGCAATACGCGGCGAATTAATTCGAAGGGACATGGAGGTACCTGATATTCAGTATATTTTTATCATCCTTTGTTCCCTTAATGAGGACTTTGATGGTATAGCTAGCCAGATATCTGCCGTTCCACCAGCACAATTAACGGTGGAAGGGGTAACGGCAAGATTAATGGGCGAGTTGGATAGAAGGGAGGCTTGTGCCATAAGCACTCCTGTTTCCAGAAAGAATGAGGAACGCCATATGCAAACCTGTGGTGATACAACTGCATTTAAAGCTGCAAAGCGTTGTTGGTTCTGCAATAAGCAAGGACATTTTGCAAGGGACTGCAGATCCAAAAGAAAGCAAAGTTCTCCCAAGCCTGTTTCTGTTCGTCAATCACGGTCATCAGCCCAGCAGCCGGCATCGTATAGTAGAGACAGAAACGAGCCGCGAGCTTTTCACGCTCGGACTAAAGATCGTAAAAGAATTAAAGATGCCAAGTGGAAGTCTTTTGTTATTGACTCAGGAGCATCTCAGCACGTCTGCAATGATCGAAGCTTGTTTATTTCTTTCGAAGAGGAAATTGGTAATATACATTTAGCCAATTCACAAGTCTTGCAGTCGCTTGGCAGAGGTACTGTTAAACTTGACTCTTTAAATATTACAATAGCGAACTGCATTTACTGCCCGTCAGTGGACAATTTACTGTCAGTAAGGTGCTTTGCCCGTCAAGGCATAACTGTGCGTTTCTTAAAGTCTATGTGTGAGTTTTTCGAGGGGAACAAACGTCTATTGTATGCCCGGGAATCTTATGGTTTATATAGACTGTATTTTCGCACCTACACCCAATCGCCTATAAATTGCAGAGCAGCACAGTCAAGCCAGGGGTTGAGGAATGTAAGACCACATTCTGGGTGTATCCACGTGGCGCACAGAATTCTGGGACACCTGAATTTTGCTGATGTAATTAAGACAAAGAATATTGTCAATGGCCTCAACGTAAAACCATGCAAATTCTTTATGCAATGTCTATCCTGTTGCAAGAATAAGATTAAGGTTGCACGCAAGGGTAGGTGCTCAGATAGGAAAGTAACTGAGGCATTTGAGCGTGTACATTGTGATTTAGTTGGGCCACTCCCACCCTCATTAGGAGGTTCAAAGTACTGGCTTACTCTGATAGACCAGTATAGTAGATATTGTTGGACTTATGCAATAGCTGAGAAGTCCCAAGCATTTGAGAAGTACAAGGTTTTTTGCAACTGGGTAAAAACGCACTTTAACAAACCTATTAAGAACCTGTTTTCTGACCGGGGCGGGGAATTTGTTTCTGAGGATTTTGAGAAATTCCTGGAAGCGCAGGGGACTACTCATGAGTTATCTTGCCCCCGAAGTCCCTGGCAAAATGGGCTTGTTGAAGTTGTGCAGTGTGACTTGCAGGCAGGGGTTAAAACTTATCTGCATGATGCTAATCTGCCCAAAGTCTTTTGGGCTGAAGCGCTCAATGCGTTTTGTTATGTTAGAAATCGCAGTTATCATTCTGGTTTAGATGTCACCCCCTATGAGAAGCTGTTTAAAAAACGCCCTAATCTGAAATACCTACGTATTTGGGGTTCAGATGTAATTATGCATTATCCTGCTAAGCAGAAATTGGGTGAACGTAGTGTTCAGGGAAAATTAATGGGCTACCAGCAGGGGGCGTACAGAATTTACATACCAGCAACTGGCAAATTTCATATTACCAGAAGCATGATACAAACTGTAAATTGGAATGGGGTTGCTGTTTTCCAAGATACTGATGGTATAAATGATACTGAGGAAGAAGAGGAAGCAGCAGCAGCAGCAGCAGGAAATGGTGCTTCTGAATTAATGGGAAAAGACAAAAAGCCTGTTGAATCTGATAATTTGTTTGATGATTTAAAGTCACAGGCATCTGAGGGGAGGTTAGATTCTCTTGAGTTTTCTGACCGTGAGCTTAGCCTACAGGCACCTCTTCAGTCTGACAATGATGATTTACAACCTGAAACTAGAAGTTCACTGAGTCCCATTAAGTCTGAGGAGTCTGACTCTCCTTCCGGACTGAGACGTTCAGATAGAAAGAGGCAGAAGCCACAACGTTTCGCAGATGAACATTTTAATACTGTGTATGTCAATAAGGTGGTTTTTGAGCCAAAAAGCTACAGTGATGTTCAGAATTTACCTAAGCACCAAGCTGTAAATTGGTATAAAGCTATGAACTCTGAGATAGCTTCTTTAAAAGAGCATAACACTTGGTCTCTTGTACCACAAACCCCAGATATGAGACTTATTGATTCAAAATGGGTTTATAGAGTTAAAATGAATGACAAAAATGAAGTTGTAAGGTACAAGGCAAGACTAGTTGCTAAGGGTTTTCAACAAATTCCAGGCGAAGATTATGATTTGTGCTATTCACCAAGTGTAAAATATGAAACAGTTAAGCTTTTGTTAAAAGATGCATCACAACGTGGACATTCTGTTTATCACCTAGATATAAAAACCGCATATTTGTTTGCAGATTTAAAAGAACAAATTTTTATGCGTGTCCCTGAAGGCATAGACGCTGCTGAAGGTTTGGTATGCAAATTAAATAAATCCCTTTATGGTCTGCACCAAAGCGGAAGGAATTGGCACCAAACTTTAGCAAAAGAATTGCTAGATATTGGTTTTTCACAAGGAAAGGCAGACAATTGTGTGTTTATAAAGGAAAGGGCAAACTCTGTAACAAAAATATGTGTGTATGTAGATGACGTGTTAATTTCTACAAAAACTAAACAGGAATATGAACAGGTAGTTTCACAGTTACAGAAGAAATTTGATGTGGTGGAATTAGGCATAGCTAAAAACTACTTATCCATGCAAATTGAGAAAGGCAAAAATGGATCTTTTCTGGTTCATCAAACTGCAAAAATTGATGATCTACTTGAAATGCTACGTTTAGAAAATGCAAATGGGAAGGAAACACCTATGGTGTGTGGTTTCACCTTTACAGGTGAAGATAAGCCATTTCCTAACAAAACTTTGTATCGTTCTGCTATAGGCAAGCTAAATTTCATTCAAAGAATCTCAAGACCAGATATAACTTATGCTTTTCACTTTCTAGCAAAATTTGTGGAAAAGCCCACTACACAATGTTTCTCTGCTCTTAAGAGAGTGGTAATGTACCTTAAACATACCAAACATTATAGGTTGCGGTTTACAACAAGTATTGACAAAGGTTTTGAAATTTTCTGTGATGCATCTCATGCAGTAGAACAAAATAATTGCAGGGGTGTGTCTGGTATGGTGTTTTGTTATAACGGTTGTCCATTTGAATGGAAGTCCCAGACACAAACCATTATTTGTCTCTCTACAACAGAGAGTGAATTATGTGCATGCGTTCAGGCCACTCGTGATGTAGAATGGTATCTGCAAGTATTTGCAGACCTACAGATGCAAGTAACACTACCAGTAAAAGTTTACCTTGATTCCCAGAGTGGACTTGCTATCCTGTGTTCAGAGACCAACACGCAGCGCACTAGAGTCTTAAGATTACGTTTAGAATTTGTAAAGAAACTAATTGCTGATGAAATGGTTGTATTTAAATATGTTCCAGGTGACAATCAAATTGCGGACATTTTTACTAAAGCACTTCCAAAGGTTACACATGAAAAACATGTACAAAGTATGCTTTATGTTTTTGTTCCACAATGATGAACCGCAGGGGAAATGTTGAATGGTTTCTTTAAATGTAAAGGTTCATCATTGTTCCACTCCATGTGTATGTCTTTAAGGGGCCAGAGCAAGGGCCAGAGCAAGATAACGAGACCCGGCTTTACAGCTGTGTAACATAGCAGGTGCTGCTGAGTTGTATTTGATTAAGGTGTGTCAGCATTTGGGTAGAGTATATAAGGAGCAGCACCTAGCTCTCCCATTACCCTGGGGGATGGGTTGGTGGTTGGGTCATGTTGGTTTGTTAATATATTTAGTGTTAATGGAGTTTTTGTTTTTCTTATTAAAACCTTCTTTAAGTTATTTTTGAGTCCTTTCTTTTTAATGCATGGTCTCCCCAGCAAGCTCTCTGCAGCGTCACTATACTGCAAAAAGCCAACACAGGCAACTAACAAAGATTTAAACAGTAAGTTGACCAGTTCATGAAGGCCATTAAGATGCTAGAGAAGGCCTCCTTATTTAATATATACAGCCTCAAGCCTTTGAAATGGCAACAAATTGTTATCAATTGAATTTATTATTGCTGCATTTTTACTCCCAAAAAGAAACACACTTAGGGTTTTCCGCCTCAGATGCAAAAAATAGTATTATGCTAACCTTGGATATTATTCTCTGTGACTGGGGTGGTGATGGTGTTAGGGCCACCATTTGATACTCTGCCTCAGACAGAAAAATGTTTTGGGCCCTGCCCGAGTTGTGCTGCAAGGGAGGCCACACAGTTAATTGCTCATTTCAGAAGAAATGGATGTGTTTATGCAGCCCTTGAAAAAGCTGATGGCCAAAAACTTCAGAGGTTTGAATTTATCCAACACCTGCTGTTTTTGTAACTGTGTGATGTAGCTACTCTGGAGGATCCTGGGGCTACTGAAGAGGTTTGCTAATTTGGTGACATCTCTGGTGGCCTCAAAGATCTATTTACTTCGGACAAATGACTCCTGTCTTGTGTGCCTGTTTCTGTTCAGTTCATGTTCATCATAAGCCATGTCCATTAGTGTGTCACTTGAGCTCTTTTCAGACATAAAGAAGCCCTGATTTGGTTTAGAAAAATAAAGAAAAGTGAAACAAAAATACATCAGAGGACTTAGATGGATTCTGTTCTGGCATGTGCACCGATCAGCAAGTTTGTCTCATGCAAGAGATGTATAGGTAATACTTAAAAGTAAAATGATATAAATGAGATTAAACACGTGTGAGTAAAGTATATGCTACTAGTTTGTTTTCTAAAAGGTCCTCACATTCAGACTCACTTTGAACATTCAGAAATGTCCAGGGGGCAGGGGAGTGACTGGTGCTTCCTGTTCTCATCTCCTTGTAATATCTGAAACAGAACTCTTCCATTTCCCGCTACGTTAAGACATGCTGGCTGCCAGGGCAAAGGCAGCACATCTGCAGAAAGAGATGCAAAAGTCTCTTTTCAGACATTTATGGGGGAAAGACACAACCAGGAAGCATGAGACACTTAGATTTCCCGCCCTGTGCCTACTCACCTAAACATCCAAAGCAAGACAGACTTCCAGTTACGAACCACTGAGTATCCAACTTTGTGTTCTCACATTTTAGTCTTCATAAATATGTTGATTCTTAAGTGAGTCAGTACCGAATTGTATTGCATAAGTGGCCCAGATTCTATGGTTGGGAAGCCAAGGGCCTTGGCTCAGTGGCAGAGCGCATGGTTTGCATGCATAAGGTCCTGGATTCAGTCCAAGCTTGTCCAGATGAAAGGATCTAAGATTGTGAGGGTTCATTCCCTAAAAACTCCATGTAGGAATGGGGAATACTGTGCCTGAATCCTTGGAGAACTGCCAGGCAGACAGCTCTAAATGAAGCACCCACTGTTAGCGCCCCAAACATTTAACTAAATCCACAGGATTCCTTGAGAGTATACAGGTACTCAGTATTCAGGCTGTCAGCTAGGCATTGCTTTTTAATAGTACTATATGTTTTTAATAAGAGTGTTCTGATGGGCATTGGGTAAATTATCCTTTCTTCCAACCTCTCTCTCTCTCTGGCTAACTTCTCCCTCCTGGACTTCCAAATGTTATTGGGCATGTAGCCAAAAATGAGACCATAATATGGTTGGTTCTTTCACCCATCATTTCCCATTTCTCCTGGTGGTCTCTTCATAGAGTTGGAAGGGATCCCCCAAAGGTCATGTAGTCCAACCCCTTGCCATTCAGGAATCACAGCTAAAGAATCCCTGACAGATGGCCATCCAACCCATTTAAAAACCTCCCGTGAAGGAGAGCCCACCCCCTTCTAAGGCAGTCTGTTCCACTGTCAAACAACTCTTATCTTAATATATTATTATTATGAATTTGGGGGTTTTCTGATCTGTTTGCTGAAGTGCATTTAATGGTATGCATTCTTAGACATGGCTCTTTTCACCGGTCCCTCTCCCTGCCCACCATGCATTTCTTCCTCCATACAGACAGGGGGCGCTAGATAGAAAGGAGAGAAGCATACATAGGCCTCCTCTACATGTGTCACATGCAGTGGAGTAAGAGAAGAAACTGGGCTTTGTATGAGCCCCATGAGGGTTCCTTCACATGCAGGTGTGTGGACCCCCAGCAGGATGAATCATCTCCCTGCTATTTAAACGTACATTTCCAAGCATTCGAGTTAGGTCAGTTGCCAGCGTTTCACAGAACTCACACGACAAAGGGTGATTTACAGCTCACAAGTTTCTGTTTTGCAATGGATGAAGTGGTTCCTCTGGGGAAATGGCTTTGCACTGGACAGTGTGCCAGATCAACCCCTCTTAGCCACTACACAAACAGAAAGCGCATCTGATTTTCTACCCACTTTGAGCCTTCATTTGCCTCCTGGAGTGCTTCTGTAAAAGGTTCCCAGCTTAGATGGAGGGGTTGAAGGAGAATGGAGGGCTTAAGATCCGGTTTGGATCTTGAGCCTTGCACTTTGCCAAGAGAGCAGGGGGCACGCTACACATTGCCTCATTTTAAAGTACAACGCTGCGCTAAAAGAGCGGATCTGTAGTCTACAACATCCCTCCTCCCTTTGGCAAGGCACAAGAAATGGGGAGGGGTGCAGATCACATGGCACATAACCTCTTTTAAAGTGGCAACAGCCCTTGCCAGACCACTAACTTGGTTTTGCTTGCCAGACCACAGACATTCAGTTCCATTCTACGCTGATCTATTGCAAACCCCAGGATTCCTCTTTTAACTCGTTGCAAATATAACTACACTCCGTTGCATTAATTCTCCAGCCCTGTGTTAATTTCAGGGAAGCAGATGTGTTTCAAAAGGCACTGATGCTCTTCAATCTTTTGATCATTTGGGGACAGTTAAAATGGGGAGATGTTTGTTAAACCTAAAAATAGGCTTTCCCTCCCCCCTCCTTTTTTTACAACATGCCAGCAAACTACTTATGAGTGACCTTTTGTAATTGATAATTCTCTTTTTGGTGAGCTTAGTCAGATCCTTTTTTTGTGTGTTCAAAGAAGAGAGCTATATGTGAGGAGTTCTGCTAAAGAAATTGTGCCTGTTTTTCTGGCACTACAGTACCGTAGGGAACAGGCTATTGTTCCCTGTGCCTTTCAGTAGCTGAATTACAGAGGTGCCAGGGGTGAGGTGTCCCCTAAGCGTTTTTGATGCCTTCCTTGGCTACTGTTTTAGAAGACTGCAGAGGGATGTATGTAGGGATGAAGGAGTTGCAGAGTTGATTAGCAGTCACCTTACTCCCGTAATTTTGTGCGGCTCTCTCTGGCTCCCTCCTCCTGGGCATGGCAAGTCAAGAAGGTGGTTTGTATCTCACAGAACCAGCCCACCAGGTGAGGGGGAAGCATCCATCTCAGGCCACAGAAGTGCAAGAGGCAGCACCTTGCCCACCCCACTGCTTCTGCTGAAATGCCCCTCTCTCGCCGACTCTTGTACAGTCAATGTAATTTGCCCTGTCTATTTGTCTATTGAGTTTCTTTCCTGTGCGTGACAACAGCCATGAGAGTCTTGATAGCACAAGGATGGAAGACTAAGGAAATCCCAACTAAAGAATCACAGCAAGAGAAATTGATGGACTATGCTGAACTGGCAAAATTGACACATAAGCTACAGGACAGGGACAACTGTGACTTCAAAGATGAATGGGAACCTATTACAAAGTATTTGAAGACGCAGCAAAGTGAATTGGACTTCTTGGCAGGTTTTGAATAAACACTCACAAACTTTTTATTGACAATAATCAGTTAGATAATTGAAGGATTTATACAATTTTGTAACATGCAGAGAATAGCATTTACAGAGAAACCAGAGATTGGAACTGAGGGAAGTCAGGGGGGTGGGGTGGGGATGGGGGGGTTTTCATGGGAGGGTGGAGGGAGGGAGAAAAATGGGGGGAAATTAAGGATGATATGTTTTCAGATAATATGTTTTGTTTAAATTCCTAATAAAAATTTATAAAAATAATTTTTAAAAATTGAGTTTCTTTCCACCCCCATTCAATATCAGTTGACTTTGGCAAAATATTATGCCCCACCCACTCTTTAAAAAAATAAAAGTCTTTAAAGTAGATAGGAATTGATTGGAAAACAGATATTAAATGTTCTGTTGAAATAAGTTGTTGTTGTTGTTTTTTAAATGCACTTCTTTTCAAGAGAAAAAAGCCCATTCAGTTTATTATATGAAATATTTGGATTGTTATGGATTGCCTTAACATAAAGCATCTGTTGGCAGAAAAGAGTGGATGGAGTTCATTAGGAAGCTTTTTAAGCAAGGGGAGGCAGGGGAGTCCAGGCAGGAATTTCTGCCTCTGGGCTTACAATATAGTTAAGACTTGGAAACAATTCAGAGAATTCCAGTCGATCCTTGCAAACGGCAAGAAATTGGTTCATATACGAACATTACTTGTGAAATGTCTCGGCCAAGATTGCTCTGGGTGGTCGTATTCCTAATAAAGCCTCATTGGCAACAGTTCTTTACATCAATAATGGCGGGGAGGTACGTATTCTGCAACATTTCAAAGATAATAATAAGGGCATGCTCAACTGCCACAGTTTTCATACCCAAACCCCCACCACCATGACCACATTGATCAGACTTTTATCTTACTTGCTGGTTGCTGTTCCAGAAATATTTTTATTCTCTTGCTAGTAGAATGGACACCATTATTGTCATAGTTCAGATTCTTCCTTGTCATGAGCAGTTCCTTGCTTTACTATGTGTCACCTTGCCTTAAAGCATTTCCATAAACTGCATAGAGAGGAGTTTTATCCCTCCCAGGTGTGGCTCTGTCATAGATAGCAGACGTCATTCCATGCAGGTTTGCTTGAAAAGAGGCATAGTAAAGGTAAAGGGACCCCTGACCGTTAGGTCCAGTCACGGATGACTATGGGGTTGCGGCGCTCATCTCGCTTTATTGGCCGAGGGAGCCGGTCTACAGCTTCCGAGTCATGTGGCCAGCATGACTAAGCGGCTTCTGGTGAACCAGAGCAGCGCACGGAAATGCCATTTACCTTCCTGCTGGAGCGGTATCTATTTATCTACTTTCACTTTGACATGCTTTCAAACTGCTAGGTTGGCAGGAGCAGGGACCGAGCAACAGGAGCTCAACCCATCGCAGGGATTTGAACTGCCGACCTTCTGATCGGCAAGTCCTAGGCTCTGTGGTTTAACCCACAGCGCCACCTGCGTCCCAAAAAGAGGCATACAAATGCACAAAACAGACCAAGAGCACCTTTGGGGTTTCAAGAGTTCCAGTCCATCCATGTTTTTCATTAAAGTGTTCAAGTTACTTTAGCATACAACAAGCTGTAAAAGACCAAGATTTTGCAACAGTCCTATTTTGAGTTTACTAGAACTCTTTGGCATCTGAATTCATTTCGGCTCACCAATGAAGCTCAGGGGGGTCTTCAGTTGTTATTTTCGATATCCATTTTTAAAGCGTTGGTTGACCTCATAAACATGTGCACAGAACCTGACGCATACTTTGAACTTCAACACCCTCTACTGATTTTGACCTAAGATCACTGCTAACCATTCACAAGTAAGGATACACCCATTAGGTGATGCAGAAACAACTCCATACGCATTCCTTGTTCCTTATTTTTAAAATGTGGCCATGCTGCAGCATTT
Source organism: Podarcis liolepis (assembly GCF_965112155.1). Classification (NCBI taxonomy): domain Eukaryota; kingdom Metazoa; phylum Chordata; class Lepidosauria; order Squamata; family Lacertidae; genus Podarcis; species Podarcis liolepis. The sequence goes on from NC_139554.1 coordinate 41,786,465, forward strand.
CTAAAAACAAAAGCAAATATAACCTCCACCCAATAACCTAAAATAATAGGGGAAATAACTATGGGTTCTACAGAGTCTAAAACCACACAGTTATGGTGGAGCAAAAATGAAGAATACTTCTGAGCATGAGTCATGTAGATTTTTATTTTTTTAGTAGCAGGCCACACATAAAGTGCATAAACAGTGATTTTTCCAGAATCTTCTCCCTTTAAAATGATGGTTGGCTAAATTTTGGACTGGCTGCTTTTGGTTTTGTTGTTACTTTTTGTCCTTAATATGACAGTTTCGTGTGCTCTGCACTCTGTTATTAGTGACAGCCACAGATGCAATTACACAACACAAATTTTTGAACAGGTGACTTTGGACTATTTCTTTTTATCCCAACATCCCACTTATTTTATTGGGCCACAGGTGGACTAACAGGTCCCAGTTCTAAAAACATTAAATCAGAAACCAATCCCATTAATTTAATTTTAGTTTTTAATGTTACACATTTTTTTCCAGCTGTGCTCTGCAGTAGCTTTGAAAGGGTGAGGTTGTTCACCTTGCTCTAGGCTAGGAGCTGACTTCTTTCAGAATTAAATGGTTGCTTTTTGACACACACACACACACACACCGTTGCAGAAGAGAAATAAGCATTCCAACCCCATCTTTTGGAGGATACACTGCTTTTTATTGGGCTTTTTGACTGAGCTGTACAGATTTCAAATGGGTTTGGCAATTAATAATAATAATAATAATTTATTATTTATACTCCGCCCATCTGGCTGGGTTTCCCCAGCCACTCTGGGTGGCTCCCAACAGAATAGTAAAAGCACGATCAAACATCACATATTAAGAAATTCCCTAAACGGGGTTGCCATCAGATGTCTTCTAAAAGTCAGTTGTTTATTTCTTTGACATCTGATGGGAGGGCATTCCACAGGGCGGGTGCCACTACCGAGAAGGCATTCTACCTGGTTCCCTGTAACCTCACTTCTCACAGTGAGGGAGCTGCCAGAAGGCCCTCGGAGCTGGACCTCAGTGACTGGGCTGATCGATGGGGGTGGAGACGCTCCTTCAGGTATACTGGACAGAGGCTATTTAGGGCTTTAAAGGTCAGCACCAACACTTTGAATTGTGCTCAGAAACTTACTGAGAGCTGATGTATATGGTCTCGGCAGCCACTCCCAGTCACCAGTCTAGCTGCTGCATTCTGGATTAATTGTAATTTCCAGGTCACCTTCAAAGGTAGCCCCACATAGAGGGCATTGCAGTAGTCCAAGCGGGAGATAACTAGAGCATGCACCACTCTGGCGAGACAGGTAGAGTCTCAGCCTGCGTACCAGATGGAGCTGGTAGAAAGCTGCCCTGGATACAGAACTAACATGTGCCTCCATGGAGAACTATGGGTCCAAAATGATCCCCAGGCTGCACACCTGGTCCTTCAGGGGCACAGTTACCCCATTCAAGACCAGGGAGTCCTCCACACCAGCCCACCCCCTGTCCCCCCAAAACAATACTTCTGTCTTGTCAGGATTCAACCTCAATCTGTTAGCTGCCACCCATACTCCAACCACCTCTAGACACTCACACAGGACCTTCACCGCCTTCACTGGTTCTAATTTAAAAGAGAGGTAGAGCTGGGTATCATCCGCATACTGATGAACACCCAGCCCAAACCCCCGGATGATCTCTCCCAATGGCTTCTTATAGATGTTGAAAAGCATGGGGGGGGGGAGGACAGAACCCTGAGGCACCCCACAAGTGAGAGACCAGGGGTCTGAACACTCATCCCCCAACACCACTTATGTCAACATGTCATTTCAATTTATTTTAAACTGTTTCTAATGTTGCATTTTAAATCATTGTGACCTGCCCTGGGGCCTTGGGTTGAAGGGCTGGTAATAACAAACTACTACTACTACTACTACTACTACTACTACTACTACTACTTCCCTCTGTGGGCTTGAGGATATTGCAGCATGATCTCTTCTCAATGAAACATTTACAGTGGTACTTCGGGTTAAGTACTTAATTCGTTCCGGAGGTCCGTACTTAACCTGAAACTGTTCTTAACCTGAAGCGCCACTTTAGCTAATGGGGCCTCCTGCTGCTGCCACGCCGCCGGAGCATGATTTCTCATCCTGAAGCAAAGTTCTTAACCTGAAGCACTATTTCTGGGTTAGCGGCGTCTGTAACCTGAAGCGTATGTAACCTGAAGCGTATGTAACCCGAGGTACCACTGTATCTCAATTTAGGAATCAGTCCCTGGGAGGGCACTTGGACAGCAGGGCCTAGGATGCTTCAGATCTCCCTCTGCATGGAGGTCTCCCAGTGCAGCCACTACTATTGCTCTACTGCTGGCAAGGCCCTTGCAGGGGCTTCGATTCTAATCAATATAAACTACACTGCATAACCTGGGAGGGAAAACTATGAACATCTGAAGGGAGGTATGCCTTTATAAATGAATGAACACACAAATAAATACCAAGAGCAGCAAGAAGAGTTGGCAGAGGGGCACAATCTATTCCCAAATGCTTGCCATCTTCTCCACAGTTCAGACCTCAAGAAATCAGATCCTATCTGTAGAACCCTGGTCAGAGTTTCCAGCAAGCATACGTATAAAAACAGACAGTATGGCACACTGTCACTGAAGGGATCAATAAATCCATCTGGTTCAGGCTTTCTTAATCGCCAGCAGATTTCTATGCTGTGCTAGGCATAAATATAACCACAATGCCTACAGCCTACCAAATTGCTTAGCTTATATGGCTACTGAGGAATGAGCATGTGTTCATTGATTGTTCTTTTATCACAGTTGTTTTACTGAGGGAAACTCCTTCAACTGCTTGTAAATGAGAGAGTGGGATTGTCCTGGGAAGCAAACTATTTAAAAAGATGGATTTCAGGAAGCGTTAAAGAAATTAGTCCTGGAATTTGACCAAAGGGAGATGACTCTCCCATGCACATGTTAAGTCTGCTCCAAGGTCCTACCCTCAGTAACCACCCAGCACAGCTTATTGGCTCCTGGGGCAGGATCTGAGCCAGGTACATGTAGAAAATGGATTAACACCAGTGCCCCACTAGGGAATGGGGAGATATTCAATTCAGCTTGCATTTAAGGGTGAGTCTACCTAGCTTGCACTTTCTGAAGCAATTAAGAAACTGAAGCATATCCATCCTTCAAAATTCACACTTCTCTGAATTTTGCAATGCAGCTCCCTAGCTCTGTCTGTGTGCATGTGTGCGTGTGTGTGTGGTGTGTAAATATATAAATAAATGCATAAACATACTGGTTTAAAGTGTCCATTAAAATGTGAAAACCAGCGTAAGTAACATACAGAATTGGGGGGGGGGGGGTATATTGGGGGAAATTGCATACACACATGTGTCGATTAGGAGAAATTCAAAGTAGAATGAAGACCCAGGGCTTGGACTTAAACTGTTGAGAACTATATGAAATTAACTACTCCTAATATTTATTTGGGACACAGGTGGTGCTGTGGTGTAAACCACTGAGCCTAGGGTTTGCCAATCGGAAGGGCAGCAATTTGAACCCCTGCGATGTGGTGAGCTCCTGTTGTTTGGTCCCAGCTCCTGCCAACCTAGCAGTTCAAAAGCACATCAAAGTGCAAGTAGATAAATAGGTGGGAAGGTAAACGGCATTTCTGTGCGCCTCTCTAGTTTCGCCAGAAGCGGCTTAGTCATGCTGGCCACATGACCCGGAAAAACTGTCTGCAGACAAATGTCGGCTCCCTCGGCCAGTAAAGCGAGATGAACGTCGCAACCCCAGAGTCGTTCGTGACTAGACTTAACTGTCACGGGTCCTTTACCTTTTTTAAAATATTTATTTATATAGCACCATTTGTGCTCATGGTGCTTCACAAAGTATAAGAGATTGGCCCCTGCCCCAGAGACCTTACAATCTAGAATTTAATGCAAGGAGACAACAGACGAAGGCCAGGGAAGCTGAAACAGAGGTTAACAGGGAAGGAACATGCATGATTTAAGTTACCCATGTTTGGGCTGCATTTGGATGTGGGGTTTATTGCATTCATTTTACTGGCTATCTTGCTAGCGCTTCTGTCTGTGTTTTTAATGTTCCTTCACATAGCAGTACTTTGCGGTGTTGTGGAACTATGGCTTTTTGACCAATTTACCACTATGTAGCGTTAAACTTTAAATTGCAGGAAAGAACTATATACCACCCCCAAAATCTTCATAACGAACTCTGGCAACTTCCCAAGTTAATGTGGTTGCAAATGGATTTCTTTCTGGAAACAACACAGAAACGAGCCCTAAACTTCTGCTAGATTCCCAGAAGTGGTTTCTATGTCACATGAAATACCACAGAAAATGCAAAACCAAAGTTATGGAAATGTCAAGGAGATGGAATGAAGTGCCATCTAAATGCAGCCTTAGTTACAGTGTTAAATGTGTGGACACCAAGGGATTGTGCCAAAGGGGGCAGTGGCATGAAAAGGTATGGGAACCACTGCAAAGGTAGGGTCACTGTTAGGTGAAATCCAAGTTCTTGTGACAGTTCTTGGAATATTATCCCTCTGGCATCACCCTCCAACTACATGTTCAGTCTGGACTACTCATGCATTTTGAATCCCTGCATGGAACGATGATAAGCTCTGGCGTGGGACATTCACCATGGGTGAATCATCAACCTCTCAACAGGCGAATCTGTGTATGTGGAATTTTCTCTTTGCTGATAAATAAAAAATGAGTCAGACTTTAAAAACAGGCTGGGGAGGAGGAGAACCCTCGTGACAAATTCAGTGGGGTTTCCCGAGTTCACTCTGTCTCCCCAGCAGTCTTTTAGCCCCTGGTAAAAGAAGGTTTCCCAAAGCTTTTGGAATTACAACTGCAACAGACATGCCTCCAGCAACTCAGTACAGTCAAATGAATTAAGATTCAGGCACATAGTCACTAGAGAAGGGGGAAATACCGCTAAATATACTGTAACTGGAAACAAGAGGTCTGATTTCCTCCAGATTTACTATGCATTTTTTAGGTAGTAGGAGTGAATGAATTTCTTGCAAATATATAGACATTACAGATGACTAAAAAACTAATATTTCAAACAATGAAAAAGTTACAGTGAAAAAAAGAATAGTGAGTTCCGTTTTAGATGTGATAAAAGGAAACAGTGACATTCAACAATATAGACATTTAATTCTGCAAAACTTAGACATTTCTCCATTGTCAAAATTCAAAGGCTGAAACTTTATATTCAAAGCCTTTATTTCCAAGATGCAATATTCTGAAATAATCCCATAACTCATGGCCGGATTTAGGTTTGATGAGGCCCTAAGCTACTGAAGGTAACGGGGCCCTTTATATGTCCAGCTGTCCTTTGTCAACAACAAATTGTTGAAGTTTTTTGTGTTGAAGATATGCTATATATTAATTTATGCACCTAATGGGTATCTAAAGCCATGTGCACATAACAAAATATGTATTTTATCAAAGTAATTGTTAAACTGCAATACAATTAAGAAGAAGTATATTAAGAGTGAAATAATTATTAAGCTCTAACTTAAAATGATTTTTTATTCATAACAAACTTAATAATGCAAACCCATGGGCATTTGGCAATAACAAAAGTTCCTTTAGAAACACAGTTTACAGACTCGTAATTTTTTTTTGGGGGGGGGGCAAGAGAGTGGGGCCCTAAACTATAGCTTGTTTAGCTTATATGTAAATCCGGCACTGCCATAACTCATATTTGCTTTATATTCATTATGGACAATATTCAGCCACCATATCCCATTAGCACAAGGAATTCTGCTTGTGTAATGGGACTTTTCCCTCCTCCCCCTGCCCCACCATGGACTGACTGGAATAAGCAAAAATCACCTTTCAAAAGCTTTCCTAAGATTATTAAAGGGACTTCATATTTCCATAAAGAAATTACCCATAATGATATTTCTGAGCTGTCACAATGGAGAAGAGATGAGGGCATGAGGAAATTTCCTGGCCCCAAAGCCAGGTTCTGGTGGAATGAACCCAATTTACTACATGAATTTCCCTGCTTCAATCTCACTATATAAAATAAAAATGTAAGTATATTATCACGAAGTCCCCAGTGTCACAGCACAAACCTTGATTCTCATAAAGCCAGGGATAGGGGAGCAAAAGTGAAGATGGCCATGACATGGGAGTGATAAGTGTGGGGGCACTGAGAGGGGGTAACTGGTGATTTAAAACCATGGCAGAAGTTTGAGCAAAGCAGGGATGGAGAACACTGGGAGGAAATTGTGGTTTAGAACAATGGCAGAGGTTAGAGGAAAGTACTATGGAATATTTGAGGGTTCCACATAATTTTGAGTACATGGCAAAGGGAGAAAGGGGAAAGTGGCAGTTTTAAACAATGGCCAACGTTTGAATAAAGTGAGGATAGAGAAATACTGAGAGGAAAAATGACTATTGCAAACAATAAAAGGTAAAGGGACCCCTGACCATTAGGTCCAGTCGTGACCGACTCTGGGGTTGCAGAGCTCATCTCGCTTTATTGGCCGAGGGAGCCAGCGTACAGCTTCCGGGTCATGTGGCCAGCATGACTAAGCTGCTTCTGGCCAACCAGAGCAGAGCACAGAAACGCCGTTTACCTTCCCGCTGGAGTGGTACCTATTTATCTACTTGCACTTTGGCGTGCTTTCAAACGGCTAGGTTGGCAGGAGCAGGGATCGAGCAACGGGAGCTCACCCCGTTGCGGGGATTCGAAACACCGACCTTCTGATCGGCAAGTCCTAGGCTCTGTGGTTTAACCCACAACGCCACCCATGCAGAGATTTAAATAAAGCAGGGATGAAAGGATACATATGCCTATGGCTATTCCAATATTAATGGCAACAGCTCCCTTCATCCCTGATCACTGGCCATGCAGACTGAGTCAGATGGGAGCTGGAGTCCAGCAAAATATGGAGGGCTACAGATCCCCCATTTCTGGTGTATTTAATTAGTTTTGTGCTCATGGGATTTTTAATCCATGGAGATCAAAAGTGAGGTGACGAGGAAGATTTCCACTCTCGAAACAGAGTGGTTGTCAGAGCTTAGAATGTGTGAGAAGGGCCACAGTCCGATAACTATGATCAGCTGAGAGCAGCCACCTGGTATTAGACACTGTATACCAATGGTACATAAAGGGACATTTTGGGTGGACACGCCTCATCTTTGGAAATTTCTCCCTCCAAATCTGAGCATGAAAAAAGATTACTAGGATCCATGTGATAACCATGTCCCATATGACTATGCAGTCCATGGAAAGACTGCCATCTTTTTGTTGTTGTTGTTTAGTTGTGCCCGACTCTTTGTGACCCCATGAACAAGAGCACGCCAGGCACTCCTGTCTTCCACTGCCTCCCGCAGTTTGGTCAAACTCATGCTGGTAGCTTCGAGAACACTGTCCAACCATCTCGTCCTCTGTCGTCCCCTTCTCATTGTGCCCTCCATCTTTCCCAACATCAGGGTCTTTTCCAGGGAGTCTACTCTTCTCATGAGATGGCCAAAGTATTGGAGCCTCAGCTTCAGGATCTGTCCTTCCAGTGAGCACTCAGGGCTGATTTCCTTAAGAATGAATAGGTTTGATCTTCTTGCAGTCCATGGGACTCTCAAGAGTCTCCTGCAGCACCATAATTCAAAAGCATCAATTCTTCGGCGATCAGCCTTCTTTATAGTCCAGCTCTCACTTCCATACATCACTACTGGGGGAACCATAGCTTTAACTATACAGACCTTTGTTGGCAATGTGATGTCTCTGCTTTTTAAGATGCTGTCTAGGTTTGTCATTGCTTTTCTCCCAAGAAGCTGGCGCTTTTTAATTTCGTGGCTGCTGTCACCATCTGCAGTGATCATGGAGCCCAAGAAAGTAAAATCTCTCACGGCCTTCATTTCTTCCCCTTCTATTTGCCAGGAGGTGATGGGCCCAGTGGCCATGATATTAGTTTTCTTTAGCTTCCAGCCATGCAGTAAGCCCAGCATTACCTCTCACTGACACATTTCTACAGTAGCTGTGGTGTGTGAGTTACCACAAATCAGCCCAACGTCTCAAGCAATCCAAGGAGTCACTGGGAGGGCCAACAATATTTTAGGGTGCCAGTGAAGCCACAGAGGGTGCTGCCTGCTGTCTAAAGATGATGGAAAGCATCTTCCTTGGATGTTGAGCAACAGCAGCTTGGAGTGCCAAAATGCCTTGGCCTCAACCGTCTTCCTTCTGGTCCTCTCTTTCCATTCTGCACATATCCCAGAAGTGGTGCAATCTCTTTTGTTTCCGGGATGCATTTTGTGGCTGGCGAAAAAGCTTATGGTTATCCTAACAGCCAGATAACAGCGTTCCTGTGGTTTTCACACCTCTTCCCCCAGATAGTCTGATCCCATTGTCTTGGCTCATCAACTTGAAAGCCTTTGTTCTCTGGAATAGTCTCCCTCGGGAGGTTGTGGACTCTCCTTCCTTGGAGGTTTTTAAGCAGAGGTTGGCTGGCCATCAGTCATGGGTGCCTTAGCTGAGATTCATACAGTGGAGGGGGTTGGACTAGATGACCCTCAGGGTCCCTTCCAACTCCACAATTCTATGATTCTGGCCCTGAAGTGGACTTTGGTGACTAAGAGCTTATCCATGCATCCATTTGCCCTGCCACCCACCCCCCTCCACTGGGGAAATTTGTGGTTTAGCGCTGAATCAGAACAAACAGCAATTGGGTTTTCTGCAGATTGCCATTATTTCTGATTTAGTGCAGGGGCAAAACCACTCAGATCTGCACCTAGAAGGCATGGGCCAAGCAGAAAAAGACTCAAACCCATGCTTTCTAGGCACAGGACAAGTAAAAGTGTAGACAAGCCCCCAGTGGTAGCAGGAAAAATCTTGCTACCCTTGCTTAAGGCCAAACTAAACAGGATGTGAGGAACTGCATTTGCTTAGCTATTTGCATATGAAGTGGAGATTCAGGGTATCTGAATTCTCCCACCCCAGCTTAAGCAGAGAGAAAGGTTAGGGTGGCCATTTATATGTCACCAGACAGAAAACAAACACAAATGCATCACCCCCAAAAAAGAAAAAAATGGGACATATTTCCATAAAATTTGCTTGTGAAACTCTGCAGATCAGAGCTTTCCAAACTGTGTGTCGCGACATATTAGCGTGCCAGCTGCAGTGTGTAGGTGTGTTGGCCAAATGTCCCCGTGCTCCTCTCAGGGCTGGAAACCTCCAGTTTAACCTCCAGTTTGCTGGTAAAACTGAATTACTGTGTCCCGAAATGATGCACATCAAAAAAAGCATGTCACCAACCTGAAAAGTTTGGAAAGCTCTGCTGTAGATAGTTGAAGATTTAAGATTGATTCCTACAATTTTAGATATACGTAAATTCTAGTGTGGAAGAATGTGGCCAGTTGACCTGTGTACCTGCACAGTCTGCTGCCCAGGTGTTCATTGCTGATGGGCAACTTCAAGGTCCTTGCTGCTTTCCCTTCTGATGGTTCTTTATCTTTAAAGCAGACTTGGACCGGACAGCCCCTTAAATACAGGACTGTCCTTTGTAAATTAGGACACGTGGCCACTCTAAGAAAAATGTCTGGACCCAGAGAGCACAAATGGGTAAAGCCAGGGGTGGCTTAGCTCCCATTGCCTCTATGTCCATTTTGATGTAAAAACAATTAGACCCCACCTTTCCCTTTATAGCAGGTGAACAATGTTGGAAGTTGTCAGGCTGTGGTGCTGGTTGCTCATGAGTAACCAGGCAGGACTCCGACCTGGCTTTTACAGGTTTTATTGTGGAAACTATTTACAGTCCAGATCTACCAAGTTCATGTCCGTCTCAGTCACTTGCAGAATCCGGGAGTGGCCCCTTCCGGCTTCTCCCCCAGCATAAGAACTCTGGCACCCCAAGCCTCCTCCTCTTCCCTTCCTTGCATTTAACCCCTCTGCGCAAGCTGAGTGCTTGGAAGTGGTGTGCATCCCTCCTGGCCAGCCCAGCGAGGTGAGGCACTGGGGCTCTCAGCAGCATCCTCGAGCCCTTTCCTCGCTTGGCTGGCCCCTTCCCCCTCTTCTCCACTGGAGGTGTGGCTTTTCCCACCGCTGGAAGAGGAACTGTTCCTCTGGAGTTTCAGATGCTCTCTGTATCCCAACGACCCCCCTGCCTCCGTCCCCTGTTCCTATGGCAGTCCCCTGACAGAAGTCATCTCAAGAGAGCCCTGCCTGAAGGTAATGAAGTCTGAGGATGTTGCCATCTGGGGATGCGGCCTTCAAATTACAAATCTAACAACAATGCAGCTGGACACCGTGAAGCTAAAGCTGACAGCTTTGGTTCTTCTAAGGGCAAATAAAATGGCCACACTTGGAAATAATAGAATTTAACTGGCAGCCTTGGGGGACGGACACATTGCAGAAGCCCAAACAAATGCAGCTGCTGGCCAGAGGAGGCAGGCAGCCATCTCATCATTAATAGTCACGCTCTGTGCCTGCCAGTTTTTCATCTACTAGTAGTTTGCAATCCAGGACAACAGCTGTTCTAGCATGAATCTGCATTACAATGTGATAGAGATGAATGTTTAGGCACAGACGATAAATAAGAAGCTTGAACAAGGATAAACACATCGGGTTTAAATAATCTCGCTAAATATGACTCTTTTCTTTCTTCTTTTTAAAATCTTAGTCCTGGTGATTTACAGGTTTCACATGCAATCTCCTGTCACCCAAAACATGATTACGCAACCAAAGATCTTCACATTTGGGGGAAATGTGTAGGCCAATTGTTTGCTGGAGTTAAAAAAACCCACAAACTATCATTGTAACGGGAATCCTGGAAAAAAGTCTCTCTTTTTTTACCAAATATTTGGTCAGCCCCGGAACCACCTCCTTATATAGAAGAGGAGCAGTAGCTTCCTGTGAGCATGCATGCCGTTCCTTGAACCCCATGACTTTCACAAGCTACTGCTTGCTGCTTACTGGAAGGAATTCCATCGCAGCAATGTTGAACTGTTCCCCGTTCCATCGGAACAAAATGGCAAATATCTAAATAAAATCAGCCAAGCAATAGACAACACTCAGCAGCTGCGAGTTGTTAGCAGCAGAAGTGATGGAATTCACAGAAGCATTTATTTCTCCCCTGCTGCATCTTAGGAGAAGCTATGCTCTTTGCACCAAATGTGTGGTGGAGTCACAGGTTGAGACTTATTGTGGGAAATTAGTTCTTTGGACAGTGCCAAAACTAAGGGTGCTTCGCCAGGAATTCAGCCTGGGGTGAAATCTCCAGAAGGCGACACTGACGCTCTCAGCCCACAAGCCAATCCGCAATGAGCCCAGGCTGCCCAAAATTTTCGTTTCTTGTCTCATTAGATTCACAAAATGTTTAGGGGTATGTTTACCCCTGCATCCCCCCCCCCCGAAAAAAGCACTGGTTACTAATACATATAAATCATTAACAAATCCTTTTCCTTCTAATACACCCTCCCTCTCAACCTCTAGGTCAGTGGTGGCGAGCCTATGGCACAGGTGCCAGAGGGGGCACTCAGAGCCCTCCCTGTGGGCACACGTGCCATTGCCCCTTCCAGCTCCCCACAATCCTATGATTCGATGGCAAGCCCACCGGGCTGCACTTCTAAAGCCTGCTCATGCAGGAAGGAGCAAAATGCTGTCGGGTTTACTGGCAGTTCTGCACCAAGGTGCTTTAAGACAGTGCAATGGAACGTTCATGTTTCAGCTGCAGCCTGCGGGTGGCAAGCCAGCTACTCGCGCATGTGCAGCACTATTCAGCATGCACTGCCCCTATGAATTATCTGCTGGGGCTCCTCCCTTCCTGGCTGCAACTGACGGCAGCGGAGTACTGAACCACTGCGCATCTCCAGGCTTCACTCTGAGATTTCCTTTTCTCCTGCTTGGTCAGGCTGAGAAGCAAACTTTCAAGCTGAACCCACTCCCATCGCCATGGATAAGTGCAAGATCCTCCCTGCCAGGGGACACACAGGAGACTGGTTTGGTTTCTTCATAGGATTGTGGGGAGTTGGAAGGGAACCCGAGGGTCATCTAAGTCCAACCCCCACCCCCCATGCAGGGATCTCAACTACAGCATCCATGGCAGATGGCCATTCAACGTCTGCTCTGAAATCTCCCACAGAAGAGTTTCTTGAAGGGAAATTAGCAAAACGGCCATGTTGTCTGGGAGTAATTCCCTTTTTCATGATTTCCCAAACAAGGATCATGCAAACTTTTACCTTTCAATAAAAAGTTGTTTGTATCATCAAAAGCTCTGTTATTGTGTTTTTCTTTTAAGACAAAAGATGTTAATGTACAAATTGTTTTTTCTAAACTAAAACCTCAGTATTCAGGTTAAATTGCCATGTTGGCACTTTGCAATAAATAAGTGGGTTTGGGGTTGCATTTTGGGCACTCGGTCTCTAAAAGGTTCTCCATCACTGCTCTAGGTTCTCGCCCAGGGTCCAAACAAATTCTTGGCTGACCCACAAAAGTCTCACAATGAGAAGATTTCCTGGCAACAGTGGACATCACCCTCATCTCTGACTCTAGACTTGCTTTTTATGGGCAGGCCCAAGGTGGATGGAACTCCCTCAGGCTGCCCACAGCTGTGTCCCATTCAGCTGCACTCTCCACACCAGGCTTCCTCAAACTCGGCCCTCCAGATGTTTTGAGACTACAATTCCTATCATCCCTGACCACTGATCCTGCTAGCTAGGGATCATGGGAGTTGTAGGCCAAATAAATCTAGAGGTTCGAGTTTGAGGAAGCCTGCTCCACACCCAGTTCCAGGTGCAGCAGGTTTGTTGAGTTTCCCAAGGGGTCCAAATGATGAGAAAAGGGTCCCCCCTCCACTCACAGCTCAGTTTCCAAAAAGGTTTCCTCTCTCATCTTTTCTGTAACTTTTATTGATGTCTATTGGGACGCGGGTGGCGCTGTGGGCAAAAGCCTCAGTGCCTAGGACTTGCCGATCGAAAGGTCGGCGGTTCGAATCCCCGCGGCGGGGTGTGCTCCCGTCGTTCGGTCCCAATGCCTGCCAACCTAGCAGTTCGAAAGCACCTCCGGGTGCAAGTAGATAAATAGGGACCGCTTACCAGCGGGAAGGTAAACGGCGTTCCGTGTGCTGCGCTGGCTCGCCAGATGCAGCTTGTCACGCTGGCCACGTGACCCGGAAGTGTCTGCAGACAGCACTGGCTCCCGGCCTATAGAGTGAGATGAGCGCACAACCCTAGAGTCTGTCAAGACTGGCCCGTACGGACAGGGGTACCTTTACCTTTACCTTTATTGTTTTAATATTTTTAGAATGTAACATCTATTTGCTTGAAAGTTTCCTTGAAAAACAGTGCATAAATGCCTTACATACTATTTTTAAATAATCAGAGACCATTTGCTTCCCTGTACAGATCTCCTTTGGTTGTGAGAGTTAAGCTCTTTCCGCCTTTTCTTGTGTTTGTCCGTTATTGCTCTATTAACATTTGCCTAGCAGACCCCTCCCTCCATCATGCAATCCCATTTCCCAATCTGCTGATAAAACTATCCTCAGTATTCTGCTTTAAGTGCTTAAAATCCCCCTTAGACAAATTGACACCAATCCAAAGATCCCTTTCTGCAGCAAGCCTTGTATTTATTTGTACCTTTGCAACCATGCAAATGAATATGCCATTAGGAATAAGAAAGAGAGAGATGTCCCACCACCTGCAACTCATGCTACACTTATTGCAGCTGCAGAAATGGTGCCTGTTTGCTTCCTCACTCACTTCCTTGTACTTTTAGACTGCCCGCCATTCCAAAGAATCTCAAGGTAGTGTACAAGATATATGAAACAAACCAACGTTAAAACATAAATCTGCCAAAAACAAAATGCCTGTACCACTCATCAAAACCATTAAACAAACTTCCATGGGAGTCATAAAGCAGAAGATTAATTGCCATTCCAAATGTCTGAGTGAAAAGATTATTCCAGACATGGCACTGAAACCTCATTCAAGAGGGGGACAGCCACACCTCCAATGGAAGAGTTTCACGTTCAAGTTAGCAGGCTCAGGAAGACCTGATCCTATGTCCTGCGACAACAGGCCTCACCCACTGGCAGAACAACAAGACCCACAAGAAGGCTTGACCTTGCAGATCTCAACATCCAGGTCAGCTAATATAGGAAGGCGCATTCAGGGAATTATATGTCAACAACCTCTTGAATAAGGTCTAGTAGCAAATAGGCAGCCAGTGCAGATTTTGAAGAACCAATGCTATGTGGTTTCCTCACAGTTTCTGTGTGCTGGGTGTTAATATATTATTTAATCCTCTTTCAACATATTCCTCAACTTTTCCATGAAGCCTTTGGCTACATCTCATCCTCAGTTGAAACGATATCTAAATATGTTTGCACCTGCTCATCTTAATCCCGTTACCTTGCATTTCTTTTTCTTCCCTTCTGTTCTCTGTCGTCTACACTACTGAGCCTCTTGGGCTTGCCAATCGGAAGTTCGGTGGTTCAAATCTGCACGACGGGGTGAGCTGCCATTCCTCTGTCCCTGCTCCTGCCAACCTAGCAAGTCAAAAGCACACCAGTGCAAGTAGATAAATAGGTACCGCTGTGGCAGGAAGGTAAACAGCATTTCCATGCGCTCTGGCTTCCGTCATGGTGTTCTGTATGCCAGAAGCGGTTTAGTCGTGCTGGCCACATGACCCAGAAAGCTATCTGTGGGGAAACGCCGGCTCCCTTGGCCTGAAAGCGAGATGAGCACCACAATCCCATAGTCGCCTTTGACTGGACTTAACCGTCCAGGGTTCCTTTACCTTTTACCTTACATTTATATTGCAAGCTCCTTGGAACAGGGACTTTTTTCATTTTTGTTGTGGTTCACACTAAAGCACAATATCCAGCAACTGTACTATGTAAAATCACCACTGTTGTCTAGTCTGGCTTGTGATAGCCTATGTAGAAAACAGATGTATATATATTAGTTACCAAATGGCCTTTGGAACTGGGAGGACTTTAGAAGGAAGAGGACTTTAGAAGCTCAGGTTTACATGGGCCATCTGTTCTGAATTCAGCTGGTTATCAGAGGCAGAGGGAAATGCCATTGTCTCCAGTCAGGAGGATAAAGGGGGCACTGGGGTAGCAGAGTTGAAGGAACTGGCAATTCACCAAGTCGCTTATTCTAGAATGGATTTCTAAACTTATTCAGAGCCATACCTGTGGAACAAGCTTGTGCTTGTATTCTCAGAAGCATTTAACGTATTGTGAATGGTATCGACATATGGTACAATAATCCTGCTTTTTAGGCACTGGGCATTTTTAACAGTCCTTAGGACAGAACTTTATCTCTCCATGCCTGGCTTAGCTGTATCTCTGAATAAGATGGTGAAAACATCATTTATTCCCCCCCCCCCAAAAAAAAAATCTGGTATCATGCTACATCCCACTGCCAGCTTAACCCATGATAAAAACAATGGCAGCCAGAAGTGCTCGCTCCGAGACAACACGATCACGCTGCGTCTGGTATAGTGTGGAAAGATAATAGGGGCAGTCAGGCCCGTCAGAGTCTTCTCCATCTGTTACTATTTAAGCCCAAGGACCCAGCTTCATTCAAGGTTGATTAGCCAAATATCTCCCCCTATTATGTTGCCTAGAGCAAAGCCTGCACAAAAATCTGATAACCTAATGATATATGCCTGGGTTGATTTATTTATCATTTCCATTATGCACATGCGCACGGTCAGATATATTTCCTATAAGGGGCTAACTACACTTCACATGAAAACTAATGTAACAGAACTCGGATGCCATTTGAAAAAGTAAAAGAACAGTCACTTCAGGAAGAGGAGATGTGGAGCACAGAAAAGGCAGTGGGGGGGTTGTTTAAACCTTTTCCTGCCTGGTCCTTCTGTATTCCAATGGCCTCCCCAGTTGAATTTCTCCCTTGGGACCAGTGGCGTCACAATGGGGAGGCAGGGGGCAGTGTGCCCCGGATTCCACATCTGGGAGGGTGACAAGGTGGCACCCCGCGGGGTGCTTGCCCTGCTGCCCCAGCCTGGGCACAGCAGCACAAGCAGCCATCATGCCACTGCAGCTGTATGTGGAGGATCCTGGCGCCGGCGGCAAACCGCTATGTACTGTGCATGTACAGTGTCACATGCATGTGCTGTACATAGTGGTTTGCTGCTAGCGCAGCTTGAGCACTGTACAGACGGGGGTGGGATCCCTCCGTCGCCACTACAGCTTCCGTTCACAGCTGCAGCCACGAGCAGAGGACCCTGGCATTGTCCATACGGCGCTGGAGCGCTGGCGCCGGCAAACCACTATGTACAGCACATGTGCTGCATCGCTACGTACAGCACATGCGTTGTACGTGGCAATGCAGCACATGCACCCTACGTGGCAACGCCCCACCCTGGGTGTCACAACGCCTTCGTTTGCCCCTGCTTGGGACTCAGTATGTAGGGAGGTGATTTAAAACAGAGGAGAGGCAGACAGGGAAAGGATTTAGAACACATACCCCAACCCTTCTCTCTTTCTAACACACACACACAAAATAGCTGTTTATCTTTTTTTAAAAATTGTGCCAATGCTCAGTTTAACACTCATTTATGTAGAATGTAGGGGACGCGGGTGGCGCTGTGGGTTAAACCACAGAGCCTAGGACTTGCCGATCAGAAGGTCGGCGGTTCGAATCCCCACAACAGGGTGAGCTCCTGTTGCTCGGTCCCTGCTCCTGCCAACCTAGCAGTTCGAAAGCTCCGGCGGGAAGGTAAATGGCATTTCCGTGCGCTGCTCTGGTTCGCCAGAAGCAGCTTAGTCATGCTGGCCACATGACCCGGAAGCTGTACGCCGGCTCCCTCGGCCAGTAAAGTGAGATGAGCACTGCAACCCCAGAGTCAGCCACGGCTGGACCTAATGGTCACGGGTCCCTTTACCTTTACCTTTATGTAGAATGTATACTGAAGACACTTGGAATGGTTCGTACAAGGCAATGATTTTTGTGTATGATGGGAGCAATTTGGAATTCGAGAAGCCAAGTGGCAATGTGGTGCTTTTGCCCAATGTGGCTCCTAATACAGTTGGGATGTGTGACACTTGATCACATCATATCATTCACCCAGCGGGCAGGCTGCTTTTCAAAATGATAATCAGAAATACTTACAAAGAAGCTGTTGGAGAAGTTTTCCTGTGGTAACCACAGCAAATGTGAAACTGCTAGAAGAAAATCCCACTGCTGTGCACTCTGCATCCTAGCATGTGTTATCTTTTTGTTCAGTAGTCACAGAAGACGTTGGCAGCAGCAGTACATTTCAAAACTGCTCTGAAACCTCAGGTACTTCACATGTTGGGAGATTCGGAGCAGAAATCAGTTCCAGCTAAATCAGGTTTGGGTCTCTAGCTTGATTAACCTGGTAAGAACCAATAATGAGACATTTAGTTGCTTCCAGCAAAGGATTTCCAGGTGGCATAGGAATGAGAAACTTTAAACACTGGAGGCATGTTAATTCCAGTCCTTTCCCAATGACTTGTATATTTAAGAATATATGCTTTCCCAAGGTGTCTCAGGATCAATAAAGATAAAGATGAAAGGTTATGTCATTGCTCCTTTGATTAAGCAATGCCTGGATCCTTTTGAGTGATATATTGCAATCCAGGGAGAAGCTTCAAGTTCAGCCATAACTTTATCTCTGCCAGTTTCAGAAACAAAACATTATCTATGGAAATTTGCCATGGAAACTCAGTGGCCCCAATCCAGAGAGAGTTAGTCATTCTTAGATGCCATTGAAATAATTGCAAGCATTGGGACAAGCTTATCGCAGTTAGCTGAGTGATTTCAAAAAATATACACGCAAATAATGGGATGCGTGGGTAGGTGAGTGAGAGAGAAAGATGTGGGAATGTTCTGGGGTGCAGGAGAGGATATATTGACTAATTATATCCTTATCCAACTTGTCCTAACAAGTTCCCAAAATATCAGCAGAGTTTATAGACATTCCCCTTTAAGTTCGCAACGGTAACGTGTGCACAGGTTCGCTAGAACCTCTATAATAATTACTCTGGTAATTTCCCCTTTGTTCCCTCTTAAAATACAAGACACAACACAGTCTTTATAAAAGTATAAAAGAGTTTACTCACGATCTGTTCACAATATGATCCCAGACGGCAGACAGGCTTAAAAAGGTAAAATACACTTAGAATCTATCTTATAGGAAGATAGGCCTCTCCTCTCTTGGCTGAGAGCCAAGAAGGCATCCTGCTTCTTCGAAAGGTGATGGCAGAGAGAGATGAGATGGCTGCCTGCCCTGTGCTTTTGTCATTACCTGCACAGGTGAGGCCACACCCACCTCTGGTCACATGTGGAGGAAGTCCGTCCCCAGGAAGTTTACCTGCTTGCTGGACAGACATCCCCACCATGTTCTAACATGTACACTCTAGGAATGTTGTCATTGACTGCTCCTGTGTTTACATCCCACATACCCCTTCTCAGGCAATACAACATATACAAAACATAAACAACTTTATTCAACCACCCAGAGTCCCAGCTTGACACGTAGATTCTGGAAACTCTCTCTTGGTAGGGGTTTCGTCAGGATGTCAGCAGTCATCTCTTGGGTGCTGCAGTAGGATAGCTCCACAAGTCCATCCTGGATCATCTGGCGTATGTAGTGGTACTTAACCCCAATGTGTTTTGTTCTGGCCAGGAACTTCTCACTCTGCGTCAGCTTCAGGCAACTTTGATTGTCCTCTAGCAAGCTGACAGGCCCTTTTCTCACCAACCCAAAGTCCTTTATGAGTTGATCAAGCCAGGCGATCTCTCTGCAGGCTTCTGTTGCTGCAACGTATTCTGATTCTGTGGAAGATAATGCTACACAGCTCTGTTTATAACTGCCCCATGAAACAGGTCCATCCCCAAACATGAAAACATAACCACTTGTTGATTTATAATCAGCATTATCCCCAGCCCAATCAGCATCTGTATACCCAACCAACTTAGGGTCTTTGACGGCTGGTAACCTTAATTTACAATTCATGGTACCCTTCAAATATCGCACCACCCTCTTTACACCTGCCCAATCATGCTCAGTGGGAGAATTCACTTTTCTGCTAAGAATCCCCACAGCATTAGCTAAGTCAGGTCTACATGTGGTAACTAAATACAAAAGTTTACCAATCGCCGACCTGTAGTCATTGTTGTCTGGCAACTGCTTCGAATCCTGCTGATTCTTCAGGAAGTCAGTAGCCATCGGTGTAGCAACTGGATGTGCGTCTTGCATCTGCATGTGCTCAACTAGCTCGTGGATCTTCTGTCTTTGGCTGAGAAGAAATGAGCCGTCCTCTTCTCTTTCCACCTGGATCCCGAGGTAGTACTGGACATCTCCTAGCTCCTTGACCTCCACCTCCTTGCTAAGGTGTTTTACTATCTGTGTATAGTCTTTCTCACTTGCTGTGGCAATAATCAGGTCGTCAACAAATGCTAGGATATATGAGAATTGTCCATTATTTGACTTACTGTACAAGCACTTGTCAGCGTCGCCTTGCTTGTACCCAAGTTGCGTCAGCATTTTATGCAACTTCTGGTTCCAGGCTCTGGCAGCCTGTTTAAGTCCATAAAGTCCTTTCTGCAGTTTGCACACTAGATGTGCCTCATGTGGTTTTACAAAACCTTTTGGCTGTTTCATATAAATTTCCTCTGAAATCTGCCCATGTAGAAAAGCTGTAGCAATGTCTATGTGTTTCACCCTCAACACACGTATGTGCGACAAATTGGGAGCTTTCCCATGCCAAAGTTCAAATGGTGTGCGCTCTGCACCTTTAGTTGGCAGTCTATTCTGCAAATAGACCGACGTGTACACTCCTTCGGCCCACAGCTTTTGTGGCAAACGTGCATCCTTTAGCATGCACCTTGTCATGTCCATAATGGACCTAAACTTTCTCTCAGCTATGGCATTCTGCTGTGGTGTGTAAGGAATTGTGGTGACGTGTGCAATTCCTTCCTTGGCCAGGAGAGCCTGCATTTCATTTGAGCAGTACTCACCTCCATTGTCGCTCATTAACACAGCTGGAGCTCTCTGGAATTTGTTCTTGACCATGGCAATGTATTCCTGGAGCTTGTCCACTGTCTCACTCTTCTCTTTGAGGAAATATACAACACAAAATCTTGAAAAGTCATCCAGAAATATTAAAATATATCTATTCTTTCCCAGTGAGGGAACATTCATGGGTCCACATATATCAGTGTGCACTATGTCAAGCACTTTGTTGCTTCTTTGCTCTGCACAACGTGGAAATGAAGGTTTTATAGCCTTCTCAGTAATACAGCTTATGCACTTTGCTGGAGCTTTGTTGCTCTGCTTTACCTGCAAACCTCTTACAAGATCTCTTTTCTGTAGATCCAGAATGACGCTGGCGTCCCTGTGTCCTAGCCTTCTGTGCCATAGGTCCAGATCTGCTTCATCCTTCTGGCTGGAATGTGCCACTTTTGCAGACTGGTTCTCTGAAAGATCAAGCTCATATACACCATTTATTAGCTTTGCTTGAGCAAACACTTTGCCATTTCTAGTCACTTTACATTCTCCATTTCCAAATGTGATCTGGAAACCTTTCTTGTCCAAAGTGGACACGCTGATTAAATTGCAGCTCAGCTCTGGAACATACAAAACTCTAGAGATTGTGTTCTCAATGCATTCATTGTTTATATTGCATTTCAGGCTCATGGAACCTGCACCTTTTGCTTTAACAATGTTGCCATCTGCAATCTCAATTTCAGATCCTTCTTCTTCATTTATTTCATTAATCTCATTAAAATAGTCCTTTTTATATGAAAAATGCGAACTCGCTCCTGAATCTAAAATCCATTTATTACGTTTATTTTCACGATTCTGGACAGTTAAATTCCTTTCTTGCAGTAGCCATGTGCATTCACATTTCCCCTTCTTTTCCCCTTTTGGCTGAAAGGAGTGGGGTTTATTTGCTTTAGGAGCTCTGCAGTTCTTTGCAATGTGTCCTTCTTTGTTACAATTGAAGCAAATCACTTTCTTAGGCATCTCTTTGGACTTTGTACATTGCCTAGATGCATAACTGCTGTCCTTGCTTCTAGCATTTCTCACTGGAGATTCAGCTCTATCTCTGCATTCTTCTTTTAAATAACCAATCAAGTCTTTGAAAGTCAGACCTTGTCTATGCTCCATCAAACTTACAAATGCGCCAAAGCGTGGTCCAAGTGATGATAACAAAAATGCTATCTTTGTATCCTCATCAAAAGCTTTGGGAGTCAGATCAATTCTTTGAATAATCTCAGTAAACTTGTTGATGTGCTCTGTGAATTCCTCTTTTGAATTCATCCTCAATCTGGTTAATTTACACACCAAGTTTCTGAAGCTGTTTATGCTAGATTCTCCATACACGCGCTCAATATCTCTTAAGATTTGAGATGCATCATCTGTACTATTTATTAATGATAGCTGCTCATCACGAAGTCCACTCAAAATTATGTGTCTAGCTTCGCTGTTCATGCGTTTCCAAGCACTTATCTTGGCTAAATCCTCCTCAGACGATCCTGTAGGCTGAGGCTCTAAAGCTTCCAAAATGTGCTTATAATCTAAACATGCTATCAAGCGCTGCTTCCAGTGCATGAAATTATACTCATTCAGCACAGGCATTCCTAGCTTTGCATCACTATCAAAAGCTGCTCTAGCCATCTTAAAATCCAAAATTTGAAAATTCTTCAAAATTTCAAAATTTCTCAAAATTTTAAAATCAAAATCTCAAAAATCTCAAAATACAAAACAATTCTTCACTGCCTTGGGTCACTGTGAACTCTGAGGGAAGGGGGGGGGTTGCTTAATCCCCACTGCACAATGGAACAAAGGACCATGTGCTTACCAGGAAGTTAACTCAGAAAAATACTACTCAACTCAAAATCACAATCCAATGCAATCCTTCAAAAATATGCAGAAATATGCAATACTGGGCCCACTAACCCTTTGTGGGAATGTTCTGGGGTGCAGGAGAGGATATATTGACTAATTATATCCTTATCCAACTTGTCCTAACAAGTTCCCAAAATATCAGCAGAGTTTATAGACATTCCCCTTTAAGTTCGCAACGGTAACGTGTGCACAGGTTCGCTAGAACCTCTATAATAATTACTCTGGTAATTTCCCCTTTGTTCCCTCTTAAAATACAAGACACAACACAGTCTTTATAAAAGTATAAAAGAGTTTACTCACGATCTGTTCACAATATGATCCCAGACGGCAGACAGGCTTAAAAAGGTAAAATACACTTAGAATCTATCTTATAGGAAGATAGGCCTCTCCTCTCTTGGCTGAGAGCCAAGAAGGCATCCTGCTTCTTCGAAAGGTGATGGCAGAGAGAGATGAGATGGCTGCCTGCCCTGTGCTTTTGTCATTACCTGCACAGGTGAGGCCACACCCACCTCTGGTCACATGTGGAGGAAGTCCGTCCCCAGGAAGTTTACCTGCTTGCTGGACAGACATCCCCACCATGTTCTAACATGTACACTCTAGGAATGTTGTCATTGACTGCTCCTGTGTTTACATCCCACAAAAGAGACTGTACAATATTCTGAATTACAGCCTTTGAATGCAAAGCAGTGGTTTCTTATGCCACTGAGAATGTAAGGCACTTTTTAATCTGATTAGAAATTTGTCCCTTCGGCCGCGGGAATAGCAAATTAAATTCTGGCTGCATCTACCCTATAAACTGAATGCACATTCAAAGCACATTCTTTCCCTCAAAAATTTCTGAGAGCCGTAGTTTACCCTCCACAGAGTTAAAATTCCCAGCATCCCTTAACCAACTACAGTGCCTAGAATTCTTTCAGGTAAAGGAAGTGTTGTGAATGTGCTTTAAAGGTAAAGTGTACACATGTGTCTTCTTCACATATATATCGCTTCAAATCTCAGCCAATGAATTGAACGTGGGACATCATTACAGGTAATACAATACACCAAGTGTTGAACTTACTGCTTAAAGACTTGATTTCAAATCTATCTCTGCCATTGTCTCACTGAGTGGCCTTTGAAAAGTACACAGGCTGAGACCCTACCTGCCCACAGACTGTCTCACACAGAGTCCAAGAGTGGTGCATGCTCTTGGACTACTGCAATGCACTCTACGCGGGACTACCTTTGAAGGTGACCCAACTAATCTACAACTAAACTGCAACTAATCCAGAATGTGGCAGCTAGACTAGTGACTGGGAGCAGCTGCCAGGACCAATGAAGGTCCTAAAGGATCTTCATTGGCTCCCAGTACATTTCCAAGCACAATTCAAAGTGTTGGTGCTGACCATTAAAGCCCCAAATGGCTTCGGCCCAGTATACCTGAAGGAGCGTCTCCACCCCCATCATTCAGCCCAGACACTGAGGTCCAGCTCCGAGGGCCTTTAATGGTTCCCTCGCTGTGAGAAGTGAGGTTACAGGGAACCAGGCAGAAGGCCTTCTCAGTAGTGGCACCTGCCCTGTGGAACGCCCTCCCATCAGATGTCAAGGAAATAAACAACTATCTGCCTTTTAGAAGACATCTGAAGGCAGCCCTGTTTAGGGAAGTTTTAAATGCTTGATGTTTGATCATGCTTTTAATATTATGTTGGGAGCTGCCCAGAATGGCTGGGGAAAACCAGCCAGATGGGCAGGGTATAAATAATAAAATTATTATTGTTGTTGAAAAATAATTACTTCACAGCCTCAGTTTTCCTTCTGTAAAATAGGGTAGGGGGCTGAATAGCGAGCTGCCATTTAGAGCTGTTGCAAATATGACCAAAATAAAAAATTGCTGTTACCAGCTGGACAGTTTGAGGGACCAGATTAAGATTCTAAAGTGAAATGTATATGTAATTAGCTTAATCCATAAGATAAAAGCTTGAGGATGGCTAGTTAAACCTAATCCACTTATACAAAATAAACAATGTTCCAGAGAATGTATTCTACTATCCCTGGCATTTTAGCCATTTTTCTGGTATGCCATATATAACTCAAGGTCCGTATTCCGAACCCTTCTCACTTGTAAATGAGGTTTTATGCATGTTTGTGTTGCCATGGGATCAGAATCTCAATATTTGGAGGTGATGTTTACCATGGAATTACGGCTCCGTTTACAAACGTGATGTTGCATGTAATAAAAGAGGCAGTCATGAGCCTGTGCTAAGGGAATTGAATTGACGCATTCAACTGATGCAGGTGTCTGATGGGGGAGAAACTGAAGGAGTGAAAACGAAAGTAGCTTCTGGGAGGGGGAAGCTCCATAATTAAAGGGCTAATGATATGGGAAACTCTGTGAAGGAAAAGTCACCCAGCAAAAACATCTCCTGCTGTAGTAACTTTGCCCTATGCGTATCACTGAGGATCAGGAAATAAGAGTTATTCGAGTTTGACCTCATCTGTTTTTAACAAACCAACCCTAAAAGCCAGTGGTTGTGTAACATCAGAAGATTGGTAGAGTTTTATTGTGTTCTTTCTGGCCTGCGTTGTTGCAACAGCATGTTTCCACCTGTTTTACAGTCAGAAGGTGCCAGTTTCAATCCCTTGAAATCTGAGGAAGAAGGAACCTAGGTAGATCATTAATTGACATCTGGTTAGAGTAGATTTCAAGCTAGATGGGTCAAAGATCTGATTCAGCATAAGGCAATTCAGTGTGTGTCTCCCGGAAATCATCTGGGTTAATAGATGAACTGTAGATATGTAGGTCGATCTGATTCTATTCCTTATTGTGCTTTGCGTGTTTCTGGGCATGTTTGGTAGATCACAAGTTGTACATGGTTCTATTAGAATTGCCTTAGGTGGAAGACCAAGCACCGTGCTTCTGTATGTGTGATAACACAGCGAAACATAGGAAGCTGGAAGACAGGAGTCAAATCATTGGTCCATCTAGTTCAGTATTGTCTATGCTGGCTGATGACAACCAGGACAGGAAACAGTCCTAGCCCTACCTGAAAATGCCAGGGATTTGATTTGGGACCTTCTTTGCCACTGAACTTTGGCCCCTCCCCAAAGAGAAAAGTTTTGTACTATATTTGTCACTGAGGGATGCAAACTGAAACTTGTGGATGAAAACTAGGAAGAAAGTGCATTTTCTGATGCAGCCTGAGAGTGGGGTGTCTAGAATCTCATCTTCTCTCATCAGAAAAAATGTGTGCTTCTCACATTCTGGTGTTCCATCATGTGGCTTTATTATAGTGGTACACAACTATGGAACTGTCTCTCTCAGAGGTACCAGGTTGCCCCCAAGATTGGGGGTGGTGGTGTTGGGCGCACGTCACACATCTGTGATGTCCCACACACTATGCACAACATCATATGTGTCTCCTGACACCAGGCTGGGCTGGTCTCAAACAAATATTGAGGGGGCTGAAGACACATACACCCCCTACAGTTGGCACGCCTGGTCTCTCTAAACATTCCCCTGGTGCCTTCTTATGTTTTAGACACCAGGAAAACTGCAGGTTTTCTCACCATGCTTTTAATAGAATTTAGGTTCATTGTTATTGTTTTTAGCTGCTTTCCCCCCTGCCCCAACAATTTATTTTCTGCTATTTTTTATGTTCTACCCATATGTGCATTTCTTGAAAGTTAAAGGAAGGCTAATATGATATTCCACTGTAGTCTGCGGTAAGAAATCACTTCCTTTTGGAGAGCTTTAGAATTTAGGACTCAGTCCAAACAGGCTTGTAGCACTACAAAGCAATACTTTATTCTGGCGCATGGATATATAGAATATACCACTAACTAGGGTCAATAGTGTTCCATATTCAGCATTATTCTTCCAAATTTAAATGCTTCCTGTATTTATTTATTTTTCAGGTCCATTAATGATTCAAAACACATTTTCTCCCGAGGTGATGATTTAAAAGTACAGAAATTGCAGCAAGCCTAAATGATTGCATAAGGGCTTCCTTCATTTATACCTGATCTGTGTAAAACCAAACCAACAAATAGGAAATAAAGTGATGCAGCTTTTATTAGTCCCAGCTCCATTATCATCTCTGCTTTGTTTCTAAGCCTAGCAACTTAAAACACTTGTCATTTGTAAAACAGCTGTTGGAACAGCATGGCAGTTGAAGTTGGAGATGCACAAAAGCATTCGCTATTCTTTTTTTTTATGTATAAAATTTTTATTGGTTTTACAAAATTTTTAAAGAACAAACAAACACTTAAAAAGACAAACATACACGTATAATTTCATAACATATTTTCATAAACCTCTTTTCTTGGACTTCCCCATACCCCCCCTTTCTGCATCCCAATGTCCATAATTTTTAGCAACTCCCAATTGTTACTTCCAACCTCTGTCATCTTAGTCCTCTCTATATTCTGACCTTATATCACTGTATCCCTTTGTTTCTAAAAACCACAACACTTTAACATTCATTAAGTTTATAATAGTCCTTAAGATAGCTTTTAAATTTTCTCCATTCTTCTTCCACCGTCTCTTTTCGTTGGTCGCGGATTCTGCCTGTCATCTCGGCCAATGTCATATAGTCCATCACTTTCATCTGCCATTCTTCCAGAGTGGGTAGATCTTGTGTCTTCCAATACTTCGCGATAAGTATTCTTGCTGCTGTTGTAGCATACATTAAAAAAGTTCTATCCCTTTTTAACACCAATTGGCCGACAATGCCCAAGAGAAAGGCCTCTGGCTTTTTAGGAAAAGTACATTTAAGTACCTTTTTCATTTCATTATAGATCATTTCCCAGAAAGCCTTAATCTTCGGGCACGTCCACCAAAGGTGGTAGAAGGTACCTTCAGTCTCTCTACATTTCCAACAGCATTCGCTATTCTTGCTGGAGATGCTGGAGACTGAGTCTGAGACATTCTGCATGCAAACGGGTGCTCTGCCACTGAGCCCTTCCCCAAATTAATATAATTAAAACACACGAGTGCTAAATTCTATCAAGCCATGTTGTATGAAGCTCCGAAGAAGAAGAAATACTCAAACTGCATGTGGAAATAGATGAAGATATTAATGAAAGTAACATACAGAAATGAATTATATTAGAAGGAATTGCTTTCAAAAATGTGTACCTTAGTCTAAACTGCATATAAAAATGTGTTTATTAGGGGAAATTTGCACAAATATGCTGATCAATTTTCATGAGGGTTTTTCTCTAATTGCTGCAAATTGTACAGATCTAAATTTAAAATTGCAAACATGAGAAACCTGAGGGGACCGAAACTGGCAGACCCTATTTTTTTCTTGGGTCAGTTAACCTCTGGTCCAATTGCATTTACTTCTGGTCAAGTCACACAGAAAAGAAAGACACAGCAGAGCCCTAATTTTAAAGCACAGTCAACAGACTGAAATATAGATAACATTTATTAATGACTAGATGTTATGCATATTCCAAAGCGAAATGCAAGGGAAATGCAAGGCCGGGAGGAGAATCCCAGTTGTCCCAAAGGGTGAGGGATGGAATGGGACACATTGTGTTCATTACACCCAATCTTATGGAAGAGACCCAGAGTTCACGAGACAAAACTAACAACACAGGCCAGACAACCGTGAGCCAGTTCAGTGGTTAAAACTCGAGACTATTTTGGGATAGAAGAAGAAGGTCTCTGATAAGCAAAGGAAAGTGGGAAAATGGAAGGACAAAGCTGAGGGCAGAGATCTGACACTAGTCGTATGCTTTTCAATCAAGGTTTTTCTCTCACACACAACGGCAAGGTGGTGCTGAACTGCCAGTCACAGACTTTTGTGGGAGGGGGGAGCGGTTCTCAGGGCCTCAAGGGATAAAGGAATGCATACCTGCTTCCTAGTGGCCAGTCTCCCTTGACAACCAGCTCCCCCCAGGAGCTAGGATGCCTTAGGATGCCTTTTGGCAGCTGTGCTTTGCTTAGTCACTACTTTGCAGCTAAATTGTTGGCCAGTACACAAGGTGACACCTAATTGTCACAGGTTTATTTCTTGTTTTACACCATGAAAAGCCCAGAAAACCCACAATCATACTCTCTCTTTCATGTGATTAAAAAACAATACACCGCTGTTAAGAAGCCACCTTTTGCGCACCCTAAATACAGAACAGATGGTTGGTTTTGTTCTGTTTGCAGTGAATCCTATGTACTGCTGGCATTCTGTGGAGGATTTGTGAATTTGGGTGATTTTATTATTTGAATTTTGAATTTTAAAAATGTTTCATTTTCTCATAATCCTTGTATACTGCCCTAAGCTTTGGTTGAAGGGTGGTCTAAAAATATTTTGTCTTCCTTTTTACCTCCATTCACTGGTTGCTTTGAGCCCGCTAAGACTATTCTCTTTCGAACTACCTCCCTCCTATTCTCCAGTTATGCCTCTAGATCTCATAAGTTCCAGGCTCTCCTAGTGGCTTCATATAGATGTTAAAAAGCAGAGGAAAGGTAAGATGGAACCTTGTAGGGTCCCACAACACAAATGCCAATGGGCTGAACTGAATTCCTCCAATGCTGTTTTCTGGTAGCCATCCAGCAGGTATGACTAGAAACACCATATTCACTGTGCTTCCTACTACTGTCCCACAGACCCCGCCAAACATATTATCCACATCATCAGGCTGCAAAAAACTGAAACCCATCTTACATAATTTGACCAGATGATGTTCTGGACATTCTTTAGACCTGTATCAACCGTCCATTGAGTTCAGAGTGAATGTGAGTGACTTTGCTCTCAAATGTTGCACATTCAGACTAAGAATGGATGTATTGGTCAGTCTTAAGTTTCAGTTTCTCATTTTCCCTACCATAAGTTCAGCTTGCCCCATTTCTGCATCAATTAGTGATTTTCCTCACATTAAGAAAGTCTTCATAAACATTTTCATATTTTTTTGAATAAATTTTTATTAATTTTTCCATCGTAATAACACAAACCGCAAAGCAAAATGATACACAAAAACAGAAAAGGGAAAAGAGAAGGGGGAAAAAAGAAAAAGAAAAAAGGAAGGGGGGAAAGGGGGAAACAATAAACAAATAGACAATAATAACAAACTTAATTCTCCACAAATCCAACTTTTTAAACATCTTAATTGACTTCCTCAAATCCCTCCCTTCTGAGTTTCCTTGTAATTTAAAAGTAACAGCTTTCCAATATCATTATTAAACTAAAACAATTTCCAATTATAGTCATCTTATTCACTTTTCTTAACATTCTGAATCCCATTTATTTAATTATAACTTAATTTGTCCTAGGCCTATTTGTTTCTTTCAAGTAATTTCTAATTTTTATATTACAATATTTGTTCAAATAGTCCTTGAATTTTCATATATTTTGCATATATTAGGAGATGAACACTTCATATACATTTTCATGTTCATCTCCTAATATATGCATTTTTGTACACTATTTCCCTAATATATTATTTCTGTCAGCACTTCCCTATAATACTATAAATGTAGTTTTGTACATCATTTTCACTAATATATGTATTTTGAGCACACTGATTGGCTGGAGAACGACATCAGAAAAATCAGGAAAAGTACATTTTTTAATCACTTATGAGTTCAGAAAGTGTGAATTAGCTGGTTAAGGAGCTACTCCACATCAAGCCCAGTATGTTTGAATCTCTTTCTGTGCAAGGATGGAAGACTCTATTTTTTTAGCTCACTCTGTGATAATCTTTTTTTCTATTTACATTGCACCTAATAGCAAAATCTTGTGCCAATCAGCTCAGCAAGTGTTTCCATTTATATCCGCATATTCTCCTGACCTTGATTCATTACATAGGCATTTACCAACGTGCTTGATCACTGAAAGCCAGCCTTCAAAGCACTTTCTGAAAACAATGAAGATGTAATCAATACATACACACACACACAGTTCTCATCTGCTGCCTCCCCTTCCCCACTAGGCACTTTTCACCAGCTGGAATTCCCTGACACTTAAAAATCAAACAAATCATACACACACATGCAAGGCGCTAAGGAACGTACACATAGAAACTATCAGAATACTCCAGTGTTCCTTTTGCAGATGTATCCTATTGGCTTTTGATAGATTCCTAGCATCAGAGGATTCCTAACCTATGTTTATAAATTGCCAAGGAGAGGAGCAAAGGGAAGGGCCCTTCATCAAGAACAGTGAGAGCCTGTAGAAATGTCACAAGTCAGAGGTTATTTATAACAACTTTTTTAAAGATAAAGGATAGAAGTGAGCCACAGTGACACAGCAGGATGGAATTTAACCCAGCTGTTTGTCCAATGTGACTACCCCAGATAAGCAACAATGGAGAAATAAATTAGAAAATCCAGATGGCAACAAACACCGCTATATCTTCTACAAAAACCAGATCCTGACAGGTTTTTGTGTACTGCCTTCCTTCCCTAGCTAACATAATAAAGAATGTTTCACAGTGTCTTTTCATGTGATTAATTTTATACTTTGAATAGAAAAACTGGAGCAGGCATGTCTTTCTTGATTGTCCAGGAAGGATTGTTAAGTATAATTGTCTAATTGACACTAGTATGGAAAATGCCTAGATGTGTATTGGTAACTCGGTGTGATGGCCTGGGATTCTGATTCAGAGGCTGAACCGGAGGAATCCCAGCCTGCACAGGAGTCCCCGCCTCCAGGGCCGGCTGAACTGGGGCAGGGCCTTGAGTCTGAAGCGCCTGCACCTGTGCCGGATCCTCAGGAGCAGGCACCAGGTGATTCCACTCTGGCTCCAGAGGTGATTGAGGACTCAGGTGAGTCTCCTCCTGGGTCCATAAACCCTTCAGCCTCTCCTGAACTGCAGAGGCTCAGGGCAGAGAGGCGAAGGGAGCTGGTTTCTCCCAGGAGGAGTGCTCGCCTTAAGGCCAGGGGAGGCGGGTCTCCTGGGGGCCGGGACCGCCCCTGGCCTCAGAGAAGATAAAGGCCAGTCAGCCCAGTCCCAGGTTGCAGGAGCAACGTCGCCGCCGTCGTTGTGTACCTGCTTCGGACCTTCCAGTGTTCCTGTTCCCCGCCCGGCTTCCTGCTTCTAACCTTCCAGTGTTCCTGTCCCCGCCCGGCTTCCTGCTTCTAACCTTCCAGTGTTCCTGTCCCCGCCCGGCTTCCTGCTTCGGACCTCACCTCGCTCCTTGTGGACTGTTTCCAGGCTAGTGACCCAGGACTGATCTTTGACTACTATAACGGTAACCTACCCCCCGGGACCAGCACACTCTGGGGAAATTTCACTGCAGTTTTCTAAGGGACTCAGAGCTTCAACTGAGTTGGTAATTAACTATTGTTGTTTTCTGCTAGCTAACATGTGAGTGTTTAACCTTAAATCACATGAGAGGTATTGAATTGGAAATTCCCCATCTTGGAAGGGTGGTGGCTGGAGGTTCTTTGTTCTCAGACTTTGTGAGAGTGAGAATGTAAATGAAGCTCTCCAGGTAAACAGCCTTAGGCTGGAATGCAGGCTGTGTGGACAGACAGACATCTGCTTCTAGGTCTGTTTGAATTATTTCATATTTTGTTAGATGCTGAGCCTGTGCCTTGGACTGGCATGTGCCTGATGGAACTGTTTGGATGTATCATTTGATGTTTTTGTTTTGTTCTGAACAAAGTTCTGCAAGTAAAGTTTTCATTAAATTTGAGGGCCTTGACAATGTTTTATTTCCAAAAGGGGTCCATTTCCATGCATCCTGTCTCTTCAAAGCACGCAATATTAATATCTGTAATAAGGATGAGGTTTGATTGTGTTTTGCTCTTCCCTAGCTCCTGAATACAATTTAGCTGAAGTGTAACTGTGAAGGTGGAGTGACTTCTGCTAGTGCAATAGCACTTCCCCTCCCTTTCCTCCAACTATGCATCTCCCACAGCCTCCTCAAATCTGTTCCAAAGGGTTGGGGGAACAGCTAAAACAGATTTAGGGGGCACAAGGGGAGGAGAAGTGAAGAGTGTGCCATTGTGCAAGGAGAAATCCTTGAGCTGATGCCATGTTTGCCTTTGCATTACTGTGTGTGCGCGCGCACGCACACTGGCAGAGGAAGGGGGTGCGGTGGGTGCGGTCTGCCCCGGGTGTCCTCCCTGAAGGGGGTGACATCACCACACCACCCCCCTGGGGCGCTCGCCCCGCCCCCGGGTGCACAGCATGTGTCACTCCAGGTCCTGGAGCAGCTAACTCCGCCTGTGTGTGTGTTATATAATATAACTGTTTTATCACTTGTTTGCTGCCCTGGACTCCTTTGCGAGGAAGGGCAGGATATAAATGTTGTTGTTGATAATAACAATAATAATATTTAATAACGCACACTTCAAAATTACAGGGGACATAACTTGGCCTTTTCTTTTTCCAAAGCTGAGACACGCAGTTGGAGATGACCAACTGATGATGGCGACACCTTTCCTCGCAAGAAGGATTATAATAAGTATAATGTTTGCTGCTACTACATCTGAAAAAGTAATAAATATTTCTTTTTATTAGAAATAGGGAATGTGCTGTGGGTGTTAGAAATATAGGAGCCAACTCCTAGGGACTAAGGTCCACCCCAATAAAATATTTGAGGGGGCTGCCCCCCCCCCGTTAATGGGCATTGCCATTCAAATAGTGTGCATGCACCACATCATGTGCTTGATTTTGCGGGGCAGGGCTTACCTGGGCCCCTCAATATTTTAGTCAAGTTTGCACCCCTGATGTGAGAAACCTTCATAGGCATTCAAATGGTGTGCATCTATCTCATGAAATGGGTAACAGGGGAATAATAAAGTAATCTGCAGATTTCTGAAATATAAGGTTGTGAATATGCAACATTTGACAGTTTCTGGCTGCCTGTACAACTCAATAACTACGAAAATAAAAAGCATCTGTGTGCAGCTGGATTCTGAGTGTGGTAGAGTCGATCCAGCTGTCGAATGTGTCATATGTGATCCACTTAGGGCAGAATTTGAAAGAAAGCCTCTTTCCCCAATAAGTAATAAAAAGAAAAAGAGATTAACCAAAGCATTCAAAAGTTGTTTTCTTTCCTTGTTTTGGAACACAGGAAATTCTTTTACCAAGTCAGACTACAACGATCGACAGAGACTCTCCAAGGCTACAGACAAGGGACATTCCCATCTGAATTTGGGACTTGCTGCATCCAAACATATTGACTACTGCTGATCTACATTTGCCCCTTTGTTTGCTTGCTGGCTGCCTTAGAATATTTCTGTTCTGTTTCTCCGGTACTTGAGGTGGCTAACCATGTTGAAACCAATCAAACAATCAGTTTTGGGAAGAAGAAGAAACATACATCAGGGGAAATCCAGGATCATTCCATTTTTTAAAAAGGCATATTCTAGAGATTAGTAGGGTTAATGCTCTGGGGCACTTCCCGTGGGAAGTTGTTCTACAACCCTAGGCAGCCTTAAAGAAAGTCCTGCTTGTTGCTGAGGTGTCTGAACTCACAGTCAACTGTTTGCTGAAAATGTGTTGAATAGCACAGCTGGGGTATACGTCAAAAGTCCAATGGTTTGGCTGAAATGGCCAGTTTGGCTGAAATGGAGCAACAAATGAGGGTGTGAAACTAGTATTTTTTGAAGCTGTAGGTTGATTCCCCTTTTTTACCAGAGTTCTTCAACACTCCTTAGAGCTGGTGGCTGCCATTTTAGGTTTCTTGGAATTGCACATTCCAAGAGACACCTGTGTGTGTGTGGCTGCTTTGGAGCAGTAAAATTGGGGGAAGGGCCTGCCTGTGTGTGTAAAAAAATCTCCCTTTTTTGGCTCATGGTCTTACTTCACACACACACCACACTGTGGAGAACACTCAGCAGAGACCAAAGAAGTCCAGGGTTGGATTTATGAAATTTATCTGAGAAATTATTGTAAACAATGAGATTCATTGGCAGGATTAACTTAAAACTCATAGCTGAAATTTTGCATTAAGAAAAACCGAGGGAGTAAATAATAATTGGAATTAAAAAGGAGGTGCAGTAGGAAAATCATAATATATGGAACCACAAAAAGGGGGGGAAGGGAAGTAAATGGGGTATTTGTATTGGATATTTCTATGATGTCAATAGAAAAAATGGGGGAATTCTTTTTAAGGAATGTATGTGTGAAGCACGAGCTGATTCACCATCCTGCAAGAAGAAGATAACCTTTCATTGTGGGAGAGGGGCAGGCAACTTTATGGAGTTCTGACCAGATTTCTCTAGCAATAATTTTAAAGGAATAAGTATAGACAGACTGGATCAGAGGTCTGCACTGTACACTTATTATGGTCACATAAATATCTGGCCCATCTGTCAACAGAGTAATGATGCGCTTTATCTCTGTGTTCATATTTCTTAAGTATGTGTATGTAATTACGTTATGCCTAGAGATTGATTCTAATGTCCTTATTCTCTTTTAACCCTGGGGTGATGTGGGAAATCACCAGGATTACTGTTAAGAGAATAGGACAGGTGGCTCCAGAAAACATCCTTGTATGTTTTAATTTTTTAAATTAATTTTCAGAGACAGCAGAAAGCAAAGTTTGGGGTGTGTGTAATTTGGACATGCTTTCCTTTAAAGATTATAAACATACTTTATAATTCTGAAGAAACATTGGGCCCATATAATTATGACCTAGTGCGAATCACTATTCCTGTGCAGATAGGAGATTTGTTTCAATATTTTATGCAGAGGATATTTTGAAACCAGGCAAACAAAAGGTTTAAATACAAGGAGTGCAGAGGATACAACAGCTGACAGTCTCCCAGGCCACTGACAAAAGGAAAACCTTTCAACATTCCTTCCCCTCATAGCTCTAGAACTTTGATGGATTATCCTTTGCTTGTGTTGCTAAGTGACAAATGGTATTCATTCTTCTCAGATTGTGGTGTCACAGAGGGGGTTATGATGTCACACCGTCTTTCTCTATGCATCGCTCCAGTATTCTGACAAGGGCACATGCAAGCTCTCCTCTTGAGAATTCAGAGCGGATTCAGTAATTGGCCTCTCAACCTGGTTTGCAAAAATGATATAAAAATAGTTTATAAAACAAAAACTATCATTGAGTATCTTTTGTTTCTGAAGTCAGAAACATTCAGGCTGTAATCCTATACCCTCTTAGCTTGGAGTAAGTAAGCCTCACTGAATTCAGTTGGACTTGCTTCTGAGTAAGATTGTACTGTTGTACTAATGCGGTTCTTAAATAAAATTACCTTATAATATAGGCTGGGAACAATGTTGTTTCTGACAAGCAGAAATCTTGGGGTATGGGAGTGCCGCTAAGGAAAGGAAAGCTGATAAGAACAGGCCATTTTAGTCTACACTGTTTCCCCAAATAGGGTATTGCTACAGTTTCGTAAATAAGTGTGGTATTCTTTGCTATAGTATCTACATGCATGAAGAAGCCAAATAATTGCTCTCACAGTAAAATGCACATTTCAATTAGTTCTGCACACTTAAGACCACTGTGGTGCAGTAGATAGCAAGTTAGCCTAGGACCAAGGAGATGCAGGTTCTATTCCTCACAGAGCCATGAAGATTACTGAGTGGCTTGTTGGGCCAGTTATTATATTTCACCCTCATCTACCTCACAGGATTGTTGTGACAATAAAATGGGAGGGGAAATAACTATGAGCGCCTCAGAGTGAAAAACCAGTGGACAACAAAAGAGGTTTAAAGACTCTCTCAAGACAAATCTTTAAAAATGTACTATAAACACCGACAACTGGGGAAAACTAGCCTGAAAGTGCTCCAATTGGAGAGCAGCCTTTTACCAAAGGTGTCATGGACTTTGAAGAAGCACAAACTCAAAGTGAAAAGGAGGAATAAGCTAAGGGGAAGGCACGTTTGGAAAACCCTCACCGTGATCAACTCCCACCCGGAAACCTATGTCCCCACTGTGGAAGGACATGTGGATCCAGAATTGGCCTCCACAGTCACTTAGGGACTCACTGTTAAGACTGTGTTCATGGAAGACAATCTTACTCGGCTACGAGTGATCGCCAAAGAAAATGAAGAACAAAAATGTAATAAATAAACATTACATTGCATTTTATTTTCTTGACATACTGGGGTTTTAAAATAAAGAAATGAAAGGGGAAGGGGAATGCCATGTACCGTATCTATAATGAAGAAGAAGAAGAAGAAGAAGAAGAAGAAGAAGAAGAAGAAGAAGAAGAAGAAGAAGAAGAAGGGGAGGAGGAGGAGGAGGAGGAGGAGGAGAAGGAGGAGGGGGGAGGAGGGGGAGGAAGATCCCAGCAAAGAGATGGAATAAATCAATTGTAAATTGAGTTACTTCCAGACATGGTGCTCCCTAAGAAGCTTGTGAAATTGACCCATTATTCTGGATGTTGTTCAGCTGCGATACATATGAAAGTTGCTGCCACTAAAATAGCTTGATGTGTTCCAAAACACATTGGGGGGTGGGGGTCTATTTGTTATATATGGAACACTTGCTAGCAACAATAAAATCCATAAAAAGATAACATAATAAGGAATAACAATGGTAGAGTTGGAAGGGACCATGAGGGTCACCTAGTCCAACCCCCTGCAATGCTGGAATCCTGTGCTCAGTGTGGGGCTTGAGAGTCTCATGCTCTGTCAATTGAGCTACCCCATATCAGAATCAAATAAAGACCTATTGAAATATGATGAATGAGTAGTACAGCCAGGTTTGGTCTGTAGCCCTAATGTAAAAAATTGGCAAACCAGGTTAAAGAGAGAGAAAATAGAAATGTTTGAGACATAGGCTTTGAATGCTGTTTTAGCTTTATTTCATATTTACCTCAGAGAAAACATGACTGGAGTTCACCCTCACCCTCAACACATGGAACTTTATGAAGGGATCTCCTAGGGTAAATTTATACCAATTTTGTTATCTTAGGAGCCTATGCCTAACTTATTTATCTTGCAATTGGCACTTTATTTTTATTCTTCTGCATGACTGAATTAACAAAATAAGTAGTTGGTATTAATACAAATTGTACAGCTGCTATGTATCTTACTGTTGATTTTTGTGCCATTATTTAATGCTATTATAAAAACTGAAAAAAATATTATTATTATTATTATTATTATTTAAACTCAACTATATTAAAAATACAAATTACAAATTAAAACAGAGTAGCTGAGTGTATGCATGAGGAAGGGACCATAGCTAGTATCCCTCAGAGTCTCTGCAGTTCTTCTTCCATATTCAGTTTTTCTTCTATTTCAATAGCATCTCCCCACCCCCTCCTTTCCCCCCACATAATCTTTGTATTTCTGACCTTCAGTGTGTCTTTCCTGACAGTAAAAATTGAGCAAACAACGTGGTGAGTCACCGTGGTCATTGACCTTCTCTTGCCATCATCTCTTCACTGCTGGATGATGTTGATTTGTTGTTTTGCTTTTTAGGATGTCTGCAAACCTGGAAGAGAAAAGGACTGTGTCCTGGCCAACAGAATCAGCTACACACAGTGGCCCTTGTAGATTATATAAATATATTTTCAGTAAACCAAAGCAACTCAAAATTACCTCACCTCCCAGTGGGCTGTGGTAAATAGAGCATGCAGAACAATTCTTAGAATAGTAAGAAATTACTACTGTCCCGCTTTTTGTGATATTAGATCTACTTTTCAAATGAAAAATGTTATTGTGAATTTGCAAGGCTGGAACTACCAAGTATATTTCAGCGCTACGTGTGCTTATTGAGAAGTTTCACAGGTGGAAACTCCGAAGAACTTGCTGCAAATGTTACCACAACAATATTCTACAGGTTTTTTTAATTTTTTAAAAAAATGTGTGGGGGATCTAGTGAGACGTGGGGAAGCAGAATACTGGGCAGCTGCATCCGTGTTAAAAGCATGAATGCAGCACACAAATCCATTAACACCAGCAGCAAGTTGTCAGTTGAGGCAGCTAAGACGGAGGAGTTGGAAGAGGCACATAGACTGACATTGGCCATGTTGAGGACGAGGTCACCTGCCTCTGTAGTAAATTTGATGTCTCCGCTGATGCTGCTCCAAGTGAGGCTTTGCACAAAGGCTTTGTGCTTTTGCAGCCTGATGATATGAACAAGCTGCTTACAGGTATGCACCCAACCACATGCCGTCTTGACCCTTGCCCATCATGGCTGATTAAAGCTAGATTCAGGGGGCAGGGGCCAGGACATGGTAAATGTGCCTTTGTGTGAGACAGTGGAGCCTGTCCACCACTTTGAGGGAGGCAGTAGTGCATCCACTCCACCTCCCACCCCTGTACCAGATGGTGTTTAATAACTACCACCCAGGCACAAAAACACACTTTTTGGCAAGGTACTCAAGAGGGTCATGGCAGTGCAGTTAGAAGGCGTTCCTGGATGGAACCAATGATCAACTTCCAATACAGTCTGTATTCAGACCTGGATTCAGAACTGGGTTGCCCTTGGTTGCCCTAAAAGGTGGCAACTGGGTTAAGTGAGACTGTTCTAGGTTAAGTGACCACCATTTTGTTTTCACAAAAGGAAGTCCTTTGTTAGGAGTCCCAATCCCCCACTTGATAACACAGTAAGCGTGGATAATTAAAAGGAGGATTTATTACAAAGACAAACAGATAACTCCGGATGGCTCTAACAAAGTCTCTGGCATCATTACTCAAGATGACCCTTCTGAAGACTCCTTCCGGTGTCTACAGGATATATTGAACTTATGAACCTTACGCCTCTTGTTTTGCTTCCTGTCTAACAGCCCTCCAATTCACCAACTCCATGGACTTATTGGCTCATCCCCAGCCCCTTCTTTTTCTGTGTGTCCTTTCGCGGCTGCTTGTGCTCCCTGAGAGCTTTGGCTGTGTTCTAGCCTACTTATCAGCAGGCCCGTGAAGGTGAGGAAGAGTCGAAGTCTGCAGCTGCCAGCTCTCCCCTTCCTGACTCACATCTAAGCTTCTTTGTTCCTGGCTGCTTTCTGCCATTGTCTGCAACCCTTTGCTTGGAGCTGGCTCATTCCTGACACCCTTCTTCACTGTAGAATTCACTCCTACAAGATGTAGTGGTGGCCACCAAATTGGATGGCTTTGCAAGAGAATTAGTCATATCCCCCAGGAATTTGGCTACCCACGACAACAAGCCCTGATTTTAACCCCACTGACAAAGGCAGTTTACATTTGAATACTAGCTTCTGGGAATCACAGGTGCTCTTGTGCTCATTTCCTGCTTGCAGACTTCTCATAGACACCTGGCTGGCAAGGTGCTGGACTTAGATAGGCCTTTGACACTCATGGTTTTAATCCAACATTAACTCTGTGAGGTGAAAAGATAAGACCAGACAGGAAAGTGATAGACTTTCCTTGTAAATAAATGGTCTTTGACTTTTTAATTGCCTTGAAATAATAGAATTACAGTGGTACCTCAGGTTAAGTACTTAATTCGTTCTGGAGGTCCGTACTTAACCTGAAACTGTTCTTAACCTGAAGCACCACTTTAGCTAATGGGGCCTCCCGCTGCTACCACACCGCCGGAGCACAATTTCTGTTCTCATCCTGAAGCAAAGTTCTTAACCTGAAGCACTATTTCTGGGTTAGCGGAGTCTGTAACCTGAAGCGTATGTAACCTGAAGCGTATGTAACCCGAGGTACCACTGTACTTTAATTATATAAATAATTATATACTTATATATACTTATACATTGTATATAATTATATAGTTTCCATTTAAAGACTTTTCCAGTTCCAGGGTAATGTGCAGTGTCCTGTACTGGCATTAAAAAAAAACTCCTGTCAGCTTGGCTGTTAAGTTTATATCAGAGGGACAGGAGTCTGAGTTTACAGCCAACCCAGGAATAACAGCTGAAAAGCCAGCTTTGAATTCCAAGGCCACCAACCCCTTTACAGTAAGTAGCAAAGAGTTAGGTCACAGCTGCCAACAATTCCATATGGTGGTAACTCTTCACAGATGAAAGAATGTGAAAAAAGATAAGCCATATTCCTTTTCTTGGATTTTGTTCTGTGCACAAGAGAAACAAAAACAAAATTGCCTTATTTAGTTCAAAACAAAGAACGTCTCCAAAAGTACACATCTTGCCAGTTGCAGTAACTCTGCACTAAGTTCAAAACAATTTGATCATAGCTTTTGGAAACCGTTTCTAAAAGAGGACATGTGGGAGGAGTCTTCAGGAACATCTGCTGTTAGTCTTTTTCCAGAAACTAACCTTGACATCATTATATTTACCAATGCATTTGAGGCCCATTTGAATAAAATAAAAGAAGGATATATATATTGGGGCATCTAGTTTCTTTTGAATTTCAAGGTCCTTCATCCCTGAAATCTCTTGAATTAAAATCTGTGCAGCTTTAAGAGAATTCCACATGCTGAGATTGCATTTCCATTCATTTTATTTCTGCTCAAAACCATGAGAAATGCCCGATAAGTTCATATAAGTGCATAAGGGTTACCATAGTTTGAAGAGCAAAAAAGAGGACACATTCACCAACTTCCGCTTTTAACCATTCCCCCCTCCACCTCTTTCCCCTGTTCTTCCTAATCTAACACTAATGTCTCACAACAAATGATACTGATCTGTAGAAAACGCAACTTGAAAAAAGAGACATTGTGCATCCTTTTGCAAACCAATAAATCATATATATATATATATATATATATATATATATATATATATATATACACACACACACACACACACACTATGGATCGCTATGCCGACTCTACCAATGAAAAAGAGGACATGTCCTGGAAAAAGAGGACATATGGCAAGGAATCCTTCTTCTCCAAATAGCTAAATAAGAATGAAGAGCTATGCTCAGTCTGGTATCAATGGTAAAGCTTCCCCAGCTTTCAATTGTATCGAATTGCACCTGACCTTTGTGTATGGAAAAGCACATGCAATAAGATTTAGGTTAGTTCCAAAATGGTGGATGTTTCTATGGTAGACTGAAGGAAACAATAGAGGAGATTATCTTCCCTCCGTTGACCCTCAAAGTCCAGCTGAGTGATAAAAATTTAGCTACATATCTACAGCTCATAGATATATGTGGAAAGCAAGTGTGTAGGATATTTATACCCTCCTGGGTGCTCAAGTCAATAGCTGAAGCCCCACTTTAGAGTACCCTGGGCACTATTTTTGAGCCTATCTTTCCTACATTTGTCCCTGCTATCTATAAACCAATTAGGTACCGTATTTTTTGCCCTATAGGACGCACTTTTTCCCCTCCAAAAATGAATGGGAAATGTGGGTGCGTCCTATGGGGCGAATGCAGGCTTTCACTGAAGCCTGGAGAGCGAGAGGGGTTGGTGCGCACCGACCCCTCTCGCTGTCCAGGCTTCAGGAGAGCCCCAGCGCCAGCCCCACAAGGTCGGGGGACAGAGGGAGGCGAAACCCCGCCATCCCGCTGTCTCCCGAAGTGGTTTGGAGGCTGACGGCGGGGAGAAGAGCGCTTCTCCCCGCTGCCTGCCCCACCCCTCCGGGGACAGCAGGGAAACGCAGCGCGTCTCCAGGCTCTCCCCGGACCTGATCTCAAGGCGGGCGGCGGGGAGAAGAGCGCTTCTCCCCGCTGCCTGCCCCACAAGCGCCTGGGGGGGGGAATAAAAGTTTTTTTCTTTATTTCCCCCCAAAAAAACCTGATGCGTCCTATGGGCCGGTGCGTCCTATGGGACGAAAAATACGGTAATTTATCACTCGGATTGCAATATCCCTTGCAGGCCACAGTGCCAGTGGCCACACAGGCAGGGAAAGGACAGTGTGAAGTAATAAGTAAGACAAGACACCTGCTTGGAACTGAAATGGCCACATCCTTGCAGATTTTGGCATAGGCATTGGGTTTGTGTCCTGAATCAGCTAACCCCCTTGCTGGCTGATACCTCCAACAGGGTTGATCCTGGCAAAGGAATAACCCCCATTGATGTAGCTCTAATGATGGAATCCTACCAGGATACTATTCAGGGATGCTTTATGGTCCATTGGCCCCCATTTCGGACAGAACCCGAACTTTGGACTGCTTTAATGGGATACCCTGAAATTTGTCCCAGATATTGGGATTGGGGTTGGTGTACCTACCCACCCACCCTTGGTTTTAGATTGAGGATCCAACATAATGCCTTTTTCTGCCACACAAGTTGGCCCCTCCCTGCCAACTTGCCACCAAACCACTCATACCTGCAACCAATCCCACAAATTCCAGTAGAGTTGTCATTTCAATTCCAAGCCAGGGTCCTGACTTACTTATTACTTCAAAATGTCATTTCCCAGCCTCTGTGGCCTCCAGCCTGCTGCTCTCGGGCCTGAAGAAAGTGTCTGTGGTATTGTGGTGGTGTGGCTGTTGGTTTTTTCATCTGGGGTGGTGCGACTGGGGTGCTTTCAGCTCTGCGCAGTTGCCTGGTGTCATTTTTGGCCTTGGCCAATCACAGGCTGGCAGGATAGCCCACCAGAGTTTGAATTTAAGTGGGTCAATTGAAGGCACAGTTTCTTATGAGACTCTCCTCTGTTTCCCAGAGTCGCACCAGTCCATAATGTTCTCCACCACTGCAATACAGTAGTGAGTCTTTAGCAACCTTCCTTCTGTTAGCTTCCCAGCAAAATGACCTTCTGCACAGAAATCTTTTAATCTCCAACTCTAGCAAAACTACCCGTGTTTTTACACCTATCCTCCCCTCCACCAATACTTGCCAGGAACAATTTTTTTTAGTAGATTTATTGAAATAAGATATAATAGATAAGCTGCCAAGGATAAAAAAAATAATACTAATCCCATGCCAGAGATGGGCATTTTTAGCACCAAATAGCCAAGACATGAATCAAGCTAGTTACATATGAGGTCACAAAAGGGCAGGAAAATACAGGAAATTTTTTTATTCTCTTCAGTAAAGCTGCCCCCTCCCCTAAGGGATTAATGTTAAAACCCATGGCTTTAAAATTCCATATTCTGTAACAGTTGCTCAGAAAAGAACTGAAAACTCCACAGTGTAACCCTATAGTCTTTGTAACTTTTCTTGCCTTGGTCTTTTATAAACACTTTGGCTGTGTTCCATTATTTAGCAGCTTGCCAGACGTACAAATCTCCCAGCATGGATTCTCTCACTCTAGGCTTTAAACTTGCTCTCCAATAAATAGAAGGCAGGGGTAAGGAAAAGCATAAAAAACAAGTCAAGCATCAGTAAACAAGCACCCTGCTAAGGTTGTATAAAATCATTGCAAAACAGTAAGATGCTGGTATAAATACAGTTTTTAAAAGGACTGAATGTGAAGTGGTATGAGCACATTTTTTATTTTATTTCAGCACAATGTACTCCTTTGCAATGAACTCTACATATTGCCTATTTTAACATTCCTAGGCTTTGATCCTCAAGCTCGTTACTTTCGTAGTAGACTACAGTGGATCTGTTCCAGAATAAGCAGTTAGCAGTCTTGAATCCATTAGCAAATAAACAGCGGTGGTGGTGGTCAACTGAATCTTTTATCCATCTATCCCAGCGGAGTGCGTGGCAGCTAAAATGTAGCTTCAAAATTCAGACCTTGAAAATCCACCAGCTATTTGCATTGCAGTTTGGATTTCAGTGACCAGTCACGGAAATTTGTTTAGATGGAAGAGCTATACTCTGCTAGTATAACACATTTCTGGCTAAAATATCACAAAGGATCTGAGAGTCATTGGAAAGACCCAGATAACCATTAAGTTAATGATTATGAGCTTCATAAAAGATCCAGCTATAGAGCAGGAGTGGCCAACTCCCAAGAGACTCCCAAGAGACTCACAGAGTTAAAAACTGGCAGTGATCTAACCCCTTGAGCCAGTGTGGTGGCTAAGTGTGGTGGTGCTCTTAACCAGTGTGGTGGTTAAGAGCAATAGACTCGTAATCTGGGGAACTGGCTTCGCGTCTCCGCTCCTCCACATGCAGCTGCTGGGTGACCTTGGGCCAGTCACACTTCTTTGAAGTCTCTCAGCCCCACTCACCTCACAGAATGTTTGTTGTGGGGGAGGAAGGGAAAGGAGATTGTTAGCCGCTTTGAGACTCCTTCAGGTAGTGATAAAGCGGGATATCAAATCCAAACTACTACTCCTCCTCCTCCTCCTCTTCT
Organism: Podarcis liolepis; assembly: GCF_965112155.1. NCBI lineage: Eukaryota > Metazoa > Chordata > Lepidosauria > Squamata > Lacertidae > Podarcis > Podarcis liolepis. The sequence goes on from NC_139554.1 coordinate 41,830,316, forward strand.
TCTTCTTCTTCTTCTTCTTCTTCTTCTTCTTCTTCTTCTGGGGGGTTCAGGTCAAAGTTGTTGAGCTGTTTTTTAGGGGGAAGGAAAGGCCTGGTTTTGGGATGTGCCTGCTATAGTGTGAAGTAAGAAATAGCTCATCTAAGAGAAGGCAAACTCTGATCCTATACCTTCCATGCTTTGTGAGATATATTCATTAGAAGAAAAGGCTGAATTAATCTTCTTGTATCTTATAGTGTGGTGGTTTGTTTTATTTTTCTGTTATTTGATTGATTGATTGATTGATTGATTGATTGTTTGATTGATTGTATGTTTACTTGTATGTACGTCTGTTTTCTCATAAATGTATTTCTTTTAAATTAATAAATATTTTTAAAAAAAAAAAGAAGAAGAAGAAAAGGCTAAGGAGTGAACCCCACACAAATCCAGAGTGAAGTCCCTAAGATGGCTGGATAGTACCTTGTACACCTCCTTCTGGCAACTCCTACAGCCAAGCTGGTACCAAATGTACAGTATTGCTCTGCTTTCCTTTGGACCACATCAGCGAGGCGGGGGGGGGGCAGGTCTTCCATACACACTACCCAGGTTTGAACCCTGTGGAGGTCACTTTGGTGCTGCTAACACAGCAGTTTGACTTCACCCCCAGAGACATACTCTATTGTCTCTTAAGACAGATGGATGCCAACAACAAGTCCCATAACACAATTATTACACAACACAACTAGCCCATATCATAGTATAGTATACTGCTGTCTCTGTCGCATGCCATGGTTTCACTATGATTCCTTTGAGAGGCCACAAACCTCTACTACAACAGCTAATAAGGCAGAAATTTAGGAAATTTTGGTAACACTGGTATGTGTTTTCCAATTCTTTGTATGTCCTTTTTACACAATAGTTCTATTTGTTTCATTCCACACACCCCTTGACTTTGTTCCCCTGTTATTTTGTTCATTGTTCACATAGTTTGGGTTTCAATTGCTTCACAGCTTTTCCTTGGAATGGTAAATTGGATTATAAGGCTATTAAAAACAAACCATATTAGTCTTAATAAATTTCATGCTTGAGCAGCTTATTTTAGGGGAAAGAGCAACAGCTTAGGCATCTCGACAAACAGATAATTGTCAGGAAAGTCTAATAGCTCCTACAAACTGGGTTTAACGTTATCTCTCAATTGATGAGGGTCTTTAGAAATGAGCTGGTTTGCTGAAGCAAGAGCTAAATGAACATTCTTTTCAGATATATGAAGAGCATTGAAATGGTTGTGGGTAAATGGACTTGGTTACACTCAATGTGCACCTATCGCATTTTCAGTCTGTGCCACACTTTAGCCACAATTTGTGGCTTTAGACAGTCGACATGCAGAACAATGACACTCAACCAGTTCTGTGCAGATCATGTTCTTGCTAATAAAGAGTTAACTACAACTTGAACAGTGTGATTTACTACTGATTTGCTCCTGACACCGTCTGTCTTGACTGTCTTTTTAAAAGTTTTGCTCCTATTTGCTTTGTGCTGCAATATGACCCACAGGACTGAACAGTTTGTTCCAACTAAATGTTTGTCTAGAATGTCCCTTCAGAAAAATCCAGAATGCGTTTTCATAGGTGAAGAAGTTCTTGCAAAGTCTCCAACATTACCATAATGGGTCAACTGCCAAATACTAAATATCAAAGTATGAACTGAATAAAACATCCAGACAGATCTATAGAAGACATTGGCAGATGCCTACATGAATGCGCTTTTAATTTCTCTCAAAAAGGCTCACCACAAGATTGTTGGCACTGAAATCCAAATAAACCAACCCTCTATTGGGCTGTGACATTTTCTGTGAACAATTAATTAAACGGAATTTGAGTTCATGAAAGGCATTGCATTGCTGTCCCATTTCAGCTTACATAGCAACATCAGAACAGAAGCACAATTGCCCTTCTGTCTACTTACCTTTAACAGAAACAGGCTGTGCTCTTCGACCTACCATAAGAAATACATTAATTGCAATGAGATTTAATTCCCTGTAGTTTTTGGAGAATTGGCTCGTCAGGAAAGAAGGAGAATGCTGACGTCTTATAGGGAACAACCAATGGATAGAGTATCTGTAAGTCGGTTCCAGTCATATAAACATCTGCCTTTGCATTTTAAGAATCAGGTGGGAGTACATAGACACCTTCTCTAAAACCCAGCATTATGAAGAAATTAAAGTATGCTTCTGTTTGACACTCCGGAACTGGACAAAGAGATCTCTGTATGCATGAATAGATTTTTTTGGTCCAGCCTTCCATTTCCATTGGTACTTAACTATGATTCATTCGAAGGAAAAAATGGTTCATTGTGTCCAATGTCTTCCATGTTATGTCTTTTAATTAGGTGATATAAAGTAAAGGGATGGTGTTGCTGAAAATAGCCATTCATATCACTAGCAGAATGTAAACAAATCTGAATCAATGATTCAAAACGTGTGTGTTGGGAAAACTTCTATTAGCTCTCTGGTTTTGGCTGGAAAGCCTGAAATCTCATGGTTCCCCTACAGCAGTTTAACCAAGGCCATGAGCATTCATCAGTGCTGCCCTTCTCACTATGGGTTCTCTTCAGAAGGAAAAGCACTGCAAGGAAGTACTGTAATAGTATCTTCCATGAGGGCTGGGGTCATTTCCCTTTAAGAGCCATTTGGAAGCCAGCTAACCAAAGCTCAGGGAAGAGGTTGTTCCTGCAGGAGGTCTCCCCTGTGTTAGTTATTAATAATCAAGCAGGAGTAATATAGAGCAAAGAACTTCATTTAAACAAGCTTGCATTTGTGGGATAACCAGCTTCATATAAACAACATGCTTAAGTCTAATTAATGCATGAAGGGGTTAATACCACAGAGTAAGATGTCCTGCCAGGTTTAGCTATGTCACTTCCCTTACCTTGGATGGGTATAGGTAATCAAGCCTATTGCCCCCTTCCCCGTCTACCTGAGAAGCTCAGTATGTGAAGATGATTGTGCTGGTTGCTCCAGCTCAACTGGATGGCTCTCGCATGTCCCTCTTGAGTTCCTAGACCAATAATACAGGAACTTTCAATACTTTGTAACTAAACTAATGAATGTGCCTAGGTTTGGAATTTCTGCAAGGTAATAATAATAATGATAAACACTGTTTAGAATATGATTTAGAAGAACACTAGTTTGTGAAAAAACAGAGTTGATAAAGATTCTGCTTTACGTACAAAAAGCAGCCACTTGTTTACGTTAACAAATGCATGGGTTAGAACTACCTGCCTGAGGTGGGAAGGTATGACGTTCATTGCAGCATTCTTTCCATTATCCATCTTTAGATACTGTCACTACAAGTTTCAACAGCTAAGGGAAAGTTTAAGGGCAGGCTCATAATGGCTCAGATTCCAGGTGATTGAAGAGCAGGTGGCTTTTTAATATTTGATTTGTGATGTGCATTAGGCTAAAATGTTATGGTGCCCTAGAAAACAGAATGTATGCTAGAATTATCCCTATTTTTGATGCAAATCCCACCCGGCCTGAAATGCTTACATGATTCTTAGATTATACAAACCTGCCAACAATACCTATTTGACCAGTTGCATTCTGTTTTATAGCTATCCACCCACCCATTTACTCTGAAAAGGAATCCCTCAACTTTGTCCTTGCCCTGGCCTGTTTTATTAAGCAATGCTTTTAACAAAGTAAATTGCCCAAGATAGCTGAGCTAAGTTAAAGCAAGAAAAGAAAAGGTGCATCAGAGGTTGCCATGATTATCATTTACAAAGGCCAGTCTGAGGCTTTAAATCCCTTGTTTAGTAACAGACACACACACACACACACACACACACACACACACACACACACTCTGTTGTTGGTTGGTGTGTGTGTGTGTGTGTGTGTGTGTGTGTGTGTGTGTGTGTAAGCACATTTCATTACTCATCCTTCACACTAAGGTTCCAGGTGGGTTACAATATAAAAACACAATGTTACAACAACACAACATTAAAAACTATTTGAAACAACTTACATTGAATGTATGAATATATTTTAAATGCAACTAAATGCATTTATTTTTATTCAAAATACTGAATAGTCCAAACAATGCCTATCCAAGCTGACTTACAGCAATAAAAATTACAAAATACAGTGGTACCTCGGGTTAAGTGCTTAATTCGTTCCGGAGGTCCGTACTTAACCTGAAACTGTTCTTAACCTGAAGCACCACTTTAGCTAATGGGGCCTCCCACTGCTGCTGCTGCGCCGCTGCTGCACGATTTCTGTTCTCATCCTGAAGCAAAGTTCTTAACCTGAAGCACTATTTCTGGGTTAGCGGAGTCTGTAACCTGAAGCGTATGTAACCCGAGGTACCACTGTATCAGCACATCAAATTTTGTATTGAAACAGGTCTGACCATTTGATTAAATATCACTACAGTTCACAAAATAGTGTCCTTTCCAGGGCCACTGTTGGGCGGAGGGAGAAATTGAAACCACTGTATTCCTTGCTCCCCCTGCAAAAAAAAAAAAATAATGCACTTGGAAATAACTATATGTAGTGATGTCCCCGTCACGGGGGGCATTGTTGGAGGAAATTGCTGTACCAGCCCAGTTTAGGTCCTGTTGTTACCTGAGGTGGCAGGAAAATTTCTTCTCTGTGACGCAAATTCTCCTTCATGGACATTTGTCTCTAGCCACTTTAGCAGTTCTAATGCTGTTATATGCCTTGTTATATGCTACCAAAAAAATGATATTGTACCTATACTGCCAAAATAAAATTATCTACGTAATATGCTGCAAGGAAATATTATAGGAAGAGGGGAAAGCTTGGAGCAGATTCTAAAAGATTATATAGGGGAAAGCAGGAAACTGAAAATTTCATCAGGTTTGAAATATAATCTTTGGTGAAAGATTACAATTTTGTGGCATAAATGTGAGGTTGGAAGTTCCATTCTTTAATCATATAAAGATGACAATATAAATACTGTATTATTGCAATGTTCATGAACTGGGTCCTTCCAAAATTTGTTCAGCTGAGAATTTCATTTTTATTTTTATTTTTTTGCTTGATGGTGTGACGTCAACAGCCAACCATCACAGCAATAAAATAAAGTAACCCCAAGCCTCTGTGGTTCTGTTTCCTCCCTCAAAGTGAAATAAACATTTGCATTCTCTGTAAACCTGTCCACATCTGCAGCAGTTATTTAGACAGTGTCTTGCTACTGTGTTGAATTGTTCTTGACATAAATCAAGTGAAAATTGCCTGTAGCCAATTATGTTTTCATCTTGATCTGGTGCTCTGCTTGTCAGGCTTTACATAAAAGATTTCCTTCCTATATTATAAGACCCATAGTTCTAAAACCCCAGCTCTAAAATTATGAGATTCTGTGCAACTGAGGCACAGAACTGAGACACAGAACTGAGATATTATCAGAACTAATCCTATAATTTTTCCTGGGTTAAAATTGATCCCCCCCAAAAAAGTTATTGTTATAAAACTTCAAAGAGATTGACATTGACTTTGTCAATGGAATGTAGCCTTTTCTTCTTTGAAGACCAGGCTCCCATGGGATATCACAAATTATCCTTGAAACTTCCCCCCATTTCAGAAAGGAGGTGCCACCACACAGAGGAAGCATCTTGTGACAAAGAAGAAAGGGAAATTACGGTAATCACCTGTGTGTACAACCAAGTTCTCCTGCAGCTCTGCTTACTCTTTGTACTGAATATACTTAGAAGAGCTTGAAATAATGGCAAACTGTATACAGAAGGAATCTGCATTCTGTTTTGAAAGGGAATCAACTTTGTGAAAACCTTCCACCCCCAAAATGCACAACAACATGATACTGAAACCAATTATAACAAAGCTTTTAAAACCTCAACAACAAATCTCAAAATCAAGTTGGATAAGTTATGGCAATTGAAGAGAAGATGGCTACAATCTGCATTGCATTTTTGTTTCAAACGACTGTCTTACTTTGTTGTTGCTGTTTTAAGATTGATGTCGCAGCCTACAATTCACTCCAAGAAGTGGGCTGTCCTATTATCTTTCATAGAAACACAATGGAGTCAAATAGTTTGTAGTTTGCAAGAATAGCCTTGCTTATGCATGTTGTAGCACTGGGCACATGGGAAAAAATCTTTTCCGTAAATATTTAGGATGAGATCCAGCCTCGCACAAGTGAGTGTCTGTGCAATCTTCCCTTTCCTCTTCTTCCCATCCTGATGTGCAAGTGATTTTTTGTTGCACAAGTGGGTATACATCATTGGATGCCATACATCATATTTTAAATTGTTGTGCTGCTTCAGTTAGTCCTATGAAAAACAGGGGAGTGGGTGGCGCTGTGGTCTAAACCATTGAGCCTCTTGGGCTTGCTGATTGGAAGGTTGGCAGTTCGAATCCCCGCGACGGGGTGAGCTCCTGTTGTTCTGTCCTAGCTCCTGCCAACCTATGAGTTTGAAAGCATACTCGTGCAATAAATAGGTACAGATGCGGCAGGAAGGTAAATTGCATTTCCATGCACTCTGGTTTCCTTCATGGTTTCTGTTGTACCAGAAGCGGTTTAGTCGTGCTGGCCACATGACCTGTGAACAAACGCCGGCTCCTTCAGCCTAAGGTGAGATGAGCGCCGCAACCCCATAGTCACCTTTGAGTGGACTTAACTGTCCAGGGGTCCTTTACCTTTTATGAAAAACAAAAGTTTAGCATCAAGAAGAAGAAAAAGCAATTTCCCCAAGGGCAATAGGAGATATAACTACAGTGGTACCTCGGGTTAAGTACTTAATTCATTCCGGAGGTCCGTTCTTAACCTGAAATGTTCTTAACCTGAAGCACCACTTTAGCTAATGGGGCCTCCTGCTGCCGCCGCGCCACCAGAGCCTGATTTCTGTTCTTATCCTGAAGCAAAGTTCTTAACCTTAAGCACTGGGTTAGCGGAGTCTGTAACCTGAAGCGTATGTAAGCCGAGATACCACTGTATTGAAATACCAGATCTACAGTGGTGCTTGTGTGGTACTATTTTCTTGCCTTAAATTACTTGTTAAGGGGTACTCCCTTCTTTAAACACGAGGAATGGGAGTGCTTTATATATTACATTCACTTATTAGATATACTAATTCACTAGCAACTTTAAATGTTTTACTCCTATTTTAAAGTTCTCTTGCAGGACTATGCAACTTTGTACTTACGGTAGTAGTCTTGCTTCTTTCCTTATGTGAGGGCCTGTTCTCTCCCCTCCCCCACCCGCATGTAGGCACCCCTAAATCATCATCATGCTCCCACCCCCTGTTCCATCTCCTTGCAGTGCAGTGCAGGGGCAGGGAAATGCTGGATGCACTAGGAGAAACCAGGGAAGAAACATGGGTGACTTATTATTATGGATGGATGGATGGATGGATGGACTGCCTGCACTGCACTGCACTGCATAAGGTCCCAGAGCAGGTTGCAGCATTAAAACACAATATGAAAAATGCAACACACATCCTCATTTAATGTCTAAATAGGCCCTGGGGAAGTTTGTAAAACACTGCTTTCCTTCTTTTGAATGATCCTTGAATTCTTTGAGGGACAAATATAAACCGAAAATCTTGCATATCTATATTCAGTTCCAAATACAAACTTTGTTGAAAATCTCTTTTTCAGAAGAACAGTCCCCTATTTTTGAAAAACTCAAAGTCTTTCCCCTGATTTGCCTTCACTTGCCCTGAAAGCCCTACTGTAATGTGACCTTTGTTTACATTCCAATTAGGGTAATTGACTCTTGCATATTTGTTTTGTCGCAATCACTCCATTAACTAATTAAAGCTAACAAGGAAAGCGACACAGAGGGGACCTGTTCGCAAAGCTAGCCGGCCTCTTGCTTCTTCTGACTTCCACATAGACAGAATCGTTTACCTCATGGGAAAAGCTTTTGCATGTCCTTCAGAATGCAACAGACATTCCTAGATTATTTACACAAAAGTAACTGGCCATTGGCTCCGGAACCTTTTCACAGCACGGAGAGAGAGAGAGAGAGAGAGAGAGAGAGAGAGAGAGAGAGAGAGAGAGAGAGAGAGAGCGCGCGCTCTGATTAAAACTCCGCATGTGGGCAGTTTGATTGGTCGCCCAGCCATCGATCGATTAATCATTCCAATTAATCAATTGCGCTTTCAGACTGGGTCTCCCAGAGGGTCTGGGAAGGAAGTGGCAGGCTGGGTTAGATGGATGGGTGCGGGTTTGAGCCCGAGGCGGCGGGGTCGAGAGGGTGGGCGGAAGGCATTCTCCCTTGCGCCCTTGTATGGAGGAGGGTTGCCTGTTTGCTTAGCAGCAGCAGCAACAACAAGGCGGCGGAGCGCAGACGTCGTCAGCCGCCCACCCGGGGCTGCCTCTAGCTCCACGTCAGAGGCGGAGGGCATGAATGGGATTCCAGGCAGCCCGAGTCACGCTGGCAATCAGGCACAGGTTGGCGCTGCCAATGCGCGCGGCGCAGATATGCCAGATGGGGGGGGGGGAGGATTCGAGCAACGCCCCGCGGCGCTGAGATCTCACCGACGACGGCAGGGAGTGCCCGGGGAGGGGGGGAGGCCGAGAGAGGGGAGAGCAGTCATTCCTCGTGAGCTGCTGGAGAGGCGCGGAGCTTTGGGTGGCATTGTTGTCTGAGCTGATGTCCAAACAGGAGCGAGCGCGCCGCGGAAAAGCACGGGAGGAAAGACGTGCTGGTGTGTGGAAACGGGGGGGGGGGGGCATCGCCGCTCGGCTTTTCCTGATCTTCTATAAAAGGGAAAAAGGCAGCCTCCCTCCCGTCCGAGGTGAGGAATGCCCGGCTCGAAAAGTTGGCTTCCTAGGTCTAACCCGCCGGATAAAGAATACGCATAGCGCCCCCAAGCGGGCGTAGAGGCGCCACCAGGCGCAAGCCAACCAACGGAAGAGCGCGCTGCTCAGAAAGAGAAGGCGCGCAATGACGTGTGTGAACTTGAAGGCAAACATTTCACCTCGCGCCTCCCTGCTGCCGCCTTCTCCGGGTTGCCGGAGCTGCCCCTCTGACCATCGTGGGCCCGCTGGGGAGCAGACACAGCAACCGCCCCCGCCTCCCCCCCCCCAAGGTTGTATGTAGCTCAGTGGTAGAGCATGGCTTCGCCTTTGCCTGCAAAAGGTAGTCCTGGATCAACCCCTGTGTTGTCTCCAGGTACAGCTGGGGAAGTTCCCTGCCTGAACCACCGGAGAGCTGCTGCCAGCCCGTGTAGACAATACTGAACTAGATGGGGCCGATGGCCTGGCTCGATATAAGGCTACTTCCTTTGTTCCTATCTATGCTCAAAGGGAGAGTCTCTGCCTCCTCTTGCTCCTTTACCTTCTACCCTCTGGGGTGTGAGAGCATTTGAGGAGCCGGCGCTGCTTGCCTGTCCTCTCCCTCGGGGCGGCCCCACCACCTGCTCACTTGGCCCCTCTCTTCGGGCAAAACTGGCACCAGGGAGAGGAGGGCGCACAGTGGGGCCACGGCTGTTCACTACAGGAAGCATCTCTGCTGGTTTGCCTTCCCTCGCTGGTGCCCCACCGGGAGGGAACAGTGCAAGTGAACGAGGGAGGGAGGATGAGGCCGCAGCTAACTTGTCTGAGCAACTGCCTCTGCTAACTGGCATGCCTGGATTCTCCTACTGGGCACCGGGGGAGGGGAGAGATTGGACCAAGCGGGTGCCAAATTCTCCCTGTTCTACCGTTCAGAGAGAAGGGAGGGAATGAGCAGAGGTGGCCTCTGGTGCTTCCTTAGATACCACCCCTGGGCCCAATCCTTCCAACCACCCCCAGAAGAAGGACCTGATCTGCCCTTCTTGCTCATGCCGCCTTTCGTTGCCCATACAAGAAAGAGAGAGAGATGCGCAACAGCCCGCAGCGAGGATAAGCAGGTCTCTAACTGTGCCTGCGCTCCGTATCTTGCATAAATGTTACAGTGGGAATCCCCGCTCTAAGGCAATCAGCATCCCATTGATGGCAGGGACAAAACGCTTCATTGATCCGGGCAAGATTTTTCCCACCCACCCACCTTCCTCACGCGTATCTCCCCCACTTCCTTTTGCATTTTTGCGAGGGGGGAGTGAGTGTGTGAGTGTGTGTGTGTCTTGTTGTGAGGTAACTGGATAAACACCAGCCCGCTTCCTGCCCGGCGGCTGCTGATTGGCTCTTGGGATTCTCAGGAATGCGAGCGACCCCTTAAAGGCGAGCGAAGCTCCTGCAGCAGCTCCAGTGCAAGCTGCCAGGAGTGAGAGCCAAGGGGAACCTGCGAGGGCTGCAGGCAACTGATCACCCGTTACAATCCAAGGATCCCTCGTTCTCTCTCGGACTGCTCCAGGGCCGGGGAGAGAGAGACCTGGGCTGAGGGGCATTGCTCGCTTGGGCTCCACACAGCCAAAGGCGCTAACGAAACCCAACTAAGGGCCATATCAGAAAGTCCGAGAGCTTCGCAAGGATATTTATCTCTCTCGACTGGGTTACTACAAGAGATATTTGCTCTTGGGGCTGGTTACTTCTTCGGATTCCTTACTTCTACAAAGGTAAGTGCTGAAGAGCCAGCTTTCCTCTTGCAAGTTTGCATTAATATTTCGAATGCGCAAAGGCGAATATTAAACTACTATGGGTGATCTTCTTTTGAAGCATGCATCTTTCCCGCTCTCTTTTCCTTCACTTTCCATCCTCCCTTCGTCTCTCCCCCCCCCCCCTGTATTTTTGGTTTCTCTCCCGTCTTTGTATATCGTCTCCATCCCCTCCCATCTTTTCCACACCTTTCCTCCCAGCCCGATTCCTTTCTGTCTGCCTCTAAGCTAACGCGGGTGTTTGGCCCGAGACCTTTGGAGTGACCAGGCTGCGGTTTCCCTTTCTTGTTTCAAGGTCGCTCCTTTGGGTCCAGATCCGTACCATGGAGTTACCGGGCGGCCTCTTTCTCCTCCTGATGCTGGGGGTCTGCGCAACGAACCGAATCCCAGGTAATCCGAATTTCGGGGTCGCGGAGCGGGAGGGCGGGGGAATGGCAGCCACTTCAGCCTAGATTTGGCGGGGAGAGGTCACTCGTGCCTTGTTAATAATAATATTTAAAGGTTGGGCTGGGACCTTTATAGTGGCGTTGGCTTTCGAAGACTAGCCCGGCTACTTCTCTAAGGCGAGCGGGACTTCGGATTGGTGACTGTGGGCAGCGATCCCTTGCGTCCTATTGGGTCTCGGACGTCTCGGTTATCGCACTGGAGCAGTTGTGTTGCGAGGATAGCAAGCGTTGGGATTTCACAGAGCTCTTCTCCGGGTAGTAGCCAATGTCCTTGGTAGAGCCTATGCCCTGCACGCAGCAGGTCCCGGGTTTGGCTGCTGACAGGGGTGCCTGAAACTCTGGAGCGTAGAGCCCCTGCCAGTCAGTGTAGAGAACGCTGGACTCTTGACTCGGTTTAAGGCAGCTTCCTAGGTCTTTGGCTGTGTTGACTGACGTGACTAAACTTCGGAAGAAACTCCGAAGGAGCCTTGCGCGAGCCCCTCACCTTTCCCCCCTCGGGCGCCCGAAAGGAGGAGTTTTGCTTCCCCCTGCCGCCACTTGTAGCTGCTGGGCGCGGAGTCTCGTAAGGCCGGCCAATAGCGCGGCGGACGTGGCTCCGGAGAGCGCTTGGGTGCCCTCCGCTCCCTCCCCCCGGGCCGCTTCTCCTCTGAGGGCTCGCAGCTTGGCGGGCTCGCTCCTGTGCGTCGAGCAGAGTGAGGCGGTTTGGCGCCTGGAGGGAGGGAGGGAGGCGCTTTCCCTCAGCGCTCGCTTTCCTGTAGGTGGCTCACACAAGCCCTTGTGGGACGCTCCAGACCAGACACACGAGCGGGGCTGGGAGGGCTGGGCAGGGGGTGGACGCCGCAGACGTGTAGAGAGCAGGGTGAATTCATTTCAAAGAAGAGAGGCACCTTCGGGTCCCTGGACGTCTTCTCTCCACGTACATGTGTGTGTTAAGGCAAAGCACGCAGGACTTTTTAATGATTATTACTTCACCTCTTCCGAGGCTTAGTCCTGGCACTGGGCCCGGGTTCTGAGCTGCGCCCTGCACTGTTCAAATGCCTTGCCTGAGGGCATGCCCGACCCCTTTCCCCAAGTTGCTTTGTAGCTTCTGTGAGTCAGCCCAACTCAGCTGTCTCTCTTTACCTGGAAGCCTGCACAACTGCCTTCCCACCTCCCAATATAGCCCAGAGCTCATTCCTTCTTCGGTTCTTCCCCTCACACAGTCTCCTGGCATTTGCCCTCTTCTCTCGACAGGCTCCCATTGTATATCTCTTTCCAGTTTGCCTCAGCCAGAGCCCCTTGAGAGGGCAAGGAAGGCGAGGAGAATTCCTGGAACCTACCTCACTAGGAGATTCCTGGTTTTCCAGGGTAGTTGGTCATGGATTGAAAGAGCTCTTTGCTCCCTTAGACCCTGAAGTTCAGCCAGTGAGGGGAAAGTGTGTGAGAAACTGGCTGGAACTGCTGCAGCCTCTCCTCCATCACTGCTAACCTCCTGCAGAGCTGGACTGTGGCAGGGAATTGCTCTGAGACTGGGGATGGTATAGATACTGAGAAGCAGGTCCCAACTATTTGTTTCCTGGGAGCTGAATATTTTCTCTGGACAGTCTGGCCATGATAAGTTTCTTTGACTCACCTCCATACAATCCTGCTCCCGGCTTGTGATATTCAGTCCACGCTTCCACTTTCTCTCTCAACCTTTTGACAGAAGCCGATAATCAGTGTTTTCTGTTTCTTTCTCTTTCTCCTGCCAGAAAATGGTGATGATGACAGTGTTTTCGATCTCTTTGAGTTGATTGGTTTTAGTCGCAAGGGAGCTCGCAAGGCACTAGGGGTGCATCCAGTCAAGGGACCTGAGACGTCCAGCCCTGCCTACCGCATTGATGATGCCAACCGTATCCCTGCTGTTCCTGATTACAAATTCCAAGACATTCTTGATGCCATCCAAGCTGAGAAGGGTTTCATCCTGTTAGCAAACCTTCGCCCAATGAAGAAGATCCCTGGCACGCTGCTGGCTGTGGAGCGCAAAGACAGCTCTGGCTATGTCTTCAAGTTGGTGTTGAATGGCAAGGCTAAAACCTTGGACCTGAGCGTCTTCCCCAAGGAGGGCAACCAGAGTCTGGTGTCGGTGGAGGAAGTTGAGTTGCCCAACGCACAGTGGAACAACATCACCCTCCTAGTCCAGGAAGATCAGGCTCAGCTCTACGTGGGGTGTGAGAAGCTGATGAATGTTGAGCTGGAAATCCCTATTCAGAACATCCTCACCAGGGACCTGGCCAGCAGTGCCAGACTCCGCATTGCCAAAGGGGGAGTCAATGACAACTTCCAGGTAAGATGCCTTTATTGTGGTAGCAGGTTTGTGAGTTTATCTCAGGGATCTGACTTTATTTTGCTAGGAAGCAAAAGTGAAGCAACAGGTTCCAAAGACGGTGGTATTTTCTTCCCCTGGTTTTTATCTGTCATTAAAAAAGAAGCATCTGCCCTTGGGGTTAGAGAAAAAGAGGGTTTTTTTTACTTTCTGCCCCAGATGCTAAAATATCTACCGTTCCTTTCAAATGTGAGGTTTAAATCACCTGCAAGTCTCATATTTACTTTAACAATTGATCCTTGTCCATGAAAAAGACAATGTGAAGGAGAGGAATTTTATAGTTAGCTACCATTCTGACTATATGGGTGTTTCTTTACATTTGCATTACAAATCTAGCTTCTTTTAGCTTCATGTGCAAAAATCTCATTTTTAGCACATAGAACAAGTCTTTATTCAATAATCACTCCACTTAAATTGGGAAATTTGTATCAATTGTAAATAGAATATTTTGAAAATGTATTTTTTTGGCAATGCTACCCTTCCATTTTTCATCAAAAGCTGACAATAAATGCATTGTTTTTAAGGGAATGCTGCAGAACGTGCGGTTTGTGTTTGGAACCACAGTGGAAGCCATCCTGAGAAACAAAGGCTGTGAAAGCTGTAAGTCTGCAATATGTCTCCAAATTTGCTGACTTATTAAAGATATGTATTTGATGTATGTGAAAGAAAAGTGAGAGAAGTTTCATCACACAGTAAACTGCAAAGCATTGTAAACTAAGAAACTTCTGTTACAAAGTGCTATGTATTTTTTAGTCTACTCTCTAATTCTGTGAGATTATATATCTCTATAATATGTATGCCCCTTTCCCTTTTGTTTTAGCCACCAGAAGAGTTATTATATTGGACAATCCCATGAATGGCTCCCGTCCAGCCATCCGTACTAACTACATTGGCCATAAAACAAAAGACATCCAGGCAATCTGTGGATTCTCCTGTGATGAACTAAACAATGTGTTTATAGAATTGCAAAGTCTGCGTGCCCTGGTTACAACACTTAAAGATTCAGTCAGCAAAATGGTAAGTGGCTGTTAAATACACAATAATGAAACAGGGACAATGGGTTTCTAAGGGCTCCTTGACACATACAAGCCACCAGCTGCTTATATTCTGCAAACAAACAATTGCATGTAATAGAAGGCAGGCTTGTAAACAGACACTCCCCTGTGGTGATTAAGAATCTCCCTCAGGGGACCAGGCAGGGAACTTCATCGCCAAGCTGTTTGTATGTCACAGACTGACTAACTTAAGTGTAGACTGACATAAGTAGATACTACCGACAACAATCAGCAGCCATTTCTAGCATGGAAGTGACTGTTTCTACAGTGACCAAAGTCACAGAAATGGCAGCTGCAGGCAACATTCATGAATAAACTATTTTACCTTGAAAACCTCCCATATGGTCCCACACATGGGACTCAACTGAGAAAATAAATGGCTAACTTGCTTGTATGAACTGATCTATGCAGCACAGTCTTGTCCCATGTTTCTTTGAAGCGAGCTGTGCACTATTCAAGTGTAAGTGCTTATGGTTTCCACCTAAGTGCCCTTATTTGGAAGAAGGATTCATTAAAATTAATGGGGCGGAGTACAATTTGTTGAAGTAATTTCTTTACTCTTTAAGTGTGAAATTCAGATTGATCTAAATCCACTTTAAAACTTTCTTTTTCAGGATGGTATTTTTCAGGAAGTGGGTGCTACTCGGTATAGGACAAGTCCTGGAGTATGCATCCATAATGATGTTATGTACCAAAACACAGCTGAGTGGACAACAGATAGTTGTACTACATGTACTTGCCAGGTAAAGACTCCTTACTGTTAATATAATTTGTGAGTATTTGATTTGCCATGGGGAAGGCTGGAGTGCGTTTTTGGATGGCTGATATGTGCAAGGACACTCTGAAGGCTGCATCTGCACACACTTTGAGCATTCATGTGTCCCGGTAAACACCTGAACATATCTGGGAACATTAGTCCATTGAATTCTGAGTTAAAAGAACCTCAGGCTGAAAAGGTGCTGATTCTCTGGCAAGAGGAGGGGCTGTTTAATTTTTTCTCTCTCATAGGGATTATTTCTTTAATGTGAATTGAACTGTGGTTCTTTATAGATTGCTGGCACCTGATACAATCTTAAGATTTTGTTAGCCTCTAAAATTACTTTAAAGAACAGGGTGGGAAGGTGGGGTTGTGAGTCTGTTTCACAGAATTAGAATTAATATCTAGATTGGTCCAAAATATCTTTGAGAAACATCTCTGATGTAATTCTAGCATTAAGCAATTCTGAGGTGAAAGAGTAAATTTTCATACATGTTGTCAATATTGTCTTTCCTTATTTAGAACTCTGTTGTTATGTGCCATAAAGTATCTTGCCCTCTCATGCCTTGTTCCAATGCCACCGTTCCTGATGGAGAATGCTGCCCACGATGTTGGC
Source organism: Podarcis liolepis (assembly GCF_965112155.1). NCBI lineage: Eukaryota > Metazoa > Chordata > Lepidosauria > Squamata > Lacertidae > Podarcis > Podarcis liolepis. The sequence continues at coordinate 41,846,070 of NC_139554.1, forward strand.
GTAAGTAGTTTAGGCTCCTTAACATTTTCAACTACTTTGTTCCACTAGAAGCTGTGTTGTAAAATATACTGCTATGGCAGCAAATATACCATAGTTAAGTTGCTGGGCAGGGTTTGCACATAACACTACACTATGGTTTAATAAACCATAGTTTAATATGTCATTACTTTGGGTTGTGTGCAGACTAGGCCATTGTTTTCATGAAGTTTGATGAACAAGAAATAGAGGTAGGTTTGAAGCTATTTGATTAAAAAAATGTTTCAGTGCAGAACAGTTTTTTAATGAGATAAATGGAGTGAAAAAGTATGAGTCATGGGGGTGCATAGTGTGTCTGAACTTAACAATACTTAGTTTATCTTTTGGTTACAATTTTATTAACATTGTTAATATTGTTTTATAGAATAACAAATCAATCCGGCATTTATAATCATATAATATGACTTTTGCTTCAATTTTGATGTTTATTTTATTTTTTAGTTGTTGCTTTGTGAACGTTTTATAGATTGTAATTGTTTTACTGATGCTCTGTTAATTATTATTTATGATGTATGCTGTATTTGTGGTCTATTATGTTCTATCATGTTATTGTTTTTTATTGTTTGTAAGCTGCTTTGGAATTCATTTGAATGAAAAGCGGCATAGAAATATAATAAATCAAACATGTGATAGAAAATTTGTTGCATAGGACTTAAATAGGGAATTGCTTCTTTTTACAGCCAGTGACTATGCAGATGACATTTGGTCTCCTTGGTCTGAATGGACTACCTGCTCTGTGACCTGTGGCAATGGCATTCAACAGAGAGGTCGCTCTTGTGATAGAATCAACCATCGCTGTGAAGGCTCTTCTGTACAAACACGAATTTGCAATATGCAGGAATGTGATAAGAGATGTAAGCATTTCATTTCTTTACTTTGAAAACAATGCAACCTGTTCTTGTCCTGAGCTTGCAATATGTTGAGAAATACTGATTAATACTTCATGCTAGCACTATTAAGTTGCTTGCAAATTGCCAATCCAAAACATTCATTGCTGACAAAAGGAGCTGATAAGATAGTTGGCTATTGTAATTAATTACTGTGTAAATCATTGTTCAATTACTGTGTAAATTATTGCTTATCTTGACATGCACAGCATCAAATGTAATGACTCTCAGTACCAAGTGTGTACCATTGCCATCTTTCTATTATTGCAATATGTTGGTTTCTTACTTGAATTGAATTTCAGCAATTCTATATTGCCGCTAGTGCCAGAAGGAAGCTACAAATCGCTTAAAAGAGATTTAATCCTCATAGTTGGTAACAACTGTGTCTGTTTATAGTCAAACAGGATGGTGCCTGGAGCCACTGGTCCCCTTGGTCTTCCTGCTCTGTTACTTGTGGAACTGGAGTGATCACTAGAATCCGGCTGTGCAACTCTCCACTACCTCAGATGAATGGCAGAGAGTGTGAGGGAGAGGCAAGAGAAAACAAACCATGCCAGAAAGATCCTTGCCCAAGTAAGTTTAGTCTTAAAAGATGAGTGTTCTGTGTAATAATTAATGTTTCCAATACTCCAGTGAATGTTATATAGGTGAATAGTGTATAGCTAAGGTATGGCATTGGATCCCATAAGATAAGAGTAATACCCACCAACCTGGATGGCTTTGGAAGAGTTTGGACTAATTCACAGAGTATAAGGCTTTCAATGATTATTAGCCATGATGCTTGGGTTCTGCTTTCACTGTTGCAGGCAGTATGCCCCTTAATACTAGTTGCTGGGAATCACAAGTGTGGAAAGTGCTGTTGCAGTTAGGTCTGACTCATGACCCTTCTACAGCAATTGGCTGGCCACTGTGAGACCAGGATTCTTAACTACATTGCTTGATCCAGCAGGGCATTTCTTACGTGAAATCTGCTGAGATGGCACTTCCCCACCCCACCCTTTTTTAAAGGAACATCACAGCCTGAATTTTTCAACATCTAGATTTGTTTGTGATTAGGCATATTGAAGGCACCAAGGGCAGTTGTGCTCTGTTCCCTGGATGCTAATAGTTGTTTTTTTAAAAAATCCTTTTTTCTTTAGTAAATGGGAACTGGGGACCATGGTCACCATGGGACACCTGTCCAGTCACCTGCGGAGGGGGCCTTCAGCAGCGCGGTCGTCTCTGCAACAATCCTGCGCCCCAGTATGGAGGGAAGGATTGTATTGGTGATGCTAAGGACACCCAGATCTGCAACAAGCAGGATTGCCCAATTGGTGAGTAATGACCTATTTTGAACTATAAAAAATGGTGTTTGGTAGCTCTGCTCTGTCATCTTCAGAAGAATGTAACTATTTGTCTGAGTTTTCCCATTGGAAAAAAATATATCGAGATACAGCCACATCTTGGCTGTATGATGGACAATGCTGTTCTTATTTCTTACTTGTGTAATTTAGAGTAGAAAATGGTAAGAACAAGCAGTGCAAAGAAAGTCAAATTAAAATTGAGCTGATTTTTAAAAACACAAAAGAGTATTTGTTAAATTTATCTACCTTGCTCGCCACCATTGCCCTGCACGAGGCTAATAACATTCTGGAATGTCACCTTTATCTTCTCTCAGATGGGTGCCTGTCTAACCCTTGCTTCGCGGGAACTACATGTACTAGTTTTCCTGATGGTTCCTGGAAATGTGGTGCGTGTCCTGCTGGCTATCGTGGAAATGGAATTAAATGCAAAGATATTGATGAGGTAAGACGACTGGAATTGCTTATTTATATAAAATATAGGACTGAATTGTAAGTAAACCTACAGCTAATTTTCCCTCTGTCACCTTCTTTCATACTCCAGTGTCAAGAGGTCCCAGATGCCTGTTTTGTCCTTGGTGGAATCCACAGGTGTGAGAATACTGAGCCTGGATACCATTGCCAACCTTGCCCACCACGCTTTTCTGGACCACAGCCCTTTGGTCGAGGTGTGGAGAATGCAATAGCAAACAAGCAGGTACTGCCAAAATATGAAAAGGTCCCTGCTCCTAAAACCTCGCCCCTCTCCTTTTGCATTTATAAGACATGCCCAGGAGGGGGAAAAGAACAAGTTCAATATATTATTCTAGAAATTCAAGTTGCTCTGAAAGGAGAGTATGCATATATTTAACATCTGAAAAGAATTCTAGGGTGAATTCACACTATTGCATTCTGCCACGTGATTTTGCTCACAGATCTGCATGGATAACGTGAATCAGAGAAAAAACATCATTACCATGATCATAGCTGTACTTTCCTAGCAGCCACAACAATGAAAGAAATGGGGCCTGGCCTGTACAGCCTAGTTCATGCCAGTTTTTATGCATAACATAGACTGGCTCCAAGGACAACGTATCTATACTATGTGTTTCAATTAAATTAGTTTAGAATGAATGCTTCTAAAATCTTGAAAGCAATAGCATCAAGACATGGTAGCTTTAAGCATATTCTTCCACACTTCCATCTTCAGATATTGCTATAATTAAAGGCTTGGATCCTAGCTTTTCCACCTCCTCCCTCTGCAGTCCTCCATAACTCTTGCAAAATTGCTCATGGGGGTGATGGACCTTGGGAAAGGTGTGGAATGTGGTCTGGGGACCTGTAGATGGATGGATTTGAAATAAATAAACATTCTCTGTATGTGAACACCTCCAAGCCTAAGCTAGTAACTAACATATTATATAGAAATGCACATAGGATGCCTTGTTCTTTTAAAACAAAAGCCATAATTGGCTACTGTATCCATGGAGAAGTATTCTCTTTTTTTAAAAGACTTCCATGTGTTGCTATCTCAAAATAACAAAATGATAGACACATTTCTTGCATGTAATCTTAATTTTCTTGTGTCCATTTGGTATCTTAGGTCTGTAAACCACGTGACCCATGTAAGGATGGAACTCATGACTGCAATAAGAATGCCAAGTGCACTTACCTTGGCCACTTCAGTGACCCTATGTATCGCTGTGAATGTAAGCCAGGCTATGCTGGTAATGGCATTATCTGTGGAGAAGACACAGACTTAGATGGATGGCCAAATACAAACCTGCCCTGCGTTGCCAATGCTACCTACCACTGCAGTAAAGTAAGCCAATTTCTACATATTCATTCCCTCTCTCTCTCTCTCTCTCTCTCTCTCTCTCACTCTCTCTCTCTCTCTCTCTCTCTCTCACACACACACACACACACACACACACACTTTAGAGCCCTGAATGAATGTACGCACCATGAACATTTGAGCAATAATATCCATACCTTAAAAGAAATAAAAAACTGTCTGTTAGTTAGTGTACCTGATTCAAATGCTTATGCATAAATTTGTTGAAATAACACCTGTGTTGGATTATGGCTCATACATAGCTTTTAGAGTGCCTACTTCGGACAATCTGAAATGTCTTGGGGAAATTTCTGTTTCATCTTTAGTTTTCAGGATAAATTAGAGTACTGTTGAGTATATTTGAATGGTACTATGGACTGACACCATCCAAAACAAAATCTAGGAAATATAATCTTACAATCTGAGCGCTTTGCTGTGTTGTATTTAAAGGTGGATAGTAAATAATTATGTTTCTTTTTCTGCAGGACAACTGTCCCAACCTTCCCAATTCTGGGCAAGAAGACTATGATAAGGATGGAATTGGTGATGCTTGTGATAATGATGATGACAATGACAACATTGTAGATGACAGAGTAAGTCTTGCAGAAACTGTTCTGTCTGTGGTTTAGATAATATTCATTTTTGCCCCATACCTGGGGGCTATTTGCAGAACTTCAGCTTGGCAGTCACTGTAGGAAATTGCAGGCACTGATGTTTTGGAATGTATTTAAAGAGAAGCACAGTAAAGTATTATCAGAGTTTTGTATTTTCAACAGCTGTAGGGATCCCATGCTTTAAAAGGCCTGAGATTTACTTGGTACTTCAGATTATAGCATCATTCTGCTTCAGCAAGTAGACAGGAAAATTCCAGAGCACAGGGGACTGGCCTTAGCTTCTCTCTCAGCTCCCTCTGTCACACTGTCCATATGGATGTCGTCCTATTAATGCCTTTGCTTACTGCCTTTATTCAAATAAATATAGTCAACAAATTTCTTATAAATCTAAAAGTGCATGCATGCTTGTATGTTTGTTTTTTTAACATGGCTTCTTTATTTTCTTTCTTCTACAGGACAACTGCCCATTCATCTACAACCCACAACAATATGACTATGATAGGGATGACGTTGGTGATCGCTGTGATAATTGCCCATACAATCACAACCCGGATCAGATAGACACTGATAACAATGGAGAAGGAGACGCGTGTGCTGTGGATATTGATGGAGATGGTACGGTTTTGTTGTTTTTCTTTTTCTACCCCCCCCCCCATCACCACACACTTTCTTAGTAATCTACAAGTTGCCCAAATTCAACTGCTGATGTGAAATCTTGCTCACTGTATGGACCAAATATGTTGTACACTGAGAGCTGTAGAAAGTTGCTCTATACAAGTCTGGATCCAACCCTGTATTATCAGCATGTTTCAGCACTAATCGTACTTGGATTGTAGCTCTTACATGAACAAGCGGCCTGCCACGTGATTGCTAACTATTGTGTTAGTTCTAACAGTGTTAATATATGATACTAGACAGATCTACCTTTAACTTGGTTTCCTTTAGTTATTTCCTTTTAGTTACTAGCTTCATTTGGTCCCACTATATGTGTGTACTATTTAGACATGTTACCAAGGTCACTAAAATATCTAAACTATTTGTATTTTTAGGCATTCTTAATGAAAGAGACAACTGCCAGTATGTATATAATGTGGACCAGAAGGATACAGATTTGGATGGTGTTGGAGATCAGTGTGACAACTGTCCTATGGAACACAATCCAGATCAGGTCAGCTTAATTCTTTGGCCTATAAATGTACATGGACATTCAGTTTTTATTAACTCTTTGATATCTGCTATTTATCACACACACACACACACACCTGCAATATATGTCAGTTGGCAGCCTAATGAGGAATGCACAATTGTTTATAACTGGGACATGTGTGGAAAACCTTGATTTCTTTTTTAAAAAATGCATGAGGCATTCAAGTGCATAAATCATTTCTTTATGTCATGTTAGATGCAGTATCTTCTACTAATAGAAAAACCACGTGGATAACCATGAGTAGCTTAAGTTCATTAATTTCAGAGGTTCTACTCTGAGTAGAATACCACCCATTATGGTTTGGAATTACTGTAGAAAGCATGCATTCTGTACTGGAGCACATCAGCTAGTAGCATAAGTACCAAATGGGGAAAAAGATCTCTGGTATCATCACAGTGATATTTTACTAAATACAGGCTGGTTAAGATAAAGGAACCTGCACAGTGCTACAGCATGGCACTCTCATGTTTCAGATATTTAGCATTAAAGCAGAACATGTGCTGAACAATGAAGGGTGTGTTTGCAAGGAATGTATATCCATGACACAAAATGTCCTGAGGCCAAGAGGGCAGTGAATTTAGATTCACATAAACAAACACACACAAAATGCTTTGCTAAGGACAAAAGTTAAAGCTATATAGAATGCTAACATCACAAAGTTGTTTTCTCCACTATTAGAAAAGCTGAAAGGCATATCCCACCATAAATATATATAACCTAATTAAACTTTGCCTGTTTAAAGGCTTGGAAATAAGAGGGAAGCCCAACCCATCCCATTTAATTTGATCTAATGCAGCAATGGGTGAAGCTTGTGCAGTCATGTCATGTACAAGGCAGTAGGATTAATAGCTTCAGGGGCATACCTTGGATGCTTGAGTGGTCTCGGCAAAATTGGAGGAATCCAGATCTGTTTTTCATGTTACCCTGTGGGCAGTGTTGGCTAAAAGGATGCTTACAATAAAAGAATCTGTTTTTAATGTCCCTGTACTTCTGCTAGACTATTTTTTTTAATGAAAGGGTTCTCTCCAAAGTAGTGTATAGCAGACCACAGTGGCAATGGACTGCAAGTATTCCTGAAGTGCTGAGTGTCTCAAGTGACTCATTTTAAGTTGCAGAAAATGCCCCTCTTCAGCTAGCAGTTAATGTGATCAGTTGATTTTTGGGTGACTATATTTCTCAGTGGACCATCAGCTAAACCTGCAGTAACACGAAGCTGGATAACTTAGGGCAATCTGATTAATATTGTAGTCTGCATCTAGAGGTCTTAGGGCCATATTTCAGAAAGTAAGCAGCCTGATGTACTATTTGCAGTTTGCGTGTACTTTTATATCATGACACTTCCAAAAGAATGTTCAAGCATTTAATCAGTATGTGGCAAAAAACATTATGGTGGGTATTACCTTAACAGTGGGTCATTACTGTACAACAGTAGCCTTAACACAGCCGTAGCAGTGAGGTAAATAGAAAATATTCATCCAGTTATACAGCATTAGTGCCCAGAAGGTACAAAGTGCACAATAAAGCAGAAAGTGGTGCTTTTATCTCATCTGAAAAAGTAAACAAACAAGAGATTAACACATTCTGGCATGGAAATTACATGGAAATTCCTGCCAAGTAAAAGCAGAAACCACACCATTCTCTCAGGCCCTGGTGCTTTGAGGAATACATTTAAGCAATAAGATGTCTGAAGATAACCCAAAACAAGTTGGGACAGGTGGTTTTCTTTCTTTTTTTGTCTGTGGACATTAACATTAGCAAATTACAAGTGTGCAATAGCTGTCATACCAGCATACAAAGAGAGCTCCTATGCCTGCCAACCTGTTAGTTCACTTCAATAAAGCTCCATGCATGCAAGGACTGCCTGTGCAGAGCTGTTCCCTCAACTGGCATGATAGCCAGCTGGAGTCCTGACCATTGGAAGAAGCCACTAGCAAGAAGCCACTGGATGGGCCAAGACAGTGTAAATTAGTAGGAATCTTTTTAAGATAGTTCTAGTTGGTACCCTTTTTAAAATGCTTTACTTGAACATGTTCGTCCATTTTCCTTTCAGACGGATTCTGACTCTGACCGCATAGGAGACAAATGCGATAGCAACCAGGACATTGACGAAGATGGCCATCAAAATAATCTTGATAACTGTCCCTATGTGCCCAATGCAAACCAAGCTGACCATGACAAGGATGGAAAAGGCGATGCCTGTGATCACGATGACGATAATGATGGCATCCCTGATGACAAAGACAATTGTAGACTGGTTGCCAACCCAGACCAACTTGACTCTGATGGTAAGAAAAATTATTCACTGTCAACTTCTCTAACTATACTAGAAGGGATTGCCTAGCATTAAATTAAACACACAGTGTAATGTTTAATCATCCTTTTAAGGGGGAAAAATCCTTAATGGCAAGAAAACATATCCTGCTTGTTCAGATGGAGTAGCTCCATGTGAATGGATCTACACATTTCACTGAAATGCTGTAAGAGGATGTTTATTGCGCAGACAGGGGAGCCTTTGGAGATTTGGGCCTGGAACTGTATTTTAAAAGGGATATAGGTGGAGAGAGAAAAGTTGTTTAAGGGAATTATCAAATGTGCACTTTGGATGGCATTTGTTAGTGTAACTAGTATAATAGTTATTGATGTCAAGTAATGGTGGTTTCGGTAGCACAGTTAAAATCTTGGATTAATTACATTAGATATTTTACTACTGCCAATCTGAAATGCACATTTCATTTTTAAACTCTCACATATTTTTTATTTCTCTCCCACTCCTCCACCATTTCCTTTCTTCCTCTTGGGCTAGGTGATGGACGTGGAGATGCATGCAAAGATGACTTTGACCAAGACAAGGTGCTGGACATTCACGACATCTGCCCCGAGAATGTTGACATCAGTGAGACAGATTTCCGCCGATTTCAGATGGTTCCCCTGGATCCTAAGGGCACATCTCAGAATGATCCTAATTGGGTTGTTCGTCACCAAGGCAAAGAACTGGTTCAGACTGTCAACTGTGATCCTGGACTTGCAGTTGGTGAGCAGTTGATTTGGGGTTTTCCTTTCTGTGTTTACTGTAGAAAGTGTCATCTGTCTCTGGATGATAACTATTCACTTAAAGGCTCAGCTGAAAGTACACACAATACTTGCCTGCATAATATAATTTAGCAAGTGGTTCACTTACATTCAGATTCTAAGGTCTCCATCGCTCCATAGTGGTGTAGACCTAAGCCAGCCAGCCTGCCTGCCTGCCTCTGTGACAGCAGAGCAGCAAAGGCAATAGGTTGTGGTCCTACCTATCTGCTACGTCCACTATGACTTCAAAGCAAATCTTTCCATATCCCAAAGAGTCACATGAAAACCTGTGGCCAAAGAACAATAAATCAAAGAAGTCTTGTGGTGGAATCTCTAAATACAGTACTTCACACCAGTGAGCCTTTGGAAGAGGCTGAGGCCTTAATTAATCATAGGGGGAACTGACTATTCTTGCAGTTTAAGAAAGACTAAAAATCTCTCCTTTTTTTCTCTCTTTCACTCAGGCTATGATGAATTTAATGCTGTTGATTTCAGCGGCACATTCTTCATTAATACAGAAAGGGATGATGATTATGCTGGCTTTGTGTTTGGTTATCAGTCCAGCAGCCGTTTTTATGTAGTCATGTGGAAGCAAATCACCCAGTCTTACTGGGATCCAACACCAACCAAAGCTCAGGGATATTCCGGTCTTGCTATCAAAGTAGTGAACTCCACCACAGGTCCTGGAGAGCACCTCCGTAATGCACTGTGGCACACTGGAAATACTCCTGGACAGGTAAGAGATTATTTCTGTTAATAAATAAAACCTTCCTTTCTGCAATCCTTGGACTATTATTGTTGTAGAAAGAAAAATCAGATTTGAAGAATGATATTAAATAACAATGTAAGATAAGAACGCACAAGTCTCTTTCAAAAGTCTTGTGCACAACAGGATTAATGTAAACTAACTTTCTGCATTCAATTCAGTAGAGGAGGGTTGTACCCAACTAAGCCATTCTCTGAGCAGGCCCACTAAACTCAATGAACTTTAGTTAGTCATGTCCATTTGTTTCAGTGATATGACTTAATTGGATTCAGTCCTTGGTGTTTACATCTGTCACTGCTGATTCACACATTATGTTTGTCCACAAGAGAATACTAATTTTGACACAAATATATACTGTATGAATAAGCTCTCAGAATTCCATTTAGTACCAACGGGATTTTCTTTGAACAATTCAATTAACAGCATCATACATTCACTTAAGGCTTTTTCAAATGTAGTAAGTGGGTGGAACAGGAAGAGCAATGTTTGTGTTTCCTGTATCTTTAGCTTCAGGCACCTCCCTCAGAGGGCAAAATGCACAACCTGCCCACAGAGTGGGAGGCCTGCAAATATTTCTGCTCTGTATTCAATCAATGCTTATGACAGGTAGAAACAGAAAGAATAGGAAGCCCGAGGCCATTGGGCATGCTATTCATCCCCCTTTGCCATGTCAATTCAATCTTTATTACAGTCTAAGACCAGACAACAGAAATCACAACACATACAAATATATGTCTGAAATTGCATTCCAAGCATACAATTGATTTCAAAGACTTGTACCAGCATAATGGCATGTGTAATTTAACTACGTATTTACTTTTCAGGTGCGGACCCTGTGGCATGACCCTCATCATATAGGCTGGAAAGATTTCACCGCCTACAGATGGCGTCTGAGTCACAGACCAAAGACTGGCTACATTAGGTAAGCTTTGCAAAGTTTCTAAAACAACTTTAGAAGGACAAATGCAATTTGGCAATAGCTAATTTTATAGTTGCAGAATAAGCATTCTATATCATGGCTGTGGTTAATTACTGTTTCTCTTTACTGCAGAGTTGTAATGTTTGAAGGAAAGAAGATCATGGCTGATTCTGGACCAATCTATGATAAAACCTATGCTGGTGGTCGTTTAGGATTATTTGTCTTCTCTCAAGAAATGGTGTTCTTCTCAGATCTTAAATATGAGTGCAAAGGTAAGAATCCATATTTCCGAAGCTGAGTTTGTTTTCCTGAAATTACTGGTGAAATATCACCATCACTTTAGCTTTACACATTCAAAATGTTTTGATTAAAGTAAAGAAATCTGTAACTCTTTGGCTACAACCCTTGGAAAAGGGGAAATATTGTATTTAATATCAAGAGTGATGTAAAAATATTTACGGCACACAAGGTTTGCCATTGAAAATAGAACTGTTGAATTTGAATCTATATTCAACAGCCACTAGGTAAAGGTAAAGGTACCCCTGCCCATTAGGTCCAGTCACGGACAACTCTGGAGTTGTGGGCTCATCTCGCTCTATAGGCTGAGGGAGCCGGCGCTTGTCCATAGACACCTTCTGGGTCATGTGGCCAATATGACTAAACCGCTTCTGATGAACCAGAGCAGCGCACGGAAACACTGTTTACTGCTCCCACCGGAGCGGTACCTATTTATCTACTTGCATTTGACGTGCTTTCGAGCTGCTAGGTTGGCAGGAGCTGGGACCGAGCAACGGGAGCTCACCCCGTCGGAGGAATTCGAACCGCTGACCTTCTGATTGTCAAGCCCTAGGCTCTGTGGTTTAGACCACAGCGCCACCTGCGTCCCTTTCAACAGCCTCTAGTGATATGCAAAAATTAAGTCACTTTATCAGAGCTAGATAGCTGTGTTGCATGGGTAGCCACTTCATAAAAAAGCTTGGAGCAATTCAGCTACACATCTGACATTTTGAAAGGGAAACGTGCAGTTACTATTTAAGCTGCAAAACAGACAATTGAATAGCTAATTGTAGCTGCTTAATTACTAATGTATCAGTGTAAACAGAGTGACAAATTACTATTTTTCCTTTCTTCTTGCAGATCCGTGATCACAATGGCAGTTGATACAGAAATTATTTTGAAATGCTGTATTGCACCTTCTGAGAAGTTTAGTTTCTACAAACCCTGGGACCATTTTTTTTAATCGCTCTTCACTTTCTTCTGCCTTTACAAAATAGACTCAAAATACATGATCTGCCTCAAGAGAATGCTTTTGAGAGAGAGAAAACAGCAACGTACACTTCATTTCTGACCTCTGTTGGCACAGAAGAAAACAAATGTATTTTGTGAATAAGAACATTCCTTGCCTCAGGAGCAAATAGTCACTTCTGTAAGAAAGGCATTTGTGTAGCTGGGCATTGTCACTGCCTCTCTTTAACTGGAGGTCCAACGGAGTAGCACTTTTGTAATAAGACTATCTTTATGCTGTGTTGTGGACTACTTAAAAATGAAATATATACTTCAGCTTGTGGGAGATGAGAGGGACAGGAAAGAGACTAGCAGAAGTTGGAGGCAAATGCCTCACTCTTTGAAAGGGGACTATTCTCCCTGGGGTTTACATCTTAATTGGAGGGACTGTTACATATCTGACTAATAGCCTGATCCTCTGCATGTTTGCTCCTATGCAAGTCCCAATGTGAGTTACTCCCACATAAGAATGCATAGGATTACAGCCTAAATCTTTTTCAATTAATAAGGAACTACTTTGCTTGATTACATCGGAAAACTAGCTGGCTAAACCCAGGCAGCATTAACAAATGTTAAAAATTCAGTTGTGGGATAAGAGGGGTAACAATATTGGCACACTGGATTACACCAGTTTAGTGAGAAAGGGGATGCAGAGGAACAGAGGGGGAAAGCAAGTTTACATGTGCCAATGCATGATAACAAACATGCGCAGGTTTGATACCAGCAACAGGCAGTGCAGATGTAGCAAGAACACTGAAGTGCCAAAGAGCACTTTCAGCTCAACTTAGCACTTGTATTGGCCTTCAAGGAACTATGTTTTTTTCTTATATTATGGTTACAAAGGCACAAAAGATGACAAACACAATTAAAATACAAAATTCTTTTCTACAAAATGCAATGGACTTTTTTTTAAACAAACAACATGTTTTTAAAGCATTGATTTTTGTAGAACTGTAGATAAAGAAAATGTAAAATATTTATTTTTACCTATCCTGTCTGTTATGAATAAGAAAGGACTCTAGATTAAAACAGTAAAACAATGCGTCAAGACTATCCACATAATTTTGCAATGTCTCCATGACTGTAAGATTGTAAATACAGGTTATTTATTGTTCTATAGTGAATCTAGACAGTAGTGTGTGAAGATATTTTAGCTGTAAAGAGCAGGTTTTCCAGAAGCAATGTGGGGCACAGCAAAATAAAAAAATAAAAAAGCAGTGGGAGAGGGGGAGGTTGGGTTATCAGTGTGTTCTTCTTTCTTCCTCTGTACAAGACAGCTGACAATGTAGCCTAGTAGGGCTACACTACTGCTGCATTGCCAAACCACAAAAATGTTTAAATATTGATTGCCCAGATCTCTCCTGTCGGAGAGGTAATAGCTTTCTTATTAACACTGGCCATAATCCGCTGTCAGTCCGTACTCTTCTCATTTCAGAGGGATTTGCATGAGAGATGCTATCAATGGATTGTTGCCTTTATCACCTTTGTTATACTTGTATGTTGCTAGTGCATTCTATCGGTCCATGTGTCAGACAAAGAAGAAAATCCCTGTCCTAGGGAGGAGGCAGACTAAAGGAAGAAATGGCATAAGAATGTTTGATTTTGCAGATCGCACACCTCAGATACCAGCGTGTGGTTGCTGGAGGATAAGTGCCTCACAGGTGGGATTTCAGGAGCATTTTTTTAAATTAAGAAAGACTGCTCGTGGTATAAGGGGCAGCAAAACTTTTATCTACGAGCCTCTTCTTACTAAGAAAAAAAGAATGTCAAAGGTGAAAGTTTATGTACAAATATTACCTCATTGTTGTGTGACTGAGAAAAGGAAGAGAGAGAAAAACCTTTGGATCAAGCAGAGTTTAAATATCTAACGAAATTTAAAGCTACTGTAGTATTAAGGAGAAACAAAAGATTGCAAGCTGTATATAGTCAAGATTGTTTTGTTTTTTTGCAGAATTACATATTCCCAGTAAGAAAACAGCATTGAAGCAATGCTGAGAACAATTTGTGATACTGTGTTTGATGGTTTCACCCCCTGTCATCTTGCATACCATTCCTTGTATTTGTATAAATTATTGTTTTCATTATTGTTGGAATAGTTAATCTTCTGTTTGTGTAGATATGCTATTTAAATAATTTATCATGAAATGCTACCTGTAGAGCTAGTGTTTCTATTTTTATAAAACATTTGCACACTGAATTGAAGAATTGTTTGTTTCCCATCCCCAGTGTTGTTGCTCTTAGTATGTTTTTTTTTCTAAAAATGAGCATATTTTGTACACATGTTTAACCATTTTACAACTTAAAAGCTGTGTAAATTGTACAATAATGTTTCTTACATACAAGAAACAATAAACAGATACAAAAATCTATATTTACAACCTCTGGGGTTAGTTTCATATGTTCCTTCCTCCTACTGATGTTATAAAACCTGCCACTCAGTTCTCCCTGCCTTTGTTCCATTTCAATCAGCTATCCTCTTGGCAAGAAAGCTGTGTATTTTTTTACCTTCCAGTCCAATAAACTGTTAGTGGAAAATGTCATAAAGAAAGCATACCTTTACCTTCTAATACCTAAGGGACTCCACAAAGTTGTAGTCATAGCAGTCCCTACCCTTTGCATAGTTTCATTAACACAATATTCAATCTTGACCACCTGTAACTTGCCTACATGGGCTCCACTTTTTTAAAAAAAGTTTTTTTCTGAATTCTCACTGCTGCATCCTCCTCTGTTCACAATGCACTTGCATAGCTTTGACTCGAGACTGAGAAGCAAAACCATCTTTTTAGAAATAAACAAAATGGCTGCAACTTACCCGCTTGAGGATGGTTCGTGATACATCAGCAGAAGGCATTTACCTTAATAGGATTCTGTGACCTCCATTAATGCCCAAAAGCTCATTAATATATCTAGGATGCACCAAGGGAACTGCATGTACATTGGAGTGAGCTACTTTTACTAGGACCTACCTTTAGATGGTTTATAAGGCTCAGTCAGAGATTTGGGAAGGGATAAATATGGTTCTATTTTATCAGCTTCTTTGCTTCTGAAGGGTTCTGTGAATAGTTAAAAAGGCTTTCAAATGGGTAACGTATTTTCTGTAGAGTTGCTAAGTATCAGCAGGCCCTTTGAGTGAAAAAGGGGGAAACTCAAACTTCTATTGCTGATCCACCTCATCTCATCACTCTGACTTGTAACTTAGATGCATTACTGGATTAATTGTTGAGCAAGGAAGATTTCTCTCAAATGCAGGCCTAATGTCTTTGAAGAGGGTCTAAACCACAGAGCCTAGGGCTTGCTGATCAGAAGGTTGGCAGTTTGAATCCCCACGACGGGGTGAGCTCCTGTTGTTCGGTCCTAGCTCCTGCCCACCTAGCAGTTCGAAAGCACATCAAAGTGCAAGTAGATAAATAGGTACCGCTCTGGTGGGAAGGTAAACAGCATTTCTGTGTGCTGCTCTGGTTTCGCCAGAAGCAGCTTAGTCATGCTGGCCACATGACCCGGAAGCTGTCTGCAGACAAATGCCGGCTCCCTCGGCCTATAGAGCGAGATGAGTGCCACAACCCCAGAGTCATCCGTGACTGGACCTAATGGTCAGGGGTACCTTTACCTTTAATATCTTTGAAGCTGTTTCATGGGGTGTGGCTAAACTAGGTGAGGGTAGCCGATTGGCCTCAAACCCTTGGTGAGTTAGGGATTTCCCCTGTATGCAAAGACAGGTTCAAGCAGATTGAGCAGATGAGATCAAGAAGTTGGTTTGTGCATGTGCTGTAGAGGGATGTGAGGGGCAGATGGGACTTGCCAAGCTGGGAAAGTAGCCCATCTAGGAGAAGGAAAACTGATGCTAAACCTCTGCTGCCTTGCGGCTATACTCATTTGTGAGAAATGCTTCGGGAGCAAACCCTGGGGGGAAATCCATACCCGCTGCCTTGCGGGACACCTTTGGGAGAAGAATAGGCTACGGACCAAGCCCTACACAAATCCAGAGTGTAGTCCCTAAGGTAGCTGGATAGCATCTTGTATGCTTCCTTCCAGCTACTCTTGCAGCCAAGCTGGTACCAAATGTGTTGCTCTTCTTTGCTTTGTCCCAAATCAGTGAGGTCTTGTCATCTTGGCAGCTCAGGACTTCCATACATACCGCCCAGGCTTGAACCCCAGAGAGGACACTTCAGTGCCGCTAATGCAACAAAAGCAGTGTGGGAGGCAGAAGTTATGAGTTAACGGTCTCTGCAGCCACAACAGGCACTGTGATTCTCCAGTGGTTTGACTTCACCCCTGCAGGTGTACTCCATTGTCTCTCGAGACAGACAGATGCCAGCAGCAAGATAACTTTGAGACTCCTATAGTGCGCTGTGCATCAGACTGATGGTTCTGATGCTTTAGCTGATGCAGAGTTGGGCAGCTGAGACAGCTGAAGGTCAGTCTATGCATTAAGGATTCCATGGATATGATGCCAAACACACCATCCAAGTGGGGAATTATTCTTCTGTCTACCATAGCATTTGAGTAATAATAATAATAATAATAATAATAATAATAATAATAATAATAATAATAATTTGTTATTTATATCCCGCCCATCTGGCTGGGTTTCCCCAGCCACTCTGGGAGGCTTCCAACAAAATGCAGCTCCATCATACGGCAGTCTTCTATTAACTGCTGAAACTGCTATTAACTGCAGAAAGTAATCCTTTCTGAATAAGTAATCAAAATAGTGACACAAGATAACACTCCAGATATGAAAGATTCCCAGTACCAGCCAATGTTTTTCATTCTGCGCGCGCGCGCACACACACACACACACACACACACACACACACAGTTGTTGTTTAGTCGTTTAGTCATAGAATCATAGAATCATAGAATCATACAGTTGGAAGAGACCACAAGAAGACAAGAGTCGTGTCCGACTCTTCGTGACCCCATGGACCAGAGCACGCCAGGCACTCCTGTCTTCCACTGCCTCCCACAGTTTAGTCAAACTCATGTTGGTAGCTTCGAGAACACTGTCCAACCATCTCGTCCTCTGACGTCCCCTTCTCCTTGTGCCCTCCATCTTTCCCAACATCAGGGTCTTTTCCAGGGAGTCTTCTCTTCTCATGAGGTGGCCAAAGTACTGGAGCCTCAGCTTCACGATCTGTCCGTCCAATGAGCACTCAGGGCTGATTTTCTTAAGAATGGATAGGTTTGATCTTCTTGCAGTCCATGGGACTCTCAAGAGTCTCCTCCAGCACCATAATTCAAAAGCATCACACACACATACCCTTGCTAATAAACAGTGTGCAAGATGCAGTGTGCAATATTGTTTTATACCTCTAATATATTATTGCAGAGAAGCTGCCTGATATATAATGGAATCAGTTGTAAGCTGTAAACTACTGGTATGTGGTGGAGTCTCATTTAATTCAGCAAGGCATTTGGCCAGCTTCACCTGGATTGTATCCAATGCCCCAGTGTAATGGATAACTGTAGCTTAGAGCTTTAAGTGATCTATCCTTGTCAAAGAGGGAGCACTTTTCCAAACACATAAACCAGGCAGAAATATAATATGAGCTTAGAACAAAAAGAAGTCATTGAAAGGAACTGTGTTCCAAGAGCATTCCTTTCTGCTTCTTCTTCTTGACATCCTTTATTTATTTATTTGGACCATCTTTCCCTTGGAGGAAATCTTTACCTATTCAACACAGGTTTCCTTTATGTAGGTCAACCAACAGAAATAACAGTCTGCAGGTAAAGAGACTGCATAAGAGAGATCAGGTTGAAAATGTTGTTTGGGAATTAATATTACAGTTGGGATAATAATGAGATTCTCAGACAGCCCCAGGTTATGGTGCCCATAAAGTACTGGGTCCAAGAACATATTTGTGTCAAAGTAGGAAAGATGCACTTTATGCAAGTATTTGGGGCAGCCAAGAGTGGGGGGGGGGTGTGGAATTCTCAAGCAAATTCGATTCGCACAATTCGAAGGTGTGGTTTCAACATTCCTAATAATAGATGCTGTTGGATTTGGGGGATTTCTAAAAATCGGGGAAAGGTGCAATAGTATTGAATTTCAGCTGTTATTTATCAATCTGATTTAAGATTCATTTATTTATTTAAACTGAAGTCTGATTTTATAGTTTTACCTAATTTTTACCATTTTGCATTTATTGGGCACTGATTAAATGACTGCAGTTAAGCAGTATATAAATGGTTTAAATAAATGAAAAGCTTCCCTCAAAGTCGATAGCAATAATGTAGTCAACCATCATTTGCCCAAATTCAAAAGTTTGAATCTAAAAATTTGAAACTCTTGATAAATACTTTTTTTTTTTTTTTGCTCTACACTTGGCTTTTAAAAGATGTGTTGCTTCTGTGCTTTGCTGACATAATGTTACACACATTAGAACCACTCAGCTTGTTCTTAGTTCCTCCCTCCTTCCTGGCCCTGCTCTCTGTGCACTCTTGCAAGAGTCCCACATGTGCATGTGTCACAGTATCTATGGTCTATGACTGACCTCACTGTTCTGACGACTTCTGCTGCACCAGCATAGAGCATTTCCTTATGCAAGCAGCTTTCTGGTCTAGGACTCCGGTCACTGTTGCACAAGTCATGATTAACACAATTGCCAAAGGACTGATGTTTCACTGGTAACAAAACAGGCTACACCATGTTCAGTTTCCCTTGGGTCAATATTCCGTGCTATGGATATGGTTAAAATGGCCAGATTAATAATAATAATAATAATAATAATAATAATAATAATAATAATAATAATAAATTTACTCTGGGCGGCTTCCCAAAAAATATTAAAATACTATAATACATCAAACATTAAAAACTTCCCTGCCTTCAGATTTTGACAACTCGTTTGATTGGATTGATTTAATTATTTAATTCCATGGTACAACTGAAAAGCTGTGTAGTGCTAGCAATGGACTTTTAATAAAAAAGTTTGTAGAATATCTAGCACTATTTGGAAACGATCACAAATGAACATTATTTACCCAGAGTTAAAGAGCAAGAAACAATGGTTGACTACCTAGGAAAAGATATGCAAAATTAGTTTATATAACTTCTAACAGGTGCTACAGAGCAGAAAATGTTAGCATGTGCAAACTCAGCCAAATACTAGTCAATTGTTCTGGGCTG
The DNA here is from genome assembly GCF_965112155.1 of Podarcis liolepis. NCBI lineage: Eukaryota > Metazoa > Chordata > Lepidosauria > Squamata > Lacertidae > Podarcis > Podarcis liolepis. Next base: position 41,865,134 of record NC_139554.1, read on the forward strand.
CATACCTGATGTTAGTCATATTCAACAAATGTATGTTATGTCTGAACTTGAGTTTATCATAAGAGAACATTTCTTGGGGTTTGTTTCACTAAAGGAGACTACAGGTGCTTTTATGACAGAAACTCTTTGTGGGCACCTTGAGCAAATGACCAGTTCAGAATCTGCAGGGTCAGGGTTATGACAATGGGAATAACATGAAAGGCAAAGAAAATGGCATACAAAAGAGAGTCGTGGACATAAACTCACATGTCTTTTGGGGGCCCTGAAATGCGCACACTTTAAACTTCGTAGTCAATGATGCAGTTAAGTGATGTTTGGAAACAACTAGTTTCTTCAGTTTGTTTCAAAAGATCTGTACAGTGGTACCTCGGGTTACAGACGCTTCAGGTTACAGACACTTCAGGTTACAGACTCTGCTAACCCAGAAATAGTACCTTGGGTTAAGAACTTTGCTTCAGGATGAGAACAGAAATCGTGTGGCGGCAGCGGGAGACCCCATTAGCTAAAGTGGTGCCTCAGGTTAAGAACGGTTTCAGGCTAAGAAAGGACCTCCAGAACGAATTAAGTTCTTAACCCGAGGTACCCCTGTCATTATTTTGATTCATCATCTCCACATTGGCAAATTCTAACTAACTATGTATCAGACTTAGGCATACCTGTTAAGCCACTTAGTGAAACACGATGGAAGAGCTGGGTCAATGCTTTGAAACCAATGAGATATCATCTTTAACAGAGATCTCTGATGACACAAGTCTGAGAGGTTTCTTTGGAAATACTTCCCAAACTGAAGCTAAGGCCCTTGCTGATGCTGTTTGTAAGTTCAAGCTTGTGGTATTCTTTGCTACATGGTACAACATCATTTCTGAAATCAATCTTACAAGCAATCTACTACAAAATAAGAAAGCTGATTTAAATTCAGCTACAAGCCAATTGCAGGTAACCAAGAAGTACCTTGCGGGCTGCAAGTGTGATGAGGGTTTTCAACATGTTTTGATAGATGCTACTGAGATTGCAAAGGAGCTAGAAATACTGCCACAGCACAAGTTAGAAAAAGGAGAGAGACATGGCAGTTTGAGAATGAGGCCCAAGAAGAAGCCACAAGATTCAAAGCAGAAATCCAAAGTAGGTTTCTACTATGATATCTTAGAAATGACCATATAATCTGCTGAAGAGATATTCCAACAGCTACAACAGTATAATTCCCTATTTGGCTTCATGTATGATATACTGTATCAACAACAAACAAACAAAAAATCTACTGAAGCTGTAATTAAGACCTGTAAGAATTTGGAAAAAATCTTTGATGCACAATGGAACGAAAGATAGTGGCTTGGCAACTACATCAGTTGAACATGCCCAAGCATCAGCACTTGACCTGAATTGGTGGCAAAATTTGCAAAAGAAAAGGCACACAAAGTGAGATGTTGGTGTGCCTGAAATTGAAACTTTTAGGAGACTTAAATGTTAGCATCACAATGTGTGCTGAAAGATTTCCATTTGTATTTGAGAAAAATTGTTCTTGCAATTTAAAATAAATTTATTTTAGCAGTTTCAAGTTGTGTGCTTTTTGTTGCTTTCTACAAGACACCCGTTTTTGAAAATTGAAATTAGCAATTTGGCTTGCGGGTGTGGGTGCAGGTAGTTAGCCTTGCCCAGGGTGCAAGAGAGCCTGGCACCACTGGCACCAGGTAAAAGCCCTGGTAGGCCTCAAAGCTTTGCCCAGTACAAAGGAAGGATGAGAGAATATTAGAGATTTCAAATCCAGCATGAGCAGCTACAAAGCAGTAACCTTCTGGTTGCTCAGACTGGAACTTACAAACTCTGTATAAACAAGGAGTTTGAAGCTGTTTTATAAGGTGGTGTGAAGGGTCAGGAAGAAATTTCTGGCAGTAAGAGCTGTTTGACAGGGGAACAGACTCCCTTGGCAGGTTATGGACTCTCCTTCCTTGGTGGTTTTTAAGCAGGGGTTGGGTGACTATCTGTCTTGAATGCTTTAGTCGAGATTCCTGAATAGCAAAGAGTTGGACTAGATGGCCCTTGGGATCCCTTTTGACTCTACACTTCTACGATTCCATGATTCTAAGTGTGTTTTGCCTACAGCACCTGAAGATGGCCATCCTGGTTCAGGAGGGAAAGGAACGATGGTGACATTAGTTCAAGACCTATAGTGGACATAGAAGAAGCAACTCAAAGGGAGGAGAAATATCCATAGTCCAGCTGAAACACCCCCAAGCAGTAACATACATTTTGCTATTGTACACTAAAAACAATTTACAATAATCTGCTACTCTAAAATAACGCAAATTCACCTATCATACTGCAATCTTCTTTATTTGAACAGCCAGGTTATAATCCAACCCAGAGTTAGGAATATATAAGGCCACTGGTTTCAAAAGGCCTAAGCGTGACTTATGTTTCATTTTTGAAGCAGGCCTAGCTGCAAGTTATCATTTCCACCTTTGTACAATGTCATTGCTCTGTTTATAAAACAGCCAGTAATACAAATTGACCATGGTCCATCACTAACATTCAATATCACATCTGAACATTTGCCAGCACAGGAAAAATAATACTCCATACAATCTACCTCACTGAAGAGTTTTCAGTGACAATGGTGGGTTGGATTGCTCATTTCCTGCGCAGAATACAAATAGCTCTGATGCCAAATTGTTTCTTATCAGGTGCTGGAGTGTTGATGTAAAAGGCTTGTACTCTGAAAACTATTCAGCAAATTTTTGTTACCTTTCTACAAACCACCACAACTTCATCTTTAGATAGACTTATTAGTCTCATAACAAGAAATAGGAGCTAAACAGATGAAACAGAACTCTTCTATAGTTCTTACAGAGCACTTCAAATGTTCCTCTGCCCTCTTTTATAAGCAGGAGTTTGAATTCTGCCATAAATTAAAAGGTAACTCACTCTGGAAGACAGCTTTCCATATTACACATTGCATTTGTAGGCTTCTCCTGTGATCTATCATATCACAGTTTCTTCTGTGAGTTCAGGGTGGTATACATTTACTCTCACAATCACCCTGTGATGTAGCTTAAGTGGAGAGACAGTGAAGGACACAAGATCACCCTGTGAGTCCAATAACTTGAGTAGAGATTTGCACCCAGGTTTCTTTTGTAATGATAGGGTTTATAATTTAGAGAGACTCCCTTAGAATTGAGAAATCGATAATTTGAGGACTTGCCCTCAGGTCACGTGATCCAGGCAGTTCCAAAGGCTTAGAAGTCTCTGGACAAGTTGGTCTTAGAGGCTCTGAGGAATAACATTGTTTCAAGCCATTCCTCATTCCTCTAGTTTGCCTTTGCACCCAGACTCATTACATCTTTGGGCCAAGTCCAGTACCCTCTAACACACCACACTGCCGTAAGCGAGTACAGTGGTATCTTGGTTGTTGAACAGCTTGGCTCCCGAACAAATAGGCTCCTGAACGCCACAAACCCAGAAGTAAGTGTTCCAGTTTACAAACTTTTTTGGAAGCTGAACGTCCGACGCAGCTTCCAATTGAGTGCAGGAAGCTCCTGCAGCCAATCGGAAGCCGCGCGGCTTGGTTTTCGAACAGTTCTGGGAGTCAAACGGACTCCCAGAATGGATTGACAACCAACGTACCACTGTATAAGAATGCAGACACTTAATAATCTATAAAGAAGCACAGAACACAGTTTTGCTGGAAACAAACAGCTTTATAAAAAGGTAAAGGGACCCCTGACCATCTAAATCAGGTTCAAATATAGGAGACGCAAGAAGTTTCTGGCAAATTATAACAATATACTCAATCTACTGTGCTTCTGGCATATGAAGACCAAATATATTATTTTCCTACTGTGCTTTTCCAGCTGTCTTCTTGTGTTGCCCTTTTTTGAAAGGCACTTTTAGGTTCCTCCTCTGGATTCACTAAGATCATCGCTAGAGGTTATTACAGAAAGCATAGCAATACTTGGCACTCGATCCCCACTTTCCCATTACTAGCAGTTACTTTAGAAAACCTAACACATACCTTTCAGCTTTCCTCCCTTACAGCAGTTAAAATACACCTTGATGCCAAGTTTATGACAGCAGAGGATTTAGGCTGTTGCTTCAACAGTACTTCAGTTGTTATCTCTGAGTAGTAAAACTGTGTCACCAGTGAGGGGCACAGAGGTAATAAACCGAGATCTACCTCCCACTCACATGGGACACGGGTGGCGCTGTGGGTTAAACCACAGAGCCTAGGACTTGCCGATCAGAAGGTCGGTGGTTAGAATCGCTCCCGTTGCTCAGTCCCTGCTCCTGCCAACCTAGCAGTTCAAAAGCACATCAAAGTGCAAGTAGATAAATAGGTACCACCCCGGCGGGAAGGTAAACGGTGTTTCCATGTGCTGCTCTGGTTCGCCAGAAGCAGCTTACTCATGCTGGCCACATGACCCGGAAGCTGTACGCCGGCTCCCTCAGCCAATAAAGCGAGATGAGCGCCGCAACCCCAGAGTCAGCCACGACTGGACCTAATGGTCAGGGGTCCCTTTACCTTTACCTTACCTCCCACTCAGAGGTACTTGCATTTTATTTAGTGCAGGACTAAATTTTGAGCAGTATGTGTACAATGAACGTAGCCAGAGGTTTTTGTCTTCCTTGGAAGAAAAGGTAGAAGTTAGCTGAACAAACTGATAATCTTTCTTTGGCTGCTTCTGGGCAAAGAATGAAGCCCCAGTATCATAGATGACGAAAAACAGAGCTTCATCCAGGTAAAACATTACGCAACTGATAATGCCCATTCTCACCTGCATAGTTTTGTGGGTAGACATATAGCAAGAACTGGATATCCAAATGTACATCACAATTCAGCAGTGCACCTTGATAAACATCTGCCTCTAATCTGCACCCACAGTTACCATTCCACGAAGGACATTAGCATATGAAAGTTGCTTTTGCATGCATAACTCCCTTGCAGAATTGGGGCAAAGAACTCCAAGAGAGAGAGAGAGAAATAACAGTGATATATATGTTTTTATGCTACCTTTCCGGGCACAAATGCCTTTCTCAAGTTGGCTCAAAGAAATAACATAAAAACATTTTTAAAATGTAGTGCACACATTTAAAATATTAAAGCTAAAACAGCTAAAGCTCGTATGGTGGCATACAAGTCAAAGCTAGAAGTAGTAGCTGGGAACACCTAGTAAAAAAAAAAAGCCAATCACATTATATTAACTCATACTAAATATCACTACTTGGAAACACTTCTTAAAGTTAGGCTGAGAAAAAATGGCTCTCTCTAGATCTCAACCGGGATTATTTTTTAAAATATAAATTTCCCCTCCATAGCTGTGTCACCCTCTTTAAACTGAGAGATTACCAACAGTAATGTGCCCACAAAGGCCATATCTGAAGAACTGTAATAATGTTATACAAAAATTCTGTAAATAAATGAGAAACTTGAAATGTTCAAGAACAAACATGAATGTAACACTCTCACGAGAAAGGAAGGAAGGAAGGAAGAAAATACTTTTGAGTACCATAACAATCAGAACTACTTTAAAAAAATTAAGTACACAAAATGAATTAGAACAGAGATTTACAGTTTCAGTTTAAAGAAACCCTTTAAGAATAAGTTTGAATAGATTTTCAGAGCTCAGGGAAATCTGCTTAAAGTAATCCTTTTATCCAGAAAATACGTGTATGGAAGATGTCCAAATCTTTGGGTTATTTCATTCCTAAATGGTTCAAAAATTGGACATTATGGCCACATTCCTACATGTTTTAAGTACAGCGACTTACACTGTGTGCAAATAATCAGTTCCATATATAAATATAAGGAACAAATTTTCCAGCCTGAGCTTGCCAAAAGCTTCCTGAAGCTTCGGCAGGAACAAATATCAGGCCATGCACAAGCATAACCTGTGCGTTGATCACCCAACATGCATATGCAAACACAGGCTTGCAAAGCCCAGAGTTTATTAGGCAGGGCTTAGGCGTTCTTACTAGAAATTAGCCACACAATTCCCTTTTGTTAAAAGTACATCCCCTCACATTTCTCAATATTAAGAAGTACTCAGCTATAATCCTTATACAAAAGCTCAACATCATCTACCAAAAATCAACTGGAAATCCTCTAATCCTCTATTTGTTTCCCCTGAATAAAAATGTTTGACATGAAAAAGACAAGCAGTTGAATCTTTTGGTGACATACGACTGGTCCCGTAAAAATGGGAGCCTTCTCTGACGCTGCAATCTCAAACTTGCTTATTAGTGAGTGATTCCCATTGAACGTGGCGTGACGTACAGTGGTGCCTCACAAGACGAAAGTAATTCATTCCGCGAGTCTTTTCGTCTTGCGATGTTTTTCGTCTTGCGAAGCACGGTCCGTCGCAACTGCGCCTCTTCCAGCAGCTTTTTAAAAAAAGCGCAAGACGTTTTCGTCTTGCGAAGCAAGCCCATGGGGAAATTCGTCTAGCGAAGCAACGCAAAACCGAAAAACCTTTTCGTCTAGCGAGTTTTTCGTCTTGCGAGGCATTTGTCTTGCGGGGCACCACTGTACTTTTGAATAAATATCTGCACAGGATGGGGGTGCGCATCTATCTCTCACAGTCTTTTCTGCCAAATCCAAACTGTGATGCACAGAGCTGTCAAGAAATACCATTATACATTGTACAATTCAGATTGTACAATTCAGGGTCTACAGCCAAAGCCATCTTGTAGAACTCTAAGGGAGCTTCCTGTGTTCCTACTATGTGCTATAAGATGGCTTTGGCTGTAGACCCTGAATTGTACAATCTGGGCCTTCTCGGTGGTTTCTCCCAGACTTTGGAGATCCCTTCCTAGAGAAATTAGACCGGCGCCCTCGTTGTTGTCCTTCTGCCAACAGGTTAAGACTTTCTTGTTTGCAAAGGAAGGGCTGGTGCTGTGATGTTTTTATTCTAATGCGCTGTATGTTTTAATATCGCATATATATTCTATTAATATTTAATTTTCTTTAATGATTGCTCTTTTTCTATGTTTTTAGCTGTTTCCATTTTAGCTGTCAGACACCTCGAGTTCCCATCAGGGAAAAAGGTGTGGTGGTGGTGGTGATGATGATGATGATTTCAAGATTGAGACTATTACCCAATTACTTGACTGTATGTCCAGAGGGCTGGATTGAACTCAGATTGAATACCTTTTGCCCAGGTTGGCTACTATTTGTCTGTAGCAAGTAATCCCATGTTTTAAGATTTGGTGTGACGGTGGCCTCATGTGCTTACAAGAATAACATTTTATGGGCAGTGAAGGAGGCAAAAGTGAAGGAAAGGGAAATAATGAAATGTGCTTGACATGCTAAGCTGCTTCCTCCCGCAGCATAGAACAAGACAAGAAAACAGGAACTTGAGGCACTGATCTGGATTAATGGGAAGATGTTGCCTTGTGGCAGGCTTCTGCGGTTAGACCAAACATATGGCATTTATGAGTAACGTCTTACATATAAAAAGTGCTGTCGTTGTAAAGTTCTCTTGTGATGTAAGTAATGTGAAGAAAGGTTGCAGCATCTGGGATTTTTGAGTTTAATATGAACTGGTGGTGACCAACTAGGAGCAAGTCCTTGGGATCACAGTAGGGGTCATAGGAGAACAGGATGATAGACTAGATAGGCCATTGGCCTGATCCAGCAGGCCCAACTTGAGTTCTTAAGTCCTTTTGTTTATTTCTACACGCTTAGCAATTTTGCACACGTGCATATCCAGCTAAAATTCAAGCAATACACCCATGGCACATTAACCTAGCAAATTTCAATGCCCTGCCTCTATGCGGACCACCCTGGGACCAAGAACGAGAGGTGCATGGTTACTGTGCCTTGTGTGCTAAGAGGACCACCATCGTGGCCAGTCAGTACCATGGTTTTCCCTATTGTTATCCAACTACTTTTTTGCCTGCATCTTGGTGCCTATTTCAGGGACAGTGGAAAACAGACATTGCCAGAGAGGCTATAGGCTATTCCGGGCAACTCAGTCAAAATAAGGACTGAGATCTAATGTGGTCTGCAGGGGACATTTGTATGTGGAAGGCAGAGTCGTTTCAAGAACAAGAGGACAATTAATGGCTGTTAGAGGTGATTGTCTGCAAAGTGTTTCAAACATATTATAGGCAGGGACCATTTCGCAGGGGCTTCTGTTCCCAGTCCCTGTGCATATCAGGGAGCGTGCATAAACGTCCCCCGTCCCTATTCTGCCCTCTACTGGGACAAAAAGGACCTGGGCCTTGGTGATCACATGCCAACCAGAAAAGCCTAAAATGGTCAGGTCACTGCCTGTATAATGCTACAAAGTCGAGAAAGTTAGAGTAAGGGCAAATGTTGCCCAGTGGAGACCATGCCCCCATGCTATAAGCAGAAGGAAAAACAAAGCATGAGCAGAAGAGAGGTGGAAGTCCGTTGGTGCCAGGTTGGGAGAATAAGGAGATGAGAAAGGATTTCATAGCCACAGGACCGTGCTTCTGTTTGAGCAACATGCGAGTTGTGAACCGGGGCGTTATCCTGCAGGAGGTGGACACCTTTGGCCAGCATACCATGCCTGAAACAGCCAAAGCAGACTGAGAAAGCAGCCAGAGAAATCAGAACAAGAAATATGCAACAGAGAGCAAGGTGCTTCAGGGAAGTACAGGAGCAGAAAGTGAGAGGGGAGTGGGGATTTTACTCAAAACATGTGGTTTTTCTCGTAAAAGAGACGTTTCTCAGGGGGGAAACTGAACCCTCTCACTTTTGGTCAGCATTAAAAATGTGCAAACTCACTGGGGAGAAAACAATCAAATTTGCCTATTCATTTCCGGAGGACTTGATCACCCCTACATGAGACACGGCAGCTGAATAGACAAAGAAAAAAGAAAAGTGCAGAAGAGTTGAAAGCAGAGCACACTTGAGAAATCAGATTTTGTGTCTTGCTCTAGAATGGCTTCTGTGTGCTTTTGAAAAGTGTGATAAAGGAAATTAGGAAAATTGTGGGGGTGATGGGAAGACTACCCTCTTTACAGGGATAATGGGAAAGAAACTGCAGTCCTGGGCATAATTGCTGGGAATTTGGACCAACAGACACAATACATTGCTTCAGAGTAAACGCCCCTGCTGCCTATAAGTTGGCCTGCCCAGAGATTGTGCTTGTACCATAAAAGAAAAATCATTAGCAATTACTGTAGTGGCCCAAATATAAGCCACACCCGAATATAAGCTGCACCTTTAAAATTCAAAGAAGAAAAGACAATACCCGAATATAAGCCGTTCCCTTAAAATTTTGTAGGCACTCACACCCATTCCGCTGTCTGTTTCAGCAGCAATATCATAAAAGCCAATTTTTGTAAGGTCACGAATTTAAGCCACACTTTAACTTTTCATGGTCAAAATTTGGGGGGAAAGTGTGGCTTATATTCGGGCCAATATGGTAGTTTTCATGAAATATTGCATGCTAAAATGGAACTACTAAAGTAAAACTTGGCTAAAAATAATAATACAGCCAACAGGAGAACAACAGTTGGCGCTAATATTCCCTACAATGTTATGCATAAGAGATGGGTGGGTAGCAATATGTCAAATGCCTTACAGTAGATGCTGAATTTTAGGTCCTTAGTAAGTATGATCATGTCATAAGTAAGTGGTAAAATTCATCAAAGGAGGGCTTATATGACAATGTGAAGACATCTGAACAGGTATGGGTAGAAGAAGAGGGGGATGTATTGAAAGGGTATATAGTGATACCTGCTTCACTTGTTTCAGCAGCCTAGTGCCAACCCTAACATTGAGGAATCCAAAACTGGGTCAATAAGATGTTGCTTTGTGGCAGCCTCTTGTAGTTACAGTCAGAACTTCTGACAGTAATGTCACTGTATGGTAGAGTTATCTAACCACAGCAAAGCTGTCTTGTCTAACCAGGTGTAATATTAAGGCAAATGAATATTGGCAAACAGTGATTTGTGATTTAAGGAACGTGTTTATTTTGGCTTGCTTAGCAGCTTTGCAGATTCTCAAAAATGGGACAGTGAGAGAAAAGCCTATGCTGCACATAATCCTATTACAGCTAAAAAGGATATAAAAGACCACCAGAGAAAGAGGGAGTTTGGCAGGATTAGACAGCTACAAAGGTGCCCACATTACTAGAAACCATGGCAAGCTTCTAGGCTCTGCCCCCATGTTGATCAGGCTGCAGCAGGGCCTGAGCGGCATGGGGTTACTGCAAACTGTGGGCTAAGAGATTGTACCACATGCAACTGAGCTCTGCCCTCCACTGTCATCTAAACAGAATCAGTCTGTTCAACCAATAGTATTTGGCCACTTCTGGATTTACAGTTGCTGCTGTTTAAACAGACATCAGTTCTGCATAGCAGCTTCTGCAGCCCACTTTGCTGCTTGCCTGCCAGGCTTCTGTTTCTATTATTAAAACAAGACAAGTTGGTGTCTGCTTCTTGCTCTTTTACTTAGTCAGACTGCCACGTGCGCTTCTGCTGATCTGCCAGAACCAATCCCTGCTCTTGGGACATCCTGTACCAACAGGTTTAAACCTGCTCCTTTGCACTTGTGCCCGATGCCTGTTATATCAGCTCCTTCAACTGGCATCTCTCCTCTTTGGTTGTGTTCCTTATGCCAACCTCGTTTGTTAAGCAGAGAGACTTAAGGCTGCCCGCCCCTCACCAATACATAAATCCATTCTTAAAATTAAACCTCCGTTGCCTTAAGCATCAGGGGTGGTCAAATGCCACAACTTCAGTTGGAAAACCCACAGCAAGGGTCAAGGTTTAGAAAGACGTGCCATGGGAGTGGGCTTGCTATTAGAAGTATGTCTAACCAGACTCTCTGATCTCCAGAGCAAATGGCTACAACCATGGCACTGCAGCACTAGTGCTCCTCTTTTATCAGGGACATCTTGCCACTAGGTGGTTCCTTCCAAGGCAGTGTCCACTCAGCTGCAGGCAGAGGCACAGATCAGCAAGATATTTCAGTGCAAATACCCTTCATAGGGGACCCACTGTGCTCTTCTTGCACGATCGCCTTTGAGGACAAGGCACAATCTATTATAATCCTATTGCTATTCAACAACCGCTTGCTCATATTCTCCCCTTTACTCCCTTGTTGGCAATTTGCAGATTGTAAACCTACAGGCAGGGGGCTCAGGTTTATAATTATTGTTGAACAAGGAAGTATGGGTGATTAGTAATGATTAATGAATGCTAAATAAATCCCTATCTTCTTTTTTACTCAATGCTGAAATGGCAGAGCAATTCCCTACAAGATTTGCCAGACTAGCAGGCTTTCTCCTGTTTGTCTCCCCATGGAGAGCCTCAAGGTCCATAAATAGCAACACCCTAGTGGTCCCGGGCCCTAAGGAAGTTAGATTAGCTTCAACCAGAGCCAGGGCTTTTTCATTTTTTATTTTTTTTAAAGTAATATTTATTAAAGTTTCATAAACAATAAAAAGCTTCAAAATTTAAACATAGAATACAAAAACCAAGAAAAACTACAAAAATGGAAAAATACAAAACAAAACACATAAGAAGTACACAATAGAGAACAGTTGACAAAATAGGGGGGGAAAGAAGAAAAAAACGCCAAAAAGCAAAACAGAAAAGAGATTAGTATTTTCATATCTTATACTTCATTCACTAGTTTCTTGACCTCCTCACACCTCCCTTTTGGTATTCCAGTTCAGATATTTAATTCAGCAAGTCCTTACCCTCTAGCATTTATCCTTACTCAAGGTGTTAACCTATTATAAATATATATTTTCCAATTATCAATCCATATTTACATATTCTTATTAGTCTTTTTACCAATACCGCTTGTTTTCCATCCAACATCCCTTTAACATTCATTAATTTTACAGTATTTCTGCAAGTAGTATTTGAAATTCTTCCAATCATCTTCCACCGTCTCTTCTTCCTGATCTCGGATTCTGCCAGTCATTTCTGCCAATTCCATGTAGTCCATCACCTTCATCTGCCATTCTTCCAGAGTGGGTAGATCTTGTGTCTTCCAATACTTTGCAATAAGTATTCTTGCTGCTGTTGTAGCATACATAAAGAAAGTTCTATCCTTCTTTGGCACCAATTGGCCAACCATGCCCAGGAGAAAGGCCTCTGGTTTCTTCAGAAAGGTATATTTAAATACCCTTTTCATTTCATTATAGATCATCTCCCAGAAAGTCTTAATCCTTGGGCATGTCCACCAAAGGTGAAAGAATGTACCTTCACAGAGCCAGGATAAATGGAATGTGCATCTGAGTAGCAGACTATTTTTTTACTTCTAACAGAATGTAGGTTACAATGTGCAATTTAATATAACTCCCTGCCCACAGTTTTTCACAGCTGCCTGTACCTTGACACTATGCTAATGCATGACTAGAGCTAATCTTTGATGATAAACCTGTGGACAGGGCCCATGCCTTTGTGGTGGTGGTGTAGTTGTGCACAGAGACCAGTCACTGCAGATGTTTTAAAAGTAATAAATAAATAAACAAACCACAAAAGCAAACATAAAACTAATGGTAGCATTTTGCAGTTCTTCCCCGCTCAGATTTTTTTATAAATCATCATCACATAACATACAAGAATGAACATGTCCAGATTCATATAAGTAGCAGGGAATCAAGTTTCAAACAGAAAACAGAGGTACGTTTGAGCATCCCATTCTCTGCATGCCTCCTGTTTAGATGAATCTGCCAAAGACTTATTCTGTTGATATTTAAATATGGCTCACTGTAAGGAATGCGGACTTATGTCTCAGTTACATAAACGCTGTTGCTATACTGCACGCATCATGAGAACCTAGGCATACAGTGTCATGTAGTTTATTTCCTAAGACTCGTCAAGATTTCATAATTAGAAATCAGGTAAAGGAGCCTAAAACCACATCTTTGGGATACTTAAAAATAAAAATAAAAAAATAACATGCATGCAAGTTATTGATGCTGTTTCCAGAAATCAACAGAGAATTTTTTATTTAGAAGTTCAATTGCCACAGGAAAGTAAGACAAAAAGCATTTACTATAGGAAAAACATTTTCACAGAATAATAAGCTTTTATGGCTCAGATCTGGATGATTTCTGAAATGATCTTAACTAAGTAAATCAATAACCAACGAAATAGACTTTACCAATGCAGTGAAGGTGGCAGCATATTACTCTTCAGTCATGTCTTCATCTTTCAGTTCATCTGTACAGAAATAAAACCATTCTTGGCTTATTGAAAGGCCTACAATATTCAGAAGTATAAATGAAAAAAGCAGCTGGATGTTATTGTTGCTGTCAGCCCACTCTGGGCATTGCTGGCCACAGACTAGGCCACGGGTAATCAATATGGTGCCCTCCCAATGTTGATGGAATATGACTCCCTTCATCCCTGAACACTGAGAACACTGGCTATACTTATGGAAGTTTGAGTTCAACACCTTGAGGACATCGCATTGACTATTCCTGGCCTAGGGTATTTGCCAACCAGATGCCAGTAGGAAGCCAGGAAACAAGACCAGAGCACACTTTGTGATTCCAAGCAACAGGTATCCAAAGGCATCCTGCCTCCAAAAGAGGTGGTAGAACATTGTGGCTAGTTGAATGCCTTGTTCTTAGATAATTGGCCTGATCTTCTTTCAAAGCTATCGAAGTGATCGTCACTACTGCCTGGAGAAGCAAATAATTTAACTATGCACTGTGTGAAGAAGTACTTTCTTTTGCCTATCCTGAATCTTCCAACATTCATCTTCCTTGGATGGCCCCAAGTTCAAGTATTAAGAGAAAGGAAGAAAAACTTATCTCCATCCACTTTTTCCATACCATGTATTATGCAAAATTCATCTGCTTTCTAGCTTGTATGTCTGGGTCGCTGTCACATAATTTCTTACAGTCTACTAAAAATGGCAAATCCCAAACATTTAATCATGATGACCACTAGATGGGTACAAAGATACTACATATTCCAATATTGCTGTATTCCAAGTAAATGTTTCATTTGATAGAATACTGGAGTTTGACCTAGGAAATCCTTGCTCGGCTATATTCTAACTTGGGAAAGTCAACTGCTGCTATATGAATAACCATAGCACAGGAGATGTTTCAGTCATCCTCTCATCATCCCTGACCATTGGTCATGCTGGTCCAACACCATCCCTAGATGCACTAGAGACATTAGGGAAGCAGAAGGGGTGCTAGACACTGATTTATTTTTTTTGGCAGTAACCACATATTTACTGTAGCATCTAATCTGCCTGTTGCTCTATAGGGGCTTTGCCAAAATCTTGTGAGAATTCTATGTCTTGCATTTATTCTACTTTTCTTTGCCTGGATAGTTCAAGGTGGTACATAAAGTTAAAAAGACTCAACAATAAAATATGTTTAAATGCATTCTTCATTCAAGTGCCATTCAGCAGCAGAGGCTTGTTAGAAAAGTCAAAATGACTGATGAGTACTCAGAACACTTTGCCACAACGAAAGAGGAGCCTGGCCAATTTATACACATTAATTGACTTCTAAGGACTCCTGTGCATTACAGTGGTATGCTCAGAATAGAGAGGCAATGTATTCCTACCCTTTGTTAATATTATTGGGCAACACAGGAAAACTTCCAGACACTAAACCAATAAAATTTTAAAATGATCTCTAACTAGAAATACCCATCATCTCTGTATTATTATTGAGCAATGCTACCAGTTCCTTTTTTTAAAAAATGCAGTCATTTGACCTTTTCTGCAACCTTTTACACATTTTATCGACACAATGAACAAAAGAAACAGGTTTACATATTATTAAAGAGATAATTCATCTGTGTATATCCAACTTTATTGCCAGCTGACATAATCAATCATTATTTTTAGTGCTTTTCCTGAGAACTAATCTCACAGCTATTTATGTCAGTTCAAGAATGTCAGAAAACATTTTGAAATTTTGTGTTATTTCTGGCATCGTTTTGTGCCTTATGAAAGGGCTTTTTTGCCCTACCAGTGTAATCATAATACATTAGTGCATACCTTCGATGAGAACCTGCTTGGGTTTTTTAAATCACAATCAAAAGCCTATTCCAACGGTTTATTAAGAACCTCACCTCCTCTGGTTTTCAATGGTATGCTAGGAATGTTGACATCTGTGGATGGCTCATTGTTCATGCTGATACAATAAAAAGGTTCATCAAGAAAAGAAGGCTTTTTCAGCCTGTCTGTGCTAAGGGCTATTGACATGAAGTAGTCCTCAGAGCTACTGGCATACACAATCTCTTCCTCTTGGTTTTCTTGATTCTCATTTTCTTTTTTCTCTAACAGGTGAGATTCATCCAGTGCTCTGCTGAGATTACAGTCAGAAGTTTCCATCACTTCCTTTGAACATGTATCATTATCTTGAGCATCCATCATTTCTGGGTTTGCCAGCTTTTCCACACTTTGGGCATCATCTGATGGAATGATGTCTTTAGCTGTGTTGCAACAGAGACTTGTTCGTTCAAGAAAGGATCCCTGAGATTTTGGCAAGGTAAGACTGTTTGCTCTTCTTGGGGTTTGCATACATTCTTCCAGAAGGGCATTAAGCTGCTCTTCTGAGAGACAAGGCAGTACATCTGGCTGGAAAAACAAGGGGGAAATTCTCCCTGTCAAAATATAACTATAAATAATGCCTTCATAAAACAGCTTGACGACACACAGAAATAATGGAAGCATTGATCTCTGATGCCAAAGAGCATAAACCAGGCTCCAAAATGAAGGAAAAGTACCAGACAATGAACCAAGAATGTTTTAATATGATCTATAACTGGAAATACACCTCCCACCTGTGGATTAAAAAAATAATAATACCTGCAGCAACTTGCTACCAGCCTGAGCTGAAGAGCTTTTGGGAAGCAACCGGTCACAGAATTAGACACAAATGTCCTATTGATAGTGTGAGGACATGACTGGTCTAATTGTAACAGCATCAATACCTTAGCCACAATAGAGCCAATGTTTCCTAGCCCACCACACTGCAGCACTCACAATAGTCTTTAAGTGACATTTTAGAGGCCTAGTGAGAGCAGTGGCAGTGTAAGCTGCTATTCACCCAATCATACACTTGAGTATACGGCCACATGAAGTGAGGTCAATTTTTGATGCTGCTACTTACAGAGGGGCCACCGCAGCCATTTCCAGCAACTGCAACATTGAAAAAGGAAAGTCATGGTAGCAGAAATGGCTGGCCCTGTGCACTTGTAGTATGTAGCTCCTTCCTATTAAAGTTTCCAAATGCGGTTGTGAAGAATTGCATATTTGTGCAAAGATCCTAATATGAATGCTGAACATTGTAAGAATGGCCAATGCAGAGATGCCTGCATATGTGAGTGGAAAATATAGGGTCAAAACAAATACAATCCCTTGTTACGCAGATGCAATAGTCACAACATATAGAGCACAACAGGCTGAATGGTAATGTTCATAACAAATTTTTTCCTGGTTACCTCCTGACATAAGAATCAAGTCCAGGATGTACACCATATACTATCCTTAAGCAAGGTATATAACCTATTTAATTAAATCCAGTGCAGATATATTTCTTCCTTTCTGAATACAATCTTGTTTGAATTCATATATTACACAGTCCTTGAATATGAAACAAGGAAATATCTGGAAACCTTGTTCTGCCCAACCTAGCTGCCTGAGCCAGCCAGCCTGTGTCTGCCACCAATGCTAGTCAACCTCATCAGCTGTATCGTCCATGACATTCCATGGACCTTTCCTTAATCACATTCGAGGACTGTGTGATATATGAATTCAAACAAGAATGTATAAAGAAAGGAAGAAATATATCTGCATTGGTTTTAATCTGCATTGGTAGATCTATTGGCTGTGCCTTTATCTGCCTAGGTACCCATTTTATTCTTTATGTTCAAAGTGGCTAACAATCTGGCTTAAAAAGGAATAAACACATATGCTTTAATAAAATCCACGAAGTCTTACAATTTAAGCAATATATAAAAGCAGCATCAATAAATCAACTAAACAATCCAACGTAGCAATGATCAAAACTGAATGGCTGGTCAATTTACAGATGGTTAATTTAATCATTGCTTTGGGATCAGCCTGCAACTTGAATTTGTCATCAGATGTAAAGCTTTAAAAAAAATTAACTAATAACAATAATACAGGCAAATAGGTTGGTTTGAAGTACCTGCTTAAACACCAGAAGATATGGAGTCTGACAGATCTCCCCATTTAGGACATTCCACATCATGCAGAAAAGGCCCTGTTTCTGACTAAGATACCAAAAGGAGGAAATACATATTTCATGCACCAATCAGATATTCCCTCTTGCCAGTGCTAAGAAGCAGCAGTCTGAGTTTTATAGCTTTGTAACTAATTCTTACGGCAAGCCAAAAGGGACACCATCCAGCCAAACGTTTTAATTCCTTGGCTTCAATGGAAGACATTTATGCACATAGTGAACCATCACACTGAAATTGAGTCTTAACTTTAAGTTGGGCCATGCTCTCAGTAAGTGATGGACACATTTTAGTACACATTTGACCAATTAACTTATGGATCGACAGAAAACTCACACAGAAATACTGACTGCTCTTAAAGAGAGCAGAGGGCCTTCTCGGTAGTGGCACCTGCCCTGTGGAATGCCCTCCCATTATATGTCAAGGAAATAAACAACTGTCTGACTTTTAGAAGACATCTGAAGGAAGCCCTGCTTAGGGAAGTTTTTAATGTTTGATGTTTTATTCTGTTTTTAATCTGTTGGGAGCTGCCCAGAGTAGCTGGGGAAACCCAGCCAGATTGGCAGGGTATGTATGTATGTATGTATGTATGTATGTATGTATGTATGTATAAATAAGTAAATAAATAAATATTATTATTATTATTTATTATTATTTTGCGGTCACAAAAATAAATACCAGTATGTTAAACAAACAAACAAACAAAAAAGCCACTAGTCCTTAATATACAGAAGTATTTCACTTCTTGAAATACCAGTATAAACATTGACCTCGTGTTTTATTATGAAAATAATACAATAAATTACTGTACATCTAGGGTTGCCACTTTTGAGTGTGAAGGCCTTTCAAAACCTTTGGATGGGCAAAAATTTAACAATATATTTGCCTTTCATGAAAATATTGTTCTGCCAAGTACCTGTGAATTCCTTCTAGTAGCGCCAAGTGGGATGGCTTTAAGTTACCCATCATTTGTTCACTTTTCCAATAAAAAATAAAATTCCAGTTTTGGAAGAGTGTAGTGGCAATAGAGTCCATCATCAATTTAAGTTACCATATCTATCCTTACTCCAAGCAAATGTGCTTACAATTGGTATGTAATTCTCCAAAGTATAGTGTGTGGATTTTTCTCTTCTGTGTCCAGCTACAATTGCTTATTCAGTAGATTTAGCCATAAAAGAACTCTTCAAACCTCCCTAAGGGCTTTCCTTTCTTCTCATATTTCTTGCTGGCATCCTTATACAAACATTTCTTGTCAAGAAGTAAATCAGCTGAGGCAATCAGCACACAGGCTGACATTTGGACAAATAATTAAACGATTGAGTTACGCTTGTGAGGGAATCTCTCTTTTTTCATTTTAAACACTTGATAGTAGAAATGTATTGCAGCTATCCTAATGTTCAAGGGTTTAAGGGATGCTAAGGACCTGCTTAAATAATGTACCTGCTGTAGCATCGATATTGTTACTGAGGTGATGGATTCTTAGGTAAAGGTAAAGGTAAAAGGGTAAAGGGACCCCTGACCATTTGGTCCAGTTGTGACCGACTCTGGGGTTGCGACGCTCATCTCGCTTTACTGGCCGAGGGAGCCGGCGTACAGCTTCCGGGTCATGTGGCCAGCATAACTAAGTCGCTTCTGGCGAACCAGAGCAGTGCACGGAAACGCCGTTTACCTTCCCACCGGAGCGGTACCTATTTATCTACTTGCACTTTGACGTGCTTTCGAACTGCTAGGTTGGCAGGAGCTGGGACCGAGCAACGGGAGCTCACCACTCACTTCTCCTCACTTCTCCTGATGTCTGCCATATATACCTCCTGTGCTGTTCCAAGTGGTTCCTCAACCCTCTTGAGCTGACTGGGAAGTAAGAACAAGCAAAAATCACATCTCCTTTCCTTTCCACTCTCAGAAGCCTTGGTTGGGTCTAAGAGCTTTCCCTCTTACTTATTTTATTACATTTTTTCTTATGCCTTTCCATGTAAGGAGCTCAAGATGGCATACGTGTTTCTCTGCCACCCATTTAATACTCGTAACAGCCCTTTGAGATAGGTTAGGCTGAGTCACAGTGATGGGCCAATGATCACCCGGCAGCATAGCTTAGAGAACATTCGACCCTGAGTTTCCCTAGTCCTAGTCTGACACTACACAAAACTTCCGCCATTTCAGTGTCAAGCACAGACCTATCTGTTTGCCCGTGCTTTTTTAAAGGGTTAGAGCTGAATGTATTTGTACATGGCTTAGTTTAAAGCTGTGGCTTTGGCTTTAGCTGTTCCTATTGTTCCAATGAATTTATATTTTATTGTGTTGTTATATGATTAATTATATTTTATTGTGTGCCCAACTTTGGGAAGAAGCCTTAATAAATAAACTGAAATATTTAGTAAATATTACTGTTGTAAACATTACTGTTGCAGGGGGTACTTGTTCTGTAGTCTGGGTCCTATTAGAATAGATCATGTGCTCCTTATTCTTCCTAATTTTTAGCAGGACAATGTCCCTATGTGTGCTACACTTTTTAATGCTGAGAGTGGGGGGGGGAGCATTCATTGTCAGCTGTGTTGAGTGCTTCCTAATGATCTTTCCTGCAGGTTTCTCTTTATGTAAGTTGCAGCCAGCTAACATGGTATTTCCCTGACCCCAGATGCCTTTTTCTACCTGAGGGTCTTTAAAGCTTAGCTGAATTCCTCAGCTGCATGAGTCTATAGGATAAATCCTGCTGCATGTGGTAGGAATGTGTACTTGTAATTACTTTCTGCACAAACCCTGTTCTGACTCCAAGCGTTCGAGCTCAAAGGTTTAGGGATTGTTTTCAGTGTCAGTACTGAAAAAGAGACAGGCAATCAGCAAAAATTAATATATGTTGCTTTTTCATGGCCCAGAACATTAGTATGATAGACACGCTCCAAAAACAGATTCTGTCAAAAGTCCAGTCCTCAAAATGTGCCACCAAACTGGGGTCTAATTTTAAAAGTCATATTGATTTACAATATACAGTCAATGAGATATATGTGTATTCTTCACATAAGAAAAAAATGAACCAGAGGAATAGTTCAGGCATGTTGCTTCTACATTTCACAACTTTGGCTCAGAGAAACATTAATCCACTCTAATTACTCATTCTTTATTCCAGTTCCTTCTCACCCTTAAACTGCTGAGATGTATTAAACATATGTTATGTTATAAATATGGCTTTTAATCTCTTTTGCGGCAACTTGCTCCTTCCTTGCTGAAATAAATCTACTGTGAGCATTCAATAATTTCTTGAAACTGTTTTTAATTTGTTTGATTGTTGTTGCTGTTGTTGTTGTTTTGGGGGAGGGGAGATGGGTCTGCGAAAGGAGCTGGGGGACCAATCACAGTGGTTGAGGGTAGGGGGTGGTATGGTGTTTAAGGTGGGGCAGGCCAGGTAAGGGGCACATGGCACAGGAAGTTGGGGACTATGCCACATGCCAGCGCGCCCCCCCCCAAACCTGGGGAATTGTGAAACACTACAAAAAAATCAGAACAATATTTTAAAATTTTACAAGTGAAGAGAACTGACACTAATCCATCCTGCAAAGTATAAAGTTATCAAAATCAGATGGCAACTAGGACGTTCTGCAGCTCAGACCAGAACTAGATCTCACAAAAGGTACACTTTGAGCAGGCAGTGAGGAGAAGCTAGTCTCTTAGCCCCATCCCCTGCTACTTGACATTCTCAGCCAGCTCATTTATATACAAATATATACATATCCTCCCTTTAATTATTTAGCACTGTAGGCAAACAGATTTTATAAGAGTAAAATATGAATATTGTTTCACCACAGCTATGGCTCCAAACTTCAGTGAAACCAACACAGAGAGCCAAGAATGCTTAGATGTGGTTTTGTCTGCTTTCAATTACAAAAAGCCAATACGCTTATCAAGTTTGCACATGTTTGCTTTCATGTTCCGCAGAGTATGATATGAAGTGGCGTCAGTGCCCACTATCTCAGTGTTTATATTCTGGCACAAACTACTGAAAGATGCTAGGAAAACCCAGGAATAAAACCCACTCCTCTTGTAGCTTTCTTAAAGTGTTTGTTAATCGATGCTGTGCTTAACAAGGAATTCTGAATAATGCTCACCCAGAGAGGTACTTAAAGTTTAACAAATGCGCATTAAACCTCAGAGTTATTTCATTCATATGCTGATGGTTACAGTTGGAGAAACTGGAAGAGCAACAGCAGTAGGAACTCTCTTTGCAGCGGAAACATATCATAACATCTACAGTGCTCATGCAGACACTTAAGATAAGGGGTTTACTCGTCCCCCTTTTGATTCTAACTGACAATATCCCGAAAGAAAGAGTAAAACTATTTTTCTATGCAGGGACTGTGGCTAGGTTACTAATAGCCAAGTACTGGAAGGTTGACCATATACCAACTAGAGAAGAATGGCTACAAAAGCTGAGTGAGTATTTGGAACTCACTAAGTTGACTGAATAAGGGACGCGGGTGGCACTGTGGGTAAAACCTCAGCGCCTAGGACTTGCCGATCGTCAGGTCGGCGGTTCGAATCCCCGCGGCGGGGTGTGCTCCCGTTGCTCGGTCCCAGCACCTGCCAACCTAGCAGTTTGAAAGCACCCCCAGGTGCAAGTAGATAAATAGGGACCGCTTACTAGCGGGAAGGTAAACGGCGTTTCCGTGTGCTGCGCTGGCTCGCCAGATGCCGCTTAGTCATGCTGGCCACGTGACCCGGAAGTGTCTGCGGACAGCGCTGGCCCCCGGCCTCTTAAGTGAGATGGGCGCACAACCCTAGAGTCGGACACGACTGGCCCGTACGGGCAGGGGTACCTTTACCTTTACCTTTAAGTTGACTGAAGTCTTAAGGAACAAGTCAATTAAAATAGTCCAGAAGGAATGGGAATGCCTAAATACCTACCTATTGAGTCAAGGTTTAACAACCAAGATTTGGTTGTGTTTAGAATAAATCTGTAAGTAGGAAAATGTCTCCTTATACCAAGATGAGGAATATATTGAAATACAGAGAAATTGCTTTAGTTATAAGAAATGAACCGCCGTGAGGTCAACGGAAGTCAAAAAAACAAAAGTATAATAAAAAGAGATTCACCCCAGAAGGGTCAGCATCTCGGCAGAGAAATGACATTCTGAGCTGTCTATTATTGTATTATATTTGTATTATACTTATGTTCTTACTTTTTGTGTTTGCTCTGTTTTCTTTTCTTTTTTGTTTCTTTGTCTTTCTTTTTTGTATTCAATTGAAATGTTTTTATACTTTGTTTCATTTGTATTTGCATAACAATTCAATTAAAAAATATTTTTAAAAAATACTCTTCCCCCTTGTAATCCTATACAGTATAGTAATTATTATTTATACAGTGCCTTTTAAGAGTATTCTAAAGTAGAAAGATGAGTTTCTGCCCACCAGTGTAGCGATACTGAGTTAGACAGACTAATGCACTGGCTCACTATAAAGCAGATTTCTATGCTCAAAGCACATTGAAATGAACAAAATAATCCAGGGGTGGGGAATACAGCATAAAAGATGTAGGCTTACAGTACAATCCGCTTTACGTTTGCGTAGAAGTAAATCCCACTGGGTCTTACTCCCAGCTAGGCAACCCTGGCTAAAGGTGCACATAGGGCTGCAGCCTTAGAAACCACTACATAGAAAAGAGCAATTGCTCAAATATTCTTTGTTGGAGACAAAGAAAAATGAGACTGAACACTGGATCATTGTTTTCCCCTTTCTTAAATTTATGCCAGATGTACAAATAATCACTGTCAGCACCTCTATCATCAGCTGCATAATTAAATTCAAAGTGTCAGCTATCTCCCATCTCCTCAAGAGTACAGGCGCATAATGTATACATCCCGCCAATGTGAACAATTTAGTGTCATCTTGCCAACTTGGAAGATGGGCTCACCATTTCTACACCGTTCACCTAAAGAGGAGGATTGACTGCAAGCCATTAGCATGAGCTTTTGTATGGATTTACAGCCAAACCTGAATCTGAGAAAGGGTTAACCAAGGAACAGTACAGCACTTATTTTCGGGGCTAGGATTTAGCCCTGGGATTTTGTAAAGTAAGAATGAAGAAGATGGTGCCTCAGAGCTTGTACCATATGTAGAGCTTGCAACTGGAAATCAAGGGCATTAAGATGAAACAGGAGACACAGAAGTCACGGTTTTTCCTACATGTTTGAGTGTGCATTATACACCCGATCTACTGTGTGCAATGCACCTGAAGCCCTGTTTGCTGTAGGAGAGTGATAGGTGACCTGTGGCTCTTCAGACCTCCCATCAGCCTCAGCTACCATGGCCAATGGTCAGGTATGGTGGGGACTGTAGCTCAGCAACTTCCGGAAGGCTGTATGTTTCCCACCCACCCCCACTACAGGAGGTGGGGGAAGAGCACAAACAGGAGGTGGGTGGGTGGGTGTGTTGAGGAGGAACCATGGCTAATGAGCCTCCCACACCATCTTGCGATTCACAGCACAATTCTAAACATATCAACTAGGATTTCAATGGAACTGCAGGATCAGCTAAAAATGTGACAACCCTGACTAAAGCATTACCTAACCATAGTATTTTTGAGGGCTACTGCCATGCAATGAGTACATAGCTTGGTGCTAGTGCAAAGTAAGAAACTAAACTCGATGACCTGGGCCAGAGGAGCCCATGATATCTGAAGGAATGATTCAAGTACAACCCATAAACAATGAGGACAGTAAGGATATAACACTGGAGGCTGCAGGTTGTAACCTAAGCTCTTCACCACTCAGGAAGTAACCAAGACACTTTTGTTAATGTTAAACTTCAATCCAATTGATGAAGGGTAGCATTCATTCATTCATTCATTCACTCATTCTGCATACTTCCCTTCATCCAAAGATTTCAGGGTGGTTCACAGCATAAAAATACAAAATGACTCTACCCTAGCTTTTCAGCTAAAAGCAGCAGTAGAGAGGTGAGGAATGATATGTCCTTCCTCTTAAAGCCCACTCAATTCTTACCTGCCCTGATACCTGCTATGAGGGATCTGGGAAGACAAGTCCGCTCACGCCTTTTGGTGCGGTGGCATTGCAGGAAGGCAGAGGCTTCACCAGGGCCCCGACGAGGGAAGTTGAACAGCGGTGCCCTTCCTGATAGGCAGTGGGGGCTTAAGCCCCCCCCCATCAGGAACTAGTTCCTAGCCTGCACCCAGCTTTGGCTTATGGGGATGCAGGCTGGGGACACGGGCTGTGCCGGGGGCGGAGCTGATGGAGCAGGTAGGCTTCCCTTGGATCCGCCTCTTGCCCATTTAAGCATCCCACACCTGGGGCACTACCTGTTTGTTCCTTCATCAGGTTTCCCCACCCATCCACCCTCAGTTTAAACTGATGTTCAATGACTTTGCTGTGGCTACGGTGGTCGCCGTCCTTTATGGGGCCGGGTAGTAATTTGCCCACCCGGCTAATTGGCACTGACCCAGTGGTTTTGCCCAGTGGTTTTGGTAATCCTTTGTTTTGGATGGAGGGGAGGTTGCAGTCTCCACCTGCCCCTCCAAAGGCTGGGGTATCCCCTTAAAGGGATCCAGGGGTGGTGGCCATGTCCGCGGCACTCCCCCAGACAGCGGTCCCTGCGGGGGTCACCCTATTGGATGTAAGTCTTAGGAACCCCTGTCTGGACTGACCACATGTCACTTCTGGCGAGAGGGCAGTAAATATTTTGATTGTCCCATGCCAAACCTCTTTCACCTGTATTCAATAAAGTTGTGGCCTGTTTTGACCCCAAAAAGCAGCCTCATTGGTCTCTTATTTGCATGGGTTGGGGGATGGGAACCCAACGCTTGGTCCTGCAAGTGCACAGCTCTGGAGCCCTATGTCCTTCTCGCTGACCCCATTTGCCTGTCTCTCACGCATTTCACCACGCAGCCGATTACAGCACCTTCCACTAAGCATAATCCCAAATGTACCGGCTACAGTTCCCACTGACACAAAGCTGCAATCCGACAAACCATGAGCGCATTCTTGTCTTGACGAGCTCTGTTCCGCAAAGGCACAAAGAAACACAGCCGCTGTAGCACGGCATTGAAACGCAGGCTTAGCTGCATGTATTAAAAGTGTTAAAGAAATATCCAGGCCAAAACTACGGCAGAAGGAATATTATTGATGAATGTTTCGGTCGGCTCGTAGCTTTTTCTGACGAAGGCATATTGTCTCCCTGCTTTTCAGAGTAGCTCAGAAATGTAAAGGAACAATAAAAGGAAAGTGCCACAGTAAGTCTCCCTGCCCCTGGGATTGCTAAAGGTAAAACTCTCAGGGAGGACGAATCTCAGCATTTCAGAGCAATCCTATGGATGCCTATTTCAGAAGTGAACCCTGCTGAATGCAGCTGCCATCCTATATATACTTGGGTACACATATGGGCAGACCTCTCCATTTAATTTTTCCAGTTTTCCAGTCTTAAGTTCATCTCCTGATGAAAATTTATCATTTTAGTGTGAATTTCTCCCAATAAACATACGGCTGTATGCAATTTGACCTAATGTACAATTCTTTGTGCAGCAGCTCCCCTGACATAATGCACTTTTGCATGTTATATTCAGTAAGATACGCATTTATGCACACTCTCCCTCAGTATATGCTTTTTTGTGCAGATAAACATTACTTGGCCAGAGACCTACATGACAAAATCTGGAGAATTTTGAATTTCAAAGGACAGCTGTGTTTCAGTTTGGATATTGTTTTGGAAAGTGAGAACTAGATTGGTTTCCCTTGAAAGGTGAACTGAATCAAATTTCTCCCCCATCCTTACTTGTAAGTAAGTCCCACTAAACTCAGCGAGATTTACTTCTGAGCACTCAGCCATATGATTGTGCTATTAGATATTTAGCATTAAGTGGGTCCTGGTGAAATGAAATATAGAACTCATGAAGGACTTAAAGATGACAGAGAGAGAGAAAGCAGTAATTTTCCACATAGGTAATTCTTTGTTATATGATTGTGTAGGGTAGATGTTTTTCATAGGTAAAAGGGTAAAAGTAAAGGACCCCCTGGGCATTTTTTTATGTCCCCGTGTTAAATAGCGAATAATTTTACCAGAAAGGCTGCAAGCATCTCAAAATCATGATATAATTGAGCATAAAATTCATTTCATATGGATTATACACATACTAAAAGTTTATTATTTCATACGCATCTTCAAAGCAATTCAGATAACATGTTAGTAAAACTTTGAGTGCCCAGATTGCAATGGAACATTTTTGGGGGGTGGGGCTAAAACAGGATTTCAACAGGAGAAATGCAACAAGTGCAGCATAACAATGCAATGATGGGGAAACTTTGACTTTAGTCTGTTGATTTTCTGCCAGTTATGTAACTAATAAAGGAACAAGAATTTTTTTTCTTTGCCTTTTTAAAGGACAAAATGAACTCAGTTAGCTTAGTACACTTGCTCTGTGGAAGAATGCCAAGAGTCAACTTGTAAGAATCAACTGTCTGCATTTTCATTTAATTGTGTAAATTATTAACAGAACCTATGGACAGTAATAATCTACTTAACAGATCATTATTACCATTATGTTATCATTATTTATTCAGAGCCAAAAGTTACAGTCATTTCACACACCTCATGGCAAAAAAAAACAGTTTGCTGCATTCACAATGTATTTTTTTTAAATAATAATTAAAAATCCCATTCTATTATGAAAAAGCCTTTCAGCTTACATATAACTTTAAAATATGTGCATAAATTATGCATAAAAACACAACTAGGAAAAAAAGAGCAGAAAATGAGTCAAGTTTAAAACAACAATTAAAAAAACACAGCAACTAACTGGCAAAGGGGCAGGTTATTTGCTTGTTAGTGGTAAGACATCATACAGTCCCTGGCAAGCCTCCCTCAATAAAGAGGTCTGAAATTTGGGGCACAACAGCTGAAAAGACACTTAATAGATCCGACTAACCTAACCTCTGGTTGTGGGGAGATCTCAAAACTTAATAAGCTAGGCAGGTTTAGTTTGAAGGAAGTGATCTTTAAGGCAGTGTGGTTCCAGACTGCTTAGAGTTTTGAAGGATAAAACCAGCACTTTAAACAGGGCATAGAAATGGAATGGGAGCCAACAGAGTTCCTTTAAATTGATATGATGTGTTCCTTATGCCTTGTCCCAATTAGTAATCTAGCTGCCATATTTTGTACGTTTTCTGGGCCCTCAGCAGGGGCAGCCCACAGGCAACAAAACTACAGTAGATACAGTGTGAATAATTGCAGCCAAACTATCCCTGTCTATATGGCAGGCTGTACAAAAAGCACTGTTCAATGCAGAATTCAATGTGGCCTAGTGTTTAAAGAATACTCACCTTGCTTTCAATTCAAAGATCCTACTCAAACAATTTTAAAAATCCAAACAGTTTTCCCAGAAGTAAGCACCATTTTCATTACACATCTCTTTCTCTCTTTCTGCCTGATTTTTTGCTGTTTTGTTTTGCGGTGACGTAAGAGATGGCTGTAAAACTCCTACGTTAAAGGTTAAATATGATTTTGGTAAGATAGATATTTGGGGTTTCTATCCTCGTTCTTTCAGTTGGAATTCTGAAAGATTTTACACACCTTGCTGAGCACAGCTGCAATCTGACATTCCCCCCAGTAGCTTACCAATACCTTCGCTGGAGCCCTGGAGGAAACATTCTCACGGAGCTTGCAAAAGAATTCGCATTCCTTGTTAACTCTGTCCTTGACCTCTCATAAACTGAGCCCTTCAGTTCTGCCAAACTACACTCACATCTACACACATCCACAAAGCCTTTTGGGAACTGCAACCACATTACGGCTTTCTGCAAAGTAATTCCTGCAGCTGCAGGCTTTGAAACAGCACCTTCTTCCAGATTTAAGGACTAGATGAATTTAATGATCAGCAAATGAAACCCAATCCAGGTTTCCAAAATATATCAATTTTCTTTTTTTAAAAAAAGTATAAACACAATTATGACACCAATGAATGTGAATCTTCTTTTTGACTAAATATCCAGAAGTGGGAATAACAAGTGCAAGCTTATTCTGTGAACCGCCCTGAAACCTGAGGGTATAGGGTGGTATATTATTACTTATTATTATTATATTATTATATTTTAATTATATTGGGGGAGGAAGCCCCTTTGCAATCACAGGACTCATTGTGCAATGTGCTAGAATGACTATTTAGTTTAGGTCCCGCTAGCACCACTGCTTAGTGTAGTTCCATTCTATTTCCAATAGAGCCAGTGTGGTGTAGTGGTTAAGAGCAGTGGTCTCGTAATCTGGGGAACCAGGTTCGATTCCCTGCTCCTCCACATGCAGCTGCTGGGTGACCTTGGGCCAGTCACACTTCTTTGAAGTCTCTCAGCCCCACTCACCTCACAGAGTGTTTGTTGTGGGGGAGGAAGGGAAAGGAGAATGTTAGCCGCTTTGAGACTCCTGAAGGGGAGTGAAAGGCGGGATATCAAATCCAAACTCTTCTTCTTCTTCTTCAATAGCTCTTATTTATTTCTTCATGGGGAGGTCTTCTGGTTACTCTTGCTTCCCTCCTTATTACATTTGTTTTCACAAAATTTAACAGTATTGTCCAGGTAATTCTGCCAATTCCTGAAGCTGGGTAAATCAATTGCTCAAGTTCTGCAGTATTTCAACCAATGGTGTTTCAGAACAGATATCCCAGCTGAACTGGAAAGAGGAGCAATTTCCAAGTACACCCTCTCCCTTTTTTTCTGCTGCTCCACGAGGCAGGACTAGAACCAATGGGTAGAAATGGTAGAGAAGCAGGTTTTGGCTAAACGTAAGAAAAAACTTCCTAATGCTAAGAGGTGGATAATGAAATAGGCTGCCTCAGGAAGGAATGCTCTCTTCTTTGCTAGAGGGATTTAAGAAGAGGCTGGATAGCAAACTGTCAATGCCCTCTTTTGGGGGTGGGGAAATGTTGGCACCGTTCCAGGGGCCCCCTGAAGTCTGGCCATGGCCCTGTGCTCCACTGTCTCCCACCTCAGCCATGACTGACTGGACATTCTCACAAAATTAGTTCTTTTCCATATCCACACTGATCCTCCTGTCCAAGTTCTGATGAAAGAAAGAACTATCATAGTCCAATTACATTAATGGACACAAAACCTTCATGAAAAGGGGCAGCCCAATCACAAAAAGCCAGCAGGAGCTAGCGGGGGGGGGTTGCTTCTGGATCCTCAGAGGCCAATGCGTTCCTCAGCCCAGGAGGGGCCAGTGCATAAACTGCACTGCTTCCAACTGGTTGCCCAGGTGGGAAACAGGTTTTTATGAGTCTCGCCTCTTGCTCTTGCTCACAACCAGGCAAGACCCTGGGCAAACACAGCCCAAAGTGTCACCTGCTGCCGCTGCTCTCTTGAGCCCCAGCCGTCTTCTCCCACCCTTTGCTGCAGCTGTGAGGGCCTCTTTTGACAGGTGCACAGTCTGTGCTTTGTTCCCCCCAAAGATATTCACAGAATTTATTTTGCCATTCTATGGCATTCAAAACTTGCGGAGTTTTATATTACAAATGACACTTTGATACACTTTGCAGGGTTTTATTTATCCAGCCAGATTGAGGTTCCCTGTTCTTTCATGCCACTGATGTTGCTTTAGTTTTCTTATAATTCTCTGGGCCTTGTTTTTATTATTAAAGATATTCTGTTCTTCAAGTCCCAGAATAGCAGTCAATTGGGGGGAAAAACAATGGAGAAACAAATTCCTTTAATTCTTACAGGGGCAGTTATCTGCAAACCATTTGGAATTGCTCACCTTGCCCTTCAACCTATGTTTTTATATTGACTGCAACAAAACTAAAGCAAGTGCAAGCATGCCGTTTTGCATCATTTGCATTTGAAAGCAATTTCTAACATAATTGTTTTTTAGCATGAAGGAAGATGCCTGGAAGCCTTGCATAGATAGTCATAGCGTATCACTAGTGCATCTTTTTTGGAAGCACGTAGACACAGGCCACAATCCAGCACAGAACTACCGGTATACATTATGAACAGAATGTGCAATGGGTTGTAAGAGTTCAATGGGACTTACTTTTGGGTAAGGCTATAAAGGATTGCGTCCTGCAATCTTACGTACAATCACTAAGCAGTGAGTTCCTTCAGTGTGATTTATTTCCAACTCTACAATTCTATGATTCTACATTGAGATTCTTGCATCACAGGGGTTTCGACTATATGAACCCTAGGGATTTTGACTATATGAACCCTAGGGTCCCTTTCAACTCTATAATGCTATGATTCTAAACATCCCATAGTTCTAGAATATCTGCATCACCACATCCATTTGATTTGCCTTCAGTCCAGATTTATTGGATAGACCCAGATTTGAACAATGGGAACACTGGGGAAGTGCATTTTTGTTGTTCCTGCCAGACTTCTTAGTGGCTTTCAGTACCATCAACCCTGATATTCTCCTGGGCTGCTTGGTGGAATTACATAGTATAAGTGTTGTTGTTATTTGCAGTAGTTCCGGTTCTTCCTGGAGGGGTGGTCCCAGATGACACTGGGAGGCTCACTGGCCCACACATCTCCCATGCTGCATCTAATTCAGATGTAGCAAAAGTGAGTCCCTCCAGAGGTTGCTGGACCACAATTCCCATCAGCCAGCATGGTCAATGCTACCATAATGACACAAACACTGGTGGAGGTTGTCTGGGGTTTAGCACCGCTCTACTGACACCCATCTCTTCCACTACTTTTTCCGCAGCAGTTGGCTTTTTCTAGGCTACAGGGTTTCAAGCTGTGGAGACTGCTTTGGGGGAAGCTCTTTGAGGCTCTCTGGATCCTTTGAAGAGTCTGTGCATCTAGTTCTTGGAGTCCAGGGGCAGAAGTGTCTACTTGGAGCTCAGGGGATGAGATGGGTACTCCAACGCTGGTGGATTCACAAGATGGACCAATGACTAGATGCAACTCCTCCTTGGGCTGCTATTGTAGAAGGGCTCTGAATCTAAGGAGTTCTGGTCCAGGGTCATGACAAGGGAATATGTGTCTTCTAGAATACAACAGCTATCTTGGCTACTGATATCTTTAGGGGAATTCTTCAAAGTCCTGGTTATTATCATCATAGCTCTGAAGACATTGGGATCTTCTCTGTCCTGCCAAAATCTGATATGCATTTGGCAGAAATCTGAGGGCATGCTTAGTGGCTGTATATATATATATACATATATAAAAATGAGGACATTGACTAGTATGTTTATTGTATTTTATTATAAAATTTAGTGTTAACAACCTTGGGGGTTTTATGTATGTAAACATACATACATACATACATACATTTGTATGTATGTTTGTATGTATGTATGTATGTTAAAGAGATCAGAGAAAATTTACTGTACTTAAGCCACTGGCTGGGAAATCAAACTGGAAGTTCATTAGTTTAAATGGAAAACAATATGTTTTTCCAAACTCTTGGCAAAATCATCAGTACTCAGTGGAATTTTCTTCTACACTTAGAAGTAATAAGAATCCTTTAACATACACAGCTGGATTTCTGAACTGAATTAACTTTTACATAGCTTGGTCTAGCAAAGAGCTGCACTTCTCTCAAATTCAAGAGGAATTTTTATTATCATGGTTACTTAATCGGCAGGCAATGTAAGTGTCAAATATTTGGGATAGGTCTTCCAAGGATTTAACAGAAGGCTGCTTTGTTTCATAACAGAGGGCTCTTATGGAAAAATTATTGGTAATATTTCTCAAACATTATTATAGTAGCTTAAGGGTGGATGAAAGTCATGTAACTGTCATAATTCATTCTGCCAAGAGCACTGATGAATTTAATGAAACTATTTATTGAAGCTGGTTGAGAAAAGATTTTCAAAATTCTCAGGCAAACTATTCAAGATGAATAGGCTGATATATGAGACATTTATTTATTTGGATTTGTAGTGTGCCAATATCCTTAGGGACCGTGTGTGTGTGTGTGTGTGTGTGTGTGGATGGATGTGTATACAAATACACAATTACAAGAGAAATTATCAGAGACCTCAGTCCTCGAAAGCCTCAAAAACTCTTTGAGCAGGTGCATGAAGGAACTTTAAGAGTGGAATTTAAAAATTATTCCAAGGACCCATCTGAATGGGCATTGTGTTCATGCTACCCTATTGCCAGTGTGATATAGTAGATGGAAAGGAGTCACGAAGGGTGATGAAATCCTTCTCAGCCATGAAGTTTTTGGGGTTGCATTTGCTCAATCTTTATCCTGAGTAAAAAAGAAACAAAAGCCTGAATTCAATTAACCCAGTGTGCTAGCTAAAGCCAGTGCAAGGGTTTCCACTAGCACAATGCACCCTTCTCCCCTTCTCCTGACCCTCCAAAATTTGCTCTGAAGGTTCAGGAGAAACCACAGAACCATGCAGGGGGAGGAGAGGGGCGTTCTTCCCTCTAGCAAGGAGAAATGCCCCCAATGATAAAACGATCAAGATAGTAGACACTGAATTCCACCCAAATATTTGTATACACTGAAAGTGCCGCAGCAGGCCCACACAATTTGTGATTCACTAAAGCAAATTCAGACTACATACCAGGTATTGTGGCCTGTCAAGTGTTTGTGACTCCTCTTACTTCGCTGTTCCAGACACATGCAAAGTTAGATTGTTCACAGAGTCTTTTGTGGGC
Source organism: Podarcis liolepis (assembly GCF_965112155.1). Taxonomy (NCBI): domain Eukaryota; kingdom Metazoa; phylum Chordata; class Lepidosauria; order Squamata; family Lacertidae; genus Podarcis; species Podarcis liolepis. The sequence goes on from NC_139554.1 coordinate 41,897,905, forward strand.
TGCCACACATGCATGGCGAGTGGCATTCAATTTAGTTGATCACAAGTTGTGCAAGCTTGCAGCACTGCAATGCACAGAAATAATAATAATGTTGTGACAACTGTGAGTAGAGTCTGCTGAAAAATACTCTGGTATTTTATTAAAAGATTTATGTGTTTCCAACACAAGAAGCTCTTTGAGAACCTTATGCTTCTCACCCCAATTTATGTAATTCGTGAGCATTCTTTGTTAATTTATGTGCTTTTGTAGAGTTTAACAGCACTTATTTCTGTTTATGTTTTCTTCTTCAAGCTTTTGCAGAATACAGTGGTACCTCGGGTTAAGTACTTAATTCGTTCCAGAGGTCTGTTCTTAACCTGAAACTATTCTTAACCTGAAGCACCACTTTAGCTAATGGGGCCGCCTGCTGCCACTGCACCGCCGCTGCACGATTTCTGTTCTCATCCTGAAGGAAAGTTCTTAACCCGAGGTACTATTTCTGGGTTAGCGGAGTCTGTAACCTGAAGCGTATGTAACCCGAGGTACCACTGTAACCCTTAACAGTGTTAGTGTACCAATCCTCGTATACAAATGAAAATGTATTTTGAATAGCTTTTTGGCATGTAAAATGGTGTCACACATCGACTAACAAATAGAACTTTTTATGTACAATTAAAAATAAAGCTAAGTCCAACAAATCCCAAAAACCTGCTTCTCAGAGCTGGGCAGCACTGAAAACACATCTATTTGGAATTCACTGATTCAGACTGTGCCTTTCTTGAAAATTATAAAATACTTTATTAATATGATTACTTTGCAATATTTCTGAAGTAAACAGAATGAATTAATAATTAAGAAACAATTAAGGGGGCGGGGGGAGCGCACCACCCCTGGTACCACGATCCCGGTGGGGTGCCATCATGGCTGTGTCCCCCCCCCCGTGCACTGGGCGCCACACCCCCACAGGCAGTGCGCCGCCCCCCGAATGTGCACCACGCCCCTGCGGGCAGCGCGCCATGTTCCCGGGACATGCGCCAGCCACGCCCATGCCTGCTCTCCACCCCCGTGCTGGAGCATGAGGCTCTGCCACTGATTGATGATAAAGCATTATGCTATCACCAATTGACTGCAGACTGCGAACATGGAAGGTTCATTTTTCATTCTTTTAGTTTTCAATCCTATACACAGTTTGCTGGAAGTAAGCGCCATTGGGGCTTGCTTCTGTAACTCATTGGGGCTTGCTTCTGTGCAAACTTGCACAGGTTATTGTCAGTTTAATGTAAGAGACAATTAACTCCAAACCTTTCCATTTTTTCTTCTACACTAATATACACCTGACAAGTGAGAACCACACTTCCTATGCTGATGACATAATAAAAAACTGTTGATCTTTAAGATTCTTCATTGGTTTTGCTGCAACAGACTAACATGGCAACCGCTCTGGTAATTTTAAAGAAGAAGAAGAAGAGTTTGGATTTGATATCCCGCTTTATCGCTACCCTAAGGAGTCTCAAAGCGGCTAACAATCTCCTTTCCCTTCCTCCCCCACAACAGACACTCTGTGAGGTGAGTGGGGCTGAGAGACTTCAGAGAAGTGTGACTAGCCCAAGGTCACCCAGCAGCTGCATGTGGAGGAGCGGAGACGCGAACCCGGTTCCCCAGATTACGAGACTACCGCTCTTAACCACTACACCAGATTTTAAAAAGATTTTAAAAAGATTTTCAGAATATAACACAATTTAATTCTATAATAAAAATAGTAAACATGTGAAGTTCCATATGGAGTGGTCCCAATTTCAAGTAACGTTAGTTATATCAGCCCACAGGAAAGCACTAAGGCTTCAGATGATCATGACTAACTTGTTCTGCCACCTGTCCCCTTTATGCATAATTACACGCTTGTTTTTATATATTTGTCTATTGCACCTGCTCAAAAATAAATAAAAGTCCTTTTTTTTTAATGACTAACGTGTTGCATTCATTTCAACAAGACATGGTAATGAGTAACTTTTGCTGAACAGTGCTCTAAAGTACAGCATTTCTGTTTTCCAACACTGCCTAGCCAAATGCTCCCGGGATGCAGGGCATGAAAGCAACAGCTTCTCCACCAGTTGTTTTCCCTCCAGAATCTAGTATTTACCTCCAGTAGAAGAGGCAGAATGTCTCTAACACATCAGTCCAAATCTATGTTGATATCTGTGGCCACACAAAAAAGGGATCTCCTAAAGATGCTCCGGATTTGGCAAGACTGGGAGAAAGAAAATTCTGCAGACAGAACACAGTAACGTTTAATCCCACACCTACAGTTTAAAAAGATAGGCTAGGAAAAGCTTGATTCTGCTAGTCGCATAAACTAGCCCTGACAACACCTAGAAATCCTGGTGTTAGTAGGTATCTGTCCTGGTCACTGCAAGCGACTCAGCAGTCCCACACCTGCATGGGGCTGAAATAGCAGCCCTCAAGCCTTCAGCCCTACCTTGCAATAGGCCTTCCAGCACCTGCTATAAATCTTTTTTTAAAAAACACAGAGCACCTGGTAGGCTACAGTATACAGTGGTACCTCAGGTTAAGTACTTAATTCATTCTGGAGGTCCATTCTTAACCTGAAACTGTTCTTAACCTGAAGCACCACTTTAGCTAATGGGGCCTCCTGCTGCTGCCGTGCCGCCGGAGCCTGATTTCTGTTCTTATCCTGAAGCAAAGTACTTAACCTGAGGTAATATTGTTAGGATATTTCCGTTCCACCTTAAAAGGGAGCAGGCTTTTGTAAGCAACAGAGTCTGCGCATGTCCTATTCACAGGATGTTTATGCTTGCTGTTTTTTCCTTTCGTTTTCTCAGTTGGCCGAAGATGCTGACACAGAACGGTCACGTTTTCTTTTGTTCTGTTAAACGCTAATAAAGTCTGAAAATTATGCTCTTCTGCGGTGCAAGCTTTTGGCTGTGTTTCTGCTGATAAACAGTGTACACCCAGCCCTGGAATGTGGCTAGGAATTTCCAGAGGCTTCGTGTCGCTAACTGCTGGATCTGCCTGTCTACGGGAGGCCGATGGATCGTCCAGAACTCCGGCTTGGGGGCTCATGATGGACACTATCTCCCTGGCAGTTTCCCAACAACAAGGTTTCGGGCCCAGATTCACGGCACCTACAGGAGAGTAAAGCTGCAACAGACTGCGTTTGAGGTATGTTGTGGGAAAAGCGAAAGAAAGAAGGGACGCTTTTCTTTGATCTCCGGCAAGGCAGATTAATTGGCCTGGGAGCCGAGCCAGAAAGGCTTCGTGATTAATGGCTGCCAAGATAAGGAGTCTTTCAACTTAAAATAGACTCGCGGCTAAAGTAAAAGCTGGAATGGAGCTTTTTCAAGCTGATGGAGATGCCCAGTCCCTTAAGTTGCATGGGCAGAATTATGAACCCTGGGCAAAATGGTGTGAGAGTTTACTGCGTCAGTTTGGGGTGTGGCATGTTGTTTCTGGAGCCCCCCCAGTTCCTCTGACAGAGAAATGGAGATCAGCTGATTCGAGAGCGATTGACATAATAGTCCTATCCGTATCTCTTGAGGAAATTAAGACGCTGGCTGGCAACACCACTGCACGTGCAATGTGGTCTGCTTTAAAAGAAGCTCACAAAGCAAAAATCCCAGCCCAGAGTTTGACTGCATCGGAGGTCCTAGCTGTTTCCCAGAATGCGTTTGAGTGCAGGGATGCTGAGGGCACCGGTTGCAAGCTGCAGGGGGAGCTGACCGTCACGTCGTCCCAGGCAGCATTCCAGCCTCCAGGGGGAGCCAAGGAGTCGGCAGCTGAGAGCTCTGGTTCTCATGGGAACCAAGGCCATCGCCTTTGCAGAGGCCGGAAAGGCAAAGGTAAACAGAGCCACAGGCAGACACCTGCAGATGGCCAGGAGCAGAGGGAGGGTGAAGAGCCCGCGGCGCCAGGGAAAAACAAAGCGTTGTTTACTGGCACAGCTTCACCAAAGGCTAAAGGCACGTCTGCTGACCAGAAGCAGGGGGGCAAGCTGCAAAAGCCCACGCCAGTGGAAAGCAAGGTTTTGCTTGCTGGCACAGCTTCACCAAAGGCTAAAGGCACGTCTGCTGGCCAGGAGCAGCAGGGGGGCAAGCTGCAAAAGCCCACACCAGTGGAAAACAAGGGTTTGCTTGCTGTAAAGACTGCTCCAACAGCCAAAGGCGACTTTGTTGTGGATTCAGGCTGCACGCGCCACATCTCCAAGGACAGGCATCTCTTTATCTCCTTCAAGCCACAGGAAGGTGAGATCCACCTGGCTGATGGAAGGACGTTGCAAATTGCTGGAGAAGGGACTGTGAAACTTGCAAGTTTGCACACAACCATCAGCGGTGTACTATATGTTCCAGGCGCTGCAAGCAACTTGTTGAGCGTACCACAGCTTACTGGGCGTGGTTTTCAGATTTCCTTCAAGAGGAGCGTCTGTGTCATCAGTAAAGGCAAAGAGGACTATTTGCATGCAAAGTTTATGGATGGTTTGTTCCATATAACTTATGATGACACTGTTGCTGTATCTAATGCTGATTCTTGTTATGTTGCACAAACTAACAAAGTTCTTCATGCAGGTTGCATTCATGATGCACATCGAAGGTTTTGTCACCTCTCTTGGAAGGCACTGGCCAAGATGCCAGAGGTGGTTGAAGGTTTGAACATCAAACCTTGTAAATTTCACATGAAATGTGTATCTTGTGCAGAGAACAAGGTGAAGGTTGCTCCAAAAGGCAAGGAGTCTAGCAGGCAGGCTTCCAAGCCCTACCAGCTAGTGCATGCGGACCTGGTTGGTCCACTAGCGCCCTCTATAGGAGGAGCAAGGTACTTCATGATTCTGATTGATTCTTTTTCTAGGTACATTCATGTGTATTTGCTCGAACAGAAATCGCAAGCGTTTCCAAAGTTTAAGGAATTCTGTGCTTGGTTGGAGAATGTGCACAGTAAACGTATTTCTTGTTTGTTTACTGATCGGGGCGGGGAGTTTACTTCTCAGCAGTTTGAAGCTTTCCTGACTGAGAAGGGAATCCAGCATGACATGTCAACGCCCAGATCGCCATGGATGAATGGGCTTGCGGAGAGAGCAAATCAAACATTGCTGCAAGGAATCAAGACCTTGTTGCATGATGCCAATCTCCCTGATAAGTTTTGGGGGGAGGCTTTGGGGAATTTTGTTTATTCCTTTAATCGCAGATTGTCATCACCCATTGGTTGTACCCCCTATGAGAAGATGTTTGGCAAGAAACCCAACACCAAACACATGAGAATCTTTGGTTCGGACATGTGGGTACGCACACAACAAACCAACAAGCTTGGGAAGCGTGGGGCACATGGTTTGTTCATGGGGTACGAAAAAGGTGCATACAGGGTATGGATGACTGACTCTAAGTCCATTAAGTTCACAAGGAGTGTTGAGTACAATCCTAAGTGGGGGGAAAATGTGGGCATTTTCCAGAGTTACCCAGAGGAGGAAGAAGGTGATGTCAAGCAAACAGCTAAAGCTGAGGAAGCTGCTGATGAGGATGATGATGAGGATGATGATGATGATGATGATGATGATCAGAGTTCGGATTCCAGTTCAGTGGGCGGCGCTGCTGCTGCTGGTGTCAGTGACAGTGACGACACGGCAGACTACCAGAGCGCAAAAGCCTCAGTCAGACCATCTGATGCGTCTGACAATGAACTGGAAGAACCACTGTTCACCATTGGTCACTATTCTCCTAAGAAAGAGGAGATGAGTCCAGAAGACTTGCGTCTAGTACGCAGATCTGAAAGGGCGACCAAGGGCAGACCTCCAAAGAGGTATGCTGATGAGTTTGCTAAGACAGCAACAGCTGTTCTTAGTAGCTCAGAGAAGGTATGGGAGCCTTCAAGCTTCAAAGAGGTTCAAGAGTTAACCTCTAAAGATGCTGAGCCTTGGCTTAATGCCATGAAGGCTGAAGTTGATTCCTTGAACAGGAACCAAACTTGGGAATTGGTACCGGTAGTCCCAGGAATGAGACTGGTTGGCAGCAAATGGGTCTTCAAGGCCAAGACAGACCAGAATGGCAAGGTAGTCAGACACAAAGCCAGGTTGGTTGCCAGAGGTTTTTCACAGGTACCAGGACAGGATTACCATGAGACCTACTCACCCACAGTCAAATATGAGAGCATTCGGCTGATGCTCAAGGTCGCTGCGGAGGAGAAACTGCATGTTTCCCACCACGACATTAATACAGCTTTTTTGTACGGGATTTTGAATGAACAGCTGTTCATGCTTCCACCTGATGGGATGGAGATACAGAAGGGTATGGTCTGTAAACTGCGGAAATCCTTATATGGTCTCAAGCAGAGTGCCAGGTGTTGGAACACAAAACTCACTGAGACATTGCTTTCTCTAGGTTTTCACCAGGGCAAAGCTGATCCATGTGTGTTTGTCAAGGAGGAGGGGCAAAACAAACTGTATTGTTTATGTTTTGTTGATGATCTTCTGATGTTTTGGAAGAATCAGGCTTTTTACCAAAGCACCCTAGCTCAGCTGAAGGAGCACTTTGACATGAAGGATCTTGGTGAGGTATCCAACTATCTTTCTCTGCAGGTGGAGAAGGACCAAGCAGGTAATTTTCTGGTACACCAAACACAGAAAATTGCTGATGTATTAACCAGGTTGAATTTGGTTGATGCAAACCCAGCAGACACACCGATGGTGACAGGTTACCAGGTAGACAGTACTGCTGAAGCGTTTTCTGACACAACGCTGTACAGATGCATTCTAGGCAAGCTGAATTTCATTGCCAGATGTTCAAGACCTGACATAGCTGTAAGCTGTAATCTGCTTAGCAGACATGCCAACAATCCTACGGTTCAGGATTGGAAAGCTCTGAAGCGCATAGCCCGCTATTTGAAAGGGACTATGCACTACAGGCTGAGGTTCACCAGTCAGAAGACTGGAGGTCTTGAAATCTTTGCAGATGCAAGTTTTGGAAGTGACACCACGGATGGTACAAGCACTTCTGGTGTGTGCTACATGTACAACCACTGCCTGTTTGACTGGTTGTGCAAGAAGCAAACAACAGTGAGCCTAAGTTCCTGTGAAGCAGAACTCAATGCTCTGTCTTTTTCACTCATGGATTGTGAATGGTTGATGCAACTGTTTAAGGACATCGGGGTTTCTGTGAAATGTCCTATACAAGTGTATCAAGACAATAGATCTTGTTTGGCTTTGCTGAACTCCGAGAGTTGCAAGCAGAGAACCAAGTACTTGCAGATTAAGTTACATCGTGCAAGAGAGTGTATTCAGAAAGGACTGATTCAAGTGTCCTACATGGCAGGAAATGAAATTCCTGCTGATCTGTTGTCTAAGGTTGTTAACAAAGAACAACTTAAGGTTTATGTACAAAGGTTGCAATTGAGTGAACCACAGGTACAACAGGTTACACGGAAAGGGGGAGGATGTTAGGATATTTCCGTTCCACCTTAAAAGGGAGCAGGCTTTTGTAAGCAACAGAGTCTGCGCATGTCCTATTCACAGGATGTTTATGCTTGCTGTTTTTTCCTTTCGTTTTCTCAGTTGGCCGAAGATGCTGACACAGAACGGTCACGTTTTCTTTTGTTCTGTTAAACGCTAATAAAGTCTGAAAATTATGCTCTTCTGCGGTGCAAGCTTTTGGCTGTGTTTCTGCTGATAAACAGTGTACACCCAGCCCTGGAATGTGGCTAGGAATTTCCAGAGGCTTCGTGTCGCTAACTGCTGGATCTGCCTGTCTACGGGAGGCCGATGGATCGTCCAGAACTCCGGCTTGGGGGCTCATGATGGACACTATCTCCCTGGCAGTTTCCCAACATATTTCTGGGTTAGTGGAGCCTGTAACCTGAAGCGTATGTAACCTGAAGCGTATGTAATCTGAGGTACCACTGTATAGCTGGCACAGATGTGTATAAAACATTGGGGCTTCTAAGCTGACTAGGCTGTTGAAGTTTGTATAGCTTCAGTTACAGCAATACATCGTAGTAATAACAGCAAAATCAACTTGCATTTACATCAACTAGTGAGAAGAGGCAAAACACTCTGCCAGATACTCGCTTGCAGTCACTGCTTAGCCAGCGGAAAATGTCGGGTTTTGACTCCAAGTCCCTATTGTTTCCGAATAATATACTATCCAGTGCCTTTAGACAGGATTACCAAGAACAGATATTACACATTTGTTTTAGATATCACACATTTGCTTTGAAAGGTAATGTGACTAGAGGGATATTGCCCTTTCCTAGAAAGATACTTGACCTCTATTGCACTGCCTTATTTAACACGCAGCAGAAGGAAAATAGAAAGTCTGCTCTGCTTAGCTTTTGGGAAGGTGGGGTGGAAACCTTGGTAGAGACCCCCCCCCCCTTTTTAAGGCATCTGAAAATCACACATAAATCACACGCTTGAATAGAATTAGGTCACAGATAGAGATATTTATGTCTAGACTAGTTTCCACACATTTAATTTTCTGATCTGCCCCTTAGCCTGACCTTACCTAAATGTGGCAAAAGTCACAGATTGTATTTATCGGGAGTTTGCATGATGTCGTTTGTAAAAATACGATGTGATGAAGTACGCTGCCCATGTGCAAATACCTCTGAGAGTCATGCTCTTACTTCACATTTATCAAGACATATGGAAATACTTTGAGTTTGCTGGCTTTGTCTGCTTTTAATCAGACCGATAAAGCATAGTGTGCCATTCTAAGTGTCAAGAGAGAGACAGAGAGAGGGAGAGACAGAGAGAGAGAATAAACTGCTTGGCACTTGAAGGGAAAGAAGATAATGGCTATTCTAGATACATTAAAGAAAGACCAAAATTTAAACTTAAAAATATAAATAAATATAGCTTAGCGTTGTTCTGCATGGGACAATGACAATAAAGATATCGTATATCTTTTTCTCTGATTGGGATGGAAAAACATAAGTTTTTAATAATACTGTGAAAATGTTAAATATACTGAAATCTATCCCTCAAAATTTGCTGAGATTTTGAAGTTTGTTGGAGAAAGGAACTCAATGGAACTTCCTTCGGAGTAGACTTGCATAGGACTGCACTGCTATTGTGTTACAGAAAGGAAATCTATTTTGATACAATTTTTCTTTCAAAGCGTAATGAGAGTTTTTGATCTTACTGCTACATTTTTCTATTTACTTATTACATTTATGTCCCACTTTTCTTCTATGGAACTCCAGGCAGCGTATTTGATGGGATGTTTCAGGTGGTACCATCCAGACACTTACCAGATCCTGACCTGTTTAACTTCAGTTAAGGTTGGCATATACTATACTAGTGTTCAGAGAACCCCGTGGGTTTTCTTTCCAATATACTGCCAATGTAAATAAAGTAAATTTAAACTGCTTGCCAAAGCTGACAAGCATAATCAGTTCAATATTTTGTCTAGTGTCTCACAAGTTAGAATTGAGAAAGCTGTACTGAGTTATAGATGCATAATCACAGATATGCTCCAGAAGTTTTTGTGTCTCTCTCATAATATGCTTCAACATATACTAGAACCAATTATATATTTCTTAGCCTACTAGTAGGGATGGATAAACCATGGCACCACAATACTTTTTTGTGGGGGGCCCCCAATACCATTCAACATTTGTCAAGGTAGTTATATTTATTCTTATTTTTTAAAAAAATGAACGCTCCTATCAATTGTCCAGGACGCGGGTGGCGCTGTGGGTTAAACCACAGAGCCTAGGGCTTGCCGATCAGGTCAGCGGTTCGAATCTCCATGACGGGGTGAGCTCCCGTTGCTCAGTCCCTGCTCCTGCCAACCTAGCAGTTCGAAAGGACATCAAAGTGCAAGTAGATAGTTACCGCTCCGGCGGGAAGGTAAACGGCGTTTCCGTGTGCTGCTTTGGTTTGCCAGAAGTGGCTTAGTCATGCTGGCCACATGACCCGGAAGCTGTACGCTGGCTCCCTCGGCCAATAAAGCGAGATGAGCGCCGCAACCCCAGAGTCGGTCACGACTGGACCTAATGGTCAGGGATCCCTTTACCTTTTATCAATTGTCCACTATGGTGTCATGGCATGCAAATGGGTGTGGGGCTTTTTTGTCCAATACACAAACAGGTACCTCACTGTAATACTGCAATGCCAAAATATTTTTGTGAACCCCCCAACATGACCACCATGTGGTTTTGTAATTATTATTTTTTAATGGCCACAACCACTTTTATGCTTCTGAACACTTGAAGAACAAAGGTCGCTAACTCCATTAGAATATTCTATGAACTGAATTTTTACTGTAACATTCATTCTAACATACTATTCTACACCACTACAACTTAAGAAAGTTCATTCCTTGCCCAGCTCTTCCATTGTGAATGTATCTGAAAATGTGATTTGTATTTTGGAGTCTTTTTTCTACATGCTAACATTCAAAAGGGAACTGTAAGCAGTCCTGCCGCTCTGATTAATTTACCTGTATAATTAACATATTCCCAAATGCCAGTTCCTCTAATTCACATATCACAATTTAACGAGTACATATTAACATAATGTTTGAATTGGCTCACACTGCCTTTTCTCTGTTGAAAACAAGGCTTCCTCAGATTCTTTTTGGATAAACAGTTTTGTTAATGAGTTTTCCTTTAAAAAGAATATACAGCTGTCTCCTGCTGTAATCTCAGTGGAGAACTGCAAAAAATGACTGCAAAATATAAATGATTACAAAATAAAAATGGCCACGTGAAGTTGTTGAAGATGTTTTCTGCGCTCTCTTTAATGATTTATTTTGCAAAATTGAAAACATTATATTTTGAAAGATTATCTCACAGCTGTCAGTCACCAACGAACGGTGGGTGGGGAGGGACCTTGTCTCTTTTCTATGACTGATAACGAAAGCAGCCTTGCATTTAATAACCTGCTTGGTAGCATTATGAGACCATGCAGGTGAATAAGTGACTAGGTGAAGAAGGGATGCTTGCAATCAGCAAGAAGCCAGGTGGACTCTTTTTGGCTCATAACTCAGGCACAAACGCACTAACACTTAAAGGCATTGCACACTATCTTTAAATTGGCAAACTGGAGTGGAAGGAGGTTCGGCCACATAACAATTACCCCCTTCTCTTCCCTGAAGACCACAGATAACCCATATGGCTATGTTAGAAAATTGGACTAGACTTGTAACGAAGCCAGTTAGTTATAAAGAGATGGGGAAAATAAACTTGATGTGGTTGGGTAGACAGCTGTCTTCCTACTGAAGCTATTGTTTTTCTTTCAGACACTTCCTAGTCATGTACCTCTTAGTTCAGGGCTGCGAAATGGGGTCCAGAATCTTTACCTCCCAAACTCCCCATGGGCCAACTCTGACAGGTATGCAGGGCCACCCAACTGTCAGTTGAACAGGCAACTTCAAAGGGACTCATTCTCAGCACCAGTCAGTTGATCAGCACTGAAAGCGAGATCCTTTGAAGGGCAACTGTCAGTCACCCTCTTTTTTTTAGCTGGATGCCTGAACCCATGGACATTATATATAAATAGCCTCAAACAGCCCATGGTGATTTTTCCACAGAACTTGGATTGTGACTCCTGCCCTGAAAAAAAAACTGTCACTCTTCCAAACCCCTGTTATCATTCTACCATGCTTTGGTTCATTCTATTTCCCTCCCATACACATTCCTTTCCCCCACCCCCACTTTTCTGCTATAAAGCAATATTTTCAGTGCAGGTGTTGAAAACAATCTAGGTTTAATGATTTGCAAGCTGCATTAATTGAAATAAAGTGGTGCCCCGCAAGACGAATGCCTCGCAAGACGGAAAACTCGCTAGATGAAAGAGTTTTCCGTTTTGGAGGTGCTTCACAAAACAAATTTCCTATGGGCTTGCTTTGCAAGACGACAATGTCTTGCGAGTTCCTGCTGGGGTTTCCCCCCCCCCTTTTCTAAGCCGCTAAGCCGCTTATCAGCTGATCCAATCAGCAGATAAGCCGCTAAAAGCCGCTAACAGCCGCTAATAGCGCTAATCCGTCAATGGGCTTGCTTCGCAAGACGAAAAAACCGCTAGACGAAGAGAATCACAGAACGGATTCTTTTCGTCTTGCAATGCACCACTGTAAGCAAAACTACAGGTAAAGATTGCATAACTATCAAGGCAAAAATAATTCATCAACTGTCATCCCAGTTGCATAAGATTTCACTGGAAATGCTTATATTACAGGCTGCAGCATTTGTAGCCTAGATTAACTCCTCGCAGGGGGTATCCATTTATTAAGTTTGTGTTAATGTTTAATCGCACTGTCTTTTAAAATGCGGTGGCTCCTGTAGGCAATTTCTAGCTAATTCACCCTGTTACAATAATTAACTTTTTGAATTCAACAATTTCAACTAGCTACCAAAAAAAAAAAAAGGAGTGGGGGAGAAGAGAGAGTTTTGCAGTCTACATTCTTTGTTTCTTCTTCATTTCCACTGAAGGATTGTCTAAAGGCTGTTTCTGCTGTTGAATGAATAGTTGTGCATAATCCTTTTTCCAAGACAGCATAGAAAGTGTAGTCAAAGTAATAGAGAAATTCTACTCATCATATAAAAACAAGCTGAACTAATAAAAGATCACAGAGATACATTTCCCCACCACAGAACACCCCAAAGACCTCTGAAACTGGGTCACATAGCTCAATGCCAACAGCTGGCAAAGAAAGAGAGGGGCAGTGTTCCCTAGAGAAATTGCTCACAGAAAGGACATGGCCCAATGGGTTATTCAACAGGTTGATCCTATTGGTGCGCAGAATTTTCTTATACTCATTTTGTTTTCAAAGTTTTTCCTCAGCAATGTTTATTTAAAAGAACAATTTAGTATAGAATGGTAGGTATGTTCTATAATAGTTAGTCAACTAGCAAATTATAGCTTGAGGGCGTCTTTACTAAAACCACACCAGTTGGAAGGGACACAATGAAATGTGTGAGGATAGAGAATGCTTTGTGTACATTCTGTTCCAGAAGTTATACAATTAGTGAAAATAATAAGATTATGGTAAATTAAAAATCAAAAACAAAACGGCATATTTAGTTTTAACACTATAGGTTCTTCTTGTTAATACTGGCGCTCAAAAATTGCAAAGCAAGAATAGCTCAGAAACCATTATCAGAAAACCTGGTCAAATTATTTCTCTACCTTTTGGACAGTATTCCACAGTTTACAAGGGCTTCCATATTGATTTCAGTTGGAGGAATAACTATGCAGAGGTGACAGGATATGTGCATCTACCCCCTCACTATGAGTGTGTGCATGTGCATATGATATATATTACAGAGAGATAAGACTGGATCCAGATGTTACTTGAACTTAAAAGTCATTACTAAATGTAAACTAAATGCAACTAATTTGAGTGCAATATATGTCTACTCAGAGAAGTCCTCCTGAGTTCAGTGAACTTACTCCCAAGTAAGTACACACAGGATTGTCTGGGTTTAACCTGAAATAGACCATTTTGTGGCAAACAACACTGAAATACTCAAGAACACAACTGAAAAGCACAACTCTCCCAGTAAACATGAGCATTGATGTTGAGTCTTAAAATATTATTTTTATTTATTATATTTATAGACCACCTTTCTCTTCCAAGGATTTCAAAGTGGTGTACATAGTTCTCCTCCTCCACATTTCATCCTCACAACAGCCCCTTAAGGTAGGTTAGGTTAAGAGATGGTGATTGGCCCAAGGTCACCCAGTGAGCTTCGTGGCTGAGTGTGGATTCAAACCCTGCTCTCCCAGGTCCAAGTCCCACACTCTAACCATTACGCCACACCAGCATTCAAAACTGAAATGAAATAAATGCATTCAAAACTTCAATAAAAACACAGGGTATGCTCTTCCCATGAGCAAAGCCTGTCTTACTAAAAGCCTCCCATAGTAGTTAATAGTACAGCATGGCGTATATGTTGTCTGGCAGGGAAGATGGGAAGGAGAGAAAAGACCTCAACTGAGCTGCACACACTGGAGGTTGGATTATAATATGTACACTAAACAAAAGCCATAGGCTATGATCATTCTTATGTAACACGGCATTTTTAAAAAGGCACAAAAGGGATTTCATATCATCAATAGCATGCAGCTGTTTAAATCATTAGTAGGGTACACTAGTGTTTTGTATATGGGAGGCAACTGTTTGATGAAACAGAAAAGCAGAAAAAGAAGGGGCAGCAACAAGGAAACAGGATGCCCTTCAAAAGAAGGCAAAATCTCATCTGAAAATAATACTGAAATCTCATCTGAAAACAATAATGAAAAATAGGGGGGAATAGGAGTGGAGCACTGCCCTTGAAATACCACCCACTCAAGTACCATCATGATAAAGCGTCTATTCATATGCCCATCTCAGTACATGGCAACTGTTTTCTGTAATGATGTGCTAAAACCCAAGCCTTGTTTGGTCTTACACCAAGTGGCAGCTTCTCATTACCATCCAGCCACAAATCCTTGAAGGCTGGACTCCATGCACCTCTTTCTACAATTTCCAGAATCTTTGTCACTGGGGCAGATATGCCTTTATTGTCACATCCAGTATGGCCCGAAGGATAATCATCTCTGTAGAAATACTTTCAATACACTTTCAAGGGTGAAAGATGAAAAGATGGCAATGTGTGATTATCTCAGCTATGAAATGCTTTTTCACTGTGACCATTGCTAACAATTGACATTCCCCACCCCCATAAGACTAATGTTCTGATGAGAGGTCAAGCATGAAAGTACAGCCCTGGTTTCAGAAAAACATTCTGTACCTGGCTAAATGCCAAGTTTCAAGTTGGATGGTATAATGAGCACTGTAACGGTGAGATTAAGCTCTTTTTTTGTTTTGTTTACTTGTATATCAAACTTCAATAGAAATATTTAAATGCCTGACAACCGCTTCCTCATGCACTATTAATACTCATTAAAAGTTCACACTCATTCTCAACATTGGAAAGTTACGCTGCAGTTCAGGCCTTGAGCCTGCTGTTCCAAAATGATTCTAATGATTGCAACAGAGCCAACACTGTGCGCTTTGGAAATGGCTGAACTACTGCTCCCATCAACCCCAGCCAACATGGCCAATGGTCAGGCATGATGATGATGGTGGTGGTTAATTACACTTATTAGTTGCTTACTAAAACAAACATTAAAAACCAAACAAAATACACACCAATAATATGTATAAAAGAACAGATCCAACTGAACCCCACTCCACTGAAAGATTGGGGGAGGGGGAAATAAGCTCCAAAGGCCAGGGCAAATAAATATGTTTTTGCAGATTGTGATGGTGCCAGACATGACTCCCAGGGGAGAGCATTCCACAAACAGATAGCCCCCGCCGAGAAGGCCCATTCTAACATTGCCACCCTCCATCCCTCTCTCAGAGGGGTCACACAAACTAGGGTATCAGATGAACACATTTGCTTCATTTTGGGAGAGGCAGTCCTTGATGTGACTTGCAGTGGACCAGCACCTGGTGGCACCATGCAGTCTATCCCTGCAATAGGGACTTAAGAATTCTACCCACAAAATTGAAGAAAACAACCTCTCTTTCCTTCCCCAATGTTCAAATTTTGGCCGTTCAAGTGATCAGATGTAATCAGACTTGATTAGTGCTCAGATAAATGGACTGAGATGCTAAAGAAATCCCCTAAGTTTAATTCTGGAAATATGAATGAAGGCACAGAAGTTACATATTGCCTATCAGAAATGAATAATAGACTACTTGGGAAACAATTTTTTTAGCATTAAATTTGGGGTTTGCCCAGAGTGCAGAAACTGGCAGTTATGGCACTAGACTCTTCTTTTAGATGAACTTTACCCTCTTATCATTGAAAAGTAACTACTTTTGTAAAATAATTCAAGAGCTTCTTAGCGAAAGGTGTCGTGTTGATCCTAGGCACTAAAGTGGAACATACAACTTTTTTGCTGTAAATTTCTAACGTTTTATGGTTTGAAATACAAGATAGTTTATTTATTTTCCTTTACACAAAATAGTATAGCCTAGAAACCTAAAATCCAAAATGTGTTTGATTTGACTCTGGTTTTGCTCAGAATGCTCTAATCAAACTCTGCTGGTGAAGACAAAAATAAGTATCAATTGTGTCTTGAACTACAACAAAAAGCTTAATCCCATCAAATATTACAAAGCCTGTTAAGAATAAAAAGAAGAAAGTCCCCCCTCCCCTACCCAGTTTAAGAACTAGTTACAATTCACTAAAGTAAAGACACACATAGTTTAAAGCATAAGAATGTATGCTGAAATATAATTAGCAGCTATGAATTAAACCTGGGCAGATTAAACCCATTCTTGGAATGCTATTATGGACAGTGTGTTGTGCAGAAATAATGATCCTTCTGTTTGCACTGCAGCTAAACAGCTTCAATTTACTTTTGACCAGTTTGAATGGAAAGAAAGGTCCAGCATTTCAAATTCTGGCCTTCTAAACATAATTAGCCTGAATTATGCCTGTTTCACAGCACCGTATTGGCAATCTGGTTAGTGGCAGAAGGGATAAGGCTGTACCAGCCTCATTTAACTGCTTAATTTATATGGTAATTACAACACTACACCCAGAATAGTGTGCATCTGCCAAAACTGAAGGCCCCACAATAATAAAACTGACATGTGCTGTGATATTGTTGAAGTGCTGACTAAGAAACTTCTTTTATCGCCTCTTGCAGCTATAAAATGGTGTGCATGTTATTACTAGCAGGGTATTTTAACAGCCTTGCATATACAGCAATTATGTAACACATGCACAAAACAACAAGAGTTTCACATCACTTAATAAATCCTTGAGCTCCCCTTAGTTCCAACTCTCTCGCTGGCTGGATTTTATGGTCTGGTAGCTCCATCTGACCATCAGAATACTGGAGTACACACACCACAAAAGCAGCAGAAAAATCGCTAGAAACAATTGATTTGTATTTGCATTCGATCTAGTTGATGAATGGGACATGGTGAATATTTATGGGTTAACAAAAAGAACCTGCTCAGTGACTTTATCCTCTGTGCACCTGTGGCAAGTCACTACTCAAATGCATTAATTTATGTATTTTTAGAGTAGCTTTTAAAGCACCCCCAATCTAATAATTCTTGCAGAAGCCCTGAGATGGAATTAACTGCTGACAGCGAGGCCTTTCTCATTCACGTAAATGAAGGTGAGCTTCTTTGTTGTGCATTGAGTTTTCACTCTACTGAAGTGAACCAGGATGCTCATTTACACATGCATTTAAAAACTCCATCCAAACAGAGTTTCAAATGAGTACTGTGCGAAAACATCACAATAAATATTATCAGACTAGAGTAATAAAATGAAATGGGCTAGTGGAAAGTGAGAGGAACTGAGCATCCTCAAAGGGTTTCAGTGTTTGATTGGACCATGCACAAGGTCCAGTTAATTTTCAGGATAAGAAGGCGGCTGCTCGCCCATCCCTAAGGCTGAGAGCTTGCATAGGTAAACCTGAGTTATAAATATGTAGGTAGTTATCATTAACAGCCTAATATACTGCATTGCTATATGTGAATCAGTACGGAGAACTCCGGGAGTCTTGGCACAGCCAAAAAGATCTGAATAAGGGATTACTGATTGTGTCTGTAAGTTGCTTTGAGTTATTTCAGTGAGTGAGGTCCCCCTGACCATTAGATCCAGTCGTGGACAACTCTGGGATTGTGGTGCTCATCTCGCTTTATTGGCCGAGGGAGCCGGTGTACAGCTTCCGGGTCATGTGGCCAGCATGACTAAGCCGCTTCTGGCAAACCAAAGCAGTGCACAGAAACACTGTTTACCTTCCCACTGGAGCGGTACCAATTTATCTACTTGCACTTTGATGTGCTTTCGAACTGCTAGGTTGGCAGGAGCAGGGACCAAGCAACAGGAGCTCACCCCGTCGCAGGGATTCAACCCGCTGACCTTCTGATCGTAAAGCCCTAGGCTCTGTGGTTTAACCCACAGTGCCATCCGCGTCCCTTCCATGAGTAAAGCAAATAATAATAATAATAATAATAATAATAATAATAATAATAATAATAATAGAAACCAGAGCTAATAAGTGCTAGAGATGAACTGAAGCCTTGGTCTACCATATTTACTGGCCGCAGGGTCAAAAATTGTGAATTTTACAATGTTGAAAGAATAGCTCAAGTTAGGCCTAATGTGGGAGATACATAAAACATGTGGGAGATAAATAAAACATATTTGAAATTAATGCCTGGAATCCCATGGAATATAATTGTCTCAGCTTTGCATGATAAATTGAGGCTGTTCTAAAATTCTTTTGGGAGCCTGCTTAGGACGCACCAGTTTCAGGCTCAGAACCCAATTAATAAAGGGGAAGTGTGTAAGAGTTCTAGAAATCAATCCAATTTAACTGACCTACCAGGTTGAAAGAACCTATTTTTATGCACTGCAGCATAAAGGCTCTGTTCAGACATTTACAGAGTATGCATCCCTCCACTGAATAAAAATCTGATTTGCATTCTTCCCTGCCCCGTGCCTTGTGGAGGAGGAGGTAGAGGGAAAATAACAGCATCTTCCTTGTACAACATGACTTAAGGTGCATAGTAGAAAAGAGGGGCCAGTGCCTCAACTTCCTCTATGTGGAGATTGTTTCTGCCTGTTAAAAAGCCAAAGACAGACTAACATGGACACTGAATGATTTCCTTTCAAGACCAATTTCATTTGGGGGGGGGGGATGTTACTTGCTGAACATCTATTGCATATCTTCATCAATGATACTGAAAGAAAAAAAGTCAACGGCCCAGTTAAACAACAACAAATTATAGCTCTCCCCTCCACTTTACTTGAGAGGAAAAGATTTAAAGCTTCAATTCCTGTTTAGGAACAAACCACAATTGGTTGCACCTGAAGTTGACAAACAGTGGTTTGCTCACTAAGTCAGGATATTTCCTGGGTTGATATATTGGGTGTTAAATAATGGATAACTAAATATATTACTTGCCAAGTTCACACAAATTGCTGTTTATTCTAAACCAAGAATAAAGCCTTTACATATTGCATCTTCATATACAAAAGTTAGGGTGGAAGTGTGAACTTGTGCCTAGTCAATGTACTAAACAAATCATGTTTTAATTTTCATGTGTCTGAAGTGGGTCAACATGTAGAATATGATGACTGTAAGTAGCTTCAAAGCATCTGAATAAAATAATTGCTCAGAAGTTAACTATTCTTTTCCCCTGATGAATGTTGTTTGTGGCAAAAAGGTATGTGTGGAATGTTTGGTTTTCATCCTAATAATTACTTCCAGGAGCAATGTGCCACCAATTTTATTCTCACATGGTTCTGGGTTCTACATAAAAAGAAAACACGGTACAGACTTACATAAGCAATTCTTGTTTATCACAGCTTTCTTACTAAAAACACATGGGATGACTCACACAACTCATCCTCCCAGCTCTGGCATATTCATGTCCATCATAAGAAACTCTACAGTGTCTTCACTAAGTCACCAAAAAAATGATTAGATTTGTATTTAAAGTTAAGAAAATAGTTGTGAGAAAGGGTTAGGTCCTGGAATGCAGAAATACCAAATATTAAATTTAGAAATTAAAGGTACAAAACATGTTGTGGTCTTATGGCCGATGCTACAGAACTGCTAATGCTAAGAATCAACCAAGAAGAAAAAGTCTGTGCATACCTGCTGATGTGGAACAGGTAAAAGGTAAAGGTAAAGGAGCCCTGGACAGTTATGTCCAGTCAAAGGCGACTATGGGGTGTAGCCCTAATTTCACTTCAGACTGAGGGAGCCGGCATTTGTCCACAAACAGCTTTCCAGGTCATGTGGCCAGCATGACTAAACTGCTACTGGCGCATGCTACCGTGACGAGTGCCAGAGCACACAAAAACGCTTTTTACCTTCCCACCACAGCGGTACCTATTTATTTACTTGCTTTCGAACTGCTAGGTTGGCTGTGGAACAATGACCACAATTCAGGCATTATGCTATTAGCCTGCATAAGCCAATAATGTATGAGGCAAAAGAGATACATTGCATAGTCTATTAGGCTAGCTGGAAAGGAGCAAAATTACAGTTGAAGAATGGTATAATCATTGTTATTATTCCCAGTGACATAATGAAGAGCTTCACTAACGGACAGATAGCCTACTAACTACCACAAAACAACAAATTTACAGGGAGGCGGTTAACTCTCCAAATAAAAGCACCATGTAAAACCCACAATGATGTCTGGAATGCTCAGTCACTGTCAACCGGGTGGTGAGAAACTGCCTCGGCTGTGAGGCATCAGCTTCACAAGAGTTATAATTTAAGTAGGCCCAGCTGTGCCTTCTCTCCCTCTCTTTTTCCTTCCCACCGTCCCCAAACTGAGTTGGTAGCAATGGCAGCACAGCTTTCAGACTACACTCAGGGCCTGAGGCAGTTGCAGCTGGCTTAGCAGTGCAGTGACAGCAGGGCTTTGGCCTGAAACTGCTGCGAGTGGCAGACAGCAAGAGAGGCATCTCAGCTTTCCAGCCTGGCCTGGGTGTGAAGTTGCTACCAGCCTCTTGGTTTTTCGCCTACCTCGTAGCAATTCGGCACAACTTTCCCGGTCTGGGCGGTTAGGCATTGGAATATGTGTCGTGTGTTGGTGGGCGGGGTTTGGCCATCACCTATCCCGCCCCTTGTAGGATATTCCATTAAAGGAATCCGGCAGTCTTGGATCCTGCCCGATGCCCTGCCGGTGGCTAGGGCCATGGCATGACCCCCGGTGACATCAGGGCAAGCTTCCAGTTGTATTTGCATCAACAAGCTCCTCCCACTGTTTGCTGCACAGGTGGAGTCATGTATAGGTTGTTTTATCCAATGCCTAAGCCAATACCTCTCACATGCTATAACCAATAAAGTTGTGGCCTTTTCAGCCCATTAACCTAATGTACTTGTGTCCTTGTCTCTTATTTACCACCACATGGGTTCAGGTCATCGACTCACAATTAGCAGACTAGCGGGCCACAATGGGGTTGCTTTCAAGCTCTGGGCAGCTGAGGAAGTTGAAGCTGTGCAGAGCTGCTGCTGATGTGGCTGCTTGGTAATGAAAGTTGGCTGCAGCACAGCAAAGGTGGTGGTTAGCATTGGTAAGTTACACCAGGATAGGGAAAGAGCGTTTGCTGTATCACATCTATTGTCAGTTGTGGCTGTTACCTGCATGTGCACCAATATGCACTGCATAGTATGTCCCACATATGTGTATGACTGTGGCTGGACTTCCTTTGAGTTATCTGTTCTGCATTTACTTGAGTATTTCTTGCTTTCTGAATAGCTTGAGGCGTGGTTTGGACTTAAGGAATCTATGGAGGCTCTGACAGCCTTAGGCAAGTCATCTCATGGGCTTGGTGTTCCTCCCTTACACTTATTTGGGAGTAACCCCCACTGAATATTTATTTCATTTTTTCCAATTTATGCACTGCCCTTCATCTGTAGATCTCAGGGCAGTTCACAGAATAAAAATACAAGATAAGCACACGAAAATGTAGTTAATATAGTGTAACTTTCTTCTTGATATGATTTCACTGTTAGCATCTTAGTAGCTCCAGTTGTGTAGTAGAATGTGGTAGCATGATTACTGACAGGAGTGAGCTCCTGTCAGCATACTATACCTCCGATTAAATATCAGCACAGGCTGCCTATTTGTTACCAGGCCAAGTTCAGTGTGTTATTATAGTAATATATAAACCCTTAACAGCTTTGCACAAGTTTACTTGAAGGATCGCCTTGCATCATATGTGCCAATTTGCCTCCTTCAATCTGCCATATAATGTTTGCTTCACATCTGTGAAGAATCGATCTTTGGCAGCAGCTCTGCTTTGGAACTCCCTGTCTTTAACATTAAGCAGGCACCTTTATTATGCAATTTTAGGCACCTGCAAAAAACCTTTATTTTAGCAAGCCTACCCAGATACATAATTCAGTCATATATACTTGTTTTTAAAACTCTGTTGGTTTCTTCTGTATTTTATTGATAATTATTTTATGTTTGGGTATACCACTTAGGCTTTTTGATGAAGCCATTTATAACATTTCTTAAAATAAATAGTGTAGGGCTGGTTTCAGTTGGTGGACTTAATGTTGCAGGCACAGCCCCATGGACCTAACCCTGCAATGCAAGCTAAGTTCAGCCATTTCAGTTCAGCTGACCTGAGTGACCCAATTAAAATATTTGTAACAATTTCCAGAGTAGTTTTGGTATTTAAATTTTTTAGACATTCTTTGTATGGAAATTCCTTTTCAACCATGTTCAGCAACAAGCCCTTAGAAGCCAATTATATTTCAAGCCCCTGACCCACCATCTATTGCCACATGTGTCCCTCTGGACCAAAGTGCTTGTCCACCCCAGATCTAAGCAACGGATTCTGCCACCGTATCCTGCACTTCAATACATTCTGTTTCTGTTTATCAGAGAGAGACATTATTTTCCAATAACTGTCCTTGCTAAATCACTATTCCTATTTTGCTTTATTAAAATGCTGTTAGCGTGAATTGCAAGGGCTGCCAATCTTAAGGGTTAAACCCCTTCGCCATTATCTCTAGAAGTTACATATCGGAGTGGACAATGGATGCATCTTGTTTCTATCTATGTAACTCTAGCTGCATGAACATTAAGGTATGTGAACATTTACGTTTTGTAATGAATAGCCTTAAGGATTTGCACACTAGGAAGACTAATTTTGGAGGGAAAGCAAGAAAAATAAAGCCATATCCAATATAAAGAAAAACAAAAAAAAGTCAACCCCAAAGATGCTCTGTTTGAATACTATTAAATAGGTTGCATTATTATGGTAAGATGGGACTTACTTAATCGTATTACCACACATTTTTGTGCATCCAGCAGGTCATTCTGAACTGTTGATAATAAGTTTTAGAACAATTATGTTTTTGTAGCACTTATTTAATATAAAGATCAAACACCATATTAGCTGTATAAAAGAGCATTAAAGCTAACAATAAATTAATACAGCATACGGGAAAAGGATTCAAACCTTCAGCAACATGTACAGAGCTGATCAGAAGGTGAAAACCAGGCCAAATGAGAAATGGCTTTTACAGTGGTGCCTCGCAAGACGAAATTAATCCGTTCCGCGAGTCTCTTCGTCTAGCGGTTTTTTCGTCTTGCGAAGCAACCCTATTAGCAACTTAGCAGATTAGCGCTATTAGCGGTTTAGCAGCTATTAAAGGCTTAGCGGCTGTTAAAGGCTTAGCGGATTAGCGGCTAAAAGGCTATTAGCGGCTTAGCGGATTAGAAAAAGGGGGGGAAGCGGAAAAAAATTGGAACACTCGCAAGACGTTTTTGTCTTGCAAAGCAAGCCCATAGGGAAATTCGTCTTGCGAAGCAGCTCAAAAACGGAAAACCCTTTCGTCTAGCGGGTTTTCCGTCTTGCAAGGCATTCGTCTTGCGGGGCACCACTGTACAAGCATTTTCATCTGTGCAATGTTGGTGGATATGCATTAGAGCCTTACAGGTTGCGACTGACTTTCCATCTGGTTGATCCTGCAATTTATCCCCTTTTCTCACAATACAAATAAATGCCAACCTGACAAGGGGTTATGCATTAGTACAGGTGGCTTATTCATTTACCATTTAATAAGTGAAGAATAGTTTCTGCCCCTGTAAGGTCTTGTGGGCATCCTCTTAAGAGAAAAAATGTCTGGTATGCACAAGAGGGGGTATATACCATAGCAGATTCCAAGGAACTGCTTTGTACTAATCAGACCTCGGAACTGACCTGTTAACATTCATTGTATTTTAATGAACCAGTAGCCCAGTGCATTCCAAAGTCATTGCTTATTGGAGACCCAGCCACCAAACTGCAGATCCCCGTCCAGACTTGTATTCCCATAAATAGCAAGGGTCAGTGACCAAAAGGCAAAGGTCAATGGCAGAAAGGGATGTTGTAGACTGAGTTTATTTTCTTTAGCAGCTTACCAACTAACTTATTAAACTGAAGCTATAAAACTGACGTACGTTATTTTAACACCATCATTCCATTGACAAGGACAGTCATTTAAGTGAAGAGGCATCTTAGTCGTGGGGCCTGCAAGTGACAAGTCTTGTAGCATGTTACAAGTCTAATTTTTATTAAAACCTATGCTTTCACAGATTGAAGCCTATTTCATCAGATACATGGTGGAACTACTAACAAGAAAGCATTTGAAATATGTATCCATCATATTTACAACATTTCCGGATTAGCTCTTCTTGAGAACTCTGTGTGTTGAATCATATATTTTTTGGTATAATATCCACATGGATTTTCAGCTCCAACATATTTTCTGCATCTTTGCCTTCCCAGGAATTGTTCTAGGCGAAAGCATGGGTTGTGGGAGGGAAATAGGGCATCAGAAGAGGAACCAGGTTCATATGGATCATAACATGTACTTACAAGGTAATTTGTCAGAAATTATTTGAACTAAATTAAAACTGACTATTGGAGTAGTAAAGAAACCAAATTTGCACATATGTGTAGGAGAAGGTTTGATTAGCCTCGTCTCTTTTAGTGCTTCAAGAAATGTTTAAATGAAGCAGACAATGCAGGTGCAATACTACACCGCTGTTAAACTATGGAAGGGAGGCAATGTTTCAGTTCACTACTTTCTGCTGAGAAGAAAAGAATATTAAAGCATTTAAAACATACTAGTGATACCTTGCTACATAATGTTTCTTTGGGGCAGGACGAGGTGTTTCTACCAACCGGCTTCTTACACACTAGAGGAGTGAGGGAGCCCTTGAAGGCTAAGTCTGCAATCATATTTATTCTTACCTGGGACTAAGTCCCTTTGAATTCTGTGGGGCTTACTTCTAAGTACACATGTACAGAATTGCATTGTAAACCTCTTTTATTGCTGTGCAGGTTTACACTATGCGGGATTGGTTGGTTTAGGTGCAGTTATTTTTATACAGGGAGCGGAACCATTGGTAGAATGAACATCTTCAGTCTGCCTAATGTGCAAACGCACAAACCTAAGGCTACTACAGCTCTAAGCTCCATAAAACATCTTCCCTAAGGGAGTAGTAACAAAAAAAAAAATCCTGTTCCTCTCCTTTTAAAGGGTCAATAAGTGATGGGGGCATTATAAGTGGCAAATTGGTGGTCTTCTGGCCTGCTTTCTCCCTCACAGCCCCTTCCTTGCACAATTGTTATGGCAGCTATTATTGAAAACTCACACGATTGCAATTGGTGAAGCAGCCATGAGGAAGCGGTTTGATTACTTTTTTGACAGCAGGTGAGGACAGAGATGAAGTCAAGGAAGCATTTAGAATATATGTTGCATGTGCTGTTACTCCCCCCATGTGCCCTCCAAGAAAGGTGGAAAGTGATCAAGCACAAACATGCGCAGTCTGGTTTCCACTTTTGAGGTGGCTCTCTTTTTCTTTTCTTTTTTGCCTCTCCCCCCCCCTTTTATTTGCCCATATTTTGTTTTTATTTGTACCTATGCAAACTTTGGGGTTCCCCTGAGCCTGCCTCTTGTGGGTGGGTGGTGCCATTTTGGCTACATCAGCATCAGCACACCGTGAACAAGGGAAATAAAGGGAATGATTTCTCTGTTTATTTGAAAAGCTGTCTTTTAGCATTAGACTTCATGGTATAATATAATTCAACCTGCACTCGTTTTATATGAACATAACACAAGTTATGTAAAATCCCACCAGTTTATATAAGCAGTGAGAAAGCACTTGATCTTTATACAGATATTGTAATTGAGAAGCATCACTGTTATTTATCTATTTTGTAACACAGAATATTACCAAGAACACAAAATGAAACCTTTTGTCATTCTCTTCTTATTCTTGGTATCTACTGACTTTAGTAAACTAGGAAACTTTAGAAGACTTACAGTCCCTTCCAGGTTTTTCAGCTGCTGGTCAATCTCCTTAAGCCGGTTATGCTGATCTCGTTCTTCTTTCGTGTCTCTTAAAACCTTTTCACCTGGAATTGTTTCCAGCTTTCTATTTGCATAAGCCAAAGAATCCTAACAGAAGCAAATAATAATGGAATCATTGACATGTAAAGCTGAAAAAGAAAGGGAGACCATCTAGACCAATCTACTAGGGCCCCCTCCATGCTAAATGTCGCTTACAGATTAATCTGTATCAGACAGATTATAGGATGTCATCAACAGTAGATTGTAGTAGTGACTATTGAGCTGAATAATATGCTTAATAAACATAGACAGCTGGGCTCAAACAAATGAGTTGTGTTATGTATTCCTGTAAAAGGGAAAATTTACAAAGGTAAACTCCAAATATAGCTATCAATAAGACCTTCAGAAAGATAGGGCATGTGAACCATGTTTCCATCCTCAGATAATAATACCCCACCTGATAGTCTTTCTCTAGTTGTGATTCTTACGTAGAAAAATTTAACGTATCTGAAGAAGGGGGTGAGGACTCTATCATACCCCCAATAGATCACCAATAGACACTTCTATCTACACCTAGCTCTTCATAGGCTTTGCATACTGAAAAGCAGAATTAGACAGCCAGAATATAAATTCAGGAACTGTTCCTTTTCACTGTTTTCCAGAGGAGAAACAGAAATGTTATGACATTTTTTAACTGAAAACACTTTAGTAGGGAAACTTTTTCTGTAACAAAGGCTCCCTATTGCATGTGTACCTATAATGATATACATGCATGAAGGATTAATCATGCTACAACTGATACACTGTATGTTAAACAGGTAAAATCCCCACATGTAATATCTTTCATGTAGAAATTCTCTGACAATTAAAGCTGAATGTAGGCATGTTAGGTTATCTGGAAGAGTAACAAAAATTCCTAATGAAAATAACATATTGATAAACTGCTGGTCATTTACTATAGAATATTGTTTAATACACTATACCAGTGGTTTTCAACCAGTGTGCCGTGGCACCCTGGGGTGCTGTGAATGATGCTCAGGGGTGCCACAGGCAATACTGGCCTCTGTCCCTCTTTCCTTCCCTCCTCCCTCTGATGCTCCCAAAGGCTTGCACAGCTGTTTGTGTGTGAATGGTGCCTCTGGGGCTGGCCAGGGGGTGCTTCCCAGGCCTCTGGGGGCCAGTGTGAGGAGGCATCCCTCTTTGGGGCAGGGGGGCAGGTTAGAGACCAGCGGCGGCAGCTGTGGCTGCATAGAGGACTCACAAGGAGAGGAGAGGAGGCTGAGGGAACAATCCACAAGGAAGGGTGTTTGAAAAGGGGAAGGGGGCTGCCGGCTCTGCAGGCAAGGGGTGACCTAACTGGGCTCCTGAGCCCCACAGGGGTGCAGCAGAAAGAATGTAGTTGGTCAAGGGAGCCATGGACCCAAAATGGTTGAAAACCTCTGCACTAGACAAAGGTTTACTTTTAACAATGGGCTTTCAACTTCTATGAGCATTCCTGCATTTAATATCATCTGTACTACATGCTGCATACAAACCACCAATTTAATTTAAATCTTTTCAATATATTATATAGCATGAGAAAATCAACTTATTTTTATCTGTTAGATGATCAGGAATGGAAACAAGAAGACGAGACAAAGGATAGTATTATTCACCACTGGAATGAAAGTTTCTACAAAGTCCAGCTTCTTATTTTCCACCCTGCTCACTTGCTGCTATGACATCACTTACTTACTGAGCCTAAAGCAACTGAGTTAATATTTGGCAAATATGAATGATCAAAAAGTTACGTTTGGCTACACATAATAAGAAACGAGATGTCTTTTTAAAAATTGCCAAAATAAAACCGTCCAGATTTTAATTAAAGCCACATACTTATGACATAAAGCAAACTTCTTCCCCAAAATATAGTGCATGTTAAGCCAAAATATCAACTGGAATTAAAAGTGGCTAGATTTAATGAACAACAGAATAGAAGCCGTTGGTAGACTTTTCTCTGTAGCACAAGTAAAGGCTCTGTCAACAGATATGCCAGTGAGGTCACTGCTTTCCACAAACCTCTAGGGAGCCACCATTCCTTTGTCAAAACAAATACTTGCTTATCTAACTAATCAGTCAGCCCTGCAAATGCCTTCTGCTAAAAATAAATGCATATATAATAGCCTACATCCTAAGAACTGCAGATGGCCAAGCCTAAAGACTGGAGGACGCTCAGAAATGGAGTGGAATGTAGGATGTCATCTATAGATGGAGGGAATTGCCAAAAATCACATGTCCCCTTCAGCAAGCAGAAGTGTCTTTCTGTTCAAACTAGACACCTTTTGATCCAAGCAGAATTCTGCCCTTAAAAGTACTTCTGCACAACCTGATCCTATGCAAGCCTAGTAAGAATTAAGTCTAACTGGATTCAGTTGAGCTTACTCCCATGGAAATGTGCATGGCTACTCTGTTTGCAGACATCTGGGCTTTCGTTTAAGGATACCATACAGTGATGGAAAATAAAACTGGACAGAGAGCACAAGGAGAGAGAAAACTAAGCTGTTACCCAATGTTTTTGAGCTTGCTCTTCTGTTTGATAGATGTCACATTTTCTAAGCTTTGGTTGCACTATATTTTGTTTATCTGGGAAAATGCAACCACTGTTATAGTAATTATGGTGCAAATTGTGATTACACAAGTGCCATAGGCACTTATGGGATGTAATTAAAGACTCATGGCTTCCTCGCCATGCTCACACCATTGTAGAGTTTTAAAACACTTTTTAAGTTCCAATAGCAGCAAGGCTTATCATGCCTTGAACAGCCATTTCAGAAACATTTGCTTAAATATTTTATTTATTTTCAGGTTGTGGAGATCCAGTATTCATCCAGACCCTATAAAATAAATTGTGGACAGCATTGTGACTATTCCCACCACCACCAGACTCTCTCCTACCCATTACTCACAGACATGATATCACTCTTCTGGCACAAGATACAAGCCTGTGAGAGTAGCACACTAATCGTTAAATGCAGTCGGGGCACCCATTTTATCATGTGGAAAAGCTCAGACTTACAGATAGCTGTCTGGTTGCACAGAGTTGGCATTAGCTCTATGTAGTTCCTTTTAAATCCTTATTTTAATCTGCTTGTTAACATCTAACATCTACTACTGTAATGCAAACCATGTGGCAATGCCAGTAATGGCAGTTTTTCTAAGAGCCAAATGTCATGCCAAAAGGTTTAGCTCAACCGCCCTCCAGTCAAATGTAGCATGATGGCATCTGAAAGCACTGATTAATCACACACACAGGTTGTTTTAATGTTGTAAAAAAAAATACATTTAGATAAAACCATAAAAATACCAATCAAGAACGTTTGCTGGTGTACCCACTCTCTGTTAACAAAGGGATGGGTTTCACAATAGCATTTATCAGTACAGTGGTACCTCAGGTTAAGAACTTAATTCGTTCTGGAGGTCCATTCTTAACCTGAAACTGTTATTAACCTGAGACACCACTTTAGCTAATGGGGCCTCCCGCTGCCGCCACACTGGTTAGTAGAGTCTGTAAGCTGAAGCGTCTGTAACCTGAAGCGTCTGTAACCTGAGGTACCACTGTAGTAGTAAAAGGTAAAGGTACCCCTGCCCGTCAGGGCCAGTCGTGACCGACTCTAGGGTTGCGCGCTCATCTCGCTCAAGAGGCCGAGAGCCAGCGCTGTCTGCAGACACTTCCGGGTCACGTGGCCAGCGTGACGAAGCTGCTCTGGCGAGCCGGCACCAGCGCTGCACACGGAAACGCCGTTTACCTTCCCGCTATAAAGCGGTCCCTATTTATCTACTTGCACTTAGGGGTGCTTTCGAACTGCTAGGTGGGCAGGAGCTGGGACCGAACGAAGCTGAGCACCAGATTTTTGAATCATATTTTAAGATAAACCCTAAACACTGGCATGCCTATTATAGTACTATAAAACACATGCATTGTAATACATTATTATATATCATCATATATATTAGTAGCAAATTCATTATCTGAGTGTCCTTATGTTGCCAGATCAACACCACCTAGATACAAGAGATAGTATCAGCAAGCTTGGATAAATACCAATATTTGCAGGAAATTAACAACAACAACAACAACAACAACAATAATAGTAGGGTGAAGGACATAAAATGGGGGACAGGGGTGGAGGACCAAAACAACCCAATGAAACGTGAGCATGTTAGTTATTGGAAGAAGGAAGTATAAATCAACTATTGGAGGAGTCGGGATAGAAAAATCAGTAACATACATGAAATGGGAAACCTCCAACCCTCAGACCAAATCTTGGCCTGCCAGGAGGTAAAATTTGGCCTACAAGGCATTAAAAAATAAAATAAAATATGGCCACCTGCCAATCAACTGACAGCACTCTGATGGGAGGGTGACATCAGCTAATGGGCAGGGGGCAGGGTTTAATTTTGTGTTGGTAGTGCATGCCAGTTCCCCTGCTGGGAGCAGGTACATGCAGCCAAAGCAGTAGGATTTAACCCCTGTTCATCAGCTGATGAGGGCTTTTAATCCTTCCTCATCAGCTAGGGAGTGGGGGTTAGATCCCACTGCTTTGTCTATGCATGCCTGTTCCCCTGCTGGGAACAGGTGTGCTCAGCCAAAGCACAATGCAGGGTATTTGAAAGCCAGGCATCCACAGGAATAGAGAGGCTTAACCTAACCTTCAACTTCCTTCTGTTAAGAATGGAAACCATCTTCATGAAGGGATTCTGCATCACAGATTACTCGTCCTTCCACAGCAGTGCCATTCACAAAACTCTGCATTGCCAAGTGTTCAGTATAGGGCACTCCTTAGCATTGAAACAGAACTCCTAAGTCTGCAATTCTATTGTGCATAACCTTTCTCCTTAAAAAAGAAAGGAATTCAACTGAGCTAATACTTACGAGCTCAAACTAAATAAATAATTAAACCAAATTAAGAGACAAGCATAACTATAATGATTTCATTAAATTTGGCATACGGGGGGGGGAATGCTTGAGAGAGAAAGAAGGCTTTGATTACGCCAATTTCCTAAATGAAAAACAATACAATCATGGAAAAGAGTTGTGGATCCAACTTTCCTGTAACAGCCAAGATGAAATACTCCTATACAAACTTATTAAAACCATTTGTTAAGGATTAAGGACACACAAATATAGAATTCCTATATTCTTCAAATATAGTAACAAGTGGTAGGAACCAAATCTCTAAGCTGTTGATGATTACATTTTTGCACATAATGAAACATTAGCTTGGGAATTTGCTTTGAAATTATCATTAAACACAGGCCTTGGCAGACAAAAATCTGGAGCAAATAACATGAGAATAAATAACTGAAGTTCATTCTGACTAAGTGGAAATACAAACAGATGGTTAAGTCTACAACTATTTCAGATTACTCGCCAAATCTTTAGGGGGGGGGGAACCAACCACAACAAACTAGTTTTGAAGGAAGTCAACTGAAACAATTGGCCCAATTATGCACTTTATAGGTGTTGCAGCTCACTCTGATGCTAGGTGTAAGCTGCCATGCACTCGTTTTGCTTGATAGTCACGGGTTTCATAATGCACATAAATTATATAGAAAATTGCATTTTAGGTTTGGACCACAACTGAGCAGAAAATGAGCTTAGTAAACATCAGAAGTATTACTACTTCCTTGTGCCAACCGATATCAAAGCAAAATAGGGCCACTGAAAAACAAGCATGCTTGAGAAGTACAACAAAAAGGTTGAGGGACTCACCAAACGAGGACCCCACCCACCCCCCAAAAATACCCATGAGGCTAAATTATGCTCAGTGAGAAGGCCAGAGGTCACACGATGCTGAGCGTTAGCTGGAAGAAAGCTAGAAAACAGGGTAGAGCGTGAATTGGCCTGCTTTAGTTCCTATGATAGTTATGATAGCACAGTGCTTCAGAATAGATTGGGGGTAGGGGGCTACATTGCACAGCTAAAAGTCATGCTAGCACAACTGTTTAGTTGAATACCTCCCAGAAGTAGGTGTGGCTGGCTGACTAGTACTCTGAATAGAATAGCTGCTACTGGGAATGGGGGGGAGGGTATACTGCAACATTTTGTTTGGGGTCCGAAGTTTTTCCAAACTACTACTACTAAAATCAATTAAAATTGACTGCTATTTTTAGTAGCATCACTATATACCGTGGTACCTCGGGTTACATACACTTTAGGTTACATACGCTTCAGGTTACAGACTCCGCTAACCCAGAAATAGTACCTCGGGTTAAGAACTTTGCTTCAGGATGAGAACAGAAATCGTGCTCCGGTGGCGCGGCAGCAGCAGGAGGCCCCATTAGCTAAAGTGGTGCTTCAGGTTAAGAACAGTTTCAGGTTAAGAACAGACCTCTGGAACAAATTAAGTACTTAACCTGAGGTACCACTGTACAATGCTTTAGAGAGTAACATGGAGACAGGTATCTGCCAAGAAGCTTAAAATGTTGACAGTAAGCAAGAAAACAGAAGGAAGTGTGGAAACAGAGGTTAACTGATTATTGTGTGCAACTGCAGCACATACACTTTATTTCAGTGAGGAATTGGCTTCCCAGTAAAGGTTGGTTTTGAAGAAGCATTTCAAGAGAGAACGAGAAGTGGCATCATGTAGGCATTCTCCAAGTTTCAAACTATTAAGGGCAGCAATAATTGAGCAAGGTAGTTTAAGGGAACAGGAGACTTCAGAAAGACAGAGTAGGGCAAGGCTATGAAGAACTTTGAAAGTAAATGCAACTAGTTTGTGTTAGATGCAAAGGAAAGCATTGCAAGGAAGGATCAGAGAAGGTGCATCACATAAACCAGTTAACAAGAGAGGAAATATGAGTGCAGAGTGCTGCACAGAAATGAGAAAATTCACTGTGAAGAAAAATAATGAAGAAGATATGAAAAATAATATGAGAGAGCTAAGGAGGAAGTGTGAAAACAGCCCTGTTTTGCTCAAGGATGATCCTTCTTTTAAAAAAAAACAACAACACCTGCCTGTAGTAGGGTGCTTTAGGTTGGCCTTAACATTACAAAGAGGCGGGTAAAGGAGTACAAGTCAATTGCACCAATTCTTTCTCAATTTATTTTAAATATTTCTTAGCCACTTTCCTGTTAAAACAATATCCAAAGTGAGTCTGCATTCCGATTCTTTGGAATGCATGCACTGGCCCTTAGTCATAAGATAGTATTTCTCTCTGCTCCTTGATAAATGCTTGCCAGGAAACAAAACAC
Source organism: Podarcis liolepis (assembly GCF_965112155.1). NCBI lineage: Eukaryota > Metazoa > Chordata > Lepidosauria > Squamata > Lacertidae > Podarcis > Podarcis liolepis. The sequence continues at coordinate 41,930,961 of NC_139554.1, forward strand.
TGGGAGTATCGCACCATTTCACAAGTTGTCCAGTAACAACAGTTAAGTGGAGGCAGTGCTAGAAATTTCAAGATTGAGCCGCCGATTTTTTCACTCCCATCTTCTTCCTATTCCTCTCTCCATGGTTGAGGAGTTCCATACTTAAGATTCTCCGATTATCCTTGCCAATGCCATCCTGAGATATCAAGGTATTGTGCAAGGTGTTTGTTAAAGATTGTTTCCATGATGCTTTTAGGCCAATATTCCCAATGCAGCAAAGAAAGGTTTAAAATATGAAGACCAATAAAAGAACACTCTACAAAAGTAAAGTATTCTTATTACAGTTAATTAAGATGGATGAAGGTTTCTACACAAAGTTGGCACAGCTATATAAAAGCTAGTTATCAGAATAAAGATACTATTTCTGACACTTAAAAAAAACCAGACTGTCAGGTGCAAAAGAAAAAAGGGGTTCTGCACCTTTCACATTTGTTTAGAAAGACTGGATTTCTAAAAGTTGTCCCATCCTTTTATAAAAAGCTGCACATGCTCTAATTCCCTTTTCTACACAACTCTTGAAAGACAAGGACCCTCTCCCCCTTTGCATTTGGTGGCATATTCCCCGAGCAGATGTTCCCCAAGCAGATGAGCCTTGTGGCACTTTAAAGGCTAGCCAATTTATTATGGCATGAGCTTAAGCTTCTGAGTTCACTTGAAGACATGCATGAAATGTTATCTTCAGTTGACAGGGATAACCACAAATACAAAAATAAGTAGAGAGAGAAAATAAGGTGGTGAGACCATCATGACAAAGAAAAGTGAAGCTGCATCCAGCCTGGGTGGCTTTTCCTCTGATAATGGCCTTGTCTGTACTCCTACAGCAAATGTATTTTCCATCACTAGTTCTGAGCAGCAAAAGCATTCAACACACGCAATCTATGGACAGTAATTTATGCTAAAAAGATTGGCTAAAGTTTAAAGATTGCTGGCAAATATTTACTTCTTCTACAACCTACCTGTTGCACCAGAAAACATAGTTTGCACTGATGTATCTAATGACAACATTGTATTTCACTGTGCAAAAATATAGTTTGATTGCACGTAATGGTATGAACACACTCATAAACTATGATGGACTACAGCTCTGACAATCCTAAACACATTATTGCAAATACCTCCTATTCTGACATTTGAAGCCTACTCTGAACTGTGTTCCTTTAATTAGCCTTCTAAACTAATGTCTCCTGTTTCTCCAAAAATAAGGCATTTTCCCATAAAACTGATCTGGCTCAATGCCCAGGAAGGATAATAATCAGTCCTGGGCCAGTGACAGCTTTGAGGTCCACAGGCTCCCTGGGAGCACAGCAGAATTAGGCTCTTGCTTTCAGGCCTATTCCAAGACATTAGAATAATATGAGGAAACTTCCTTTGATTATTGTTCTGCTGTTTTTCTGCCAAATGATGATAGTGTGTGAAAGTCAAGCACCCTAGAAGTTTGCATTAACCTTTTGTTCATTTTATACTCCCTCAGAAGTCTTACTGACCTTGATGGTTTCACAAAACAGTTTTCTGTTATATTACACGGAGAGCATAATTTTACATAAATATTGCATAGATGCTCCAGAGCTCAATAGCTTGCAGAGAGAAATATAGGCATGGGAGCTAAGCATTGGTTTCCAAATATGACCCAGTGCACTGCTATAGGGCTGGTTCACACAAAACGCTAAATCTTTGTTTAACACTACATGCACAGCTTCAGGTGAGCTAAAACTAACTTACTGGAAGCCTGCAGTTGTGCTCATACTAGGTTTGGTACAAGGAACTGAGAATAAATGTCACCAACCATCACAATTTCTATGATAAGAATACAAACCTCAGCAACTGTGAGATAAGCATTTCTACCTCTTGAATTCTTCTGCTGCTCAGATTTTAATCCCCTCCCTTTCACTCAATGGTCTGCCTTTACCACTCTGCTGACCTTGCTGTAGCAGCAGCAGCAGCAGCAGCAGCAGCAGCAGAATAGAGGTATCTCCCCTCAGTTACAGCAATGACCAAGGTGCCAGAAAAACTGAGAAATGTAAAACAATATTTCTCAGTGCTCCTGCCATAGCAGCATCAGGCACTGGGGAAGGAGCAGAAAGATCCGCCCTTCACTTCAGCCCAAACAGCAAGGTGAATATGCAGATAGATGGGTGGTAGCAAGAGGAGTTTCAGAACAGTGGGTGGGATGGAATTGGTTTTGGGGTCTCACAAACATTCGTAAAACAGCTGGGTCTGACTGCATGTCCCAACTGGGAATGTAATGGGTTCGATATATCTTAGATTGGCTCAAGAAGGATAAGCTGACAGGGATTCAAGGAAAACAGGAAGCAATTCACTAAAATTAAAGCATCTCCAAATTCCCATGTTAAGCAATGGCTAGTGAGCATTTAAAGGTATATTCCAAGTCGCACTGTACCTGATAAATCTGTTTAGAGACTATTGAACAGGAGTTCTGATCGGCAGATAAATTTCCATCAGAGATTACTAGTTTGAGTTTGGCATTGATTTCAGTGAGGTGATGGTATTCCAATGGCTCAGGTGTGTAACCTTCACCTGGTGCTAGCATTGTAGTTGCTTCTTCCTAGAAAAAGGAATAACGAATTAGCCACACTATCTGGGCATATAAACTAGGACCGAATAAACGCTGCCATGTTATTTTTAAGAGAAAAATATTCTCCTCAGCACAAATAAATGCAGATCTGATACGAAACCATGTGTGTTAAAATTTTAGTTCATCAAGTAACATCTCATAACTTTTTATAAAAATACTGATTATACATAACTTGCATAAAGGATGGGGCAGTGCTTTTTTTCTAGGGAAAGAAGGTACTGGTGCTGCTCAGCAGCAAGGGGGTTGGAGGGGATGCACTCTGCACCTGTTCAGAGGCACGCTGCATCACGGCTTGGGTGCCAACAAACAGGCTGACCATAAGAGGTCCACAAGTTTTGAGAACGGTTTTGCAAGGTCACCAGAAGAATGCTGATTGCTGGCAGACTAGAGGCACTTATTCCTAAGAGTGCTTGGGGAAATACTAATTATTTTAAATTTCATTATAAAGCAAAGAGTGCACAAATCCCAATATATTAGGTACTTATGTACAAGTAAGATAAATAAAATTACTTTCTTCTTGTAGCCACTTTTGTAGCAAAAAAACCAAACAAACAAATCACTATTTAACTCTCACTACCCAGTACTCAGAAAATGGCAGTGTGCACTCGGGCAAAGCAGTAGTGCTTTCATGTAACCAATAAGCATCCACACAGATGCAAGGTTCCACTCCATGTAAAATTTTATGCCACCACTGAAAACCAAAGAAGAATCCAGATCTGCACTAATCCTCTGAAATGGAGAGTACACACTACTGTTTTGGACCAACCTGGATGAATATCTGTGTACCTGAGTTACCTGAAGTTCACTATTCTCATCTTCAGTATCTTTCAGCAATTCTGACAGCCTCTTCTTATCTTCCTCTGGCATAACTACTTGGTTAACTGAATCCTTGGCCAGCTGAATAAAGAAAGTAATTTGGAAGCCTGAAGCCACTGAAGACTGATGATGGAATGATGAGCTTTTAACCTCCATTATGGTATTATAGTCTTTTATTATGTTTATATCTTTTATATTTCCATTTTTATTACAGTATTACACTTATGAATGAAAATAAAATAAAATAAAAATAAAAAATAAAAATAAAATAAAGTCCAGCTGCTGATAGCAAGCCACCCACTGCAATATATGATAAAAAATGTGGTAGATTATGGAGAATACTTTGAAAACTTCACATTTTTGATACTGAAGGATATGTATCAACAAATCCACCTGAAAGGACAAGTGGATTGCAGATAATATTATCAGGTGAAAAACTTTGCACAAATAATGGCTGACCTCAATGCTCAAACAACCTATAAACAACCGGACAACCCATAAGTGGTGGTGGGGGATGACTGTTCAGACCCCTGGGCCCTCACTTGTGGGGTGCCTCAGGGTTCCGTCCTCTCCCCCATGCTATTTAACACCTATATGAAGCCGCTGGGAGAGATCATCAGGGGGTTTGGACTGGGTGTCCATCAATATGCAGATGATACCCAGCTCTACCTCTCTTTCAAATCAGAACCAGTGAAGGCGGTGAAGGTCCTGTGTGAGTGCCTGGAGGCAGTTGGAGGATGGATGGCGGCTAATGGATTGAAGTTGAATCTTGACAAGACAGAAGTACTGTTCTTGGGGGACAGGGGGCGGGCTGGTGTGGAGGACTCCCTGGTCCTGAATGGGGTAACTGTGCCCCTGAAGGACCAGGTGCGCAGCCTGGGAGTCATTTTGGACTCATAGCTGTCCATGAAGGCGCAGGTCAATTCTGTATCCAGGGCAGCTGTCTACCAACTCCACCTGGTACGTAGGCTGAGACCCTACCTGCCCGCGGACTGTCTCGCCAGAGTGGTGCATGCTCTAGTTATCTCTCGCTTGGACTACTGCAATGCACTCTACATGGGGCTACCTTTGAAGGTGACTCGGAAACTACAACTAATCCAGAATGCGGCAGCTAGACTGGTGACTGGGGGCAGCCACCGAGACCACATAACACCGGTCTTGAAAGACCTACATTGGCTCCCAGTACGTTTCCGAGCACAATTCAAAGTGTTGGTGCTGACCTTTAAAGCCCTAAACGGCCTCGGTCCAGTATACCTGAAGGAGCGTCTCCACCCCCATCGTTCTGCCTGGACGCTGAGGTCCAGCGCCAAGGGCCTTCTGGCGGTTCCCTCATTGCGAGAAGCAAAGCTACAGGGAACCAGGCAGAGGGCCTTCTCGGTAGTGGCGCCCGCCCTGCGGAACGCCCTCCCATCAGATGTCAAAGCAATAAATAACTACCTGACATTCAGAAGACATCTTAAGGCAGCCCTGTTCAGGGAAGTTTTTAATCTGTGATATTTTAGAGTATTTTTGGTTTCTATGGAAGCCACCCAGAGTGGCTGGGGAAACCCAGCCAGATGGGTGGGGTACAAATAATAAATTATTATTATTATTATTATTATTATTATTATTATTATTATTATTAGTCTTCTTTCCATTTCCTGACAGCAGAAAAAAACCACAGGCATAGCATTAGAAAAGCCTGATAGTACAAAATAAACAACATGGGCTCTATAAATGCCAGTTCAGTAGATTCTAGTATGTTTTCCCAGCAATACATGATTTAGCTGAAGTGATCAGCAATCTAGTTATCATCCTTTTCCTAAAAACTTCAGGCAGGCTATATATAGGATAACCTTTGTAGCAAAGTTAATCATCCATTATTAATTTCTAAATGAGTAGCATGATGAGACTTGACAAAGAGTTCTAATCCTGTACTTTGCCATGCAGACTGTTAACACATACCTCTATGTTCTTTTTAACAAAATCAGTTTTTTTACTGGTTGTTTCACTTTTCTTAGTCATATTTTCCATTTTCTTTATTGAGCTTCTTGTTTTATCGTCACCTAAACAACATGCAATTCAGAAAAAAAAAATTCTAAAAGTATAACTGGGCAAATTAATAGCTAAAAAGCAATCAATTCATCCAATTTACCATTTCACTATCTACAGTACACAAATATAATTCAGTATTATTCATTTCGGACTATATTAATTTCAGTAACCTTTCAAAAATATGACTAATAAAATTAGATGGATTTCAGTGCAAAGTCATTTGTTACAGTCATGTACAGAATTTTCAAGCAACTAACTATAGCCTAATCCAGTAGTTCCCAAACTTTTGGGGGCCACCCCCCCTTATCCCCAGTGCCCCCTCCTATCCTACCATATAAAAAGCATTTCTTAGAATAGCTGTTTGCACAACTTACTAAGGAAGATAACACAAAAAAATTCAAAACAGTAACAATTTAATTGCACGTTTATGCAAAACCCAATTAAAACTATTTAGTTTAAAATCAATTCAACAAAACGAATGAACTTGATCCAGTTATATTTATCTGATAGTCATTTACACCTCCAGTGCCCCCTGCCACCCCCTTGCCTCTTAGTGCCCACATTAGTAATCCCACCACTTTGGGAACCACTGGTCTCATCCTGTCTATGCCTGAATTTGCTCCCATTATTTGAATAGTCCTTCCCTTAGCATAAACCGTGTGCTGCTCTGGTTTTGCCAGAAGCGGTTTAGTCATGCTGGCCACATGACCCGGAAAAACTGTCTGCGGAAGTGGACAAACGCCGGCTCCCTCGGCCTTCACAACTGGACTTAATTGCTAGGGGTCCCTTTACCTTTACGTTTAGCATAAATCTGCTCAGGACAATGACTGCCATTATACTTCAACAAGAAAACACTTATGATTAATTCAAACCTGCAAAATTGTATTATGCTACATATTTCTGAATGTGCTATAAATTTGTATTTACTTCTTTAAACATTGCCTTTTTGCCAAAGCACTCAATACTCTAATAGCACTGCCTACCTCATCATTCAGAAGGAAATGTAGTTAAAGGCACTACAAATATGATGTAGTAATTGCCCCAAATCTTTAGGAGATACAAATCGAAAACTGCACTACATATCCGGGTAGGCTGCTATCTGCAGCCCAGAGTTCTAACTGGTTTGTTTGTCAACCACAGGTTCCCAAGTTCATCGTAACAGGAAACTGTCTTCTGTTCAAAAGCAAAAGTGACATGTTTAACCTCCTCATACCTACAAAAGAGTAGAGAAGAGACGGGAGCACTTGGGTCTAAGATGCATGCAGGATCATTCTTGTAACAGGACAAGATGGTTACCCATTATGTCTAAACCAGTATCCCCAGGCAAAAGGCAGAATTGTCACTGAATCTATGGAACAAAGGTAAACTGATATAACCTGTACCTTGCTTGGTTTGTCTACTATTATTCCCATAATTTTCTGGATGAATCTGCGTGTGAAATACACTAACAAACATTTCATCTTCTTCAGCAGCAGGAGAGTCTGTTAATAAAATGTGGCATTAAATAACTGATAATTATTTACATTTCAAAACAAAAAGATTAACAGTCCCATATTCACCAGTACCCGTGACAAGTATATCAACTTAATATTTGTAAGAATGAAAGCCTGTAAAGTTTCATATTGATGATTGGCATTGTAGTTAGCTTCAACGACCAGACCACTGGTAGTGTGGTGTGGGATCAAGGAGACACCTACATTGAGACTTATTTCTCTCAACAGAATATACAATTATCTAGTTTTCACAGAAAGGAATGTCATTGTGCCACCTCTCCCACCCCCTAAAATTACCATTTCAGAACAACCCGGAAATATAATTAAATATAATTAAATGACTTCTTCTATCTACTCCTCATTCTCAAAGGCTGGCCATGTGCTGTGAGCTATGCATTACTTTCTGTAAATAGCCTTCAGCTATGATCTGATATAGTTATCTAGTACATATAGAAATGCCCTAACACCCCATCTGCTCACTGAAGGAAGGGAGCCATATAGATTAAAAGATATTTACAGTAACGGCACAGTCAAGCAATGGTTATATTATCCAGATGCTCATAATGGCTGTATTTCCACTTCCAACAGTTCAGACACATAGGGTCATACTAGTGCTATATGCCTGCTTTAGTTAGGGAATGTTGCAGTGCTAATTCAGGAGTGTGAGAAGGTACCTTTTGGGTTATTCCTGTGGCACGTAAAATTACATTTTCACAAAACTGAGTAGCAATGAATAAGAGACAAGACAATTTTTAGTCTAATTCTTTTAAAAGGAGACAGAGAAATTCAGTGGAAAAAATATAAATACATTGCAAGTACAAAGGGATACAAGGACTAATTCCTTTACCCAATTGGCATAGGATAAAGAGTCAAGTCACACAATGCAATGGATGTGTCAAGAATGGCATAGCTAAGGGGGGGGCAGGGAAAGGCAGCTGCCCCTCCCAATCAATAAAAATACAGTGGAACCTCTACTCACATACGGAATCTGTTCCGGAGGTCTGTTCGTGAGTCGACCCGGGTCGCTGGGAGAAGCGCCATTCTGTGCATGCACATTCAATGGCAGCACTGTTCTGTGCATGTGCAGACGGTGCAGCCACTTCTGCGCATGTGCAGTCGGCAGAAGCCGCTTCTGCGCATGCGCGAATCACGGCAAACCCAGTATTTACTACCAGGTTTGCTGTGGTTGCGAGTTGGATTGTTTATAAGTAGGGGCGGTGGTAAGTCGAGGTTGTACTGTACATTGCTAACTGAGGTTCTGCCCCTCCTAACAAAATACCTGCCCCCACAACAAACGCCTGCCCCCCTAACAAAAATCCTGGCTACGCCCATGAATGGACCCATGAACAAACTTGCATTTGGTGAAATGGGTATCCTCACCTACATTTACAGTAGGCTGAGCAGTAGCACAATACAGTGGTACCTTGGTTTACGAACTTAATCCGTTCCAGAAGTCCGTTCTTAAACCAAAGTGTTCTTAAACCAAGGTGTGCTTTCCCTTAGCTGCGGGGGACTCAATTTACAAATGAAACACACTCAACAAACCAAACCACCTACTTCTGGGTTTGCAGCGTTCTTAATCCAAGTTGTTCATAAACTGAGCTGTTCTTAAACCAAGGTACCACTGTATATGTGTATTAAGGGGACCAGCTGAATAAATGGAGCAGCAGCAACACAACCATTTCACTATCTCATGCACTTTGCACAGAGCCAGTTTGATTATTTGCCCACAAATGCTGTCAGAACAGTTCGGTGAAGAAATTTATCTTTTCATTGTCTGAAACTAGCTAGTGCTCATAAAGCTCTCAAACGTCAGCCAAGAATCAGCCAGAAACTATAATGTAAACGTGTTGAAATAACAGCCCTTCTCTGGCAACTCTACAGAACACGCAGAGCAAGAACCACAAGACAGACAATGACATGAATAATACAAGCCAGCTTGAGTAGATAGAGTGCCTTTTAGTCAAGTAGATTACACAATACAGTCTCTTATTCAGGCACTGCAGATGCTCAGGATATTTCAGAAAGACTGAAATATATTTGATTGCCATGTTAGTCTGTTGCAGCAAAAATAACAAAGTCATGTGGCATCTTAAAGACTACTGTTTTGAGTTACCACTGTTAATTGGGAAATTATCACTGCCTCTGTACTTTCTGCATTTCCCTATAGTCCCTTTGCCTAGTGGACAGTCAACTGCAAAATTAATTTCAGAAGCTCACCTTTCATAGTGCCAAGACTGATTAAACGCTAACCTCTTCGAGAGCTAATTAGTGTATTACATTCCAACCTTTATTTTCAAGTAAATTAAGCTATTTAGCAAAATTCAGACAGAATGGGCCTGACTGTAGATATGCAGTACAAATGCCTTGGGCAAGGAGGATCCTAAACTATTTAAACTATGCATAGTTCTGTTGGCCAGTATCAATGAGAAACATGACCTTTTGCTACAGCAAAAGGTACCTTTGTAAAGTAAAAAAAGGGGGGTGGAGTTCTTCGGTTTTAGCACCTGGGCAAACCATCTCTCCTTACTTTAAAAAAAATAATAATGAAAGATTCAGCAAGCATGTTCCATTGTCAAATACTGCCACCTGATGGTAACTTAGTGGGTTTGCACCAATTTAAAGCACCACACATGAGGTCTTAAATGTAATTCAAAAAGTTTACATGCAAGTATGTCACATGTGGATTTGTTAAGCTAGAAGCCTGCAGGCAAGGCCTGCCTAATTATTATCTACATACGTTGCCTAAACAATAGTGACACTATTAAAGTGGAGAACAACATGGTTAACATTAATGCTGTACTGTTTTTAACACTTGATTGGAAGCCGCCCACAGTGGCTGGGGAAACTCAGCCAGATGGGCAGGGTATAAATAATAAATTTATTATTATTATTATTATTATTATTATTATTATTATTATCTGATTTGACACTTACCAGGCATTTCCGGTAACGGTGTGGTCAAAGCTAAAAATCTCCTGGTGTTTTCTGCTTCTTCGGTAACCACGGAAGAACTTCGAGATGTCATAGACTGTATGTGAACAATAAGTAAATATATATTTATATAATACTGCATGCCAGAGAAAAGGTAGACCAGAAGATCCCACAGCTGTGCCAACTTTCTTGCATATGACAGTGACAGTATAGCGAGGAATAGCCAGCCTCCCAACACTCTCATCTCTGCAGATGACCCTGAGGTGGGGCTGGGGCAGAGCAGGGATGGGACGGGGGGTTAGGGCTGTGCAGATGCACTGGCTAAGTCAAACTGAATGCTCATGTCAGTGCATCTGCGCAGCCCTGACCTCACCCCCGACCTGCCCCATCCAGCTGCAGTGACACCAGGGTTGAGAGGGTGGCTCTGCAGCTCTACCTGGTAACCCTGGCCACCACTGATCTCCAAAATGCATGTTAGTAACGCTGTTTTAAAGGTATGACTAAGTACCGAGTAGCACAGGTGTCAGCAACCTTTTTCAGCCGTGGGCCGATTTTCAGCCCACCATCCCTCAGACTATGTGGTGGGCCGGACTATATTCTTTTTTGGGGGGGATAATGAATGAATTCCTATGCCCCACAAATAACCCAGAGATGCATTTTAAATAAAAGGACACATTCTACTCATGTAAAAACATGCTGATTCCTGGACCACCTGCAGGCTGGATTGAGAAGGCGATTGGGCCACATCCGGCCCCCGGGCCTTAGGTTGCCTACCCCTGGAGTAGCACATGCTTTTGTGAATACTGCATCAGGGTAGCACTTGTCATAAGATCAATAGAGACTTGAACAGTTCTCCCATATAAGCTCAACATCTGATTTTCTTAAGACATTGAGTAATTTAAATTTGAGTGATATGCATCGTTTTAAATCATGCTAGTTTACGTAAATGTTTGCTCACAGAAGAATTTTGAACTTAAATTGTACGTTTCTAACCTGAAATATTTTTTTGTAACAGTTTTTATTCATTTTCATCTTTAAACTGTTTAACATGGCTGCTTTGTGATAGATATTTGTTTACATGATTAGATGTAATGTAATGCAACAATTACATTAAATTAAATTAAAAATTAAACTATAAACACTCAGATAAACAATTCTGAATATATTAACAAAGTTGTTTCAAAGTGCATATATCAAAATTATTACAATTATTTCTAACCTGAAAATCTTCCCACAGTTTAGTTCTCATTTCCCTGCCTTGTTTTTTAATTGCCCTTTCTTGAGATTGTTTGTTGGCCAATATCTGGTCCAACCTTTCCATCTTCTTTATAGCTTTCAGGATTCGAGGATCTACATCTTTCTCCTTGGAGTCTTGCGGGTATGCAGAACTGACTGTCACTTAAAAATTAAACATATTAACAATAATTCTTATAAACTGCACTTCAAGTAGCATTTCAAACTGCATATTAAAAGCAGAGATCTCTGGTAAAAGGGCAGAAAAAAGATATCTGCCCCATAGTTAGATGGAGGGTGGTATCTTTTTCTCCATACAATTCACCTGTAATATACTGCCACTTCTAGGGGCTTTTAATTCAAAAGTTTTGAACAAGTGCTTTAAGTACCACATTTTCTTTTTTTACAATAATTTTTATTAATTTTAATACTAATCCAATAATAGCCACATTATCTCAAACCAAAGTACAATCCAATTAAAAAACCACAGATAGCCAATCATTCATAAACCGAATTAAACAATTTAAGATGGCTTCCCATGCACTGGGTATAAGCATACAAAGTTCTTATTTCTTCTTGCTTTTTGCAGCAGTTCAGGTGTTAATCCTTTGTTTAGCAGCCACTGGTTTCCTGACTTTCAATCGTAGTTACAAATTTATTAGCATTTGTATATGCTAAAAGGAGTTGGAGTTTGTATCCAATAAGTTTCTCATGTGAGATAGAATTTTCCTTCTATTTCTTCATTAAGGACCAGATTTTCTAAGCTGCTGTTAAACTTTTGTTTTGTTTTTAAAGAAAAAAGAACCATTAGACCATCTCATTTTTTAAAAAAGGACTAGCAAATCACACTCAGAAAGGTTTGAAAACCTGAGATCGATCTAATCTGTATGTATACATTCTGAGTCAGGCATAGTCTGTTGCTACAAATTGGGGAGCAACCCAAAATTCTCCCTATCCTTATTTAGAACAGTGAAAACACAGCAACAGGCCTTAGTTTGCCTACCCTTGAACTATGACAACAAATGCTGAACAGAACTAAAATCTAGGCTTTAGTCTCTAGCAGGGTTGCTAACACTTTTGCTAGCCTTGATCCTCTGCCTCTCACAGCAGTTTGACAAGAAGAAATTTTATACTTTCTCCCCAACACTGTATCTCCATTCACTTTCTAAATTCATGTGCATCCGGTTTCTGAAAGCATAGCAGCAGAGGCTGACAAAGTTGGCAACATTAGATTTTGTTCTACAAAAATAAATCATTACAATAGGGGGTGGGGAACCTGTGGCCTTCCAGATCTTGTTGGACTCCCAACTCCCATCAGCCCTGGCCAATGTGGCCAATGGACAGGGATGAAGGTAGTTGTGTTCCAACCACAAATTCCGCAGAATTACTATTTGCTTGATCTGGAAATAAAGTCACCCCAAGTTCTCTTTATTCACTATCTACTTATTTGTGAGGCTGGATAAACAATGTCATGCACAACAGCATGTCTTCTCCAGGTTCAACTGCAGGCAAAACTTTGGGAATACCTTTTGCTAATCTAGCTAGTTCATTCTGAGGAGCATTGCTGCTACAAGACCATCTGTTTTCAGCCCAGTCATCTTCAGAATCTGCTGAGCTTGAGGAATATTCTGAAAAACAGAAGCCATGCGTGAAATTAGCAGCACCTTTAGATTTGAACCAACAGTGAAATCATCATTACTACAAACTAAGAAACAACTTGGAACAGTACACAAGTATATGGAAGAGAAAGTTCTGTCAAATATCTGTGTAGCTTTAAACAATTTTTAACAGTACTACTTACATACTGATTGTTAACTACCTCACCATATTATATTAATATATTTTGCAGCTCACAGGAGAGTGGTGTTACCACCCTTTTCTGGCACAACATGTTATCTAAATGGGCGCTGGACACTCAGAAATTTAACAGGCAAAGCTTCTCCGGCATGAATATACTATGGTGATGACATAATCATTTATTTCATTTCTGTCTGTGATGCAGCAATTAACGGCCTACTGCACAATCATGTTAGGAAACAAGCAATACATTTCCAGTGAAGAAGCTGCATTAGTTTGACCACCAAACCTTCTGGAGCTTGGTGCACAAATTATTATTAAATTATTCCATTACAGAAACTATTCAAGCTAGGGCTGCGTACCAGATCTGGCAGAGTCCAAAGCCAAACTGGACTCAGGTATTGGATGAGTCAGGTTCAGACAGCCAAAGATAGCTACAGGTCAGGTTGGCTGGCCCAGAGTGATCTATTGCTGTTAGGGGGCTGTGCATCAGGCAGAAGGGAGTGCTAGGCAGGACAGGAAAACCCTCTACACCCTCCATCCCTTAGGATCACCCCCTCTACACAGAGGGTGCAATCTGGGGGAGTGTGCACAAAACCAGTGACTGTATGTCTCAATCAGTTCCAACATTCACTGCACTTTTGCCCAGAATTTTGCATTTCACTGATATTTGCGACAAAATTTAATATAAAATAGGGATCTAATCCCAGGGGCTCATGCTATAAGACAAATATTTTACACGAAAGGAGATTCCAACTAAACATCTGGAAGAATTTTCTGACAGTAAGAGCTGTTCAACAGTGGAATGGGCTTTCTCAGGGGGTTGTGGACTCTCCTTCCTTGGAGGTTTTTAAGCAGAGGTTGGATGGCCATGTGGAATGGATACTTTAGTTGATATTCCTGCACTGCAGGGGGTTGGACTAGATAACCCTTGGGGATCCCTTCCAACTCTATGATTCTATGAAATAATTGGGGGGGGGCTGTCATCCAGCAGTCATTGTTCACCCAGCCTGCTATTTCTCCCTTCCTGTTCACCTTCCTTTTTATATCATCCCCCTTTCTATTATATTTGAAGCTGCAAGATTTCATCACACATCCTCCCTTATGTACTGCTCTAGTTCTGATTGGATCTAGGTTTCATAGACTCATTTAATAGCTGAGCACATTCTCAGCAAAACTTCCTGTTTCCCCCACCCCAGGGGACCAACTATTACATTAACTTAGATAAACTTTTGTGAAAATCTTTTATCATGTGCAGTATCCATTAAGCTCAAGTGACTTTTCAAGGACAGGACTTTATCACTTAATTAATAACAGTTTATTTGATTGTGTGAATTGGCCCCAAGTCTAAAAGCATACTGAGGGTTTGAAATAGAAGAGCAAGAAAAGGGGAGGTTATTCTGGGTGCAGATTCATTGTGCAAATAATATGTCTTCCTCTTGTGATTTGATTAATTTGTACAATACTTGAGTCATACTTGAAGCAGCAGAAGCAGGTCAAAGTGCAAAATTCTGCTCTCAAATATATTTAACCCTTCTTTTTTATCTACATTCAGAGAATTTCTCAACTGAGTTTCTAAAAAGCTAAGAGAAGAATATTTATATAGTTCTGTAACTTTAATATTCAGTTTTCCCATAGAAAACCAAGGTGGCAACCCTAACACACACTAAGGAATAGGTCCCACAGAACACCTTTTTCTAAACTGCTTTGAGGGTGGCTTTTTCTTTTCTTTTTTACAACCATGCAGTATATAAATTTTATGAAATAAATAAAAGAACAAATGCCATTGAACTTACTTGTATGTAAACAAGCACTGTACGTATACTAAATTTCATACCTTTTACCTGATTTGTACTCTGTATTATCAGCTGGAAACTACTATTCATTTTTTCTTCAGATATGACTTCCGAGGTTCTCATTTTTTTGGTTCCATATTCCTCTCTATTTTCATCATAATTTTCTTTTGACTCATGTTCTTTGTGATCATTATAAAAAGCAACCTAGAAATGATTGCAGAAATAGAAATTTGCTACAAGCACATTGGTCACAATTTCTCCTTATTATCATTTGGAACCATAGATAAAATTTCCTATTTAATGTAATTTCAGATGAAATCTAAAGATCTGATAATACATTACAAATATTTATAAACTACTGTATTCTTTTTTTTTTTAAGTCTTGGGAATAGTCACTTTTTTAGTTGCCTGTGCAAAGAATCACTTCCAAGTGACCAAACAAATAAGCTTTACAGCAGTTGGCTCTCTCTTTATTTTATGCCACATATCACAGTGCACAGGCAGTCTAGCAAAATGTTTATGGCCTTATTTCCTAGGTTGTTTAAAACAAAGCAAAAAGAAAGAGAAAGAAAGGGGGGAGGGGAGGACAGGTAGTGAATGAGAGCAAAAAACTAGAAGAGTATCAAGACGCATGTCCCTCCTTCAAAGTATGATTTATATACACACACACACACACACACACACACACACACACCATAGCTGTCAACTTACAGATTTGAAAATAAGGGACCTGCAGCCTCACCTGTTCCAGGCACTCCAGTCCTCCTGTCCTCCTGCAGTCTGGTCAAACTCATGCTGGTAGCTTCGAGAACACTGTCCAACCAACTTTGTAACCAGAGGTTCAACTGAATAGAATCTGAATCACATGCACCACAAGGCCTATGCAGCCTCAACTTAAGATGGCTCCCCGGCCTGGCTTTGCACTGCAAAGTTTGCAGCAGCATGTGCAACAAAATGGCGTCCAGCATTCAAAAAAACCCTCAGCTTGCATTAACTAGCCCAGGGGTCTGCAACCCGCGGCTCCGGAGCCGCATGTGGCTCTTTTACACTTTTGCCACGGCTCCGGGGCGGATACTAGCGAGGGGAGGAGGCGCATTGTGCGCCCCGACACTCCCCACTGTGGCAGGCGCTGTACTGGCTGTGACATCGCATGGGGGCGGTGTGTGCGTTAGTCACGCACCGTCCCAACGTCACCTACCCGGTTTTGCGCCTCCCAGTTTTTCCCCCCTTCAGAAACGGGTCCAAGTGGCTCTTTTTGTCTTAAAGGTTGCAGACCCCTGAACTAGCCACACACAAGGCATGCAAGCTCCACCCCCCAGTCGTTCTTAGACTTCTTATTGGGTGAGCAACACAGCCAAGCAACACAGTTGGAGCCTCCCTCCTCCCTGGCCGGCATGGAGGGAAGGAGAGGAGCTGCTTCCTTTGAAATTTAAGGGACAACATTTAAGGGACATCCATTAATAAGGGACAGCAGCGGGACATGGCGCTGGAATAAGGGACTGCCCCTTCAAATAAGGGACACTTGACAGCTATGACACAAACACACAATTCATTTAATAAATGAATTGTTTCAAAACATGGGTGGAACCTAATCATTTGTGCAGATGCCTATTTTGAAACAAATATGGGATACACAGGCAGAGGAGGGGGGGACTTTTGCCAATTCCTTCTTCCCCCTGAATAGTTACTCCAGGTGGTTGGGGGGCCCTCCAAAACAGTGTGGGATGTGGCACTGGAGACTGGGGTGGGGACAGGAATTGGCAAAAATCACTTGTCCCATTCCTCCAACAGGATCCTCCAATGGATCAGAGTCTCTACCATGAAAGAGGATTTGAGGGATGGATCCAACCCGAAATACACTTTATTATGAAAACATAAAATATAAGTACAGTGGTACCTCGGGTTACATAAGCTTCAGGTTACATACGCTTCAGGTTACAGACTCTTCTAACCCAGAAATAGTACCTCGGGTTAAGAACTTTGCTTCAGGATGAGAACAGAAATTGTGCTCCAGCTGCACGGTGGCAGCAGGAGGCCCCATTAGCTAAAGTGGTGCTTCAGGTTAAGAACAGTTTCAGGTTAAGAACGGACCTCCAGAACGAAGTAAGTACTTAACCCGAGGTACCACTGTACCAAATATGGGTTTTTCAAGGACTGTACCTCACTAATGTCACTATAATTATAAACATTAACAGCATCTCTCACAAAAACTTGAAAACACTGTAGAAGAAAGAGCAAGAAAAACAGTGGACATAATAGTTACCTTAGGCAGGCTTGGCGCTGGTGTTAAAATCTCTAAGGATGTGCTTAAAACTTTGCTCCCATGATTAATTCTTGAGCTAGATGCTGGCCTTGAAATGTCATCCAGGCTTCCCCTTGTAATATCCATTAAAAACTGAAATAAGCAGATAAAGGGAGCACATTATATGGCATGTATTAATTTGATATTCATCAACCTACCATTGTCTTCCACATTTTCCACACAGCGTATATTTGATGGAAACAGCACCCCTCTTTGGATATTCTTGATATGACTTAGGTAAAGACATGAGGAAGGCCAGCAAGGATACACAGGCTAGTTCTGCCTCCTGTCACTGTTCTTGCCATCCTTCATGAGCAGGAGGGCAAACTTATGAAGTGGGAAGCCTTTTGTTTTGTTTTTATGTAATTTTTATTAAATTTTCTGTTTTACAATTTAAAGTACTCATTTTTAGATCCATAAGATATCAGTAACTTTCCTTCTCTTTCCATGGTTCATTTTACATATCATAAATCCCTGCATAGTTTACAGAAACTATACTATTCAGTATTCCATTATTACATCCATCGTAACTTACTTACACTGCTGAATTTATCCTAATGCTGCCAGCATATTCAGCTGTACAGTTATTTCCCATATATTCAATAAACGTTTTCCAATCTTCTCTAAACGTATGTTCTTCTTGTTCTCTTATTCTATATGTTAAATCTGCAAGCTGCACATATTCTGTCAACTTACATTGCCACTCTTCTTTGGTTGGGACCTCGCTCATTTTCCATTTGGGGGCTAACAAAACACAGGCCATATGTATGTAGTTGTTGCATACAACAGAAAGAACTCTGGGTGTTTTGGGAAAGTACTTTTAAACATTTTCCCCCCAATTCATTATGTATCATTTCCCAAGAAAGCCTTTTGTATTCTTGGAGGTTGTTCATTTTAATATTCTGGAAAGTTATGGTTCCAAAATGCACAGTAAGTCTCTGCACATACAGAAGGATTCTGACTTTACATGTTCAACCTTCAACTCATAGAGGGGGATCAGCACAGTGACAGGCAGAGCTTGTGCACTTCTCCCCATTGCCCTAAATCTCATTAAGAGAACCCAAAGAGCACTATAGTTCCACGACCATATGGAAACAGTGGGGTGTTAGTTAATGGCATGATCTCATACACAAATTGGTACAGTGATTATGGGCGTAGCCAAGGCGGGCCAGCTCCCCCCCCCCCCAATCAAGTAAAACAATAGAAATACTTAACTGACTGACCAATCACACTAAAATGAGGCCGCATTTTAAGGTGTATTTTGGGCTGTGTTTTGGGCCGTATTTTGGTTAACTGTTTTGGGGTTTTTTAATTGCGTTTTGTTGTGGTTTGTGTTGGTCGCCCTGGGCCCGGCCCTGGCCGGGGAGGGCAGGGTATATATATATATATAAATTATGTTGGTCGGGAAATGTTAACTTGCCCCCTCAAAGTAATAATAAACAACAACAACAACAAGGGCATAATCTGCAAACTTCGCCCTGCATTAACTCACCCCGTGCAGGTTCTCTGCAGAGCGCTCCAGCGGGCGGAGCGAGCAAAACGCCTCTGTAAACAGACAGCCATGAAGACGATACGCTTCTCAATTGCTATGGCAACCCATTCGAAGAGCAGAACCCGGAAATAAGGTAGACACTAAGGGCGGAAATGAGCCCTGCGCCTTCTCGGAGTGCTGCTGAGCATGCGTACCTGGGAAATGCCCGTTGAAGCCCTTTAGCGACGTTCTAAAACCGTTAGAAGAACGCGTGGCTGCGGAGCCTGGAGATGCGCCTGATCTTACATATTATGAACTAACCTGGATGTCCTCGATTCTGGCTCCTGCACTCAGGCGCGCCCGTATAGCTCACAGGTGCTGCCGAAGCATGTTTTAGCAGCCCTTACCTTTAAGTTTGAGGATAATCTTCAGCCAGGAGCAGGGTACCTAGCTATTTGCCGAAAACTGCTGCTTCCGTTTAAGACTGCAATCCAATGCACACCAAGCAGTTTCTTTTGTTTACTTTATTCTTGCAGGTGCAATAGGTAGTTCGTGTGGTGTATGCTTGAAATGCTGCAGTATTTGGCAGTAGATACCATTGAGCTCAGCGAGGGTTACTCTTGAGTAGAAAGATCCAGGGCTGCATTGTATCGGACAGTTTTAATTTCCTTACACGTGCGCGCCGTTATTGCTGAGAACAAGACGGGTTCTCTCTCTCCAATGAACCCCCACAACAACCCTGTGGTGTAAATTAAGCTGAGAGATAGTGATTGGCCCAAGATCACCCCCCAAGGAGCTTCATGGCTGAAGTGGGCATTTGACCCCTGGTCTCCCAGGTCCTAGTCCAACATTCTAACCATTACACCACACTGCGGTTGAGGTGGGGAGAGAGAAAAGATTCAGAGGTTGAAATCCACTAGTCTCTCATTCCATGCTGCCGTTACTGTATATTTGTGAGACTAGATCTGGTTCAATAAAGAAATTAAAGAAGAAACAACCCCGTGTTAAAACATGCATTTATGACTATGATGCACGTCAGGGTGATACTGTAATTGCTCTTTGATAAAAATATATATAATATTTCATCCAGAAGATGGCGTCGTCTGACTTTCAGTATATTGCCCATTAAGCTAAAAGGGTCTGAGCAGGCATGCTTCCTGTTTAGGATGTACTAACATGTTTATAGGCTGGGAATTCTAGACTGGTATTCCTCTGGCAAGCATCCCCACCCCTACTAATAATTTAAACTGTGATTCCCCCTTGAATCTGCCACTTCATTGACAGAGCTGCTGGCAAGCGAAACTGACTACATCATGGAGCCAAAATCAGCATTGAGTTATTGGGGTGGGGATGTCTGACTGCCTGCAGCCACTGTAGGTGAGGGATCTCTAAACATGAACCAGTGTCTTCAGCCTCGGGATGAAAGCTGGGGGGAGGTTTGATTATTCTCAGCCAAGCTGCTTATCAACAGAACACTGCCCTACCCTTGACATCGCTGCTCTCCCATGAGCATTGGCAAGCAAGGTATAGCCCCAAGGTGAAGACCCTTCCCAACACTAAATAAGGATTTATTATTACATTTATATCACACCTTTCCACCAAGCAGCTCAAGATGATGCACATGGTTTTCCTGCTCCTCATTTTATCATAACAACAACCCTGTCAGGTAGGTTAGAGGTGGTGATTTACCCAAGGTCACCCAGTGTATTTCATGGTTAAGTGGAAATTTGAAGCCTGGTCTTCCGAGTCCTAGTCTGACTCTAACCACTACACCACGTTGTTCTGATATATCACTGAAGCCACTTGAGCTGTCACTCTGAGCTGCAAGTATCACCAGCCTGCTGGGAGAGAACCCAAAGAGCAGCATTGATTTTGGCTAGATAGCACCACTCTCAGCCTTCCTTCCCAGCACTATCCTTCACATGGCATACTCTTAAATATTTCAGGAGGAACAGCCTGGAGGGTAAGAAGCTGTTCTTTGCAAGCCGCAGAGCACCATGTGAGGCTCCATTTCTAACCACCTGCTTGTGAGGTCAAAAGCTTTGTCTTGGCGCGCATTGTTGCATGCCTTGTGGGTCATCTTACTGACCTGTATGAAATGGGAGGGTGGTCCAGAGACCTCTGCAGCTTCTTTCTTTCCACTGTAGCAGGCTGTGAGGTTGGACCACTTCCTGTTGCTCTGCAAGACAGTATTAGGAGTTTAGCCTCAGGGCTAAAAAGGTAGCCCAAGAGCAGTACGTGCTGGGCTAAAGTCAGTTCTGCTATCCATCTTTATCTCTCGGCTGGCCGACATCTCCTTGTGTGGGGGCTGCAGAAAAGTTAGATCAGATGGGACCAAAGGAAGCTTCTGGGCTGCCAATGGACCATTCCATCATTTTCAGGACATTTGTCAATCTGGTTCCATATTAAACACAATCCTTTTTTTATGATCTGCTCCTGCTCCTCAAATTCTTCTTTCTCACAGCAGCTTAAACTTGCTTTTCCATAATATTTTCCTCCTTTCTGCTCTCCTCATTTGGGTAAGACTTCCACTTATTTAAAGGAAGCCTTCTAGTCTTTTATAGCTTCCTTGATTCTGCTGCTTAACCATCCTGCATTCTCTTGGTATGTTTCATAATTTTAGGTGAACTTCTATTATTGTGGTTTTAAGTAACCCCCCCCCCAATGTGTTTGATCCTTCTAGCCTTTCCTTTTACTTTAGGAATGGGGAAGCTTTTTGTCCTCTTTGATCTTTCGCTCCCACCACCCTGCAAGCCAACCCTCTGTCATCATGATGATGTCAGGTGACTGATAGGTGGGTAGTCCCATCCAGCTCTCAGAAATGACCCATGGGGGGTGGGGTGGGGAGAGGTCTCTTTTGCCACCGTGTTTCCTGCAGGGAACATGCTGAGTAGCACCGAGCAGGATTGAACTCTCTGCTCACCAGCTGATAAATGGAGGGTCCAGTTCTGCTCTCTGCAGGGGTCTGCTTTGCCAGCACATTTCCCCCCAGTGATGTTAGCTAATTGATGGGTAGGCATGGTTTGTGAGAAGTGGCCTTGAAGGACAATTGGACCTCAAGACAGACCAAGACTCACCCATAGGCCGGAGGTTCCCCACCCTTGATTTAACTAATGCCCCATTTTCTCTCTTTTGAAATGAAATGTAACCATGCTGGACTTTCTGGGCAACTTTACACTTACATGCATTTTTGTTCCCAGTCAGTTTTATTGAATTTGAGAACATCAGTTCCTATAGGCACACCATGCAAGCTCCTATTACTTGGCTCCCACACACTGTTGGGGATCGCCGTACTGCAATCTGTGTAAGTGGAGCTACTTGTAGTTTCCTAACAAGCTGACATGAAAACCTCTGAGAGCTCTCTGCAACTCATGAGCACATTTATTATTTTTTATTGCTGCTTGTTCCACACAGAGACAGGCAAGAATTGCCACCAGCCAGAGTGCTGTTCTAATAGTTGATGAAATGGGTTTAATAAGGCTCTCTTATATCAGAACAGACCTGCTGGGCTCATCAGTCTCTGGGGATTCTCGACAAGGAGCAAGTGTCTGCCTGCAAAGGTAATCATGCAACCTAGAAGCAAAGATGATCTTGCATATCTGCCAGTGCTCATGCAGAATCCTATACAGCTGGATAGTGATGCAAACCAAAATATGATGTAAACTTTCTGGACTTGTTGCAGCTTATCTCTCTCCTGCTGGCTCTGTAGTCTGTTCTGGTAAAGCAAGCTAAATTAAAGAGCCCTGCTGGCGTCACAGAGCATGAACTTTTGATGTTGGCTGGCAATACTGTTTTTATACAAAATCAAGCCTGTTTCTGCTTTAACTCAAGACATTTTTGAGCTAGAACACTTTGAAGCCATTTCAAAATATGAGGCCAATTAGAGTAAATTGGAAATAATTAATGCTAATCTTCTGCTGATATTAAAAACCAGCTGCAATCCACTCTGCTGTTCTTATGTTCTTTCCTTGGAAACAATTAGACACCAGTTATTCGCCTCTGTTCTATATAGTTGTGAGGGGCACTCAATTCTCACCTCAGGAGAGTGTGCTCATATCGCTTTATTCCTATGAATATCTTGGCAAGACTTGTATTGTTGTTTCCGGCTCCACTATATATAGGTAAAGGTAAAGGGACCCTTGACCATGAGGTCCAGTCGTGACCGACTCTGGGGTTGCGGTGCTCATCTCGCTTTATTAGCCGAGGGAGCCGGCGTAGAGGGTCATGAGGCCAGCAGGACTAAGCCGCTTCTGGTGAACCAGAGCAGCGCACGGAAACGCTGTTTACCTTCCCACCGGAGCAGTACCTATTTATCTACTTGCACTTTGAGGTGCTTTTGAACTGCTAGGTTGGCAGGAGCTGGGACCAAGCAACGGGAGCTCACCCTGTCACAGGGATTCGAACCGCCGACCTTCTGATCGGCAAGTCCTAGGCTCCGTGGTTTAACCCACAGGTGCAGCTTATATTCGCAACCTTAAGGTATGCAGCAAGGAGCGCAGGGCAAACAGCGCCAAGAGCGTAGTGAAGCGGTGCCCGCCCCACGCACAGTCCCGTCCTCTCACCCAAGGCTGGGAAGGGAGTACAAGGAAGGGGAAAGGCCGCTGGCAACGCAGCACGCCCCCCCCCCCCCAGTATGCAGCCAGGAGTAGCAAGGAAAGTGAGTAGCTTATATTCGGGTATTTTTTCTTTTTTTCCTCCCCTCCCCCCCCCCCCAATTTTAAAGGTGCGGCTTATATTCAAGTGTGGCTTATATTCGGGCCAATTTGGTAGTTTATTCCAAGTTAATTCACCTGGTTTAGCCTTATCAACATTTAGCTTTAAAAGGAACAACCTGTTAAGACCAGTTTTTCTGCCCTTAATTTTAAGCATGTTATGGGTTGTATCCAATTGCACCCTTAGCTTATATGCTGCCCTTTGTAATGTAAAATACTACACTGAATCCAGCTCCTGAAGCTTTAAGTTGCTATTTGAGGGAGGATGTTTCCCTCATAATCCTGGGCTTCGAAAATGAATCTAGAAGAAGTGTTTGATAAATATGACTGGAAAGTAAATTAATAGGAAGCAGAAGGAAATTAATGTTTTTGACATTTTGCCACAATGTCTGCTGTAAGGCAGATGCGGTCCACATTGCATTGATACTACCTATAATTCCTCTCCATTAGTTGAATTTGGAGTTCAGTGGAAGAACCAAAGTGGGGTTAATGGGAGCAAGACTTCCAGAGGCACTTCCCTCTTTGTTGGGTTGCTGGTTGATTGATTTAAGCAAATCATTGTGAATTAGCCAGAAGATATGGTAAACTGACGCAGTAGCTACGAAAGAGGAATGGCAGATGAAATGGATGGGATATGTTGAATTGGCAAGCTTAACTAGTAAAATTAGAGAGCAAAATGAGACAGCTTTCAAGGAGGATTGGAAATTGTTTGTAGATTATTATTTTTTAAAATGTAAATATGTTAAAATGCAATCAGCTTTGAAGTATAGCAGTAAAAGGTATACTAAGAATAATGTGGCGGAAAGAATGTATAGAATAACTATAATATGCAGCAGCAATAGATAATATGAGGAAACCATGGAAGGGTGGGGAGAAGTCAAATACCAAATGTAAAGTGGAAAATGTTTTATTATTGGTATTATATACATATTCTTTGTTTCTTGTACCCAATAAACAAAGGGTGGAATCCAGCTATGTCCACCCACCAGAAAGATGGACGCCATTTGTGAAAGGGATAAGTCCTCCTCCCCACAGCCCCCACCATGCCTCCAAATTTGCTCTTGAGGATTGGAAGGATGCTGTGAAGCAGATTTGGAAGACGCATAGGGGCCACACGAGAAAGGAAGAGTGAAGTCCTGTCACGTGATGGAACCCCACTCAAGTGACATTGGATATTACACAAATAGCGTAGCACGCTATGTTGGAAAGGTTGTGATACGTTGGAATTGCTTTAATGCCCAGTGTGGTGTGCCCCATAATCTCCCCGAATGTCTAGAAATTTAACATCATTGTGGATTTATACTCTGCTGCCCAGTTTGAGAAAGATCCAATAAAGGCAGTGGTAAATTTAATTTATTCAGAGTCCGCTTTAACCTCTTATAAACAGCTCTTGGTTAATTTACAGTTGGTAGTAAACATTTCTTTTTGAAATAACTAGAAATTACCTCTTCCTTGAAGCAGTGGATGGAGAAACGGAGGGATATTACGATTCTGCAAAAAGCTGGTTGTCATGCACAAGCCACCAAAGCCCTAAACAACTCTTAATTCCTTCCTTGTTTCTTGGGTTTTTCACGTTTGCCAGCAGTGAATGCTAATGTATTCACTCCTGCTAAATCTAAATATACCTTCCACGGGAATTTAGCTTTTCATTTTGTCAGCTATGATTAATATGTTAGTTCTATCTATCAACAGATTGCTTTATTAATATGTATTATATACTTGGGTTTGTTTAATTGTCTGCTTGCTCTTTATGTTTCATTTTTTCTGAATTTTGTCAGTGGGCTGCCCACACCTCTCTACTATTATCACCGAAAGCTCTCCTCTGTGTCTCCTGCCGACCCCTGACACAGGAGGGAGACAGCCTTTTCCATCCTACCATCCAGCTTATGGAATGCCCTCCTTAGAGATGCTCACCTTGCACCAACCTTGATGTCGTTTCAGTGTCAGGCAAATACATTATTTATTTGCCCAGACATTTCACCAGGGAATAGAAATTAGCTTTATGTTAATATTCTGCTTTGCTGAATTATATAGGTTTGTTTTCTTTGCTTCCTGTAGTGTTTTATCTATTTACTGGCTTCTATTATCTTCCAGTATGTCGCCCTGAGAGGCTTTGTTGAAGGGAGGCATAGAAATGTTCTAAACAAGTAATGACTTTACCTGGCATTTTCAATTTCAAAATAATAAAATTTTAAAGACTTTATTTTAAGCTCACCCTGACAGACAAAGGGGGAGTAAAGTCTTGCCTCTGAAAGTCTTGCTCCTGTTAATACTGTGTGGGTTCTTCCACTGAACACAATTTTAACTAACACAAGAACAGCGTTTCAATATTAATGTGGTGTGTACGTCATTGCTTTGATATCTTGGGAATATTAATTTTCTTCTTCGTTTTTGTCTCTCTGTATTGCAGTGGCAAACAGTATAATAGGCTGGAAGCCTCATCTTTTGGCCCACATCGAGATGCTCAGTATAAAACTAATGACTGCATTAAGAATATTGTTATCTAGAGGCCCTGGATAAGAATATTAACTAGAGAACGGGGGGAAAACATTGCTGAAGAATTTATAGTGGAATGAGTACAAGCCCTTAATGGAATAGTTGGAGGAGAGGTGGGGGCTGAGGAAGCCTAATGGAAGGAAAAACAAAGAGAACAGAAAAACTATATATTGGAAGTGAATTCAAGAGGGCATGTAAATAGTCACGACTTGTTACGTGTGGAAAGTAATGGTTTGGTCCCACCCCCGCAGAAGATCAGATGGTAGCCCTAGGCAGGAGTTCTCCTCAGATTAGTATTGTATGAGGGAGAGAGCAGACACACACCTTCCATTGTGTTTCTGCTAGGAATAAATGAAGCTGTCCATTTTGGTTTCTCTGCTTCTAATTTTTCTAATCTTCAATTCAGTTCTCTACATTTCCACATCCATTTGTGAGATATGTAATAAACACACCTTGGCACAGCAAATTTCTCTAAAATAATGCGATTCTGTAGACTATTTTCACAAATATGAGCATTTTTATGGACACTTCCCCTCAGTCTGTGAGTTTTGGAACACATGATTTAGAATTGCAAAATTCTAAGGAGCTTCAAACGATGGCTGTGTTTTGGTTCTTCCACTGTTCTGGAAAGTGCTGGTTAGGTAGGGTCCATCTTTAAATGTGAACTAAACTAAATGGGAGAGCCATTCCTAGTTCTCCCGACCACCACAACAAAAAATTATGTTCCCATCGCTTGTGTCCTACCACTCACCACCCAGTGGAGGGTTAATTTATACAGGGCAAGCCTACTGTACACGATGGAAGCTCCCCATATGTGTCCGTTTCCTATAGCACAGAAAGCCTCTAGAAGTAGAGCAGTCACCTCACCTGCAGCGGTTGCTGACAATATGTCGGTCCTGCCCACCTGTCAAATTTGGCATGCCAGAGGTAGGGTGGTAAGAAAAGTTCCCCCACCTCTGTAATAAGATTTCTGCAGGCCCCCTTTCCACCCAGCTGCCTAGCTTCGAAGCCATAGAACTCCTCAAGGCAGAACTAGTAAACTAATTGCAGTCACAGTGGACATGACATCTCCGGACGCCTAGACTTGCTGTGATTCTGAGCAGCTCAAACATTGGCATTACTTTTGACAAAGAAGTTGACTTGATTCTAAGAAGAGGATAAAGGGAGTTCAGTATCAGTGAGGTCTGGTGATGCTTGCAGCTTGGGGGCTGTGAACATGGCAATCTGGTCAACTAGGGACCAAATATTGGCAATTATTTTCATTTAACTGTGCTAAGTATGCAATATTATTAGGACGCGGGTGGCGCTGTGGTCTAAACCACCGAGCCTCTTGGGCTTGCCAACAGGAAGGTAAGAAGTTCGAATCCCAATAACGGGGTGAGCTTCCGTTGCTCCTGCCAACCTAGCAGTTCGAAAGCACACCAGTGCAAGTAGATAAATAGGTACCACTGCGGTGTGAAGGTAAATGGCATTTCCATGCGCTCTGGCTTCCGTCATAGTGTTCCATTACACCAGAAGCGGTTTAGACATGCTGGCCACATGACCCAGAAAGCTGTCTGTGGACAAATGCTGGCTCACTCAGCCTGAAGCGAGATGAGCGCCACAACTCCATAGTCGCCTTTGACTGGACTTAATCATCCAGGGCAGGGGTCTGCAACCTTTAAGACAAAAAGAGCCACTTGGACCCGTTTCCGAAGGAAAAAAAACTGGGAGCCGCAAAATTCGTCATTATAAAAATAACTTTTTTGTCACTTTTTTATTATTTCTTTGTTTGACCCCTCAGAATTACTCCTCCTCATAGAAATAAATGTTAAATTAACAAGTTACCTTTGTGTGTGTGTGTGTTCTTCACTCCCCTTCAAAACAGTGACCACCGTACATGCCCCCTTTCAATGCAGTGACCAGTGTACATGCCCCTTACAATGTAGCGGGCAGGAAGGTGACGTTGGGACGGTGCGTGACTAACGCACGCACGCACCGCCCCCATGCGACGTCACAGCCAGTACAGCGCCTGCCACAGTGGGGAGTGTCGGGGCGCAAAATGCGCCTCCTCCCCTCGCTAGTATCCCCCCGGAGCCGCGGCAAAGGTGTAAAAGAGCCACATGCAGCTCCGGAGCCGTGGGTTGCCAACCCCTGATCCAGGGGTTTTACCTTTCCTGGAGGTAGAAAGAGATTACTTCATCAAGTCTAGAAACTATCTCTAGTGAAGGATATGAATTCAGAAGTAAGTTTTCTCTAGAATGTTGTCTTCACTTAGCAAAACCATAAAGACGGTTGGATTCTCAAACATTGAGACTGCAGATAGATCAATCTCAACTGAATGAGGCAGCCAGGTAGTTTGTAGCATCAGATGATGATGAAAGGAAAGATTTACAGGATTGAGTTCTTACACTTTATTCAGTCAGGGCAAATCTATTAAAACTCCTAAAAAAATGAAGATAAGGGAGGCAATGGTGAAATCAGTGGTCATATTCTGAAGTTGTATGCATTTTCTAGATAGAAAACTGCCTGGGGCAAAACAAAGAGGGAAAGAGCACTGTATTAATAAAGCATTTACATATTTTATTGCAAGTTTGTTATCAGTAACATGTAGAAAAAATTCTTAAGATCCCTTAGAATCTGTAGATCTATTTGAAACTTGAGGAAGAATATCTGTGTGCCGTAAGTAATGCTTATGTAATATTCCCCCCGCTCTTGCTTTAAGATTGTGCCGCTCAGATATGTTTTTTTCAAACGTGGCAAAGAGATGTTTGTTCTTGTGACAAACCTACCGGTCAAGGAAAACAAGCAGAATCTCGCCCAGTGGCTCAGCATGCACAAAATACTCTAGAGCAGAATGCAAGGGCTTGAAAAATGATGATCAGTGTTGTGCTTTTTGCAAACAGTGGCCACGTTTATGGAAAAGAAAGGGTCTATTTGCAAAGTAAACCATGGAACAGACACAGCGTGGAAGTGAAACAGCCTCCAGTTGTTTCATCTGCATAAGCATTTCAGCTTGCCAGACAACTCATATTAGTTTTCTGACTGAATTAGACGGTGCAGCATCTAATAACCAACGTTCATGATACTGTATACAGGAGACTGCCCTGGACACATAAGTTTCTTCTTGTTATGACAGGTTTTGATCTGTGAAGTGTTTAAGAAGTTTGATCACTGCATTAGTAAGGAATGGTTTACCTATCTATACTTAGATGTATACTGTACTTATTTTACAGAATAGTAGGGATTATTTTCCCCCCAGGTATGATGTGGGTGGGAGGAAGGAAGGAGACACCTTGGCATTTGTAATCTTGTATAATTCACTAACTGCTAATGGAGACCTTTCTCTTTAAATTTTTCACCAATTCAGGGTGACTTTTCTCACCTGTAGTGGAAATGCAGAATGGTAAAAAAAATGATCTTCTAAAGCAAGGGAGGCTAACCTGTGCCAATCTAAATGTTGCTGAACTACAACACCCATCTTCCTGCTCATTGGCAGCTGTAGCCATTGCAGATTTTATTTTGGATAGATTTAGCTTTGAATCCTTAAGCAGGTTTACCAAATTACATTAAAATTAAAATTGTATTCCTGTGGCTTTTTAGAAGTAGGTGTTATTATATACATACCCTAGCTAGAATTTTGTTTGCCACATTCTGGAAACTGAGCTAGTTAGATAGGCATGGGAAAAGTTTAGATTTTGTTACATTAAATATGATGTTAAGGTCCTAAGAGGAAAAATATGAAGAAACCCTAGGTAATTGGTACTCGGTGATATAGCACATTAAGGGAGAATTCGGATCTGAAAAAATTAGGTTTATATTATGCTGTAGAGTATTTATTGATAGAATTATGATTATATTACTTCATGTATAGTATGTATAGGGGAATATATATGTAGAAATAATATATTTTATAATCTAGTATTCTATATATCCGTATTTAGTATATATACTATATATAGCATGTTTTGTATTTTGAAAAACGAAATAAAAGAGGTCTTAATGTTTGAAGTTGGGGTTTTTTAAAAGAAAAAAGAAAAAAAAGAGGCAAATAAAAGAAAGTGGCCCAGTTTACTTCTGGTCACTTATAGCTTACCACACATAACAAAAGGTATATAGATACAGATGTGCATCCCCTGACACTTCCAAAGACAGCCAACAACTCCAACATGGCTGAACATCCAGATGTGTAGCCACATCAGCTACACACAGATAACACTGCTTTGGTGTGCAGATCTATTTTGCTGGATCAGGAAAATTGCTCTTGGAATTCAAAGGAGATAGAATCATGGAATCGTAGAATTGTAGAGTTGAAAGGGACCGCAAGGGTCATCTGTCTCAACCCCCCAGGAATCTTACCTAAACAAGAACTTACCCTACCAGTTCAGCTATTTATAGCATGCTATGCTTTTATACTCATGGAATCCAACATTTTTTTGTCCTCACAATGGCATGTAAGTTCATAGCCACAAAACTGTTGAAAAATGCACATCTGAGATGAAAATTCTTCTCGTTCTTTCTGCGGGTTCTGCTCAAATATGTAAATATGCTGGTCTTATAAACCTTTGGGTGTGTGCAGTTAATGAGTTGCATCCAATGTTTGTCATATTCAGAGTAAACCACTAAAATTAATGAGTGTGACTGAGGTCAATTCATTGTAATGCATCAACTCTGAGGAAAAACTTCATTGGATACAACCCGATACCTTTCCCTACAGATATTGCAATTTTGCAGATATGATTCCAATGGTGCAAATAATTATCCAAGGTCTTCTGCTTTGTATTTGCATATTCTATTTGCATACCTGATTGGTTGAGAGCAAAACACAGATTGTTAATGAAATCCACTTTGCATTTTCCTTTCCCTACCCAATGAAGGTGGGTGAAATTTCAGATCAATCAAACAAGGAGAATCACATGCAAAGAATCAGTCTGTGCAAATAGTTAGAATTCAAAATGCATCCATTACTTAGCAGATAACTGAACAGCCACATGGCGTGAGTCTCGTAAGCCCAACCAAAGAAGCATTTTCCAGATGGAATCCATGGAGGACCTGCAAGTGTGTTACAGTTGAGAAGTTAAACTTGCACCATAGAGCCTGTTATAAATGCACTACATGCCAGACAAACAGCAACCGTGTGTGCCAGTTACCTATGTGTCAGTTCACCAAAGTGACCATGCTACATTGTGGAGGCACAGAAAATACTCTGTACAAAAAAATCACAGGAATCTTTATAACACAGTGATAAATTTAAATTAAGGGTCACATTGGCCAATACTTCATGAAGAAGAAGAAAAACTCTCAACATTTGCTGTGCCATTTTCCATGTGGTTGAAAGTGCTTAGTATATTTTACCTCTGTTAATGTGTTGCTTCTCCCCAATCTTTTTTTTTTTGCTGAAAACCTGCAATACTCAGCCCACTAAATGTCAGCCCCTAAATGGAAGTGTTTCATAGATAGTATCCAAGATTGTATTTAGCCCACAATTCTCTGAACAGCATGAAACAGCTTAAAATACTTTTAAGATAAATGTACAAAAAAAAAAAAAAAGGAGGAAGAAAAATCTCATTAAATTGTAAAATATAATTGAAATGTCAGGTCCTTGTTTATTCCTGGCCACTTGAAGCCATGCCAATTGTGCAGGCCATGGAATGCTCCTAAAAGATGCTCAGTGCTTCTGTGAAAGAGCAGAAAGAGATATGGACCTCCAGGGAAGGGAGCTTCATATTTATTATGCTCCCTTCCCCCGAGTTCCATAATCACAGAACAGTGACCCCAATGTCTCTGTGTGTACATTATAAAGACTTGTTGCATTTGGCCAGTCCCGGAGATCACAACAAGGTATAATGTGGAAAGCAGTCTTTGGGGCAGAAAGCGTCCAAAAACGCCTATTTGGAAGTTAAACAAGTCTATATAAATTAATATAAAGAAACAGGTAGGCCGAGATATTTGTATTGAAACCCATTCCTAAGGAACACTTGCTTTCGCTTTGCTTTTACATAAATTGGCACAAAAAATAAGCCTTTATTAAATTTCAACCTAACAAAGATCCATAGGATCACATGTATGCAAGAAGGCAGTCCCGCCTCTCATCACAGAGCACTCCTGCTTTGACTAGGAATCCACCTTGGGGAAGATGCTGACTTTATTGTTCCTGCTAATTTTTCTTTCTGCTTTACCCTTGGGCTGTTTGGTCTGGATTAACTCCTCGGGCGTATTCCCCAAAGGAGGCAGGAGTCGTTTCTTACTGTTCCGATTTTCTGACATCCACTGTGGAGGCAACTCAAAGGGTCCAAAGCCCAGCTGCATGGAATACTTCTCACTGGCCAATTCAGCTTCTGTTGGCATCGCTGGAGCCACTTGCGCGGCCGAGTCTGCAATGGCATGAGGCATAGGCCTCTGAACTAAAGTCTGCTCCACGTCTAAGCTGGTTGTGGGGATCTCCTTCTGTTGGTAGCCACTGGAGCCAATGGATTTGGTTTCGTTCTCTTCTTCATCCTCTGTGGGCTTGAAAATCTGCTGCTGCCCAATGTGAAACATCTCCAGAAGCTGGCTACCAGAACGAACGTGAGGCTCCAGGCTGATGTCCCCAGCACCTCCGGAGCTGACTGTGTTCCTCCGACTATACCTTCGGTGTAACTGCATCATTGTCCCTACCAAACATTTCCGTACGGACTTGTTAACAGTCAGGAAGAGCAGAGGGTTGGCTAGCAGTGATATCTTGGGCAGCCAGATGGCAGTGAGAAGCAAGTACACAGAAGCATCAGAAGCATTGAGCACAGTGCGGTAAATCACCAAAGCCATATAGGGGATACTGCAGAAAATGAAAACCATAACCATGGAGAGCAGCATGGCATGAAGTTCAGATTCTCTCTGAGAGGCGTAAGGGATAGAGATAGTGTTTTGAGGGGTTCTTAAGGCAGCTATGATGACTTTTTTCTTCTGACTGGCACTCAGTGCCCTGCGGATGAGGATCATAAAGAGAAAGACCACAGCCACCGGCACAATCACAGTGGTAATGTTGTAAATAATGACGTATGCTAAGCGGCCAATGGAGTAACTCCAAGGCTCAGTACAAGTGGACATAGCATAAATATCCAGTACATTGGTCACAGCAAATACAGGAATGCTGGCTATCACTGCATGAGCCCAGATGTAGATCACCAGGTCTCGAGATTTGGCATCCGATATCTTCCTTTCTAGTGGATACAAAACTGAGTAGTACCTACAAAAAAAGAAGGAAAGGGGACTGTAAGAGATGAACAAATGCATGTAAAGAGTAAAGTTGCAACTCTTCCTACCTCCCCTCTATCCCTGGGTAGATTGACTAAATCACTGATTTGGTCTTGACTAGCCCTGTATTTTAAATTGCTTCTTCCCTTGATATAAAAGTACCGTAGATTCTGGCATATTAGGTGACTGGGCGTATAAGACGACTTATACACCCAGTCTTATACGCAGCAGCTTCGCTGGGCAGTGGCAGTGGGCAGCGGGCTCCGTTCCGCGCTGGGAGGAAGCCGCCCAGCGAAGCCGGCTTAGCATCGCTGGGCAGCTTCGCCGGGCAGCTTCCCCCTGGCGCGAAGCCCACCACCTACTGCCGCTGCCCAAGGAACCCATACCCGGCGTATAAGACGACTGACTTTTTAGAGGATTTTCTGGGGTTAAAAAGTCGTCTTATACGCCGGAATTTACGGTATCATTTATCACCAGATCTTCAACAGCACAGTCTTACACATGTCTATACAGAAGTTAATTAGTCTCTTTCTTTCTTTCTTTCTTTCTTTCTTTCTTTCTTTCTTTCTTTATTTATTTATTTCTTAACCTACAGAAATCAATTGCCCTGCCCATTATTTTGATAAAAATATGTCATCAATGGAAAAGGCCAAATTAGATGTGGTACAACTTCTGTCTTCCATGAAAGAATATCTAATCCAAGTAGTATCAAATCTTTTTCCTAAAGCATACTATGTTTTTTTAAGGTTCTGTATTCAACGACAGCACCATTTGTAAAAAAATATAAAGCTAATAGGTAGAATTCAGCCTTGCAGTATGATGAATGTTCCATCGGTGCAAGCACTTTAGCTTGCCAGATAGAACGATCCCCCTCTCCCCTGACCTGTGTACTTTTCTGGGAGGGCGGGTTAACCCCATTTAACCAGCGGAGGTTCTTTATATATATTTTTCTTTTCATAGCAATAAAATCCCAGATCCTCCACTGAATTGCCACTAGATTTCTTCCTTTACTACAAAATATCACACTCCATAGGAATAAGAAGAGGAAGAAGAGGAGTTTGGATTTGATATCCCACCTTTCACTCCCCTTCAGGAGTCTCAAAGCGGCTAACATTCTCCTTTCCCTTCCTCCCCCACAACAAACACTCTGTGAGGTGAGTGGGGCTGAGAGACTTCAGAGAAGTGTGACTGGCCCAAGGTCACCCAGCAGCTGCATGTGGAGGAGCAGAGACGCAAACCCGGTTCCCCAGATTACGAGACTACCACTCTTAACCACTACACCACACTGCCTCTCCAATTAACCTACCCAATATTAATCTGATCTAATTTATAGTAAGATCTGTTACTCTTATTAGCATGTTAGATGTAAGTAAAGTCTTCCCTCTCCTCAGATCCTAAGTGAGTTTCTTTTCTATCATAAAACTATAATTTAAAAGTCAGCGGGACACTGTTGATACAAAGGATGAGCCAGTCAGTGGTCAGCAAAGTTTTTCATTCCAAAGACTTGCTCTTAAACCATGAACAGCAAGGGGAAAATAGGGCAAATCATCTTTGCAGATTAACTTGTTTATAGAATTATTTCCAGAGAAATGAAATGATTCTGGAGAAAATGACATAACTAGTATCGATCGTGTGCAGATTACCACAGAAAGACTGTTGAACTTAAAAGTAGAAATCTACCAAATGGAACTTCTGCCTAGTAACTAGAATAACATTTAAAATTGTGGCAGGGATTTCAAGTAATAGAGAGAGTCAGAATATGCCATACCTCCCAAAAAGACCTCAAAATGTGTAATCAGCTCCCCTGGCAGGAAGAACACACAAATAAATTTATACATTGGCAATAAGGATACTTGAGAATTGAACTTTTTGGCCTTAAAATCAAAGAGCTATTTAGGTTAAGTTGTCCAGACCTTAAAAATCCCACCAATGTATGTTATTTCTTTCAGAATAACTCAGTTCACTGGTTGGTTGCAAAGTGAAAATGTTGCTCTGAGCGACTTGACCAAAGAGAAAAAAATAAACATGTTTAGCGCTGAAGGCAGAGGGCAGTTGAACCATTTCAGCAACCCACAATTAAGCAACAAGCAATGTAGAACCTATATCTGTTGCAAGGGTCAGTTTACGAGTAACTTCACAGTCTTACCTATCCAGAGCAATGGCAGGAAAGCTGAGGATGGTCACTGAGCAGAAGACTTTGTGCAAGAACTTTATGATCTTACAG
Source organism: Podarcis liolepis (assembly GCF_965112155.1). Lineage (NCBI taxonomy): Eukaryota > Metazoa > Chordata > Lepidosauria > Squamata > Lacertidae > Podarcis > Podarcis liolepis. Next base: position 41,966,113 of record NC_139554.1, read on the forward strand.
AAGACCATGGTGTAGATCCACCAGCAGCAGTGTGGACTGGCACCGAGGACTATGTCAAAAGGCACACAGACTAGGCTGGCACAGATCCCAGAGCAGGCCATGTTCTTAATAAACCGGTTGGTTACCGACTTAAAAACTGACATCCTGCACGTTGACCACAAGACCATGAAGTTTCCTGGACAAAGGGAAACAAAATTAAACCATGAAAGATTCTCTCTCACGTAATAGGCACACACATATAAACACACACATTTATATATTAAAATATTTGAATAAGATTTGAGCATACAATTTATTCACTTATGCAGGCTCTTTCTTAAACGGTCATTGTTTCTAGCTTCCTTACCATTTTTTAATTTTAAATGTAGTTTTAATTGTTCTTAACCACCTTGAGTGGTGCAAAAGCACTAACTAGAAGGGCAGCCTTTAATTTTTTTTGACATAGGTAAATAGATAAATTCAGGTGCTCTGTAATCATCTTCCCACAGTTTCCATTTGCAATGTGGAATGGTAGTTTCAGTTGCATGGACTCCATGTGTCTATTCCAGTGAAGTTTGGGACACAGGTCCACTATTCTTGCCATTGACAGCCATCCAGCTACAAGGCAAGAGTGAAGCTGGAGCTAACTATGGGATAGTTTATCACACCATATCAATATTGACTAATTAATGCATCTGTTAAGGGCATGGCCCTTGTTAAACTGAATTTATTCTGCTCATTGAATTCTAATGTGCACAACTATGATAAATATCAGTATCAGTGTTATTTTTATACAAAATGAGGTGCTGGAACTCACCATGAACACCTCCCTTGTTCTCTAATAATGGCAATGGCGCCCCCCTGAGAGGTGCTGGAACTGGGTTCTGGTGAGTTCTGGCTGAAAAAAGCTCTGTTCAGTATTAAAGGTGGGGCACAATGAGTCACGAAGGCTGTCCAATATTCACAGTGCCTCAGAATTACTTTGGCTATTCAAATCTTTACTAGTATCTTCATCTGTTTGGGTGGTTATAGAAGTGGTTGGAATGGTGGCAGTAATTATCAGCTCTGCGATATTGACACTATCAGATTTCACAGCATCTTAAAAACAAACACTACTTATTTTTCATAGCGCAGAAGGCTTACTATCAATTAGTCAAAACATATTTCAACACAAATAAACTGTGAAAGGAGCTATGGCTGAAAAGCAGTTTTAAATAACTGAACAATACTGGGTGTGTCCCCCCCCCCCCCCGGAGCCAATTCACATAGCCATAAACTGGATTTTTCCCCCTAGCACATGCAGCAATATCTTTTGAGCTGAATGTAATGTGCACATGTTGAACTGATTGTGGGTCACTTTCTGCATACAACAAGAGTAAGCAGGAATCCTATGTGCACAGTGGGAACGATGAATTGTAGTAGTAAATTCACACATATTAACTGCACAGAAAAGGTGTGCATTGCAAGCATGTGAGAGGAGGTTGTGGGGTCATGATAGCTAGCCCTGACCCCAATACACACAGTCCCATTGGCTGCATGTTCATATTGTGGCTCATACTGAAATAAGGCCAATTATGGTAATCTGAACCACGTAGTTTTCTGCAGAGGACAGCCACTTTTGTGAGCTGTGGGCCCTCAGTTTTTTCATTATTAACATTTTGTTTCCTAAGGGATGAAGTGTGGTTTAAAAGCATATTCACTCAATCAATGGTGATGTTGCAAGATTAACATTTTACTGAAAGATTCCCTCAAGTAACAATATCTTTATGGCTATCTCTCCAATCCTATACACTGCAGATAGTCCTTTATTTGGCTTTGTGCATAAATCAATGTTAAAGCAACACAATTTTCAGTACACAACACTTATATCCCCCCAACCCCCCAATAGCTTTTGGGAGTTAATGTTCAATTCTAACAATATAAACATACATCCAAAATCCATCATATTTATTGCTAAACAAAAATCTCTGTTTCTACCATAACCCTTATTGTAATGTTCCATTTATCTGGCTTCAAACCTTCAAAGATATGCTTTCGCATCTTCAGTCAGACAACAGTCTTCATCCTTCAACATCATCCACTACAGAAGAATACTTTAATTTTACCATTAATACAGCAGTAAGCAAACTATTGGGACGCGGGTGGCACTGTGGATTAAACCACAGAGCCTAGGACTTGCCGATCAGAAGGCCGGCGGTTCGAATCCCCGCAACGGGGTGAGCTCCCATTGCTCGCTCCCTGCTCCTGCCAACGTAGCAGTTCGAAAGCACGTCAAAGTGCAAGTAGATAAACAGGTACCACTCCGGCGGGAAGGTAAACAGTGTTTCCGTGCACTGCTCTGGTTCGCCAGAAGCGGCTTAGTCATGCTGGCCACATGACCAGGAAGCTGTACGCCGGCTCCCTCGGCCAGTGAAGCGAGATGAGCGCCACAACCCCAGAGTCGGCCACGACTGGACCTAATGGTCAGGGGTCCCTTTACCTTTACCTAAATACACTTTACACAGCCTCTAATCTGCCCTTCTGTTGTGATACTGCCTTGCATGCTTCTGAAGGTTTCATGAAACTTGGGTCGCAGATACATGCTGTTCCAAGGACCGGAGTTCGCCCGGCTGCTGGCCGGTGGGCTGGAGCCAGCTGGGGGCCTGCCAATTGCCCCCATTCCCAACAGTGGCTTCCAGAAGGTTGCCCAGAAGGGCACGTGGCCCTCAGAATATAAAAAGGTTCCCTACACCTGACTTAAGGAACACCAGGCTGTTTCCAAACAAATTGCTGGTGCCATCTTGGGACCTGGAGACATCTTCTACAGTATAAAAAGCTACGGATACTCTAATTTTTTCCCTCTTTTTATATTTTCTCCTGTAATTACCAAGGAAGCTACAACACTGATGAAGTTCTGAGTTTATTTATGTTAAAACAAACACACACACCGGCCAAACAGTAAGATCTTTCTCAAAGGTCCTTCTCAAAGTGCCCCAGCAAATGAAGTAAGTGCGTGACAACAGGGGAAAGGGCCTTTTCAGTCGTGGTGCCCCACTTGTAGAACTCTTTCCCAGATAGGCTTGTCCACTGCCTACATTAATGGTTTTTAGTTGCCAGGTAAATATGTTTTTACTTTCTCAGGCTTTTTAAAAATGTGGTGCATTTTATTTCTGCTATGATTACTTTTAGTGTTGCCTTCTGTTGTAACCTGTTTTAATGTTTGTTGCTCAATTTTATGAGCTACCGTAAATCAACCTGGAAAGTGAAGTGAAGATATGTTTTAAATAAATAATAATAATCTGCAATAGATGAGATAAATTATTATGCCAAACTGAAAAGGTTTGAAGAACTCAAACAACTAGGGGTAAATTGGCTAGAATATTACCAGCTTAGGGCGACCTTTGAAAAAGATAAGACGTTAAAAGGGTTTGATAATAAAGCATCCATCTTAGAGAAGGAGGTTTTACAGAACTACCAAAAGACTTTCTCCAAAATGTGTCTAGAATGACTTCCGGAATGGAAAAGAGGAAACATATATATTGTATTTTTCGCTCTATAGGACGCACCCGACCATAAGGCGCACCTACTTTTTGGGGGTAGGGGAATTCAAGAAAAAAAAATGTGGCTCTTGGGGGCTTTTGTGGGAGGTGGGGGAAGGGAGAGAGCCAGGGATAGCCGCGCGAAGCCTCCCCAGGGCAGTGGGATGAAGGCTCCCTGCTGCCCTGCGGAGGCTTCGCGGGCTACCCCAGAGCTGCTCAGGAGCTTGTTGGGGCTGGCGGGGGAAGCCCAGCTCCCCCCCCCCCGCCAGCCCCAAAAGGCAGATCGGGGGGCAGCGGGGGAAGCCCGGGTCCCCCCCCCAGCCCCAGGGACCACACATTCACTCCATAAGACGCACAGACATTTCCCCTTAGATTTTAAGAGGAAAAAAGTGTGTCTTGTGGAGCGAAAAATACTATACATATCTATATACTGTATTAAGATGAAAATAATACTGAAAAACAGATAAAATGTGAAATGTGAAATGTGAAAGGAAGTGTTCTGAGAGTGATGGAAGTCTATTACTATTATTATTTTGTAAAAAGTGTTTATTGTATAGAAATATACTTTTCTTTATTCTTTTACTCTACTTTTCTTTGCATTTTTTTCCCTTTTCTTTATTTTTTTTTCCTTTTTCTTTATATTATTCTTTATCTATGGCTTGGTATCGATGTATTTACTTTGTAATAAAAATTATAAAATAAATTCTTAAATGTTCTTCTAATTTTTCTAAGGGTCAAACTAGATGTTACTTCCACTGCATGGTTAGGAACCATGCCAGGGTTAGTATATATAGTCATACCCCGGGTTGCGAAGGTGATCCGTGCAGGAGGCACATTCGCAACCCGCAGCGCCGCGTCTGCACACACGCGTGACACAATTCGGCGCTTCTGCGCATGCGAGAGCGCCGAAACCCGGAAGTAACCCGTTCCGGTACTTCCAGGTTCAGCATGGTCCGCAACCTGAAAACGTGCAACCCGCAGCGTTCGTAACCCAAGGTATGACTGTATTGTATATGGCTAGATTTTTACTGGGACTGCAGTGCTGGGTGGGGGTGGGACAGTTAAGCCTTCTGTCACCAGGTCACTTTCTCCAAAAAATCCCCTGCCCCATGTCAATTAGCTTAGTGAAGGGGGAGTAACAATTGCCACCAATGGCATTTTCCACATGTCCCTGTATGCTGGGGTCCTGACGAACATCTTGCTCCCCCCGCCTCGTCAAAATGTGCCTAGTATTAACTTTTAAAATCCCAATAAGCTTGCTAATTACACAATAAAATGACGTTGAGGGTAATCTAGAGGCAAATTTGGCATTTCCCCTCAATAACATCTCTGTTCTGGCCCAGATTCTGTTGCCAGTCAACTTAGAATAATGTCGACAATTAACAACTGGCACAGATCTTTTTTTGAAAAGTCTCTACTACCCTGACTCAAAGTGCATTCAATAGGCTCCCCTCTGTGAACCTGGAAAGTTAATTTGTTTTGTACCAATCCTTACAAGAACACCCCAAAGAATGTTCCACATTCCAACTACTGAATTAGCAGAGGCTTATTAACATCCACTCCAACGTCTGCCAGGTTCCCCTTTTGCTGGCACACAGGATTGTGCTGTGACTCAACGGGGTTCTTGTTTACATTGATGTGGATCGAGTTCAACTTGCCTTTTGTCCTATGAGTCACATTAATCCAATATTCTTCCTCTATTTCTGACCCATAGTGGTACAATTTGCTTGTGTATGTTTTTCATCTCTTATGTGTACTGCAACTATATTATCTGTGACTTGTAATATTGAATCGCTATCTCCTGAAATAATTGGATATGTTTACCGGTCCCTTTACCTTTTTACCTTGTTCCACAGAGTTAAGATACAACACACTGTTAAGTTTATTCTATAACAGATATTATTCCCTTAAAGCTGATTCATGTGTTTACATTTGAGTGATAATATCCTTGAATAGTGGTTTTGCCAGATTCTTTTCACGTGAGCAAGCAGTTCATATGCTTCCCTGAAAACTTCCTCCTCTGAAAATTGATACCATGTCAGATGGGTTTATTTGATGGGATCACTAATGATTTTCACTCTGGAATGTTGTTTCAGAGACATGTCTCTAAATGTGAAAATGAGATGCTGTAATCTCACAACTGTACCATCTCAAATAAGCACACCAAATGAGAAAACGAAGTGATGAAGACACCATAACTTAGTTCACATGTCACACTAAGGCAACACATGGCTTATAGCAAACACATGGGCTTTGGGATCTTAGATCACAGCTGATTTGCTTCACCCTGGTCATTTTGCTGCTGCATTAGGCTGAACTAAGCCATTGTTTGGAATACACTTGTGATCTGAACTCAGTTTAAATAGAAATTATTCACTTCCTTTTTATAACTGAATAGCACAAATATCTTATTAAGTTTATGCCTTGCTTGTGCTGTTCTGTTTACAAGCTAGACTCTCCACATTACTAATAAAGATTTGAAATTACTTGGTACCAATTAACAGCCTACTGGGTGAAATGTTCTTTTAAGCCAAGGCACCTGCATACAAATTTTCCACTTCATCACACAGGAGATGATCTATAAAGCAAAGAGTTTTTCTTATGAAATGACCTCTTATCTGCAAAGACCGCTATGCTAAAAAAGGGGGTGGGGGTGGGCAACATCCATCCAAAGTCAAGCACATGCATTTCAATTGTAGATACATGCAGTCCAGTGTATATCCATAGGATCATAGGAAATTGCCTGATACCAAATCAGACCATTAGTTAGAGGCAGATTTAGGACACCCTGACCGGTTCCACCACACTGGGCGCCGAGCCTAGGGCAGGGCAATGTTACTATGAAGTAGTGAATAAAGCAGATCGGAGGCGAGAGGCATGCGCCAAATTTTGGGCTCACACAGGGTGCCACTGACATTTGAAAGACCAAAGTCCGCCCCTGCATTGGTTCACCTAGGTAAAAGGTAAAGGACCTTGCATGGTTAAGTCCAGTCAAAGGCGACTATGGGGTTGTGATGCTCATCTCACTTTCAGGATGAAGGAGCTTTCCGGGTCATGTGGCCAGAATGACTTAACCACTTCTGGCGCAACGGAACACCGTGACGGAAACCAGAGCGCACAGAAACTCTGTTTACCTTCCTGCCGCAGCGGTACCTATTTACCGTATCTACTTGCACTGGTGTGCTTTTGAACTGCTAGGTTGGCAGGATCTGAGACAGAGCAATGGGAGCTCACCCTGTCATGCGGATTCGAACCACCAACCTTCCAGTCAGCAAACCCAATGGCTCAGGGGTTTAGACCACAGCGCCACCTGTTTCCCTATTGGTTCATCTAGCTCAGTATTGTCTGCACTGAGTGGCAGTGGCATACGAAGAATATGAGAATCTGCCATATATGGAGTCATACCATTTTCCAGATAGCTCAGTATTGTCTACACCGAATGACAATTCCTTCTCCAAGGTTTCAGGCAGGGGACCTTCCTAGCCCTACAGGCAGATGTCTGGGATTCAACAGAGACCTTCTGCATGCAAAGCAGATGCTCTATCAGTAAACTACATCCCTCCCAGATAAGAATAACTGCAGTGTTAAGCATGGGTTTGCCTCTCCAGTTGAAAGAAATGGGAATTAAAGTGATTAAGTTTGGCTGGATCAGGTCCATTCTGAATTGTCAAATCAAGCTCCTCCATTATTATTTCCTCTTTTTCTCAAAAACTGTCTAATTTTCACCCATTAGCATCAAGTTTTATTCTCTTTAGGAGCACAAACAACACAGGCTGCTACTCACAGTTTCCATAGCAACAACTACTGCGTGAAAGCAAAAATCATTTTCTTGGTCAGATCACAGACTTGGTGAGTCATTTATTTCTGTTTTACACCTAGCTCAGCAAAGGGAAAAACTAGTGCCAATTCTGAAGAAAACTGACTTGTTTCCGACTGCCCTCCCCGCCTGCCCCCCAAAAAATGTCACACTAATTGAACAGCAAAACAAAAGCTGTAAACTTTTGAAGAATATGTGATGTCTTGTTTAAAAATATCCTGGCTAGTGTCCTTAAAATTGCTTGATTCCAACCCTCCCCCCCCCCCACTTATATGAAGGATTATTTAAACTTGAAATATCTAAGCATATTGTATTTGTGAGCTCAGCAGAAAGATATCAGACCTGTGTCAATTCTCTGATTTCGTGCTGTTTTTGTAACAGGATTATTTTTGCAGTTCCTGAGAACAAAAATGGTTTTCAAAGGTTGCTGTTGAATCAAAGAATACATACTGTGAGGTGAAAGACATGCTGAGCTACCATAGGCGGAACATGTGTCAGACATCAGTGCACTTGAGGGGGAAAGATAACTAAATGATATCTATCCTTAACATTAAAAACAACAAAATGGAGAGGAAACCCATCGATTGTAAAACAAATGGGGAGAAATACACTGTATATAAATCTTCCTGAAAGTAATAATACAAAACAATTCAGTAAAAGAACATAATTTATTTTATTTTATGGCATTTATATCCCACCTTTCCTCCAAGGATCTCAAGGCGGTATACACACTACTGTTCCCCATTTTATCCCCACAACAACCCTGTGAGGTAGGTTAGGCTGAGAGGCAGGGACTGGCCCATGCCCCCCCCCCCCCAGTAAGCTTCATGTTTGAGTGGGGATACGAACCCTGGTCTTGAAGGTCCTAGTGAGGCACTCTGACCACTAAACCACCAGTGGTTTACTGTGAAAATAGATTTCAAAATAATCATTGGATGCTTTAAGAACACGGCTTGCCAGTCACTCACATATTCCAGCCTGTGTCTTATCCATGGAGTATCACTTAATCTTAAATCATCCAAAATTTACAAATTAGAAAAAACTATTATCCTTTCTATTTGAAACTATATCCATATAAGATGATAGCACTATACAGGAAGAATATCGTTTTTATAAGAGCAGCTTCAGGCTCCTTAAGAAATGTTGGCAGAACTGAATTCACAGTCACTTCTGCGTTCTTCATAATATTTGAAGGGGAACTTAGACATCTCCTTCTGAGGAAGTGAGGAAGATGTTCTGTTTCAGACATTATACAGGAATGCTGCAAGACAAATGTAGTTGCGTGTCAAGGACCCCCCCCCAGGACACCCCCAAATAAAGACACAGTTCACACATCATTTTTGTTTTTTGGTTTTTGGCATAATTTTGGCCACAACTTTATTGATTACAGCATGTGAGTGGCTGCTTAGGCATTGGTTAGTGACTATCTGTTCCCACTTAGAGGTAGGAACAGAACTGACAACCGCAAGCCTGCGGAAGTCAGTAAGGGTAAACATTTTTGGGGAGAGAACAGAGGTGGGTGCCAGGCTCTCACCTCTCCCCAAATGCTCCCAGGGGCTCTTGTGTGGCCCTAGCCCCTTGCCAGGGGTTCGGACAAGAGCATGGCAAACCCCTGGATTCCTTTACTGGAATACCCTTGCAGCAGCATCATTGGAGGGGCCGGCACAGCCAACCACACCCCCTCCACCAACCAAAATTAACCAATGCCTAACTGCAACCTTACAAGTTGTGATGATTTGCTATGCAGTAAGCAAAAACCAAATGGCACCAGTCAGCCAGCCAAATGATAAAATTCCTACCAGGCCCCTGCTCCAAAGCAGACGACCCCATGACAGGCATAGCAAGGTCAGCACAAACAACCCTAAATATAGGGAGGGTGGGTGGGTGATCCGATGCACGCAGCGAGAAGAGGAAGCTCAACTCTGCACGCAGGGAATAAATAGCACCCCAAACAGTCAATCAACTTTGCAACCTTAAATTCTCCCCAGCGACAATTGGAGGTGCCCTATCAGACTCGTGGCCATCCATACTAACCCGCCCAGCAACAGGGGATGTCATGGTTGCCCCTGCCGCAACAAGTGCTCTCCATAAAGGAGAACCCGCTTTGTGATACAAGCTGTTGAATCTTCCTTTAATGTCCAAAGCGGCTCGCAGGTATTAATGAAAGCATGAGAGACGTCAAAAATGTTCAAGGGGGAGGCAGGGGAGACTCAAATCCGTAGCTCAAGAGGCAAAGATTTCTGAAGTACTGGGGAAAGTCATGAAAAGAAAACACCGGTTTTTTTTTTGCAATGTAGAGGTGATTTTTCATCAAAATAACGATAGAGGAAGGCTTAATGAACCCCTTCCCATGTTGTGTGTCCCCATAAAAATTATCCCACCACCTGTAATTAAATAAAGAAAAACCAAGGAGCTGACTGCAAGTGATGAAATTGGTGTTATTGTGTAGGCATAGGTACCTAGGCAGAGAGATGCTGTCCAGATTCTGTAGAACAGCGGAAACAACTAACCATAACACCGTTTGTGTGACAGCATGATGTGACACCACCGGGGGGCTTCACCCAGGGGGCTTCAAGGGCATTAGCTGCTATTTGCAACCTCTCCCCCAAAATTCAACAAAGCTTTACTGTAGGCGCTGCTCCTTGTTCATTTTCACAGCATAATATACTCTTCTGAGAAACTGGTCGTTGCAGTAGATTGCTCCAGAACTACATAATCACTAATTTACTAGTGTGGCAATCATCTGGGCTGTGAGTCTTGGAAGACCTGCTCCCTGCCTTGAATGCTTTTTTCCCCACCTGGCCTGGGAGGGGAGGGCCCTGACTGACTCCAGCTACAAAATCTGAGGCTGCTGAAGAGACCAGAGACCATCTTGGCTTTTCTTCATGCGGACACGGGACGTCAAGCCTGAGCTTCCACAGCCACCAGCCACCACAAACCACGATTAACAGGATTAGTAGCAGCAACAGCAGTTTATGTTCTATGCATATGATATTTTATTCTCCTGCTAATTGTGATGTTTTAAATGTGCATTCTATATTTGACTTCCTTTAGTGTGTTTTTTTTGAAGATAATTTTTTGGTTAACTTTGCTGCGCTGAATGTGCATTCTGCACTTGACCTCCTATGTAATGTTTTATTTTGAAATCTTTAAGATAACATTTTAGTTTCCTGTTCATTGTCTTGCTTTGAATGCATACTTAGTTTCTTACTTTCTTCTCTAATACCTTATTCTGCATTGTTTTATTGATGTTTTAATGTAGGCTGTAAACCGATACGAGATTTCACACACCCCCTACGAAAAATATGAAGCAGTATAGAAATGAAATAAAAAGAAAAAAGAAAGAAAAGAATGAGACAAGTCAATTGTTTCTGTTTTTCCATTTGCACTTTTGTTTGAGAACTGTGGGCGTTGAATAAATAAAGAAATAAAGAAATAGATAAAGAAAGAAAGAATGAAAACACAGAGCACTGCTCGGAGGTGCTATTTCCTCCTGAGGTAATGCAGTTATTTTTCATTAGCAATGCAGCATACACTTTGGAAGTGCCCAGAAGCTGTATATTACATTACTGCTATCAAATGCTACAGGTTATTCTAAGCCAAGCAGTGCAGCTACCATCCCATACTTGCAGCCTACAGTACTGGAACAGTTTGATCATTTGATAATCTCATTGTACAGTTTGGCCTTCATGTAATGTGTACGAACAATATATTATCTAATAACTATGTAATTACATATCAGGAGAATTGATACTGACACAAGCAAAAATTTCACTGGTGCAAATAATCAAAGATAGGTAGCTGAAAGTAAATGTTTAATTAGGAAATGAGATAGTAAGAGCTTTGCAAATTAATCCAATTAGACAAATCATATACTAAGTCCATTTTCACATGAGACCTAAAATGCACATATGAGCGTCTCTTGTGTGCTGGAGAAACCAAAAGCTAACTTGCAATCATTTTGTTCTGGAAGGAGAGTGTTGCATGGGATTAACTTTAATTAAACTTGCTTGTGTTTCAATTGCTTTCTGCTCTAGTTGTCTGATCTGCTGGATTTGAGAGGGCTGGTTCCTCTGAATTGCTGTGCAGCAAAAAACAATATGATCACTGTAATAGTCATACAGCATATTGAATGATGTTACTGCAATAGTTACTTAAAAGTCCAAGAAATGATTACGAAAAGTATACAATGTTGATTATTACTCCATATCTTTGATTGACTAAGCATCTGAGAGTAAAAGTGTGTATTTTTGTTATTGAGCCTCCAGCAGATAATTTTCTGCCTACAAATATCTGAAGATCTACTGCCTTATAGCTGACATTTGTTAGTCTTTATGGTAGCTTCCACCAACCTTGTACCCTCCAGATGCTATGGACCACATATTGTTATTAAATTTGTGCACTTCCCTTCATCCGAAGATCAAAGGGCGATTCACAACATAAAACTACATGAGAACACAAAATACATAATAAAAGAAACAAACAAAAAATAATCCCCCTCACACAAACTCATTTAAGAGGCCATAGAATGGTCAATCAGTCAAATGCCTGGTTGTAAAGAAACATTTTTGCCTGGCACCTAAATATAGGTAATGAAAGTGCCAGGCGAGCCTGTGGCCTTCCTATAGCTAATGGGAACTGTACGTAGTCTGAAATATCCAGAAGGCATCAGGTTGCTGAAGTCTGCTTTAAGGCAGCAGACTAATCATGGCTATTCCACTGGAAATACTTGGAAAGAGCTTCAGTTAAAAAGAAATGACGTTTTCATTTTTAGCCTTTTTGTAAATATAGAGATGTCAGACTCACGCACTGTACGCATCAGATTCCAAGTTCAGTCCTCAGCACCCTCAATTAAGAGGATCTCAGGCAGTAAGACTGGGAAATGACCTCAGGGCGCCCCTCAGAACTTTGGGACTACAACTCCCATTACCTCCAACCAGCAACTTGTGCCTTAGGACTATGCACTTGTTTAGGAAAGGTTGTAAAGTCAATGCCCAACATATGCAAGCACCAATGAACACCAACACAAGGTGAGAGAGGGCTGACAAGTGTGACTCTGTTACTGCACCATGCACTCACTTGACAAGATTTATCTAAATCTGAATATAGGCATGGCACATTAATATCTTTAGCACCCCCACTGAGTTGAATTCTGTTCAAATTTTTCATACTGAGCTTGAGCACCTCCCCTGACCCTTATACAACCAAAATGCCCTCTTTAAAAAACAACAACAGAACAAAGGGGATTTTTGTGTCAGATTATTTCTTCCAATTCTGTGTAATCAAATACCCAAGTCTTATCAATTTCTTTTTGCTGTATATGGGACTTGACTTTTCCAGATTTCCCTCCTATAAGGAGACATGTTTTAATTGACTGGTGCCAATTAAAATCATTCCAGTTTCTTCTGGCACACAAGATTTCAGTGCCTGTGTTCCACTTTGCTGATTAAAAACTGGTGTGAAAAGCGACACACAGGCTTCACCTACAAAACTGGCAGCACTGCTGATTACTTCACATAAAAGCATTGCCATTAAAAACAGCCTGCAGATAACAGAACCTGTTAGTGAAATATGTATGCATGTATATCAAGATGAAATCTATTTCAGGGTAAGTTTTGTTTATTTTTCTCCTTTTCACTCTTTACTTTGTTATCTTATTCAAGATGACGAGATACCTTTCATTTAGTTCATGTTGCTAGGAAACAGAACATCATGTTGGAGAACAAATGCCAACAACAGAATCAAATAATTTTCCCCCTACCGCCCCTATGCACACCTACACACCTGCCCAGAGTTTGCATTACTTCCCAATATTTCTTCTTATCATAAACAAGAACACATAGATTAAAGCAGGAAAAGACAATGGCCCCAATTCAGTGAACAGTGATCTGTGCATGGTTTTGACATATGGCTTACTTATGCTGCACTGCACATGTCCAGAGGAGGGCAACCAACGTGTCCAGAGGAGGGCAACCAAAATGGTCAAAGGCCTGGAAACGATGCCTTATGAGGAACGGCTAAGGGAGCTGGGCATGTTTAGCCTGGAGAAGAGGAGGTTAAGGGGTGATATGATAGCCATGTTCAAATATATAAAAGGATGTCACATAGAGGAGGGGGAAAGGTTGTTTTCTGCTGCTCCAGAGAAGCGGACACGGAGCAATGGATCCAAACTACAAGAAAGAAGATTGAACCTAAACATTAGGAAGAACTTCCTGACAGTAAGAGCTGTTCGACAGTGGAATTTGCTGCCAAGGAGTGTGGTGGAGTCTCCTTCTTTGGAGGTCTTTAAGCAGAGGCTTGACAATCATATGTCAGGAGTGCTCTGATGGTGTTTCCTGCTTGGCAGGGGGTTGGACTCGATGGCCCTTGTGGTCTCTTCCAACTCTATGATTCTATGATTCTATAAAGGACTACTGCTGTGTGGCCCAGAGTCAGACATCCATGAACACAGCAGCATGAACACACCTAATATAGTACTTGGGGTGCCATTCATGTCAGGAGCAACTGCCCTTAGATGCAAACTGGGGCCCAGTAGGCTTGGAGTGTCTCCTTGCCAATTAGGTTTTGCTGCAGCAGTGTAGCGATGAGCAGCTACAGGGTTTTGCATGGAATATGCTAACATCCAAAGAGATTTTAGCATATTCATTTGGACCACAGAATTCTAGCATGGATATCAGGGTGAGGTGTGTTGAAGCCGTAGAATTCTGCAAAAGAAAATAGAGGTAGAAGACTGGATTTCTCACAGTGAAATGCTAAGCATTTACACTCAGAAGTAAATTTGTCTAAATTCAGTGGAACTTACTATTGAGCCTCTTATTATTGTGTTAGTGACTGCAGCCTTAAGAACCAAAATCAGATCTACCCCCTTACCCCAATACCCAAGTACAGAAATTTGGTACACATCATAAAGAATATGTGCACATTTTCTAATTCATTCAAGATGTTATCTCCAGGAAATATTAGCTCTGTCCATCTCCCCTACGCGTCCTGTCCACAGACATAATTGATTTGATTTGCACTTTAAATGTCTGAATTATATGAACTAGGAAGCTGAATTTCCATGGCTAAGATACATAATTTCTTAGCAATGTTTCATATTTCATCAGACACCATTAAGCAATAACAACACAGCAAAAGTCAACAACAGCCCCACTCAATGTCAAAACTATTGTGTGGCAGTGGTAGGAAGGAGGAAACAAAGGGACATCCACTATGTGTTTTAGAACTGGAAACCACAGAGGGAAATTGGTTTCAGAAGCGTAGAACTCCATGCAAAGTCAAATCAGCCTGAACAGATTGCTTCATTGCCCATTGGTAGAGATAATGGAGAAAAGGCAGTGAAGCACAAAACAGGTAACATAGTTGAACTCATTGTCTCTAATACTGCTATGGGCCAAGTGGAACAGATTGTATAACTGAGGGCATCAGGTGGGATCTGCATGGGGATGTGGCAAAAAAAAGGTCTTTCCATGGCACGTGGTCCATGAACCTACTGTAATGTCTGCGAATATGCAGCTGCCCACTTATTAAGCCACGAGTCTTGACATACCTCAATCTCCTAGCTGTTCCTGGGAATGCGGATTGGGGACAGAGAAATTCTCAAAGTGACGGAGCAAGTTGTTTTGCAAGTATTTGCAAACGTCATTGCCAAAACAGAGAAAGGCTTGCCACAGGGAAGCCACTTTAGCAGCGCCCCTGCAGCAAATGAAATATGCTCCATGCTGAGACACAAATCACCCCCAAAGCAAGCGTATATTTAGCAATCGCCTTGATTTGTTTTCACAAAATATGCACGGAGGATAGATGACATCACCATCAAGTGGTGGTTATCCTGCACTTTCCACTGTAGTTTTCTGTTACTTTTCCTACCACAGAAGGTTGGGGGGCGGGTGATACAAGAGCACTCTTTAGTTATTTGCTGTATTCTGCACTATCTCAGCAGCTGAGCATCTGCTTTACAACCGGAAGGTCTCAGATTCAATCCATAGCATCTCTAGGTAGGAAGAGACTCTCTGTCTAAACATCTGGAAAGCTACTGCCAGTCAGCATGGACAATAATGAGCTAAACAGACTCAGTATAAGGCAACTTCCTATGTCCCTAAATGTTCACCAATATATGAGACAGTTTGCAAATATCTCACAGCAAATTTCCACCCATAAACCAGTTTTGGCAAGCTTCAGAGCGGATTATTCACATCACTAATTCATGCCAGCATTTGATATCCTTCTAAACAGTGCAGTTTATTATGGCAAAAATGATTCATATGGGCAGCTAATACAAATCCAATTTGCTTTTATCTATATAGTCCTGTTACCAAATGGGACAAACAATGCCCTATGTGGCAGATTTCTTTTGAGGATAAATGAGGAAGTCGAATATTGTTCTATGCCATCAGTCTGATTTCCATGAAGTTAAGAGAAATTAAATTAAATGTATTTGGAAAATCATAATAGGCAATGCTTTCAGACACAGTGAGATCAATCCATAATCTTTACAATTCTCAGTGATGCCTTTTTGATGCTGTTTTGAGAAAGCACTCTGCCATAATTTAGAGCTCCCTATTGACTACTAAAATGTGGTATTCGTGACTGCTGCCTGCCATACATTGTCTCTGCAAGGATCCTGTATTACACTGTGGTTAAGACTCATTACACATAATTTGCTACATGCAAAAGGCACAGAAAAAACAAACAAAATGTCCTAAAGGTTAAAGCAGTAGTTTTCAACCAGTGTGCCATGGCACCCTGGGGTGCCTTGAATGATGGTCAGGGGTGCCGCGGGCAACACTGGCCTCCATTTCTCTTTCCTTCCCTCCCACCTCTGATACCGTTTCATGTCTCTGCCTCCCAAAGGGTTGCATGGCTGTTTGTTGCAGCAGCCCTGGCTACAAGCTCCTTAGGCAAATGGTGCCTCTGGGGCCTGCCAGGACTGCTGGTTGCCAGGAGCTGAGGCAGCCTCAAAGTAAGCAAGCTAGTGTGTGAGGAAGCCCAGCCAGCCAGTTAGCCAGCCTTTGCTGTTAGGAATGGACAGATAAGTGGGAGGCCAGACAGACAGACGCTGCATTGGCCTTTCTTGTGCTTTCTGTGTGTAAGGCCTGCCTATGAGCTGAGTGCCCGGTGCTGAAGGAGAGCCTTTCTGCCATGCAGGCCCACTAGCACCCAGTGCTGCCACCCAGCGTAAGGTTCTAGCCTCACATTCACCTTTGCCCAGTCTCCGTTGGGTAACTAAGACGGGGAGCTTCCTCTTCCCAGGCCCCAGGCGTGAGGAGGCATCTCTCTTTGGGGCAGGGAAGACAGCTCAGTCACCAGGGGCGGCAGTAGCGGCTATCAGAGGACTCCCAAGGAGAGGGGAGAGGAGAGGAGGCTGAGGGAAAACTCCACAAGGGAGGGTGTTCAAAAAAGGGTGGGAGGCTGCCAGCTCTGCAGGCAAGGGAGTAAAATAACTGGGCTCCTGAGCCCCACAGGGGTGCCACAGAAAGACTGTAGTTGGTCAAGGGAGCCGTGGACTCAAAAAGGTTGAAAACCTCTGGGTTAAAGGACAACAACATTAGAGGGTCAGCACGCCATGCCATTTGAAGGAGATTAGTATTTTGCAATATTTTCTACATTTTGCATAGCCTAGTAAGGCTGGACAGTTGCCCAGAGCAGTCCTTGGAAGTTTGATGGGTTGACTGATCTGAGTCCCTGACCTGGCACAATCTGCAATCCCCACTGCTCAGCAAACTAATGGTGAATGAAGGATTGCAGAGCTGAGCAGCAGATTCCCACTAGGGGGCACGGTGTGCTATCTGAATGCAATGTTTCACTTCATTCAGGCAGGAGGACCCTGCTCAGGGCTCATCCACACTCAATTTGCCCTGTGATTTCTAGGAGTCCAAGAGGTTTTTCTTTTGTCCCACCACTTTGCCCAGGAAAACCCACTATCAGGTTTTCTGCGAATTAATGTTTGTTCTGATTCAGCAGTAAGCAGTGAATTTTCTCAGGGAAAGGCTTGGGACAAAAGAGAAACCGATAAATCGCAGGACAAATGGACACAACTCCAGTCCCTTGAGCATTTGGGTGGAATTTCTACTAGCCAAACTAAATACAGTGGTACCTTGGTTTGCATACGTTTTGGTTTACAAACATGTCAAACCCGGAAGTGTGTGTCCCGGTTTGCAACCTTTTTTTTGGATTACAACCCTTTTTTTTTTTTTTTGGATTACGAACAAATTTATTTTGGAGGCCCCATTGGTGAAAGTGCCCCTTGGGTTACAACCTGTTTGGGTTTACAAACGAACCTCTGGAACAGATTATGGTTGTAAACCAAGGTACCACTGTACAACATAGGAGATCCATAATTAGGATCTCACCTTTTAAAAATAGTTCAGAACTCCCGAGAGACATTAACGGGTTGAGGCAAAAGGTGCTGAGAAAAGGAGTGCTAACCCCACTTCCCAATACCATTTTCCTGATCTAAATCCCCACCCCCCCACCCCCGATGCTGTTTGACCTGCATACTGGTACCATGCAAATACAAACCGAAAGAGTGCTCACCAATGCTTCCTCCTCATCCTAGAAAAAAGTGACAGGGTTTTACCCTGGGCCATTGTTTTTCAATGTCTTTATAAATGGCTTGAGGAATTGAGGGGATGCACTTCAAATTTGCAGATGACACCAAACTGAGAGGGATAGCTAATACCTCCAAAGATAGATTCAGGATTCAGACTGGACAACAGGGTCCAAACTAACAAAATGAATCTCAGCAGAGGCAAATGTAAGGTTCTGCACTTACACAGGTATAATCAGATGCACAAATATAGGATGGGGGACACCAGACAGCAGTATATGTAAAAATTATCTAGGAGTCTTAGTAAGCTGCATCAACAGAAGTATAATGTCGAAGAGAAGTAATAGTACCTCTCTATTATGCCTTGGTCAGACATCACCTGGAGTACTGTGTCCAGCTCTAGAGACTGCAATTTGAGAAAGGATATTGACAAGCTGGAACATGTGCAGAGAAAAGTAACTAAGATGATAAAGGGTCTGGAAACCAAGCCTTATGAGGAACAGTTGAGGGAGCTGAGTATGTTTACCCTGGAGAAAAGAAGACAGAGCCGTCTTCAAATATATGAAGGGTTGTCACACAATTGACATCCCAATTTTAGTATTTTTTAATTGGAAGCAATTCCCATTGCTTCTGAAATAACTTCCACATAAGTGCTTTGGAAGACAGTTTGTAATTCTCACAAGGAACGCCCAAGCTCTATTTCTATTATCAGAGAAACTAGTTTTCACACAAAAATAGCCTCTGGCAAGAAAAACTATATGGCCTCAGGTATCGCAGCTGTTGGCAGGAAAGTGAAAACCAAAATATGTCAACTGCGGCTTAAGTAAGGTATCTGTCACCAGTTCTTCTTAGCTGAGACAAAATTATGCTGACCTGTATAGATTCTTTTATTCTGGGCCTCTATCTGTATCATGCTCAGTAGAAATCAGTTACACTGGAAACAAGGCTAGGAATACGACTGGAAGAAAAGCTTAAGTTGCCAGATATTAAAAATCACACAGAAGATTCAAAGCCTGTCTTCTTCTTTGGTGATCACTCGTCGCCGAGTAAGATTGTCTTCCATAAACACGGTTTTAAAAGTGAGTCCGTAAGTGACTGTGGAGGCCAATTCTGGATCCACACATCCTTCCACAGTGGGGACATTGATTTCCGGTCGGGAGTTGATCACGGTGTGGATTTGCCAAGCGTGCCTTCCTCTTAGCACGTTTCTCCTTTGCGTCCTGAGTTCGAGTGTCTTCAAAGCCCATGACACCTTTGGTAAAGGCTGTTCTCCAACTGGAGCACTCGCAGGCCATTGTTTCCCAGTTGTCAATGCTTATACTACATTTTTTTTAGATATGACTTGAGACAGTCTTTAAACCTCTTTTGTTGACCACCAGCATTGCGCTTTTCATTTTTAAGTTCAGAATAGAGTAGTTGCTTTGGAAGACGATCATCAGGCATCCGCACAACATGACCAGTCCAATGAAGAGGATGTTGAAGAATCATTGCTTCAACACTGGTGATCTTTGCTTCTTCTAGTACACTGATATTAGTTCGCCTGTCTTCCCAAGTGATGTGTAAAAATTTTCAGAGACACCGTTGATGGAATCTTTCGAGGAGCTGGAGATGGCGTTTATAAATGGTCCATGTTTCAGAGGCATATAGCAAGGTTGGCAGTACAATAGCTTTGTAAACAAGCATTTTGGTTTCCCTGCGAATGTTCCAGTCCTGTAGCTGGGTATTTGGATGATTTGATGGATTATTTTTACACTTTTTCTGACTATGGACAGAAAGTCAAATCAGTATTGTGAAATTCTAGGGGTGAGAAAGAAAACATTGTTTCTTGGCGTTCGCTGCCTCTTCAGGGTTGCTAGATCACAACGCTGAAGCCTGAACTGACAGAATTCCAACCAGGGTCTGGACTCTAAAGCAGCTGTCCCCAATCTGATGCCCTCCAGCTGATTTGGACTACTGGGACCAATAGGTGTTAGAATACAGAACTGCTGAAGAACACCAGGTTGGAAAAGGCTCTTGTAGACCTAGCAACCCCATACCCTTCCCTGCCCTCTTCCTTCCTACCAATTGTGTACAGGCCACCCTGTCTATGGGCCAAACATGTAGTTTTGCCCCAGTCACACTTTCTCCTTCCTGTCTCCTTCCTTCAACTTTATGTCCCCACTCCCACCCCAATAAGTCTCTGCTTTTCAGGCTGCTGCAAACTTTATCCAGTAACCTAACTTATCTAGTACTCTTGTGTCACCCACTCCAAAGCATACAACCCCACCTTCATCTTACCCAGGGCTGGCCCTACCATTGGACAGAGTGAGGTTGTCTTAAGGCAGCCAGTTTTTAGTGTCATGAAAGGGCAGCAAATGATTTATTTTTTAAAGGTTGTGGGAGTTTCTTCCTTGGGTTCCAAAATAGCTTGGCCAACATAGGTATTTTGCATGTCCCTTGACTGGGGGTGAACATGAGTCAGGCAGCAAAGCATTTTGGACCAGCCCTGAGCACTGTGATGAGAGCCTCTTATCTCCTTGGCCTCAGCTGCATCCTGTCTCCTCTGCCCTTTTCTGCAACCCTCTTCCACCTACCCATCCTTCCTCAGGCATCTAGACAAAGTTAGTTTGCTCAGTTAATATGGGGGGTATAGATATAGCAGTTGCATTTTGGTGTTTCCCGTTTATTTCTATTTGTATTTTTCAATAACCTTTGGGGGGGGAGAAGTCTCACTTTGAAAATACAGTAGTAGATAGGTAGCCGTGTTGGTCTGCCATAGTCAAAATAAAAAAATTCCTTCCAATAGCACCTTAAAGACCAACTAAGTTAGTTCTTGGTATGAGCTTCTTCGTGTGTATCTGAAGAAGTGTGCATGCACACGAAAGCTCATACCAAGAACTAACTTAGTTGGTCTTTAAGGTGCTATTGGAAGGAATTTTTTTATTTTGAAAATACAGTTATAGCACCACTGTTTATATAGACTGACAAAAGGCTTATGAGTTACCTGGTAGGAGGAGGCGATACCTCTCTGCACTGCTTGCCTTAATTTCAAAGCAGCTCCTGCCCTTGCCTGTTTCTATTAGCTGTTTCCTGGGCAAAGTCTTCAAACATCAATGTTGATTCAAAAGGAAATAGCTGGTGCGGGAGCAACCTAGGTTATTTCTCCCACATATGATTTTTTACAGAGTTGGGGCAATATGCAATACACTCGTTCCATTAAGACAAGGATTCCAGGTTCTGCAATGATATCTCGCCCCTCTCCTCCCCGTGTGTGCACCCTGCTCCCCTACCCAAATTTGCTCCAGAGGGTTGAGGGGAAACCCAGAACAGATTTAGGGGACATGCGGGGGGAGAAGAGAAGATATCCTGTTGCACAGGTGGAGGTCCAGGTTACCTAGTGCTACTCTGGATATAACCCATAGTATCTAAATAGAAGACATCTCTGCTCCAGGGGCAGTATGAGGGCAGGACAGGAGAGTTATGTAACCTGGGCCTCATCCTCAAGGAGGACTCAAATTGAGACACTTGTTACTTTTTAGGCATTTGATAAGTTTTGCAATTTGTTTTTATGTGCATTTGACCAAAATGTGACTTCAGCTAGAGAAGCATTTCTTAAGTAAATAAGAATTTTAAAATACGTTTGTTTTTTTCAGGGGACCTTAGTTTGTTTTTGTTTTGTTGTCATTTTTATTAACTGTGGCTGGGGAACTCAAAAGCTGGCAATGGCCCAGACCTTCTCAGCTCATAGCTTAGGTTTCCAACTACTACACTACTACAGGTCAACAAACAATATATCTGTGTCGCTGTTTCCTGATATATCAGGAAGAATATTTACATTCCTAGCCATCTTGCCTCCGTTTTTCATTCTTGATAATTCTGTATTTTGGCCAGCTCCATTCCTGGACTTCCAGCAATGTACATAGCACAGAGTAAATGCCTACTTCCTTCTCTTTTCCTCTATAAAGCAGCAAATTTAATCATATTCCTGCATCTTCATATCCCATGACTGCCCCACAGTGGTGTTAATGATTACCATGTGTAATCCAGAAGCACATAGTTATTACTGCATTAGACACTGACACATAATTCTTATATACATGGCATTAAATTCTGCACATTTTTATTGTCAAAAGGAGGTTCTTTCTCGGCCATCCTTTCATTAATGAGTGAATACAATTCAGAAGTGCCTTTCAATAGAATATTGGACAAGACATCTCTGGTGAAGCACATGAGGAAAGTGTTCCCATAGCAACAGAAAGCCAGGAAAGATCGCAGAATTCCTTTCTTTAACCCCCACTTCCTTTAGATTGTCTTTCACAATAGATGCTTCTAATCTAGAGAATCAAAAGAAGTTTTTTGTTATTCAGGATTTTCTTCAGCAAGACGAGAGTGATGGAAATGGATCTTTATCTCAGCCAGTCCCTGATCTTATCTAGGCAATTCCTATGTTCTTAACTAGTTAGTGAGGAAGCTAGTGACAAAGCTTGTTAAAAATCATGTTATAATCTGAATTATGTGGCTATGAAGGGGGTTTGACTAGAAGACCCTTGGGGTACATTCCAACTCCACAATTCTATGATTCTGTTAACGTAGTATTCAGTATAGATTATGCCAGAGAGTTCAGAGTGGAATTCTGTATCAATGTGACTCTCTTGAACAAAGCAAGGGAGAAAACTATTCAACCCTCTAGATATAAAATTAGGGTAAAATACATATCTGGTCTTAAGCATGCTCAGGTCTTGTTCTCAGTACAGGGACGAGAAGTTCAAGGAAAAGGAAACAGAACCAGAACACTCGCTCACATGTTGCACTCAGGGCCACAATAATCAGCCAATCATTTGAATAAAGCAATCATTTAGCAAAATGAATGGAGATTATATGAAACAGTCAACTAAAATGAGAAATTCTAGATGAGTGTTCATAACAGTCTCTTGCAGCAAAACCAGCACTACCTTTTGGCACATGAATGTCTTACAAATTTATTGTGGCGCGACCTTTCGTTGGCAAGAACCTGCGTCATCAGATGAAGGAAGCTTGCAGGACAACAAATTTGTTTGTCTTTTTAAGATGCCACACGACCTTCTTGTGTGACGTTATGCTCGAAAACCAATATGACCCTTGACCAATGTGAGCCTTGCAATGGTCTCAGAGCAACCAGAATATTTAGCATAGCCTGCAATCATTCACCACCTCAATGTGCCCTTTTACAGATAATGGTACAAAACTCTGATGATGTCTCTTTCTTGCCTTGCCTGGATCAAGAATAGAGAGGGTTCTGCGAGTATGTGTAAAAACTATCCAGACTACAAAGGTAAAATTTACATTAACTGTATCACTCACTGCCTCTAGCCCTGGATAGCACTGGCATGTGGCCCCAAAAATAGTCGGGGGGGGGCATAGGAAAAGCCTGCTAGATCAGGCCAATGGCCCCTCTAGTCCAGCATCCTATCCTCATAGTGGTTAACCAAATGCCTGTGGGAAATCCACAAACACAGTCTCCTCTCCTATAGCTTCCAGCAATGGTTGTTCAGAAGCATTACTGCCTCCCAACATGGAGGCAGAGCATAGCCATCATGGCTAGTAGCCATTTATATCCTTATCCCCCAAGAATCTGTCCAATTCTCTTTTTAAGCCATCCAAATTGGTAGCCATCAATGCCTCCTGTGGCAGCAAGTTCCCCAGTTTAACTATGTGCTACGTGAAAAAGTACTTTTATTTTATCTGTCTTGAATCGTCTAGAATTCAGCTTCATTGGAAGTCCACGAGTTCTAGTGTTATGAAAGAGAGAGAGAAAACTTTTCTTAATCTACTTTCTCCATGCCATGCTAAATTTCTATCATGTCACCTTTTCTCTAAAAAGACAAACAAATTTGTTGTCCTGCAAGCTTCCTTCATCTGATGATGCAGGCTCTTGCCAATGAAAAAAATCGCAAATGCCATAAGCTTTCCTCACAACGGAGTTGCTCTGACCCCTAGATCATTTTGGTTACTCTTCTCTCTTTACTCTTTTCTAAAGCTTTTCCATCTCTACAATTGTCCAAAAGGAAACACAAACCCTGGTAAGCACACCTGGTACCCCTGGAATCATGCTCAGAGATTGGGGTGGCATGTAACAATATTAAGGAATCCAACTTATACAGTACAGTGGACGTTACGTTACCTTCGGGTAACATAACTTTCGGGTTGCGAACACGGCAAACCGGAAGTGTATAATTCCAGGTTGCGAACATACGCACAAAACGCACCGCGCACCGCGCACATGTGCAGAAACGCTCTATCGCACCACACGCATGCGCAGACATGGTCCTCTAGGTGTGGACTTTTCGGAGTACATACGGACCCCCAAAATGAATTACGTTCATACCCAGAGGGTCCACTGTACCAGTCAGTAAAACAGTTTTAAATAAATTCACAATCTACAATATTTATTTTGGTTTGAAAATCTGTGAAAACTCCAAATAACTGCATTAGAGAGTAAAAAAAAAAAAAGTTTTGGATGTTTGCATAAACTTACACCTTAAATAAAAAAGTAAATACAATGGTTTACTCCAAATATTACCTAAAAACGAAGAAACTGTGGCATTCTTCAGGAGCCAGTTCAATTAATCTACAATATCCACAGGATTTTAAAATGTTCATGGGGAGGAGGGAGGTCATTATTCAGCAAGAGATCTCCATATACCAAAATAGGTGTTCCCAAGTGGCTCGCACATATTTAATATGCATAAGGGTGGTGCTGCATAGAGAGAGAAATGGCACTCAATACCTAAGGGTGTGTCTAGGATGCTCCCGCAGAGCGTACACGTTGCTAAACACATTATCAGTACAGTCAATTATAAACATTCATGGGGGCTAGGGGCGGGAGGAAATTCAAGCCACCCACTTTCCCCTGACCTCATAAGAGATACCGGTAATCAGAGCCACATATATGTTCATTGGGGAAGATCATCTTAACGCAAGAGTCAGTCTGCTGCTGCCCATAAATTTCTCTCTAGTCAGTGGTGTAGCGTGGGTTGTCAGCACCCGGGCAAGGCAAGTAATTTGCGCCCCCTAACCCATGGATTTGCACCCCCTAACCCTAACCCCCAGATGTTGCGCCCGGTGCGGCCGGCCCCCCCCCTGCACCCCCCACGCTACGCCACTGTCTCTAGTGGAGCTATAGTACATGAGACTGGTGTAGCAGGTTGACTTTGAACAGGGATTCTCCTGTTGAAACCACAGGGGTAGTCTTGAGAAGCCATTATCCCTCAACCTACATCCCTCCAAAAGTACCAAAAAGTACTGGACTTGCAAAGATTTAGGCTGTAATTCTACACAACGTTAGCCTGCTTAAATCCCAGTGCCTTTGAGTGAACTTTAAAAGTTGAATTCTGCAACTGTAGGCCTTACCCATTGTTTTACCCAATTAGGTTTCTTATTTCAGTGAAAACATTCAAACCCATTTTTGCACAACCTTACAGGGGGAGGGACAGGGCTGAGGTTCAACAAGCTATTTTGTACAACGCAAAGTAGAGCATTTTGTTTAACGTAAAGGTGCACTTATATAATTGTCCCAAACATTATCACAATAAAGTATTCCTTTGTACTGAAGAACCAAGAGCACACAAACATATTTCTTCTTCAGTTTGAGTTCTTAAAAGAATTATTCTCAAAAAAACTACACATGTGCTTACACCAAGGAAAACTGACACATAAATATTCAAGCGATACCAACTTGTCACATGCCTAAAGTTTATTACTATTGTTATATATTTATTATACCTCGGCCTTTTTCCCTGAGGGGCCTCAAGGCGGCTGGAAGTGCGGCACCCAATGTTTTTATCTTAAGAGATAATGCAACGAAGCGGAATTGCCCTTCCTGCTGTTTTGCTAAAGGAAAAGCCCCAGTAATTCTGTTTTGGTTAGCTTTGGTTCTGGCGTCACCCCCTGCGCACCAAGGTAGAAAAGGAAAAACCAACAACCTGCCTCTGTGGTTTTTGCTTACCTAGCAGAGAGCCTATAAAGATGATAACTTGCACCGCGGTGGTAAAATGTCGGTAGGTCTGCTCGTCCCGATATGCCTCCCCTTGCGAAGTCCCGTTGCCGTGGGCGCTTCTGTTGATCCCCGCGATTTGCGCGCTGGACGCGTTCAAAGCGCTGGCGACGGCGTGGTAGGGCCCGCGCTCGCTCGCGCTGACGGAAGCCCAGCTGGCGTTGGACCCCATGGCGAGGGGTCTCTTTCCTGGGCCGCCTTACCTAGCAAGCCCCCCGCGCGGGTCCCGCGCTCCTCACCGAAGGAAGCACGCGGCCGGCAGGAGCCGCCTCTGTCCACACGGCAGGCTGCTCCATAGGATCGCTGGACCCGGGGAAGAAGCGCGTCTCGCTTTTCATGCCCGGTGTCTTAGCAAGGGGCTGCCTTCACGGCGCAATGGGGAAGAGGAGAAGCGAAGCTGCTTGTAGCTCCGCGGTTGCCCCATCTGCCTTTGCCTCTGTCCATCCTCAGCGTGTCACAAACATGAGCCCAAGCGACATGCGCGCCATGCTCCTGCTCCGGGGGTCGCACCGCGCTTGCATCCAAAAGGGAAACACCAGCTCTAACCCAGTTGGTGCTGCGCCTTCCAGTGCCAAGGTTTTGCTTCGCGTTCACATCTTTGCACAGGGAAGCGGCATCTCTCTGCCTTAGGCATCCTCACAGACAGGTGCCGTTTGGGTGTTCAGCAAGCCCCAAACTCCCATGTGGGGATGTTGTTTCTCATTTGGATTATGCCACAGTTCTCTTCGGAACATAGCGGCCGAATAGCGCTTGGGTGAACGCGGCCTCCTTTTGCATTGGCATAGCTCTGCGCCGCTCGACAGGCTGCAGAATGAGCAGCGAGCAACACTCGTCTGCCTCGTTTGCTCCTCGCTGCCGTTTTTCATAGAGAGAGCCAGAAAGAGAGAGCGGGTCATGTGACGCTCAGCTGTGATAGGGGAGGGGCAGGTTTGTTTTTGTGTGTGTGTGTGTGTGGCAGCCATCTTGCTTTTTGGGAGCTGTCAGTTCAATGTCTGAGGAAGACCCAAGGGCGGGGGGATCGTCTTCAGAATTCAGAAAGTTTATGCAAGTTCCTTAAATAGCAGTGCACATGAAAAGGGAGGGATATGTAATTCATAACATTTAGTTGTTTTTTTCAAAAGGAGGGGTTTGCGTGTTTAAATACAATATAGGTGTCTTAGAATACTTCACACTTTCTGGACTAACCCCCCTTGCAAAACACGTACACCAAAAGCCTTTTAAATACTGCACTTGCAAAATAGGTCATGCATTGTCTAATGTGGATATTGACCTCCACAGTTTTATTTTTGCAATTGACTACTAGCAGCATGTAGGCGATAATCTCCAACTACAACTAGAAAACTCTCAGACTTTTCCAACAGTATATTGTTCTCCGAATGAATAGAGGTGCTAGGGATATCCCTGAAGTTTTCCTTTGGATGAGAGCACTAGATACTTAAGATGTCTTGGAAGGTTTGTTTTGTTTCCAGATATGCCTGCATAACATAGTGGAAGCAAACAAGAACCCCTATAACATAGCAGATACCCAGATATCTTGTGCAGTACCCCTTCTCCCACTGCACTCTAGAATCCAGCTAACTCTAACTAGAAAATTATCGATCGCTGCTGTTTCTCTCCTAGTTTAAAATATGAACTGCTTTTTGCTGTATCTTTGTCCCTACTCTAGGGTTCAATCGCTGATGGGTATTTCATTCTTAAAACTCCATTAGATATATTCTGAGGTATCAGGATTTCATTATCGTGTTCTAAGTTCCCAAGCAACCATCTGGCTTTGCAAAAGTGATATGTCAGAACTGCCGAAGAACAATGGCTCCATTCACATCTCAAACAGGCAGCTGAGAAGGAAACCATGCTTAATGAGAAGGTCCCAGAGAATCAGTAGAGGTGTACTCCTCTGTTACTCCTGGCATAGATCATTCAGGAGGATGACTACTAATTTCTGTCCCAAAGATGGTCAAGAAGCCAAATTTAAATGAACCAAGATGATCAGACCATCCAAGAATGTCCAGAGCTAAGTCATGCAAAATGTACACTGACCTTTGCTAATTGTCACAAAGTGGGGAAAATCTAATATGAAGGAATTAAAATAGTAGCTCTCTGAAATAATGTGAAACTATCGTGCATCCATAACATTTGTACAGTATGGGAATACTGTATATAGAGCAATAATAGTATAATCTAGAAATATTTACACTAGGAAAAATGAAATATCTTAAATCTTAGAAAATAATTTAAGCCAGGCAACTTTAATTTAGTTTTCTATGGGGCTTTTTTAAAATCAAAAGAAATTTCAGTAGCTGCCATATAATGCCATCATTTATTTCCCCACTTCAGTTACGACATGCTTAGTGGTTGAAAGACCTGCAATGGCTATTGCATTAAAATGTTAATTTAATAAAGGGAAATACTTTTGTCGTTAGAAATGTGTACTAAATGACAATGAACCCGTATGCTATCCAGAAGTGAGGGGGTGGGTTCCTGTGGTGATGGGTCCCCAACCCTTCCCTCGAATCAATCAAGAGCTGTCTTCTCCAACCTGCTGCCTTCCAAATATTGGACTGCCACTGCCCTAATGAACAAGGGCCAGTAGTTAGGGAGGATGGCAGTGTAGTAGTCCAACAAACATCTGGAGGGCACCAGCTTGGAGAAAGGCGATCTATGAAGGCGACGGTTTCTTTACAGTATTTGCATGCTTGTTACTGGGCTGTGCAGAGCAGAGACCTGAAGAAGGGCTATGAAGGAAGCTCTTAGTTTTGTTTTGCAAACTGCAACGGGAGGTGGGGCCGGCGTGGTAACTCCAGGGCCACGGCCCAGCAGCGCCTTCCCCGGGCTTCCTCTCGCGCTGCCGCAACGGACAGCCGCGGTGTTTGGTGGGGCCTGCAAAGCAGGGCGGGAATAGCAGGCCGCGCGGTTCCGCCCACCGCGGCGGCTGCGGCCTGGCTCGGCGAAGTGCAGCCGGCCTCCCTGGGGGGGTTTCGCTTTCCACCCCCCCCACCCCGCCCCGAGCGGACATGGCCCAGGTGAGGGGCCTGTGGCAGCCGCGGGGGGAGGCTGCCGAGGCGTCCCCGGAGCAGCCCGAGAGCTACCAGCTTCGCCAGGAGAACGAGCTGCAAGTGCTGGAATCTATCTACGGGCGGGACTTCCAGGACTTGCGCCACGGCAAGCCGTGGAAGGTAAAAGGCTGGCCTCTCGCGGGCAGTTTCCTGCATGGTCGGCTTCTCATCTCGGGGCGGGGGGCGAGAGGCAGGGCCTTTGCCTGACCAGCCTCACAGAACTTGCTGCCTTATAGCGTTTCCTAAGGTGGTTTCCTAAGCCTTTCTCGCTCGGCATCCGTTCCGTATTTTAAGAACCGAGGCCCTGCTGCTGCCTTCACTTTTCGATGCCCGGGGAGGCTTAACATCCGTGTTCCGCTGAATGCAAAAGCAACCAGCGCCTGCAGTGTGCTACGGAAGGCATGCCAAGGGCAGGGCAGAAATTCCCTCTGACTGTGCATCACTCATTTTATTGGTAACGGGTCATAACAGTTGCGTTGGAGGCGACACGTCCTTACCTTTTAATGATTGCAGTGTAAACACAAAGTGTGCGTTATCATGGAAGGCTTACGGTTAGGAACAGAGGAAGTTGGCTTATGTCAAGGTAGATCCTTGGTCCCCTCTAGCTCGGGGTCGTCTATGCTGGTTGCCAAAAGCTCTCCATCTTTCCCACCTGGGGATACCTGGGAATTGAACCTGGGACCTCTTGCATGCAAAACATGTGATCTGCCAGCAAGCCACCCTTTCCCAGTTGTTTTCTTGTTTTGTTAGAGGCCTGTTATTCTTTATATTACTTGCAGACGCAAGTTTCAGCTGGCTAACAAAAGTCAGTCACAACTTCTGGACCATTAGTGCTATGACTTAAATCTTAAAAAACATTTTAAATAATTTAGCAAATAATGCGTGTTAATACTGCAAGCCCTGAGTTTATTGTCTCGTCTTGCCTTATCAATGTTCCATAAGATGACAGTTTTTGACTAATTATGCTTTGGAGATGTCTGGCCACATCACATAGTCAGTGTATCCACACGTTCAGTATTGGAGTTTTTCCTCAGAATCTTCACAGAACTCAGATAGTTTCATAATTTGTGATTTACCAAATTTAATGTAGTCTCATCGGTGAGCTCTTGTGTATTAGGAGACATGTCAGTCATCTAGAAAGCATAGTCACTGTCACAGGCAGGCAGCAAAAGCAGGAAATTAATTGAAATCCTGGCTGGCAATCATTCAGGGTTGGTGGGCTGTATCCAGATTTGCATCTCACAAGTTGTGCAGAGAAAAACAGGTTTTGGAACCTGCCTGTTCCTGAAATTCAACCTTGAGTAACTACTCTGGGGCAGGGGGGAACTGCCTTGTGAATGCAGCCTAGGGTTATCATTGTTGGTGTCTCTACACTGATAATGTCTAGTGTGCACAGCCTGAGATACCTCAAAATATGGTTATTATTAGCCATCATTTGCTTTCTCCCCAAGTGAGCAGTGATATAATAAGTATCCAAGGGAATTGTCATTTTCTGTTCCTCCCAAGTGCCCCTGTTAAACTGTGAGGCATCTTGTATGTACTAAAGTGAACACTAATAATTTCTCTTGTGTGCTGTTATAATTAGAAGGGTTATTATTCATGCTGGTTTCCCCAAAGACTATGTTCCCAACCCCATGACATTTGTGTGTGACACTTGAAACACGTGTTTTTTAACATAATCTGCTCATGCTTTTCCTTGAATGCAAACGCCCAAGTTATTAAACTACTATTACATGTGTATGTCAGGAAACCATATTCCATCCCACAAATGGCATAGTTTCCCCGCCCCCCAAAGTTCTCCCAAATTGAAGTTAAACTTTGGGAGTCTTGTTTGAAAACATTTTTACAGGGTTTGTTGCAGTTTAATGTATCTAGGAAACAGAATTCAGAGCTTTTCAGATAGGAGCAGAATTAATTCTTGATGACTAGGGATACTCAGGAGAAGGTTTAGCCTGCACCACAGTGTTCTCCTCTTGCTACTTCCATGCATATCAGTGTTTTTTGTTTTTAAGAGTAAATATAGAGAGGTGTAATTAGGGGCAATGTTGCAGTGAAGGCACCCTCCCCCCCTGGGTGGCCTGACTCTCTCACTGACTATGGGTTTCTGCAGGGGTGCACTGAGAGAGATGAATTGCTCTATACGCTTCTATACCCTGCTTGTTATAGTCACAGACATTTTGCTAGTTAAACATAATTTGCTGCTTTCTTTGGCATTTGACTTTGAGTGTATCTGTACCTGTAGTACCCGGCTCAGTCCACAAATCAGTTAAGATACTCAGATTATAGAATTTCCAGAGCGATAGCTGTGTTAATCTCTTCTAGCAGAAACTATCAAAGAGTCTTGTGGCACCTTAAATTTATTATGGCATAAACATTTGGATTATTAAGTGTCCCAACCTTTTTTCCTGCTGAAATGACTCTTGTATGAGTACAGGGTAGTTTTTTGGTAAGGACGCCAGTTGCGCTGTGACTAAAAATATTATATCTGAGCTGATGCAGTAGTGGACAGAGAGAATGCAAGACTGGGGAGCGAGAGCAGTAAACACAATCCTATACAATCCTATAATAAGGTCAAGGACTCCCTTGCTCTTCTATAATGTGAGCACATAATATTGTGAGTACAGTGGTACCTCAGTTTTTGAACGTAACCTGTTCCGGAAGACCATTTGGCTTCCGAAACGTTCGAAAACCAAGGCGCAAAGGGCCGTCTGCAGTTTTCATTGAGAAAATTGAAAAACGCGCAGCGGAAGCCATTCGAAAACCAAGACTCGTTTGAAAACGGAAGTGCTCAGTTCTTCTGGGTTTCGTAAATATATCTGTGCTTGGCAGCTAATTTTTAACTGGTCATAATTTGCATTGAACAAAGGCTGAAGAGCTAATAACACAGGCACTGCTTTCTGACCCATCCATCTTGGATAAAAGAGCTCTTTAACTCCATCCTTTTTGGAGCGGAGGCATTAGCAGAGCCCTTCCTTTGTTACATACTTTTTAAAAGGGATGCTTTGTCAAATTCTCTATTGTTGTTCACACAGAGGAAGAAGGAGTTAAAGCTCTACCTATGTCTCTGGGTCAAACTACACACAAAGGACAATTAGATGGACAAATGCTGGTAGGAAAATAGTTGAACAGCCTGATCCACTGCCTTTTCCTAATTTCAGCCTCCTGTGGTTGGTTTTCAGGCATATCTGTCTGTCATGCACAATTAATCTCTCTGCTTGTGTTGAAGAAAGCCATGGAGGTTGCTTAACAAGACAGTATCTCTGCTGGGAGCCAGACACAAAGCCCCTGAAGGCTTCAATGAGCTCCCAGGCTGCCAGCTGCTTTCCTCTAATGTAGTTAATTCTTCTTATATCTTTTAAAATTGTTTCAGGTACAGCAGCCTCCAGAAATCAAACTAGTTTTGCGTCCTCAGGGCTTGACTGGTGACCGTGAAGTCTATGCCAAAGTTGACTTGTGGGTCCAGTGTCCCCAAACTTACCCTGATACGTAAGTAAATAGCAAATCTATTCTATACTTCCCTAAGTAAGAATAATAATACACCTGTCCAGTTTTTGTCATTTAATTAGGCATACTGAAATAAGATGTCTGTGTGAGTTGCATTTCTGTAAATTTATTCAAAACATGTTTCTGAGTGTGTGGAATAACGGAAGTAGTGCTTCATACTGCCGACTCCCAAATCAAAGAGAGTGATATTGATATTACAACATCAAACGGAATAGTTTCTCTTTTATTAGGTTTCACAGTCAATTCCTTCTAAAATCCCATCCTGTGCCCTCTCTGAGTTGTTTACTGCCATGCTTGCTGCCGTGCATATTTAGAAATTTAGCATGCACAGGTTATAAACATGATGGAATTCATATTAGTCTTCTTAGAAGACGTGTGTTGTGTGTCTTTACCATAGAATTCTGGTCAGTTTTTGTAATTTGACAAGATTTCTTGTGAGCCAGCTGCTTATAAAAACAGGGTGAATAAAAACTATACACTTTCAAAGTACAGCTTATTTGGATGATATAAAATCTCAAGTCTTGTCTTGGTTACTCTTCCCCCTCCTCTAGAGTTCCAGAAATTGAGCTTCAAAATGCAAAGGGGTTGTCAAATGAAAACATTAACTTGTTAAAATCCAGACTAGAGGAATTGGCAAAAGAACGTTGCGGAGAGGTGAGTGTGTTGATTTTGCCCTTGATATTGAGCGACATTGTCACTATAGCAAATTTTGTGTGTGTACCGTTAGTGCTATTATGTTTGGTACTGTGTTCTTCTAACCATTTTGATGGTACCCACTGCATTGCAGGGTTTGTGCCTAGCTAGGTGTAGGGGAGGTCATATCAAGACTTGGCCTAGCACAATAAAGCTCATTTGACATGTCATTTCAGATGGTCATGAATAATAGAAAGTGACCCTATTGAAAGTTGACAGAAATGTCTGTTAGAACCAAAGTGAATGATGTCATTCCCAGGCACCCCATGAATTGAGTTATTTCAGTTCATAAATCACACAATAGCATATTCATAATAACTGGTTTAGAGTCAGGGGATACATCTGTATTGAACGAGGTTAGGTTAATCCCATGACTTAATTTAAAACAAATCAAACCCATTATGTGGAGTTGGTCTTTAGATGGTTAGCCAAGAACAGTGGAACTTAATCTCATTGTGAAAGTAGACGTGCTTAGTTCTCCACTGTTTGTAAGGTTAAGCTTGAGAAAGTTAAGGGACGTGAAGCAGAGCCTTTTCTGGCTGTGACAATAATACTGTTGCACTATCTTTCCCAGAGGACCTGTTTGTACTGGTTGGCATTTTAACTTTTATATTGCTCTCAATTGGATGCTTTGTAGGTTGGTGGGGCTTGTTATATTATAGTATTATGAGGTGTTAATGGAAAAATAGGATATAAATGTATAGTATAAATATAAATTGTATAAAATAAATTGTGTTTTTTTTTAAAAAATTGCTACTGCACATAGCATCTCCACCCTACTTTTTTACTACGCAATATAAAAATCAAAAGATTAGCACAAATAGGAACAGATCTGTTTTGCAAGCAACTGCTTTAATATTGCTACAGCTAGCATGTCGGAGGAAGCCTTTCCTGTTAGCAGCCATCTGGATTGTATCTATTTTGATAAATTAGAAAATCCAATTTTATTGTTAGAGGAAATGAACATTGTACCAGCTGAATGTTACTTTTCAGAACCAAACAGAAGGCTTGCTAACTGCCCTAGTCCATCCAAATGTTTTCAGCCAGTCAGAACTAGAGTCATATCCATATCATACATTTAAAGCACGTGGCTTTAAATTTTAGTATTTTAAAGCACATGGCTTTAAATTTTAGTATTTTAATATTCTTTTGGAAGCCGCCCAGAGTGGCTGGGGAAACCCAGCCAGATGGGCGGGGTATAAATAATAAATTATTATTATTATTATTATTATTATTATGGCTTTGCCCAAAGAATCCTGGGAACTGTAGTTTGTTAAGGAGGCTGGGAATTGTAGTTCTGTGAGAGTGACACTAGAGTTACCATGGTCCTTTGAGTGTGCCTTGAGTGGTGTGGTTGTGACCAAAAGCAATTTCCCGCAGTTACAAATACAGATTTGGCCTTGAGAAGGATAATGATATTTTAATTCCTACAACAGTTTCAATTTAGAGTATATTATCGTTTACAGAAAAGAATGTTGCTAATCACCTGGTACGTGGAAAATCCTGATTATCTATTCAGAATACTTTTAATTCTATACTTAGATGAAGATGAATTCATGTTCAGATTTATTCACGAGGTAGACTGCATAATTTTAAAGAATTCAATTAGTGTGATTGGGAATTAAATTCTTCTCTTCGCTGATATGATTAGTGTTTATAATGTCATCTTTAATTGTCACCATTCTGACAGAATATCGTTAATAATGTTCCACATACATTATGATTAACATGAATGTCAAATACTGATTGATGATCAGATTAAAAAGGGAGGGAAAAATAGATGTGGCTTTCCCCCCTATAACTATGCTCTAAAACACACTGCTGAGAAGTGGTGCAGCTGCTTTTTTACCAGCATCGTTTAGGCACATATAAATGTAATACTAAATTGGTTTCATGCATGGCTGTTTTTAGTGGCAAGTAATGCATTCAGCAGAAGCAGTTTGGATTTTCAGAACTAAAATACATGCAAAAAAAGATGAGTGGTTGTGCATTGGCTTTTATTTTACTATGTTTGGCAGAGATTTATTGGCGCTGGCATTGAGCTCCACTGAAGTCACTGGTACTCGCTCACACGCAAATAGGATTAGAACACGCTGCGAACAGTTTGCTAAAATCAGATTTTGCATTTGCCTTTCCTCTCCAGGTGATGATATTTGAATTAGCAGATTACGTACAATCGTTTCTCAGTGAATACAATAAACCACCTTTAAAATCTTTCCATGAAGAAATGCTAAAGAATCAGCAAAAAGAACAAGAAAGGCTCGCTCTGGAAGAAGAGCGGAGAATCCAAGACCTTAGGAGGAAAGAAGAGCAGATGGTGAGAGCATTAATTTAAGATTTCTGTCCTGCCCCACCCGTTTCATATGAGCACTCAATCACCTGGAATCTCTGGTTGTGAACTATTAAAATCGTTTTTGTATCTGAAAACAGTGGGATGAAGATTGCACATCTCGTTTAGTGAGTACCTTTTTTTAAAAAAAATATGCTTTTGTTGTGTTTCCAGAACAGCAACCCTTTTACCTCATGCTGTTTTACCTTCATGCTGTTTTTGAATCCACCAAGATTTGAAAATGGGAGAGAGAGATGGTAGTGGGCCCTGTTTGTTTTCAAAATAAGTCATGGCCTATTGTGCCTGCAGATCAAGCCCATGTGGTCATCCGCATTCCTCTTTGCTGATGTAAGGAAGTTAAACTTTAGGTGACCTTTTGAACTTCATCAAAGATTTTGACCCAGTACTATTATTTGCACTATTTCTGTAGTAGCCTGTCTTTTAACACATAGACTTGAAACTAAGTTTAGTTAAGAAGCTCTGTTTTGGTGACAAGTTTTTCCTTGCATTCTCTCTTGGCAGAGCAATATTTATACTGTTTAAGGGTGTCTGCTTCAGCAAATAAGTTTTCTCAATAAACTCTTACTGAAGCAAGATTACAGAAAATTTCATTGCAGTAATGTTTATTTCAGCAACGTGAAATTCTTGATGAGATTCAGAGAAGGGAAGAAGAAAAGAGAGAAGAAAGAAAAAGGAAAGAAATAGCAAAACAGGTATTTTCAACATTCTCCTTTTGTAATGCCAAGTTACTAGAAGTGGTTGTATCATGCTTTTGTAACTATTGGACAAATTGCTTTGAAACTTTTATGTCTACAATCTCATTTTGGAGCCTGCAAACACAGAAATAAAGATTTCTCCATACCAGAAGCAGGTGGACAGTGAGATTTCAAAGTTATAAAGACATAATTATTCCCTATCCCCATGTGACAGAAGCATAGTGTGTATCAGGGTTGAGGCAGAGAAGCAATGCCGTTTGTAGTCTCTATTGGGTTGCCATCTATGGCTTAATATATACTATTTAGTCCAGTAGATTTTGTGGGTTTGAGTTCTCTATCCATCTATCCATTTCTTAAAGTCCCCAAATGCTTCTAGCATGGGTTGCTTTCACCCTTGGATGTTACACAATAGTGTTACTTCTGTTATTCCCTCTGGTGTTGCTGCCATTGTTGTTTATTTATCACCTCCCACGTATGTCCCAAGGCAGTGTACAAAATATACAGGCATCCCCCTTCTTGTGCATTCAAAGAACGCATGACCGTGCATGCGCACATCACTGTGAACCTGGAAGTGCACATTATTGATCATGACGTTGGGAGTAATACTGCAGAAGAAACAATACTGAATCTTTAAGGAGATGCTGACTAACCCCCTCTCCAGAAAACCCAAAGTGGAGGTTCACAGGGGCTTTGCATGTTTAAGTATTTAAAGGATTGGGGTGCAGTCAAGATATCCCCTGTGTTTCTGTGTTTCCAGGAGCGTTTGGAAAGTGCTGCTTTGACAAACCAGGAAATATCTGTCGGTAGAGAAATCACAGGGAACAAAGTAACGTCCAGTTTAAATGGAGGTGTTACAGAACATGGAGGGAACAATAAATACCGTGCAAATTCCACAGGGCGTTCAAAGTATGTATAGCTGTCCTTCTGAATGGAATGGGAGTGTTTCAGTGAAAATGTGTACACTTGCACCCCATTACACACTGTACAAGCACACATACAAAGTTATCAGCATCTGGTTGTGCAGATTGATTTGTAGGCAGGCATACTGTACTTATGCGTAGCACTAGCAATCTTACAACTATACGTAGGGGATGTAAAGTCATTATTTGCTTTACAAATTGAGCGAGTGCATTTGAACTTTTATCGGGTATGTTTCTGTGGAGTACTAGGGGCCATGTCCCTGCTTGCTTTCCGCCTTGTCAAACCCTCCCCATTCCCAACTCACTAACTCCATTCCCAACCCACCTTATGCCACTGCTGCAGCCAAGTGGGATGAATAGTTGGTCTGGCAGGAGGATTAGCATGGGGGAGAGGCCCAAAGAGGGGGCCAGCCTGGAGATCTGCTGCTGTTAATTTTAATAGGCAGTGGTGGATTACTAGGCTAGCTGGTTGCCACGTCTGGGCACCTTCCTCATTTCTGTGCCGTTCCTCCTGCCACTTTTCATGGTAGGTTGTGGTGGCCTATCAAACCAGTTGGCCACTGCTTCGGGGCATCTTCCTGCCGTGTCTCTCATCACACTGTAGTCCACAGTGTCATCTATCGA
Source organism: Podarcis liolepis (assembly GCF_965112155.1). NCBI lineage: Eukaryota > Metazoa > Chordata > Lepidosauria > Squamata > Lacertidae > Podarcis > Podarcis liolepis. The sequence continues at coordinate 42,003,826 of NC_139554.1, forward strand.
CCATGCAAACTGCTGCATGGTGAAAGATGAATACAAATGGACACACAGCACATCAAGCACATCAATTCCCATTCTGTAATTTTTAAAATAAGCTTTTCCTTTTAAGATGGAGATCTTAGGAGTGCAGGTTTATCAAAGAGGTTTGCAGGATTTGTGCCCTGCCTGACAGAATATAAAATTGGAGGCGCAGTGACTGGCACTCTAACCACAGGCCTTTGCTATGTGTTGCTGTGGCTTTTCTGATCATTTTAAATAGCAACAATTAAAAATGCCTGAACTTCCTGTTAAGGCTGTTCACTTGTAGTAGTACTTGGGACTGCTGAATTAAATTGCTTTTTTGGAGCATATATGAGCACCTCAAAACATAATTGTGTTTGATTGCTTTGTAGGAGAGAGCGTCAGCATTCGGCATGCAGTAATGAAGAATCTCCGGGAACTTCTGAAATTCTGAATTTCAATGCCAGTAGTATTGGTTTACTCAGGGTACACAAAGGAAAGTGCATAGGTAAATGGACAAACTGCCATGCATTGAGAACCTTTGGTGTGTTTTTTCTATATAGAAATGAGGGAGCAATGAAAGCTGTATTTGGTTCGTTCACTGGCAGTACGGAGTCGAAGCTGTTCAACTATGTGAAACAGCCTGTTAATATTAGAGTTAAATTGTTTTAGTTGATTTTTTGAAAAAAACAGCTAAAACTTTAATTGTGATTTAATTAATAAGGACACACATTTGCTTTACTTTTGAAGTAATTTTGACTCTAGTGAGTTGCTATGATAGGCAATGAAACAAATACAGTCAAACCTTGGTTGTTGAACGTAACCCATTTGAACTTCCGAAATGTTCGGCAACCAAGGCATGGCTTCTGATTGGTTGCAGGAGCTTCCTGCACTCAAGCGGAAGCCTTTTTGGATGTTCAGCTTCCGAAAAATGTTCGAAAACTGAAGCATTTACTTCCAGGTTTTCGGTGTTCGGGAGCCTAGGTTTGACTGTACTAAAGTACAATTTAAGAAACTTCCACTTACATTAAAGATCACTTCTCTAGCACACTTGCTCACATGGGGAATAAATGTGCCCAGGATCCAAGGAAAGGAATGAATGAATGTAGGAGCAAGCTATATATGTAGCCAGTGCTTTGCACATTTTTATTTTTATTTTGCTTTTGCTTTTCTTTTCTTTTTTCTTTTCTTTTCTCCTTTTTGTAAGGTTTAAAAGTAATAAATATTATTTTCAAATTATACCAGTTTGGTAGAATTGTTAAAAGCCATACAAATGTTGAACAAACCTCCTTTTGTGTGGCCTTTAACTGTTTGAAGGAATGTTGAAAGCATGCCTTGGCCAACATAGAGGTTTACAGGAGTAGCTCATTATAATGAGCTTTGTTAATCTGTAAGCATCTGCTTCAAAAGCTGAAGCATCCACACACAAGCCTTTCGTATTTCTCTGTGCAGACAAGGATGAGCAGCTTGGTAAATCAGTCTACAATGGTTTGGAGTTGTACACTGGCAACTTCGTCCTGGTCCACGAGTGGGTACTTCAGTGGCAAAAGAAAATGGGGAAATTTCTCACAAGTCAAGAACAAGAAAAGGTTGAAAAATGCAAAAAGCAGGTAATCACCCATTTTTATGTGTTGTTCTGCCTTGTGCTCATGTGAGCACTTCTTAAGACTGAAATACAGTGGTGCCTCGCAAGACGAAATTAATTCGTTCCGCGAGTTTTTTCGTCTAGCGAATTTTTCGTCTTGCGAAGCACGAAATCCCATAGGAATGCATTGAAATTCAATTAATGCGTTCCTATGGTCAAAAAAAGTCCAAACAAAGCCAAATTTGGTACAACAAGAGTTTATTAAGTGCTCTTTAAAGTCACACATACTGTAAAGAGCATTTCAAAAATTGAAGGAACAATAAATTCAAAAATTGAAGGAATAATAAAAATCATAAAAATGCAGAAAAAAACCACACAAGCTTCCAGATTCTTGCAAACCCCTCCTCAACTGTTCCCCCAGCCACCCACCACACAGAAATTCAAATCCAGAATTTTTTTTAAAACCAGCAGAGTGGCCCAATGGTCACAGAAAATCATAAAAATGCAGAAAAAACCACACAAGCTCCCAGATTCTTGCAAGCCCCTCCTCAACTGTTCCCCCAGCCACCCACCACACAGAAATTCAAATCCAGATTTTTTTTTTAAAAAAACAGCAAAGCGGCCCAATGGTCACAGAAAATCAGAAAAATGCAGGAAAAAAACACACAAGCTCCCAGATTCTTGCAAACCCCTCCTCAGCTGTTCCCCCAGCCACCCACCACACAGAAATTCAAATCCAGAATTTTTTTAAAAAACAGCAGAGTGGTCCAATGGTCACAGAAAATCATAAAAATGCAGAAAAAACCACACAAGCTCCCAGATTCTTGCAAACCCCTCCTCAACTGTTCCCCCAGCCACCCACCACACAGAAATTCAAACCCAGATTTTTTTTTAAAAAAACAACATGGCCCAATGGTCACAGAAAATCATAAAAATGCAGAAAAAACACACACAAGCTTCCAGATTCTTGCAAACCCCTCCCCAACACCAAGTCCTTGAATTCCAAACACCCCAACCCAAAATCCAAAACCCCCCCAAAAAGTTTTAAATTTTAACTTACCAAATGGCTGCAAAAGAAGTTTTGGAAAAGCTTCAAAAATCGCCAAAGTCTTCAAAAACCTCAAAAAAGGCTACCATACCGCGTGCTATGAGTTGCTCCTCGAAGTCAAGTTGCAACTGCACCTCTTCAAGCAAAGGAAACAAACTTGCAAGACGTTTTCGTCTTGCAAAGCAAGCCCATAGGGAAATTCGTCTTGTGCAGCAGCTTAAAAACCGCAAAACCCTTTCGTCTAGTGAGTTTTTTGTCTTGCGAGGCATTCGTCTTGCGGGGCACCACTGTAGTAGTGGATCATTGAGAAGCTGAAACGACCTCATTGTAAATGATGTTACATTGTTAGGCTTTTTGAGCACTTATGTAGAAGCCTGCATCAATTGTTTTTGGAAAGAATCATAATAAAGCACGAGAGGAATGTCTAGGGAGTCAAGAGAGTTTTTTGCTAAGGGCTTTTAAAACCTGGAGGGATGTAGGTGTATATTTTGGCTTTTTGTATTGAAAATCTCCTTCATGATTCAAACTAAAAAGCACACACAAAGACTTTTGGGGACATTTTACTACTACAAGCCAAATTTCAACATATCTCTGGGCAGTAAAATGACCCCCAAACAAATCCATGTGTGTGTGGTGCCTGCAGAAGGGCATGTAAATCTACTTCCTGGGATCAGTTTTTGTTTGTAAAACTCCACAAGGCTGCTGGTGGTGGTGGTGCTGCTGCTGCTGCTGCTGCTTCTTATTAATCTGAATACTTGCCATTGGGTAGAACAAAAAAGCACCCCAATGGCCAAAATCGATAAACTTCCTTGGATTTATTTTTTGTCCCAGGTTGTGGTTGTGGATTCAGAAAAAATACCTTTGTATATGGGTACTTAAAACTGCTGCTCTGGGTCAGTTCTTACTGTAAAACTACTTTCCCTAGCCTGCTAAAATGGCTTAGACCAAAATAAAAATACCCCAAATGCAAAATCAGTTGGGATTTTTAACTTTTATTTTTGCCCCATGTGCTTTTTGTGTACAAGCAGAAAACCATAAATGGTAAGTGGCTGGAATTTGGGGTGTGACTTATTCCTATGCAGATACCGGTGCCCTAGGTGGACTTCACTGTAGACTACTTCTGTGTAAATTCTGCAGTGAAAAGTGCATCTGGGGCAGGATTTTGTCCACCATTGGGCATCAGGGTAAATGAGAGGTGATACAAATGTGAATCACTGGATTTGTTTCTTTTGAACAGATACAGGGAGCAGAATCGGAGTTCAGTTCTCTGATGAAGTTAAACCACCCCAACATAGTCCGTTACCTGTCGATGGCCTTTAAAGAGCACAGTGACTCAATCGTGGTGGACATTTTGGTGGAACACATTGGTGGAGCCAGCCTTTCTATGTACTTGGACAAAGAGATCCCCCTTCCTATGGATCAGCTGCGTCACTACACAAACCAAGTTTTGTCTGCTCTTGACTACCTACACAGCAATTCAGTGGTGCACAAGGTTCTGAGCGCGTCCAGCATTCTGGTGGATAGTGAAGGAAATATCAAACTGACAGACTACAGTATTTCCAAACGCTTGGCGGATATCTGCAAGGAGGATGTTTTTGAACAACCCAAAGTTCGATTTAGCGAGGATGCCTTGCCGAACAAGCCAGGGAAGAAAGGAGATGTTTGGCGGTTAGGGTTGATGCTGCTTTCTCTCAGCCAGGGACAGATTACTACGGAATATCCAGTCACAATTCCGAGTGATTTGCCTGCTGATTTTCAAGACTTTCTGAAAAAGTATGCGCCTATCTAATTATTATTTTTTATGCTTTACCGTCAAATAAAAACATATACATTTAACAAGAATGCTTATAATTCAGCATAAATTGGGCTGAGGATTCATGGTACAGTCATGCCTTGGAAGTCAAACAGCTTAGTTCCTGAACGTTTTGGCTCCTGAACGCCGCAAACCCGGAAGTGACTGTTCCTGTTTGCGAACTATTTTTGGAAGCTGAACGTCCGACGGGGCTTCCGATTGGCTGCAGGAGCTTCCTGCAGCCAATCAGAAGCCACACTTTGGTTTTGGCAGTCAAATGGACTTCTGGAACGGATTCCATTTGACTGCCAAGGTACGACTGTATTTTAAAGATAGAATCATAGAATTGTGGAGTTGGAAGGACCCCAAATCATAGATGTACTCAAAGATTACAAAGCAAAGGAACTATTTCAGGATCTGGGTTGGCAGTAGGGAACTCTTGCTACAGGCCTAGTTAGGCCTACCAGGCCCTCATTTGGCCCATGCAATCATTCTCGCCAAGCCATGCACACCTGCCTTGCACCTGACATTGTTTATGGCATCAGGTGCAGGACCACTAAAGATGCACCTTCAAGGCCATGTGTGCAGCGCTTCTTAAGCACTGGTGGTCAGCGGATTGTTGGCCCTTGCATGCCCAGTGCGCTGCAAAAATGGCTCACCAATGATCTGACTTGGCATTGAGCAGCTTCCCATGTTCCTAAAACCACTGTTAAACATACATTATTTTGAATTCCATTCAGGTGTGTTTGTTTGGAAGATAAAGAAAGGTGGAGCCCTCAGCAGCTATTGCAACACAGTTTTATAAACCCACCACAGGTAGTTGTGATGGAAGAAAGCCCAGAAGGTAAATAGTCAATCATATAAGATTTATTATTATTGTTGTTGTTGTTATTCCTTGATGGCAACTTTAAAATGTTCATAGAGGCAGAAAGTAAAGCCCTAGGAGGAAATAACTCATTAAACAAAACATATTGCATACATAGATAAGAATAAAAGCAAAATTGTTGAAGTATATCAACCAAACTCCAACTTTAGCCTGCTGTTCCACATTGGCATCTAAGAAAGGAAGAATCCATGAAAGCTCATGCTATTTCAATGCAGTCATAGTCAGCCTTAAACTTAAATAAGACGTTTTCTTTAAAAGACACAATAGGCAAGCATTTGAGCACTGGAAGTAGTCAAAGTACAACACTGAATCAGATTTCAGTCATTTTATGGAATTTGGCTCCTGACTACATTATTTTCTTGAATGGATTGTTATCCCACAGGGCTGCCCCATCCATGAGGCAGGCCGAGGCAGCTGCTTCAGACAGTGGAATCCAAGGGGCACTGCCTCCATGGGTGCCTGCCACCAGAGAAGCAAGGAGAAGTGGTGATGGCTTCTGGGTTCTGACAAGATGTTGTGGACCTCTCGCAAGATCTTGCCAGAACCCAGAAGCTGAAGGTGTGCAGCTCCACTAAGTGAGGCTGCAGCGGAGCGGATGGCACCTTCCTGTTTTGCCTCAGGTAATGAAACAGAATAGGCTGCTCCTACCACTAGTGCTTTATCTTTTTGCCTGTGGGGATAATTTATTTCCTTCCTTCCTTCCTTCCTTCCTTCCTTCCTTCTATAATCAGCTTGAAAATATTGCCAGCCCATCGTCTTTCTGGGTAACTAAAGAAGGCTACCTTGTTTTGAGCGTTGACTGTGGGAATGGTTTAGCCAGGTAGTGTTATCTATTGTTGGAGCTTCAATGCTTTTGTGTTCGATCGACAGGTTTAGTAGTGGTGGTTGGCACCTGTCTGTCAACTGAGTTAAATTTAAACTGTAAACACAGCTGAGATGGCTATAAAATAAAAATCTCTACATGGTCCTTAGCATTTCCTTTCATGAATTGGCTTCAACTTGCCTCTTATATTGATTGAAGTGGTTTGAAACATCTGCCAATATGACTTGGCAATGACTGCTGCAGCAAACACAGCACATGGAGAAGAATAGACCCGCATCTCAACAGAGGTTCTTAATGCATCACATTATGCATCATGCACACTCTTGATTGTCATCATTTAACATGAAATTGCTGATTTGTTCTTTCCTTCTCAGTGACTTTTTTGTTGTTTCAGATTCAACAGGAATAGATGATATTGAAACCGTTATCCCCTGCAGTCAGTATGCAAGCGATGTCTTTGTCACAGAAACACAGAAGCAATTTTCTCGTTATTACAATGAATTTGAAGAGTTACAATTGCTTGGTAAAGGGGCCTTTGGAGCTGTCATCAAGGTACATACAGTACGCTGCGTCAGACAAATTTTGTTCCATGGAGCGTGCAATTGGCTGATAAGGGGATGAGGAGTTTTCCAGAAGGAGCTTCTTTTATGATTTTGATTGAAACATCTGTCATGTAATTTCCATTGGGCAGGTGCAGAACAAACTGGATGGCTGCTGTTACGCGGTAAAGCGAATTCACATCAACCCCACAAGCAAGCAGTTTCGAAGAATTAAAGGGGAAGTGACCTTGTTATCGCGCCTGAACCATGAGAACATTGTGCGCTATTACAACGCGTGGATAGAGAAGCATGAGAGGCCTTTGCTCAGTACTCTGACATCGGAAACCACGGAAGGGAAGAAAATGGCTGACAAACTGGCTCAGAATGGGAAGGGTGAAGCGGAGTCCATGGATGACATAGAAGCAAACGCCCCTCCTCCTGTTCTGACCAGTTCAGTGGAGTGGAGCACCTCATGTGAGAGATCATCAAGTGCCAGGTTCAGTGGAGGGGATCAGGAATCCAGTGATGATGATGAGGATGAAGATGGAGGTGTATTTGCACAGTCATTCTTGTGAGTAGGGGCATAGGTTTCTTTCCTTTTTCCTATAAGGCATTTACTGCCGGTAGATTGGGCCCTGAGCTGCCTTGCCAGGGATGGAAGGGCTCCTTCTGTTTTGATTGATTGATTGATTCTATTTCTATGCCACTTTTTGTTCAGATAAATCCCAAAGCTGCTTACAAACAAAAGATTAAAATAACATAATGGAACATCACAAATACATCATAAATCGTATAGAATACTTAACAAATGCTTTATCAGCAAAACAATCCCAAATAAAACAATTACCATCTATGTAACACTATTAACAAAACAACTAAAAAATTAGCTAAACATCACAGCTACACCAAAAATCATAGGATTCACAAAGTATGGCAGCATTCCTATCTATAAAACAACATTAGCAATATTAACAAAATAGGATGAAGGGACAGCAATCCAGTGGAAACTCAGTGGTCCTCTCTTTAGTTAAGGACCAGGGAGACTTTTGCTGATTTCTCCTCAACCCTCTTGAACAGATTTACAGGGGTATGTAGTGGGAAGAAGGAATCAGTAAAGATTACTTCATGTCTCCATCTCCCACTAGTGGGAGCATCCATTGAGCAGAGTTCCACTCACAGGAATGCTAGATCCAAGCTAATGTATCCGACTTGATAGGGTTTGGATACTGACTTGATTTTCTTTCGTTCTATTAGCATATCAGTCTATGGAATGCATTGGAAGCCTCCTTAAAGTTAATCTGCACATGCATTTACACATCACGGTACCTAATTGCTCAGGACCTTATCACTTTAATGCTGTGCATCAGAATTCTGAACTGCCTCTCTTATAAAAGGTTGTGTTTTGAGGTGATGTGAAAGTTAAGTCTGTAATTTTTAATCTCTTGATGGGTATTTCTGCACATGCAATTTTTCATTTGAAGACATTTGAGTGATGGACATTCCCATGTTAACTGGTTTTGAAGGGGTTGGAATTAAGTGGGATTCCTCTTAATGTTGGAAGGGCACTCTTCCTGTGTCCGCTTGCCAAAGGCTCCCTCAGGATACATTTGATAAGCTTCTGAAGAAATTCAGGTATCCATCGAACATTGCTTGAAAAGCACTGCTTTTCAAGGATTTTGATGTTCTCCTTTTTCATCTGTTGATTTTAGGCCAGCAGCGGATTCTGAAAGTGATATCATTTTTGATCATGAAGATGACAACAGCAAAAATCCTATGGTGGTAAATACTGTAACTAAAAGTACCTTTCTGTGTCCTCTTAGAAACAATTCTGATCTCTAATGTTATTCATCAGTTGCAGCCGTTCTGATACCATGAACTAATACAGCATCCAGTAATTTGTCATCTGTCACTTTGCATTAAAACCTGCACGCTGTACAAAATAAGCCAGGTTTAAATAAAGGCAGTCGATAAAGCTGTTGGGATTTTGTTAAGTGAATCCCGCCCTTAAAAAACCCAAGATCAATATAACTATCTGCATAACTGACACAGGTAGTACAAAATCAGTCCAACACGGCATTAAAACATCCTAAAAATACCCAAGGACTAAAGATACTGAAACATGATTTTAAAAAAAACTTTACATGTTTTCTTATAATGCCCAAAATGCATTAATATATCGTACTTTTCCATGTATAAGACTAGGGTGTTTTTTTTTTACTAAAAATAATGTTAAATAATGTTAAAAAGGGGAGGATAGTTTATACACAGGGGCAATGTCCCCCCCCATTTTCTAAATTTTGAGTCCTCAAAAATAAGGGGCATCTTATACACGGGGGCGTCTTATACATGGAAAAATACGGTAGGTTCCAGGCAAGCCTCACTGGGGAGGGCATTCCATGTCACCACTAGTCACTCCCTAGTACCACCTATCCACCTTTTTATGTTGAGAGGACCTAAAGAAGGACTTCTGATGAAGATCTTAAAGTCTGAGCCAATATATCCTGGAAGAGGGGATCCTTCAGGCAACCTGGCCCCAAGACTGTTAAGACTTTAAAATTTATTACCACCTCTTTGAATTGAAATGGACTGGAAGCCCATGCAAATGATGAAACATTGACATGATATGCTGATATCTACTAGTCACCATTAATAATCTCTCTGCCCCATTTTGGCTGAGCTGAAGTTTCCAGAATTTTTAAAAAAATGTTCTAATAAAGTCAGTGCTTTAGGGACAAAAACTGGCCAGCTTTTTGAGCAGATTTGACAATTCAAGTTTCACATCCCTAAGTGTTCCTTAGGATACTGCCTATAGAACTGTCTCAAAACACCCTTGCTTTGCATCCCTATGCAGTTGGGGCTCTACGCAAGAGCATTACTGACACTACTTCTTCTGGAGCGAAGTCAAATTCTTGTTCCGCTGTGGGAGCAGCAGCTGTGCCTTTTGAATTCTGGAATGTAGAGCTTTCCAAAGGGCTGGTATAGAAAACATCTTCTGCCTGCCATAAAAATATTGATTAGATCTCCAGTTAGACTTCTGGCTACAAAGAAAAAAGAATTAAGCATTCTGCCTGGATCCTTGATTGACAGCTCACATTGCTGGCAATGTATCTTGGATAGTCTGGGCAGGTGGACTAAACCTCCTCCCACAGTGGCCTGCCAGCAAGTCCAGCCAAATCTATTGTCACTACCTAATAATGGTGGCGCTGTGGGTTAAACCACAGAGCCTAGGACTTGCTGATCAGAAGGTCAGCGGTTTGAATCCCCGTGACAGGGTGAGCTCCTGTTGCTCTGTCCCTGCTCCTGCCAACTTAGCAGTTCGAAAGCCCATCAGAGTGCAAGTAGATAAATAGGTACCGCTCCGGCGGGAAGGCATTTCTGTGCGCTGCTCTGGTTCGCCAGAAGCGGCTTAGTCATGCCGGCCACATGACCTGGAAGCTGTACGCCGGCTTCCTCGGCCAATAAAGCGAGATGAGCGCCACAACCCCAGATTCGGCCACGACTGGACCTAATGGTCAGGGGTCCCTTTACCTTTACCTTTAATAATGAGTCCAGCATTTTTGCACCATAGTTTTCATTGGTGTTTAAACTTAAGGGTGTTTCCTTAGTATTGTGTTTTACATGGCAGCATGCTCCAGTTATGAAGGTAAAACATTTGACAGGCTAATGGTCCAGATCTCAGGATGATAGGTTTGCATGGTTGAGGGTAGATTTGTACATACTGTTAATATTATGAATCCAGTGCCCCCAGTCTTATGCTAAGTGATCCTACAAGCAGGCATAGGTATTAGCATACTTGCACGTGGCCATACATACAAGTAAAATGCAGTGCTGTGGTGGGGGCTCAAGCCAATGCTTGATGTCAAGAAAAATAAAATTCAATCCAAGTAAAAACAGAAACAGAGCACAATTTGTTTTGGCACATAAAAACCATTGTGGTTTTAAAAAGTACAAGTACTCACCTGGTTTGTGAATATCGCTAGATATATGGAGAATCTCTGTTTGCTTGCATTCTACTCTTGTGTTTATCTGACACAGGATGAAGGCTACAAAGGGAAAAATAGTCACAGTGAAGAGGATGAAACGTCAGCGATTCAGACTGTTCACCATCTGTATATTCAGGTTAGAAACTCTTAGACTATGTTGTAGAAGACTACATTTTAATTGAGCCTAAGGCAGCATTTGTACATCACAGGTAGATCATAGTTAATGGTTTATTATGAATGTGCAAATGATTCCCACGCCCCACTTCCCCTAGTTATCTTAGTTCCATGGTAAGGAGGGATGAATTCACAGGAGTTGGCCTTTTTTGTTTTTTAATCTCTGTATCCAGCATTTATTTGGTGGTGGTGATTTTTGAATGACTCTGAAAAGAAAACTGTTTGGCTTAGATTTCTATTTCACCCTATCACAAAAGCTTATTGCATTTAGGATTTAAGCACAGTACATATGAAGTGTAGCCGGTTAGTAATGGTTATTAAAATCACACATGTTCATCCAAAGGGTAGGCTACAAATTTGAACAGTAAATGTTTATATATGCTAATGCCATCACAGTGATATAGTAAGAAATGTGTTCAGTGCTAAGCATAACCATGAAGTGAATGCGGCTTCCTGTTTTTCAACTGTTTCTTCATCTTATATCTGAAGATGGAATATTGTGAAAAGAGCACTTTGCGGGATACCATTGACCAAGGCCTATATGAAGATATCAATCGCCTCTGGAGATTTTTCCGGGAAATTCTGGATGGATTAGCTTATATCCATGAAAAGGTGAGCCACATTCATGCCAAACTCAATCGATTAAAATAATTGGGCTTGTATTCCTGTTTGTTTTTGTTTATGCTGTATTATTTTACTGTTGTTAGCTGCTCTGGGCCCAGCTTTGGCTGGGGAGGGTGGGATATAAAAATAAATAAATATTATTGTTATTATTATTATTAATCCACTTTTGCCCTGCCCATGCTCCAAAGTGCTCAGAGCTGCATAGATTTTTATCTTCCACAATAAACTGTAGAGAGAGAGAAGGAATTTCACAACCTTCGCCAACCTGATACCTTCCATATGTTGTTAGACTATAGCTCCCATTATCCCTCACCAGGCTGTCAGGGACTGCTGGGAGTTGTAGTACAAATATCCCAGTCCTAGTCTGACTTTCTACCCACTGGTCCACACTGGTTCTTCTGCAATACAAACAATATCCTATTTCAGGCATGTCCAACAGGTAGATTGTGATCTACTGGTAGATTGCAGAGTGTTCCTGGTAGATCCTGGTTGATCTCTGGCCGCTCAGTGATCTCTTTACAAAAAAGCAAAAAAACAACAACCCCAACTTTGGCTTATTAAAAAAAGCTCAAGCTCCACAACTTTGACTTCCTAAAAAAAGCTCCACAACTTTGGGAAGATCACTGCCAGTCTTTTAACGACAATGAGTAGATCACTGCCAGTTTTTTTATACTGTTAATAGATCGCAGTCTATTGGCAGTTGGATGTCCCTGTCCTACTTGATCTGCACAAATTAGTTACAAGAGACTTGGTTGATCGTTAGGAGTTTTCTAAGTAATGAGTACCTCATTCAATTGTGTTTTAATTAGAGCAAAGGGTATCCTTTCAAAAAGAGCTGCTTTCAGCAAGGAAAGCCCCTTGTAAGTGTATATGTTTAGCATTGCCTTCTTAGGAGCAATAGCGAATTCTTAGAGAAACTTTAAAAAAACTCCTCCATAAAGGAGGAACATGTAGAATATTTAAAGATTGGATCTGAATTTAAGTTAGTTGCACTTAGTTCCCCTTGAAATCAGTGGAAACTAAACTTACATTGCAATCCTATACCAGTACCAGTGGTATCTCAGTTAAGAACTTAATCTGTTCCTGAAGTCCGTTCTTAAACCAAGTCTGTTCTTAAACCAAGGCGTGCTTTCCCTAATGAGACCTCCCACCGCTGGTGCCCTCCCACCGTTCAGCTTCCGTTCATAGACCAAGGTAAAGTTTGCTAACCGGAACACTACTTCTGGTTTTGCGGAGTTTATAAACTGAATAGTTCGTTAACAGGGCTGTTCGTAAACCGAGGTACCACTGTACTTGGGAAGGAAATCATGACTAACTTTCCTATTGATTTGAGTTGATGAAGCTAACATAAGCAATGGTCCTATACACACTTACCTGAAAGTTATTTCTGAATAAACATGCATGAAATTGCATCGTTCACTGAGAAGCTCCACTTGGCTTCAGTGGGAGCTTTCTCCAACTTCTCAACAAATTGCACTTCCGGCCACTGTTGGGATGCAGAGAGAAGTCCCCTCTGCAAATTTTAATCAGCAGGAAGACATATATGGAAATATACAGTTTCTTAGGTAACCTGGGCCCATACCATATATATTGATATGTGATCCATATACATACCAATTCTCTCATATCAAACTCTGTTTTATTTTATTAAAAGGGAATGATTCACCGAGATCTGAAACCTGTCAACATTTTTTTAGATTCCGAAGACCATGTGAAAATTGGTGATTTTGGTTTGGCAACAGATCACCCAGCATATGTAGTAGGTGCTTTTTTAAAAGTTGAACTATAAAAATGTATAATGTAAGCCATCTTGAAAAATAATTATTGCTACGTAAAAGAGGCTGCGTATTAGTTTTTGTTTGTATGCACAATGTGGAAGAGCCTCTTTTTGATAGAAGATAATTGTGGTTTTTCACTGCACTGTCTCTTTGTACTTTGTCACTTCAGTAGTACGTATTACATTTTAATCCTACTGTTCTTTTAAGGCACTCAGAGCTCTGTCCATTGTACCTTCACATTATCAATCCTTTTGAGTTAGTTCTATCCTGTACATACTGGCCCTGTGAGTTTCATAACTGAGAAGAGCTTTGAATCTAGTACTTGTATCTGTTGCATAGATTTTGGAATATCTACAGTTTTGAACCATCCAACAATCTGGGGAGGCATACAATTCAGGTTTTCTGGGGTTTCTTTTTCAGGCAGACACAAGGCAAGGAGAAGGAGAGGATGGTTTGGTGAAAAGTGATCCTTCTGGTAGGTATAAGCAAATTATTTATACAAAACATTAATTGCTTGTAATGAGAGATGGTAATTACAGGATTGCTAAAAATTTGGACTAATACCAATATTTGGACAAATACTTTAAAACAACAACCAACTTCTCCATTTAAAGAAAATACTATGAAATGCCTAGATTTTCCTTGACTTTGACAGTGTTTCTGCGGCGCAGTTGATAACTAAGTGTTGTCCTTAATAGGTAACTTAACAGGAATGGTTGGCACCGCTCTTTATGTGAGCCCAGAGGTCCAAGGAAATACTAAATCTACTTACAATCAGGTAAAAGTCCCTTTGGAAACTGTGTTAGGTATGAGGGCTTTTTTGATCCCGGTCACGTGAGTTGAATGTAGAGATCTTTCTGTGCGTAGGGTGCCTGTCTGCTGCTAGTTTTCGATGCTGAAATTCCTGTGCTCCCTCCAAAAGCTCTGCTGAAGTTCATTTGCCCATTATGACAAGGGAGCCCAGCAAGGAGAGATAGGATTGGCAACACACACGTGCGTGCACATACAAACACACACACACACACACACACACACACACACACAGACACTGAAATAATTTGTAAATGTGCCTTCCTCTAGCACATGGAGATCTTAAGATTCTGCTCTCCTTATCTAAATCAAATTCAGTTACAGAATGTTGCTTGAATGTTACGTCAAAAAACAGTCTCAGAAAGGTCCCCCAAAAGGAATGGGTCTGCAGTAAGGTAAAGCGAGCAGATTGTGGCTCAGTGCTTAGCCTTATTAGAATGGTTGTAAACTTAGGGGAATGGGCAGCGATGTATTATTTCCCTCTTTGCAACTACACTTACTTATACTTTCAATCTTTTTCTACTAGAAAGTGGACCTCTTCAGTTTGGGCATAATATTCTTTGAGATGTCTTACCATCCGTTGACGACTGCATCGGAAAGGATTTTTGTTCTCAGTCAGCTAAGGCTCGTACGTATGAGAACTTCATAATAACCTGTCAAACATGACTTGTTGCTTATGTCACGTACTGATTTCTCTCTGGGTCTAGCATTAAACCCATTGTAAAGCTCTAGTTCCAGAACTTAATGCAAATATATTTTTAAAAATAAATATCTAGACCAGAATTTCCTATTGACCTTTTCCAGAGATTATTCGTTTTTAATCATGTCCCTCCACCCACTAAGCCAATACAAAGTCTCTATAGAGCATAGATTTTATTTTCTGCTGTGTTAAGTAAAATACATTAGACCTGCTGCAAAAATTGTTTGTGATAAGAAAGGGGGCTGCTACCTTCAACGTTGCCTGGGGTGGGAGGAGAACTCTACTGCTCTTACTTTTACTTGTAAAAAAGCATGAAGGGAAAGTATTTGCAATGGTATTGCACATTAATATACACGTACCTGATGCAATGGGGACGCAAGTGGCGCTGTGGGTTAAACCACAGAGCCTAGGACTTGCCGATCAGAAGGTCGGCGGTTCAAATCCCCGCGACGGGGTGAGCTCCCGTTGCTCAGTCCCTGCTCCTGCCAACCTAGCAGTTCGAAAGCACGTCAAGTGCAAGTAGATAAATAGGTACCACTCCGGCAGGAAGGTAAAGGGTGTTTCTGGGTGCTGCTCTGGTTTGCCAGAAGCGGCTTGGTCATGCTAGCCGCATGACCCAGAAGCTGTACACCACCACCACCCCCGGCCAGTAAAGCAAGATGAGCGCCGCAACCCCAGAGTCAGCCACGACTGGACCTAATGGTCAGGGGTCCCCTTTACCTTTACCTTACCTGATGCAATGCATAATGAGCCAGTGTCTGCCCTGTATTACATGTGGGATCTATGTTTGCTGTGCAGTGGTACAAACAAATAGCTGTAGAAACTACACCGCCATCTGGCAGAATTGCTGGTGTGACTGCTTTGCCAACAATGAAAACTCAGTTTTGAGTGGCATCCCTCAGCTGTTAAAACCCTGGAAATATGCACTTGGGCATTTGACTGAAGAACTTGCAATCTTTAAATTATATTGTTCTGAATGCAAAAAAAAAAAAAATCTGGTTTTGGAGAAGCATATCTTTTGCAACTTTCTTCATGTGTGATTCTACTCTGCTTTATTTCCCAGCCTTCTATTGAATTTCCAGAAGACTTTGATGAAGTGAAGAATGCAAAACAGGTATTCATAAACCTTTTTCAATTGCTGTGTTCTGTGTTCTCAAAGTTTAATCATAATCTTACCCTCTTTGTTTCACACCAGTGCACGCCCAATTACAATATAGCACTAGAGACAAAGGAAAATAAATTATAGAAAGGGGAAGTGAACTACTGACACTGAAGTGTTAAGCCTGCAGAGCTCATTAGAATGGCTCCAAAAGATTAATTTATGTTTTACTCTGGAACATATGCCACTTGTGGAATATTGACGTTACAGTTATTTACGTTAAGTGTGGTGTTGGGAAGATGCGACTAAAAAGAGCAATATTTTTTTTAAAAAAACAAAACAGGACTTTATATTTTTGCTTCTTTTTTTAGAAATTGGTTATTGCTTGGCTGTTGAATCATGACCCTTCCAAGAGACCAACTGCTATGGAGCTGTTAAAGAGTGAACACCTTCCTCCACCTCAGATGGAGGAATCTGAACTTCACGAAGTGCTTCATCATACTTTAGCAAATGTGGATGGGAAAGCTTACCGGACAATGATGGGTCAGATATTTTCACAGCGCATCTCTCCTGCAATTGATTACACCTATGACAGTGACATTCTCAAGGTTTGCTTTGAATTTAATGACTAATAATAAAATAAATAAATAACCAACCCACAGCTGCTGTTGAAATCTGAGGACTTACGGCGATGCTGCAGTCCAGTTTATATGAATGTCTTCAGATGTCACACTCATCCAGAACTGAATACTTTTGCTTGATATCTCACATAAGGTTATGCATGTCCACCTATGCAGATACTAGATGATGATATGGGCGAATAAATGCCCTACTCCTGACTGTGCCCCCCAATGCCTCACACCAGTGATGGTTGCACATAGATGTACATTTCCAATGAGCAGATCAACTTATCTGCATAGCAGGTAACAGAGAGTTGCTTGGAACTTAAGATCTGAGACTTTCCCAACTTTTCCTTCCCACGGCAGCCTCCTATAAAGATGTTTCTGAAGGTTTAGGAGGGTACCTATGGAACAATAGCAGCTCGGGCAAATTGGTGAAAACGTCTTGTATATACCTTGCGAGAGCAGAACTGCTTTCTACTTTTGCTAGGAATGAAGGTTATGGGAATTAAGCATTTTCAACACTTGACAATGTGCCATATAAAACTAAGTTGCAGTAGTAGTGCTTCCAACGTTGGCATTAAAGATGTCAATATCTATGTCCCCTTCTTATGCTTGAAAGCACAGAACATGCAGTTATAACTACATGTTCTTTTCCTTTTACCAGGCTACATGGAGGAGGCACAAAATGTTTGCAAAAGCTTTTTGTGCCCTGTCTCCAATGCCGCTCTTATTTTTATTTATAGATGTAAAATGCTGTTAAGGCATGAGGGCATAAAGACTCCTGCTCCCAATTTAATACCTTTCTACATGACTAGAAATGTGAAAAACAGGTGTTGCAGGGGAGACATTATTTTTAGCAGCGTTTTTAGCAAATGGTACTGTTCTGACACCTCTGTTGCATTTTTCCTTAATGTCCTAGGGCCTGTTTTTGTTTTTTAAACCATCTGGATTCTCTCCTTTTTAATCCTGGAGCCTCACATAGGACAGAAATTCTGAGGCATGTTTCTGAGCCTAACCATCATATTTCCAGGAATACTGTAATGTTTAATCTTTAAATTATTAGTATAAAAAACACCCAACAGAGTGCAAAGGGGCCAATATTCAATGAAATGATCTGCTAGTTAAAAACTGATGTTAGACTCTTTGCTGAGTATAACATCCATATTGCTTTCTCATGGTGTGACAGTATGGCTGCTCTGATTTGAGGTGGCTTGTACTTTGGATGTTTCCAGTGTTCAGAATTCCTTATGCATCATGATCATTCTTGATTCCAGGGCAGTTTTTCGGTGCAGTCAATCAAGATTCAGCAACATGTATGTGAGACAGTCAGCCGAATCTTTAAAAGACATGGTATGTATGTTTACACTATTGGTTCTTGATTTTTTTTTATACATAAATTGGGGTAGGGAACTATTTTCTCTCTCAAAAAAAAAGTGGGGCCGGAGAGATTGATCAGCTTAAAGATTTTGCCTTTTTAGTTTTTCTTCTATCTTTAAAAAAATGTTTGAGTAATTGAATGAACTGAAGGCAAATAATTGAACATCAAACTGTTCACCTTTCCAGAGCCAGTCCAAAAACACTGTCTGTTGTGGGCCGCTGTGGTAATTTTAATTCCCCTACAACAGAGCACGATTTGGCAGGCTTATTCTGCCAAATAAGATTCGGCACATATTCTAAATTTTCTTACGTCAGGTAGCATTCATGGGCACAATTTTCCAGGATGATCTCTACTGAAATTAATGGACTCTGTCCAGGAACCCATAATGCTCCAGTTTATTCCAGTAAGGTTTTCACAAGAAAAATTATGTGTGAATTCTATGCAAAGTGGTCACCAAAACTACAGCAGCAATTCAGTCTTTTAGCAATGAGAGAGTCCTCTTTCTTTTCTGCACCTATTACAGGGATAGGCCCAATATCTCTTACAGAGTCTTGACCAGCCAATCATGAACATACAGCTTTCTTATTAAGAAAAAAAGGAATGTTACATAGAGCGCATTGGCTTTCTAAAATTGTCTGTTAGTTCCCTGTTTGTGGTACAGAAATGAGACTCTCTCAACCATTTTTGAACAGGAGCTATCAAGCTGCACACCCCCTTGCTTATGCCTAGGAACAGAAAACTGTACGAACACAATGAAGCTTCATATTTAATGGATCACAGTGGGATGCTGGTGATGCTTCCTTATGATCTCAGGGTGAGTACTAGTGTGGAGTTAAGTGATCTTAGAGTTTCTGCCTAGCCTCTTTACCAGCTTTCCTTCATTGACGATGAGGGCTGATTCAGACATTGATGTTGGCATTGTAGGGTGGTCTTCCATGCAGCTGAATTCCTATAAGACCTTACTACTTTGCAACCACTCTCCCTTCCCTCTTAAAATATTCTCTCATGCGGAAACCTGACGCATTAAGGAAACAATTTCTAGTGTTTATAAAAGGCAGATTAACTCAGAATTGGCTTCACGTAGTCAACAACACATTCCCAGCGTGACAAATTAGCTTCGTTTAGTATTTTTGTCACTACAGTATAGTAAAATATTAATAATAATAATAGTAAATGATTGTGCAGTCTGATTGGAGGAAGTGTTTTAAAGAATGTTATTAGCTGCAATTGAAAAGGTGCTCTGACGTGCCTGTTCCTTTTTACCTCCTTATTTATTCATGTCATAGTTTCGGCCAATTCTGCTAAAAATAAAATGCTCATTTACAGGATTAAACTAGCAAGAATTTCAAAGGGTTATTCTGTTCATTTAGCTAGAAAATATTGATTACTGGAAGAATTTCACAAAATCTGAAACCACATAAATTAGAATGATAGATGAATCTACTGGAAATTTTGGTGGAAAACTTTCACTAGCATTGCCTATTTGGAATTAACATGAACTTTTGACAATTATGGAAATCATTTCTGAAGTCCTATAATGATAGGAAGCCTGATTTTCTCTGTTTCATTAAGTACCAGTGTGGTGTAGTGGTTAAGAGCGGTAGTCTTGCAATCTGGGGAACCGGGTTCGCGTCTCCGCTCCTCCACATGCAGCTGCTGGGTGACCTTGGGCCAGTCACACTTCTGTGAAGTCTCTCAGCCCCACTCACCTCACAGAGTGTTTGCTGTGGGGGAGGAAGGGAAAGGAGAATGTTAGCCGCTTTGAGACTCCTTCGGGTAGTGATAAAGCGGGATATCAAATCCAAACTCTTTTTCTCTTCTTCTACCATGTTCACTGCAAAATCATTTCAACTACTTTTGTTTGATATGATTATTTTTTAATTTACAATCTGCATTTTACATTTTCCCCTCCAGATTCCTTTTGCAAGATATGTAGCTAGAAATAACATAACAAATTTGAAAAGGTAAGGGCATGGCCCAGGAATTATTTCATTCTTTCTTCAAATGTAGTACCTGCCTGTCTTAATTTTTGTCCCTTTATAGGAGAGTCCATAGTTCACACTTTGCATCTTGTACCATTCCCTGGCATTTCCATTTACAAATGATTCTTGAGTAGCAGCACTGGAGAAGGCTCAAGTCACAGCCAACTGTTGCAAGCAGAATGGGGGTAGATGAGTCAATAATGTTTAGCACTGTAAAAGGCAGCTTCACATCTATTTTCCCAGACCTTTGGGAATGTCTAGTAATTGTTGATCTCTGCACATGATTTTATTGGCTGTGTTAATTGTTTGCTGTTGATATATTGTACGTTGCCATTTTTTGTGTTGTAATTGTCCCTAGGGTTGCTATATTTCAAAAATTCCTGACACCCGCAAAGTTGTTGAGCTTTTTTCCTCCCCCCAAAATAGTAATAAATATGGTAAATAACTAACAATAAATAAAAATGGTTTAAAATGTAAAATATTCACATTTTCCTCCCGCCCTCCCAGATATTGTATTGAGCGGGTTTTCAGGCCTCGGAAATTAGACCGCTGTCATCCGAGAGAGCTCTTAGAATGTGCTTTGGATATAATCACTCCTGCTGGCAACAGTTTTCTACCTATTGCAGAAGCAATCTACACAATTTCTGAAATAATCCAAGAGTTTCCAGTGTTGCAGGCAAGTGTTCCTCTGTTTTCTTTTTTTCCAAAACATACAGTGTTTTAGTTTTTGTTTAGTTTAAAAGAAGGAGTCTCTTTCTCCTCCTGCACTTATCCCCTTAATGTTAGGGCAGAGTAGGAATGTATTTGGTCCATTTTATAGCTTGCCTTACAGAAGTCTTTCAAAGTTTTATGCAGTTTAGTTTTTCTTGCCTCTCTACCCAATTGTAACACATCTTTGCCAGACTTCTCATCAAGGAGTGTATGTGTTTAGTATCTGTAAGCAAGACATTAAGGAGAAAATGTTGGATTTCCCCAAAGATTTTGACATACTTTCCTTTGAAAAATCTCAAAACATTTTAAGGAAAAAAATTGCAGAGAAGAAGCAGGTGTTATGAAACTGCAGGGAACTTGTACCAGCTAAGATTACTGGAAAATCACGCTGAGAACAGAGCCACAATCCAGCATGGCATAAACGTAGCCTTCATTTTTATTTATTGAAGCTTATATGTTAATGATTCTACAAATATTTATATATTAAATACCAGATTTGAATAACTGGTGTAGTGGTTGGGAGTTACTCGTGCGTAATCCTGCTCCGTTTGAGCATTAGTTTGCCTGGTTAAACCCTTCGGACTCCACAGCCCATCTCAGCGTGGCTGCCCTCAGTCACTCGTAGTATCTGTCTGTGGGCGTTTCTTAAAGCGCTGCCAACATAAGAGTTGTTTGACGCCCAATCGTCTCCGCCTCTCACTGCACAGGAGTCTCCTGCGCAGGGTGGGCGTGGGCAGTGGGGTGCTTGGGCTCTCCTCGCTAACTTCCAATGAAGAGTCCTGGAGCCCCTGCACCTCCCTGTCCCGTTGCTCTCCTGGATCCCTGGTGTTACACTTATTCCCTTCCCCTTCTTCCCAGCTGAGTCTCCCCCTAGCGCTGGGACCTTCTCCTGCAGAATCAGAGACCCTCTCCTTCTCCCGTGCCTCTGATGTCAGTTCCCTGACATCCGCTTAGGATGCCAAGAACTGCTTAGATTTATGCAGTGAAGTTGCATTAGCTGAACAGAGTATTTGATGTTTTCTGACACACACGCTTCACACCACAATACTATCTTCCAAGCTGTTTTCCAAACTACTCCATTTCAAAACCACTTTTTGCAATGCCAGGGTAGAGCAAGAAGGCTTCTGTTGCAGATAAATGAATCTAAGCCTGATTAGACTCAGAAAACAAGTTTCATGGTTCATTGGATCCTGACCACTGTTTTCAAGTTGTACACAGCTAACACGGCTTAAGTGCAGTTTCAGATGAGTTCCTCCAAGTTTGAAGTACACCTCCATTCTGATGTGCAAGACACAATACTATATATTAGGAGATCGGATGATTAGTGAACTTTTTTTGCTGAATTAAGGAAGCTCAAATTTGGCTATCATTAAAAAGGTAATGGGCATAAACACCAAACTTTGCTCTTTCTTAGGAAAGAAACTATAGCATCTTCTTGAATCACACTGCCTTACTGAAAGCTATCCTTCTGCATTGTGGGATACCTGAAGACAAACTCAATCAAGTTTACATCATTCTCTATGATGCTGTGGTAAGTCATTTATGTGTTCAGTAACCACAAGACTTCTTTATTGGTTGCAGACAAGCTGCATAAATCATTGCAGTAAGTTTTGAAGGAGTGGCCAGCAGGAAAAGGAAGAGCAGGCATTCACCAGGATCACAGAGAAGAGGAAAAAACAATGGGTTCAAGTAGCAGGGAAGTAACATTAAGGTGAACATTGGATCAAATGTCCCCAACTGCCTTTAGGCTGTGATGCACCAGCTCTGCTTGCCGTGATTCAGCAAAGGAGATTTGTACACACATCTTGCTGGTTCAGGAACCCTGGAGATAGTGGTGTGGATGCTTATTCTTCATACAGCATTGGTTTTCCTGTGGGCAGCATTAGTCCACAGCCACATTCTGGCACATGTTGCATGTAAAGCTTTTTTTTACATAGGAAGCTGCCTTGTGCCTGTCCATCTAGCTATCAGGCTTCAGGGACTCGGCTACCTCCCCTCTTTGGCAGTAGATAAGCAGAACAAAGCAAAAGGAGTCTCTTACCAGTTAGAAATTTTAATGCTCATAGCGGAGAACAAAGAATCCATTTCTAGGAATGAAGGTGCTCCCAATTAAGGGTTCCACCTATTTCCCCTCTCGTCATCCACGTCACTTCCGCACCTTGCAACCTGATCTTGCAAGCACTTTGCTTTCTGTGCTGCCACCTTATCTGCACTCCTTGACCTTGGCCTGAGCAGATGGATGCTTTCCAGCGAAAGAGAGTCTGTTAACTCTCTCTCCCACTTCTCCTCCTCCTAGCTGTTTACCACCCAGTTCTTCCCAACTTTTGTCTTCTGAACTATATCCCTCTGCGAACCACCGTTCCAAATCTATACTGTCCCACTGCTCCTGGGAAGATTCGGGATCCTATTCAGGAGCAGCAGGAGGGGGAGACTCCCACCAATTCCTCCTCAGTGCAGCCTCCGCAGCACGGTCCCTGACACCAGCTCAGTATAGTCCACACTGACTGGCAGTGGCTTTCCAGGGTTTCAACCCTGATATTTCCAACCCTACCTGGAGATGCTGAGGCTTGAACCCTGGGACCACCTGAATGCAAAGCAAATACTTCACCACTGAGATACAGTCCTTCACCCAAAGCATAACCAGAGCAGGACTTAAGATCAGTTCAGGTGCAACACCAAATTCCAGGATTTGCATTCAGACCTTCTTCCAAGGGCAGAGACAGAATTGTTGGGTTTCAGAGGGCAAGAAATGTTTAGTTGTGGTGTACCATTGGCACAGTGGTAATACTTGCCTGTATGCTTGCCTCAAACCTCCTCAGAGACTTTTTTTAACACACCCAAGCATTTGAATGTTGATGCATGTCTCTCACTCAGTGGATTATTTTTAACTGTTTCTTTCTTGTATTTTTTTATTTGCAAATACAACAAAATGTTCTGTCACAGTGATCATTTGTGGGAAATATGTACTTGGGGGATGTTTAGTGTGATCACTTTTAGTTATAATCGGTGTATGGTTTTTAATATTTCTTCATTTTCTATGTAAGTTTCCTTGAGACCTTCCAATATAAGGAGACACGTAGATAAAGTTTAGTAATAATCTGCATATAAATGTTGAACATTTTATGGGTGACAGGACAGCAATGTAAACGTCACATTTCCATTTTATTTTATAAAATTTAAGCACTGCTTGGTTTTTAAAAAAACACAAATTCTCTTTTAAGTCCTGCCCCCCAACTAAAAATAAGAGAATATCAAACAGCTTGTATGTTGATCATTTATTTTGCTGCAGACTGAAAAATTAACTAAAAGAGAAGTGGAAGCCAAGTTCTGCAACATTTCTCTATCATCAAACAATGTAAGTAATATGAAAATGCCTTGGTTGTGTGTGTGTTTTATTTTTGATGTATAGATACATTTATACCCCACTCGAGCCCTGAGAGATTCTCAGAGTGGTTAAAAATTAAAAGCAACATGTTCAGTTTTCTTTCATAGTACTATGGAGGTTCAAGAGAGTGTGCAAATACCTCCATAAGCATTTTACTTAACCTTTATTTTTATATTCTCCTTCTTCCCATTTATAACAGGCAGGGCATAGCTACTCCCTCCCAATACTGTCTTTTACATTGGTTGGCATTGACCCGCATGTATTTTATATTTAAGTTAGCTGAGATTTCTCTGTTGGAAACAGTATTTAAACATACTGAAACCACTGGGAACTGTTGCCAATATGCAGATCACACCCATTTTTCTATCTAAATCAGGAAAGGGCACTAAGGTGCAAGCTCAGTGCTTGGAGGCAGCAGTGAGCTGGAAGTAGGCCAGTAAATTGGAAGCTGAATCATGAAAAGCAGATATGCTCCAGAATGGTCACTGGAAGCTCAGGAGTGCCTCTTTCCAGCTCAAGCTGATTCACCAGCTTTGGCTACTTTGGGGTGGAGATGACTTGTCCATTGTACTCCATGCTCTGGTAACTCCCAGAATTGGTTGTTGCAACACACTCTCAATGGCGCTGCCCTTGAAGATGATGCAGAAACTTCAACTGGTACAAAATGTTGGTTCAGAATACTGGCTGCAGCTCCATTTAGAACTCACATAAAGGGCCCCTATTAGGTCCAGTCGTGACCGACTCTGGGGTTGTGGTGCTCATCTCGCTTTACTGGCTGAGGGAGCCGGCGTACAGCTTCCAGGTCATGTGGCCAGCATGACTAAGCCGCTTCTAGTGAACCAGAGCAGTGCACGGAAACACCATTTACCTTCCTGCCGGAGCGGTACCTATTTATCTACTTGCACTTTGACGTGCTTTTGAACTGCTAGGTTGGCAGGAGCAGGGACCGAGCAACAGGAGCTCACCCCATCGCGGGGATTCAAACCGCCGACCTTCCGATCAGCAAGTCCTAGGCTCTGTGGTTTAACCCATAGCACCACCCGTGTCCCTAGAACTCACATGGTCCCATTTTAAAACAGCTGCTTTGTTTGCCAGCTTGTTTTGCTGATAGGGCTTTCTGCTCTTGTGCCTTTAGTTCCAACCAGCACATAGCAATTCCTACATATGTGCTTTATTTATACCCATTTCTTGCCTTTCAGCTTGCTCAACTGTACAAGTTCATTGAACAGAAAGGGGAGTTGCAAGATCTGATGCCATTGTTAAACACGATATTGAAGCAAAAGACGGGGGCCACCTCGCTGGTGAAACTTGGCATGAAAGAGCTGGAGGAAACAGTGGGTCTGCTAAAGAAACTTGGCATAAAAATTCAGGTTTGTAGGAGTTTTTAAAAAGTCAAAATAAATAGGTTAGAATGGTACAGTGGTACCTCAGGTTACATACGCTTCAGGTTACAGACTCCGCTAACCCAGAAATAGTACTTCAGGTTAAGAACTTTGCTTCAGGATGAGAACAGAAATCGTGCTCCGGCGGTGCGGCAGCAGCAGGAGGCCCCATTAGCTAAAGTGGTGCTTCAGGTTAAGTATGGACCTCCGGAACGAATTAAGTACTTAACCCGAGGTACCACTGTATTTCTTATGTGTCATAATCATGATTAATCATAACAGATCTTCTGGATTTAATTGCCATAAAGAAAGCACCTACTGAAGCTAGTCACCTTAAGTGCGCAACATGCAAAAAATTTACAATATGTAGTAATGGGGGGCTTTTACTTTAAAGGGGGTTGGAGATCTGACCAGAAAATGACCAGTTGTACACCAGTGCAGAGGATAAGCTTGAGACAGATGAATAACAATAGCTCTTGCACACCCCACCCTGTGAAAAGCCAGGCAGGAGGGGATAGATGCTGTTTAGGATCACTGCTGCCTTCCTTAGGGAATTTCAATTCTCATTTTAGTACCTGAAATAACTTTACATGCTTGTTAATTTGAACATTTGTACCATTTCTGCTTACTGCAGTTGCCTTAAGTCTAAGATGACAACATAAACTCAGCATTTTATCTTGCAGGTATCCATAAATTTGGGGCTGGTTTATAAAATACAGCAACACAATGGAATTATTTTTCAGTTTATTGCATATATTAAACGCAGACACAGGATAGTTACTGACATTCTCGCTGCTGGGGGAAGATATGATCATTTGGTGAGTGCTTATAAATTTGTGCTTATAAATTTAAGCTGTGATTGATACTTTTCTAGTATACCTCTGCTTTTTGTCTTCTCAGATTCCACAGTTCAGAGGCCCACAAGCAGTTGGTCCAGTTCCTTCAGCAGTTGGAGTCAGCATAGCTATAGACAGAATAAGCTCAGCAGTTTTGAGTATGGAAGAGCCTGTACGTTTGCATTCCTCTGCATTGCATTTTTAAAATCATTTAAATGTAAACTCAGCAAAGAGTAACAAAGCTGCAGAAGTGTTAATCTCTTTCAAACATTATCAATGACATGAAAATATAGCAAATAGTCTTTAAGACTGGTAATGCTTGTTTCACTTAAGTTTTTCATTACTGTAATTGGGGTCATGCAAATAGTGAAGGTGGAACTAATACCTAGATGCTTCCAACTGTGTAACGTAGAAATGCATGTAAACTTTTTTTTTTGGAGGAAAAAACAGTTAAACTCTTTGTTTCCAAAAAGTCTCTGTCGGCTTCTCCAAATTGTTGTTTGCCCCCAGCCCGTGCACCTTCCAAGATGTCCAAATAATTATGATTATTAACCAAGAATATGACCATTATTTAGTAGCTAGGACTGCTTTATCTCTATCAAAAGCAAAGTTCACTGCCATTCTGACTTGTTTCAAAACCAGTGGTGGGGCAGTTCCTCAAGGATTCTAACTATTTGGTCCTCCCCCCCACCTTTTCTTCCAGATTACAGTGAGCTCTTGCGACCTGTTAGTCGTTAGTGTTGGCCAAACGTCAATGGCAAGAGCTCTCAATATTGTTCAGAAGCTCTGGGCTGCTGGAATTGCTGCTGAAATCATGTACGACTGGTCCCAGGTAAATCGCCTAATATATTCATCATAGCACTCAATAACTTCCAGCTGCACAGCAGGACTCTTCCCCCCCCCATACCCTTGATTTGTTCTGTCCCCCTGGAACATATTTGGGGATGATTGACGGAGCGACTCCTGTTGTGTAGCTTGTTCCACCTGTACAAGGATTTACAGTGGTACCTCAGGTTACATACACTTCAGGTTACAGACTCCGCTAACCCAGAAATATTACCTCGGGTTAAGAACTTTGCTTCAGGATGAGAACAGAAATCGTGCTCCAGCGGCACGGCAGCAGCAGAAGCAGGAGGCCCCATTAGCTAAAGTGGTGCTTCAGGTTAAGAACAGTTTCAGGTTAAGGACAGACCTCCAGAACGAATTAAGTACTGAACCTGAGGTACCACTGTAGTTGAATCCCACCCCTTGGGTCTCACTTTAAAATTGTTGAAACCTTATAAAGCTCAACAACATATCTTGTATGAGCACTCCTCAAGTTTGCCCAAGCAGAGAAAACTTGATACTTTTGCCTGGTTTGGATTATATTTATTACATTTAAAAAAATATTTCCATTCTTTCATGAGAACTTAGAGGGGTGCAAAATTATACCTCCTCCCCTCCCCGCCCTTATCCCCACTGCAACGCTGTGAAGCAGATCAAGCTGAATGACAGTGACTGGCCCATGCAAGCTTCGTGGTAAGGGAGGGATTTGAACCCGCCTCTCCTCAGTTCAAGTGCATCATTCTCAGCCACACTGCCTTTCTGCGTGTCTATCCAGAAAACATTCGGTGCTGTGAAATCTAATCTTTATTTTTTTGTGTAATTTGTGATCGTTTCAGTCCCAGGAGGAACTGCAGGAATATTGCAGGTGTTCCGGGATCACCTACGTGGCCCTCGTCTCTGATAAAGAAGGAAATCATGTAAAGGTAAAAAGTGCCTGGGTTGCATCTTTCCCCTCCTTGCTGATGATGCTTAAAGGAGGTCTAAGTCTGATCAGTGTCTGGATGGGAGCAATTCAAAGGGGAATCAGACACCTGTTTTGCATTTTTGTAGGTGAAATCGTTTGAGAAGGAAAGGCAGACAGAGAAAAGGATTTTGGAATCTGATCTGGTAGATCATCTGGCTCAGAAACTGAGGACCAAATTCTGTGACGAAAGAAGCAACAGGTAGCTATAATGCATAGTAACTTGGGGAAATAAGACGCTAATTGCATTAGGAGTAGGAGTGGTAAAATTTGTATGCCACTTTTCCATATAAATGTGTTCCAAGGTGGCTCACAACTGAACAAAAACGCAAATCAGTACACCGTTACAGTAACAATCAAATGCAAAATCATTTCAAAACACAAGGCAACAAATACCACATTTTGATTATATATGTTTGTGTATGTTTTAGACAGTCACAGGCATAACCCCTCCAGCAGTCTTGTTAGGCTCTGGTGCAGCTCATTGAACAGCAGCTTTCCTAGTTGATTTTGCAAACAGCTCATGATAAATAAGTGCATATTGTTTGGAGTAAAATACAGAAGTCGTCATGTGCTGAACAACATAACAATTTACCACATCACCTTTTGATTTATTACCTAAATTGGCGATCGTGTGGAAGGGGCATCTGAACTGCCACTACCAGGGCAATTCTGGCTCAC
Organism: Podarcis liolepis; assembly: GCF_965112155.1. Taxonomy (NCBI): domain Eukaryota; kingdom Metazoa; phylum Chordata; class Lepidosauria; order Squamata; family Lacertidae; genus Podarcis; species Podarcis liolepis. Next base: position 42,032,428 of record NC_139554.1, read on the forward strand.
ATTGGCCAGGGCCATACTTTGGTCCCCCTCCAGTTCCTTAGTTGTTCAACCCTGCGCCATTGGTTCCTCCCTCTATCCCAGGTGTTGTGAAGCTAGGCAGTCATCAGACATCTCTCATGAAGCTAGAGATCCAGTGGATCAAAGACTGCCTGCCACGCCCTTGAATGCCCCATTGGGGGCCTTGCCACCACCAAAAGAACTTCCAGTAGCAGATCTTCGCCTGCAGACCTATTCAGAGGTGTAGTAGGAGACACCCCCCTCCACCAGTGAAGCTAGTTGCTCCTAACCCTTTCCAGCCAGCAAATCTGAGGAAGGATTGTTCCATTGTTCAAAATGTTGAAAAAAGCAGTTCTTAATAGCAAATGTTTTAAGCAACCTGTTTGCTCTGTTTTTAGGGAAATTTCTGATAATCTGCCAGCACCAAATCTAAAAGGATCATTTTCTTGTACTTCAGGTATGTACTTTATACATAAGTATATACTAACGGTTAGACTATATATTAATTTAGTAGTGTTCATTGCACAGATCATGTACATTACAGCAGATGCTGCACATTAATTGTATATTGAACATAACTAGTTTTTTAGTTTAGCAAGTTCTTCCGTGGAAAATGCAGTTGTTTGGCACCTAAATTATATACATTTTAGGACCTACCCTGCTCTTTCAACTGCAATTTGTTTTCACTGATTTTAATATTGTGTATATATAAATTTTTGTAACCACCCTGGGACCTCTTGCTGAAGGGCAGATACGAAGTCTCATCTAATAGTGAAACCTAGTTGTTTGTGTGTATTCAGCTTTGCAAGAAACTACAATAGTTCAGTGCAGGCTAGCTTTCAAGGACATAGTACATGAAGACTTGTTATATAGCTTTTTGTCTCTTTTAAGTATGCATGTGTAAGAGAGGTGTTTCTAACTAAATATTTTGAATCATCTTAGGTTTGTCTGAGCCACATGGAACTGTAGTGGTACCAAATGTCTGCATCGTACCATCAGAGAAGTTGTCTGCAAGTGCCAGGCGGCGCTATGAAGTCCAGGTATCATGAATGCAGCTCTCCTTTTAGTAGCTACATCGCAATGTTTCCGTAGCAGTGAGGTCTCACCACAAATGGCCTGTTTGTGTCAGGGACACAGAAAAGAAGATCGGAAGTTGTCTTGCACCAAATCAGACCGTCACAAGTCAATCAGGCTCAGTACTTCTTACACCAGGATATGAGACTCCAGTTCTCATAATTCTTGACAATCGACCGTGCTCTATGGGGCTGACAGGAGCTGGAGTACAGCAACATCTGAAGGGGCAGAGGTTCCCCATCTCTCGTCTACATTTACTAGCAGCAGCTCTCCAGTTTCAGACATGAACATTTCCCAGCCCTGCCTGGAGATGCCAGGGATTAAAGCCAAGACCATCTGCATGGAACGCAAATGCACATGGCTGAAACTTGCCATACGAAACCTTGCCTGCCAGGCTGCTAGTTGTCTTCAAATGCTTAGCTTCAAACTACAGTCGTACCTCAGAAGTCAAACGGAATCCGTTCCGGAAGTCCGTTGGAGTTTGGAAACCAAGGCATGGCTTTCCGATTGACTGCAGACAGCTCCAGCAGCCAATCGGAAGCCACGGAACCTGTGTCTGACATTTGGGTTCCAAAGAACGTTGGAAAACCAGAACACTCACTTCTGGGTTTGCGGTGTTCAGGAGCCAAAATGTTCGACTTGCAAGGCGTTCAACTTCCGAAGTACAACTCTTAATACATAGCCCTTAAGCCCCATCATTTCAGCAGGCTTAAGCATACTGAACTCCATCATGGTTTGTGGCTTCTGTTCAGGGTCATTCTGTTGCAAAATAGGTTGCCAGCAAGGTGCTTCACATTATTTCCAACTAGCGAACGTGATCAAGAGGCAATACTGACAAATTAAGTCCGTTGAATCTTCTTTGCTTTTAAATTGTTTTGAATAATAAATATAGAGGCATGTGTGCATCAAAATATCCATGATTATGAGAGACGTGCAATTCACATCCTAGTGAATGGAGTTGTTTGGAAGGCTTTTTCAGGACAGAGTCAATAATATTTGCACACAAAAGGGGGAGCTGTTTTTATTTTAAGGATTTATACCCTGCCCTTTGAACTCTTTAAACAATCTAATTTGTAGAATGCATTGTGTGGGTGGATGTGCAAGTGGATATGCAGTTAAACCCCCTGCACACCTGGCTGTTGGATGTTTGATATACATGTGGATTTTCATTTTGATGCTTCTGTGAAAACACTGTAACATGTAGCACAGTTCAGTGAGAGAGTCTTGGCTTGAGAGTACAGTGGAGCCTCTGGATACAAACTTAATTCGTTCCAGGGGTCTGTTCACACCCCAAAAATTACGTAAATAGAGATGTGCTTCTGCACACACACGGCGCATTTCAGCGCTTCTGCGCATGGTGAAACAAGGAAGTATACAATTCCGGGTTTGCCATGGCTGTAACCCGAAGATTCTGTATCCAGAGGGATACGTAAGTAGAGGTACGACTGTATACAGTTCAACAGGATTGCTTGTTTTTGTTTTGATATGAAAAAGCATCATCCGCTTTGTCTGTATGTGCATCTTTAAAACCACATGTGATTTCCAGGTACAAACCAAACTCCAGACCTGCATTGCTACTCTGCAACAGAAAAGTGAAGTTGAAATTTTAGCAGTAAGTAACTTTGTTGTGGAAATTAAATGTATGCCACACCTTGAGCTCCTTGGGAGAAAAAGATGAGATATAAATGCAATAAATAAATTTAGGGGAAAACAGAGGAACAATGTGTTCAAGTTATTATTCCCATTTCCCCTTTCCAATTTAATTTTATTTCCAAGGCAATGCAGTCTTTAGAATTTCAAATTTAGATGAAAGATTTGAGAAGTTCAAAGTGGATTAACTCAAATGCAACTTGCTTTTCATACATATTCCAAACTTACATTGATTTAATTTTTGTTTTTCCTGCAGGTGGATCTGCCGAAGGAATCTATAATGCACTTTTTATCATTAGAGGTAAAAAAAACCTATGACTGTCTAGTTCTTAATGAAAGCCCATGCTAACTTAAATAGGCTTGAAATTCCCACTTGTCAGGTACAGCAAGGAAAGCAATATTTCCCTCTGTAGAATTTATGCCCACTTAGAGCCAAACATCTACAGAAAGGTTATGTATACCGTATTTTTCGCCCCATAAGACGCACCGGCCCATAAGACGCACCTAGATTTTTGGGGGGGAAATAAAGGGAAAAAAATTTATTTCCCCCCCAGGTGCGCTGCGCTACACCAGGAGCTTGGGGCGTGTGGAGCTCAGCGCGCCCCAAGCTTCTGCGTGCAGGCAAGGTCTCCGCTAGCGTGGGAGAGCCGGGCGCCTCTCCCAGGGCTAGCGGACTCCTGCGCTAATCCAGAAGCTTGGGGCAAGCTGAGGTCAGCGCGCCCCAAGCTTCTGCGTGCCGGCAAGCAGTCCGCTAGCCCTGGGAGAGCCGCGGGGCTCTCCCAGGGCTAGCGGATCGCTGCGCTATACCAGGAGCTTGGGGCGTGCTGAGCTCAGTGCGCCCCAAGCTTCTAGGTGCGCGCAAGCAGTCCGCTGCCGCCCCAAGCCTGGCGCACCCGGCAGGAGGTCCCACCGGGTGCGCGAGGCTTGGGGCGGCAGCGGACTGCTTGCGCGCACCTAGAAGCTAGCAGTCCGCTGCCGCCCCAAGCCTGGCGCACCCGGTGGGACCTCCTGCCGGGTGCGCCAGGCTTCGGGCAGCAGCGGACTGCTAGCTTCTAGGTGCGCGCAAGCAGTCCGCTGCCGCCCCAAGCCTGGCGCACCTGGCAGGAGGTCCCACCGGGTGCGCCAGGCTTGGGGCGGCATCGGACTGCTTGCGCGCACCTAGAAGCTAGCAGTCCGCTGCTGCCCCAAGCCTGGCGCACCCGGCAGGAGGTCCCACCGGGTGCGCCAGGCTTGGGGCGGCAGCGGACTGCTAGCTTCTAGGTGCGCGCAAGCAGTCCGCTGCCGCCCCAAGCCTGGCGCACCCGGTGGGACCTCCTGCGGGTGCGCCAGGCTTGGGGCGGCAGCGGACTGCTAGCTTCTAGGTGCGCGCAAGCAGTCCGCTGCCGCCCCAAGCCTGGCGCACCCGCAGGAGGTCCCACCGGGTGCGCCAGGCTTGGGGCGGCATCGGACTGCTTGCGCGCACCTAGAAGCTAGCAGTCCGCTGCCGCCCCAAGCCTGGCGCACCCGGTGGGACCTCCTGCGGGTGCGCCAGGCTTGGGGCGGCAGCGGACTGCTTGCGCGCACCTAGAAGCTAGCAGTCCGCTGCCGCCCCAAGCCTGGCGCACCCGGTGGGACCTCCTGCGGGTGCGCCAGGCTTGGGGCGGCAGCGGACTGCTTGCGCGCACCTAGAAGCTAGCAGTCCGCTGCCGCCCCAAGCCTGGCGCACCCGGCAGGAGGTCCCACCGGGTGCGCGAGGCTTGGGGCGGCAGCGGACTGCTAGCTTCTAGGTGCGCGCAAGCAGTCCGCTGCCGCCCCAAGCCTCGCGCACCCCCTGCCGGGTGCGCCAGGCTTGGGGCGGCAGCGGACTGCTAGCTTCTAGGTGCGCGCAAGCAGTCCGCTGCCGCCCCAAGCCTCGCGCACCCGGTGGGACCTCCTGCCGGGTGCGCCAGGCTTGGGGCGGCAGCGGACTGCTTGCGCGCACCTAGAAGCTAGAAGTCCGCTGCCGCCCCAAGCCTCGCGCACCCGGTGGGACCTCCTGCCGGGTGCGCGAGGCTTGCAGACACTCGCCCGAAGCAGGGGGAGCCCTCCCGAGGGCTCCCCGTGCTTCGGGCGACAGGCTGCCGCCCCAAGCCTCGCGCACCCGGTGGGACCTCCTGCCGAGGGCGCGAGGCTTGCAGGCATTCGCCCCATAAGACGCACCCCCGATTTCCTCTTCATTTTTGGAGAGGAAAAAGTACGTCTTATGGGGCGAAAAATACGGTAACTGTCCCCACAACCCAATCTCCCCCTTTCCAAGTTTCCTGTCAAAACAGACCTGGACTTTTATATACACTACACTGCAGGAAGAGCTAATATCAACAATCAAGCTGACATTCTCAACACAGCGCACACTATCATACCAACATATTAGGTGCTCAGTGTATTACACACCATTCCTACTCCACAATAAAATATTTGCCAGTTAATTACTATTTCCTCTTCTCAGTGTGATGCAGATGAACAAACCTTCTATTCAACTGTCAAACAGCTGATGTCACGATTGCCGAAACAAAGATACATTGAACTAATTTGCGATGAAATCCACAATATTAAAATGAAAAAAAGGTAAGCATACTTGTAAGCATGATTAGATGGCGTGGAATTCTCATATGGAAACCTACAAGTCATTTTGCAAATTTCATTAAGGGTCAGGCAATATGCCACACCGATAGGGATAGTCAGATAGAGGCTCATTCAGTTCACAGGGTCCACTCCTATTCCTCCCTGCCACAGGACCAGAAAGAGGACTTCTGCAGTTTACTTGTGGCTTCAAAAAATCTCAGCTTACTGTTTTGTGTGAACCAGGAATCCTGGTTTACAACAAACAACAGTTGCTTGGCTTGTTAAACCATTGGGCTGTATCCCAACAAAGTCATCACATTAGCATCAGGACTTCCTCTTCCCTTATACCCAATGCCAGTATGATGATTTGACAGGAAGGAAATAAAAGTGCAGTGTAGAACCTTCATCCATAAGAGTGGCTGCTGTATATGAACACAATTCAATACCCTGTGGTCAGTATTTGAAGGAATAGAGTGTTTGTCAGCCACTGAAATTAAGGTGTCTACTTTCTCTTGTAAGAGCGGATTATCCAAGCTATTGAATATTCTAAATGACTGGGAGTAATACTTTAAATGTTCTGCCTTTTTCTTTCTTGCAGAGTGCCTGTGCTTATCCTCTACACCTACAGAGATGACTATTACAAAATTATATTTTAGTACTGAATGTTCAAAGAGAATGAACTGGAATACTACTTGGAACCAATACATGCTTCCAATCACGCTAATGTGAAGAAATGTTTTGCGCACACTTCTTACAGGGACTGTGTCGGGACAACTTTTGAAGTATTAAGGATTTAGCTCCTGTGCCATACTTCCTTTACCTCCTTTAAAGCTGTAAATCTTTCTAGAATGTATTGTACAGTAGCCTTTTTTTTATAAAGTCCTGTTTGATTATCTTGCTGTACTGCTGTCATTGTTTCAAGCAAAGCAGTGGGTGGAAGATTCAACTAGTGACTTAAACAAGAGTTTTAGTATCCATAGCACCAAGCCCTAGAATCTCAACAACCCCCCTTCCTTGCCTGAAGGAGTCTTCTCATTCATCACGAGCACATGGCTGCAATCTATAGTGGCAGAAAACCCTCCCCCTTATTAGGATCTAAATTGCTTTCTACTTGCCACTGCTGCTGGCCCTGAACTTGAAGGGTGAAGAGAGTGGCCCTCAATTACTGCAGAGAGCAAGCAGCAGAGGCCACAAGTTCCAGTTTTGCCAAAAAATTCCTATACAGCACAGTAAGGAACCTGCCCTCTAAGCACTGTCTGTCTCATTCTGTTGGCAAAAATCCGCTACTGTAAATGGGAGTATTCATTGGGGATAGATCAGGGCTGACAAGGTAACATTTAGAGTATCCCTATGAGGTTGGCCATGAGGTTTGGAATCCAACATCTGGAGGACTGCCAGTTAGCTGCCCAATTGACACCATAAGGACTGCTAAGCAATCTAGTTCTAGCTTGCTGAGAGAAGAGTCATACTAACAACTGTGACCCAAGTTCATCCATTTTAAATCCAGCAGTCTCAAATACAATGTAGGTTTCCTGTACACGTCCAACCTATGTGTAAGCACAATTAGAAACCCATAATACTGACTGTAATGGAATGTACTTTATACAAGGATAGTTCAGTACAGCCTCTCTTGAAATAGGTACATGTTCTTAAGAATGACTCCTGCTAATAGTTTCATCTAATTGAAGGAAGAAAGTTTTACTGTTCCTTAACCGCTCCAGCGGGAAGGTAAACGGTGTTTCCGTGCGCTGCTCTGGTTCGCCAGAAGCGGCTTAGTCATGCTGGCCACATGACCCGGAAGCTGTACGCCGGCTCCCTCGGCCAAGAAAGCGAGATGAGCGCCGCAACCCCAGAGTCGGTCACAACTGGATTTAATGGTCAGGGGTCCCTTTACCTTTAAGTCATTGATGCATCTTAAATTTGGATTCATTGTTCTTCAAGAAGCTAGCAGCACTGGCTAGAGTTAATATTCTACCATTATTACCTGAAGATCGTTCCAGCAATGCACAATCTAAATCTTACTTGCCACACCACAATTAAGCAACAAAATAAATTTAACTTAATTGCCTTGCACCATGCTGCACAAGGAGTTCTGTCAATGCAAAAGTATGTCACTGCAGTACAAATACTGAAAAAGGATGTTAAACACAAGCATACTAAAAGTGATTTAGAACAGGAGTCATAAACTATTTAAAGTCAAGTTTTCAACGCAGATTGCAGCACAATTTCTTGTCAAATTCTTGTGGCTCACAAAGGTGTTGACCTCCAACTTAACTCCAATCATAAAAAACCTTGAAGCTGTTAATAAGAGAAACACCAAAGCAAATTTTTATCTAGTTTCATTTCTATTGCAACCTTTGTTGTACACTAGGCCTCATTTGATCAGTCTTAAAGACAGACAGAAAGTTTCAGTATAAAATGATTTCAAATATTAATCCTTTATTTTTGTACTATTTAACCCAAAAGATGGGTTCTCCCCAACAACCAACCACTCAGCCCAACAACTCAGAGCAGATACAAAACCCAACAGCATCTACAATATATGTATTGTGGTTCTATCCCACATATCACAATCCAAAGAGTGTTTTCAATTTAAGATGTCTAGATTCTGGCTATCCACCAGAAGTAAGGTCAAAAGTTAAGTAACAACATAAAGAAAAAACTGTTTACATGCTAGAATTCAGATCCACTGTAGGGGTAGAAACATTCTGTATTGTCACTGTGTTGCTTTGCTTTTCTTATTTTTGCTTTTCTTGTCTTTTTTCTTTAAACCGTCCATGTTAGCTCTGAGCAAATTTGAATAAGCCTGCAACCAAAACAATCAAAACATTTCAGAGAATGCATTCAAATTCCATAGGATTACAAACAGTAGCAATTCATTTGCAGAATTAAAATATTGTAGTTAGAAGTGCCCATCTTTCTCAGAATGCCGCACTTCATTTATTGATTTTGTAATTTGAAGTTAATCCATAAAATGTTCTGAAATGGAAATGAATCCGGTATACACTTACCATCTGGAATTTGTTGACTTCCTTTGAACTCACCTATAAAAAAAATAGTCATATGTTATTTTTAAAATTACAAGATAAAATGTCAACAACCTCTTCAAGAACTAGTCCCAGTGACCACTGCTTTCAGCTGAATAAATCAAATTATAGTCTAATAAGGGTTAGAGCATCTTTGTGGTTTAATGCCATGAATTGAGCTTTGGGGAAACGGGGACAATTGCTTCTCAAAGAGCTTCAGATAGCAACTTGAAAGGTTATGGAACTGAAAAAAAGACTTCCCAAATGAATTTTTAAAGCAAGTCTCAAATTTTAAACTGCCATTGGCTAAATTCTCTTTTGCTTATTATGTATGCAGTGCCTTGGAAAGAATTGCACTAATCAATGTTGCAAGCAAATGGCATTCCTATTTATTGTGTTTTGCTGCTGTTCTTTTGTTTCCAGGTAACCTAGCAACAAAGGACTCTACCAATTGCTAATTTTGTGACTCGCCTTGCCAATGGAATTAAGATCTTTAGGAATTGCACTTTAATCCTTATGACAGTGGAACCATATAGTCTCTAGGATGAACATACTGAATCTACATGTAAACACTTAAAATAAGATTGATTAAACAAAATCTAATTTGCGACAATTAGCAAGTAATTTCTTGCCCACACTAAAAAGAAATTTCCATTTATCTTCAGTCATGTTTGGACCCAACTGAGTGAAGCCTATCTAGTACCTACCACTGTGCTTATCTTTTTCTTCCCATCTGTTGCTCTAAGAAGACATTTGTTGTCTACAGGTTCAAAGCCCTCAATATGGCCCTTTCGTGGGATGGGTCTTGTCCGACCATCATCTATATTAAACAGAAGCATTAAACATATATACATATACAACATCCAACGGTGGCAAAAGAACGCTGAAATGCTGGTTTGTACTTTTACAGCTTTGAAGTTTGTGTTGAAGATTAGGAGAATTCTGAATGTGGAAGCTGAGAAACAATAGCGTTGCTATGTTTAAATTGGACACAAACGTGTTTGTGGTTTTTTAAAGTGTACAATGGCTACGGTTAGATGCAAACAAACAGTCATCTCATCCCCCAATCCCACTAAGAGTCCCTCAAATATCTGGCTTAAAAGGAAACTGATGAATAAGGGAAGGTATGGCCAACCTAGCCTAGTTTTTAATGATTCAGGCATGGAGTGGAGGGTAGGAATCAGCTCAGAAGTGGCAGCAACGGACTGCTCAAAAAGATCGCTACTGCCACATTAATTCTTCCAACGACTCCACAGCAACCCCTTAGTTCTTTCTTGGGTACCTCCCCCCCAATATGTTTGCTCAGACCAGAATGGTTTTTTCCCTAAAAGTCTTTAAAGATTTTATTTGGCTTTGCTTTGGGGCTCCAATGTACAAACAGCTGCGAGTTGAGGTTTTGTATTTACAGTGGTACCTTGGGTTACATACGCTTCAGGTTACAGACTCCACTAACCCAGAAATAATACCTCAGGTTAAGAACTTTACTTCAGGATGAGAACAGAAATCATGCTCCGGCGGCGTGGCGGCAGCGGGAGGCCCCATTAGCTAAAGTGGTGCTTCAGGTGAAGAACAGTTTCAGGTTAAGAACGGACCTCCAGAATGAATTAAGTTCTTAACCCGAGGTACCACTGTATTGTGCTAAAAGAGGATCTCATCAATTTTATACCCCCAGCTACTGTTCTCTGCTCCTAACTCTGGGATGAAGCAGGCTATAGAGTAAAAGTGTGGTTGCTTCTTTGTAGACTTAGCTGGCAGAGACCTGCACTTAGGGTGGGAGCTCTACTGTAGTGGATGCCCAAACTACAGGGCACTTCTGCAGGCACTTTTCCTGCTGAGGGCATTCTACAAAAGCTCAGAACAGGTTGTTTTGGATAGGGCACTGGAGACTTTGAATGTATGTTAGGGACCTGATCAGCTGTGCCACCTGCTCCCTCCCTTCTGAGTTGGCAGGACCTAGGATGTGACAGTGTACTCACTGCTCTGCACCTCCCAGTCCCGCATTTAGAATTTCCTCAATCTAGCAAAAATAAAGCATGTATTAAAGAAGCTGAGAGCTACAGATAAGGGTTTTCTCTGACTAACCACACATTTTTCAGTTCTCATACATGCTCATTTCAGCATTACTTCATTTATGCTAACAACTGCAGTACAAACTGGCTCACATCATGACGCTTTTTTTGGGGGGGGGGGCGATATTGAAAAACAAAGTACTGGCATATCCACCATTCACAACTGCTGAAATAGTTAACATAATACTTACATTTCTTTAGCGTGATATAGACGCTGCCTGTGCTCCTACATTTTTGAAACAATCTTGTAAGCTCCGTCAGAAACTGCAAACGAGAAACCCGTTTTCTGATTAAGAACAATCGCGGATGAATGACGTTTATGGAATTCTTAACACAATCAAGAGCTGGGAAACAACCCTTGTTTTCTTTATTTCCTTATTGCAGTTTCCAGTGACGCCATCCGATTGCAGTGCCTGAATTTTTGGGTCTCTATCCCCACCTTCACAAAGCAGCAATTTATCAGGGCTGATAAATCCCTCCCTCCCCCCCCCCAGCCCACAAAAGGTGGGAATCCTGGCTGGTCTTCGTTTAAGAAACCAGGGGCGATACGCCTGAGAAATGAATGGATCTTGGTTGAACTAAGCGAGGGTAACGCAACTCGGGGGTTCATTAAGCGAGCCAGGATCTCTGCACCGGAATCCTCACGAGAGGCACCGCCACGTTCAGGAACTGCCATGCCGCCCCCGTCCCCCCTGAGGCGGCCAAGCACAGAAAACGGGTGGGTGGACCCGCCCCGGCTCTGCCTACCCGGCCCGCGACCCTCAACTCAAGGGACCCAGGGCCAAGGGACCCAGGAAACCGCGAGGCCACCGCACCTGCTCGCTCTCCAGCAGCACCATAGCCGGCTCCTTTGCTCGCTCGCTCAGCGCCTGCAAAAGCCCCGTCACAATTCCGCGGAGCGAAGGAGCGGCCCGGAAACGGAAGTGCTTCTCGCCGCCACGGAGGACGCAGCGCTCGGTGCGGCTAGAGGGGAAACCCCGCTCCACTATCTGGCTCGCTGCTGCCCCCGCTCGGCTGCAAGCGGTACTGCTCCGCCGTCCGATTTAGCTCCGGAGGAGCAAGCCGGGGTTTCAAACGGAGCGACCACCGAACCTGTCATCAGGGGCGCCGACTTATAAAAAATATTGGGGGGGCCCATACCGGGGTCCTGCCGCTGGTTCGCTCGGGTAGCCGGGAGAACGCAGTTCGAGGTGGCGGTGTTGGGGAGAGACCCTCGCTCAGGGCGCCACTAGACTTGGCGGCCGGCGGCCTATCTGGGGGGTTTTGAAGCGTATTTCGGCGGAGCGATTGGGGAGGAGGGGGCTTGTTGCCGGATTCTTCAGCTGGGCCGGAGATCCGCTGCTGGGGGGTCCCTGGGCCGAGTTGTGAGCACGGCCTGCTGAAGGGAGATCCAGCCGATTGCGCGACGAGGACGGCCGGGGCTCTCCGGCTAGGGCGCGCGGCTGGCTGGCTGGCGAGGGAGCAGGTGGGGAGGAGGCGGGGGTCCTCACTCTCTTAGGAAACGCACCCGCGCGCCCGATTGCCACGAAGTCCGAAGGGTGCGTGTGTGGAATTAAAAAGCAAAAACGAGATACAGGCAGGGCAGGCAAAGAGTTTTCTGCAAGAGGATGGAGGGCAGGTTGAAGAGAAAATCACTCAGGATGAGACAGTCAAATCAGCCATGATAAAATGGGCTCAGGATATTGGGTATAACATCATGTTTGAGGACTGGGAAAGGTTATGGACCACCGGAATGAAATTCACGGCATGTAATGCCTTGAAGGAAAATATTATGAAAATGATTTATAGGTGGTACATGACCCCAGTCAAGCTTGCAAAAATATATCACCTGTCTGATAATAAATGTTGGAAATGTAAGGAGGCTGAAGGGACATTCTTTCACCTCTGGTGGACTTGTCCAAAAGTGAAGGCCTTCTGGGAAATGATCTATAATGAGTTAAAAAAGGTATTTAAGTATACCTTTCCCAAGAAACCAGAGGCCTTCCTCTTGGGCATTGTTGGCCAGAAAGTGTTAAAGAAGGATAGAACTTTCTTTATGTATGCAACTACAGCAGCAAGAATACTTATCGCAAAATATTGGAAGACACAAGATTTGCCCACACTGGAAGAGTGGCAGACGCAATTGATGGACTACATGGAACTGGCTGAAATGACTGGCAGAATCCGAGATTTGGGAGAAGAAACAACGGAAGAGGACTGGAAAAAATTTAAGGACTATTTACAAAAACAATATAAGTTGTATGAATGTTAAAAATTTACACGATTCGGAAACTATAGCTTCAGCAATTAGATTTGGGAAACAGGAAATTATATTTTAAGTAAGAAAAGGTCAAAATCTAAGGTAATACTATGTTTAATTTAAGATATAAGTAACTGATGAAAAGTATGTTAAATTTAGAGGTATAGTATTTGAAAAGTACAAAATAAGGTACGAAACAAGGTAATAATTTGCTGATATCTTTATTATAAAGAATGCAGGGTAAGGGAGATGCGAGGAAGTCCAGTTAGTTATATAAAAAATGTGTTGAATGGTTGGTTTTCTTTTCTTCTTTTTCTTTTTTTCTTTTTCTTGTTCTTTTACTTTTTTCTTCGGTGTATGTTTCTAACTTTGTATTTGAAAACTTAATAAAATATTTATAAAAAAAGAAGAAGAGAAAATCCTTTCGCTTTTCTGGGGCTCAGGGAAGTCTCAGAGCCGGAGGTTGGGGAAGGGACCTCCTTTGCTCTGCCCTCTTCTCCCGTCTTAGATTTGCATGGGGGTCCCCGCCCGAGTTTGCCTGGCCACCGGGCCACACAAGGGCCGCGCTCTACGCGGCGCACCTTGCTAGCCGCGCAGCTGTCCTCCGCGGCTGCGGAGCGGCCCTGCGCCGGTGCCCAGCCCCTCTGGGCGCCCGCTGCGCTGCCAATGACAAGCGGGCGACGTCGCGGGCGGGGAAGGCGTCGCTTTCTTTCCCGATCCTGCATCCTCCCAGTCTTCCAGCCCTTTTTTGGGTTGGAAGCTCGTCTCGTTCGCCCTTCTCCTTTCTTCACCCTGCGCGCAATTTTCCTCCCTCGTCTCCCTCCCCATTTCTCCTTCCTTCCTGACTGACGGGCTTGGGCTCGGGCTCGGGCTCGGGGTCGGGCTCGGGCTCGGGCAGCCACAGCGTCGGCGGTGTTGGCGATCGGCGGCGCGGGGGGATGGCCCTCCCGGGGGAGCCGGCGCTGCTCAATGGGGTTGCCAAGGAGACAGGCCGGCCGCCCCCCTCCCCCGGCGCCCCCCGCCGCACCGGTGCCCGTTATGGAGCTGGTGCGCGCCGGGCGCCCTATAAAAGCCGCGGACGCGCCCACCGTCGCCCGAGATTATTGGGGGGGCTGAGCCCCCCCAAACGAATTTTTGAGGGGGCTCGGGCCCCCTCAAGCCCCATGGAGTCGGCGCCTATGCCTGTCATTTACAGGCTCGTTAAGGGAGGGTGAGGGCCGGATTTAGGTTTGATGAGGCCCTAAGCTACTGAAGGTAATGGGGCCCTTTATATGTCCAGCTGTCCTTTGTCAACAACAAATTTTCGCTGTTTTTTGTGTTGAAGATATGCTATATGGTAATTTATGAACCTAATAGCTATCTAAAGCCATTTGCCACTGTTGCTGTATGTAGGTTTTATTTTATTTGTTTTTTGTCTTATGTTTTGGAAATGTACATCCACTTTTTCCCCCTTTAAATTTTTTTGGGGCTCCCAAGAGAGTGGGGCCCTTAGCTATAGCTTGTTTACCTTATACATAAATCCGGCACTGAGAAAGTGCAGCATCTTCTTCAAAGGCATCTCTGGATATTAGACTGACGTTCAAGCGCGTCTCCTTCGGTTTCAAAAAACTCAGTATGAGAAGCATAATGTTCTCTAGGTCTGTCCTTCGAAATGCTGGACTTTCTTGGAAGGTTTTCCAGCCATTCCCTCCCCTTGTCGAAGGAAATGGACGGAGACGGGGGTGGAACTACACCTGATGGCTGCACATTCGGTGGAATGTCTTATTTAATTTATTATTATTATTATATATGTGTTTTTTCCTACTGTAATGTTATGTTGTGAACCATGGGTATAGGGCAGTATACAAATAAAATAAATACTGCATATCTTAGAATTGCCTAAGATTTCAAAAAGTGAAAACCCAGACACAAAAGTTGTTGAATGGCAAAATTCAAAAAAAATAATAATGGAAATTTCAGTGATTTTCGTCCGGACACTGTCGTATTCCGGCTGTGTCCAGGAAATTTTCAGCTATGGGCTTGGCTTGCAAAAGCTGTTTTAATTTTTCTAAAACATCATGAGAACTCAAACAACTCCTTTTTGACTGACCCTTGTATCAAAATCTGCTCACATTTTGCTGTCAAAAGCAGTAGGAGGCACTGTGACCGCATAAAATAACTAAAGTTAATCCTCTCTGTCCTGAGGTGTAAGAGCATTTATAACTGGTCTTTAACTTATGTTAAAGTACTTAATGCAACTCTGCCAAGGAGGCAAAATGACAAGCATCCATCATTTTTGAGCATTCAAAGTAGAAAGATGTTTTTATCTGAGATCACATTTTATGGAATGTCTTTTCCAATGACACACAATGTGTCACAAATCCTTCTGGAATTGCAATATAATATTACCTACAGCCATTCTGACAATGTTATGTTAACTTAGTGATGCTGTTGGTTTGTGAGCTACCTAAAGACCTCACCCACATTGTGCTAATTATTACCATCACTTCATTGTCCATTTTCTTTCCATGGTGAGTGTGAAGTTGGGCAAAGAGCTGTTGTACGTTATGGTTTCCAAGTGGGGTCTGGGACCCATTCTCCTCCTGGTCTTAAAGGAGGAATGCCAGCTCTTTTTCTGGGCAGAGCTCTTGTGCCTTTAACAGCAGGGAGAGTATGTGAAGCTGACTGCAGCAACAAAGCAATTAATTAATAGCTTGTAAGTATGAAGGGAGCAAGGGAAATAACAGAGTTTTAGTAGTGAGTGGAAAGATATTGTCTGGATACCAGGTCTACCAGAGGATGAACATCAGGTCCACACCCTTCTTCTTTAGTGATCACTCGCAGCCAATTGTCTTCCATGAGCACGGTCATAATGATGTGTCTGTAGGTGACTGTGGAGGCCAATTCTGGATCCACAATGAGGATATATGGGAGTTGATCACGGTGAGGGTTTGCCAAACGTGCCTTCCTCTTAACTCGTTTCTCCCTTTCATCCTGAGTTTGAGTGTCTTCAAAGCCCATGACTCCTTTGGTAAAGGCTGTTCTCCAGTTGGAGCACTCGCAGGAAGATGATTTTGTATTTTTCATTATCTGGAAACCTAGAGTAGATCCATTCAATCGGAGACATATGAATAGACTGTTCTTACAACAGGAAGCCCGGTACATCCATTTACTTAAGACCATGACCCCATGGGTCTGAATAGCTATCAGGATTATACACCATTTCTTTAAGACCTCAAATTAAACTGCAGCTGTCCTCTGAACTTTAGAACTCTATGCCTTTAAGAAGATCTAGGGGATCTTATCTACTCCTTTAAGTGCATATAAAAGGTGATAGGCTCACTTCCAAATTGAAAACGCACAGAAAAGCTCAAGATACACGTTGATCTACCCACACGTAGGTGAGGAATTATATGATTATTTGTTGCCTTAGAGTTTTTAATTTGATTCAACACATGTAATTATTAATATTGCTTATTTTCAGTTGTTATCCCTGAGAAACGTAGAAAATAACAGGATATCCAAAAGTCTTTAAACTTACACGACCCTTTAAAAATTAGGTAAGGAACCAAATGTTATATAATACTGTTTTATAAGTTATGACTGTTTTATAATTTATGATAATTTAGAATTTAAATGTATTTTCATGTAATATTTGATACTTCCAGCTGATGAAGGTGAATACATCGAAACAGGGCCCTGTCCTGGTTTCTAATCCATAACTGACTTCTGACTTCTGCTCTATGATTGAAACTAAGACCTTCAGAAGACCTCCATGTCGAATCTGACTATGGACTAACATAAACTTATCTCTACTCATAAACTCTTATCTCTAATTCTATAATGAATTATTGTGTTATACATATCTTTATGTGTTTGAGTTTGTTATCTCTATTTGAATTTGTAATCCTTGTCAGAATACACACTTTTGAATGGATTAGTTTTTGTTACTATTGACTATTGATTTGCAAGTAGGGACCACTCCCACTGTTGAAACTCACATTGGCCTGAGTTCTTGGTGTGCTTTTTTCTTGGTACAATCAACAGAACTGGCCATGGGCCGTATCTAGTCTATGGGCCTTAGGCTGCCAACCTCTATGTAAGACCATCGTAAAACACATATTTCCGATGGTCTTAGGAACTGAGACACCGCTCCTCTATCCGTCTCCAGGCGGGTCCGCCTACATGCAGATACGCCCACATGCGTGATGGCATCATTATGCCAACCCCCTCACATACACCCCTTACAAATACAGGTGTATGTGACAGGGTTGGCGCCATAATGTACTTATCCGGACTAGTCACATGTGTAGAGAGCAGCTACTGTGTAGAAAGCAGCAGTATTGGAGGTAAAATGACACTTCATGGATTATAATTACTGGGTAAATGTAAAATCATTACGCATACTGTTGCAAAATGTAGCAATGTAGTTTACTGTTGTTATATTAAGACTGTTACCCATGGTACACCATGCTTCAAGACAAAATTTCATTTATTTGTAATTAGAAATAAATATTTCACAATATATAATTACATATTGTTTTTGCGATTAATCACTATGCTTTAATTATGTTCAATTTGTAACAATGAAAATACAGCCTGCATATTAGATATTTACATTACGATTCATAACATTAGCAAAATTACAGTTATGAAGTAGCAACAAAAATAATTTTATGGTTGGGGGTCATCACAACATGAGGAACTGTATTAAAGGGTCGCGGCATTAGGAAGGTTGAGAACCACTGCCTTACCAGCTACTGCTGAGCATATATCTTCAAATATTTACAAAACAGGCACCCAAAAATGTCCGCAGGCTCTTCTTCATCACCTGACCCACAGAGAGAGTGAATCACTTTTACTTAACAGAATTAGGTAACCTACAATTAAGTCATTGGAATCTAAAGAAGTGGAACAAAAGGCTGTAAATGTCATTTCATTTTTTTAAAAAAGAAGCAGCAGCTTAAAGAACCCCAACATCATCACAAACAGCCCTGCTGGCTCTTGGCTCCCTTTCAGAAAGCATTATTGTGTTTTATGGAACACCCATCAGAAACTGAGACGGTGTTGCATCATTATGGAATGAGAACATTCAGCTGGGAGGGTGCAGAGAAAATCAAATGTTCCTGGTGCTCTCCGAACTGATTAGGGATCAGGTTAAAGTGACATGAGAAGGGAAGGAGAAGGCCAGGCTGAGGGCAGCGTGACTCACATGCAAGGTTGCTGGCTTTAACTCCATGGCCTTGCCCAGGAATGCACAAGAACACTTTCTAAGCTCTGTAAACATGAATACGTTCATGTAAACATGAACATTGCAACCTGCTCACTTCTGTTTGCTTACTTTAACTTTCTGTGCAATAAGACAGGAAGTTAATGCATATTTGGGCCCTGTCCTGAACCAGAGTTTCATCTTGAATTTCAATGGCTGCCTACCACTGCGGACCCCCTGATTGGTTGCTGTCTGCAGGCATTTTAGGCTTGAGCCCAACAGGAGGCGCCATCAATTATCCCTATTTGCCCTGTTCATCATGGCTCCCTGTGATCCAGATCTCCATATGGTGCCTCCTTGATATCGTACCTACATTTCAAAAACAATGAAAGCGTCCTGTAGCACTTTAAAAGACTTGCAAATTCAGTATGCTACAGACCTGTCGTCTACAGGCCACTTCATCCAATGCATCTGGCTCAGTCTTCTCAAAAACATTTGTTCTTTTCGTTCTTGATTACAGTTGCCTCTGAATGGCCGCTGTTTTGTGGAAGGGATTTAAGCCAGGCCAGAACTTTAGATTTGCACAAGTAAAGTGGATTTGTGCAGGCTGTTGCCCTAGTTGCTATTAATTCTATTAATTTACCCACCCTAGAAATCAAGGTTTGGTGGTTTGCAATTTCTTGGATCCTCCTGACATTTTTTTTTCTTAATGATTACTAACCTCTTCACTCTTCTCCAGCTCTTGTGAACTTCACCTGTGTTGCCTGAGGTCTCAAAGGTGCCTCTTAAATGATCTCCGTTCACCATGCCGCCACAAATTGAATCATAGATATTGTTTCCCTGTATATTTGATGGGTGCTTCCCCTGTTGGAAATGCCTTACTGTTTTGTTATTAGTGTCAAATGTACGGAACAGCTGGTTGTAATTTTGAAATGATCTGGAGGAAAGAAGGCGCCAAACACTTTCATGCTCTCCCCCCCCCCGCCCCATCAGTTATTAACCTGCTTTTCATGTTGCCTAATGGGCCTGCACATTCCTTTAACTTCTTGTGGCTCGCAGCATATTTATAGGAGAATACAAAGTCTGGCCGGAAGAGCCATTGTGGCTGAGGCAGTCAAAGAACCTGCCCTAAGGCAGGACATCACTGCTCCCTCCCAGCAGCTCCTTGCACACAAGGGAGGATCTGACTCACTCGCACAGCAAAAACTTCCACATTCACTTCAGTGAGATCACATGCAAATCCTCACTGGACACATGGCGCATACCCTCAGACATTTCTCCCATGAAAATAGGGACATTTCTCATTTCCTGCCAGACTGGTCCTCCTCAACCCCCCATCTGCCCCTCGCAAAGCAGAAGAAGGGCAAATGCCAGCACAACTACACCAATGGGACACAGCACACACTCTCTCCAGTGCCCTGAGAAAACCCCTTAATCTAGATTGGATTGGATTGGATTAGATTGGATTGGATTGGATTGTAAAGTCATACCTTGGTTGCCGAACACCTTGCAACTTGAACGTTTTGGCTCCCGAACGCCGCAAACCCAGAAGCGCGAATGGTTTCTTTGGAACCCGAACATCCGACGCAGCTTCTGACTGAGTGCAGGAAGCTCCTGCAGCCAATCAGAAGCCACGCCTTGGTTTTCAAACGTTTTCAGAACAGATTCCATTGAGAACCAAGGTACAGCTGTATTGTATTCTTTGGTACGTTTACAAAAAGAAAAGCACACACAAATAAATTTTAGAAAGGGGCAAGATTAGACATGGACGCACAAAGCATTTGTAAAAGAAAAGAAATCAAGACTTGTACTCTGCTCCCCCTTTCTTCCCACCCAGGGCAGCCCTGCCCAATGCCTGCCCCTCAGAGCCACATGGGCTGCTCTCCAGCAGCCGCTATGAGCTGCCCAAGGGAGGAGGCTGACAGCAGTGGCCATTGAGAGGCAACGGGATGCTCTCACACTCAGAACAAGTGCCGGCTCCTCCTCCTCCTCCCTGAGCTTGGCGGCAGCAGCACTGGAGAGGAAAATAGGGAGATTCTGGGATCAAATCAGAAGCCAGAGTGGCTTTCATAATTCTGGGGCTATCCTTGGAAAATCAGGACATTTGGAGGGTCTTCCTCTTCTTCTGCGATCTCTCGTAGCCGAGTAAGATTGTCTTCAAGAAGCACAGTTTTAACAATGAGTCCGTAAGTGACTGTGGAGGCCAATTCTGGATCCACACGTCCTTCCACAGTGGGGGCATTGGTTTCCGGACGGGAGTTGATGACAGTGTGGATTTGCCAAGTGTGCCTTCCTCCTAGCATGTTTCTCCCTTGTGTCCTGAGTTCAAGTGTCTTCAAATCCCATTACACCTTTGGTAAAGGCTGTTCTCCAATTGGAGCACTCGCAGGCAAGTGTTTCCCAATTGTTGGTGTTTATACTGCATTATTTTAGATTTGCCTTGTGACAGTCTTTAAACCTCTTTTGTTGACCACCAGCATTACGTTTTCCATTTTTAAGTTCAGAGTAGAGGAGTTGCTTTGGAAGACAATAATCAGGCATCTGGACAACATGGCCAGTCCAACAAAGTTGATGTTGAAGAATCATTGCTTCAACACTGGTGATCTTTGCTTCTTCCAGTACACTGGTATTAGTTCACCTGTCTTCCCAAGTGATGTGTAAAATTTGGAGGGCATGCTGGTGCTGCCCCCACAGTGGAGTAAATAGGAAGCCCAGCCTTGCCTGAAAGCTCCAGGTGTCAGCAAGGCAATCTCACAGAGCGCCATCATTTTGGAACACTTGACTTCTTGAACAGGCTATATGAATGCATGGGAGGAAAGCTATAGCTCAGCGGTAGAACAACTGCTTTGCATATAGAAGGTGCCAGCAGTCAATCCCTGGCAACTCCAGACAGGTTTAGAAAAGACTCCTGAGCTAGATGGACCAATGGTTTTTGACTCAGTTTAAGAAAGCTTCCTATGTCCCTAATTGAAATTAGCTTTTTTAAAAAGAAAACTTTGCTGTCCAATGCCAGAACTGGAGCATTTGTCCAGGCCCATTTATACTCCCCTACCTTTGAGTATTGTAAATGAGTCAAGTATATATTTAATGTTTACTTTACAATGCAGCTGCTTATTACTGCAGGGGGGTGGGGACCGTATCCTTTGGGAGATCTGCTTGGTCTCTTTCCCACTGCTTCTATTGTCATATTGGAAGTAGCACCCAGGCACCTTTGGGTAAAAGTATTTGGCCTCTGTTTTTCTTTATCTGAAGAGACAGCAAAAACAGCTTCCATTATTATTATTATTATTACTACTATTACTATTATTACTATTATTAAGCTTGTCAGAATAGATATTTTCATACAAACTCAGGCAGCCAACATTTAAGTATAGCTGAGTGCCTTATTATCAGGATTGTAAAGTTATCTTTTTGGCAGAGAAGTCCTGGCAGCGCAGAGCCTCTTAAATCTGAAGGAGATTAGCAGATCTAATGCCTGGCCTCTGCCTAAGTGACAAATGATTCCTGCAGCACAGTCTGTGGCTGGAAGCTGCCTGGGACAAGACCCCAACCCCTTACAAAGGTCAAGTGGTTTTCCATTTTCAGTGCACAATTTCATGCTTTCCAAATATTGGCCAGCTGAAGGGACGGGATATTTAGCAGAAATTTAAATCAACTCGCTGTGATGAAAGATGTCAGGACTGACCTTGGCCTCTGAAGCAGACAGATTTGGAAACACTGTGGATAAAGTTTCTGCTTCCTGGAAGGTGGGAAGCTTATGGAACCCCACGAGGGAAGACCCGTTGCCTGTAGGATTGTGTCTGTGGAATCGCATTTGTGGTTGAAAGGACAGCGAAAGCGAACCTTCCCCAAATTCCTCCTGCTTTTGCTGCTGCTGTGGGAATGTCACCCAGGAACATCATCTATGAACATTTCCCCCTGCTAGACTTCAATAATCTATTCCTGGCTCCTAAATCTCTCCACCTCTTATGGTGCAAATTTTGTATTGAATTTGCCAGAGCTCACCATCGCCATCTAGTGTCACATTTGCATAATGCACTTTACAACACACACACAACGTTTTATTTGCAGCTGTATAGCTGACTCCTTGCAACAAATGTCTGTAGATGAAAAAGAAAATATTTTCAGTTCTTCCTTTCACTTTGGCATCCTACCTTTTTGTGCTGCTGCTTTGAAGAAATGACCGCTATTGGGTTTCTATGGCATTGCTGTGGAATACTTGACACAGAGAGGTCCTCTGCCATTGCAGGAAACATGCCTTGTGTTGCTGCTATTGAAAGAGGAGGCATAACTGAGTATTGGGACTTTGGGAGATTTTAAGTCAAATAATGCAGTTGTACTCCTATGTTGGGCTCCCTGTTTCTTAACCTGTTTTCTAGCTTTGGGATGCTTCCTGCTCCCCCCCCCCGCCCCTTTTAATATTTGATTTCCTCCTTCTTTCATTTCTGACTGTCTCTCACTTCTTTTCCATTTCTGTTTTCATGCAACCCTTCATGACTCGTCCAGCCCAAGTTGTGCAACTGATCAAGTGAAGTGGGTGATGGAATAGCATAGGAAGAGCGTCAGGAGAAAATATATTGGGGACACGTAAGAGGCAAAGTGCATTGGCGGGAGGAAAAGCTTTGCCCCCACGTTAGAATTCTGAAAGGGAAATAACTGTAGCACAACAATTTTACTGTATTCTTTTATTGCTGCTTTATTTGAGGTCACATCCATGCCATACGTTTAAAACTCGCTTAGGCCATTTAAGCAGTTATGGCTCTCACCCCCCCAAAAAAAATCCTGGGCATTCTAGTTTGTTAAGGGTTCCGGGAATTGTAGTTCTGTGAGGGGGTCTCGTAACGACTCCTAGCAGCCTTAACAAACTACGGTCCCCAAGATTCTTTGGGAGAAGCCGTAACTGTTAAAAGTGGCACAATAATGCTTAAATGTATGGTATATATTCCAGTTTATGCTTCAGCAATAATAATAACTGCTTGTTGGGGAAGGGTGCCGCTCGCCTTCTTCCTGTCTTCTGGTGCTCATTATGGAACAGGATGGAATCAGCGGCATAAATGAAATATATATTCTATTCGTATTCTCTTAATGTCACAATGGAACTCGGCACGCAGTGTTGTAATGGGATGTGATGGAAAAATGGGAATATAAATCCCCTGACTTATTTGTGTGTGCAGCGGAACAACAAATATATTGAATGCGGCAGTCAGAATGATGGCCAGCTATTTCCCCCTGCCCCTAAATTTGCCCATAGCAATTAACACGCCTGAAAAACTAAGCACCACTGAATGGATTGGGAATGGGAGAAACACTTCCTCAGTGTTTCCTAACTCTCTGCTGATCACCGAATAGGAAATAAGGCTTGCATTTCACAACAGTTCAGACTACAGTTGATCTTACTGAAGAGACTCAGACCTTGGCTGATTCGTTTTCTGTAAAAATAAACAGTTGTGGGAAAGTGAGGCACGCAAGGTGCTGAAAAAGGAGTGGGAGTCTCTTCAAGGGGATTGTACATTTGGGGGGCACGTATGAGTCACGTAGAACAATAATATTTTCCCTCCTTGCTTATCACTTATCTTCAAGCTAGAGCTTTCCTGTTAAGTCTCCATATAGGAATTCAGAACTGACAACCACCAGGGCCTGATTTCAGAGTCAGCCTGGCCCCACACGTCCCTTTCGCAAAGGTTAGGCGTCTGGCAGTAGGCAGGGGGTGGCAGGCCAAGTCGACCTGGTTGGTTTTTTGAGGAGGTGTCGCATGTGTTATGTCATGCATGTGCAATGCCCTGCCCCCAACGGTGTTATGTACTGAAGTTCTCACCCTGGGCCAGCAGGGGGATACGGTAGATAGTTCAGGTCCACATATGCAAATAAGGGATCAAAAGTGACGTTCAGTGATTGGATAGTTACAGAAAATGGTTACTGTTGCGTTCTAGTGGAGCTCTATATAAGCAGGCTGGCTGAACCCTTCAGTTCAGTTCTGTTCTGGCCTGTGAATAAACAAGAGCTGTTTGAAGAATCGCTGTGCCGTCTGATATGTTCACCCACAACTTAACAAACTCGGCACCGCTGGCTAGTAGGAACTCTTGTGCTGGCTTCTTCTAGCATGCTGGGTCAAAGTGGACATCACACAAATGTTTATATGCATCTCTTAAAACTTGTTTACCCAGGCCCAAACCTCTTTAAATAGATGCTTAAAAGTGTGTTTGTGTGTGTGTGTATCTGTGGCGTGTCTGCCCTTCATTTGTATGGAGCTAAATCAGTCTTTTAGCCAAGCAGTCAGAGTGTGTAGATCTGCCATTATTAGCTATAACAATTTCCTTTGGAGTCAAAGCTATGCCAGCCCAACATGCAGAGCAATAATGGTGTGCCACTCCACTCCACCCTAGTAATGAAGCTGGGATATGATCTACAGCAGGGTGGTCCAGCTTTTCATACCAAGTGTACTTTGACACAGAACCCATGGGCAACACACGGCCTTGTCATGCAAGGTGGCAAGAGGAGCCAAGTCAACATTTGATGCCCCTCTTAGCCCTCCCACCTCCTTCCCAAAGCCCAGTGGCTCACTTACCCAGCTTTGGGAAGGCAGCATGAGGGCTGGGGCTGTCAAATGTTGCAGAGGGCTGCCTCAAAAAGGCCGTGAGGGCCACATGCAAGGCAGCCCTTTCCCCCACTCCTGCCTTTAGTAGGGCTCCTGTGACTTTAACAGCTCTGTGCCAAGCAAACATATTTGCAGGCAATGCTCTTCCTGCCAGGAGAAGCTTGCTGATGCTGTGAAAGTGTCACTTGCTAAATTTCTGCTTGTTGTTCAGCTGCTGAAAGCAAAGAAGCCCTGCCAGAACAAAAGTTGGCAGCCCTACGTTCAAGAGCACATCTCCTCTGCTAGTCAAGCCCACTCACCTTTTCAATAAAGCTTTTGATTAAGTGTTTCAAATTTACTGGAAGCATTTGAAACTTTTTTGCTGGATATGTTTTGATTATTGTTTTAACTTCTGCTTTTTATTTCTTATGGTAAAGTTTTTAATGTGTGGTTATTATCTATCTTGAAGTATTTTTGAGAAAAGGCAGGATATTTTTTAAATATATGGTTATTATCTATCTTGAGGTATTTTTGAGAAAAGGCAGGATATTTTTAAAAAATAAATAAATAAAACGAAACTTCATGCCGAAAGCATCTCTTCTAGTTCTTTTCAGAGGTTTATACCACTTCAAAATTGGTTATAGGTTTGCCACGGGTGAGAGTTGGTTCTGTGATTTCATGTTGTCTAGATCAGTGTTTCCCAACCTTTTTTGGGCAAAGGCACACTTGTTTCATGAAAAAAATCTCGAGGCACACCACCATTACAGCCCCGTGACGTCAGCGCGCAGCGTCACGCCGGGAGGGACATGAATTGCTAGCAAATTACATAATCACCTCCTTGAGGGCTGGCTCATCTTCTCCGAAGGCAGAACCCCATTAATTAACAGCACAGACTCACACCATAGCCAAGACGAGGGGGGAAAACCTCAGTCATGCACAGTCATGCACATGTGGGGGCTAAATGAGGACGAAGACCGGGCAGAGAGCAGGGTTCAAATCACCCCACCTGGCCAGGACAATCCCTGGGTGCTCCCTTGGGCCACTCGCCTGACCCACCTCGCAGGGCTGTTGTTGCGAGGATAACACGGGGAGAACCACGCGCGCCCCCGGGAGCTCCTTGGAGGAGAAAGCGGGCGATGAATGCAATGCACGAAATATATGAGAGGCGACCAGGTTTTGCAGGTGAGGGGCCCCCGCCAGCCTCCGCTTCCAACACCCGGTGCAACGACGCCGAAGTTTCCCCCCGGGCTCGGCTCGGGGAGCAGCGCTGCTCCCCCCCGGCTCCCCTTCACCCTCCCGGCTCTCTCTGCCGCCCACTGGGGACCCCCCTCACCTGCCAAGTCCGGAGCGCTGGTGGAAGTTGCATGCATGCATGCAGGGCGCCGCGTTGCCATTGCATTGCACTGCACTCCATGCAACGCCTGCACGCATGCATTGCCTTGCACGCCCGCCAAGGGGTCTCCCCGCGGTCCGATGCGTCCCCTCCAGCGCGGATGCAGCATTGCAAAAATAAAACCCCCCCGATGCAGCCCTACCTGGGGGGCAGCCTCCACCTCCGCCACTCCGCCTCCGCGGGGATCCCCGGGCTCCATCCTGCCGCCCGATCTCCGCGGGGGCGCAGGCAGGCTGCGCGGGGTCTGCGCGGAAGAGCCCCTGCCCGCCCGGCCGCCGCCGCTGCGCTCATTCCATGGCCGGGAGAAGAGCGCTTCAAACAAAACGCCCGGCCCGCCAGGCCACGCTGGGAAACGTAGTTTGCGCACCCCGCGCGGGCGCGGAGCCCAAGGGCGAGGGGACTACGGATCCCGGTAGCCCCCGCGCCGGGGACGGAGGGGGAGAGGCCGGGTGCAGGGATGGAGGGACGGGTGGGCGAGCGAGTGAGTGAGTGGCAGCCGCCAAGCCTTGGCCGAGAGCCAGGAAGGGCCTCCCCGGAGGAGGAGGAGGAGGGAGGCGCAGAGCGGGAGGGAGGGAGGGAACCCCAGGGGTCATCTAGTGACGGTGCCCCAATCGAAAATTTGACTTTAAAAAAAAAAATCTTTCGAATTTTTTAATTTTTCCCGCGGCACACCAGGCAACATCTCGCGGCACACTAGTGTGCCGCGGAACAGTGGTTGGGAAACACTGGTCTAGATGATCCGTCTCTTCACGTCTCCTTGTTTTCACACATGTGGGTTGCTTCACACATGCATGTTTATAATGCCAACATCAGGTGACAACTTCCATGTTTGAATGGGACAGAAGATTGGAAGGAAGGGAATGCTAGGATAAAGGAAAGGTGGAATCCCAAAGGTGCAGAAAAAGAGGGCCTATTGGCCTAGCATGCTTCAAAGCTTTCCTCACCATTGGGGTGTGTAATGTTCTGTCATTGGTGCTATGTAAGAAGGAACAAACACACACTCTGAGGTTGCTGAATAACACATTTGGTATGTCTTATACCATAATTTCCCAAACTTGGGTCTCCAGCTCTTTTTTTAGACTACAAATCCCATCATCCCTAGCTAGCAGAGCCAGTTGTCAGGGATGATGGTAACTATAGTCCCCAAAGAGCTGGATAGCTCTGTTATCACTAGCGCCAGTAGTGACACTTACTGTAACTGCACTTACTTTACAACTACACTAGTGGCCAAAATTGTGGAAACCTTTTGGAAAAAGTGTATTTCTGAGGTTTGATGACTCATAACCCTACTTTTTTGGAGTAATACCATAAAATTATATGTCAATGGAAAGATAAATTAATGAAGAATGTGATGCAACAAAGTTTGTTCAATTATCTATATTCTATCAAAAGTTATAGCCAAATAACCAGAAAAAGGAAGCACAACTTGCTTAGGCTGATATACTGTAGCTTTCCTTCATTTGAATGTGGCCAATGAGCATGAGTGTTTAGAGAGCCAATCAGGTGTTATGAGCCCTCAAACCTCAGAAATACACTTTCTCCAAAAGGTTTCCACCATTTTGGCCACGAGTGTACCAGATCCCATATGTTACAACAGGCTCTCCTTTGTAACAGGGTTCTAAGCAAAGACTGGAGACCTACATATTGGGGATGCTGTGGATCTCCTGCACTGAAATGAGGCTGGGCTAGAGGACCTGTGAAATCCCTTCCAACTCTATGATGCCTCAGGGGCAGTTGCTTGCACAGCACAATGTCTTCAACCATGCCATCTTGCCAAAAGGCAATGATGGGTATAATGCCCACACTGAAAGGACTGTCGGTGAGGTAACTCAAAAGTTCTTTTTGTGGCACAGACTCCATTGAGAAGCATTGCCATCTGTGGAACACACAGAATGTTTGCATTTCCTCACAAGCAATGCTTTTGGGTACAGGCAGTCCACACTGTCAACTGCCATATATCAAATATACAGTGAGGGGCAGCCTTATAGCAACATAACAAGCTGCCTTATACTGAGTCAGACCACTGGGCCATCAACCCGGGGTGGGGAGCCATTTTGGCCAAAGGGGACGGATAATAATAATAATAATAATCTGTCCCCACTACTCCATTACAAGTTTGTCAGGTGGATGGGACCTTTGGCAGTTGGGTTGTCCCATCAAAGTCCCCTGCACAGCAGTTGCCAAGTGTCCAACAGCTTATTGGATGCTGGGTGCCTGGGAACTGCAGCACAATGGGCTTTGTGGGCCCTATGCCCAACAAAGTGCCAAGCGTTGGGCTGGCAAAGCTGCTTTCTACAGGGATTGGCTGTGTGATCACACAAGTTCCCCACAGGTCTGCAACTGATCCAGCTGCTTTTATACCTGCCCCACACCTGACATCAGAAATGAGTGGGTGGGGTTTGGCCCCGTAGACCAAATTGGGACCTGTGGCGGGCCAAGTTTGACTGGCAGGGGATCTCCCATCCCTACCTGGAGAGTGAACCTGAGATCTTCTGCATGCAAAGCAGATGCTCTACCACTGAGAAATGAACTTTCTCTGTAACTGAGCTATGGCTCTTCCACGTGTATCCCACCCCCTTGCCCAGTGTCCATACCTGTCCTATCCATATATGAAGCGGGAGCTAGGAGCACACAGGTGACAGGGCATTCTTCAGCCTTGGGTCCCCAGATGGCGTTGGACTACAACACCTGTAATCTCTGAACGTTTTCTAAGCGGGCTGGGAATGATGGGTGTTGTAGTCCAACAACATCTGGGGACCCAAGATGGAAGTGTACTAATCTAGCTCTGGACTGGCAGTGGCTCTTTGCCGTTTTAGATGGGGGCCTACACAGTCCTACCCGGAGATTTTTGAGAGTTGACCCTGTGACCTTTTGCATGGAAAGAGTCTGCTTTGCCACTGAGCTCCCCTTTCTCATGTGATCAGTGCCTTAGTCATGACCTACTTATACGTAAAGGGAAAGAACCTCTGGACAGCTAAGTCCAGTCAAAAGTGACTATGGGGGTGCAATGCTCATCTCGCTTTTCAGGTCGAGGGAGTTGGCATTTGTCCACAGACAGCTTTCCGGGTCATGTGGCCAACATGACTAAACCGCATCTGGTGCAACAGAACACCGTGACTGAAGCCAGAATGCACAGAAACACCGTTTACCTTCCTACCACAACAGTACCTATTTGTCCACTTGCACTGGTATGCTTTTAACTGCTAGGTTGGCAGAAGCTGGGACAGAGCAACGGGAGCTCACCCCGTCACACAGATTCGAACTGCCGACCTTCTGATCGGCAAGGCCAAGAGGCTCAGTGGTTTAGACCACAGCGCCACCTGCATCCCTTTTACCTTTACCTTACTTATATAACTAGTTAACAAGAGGTGCAAAGAGATGCCTCCGGAAGGAAAACTGCCTCGTGAACTGATGGTGCATGACCAGTCATCTCTCAGCGCCGAACTGAAGAGTCTTTGGCGCTTCGGTCAATGTGGTACACACATTTACAGCTATGCTTGAGGTGCAAGCCCTGATTTATGGGAGGCGAGCTCAGTGTATAAATCCTTTTATGAAGTGCCGTTTGGAGGGCTGCGCAGAATCCTTGCTGCTTGTGTCTGTTCTTTGTATCTCGCAATCTGCACTTGTCTCTCACGGGTGGGGGCGAAGAGCACTGTCAGAGATTGTGTGAATCACGGAACAAGCTGGAGCTGGATTTAGTTTTGCTTTATGGTGATTTACTCCTGCCAAGACAAGTGTGCTGGCAGAACATCGCTGCTCGGAGGAGGAGGAGTAGACAGGACAGAGAGGGACTAATAGAACATAGCTCATTACTGTGTATCCCACTGAACTTAATTGATGGCCTGTGAAGTTTAAGAGGGGTGCATGTCCATCTACAGAGGTTTATGTGTGCATGCCACAGGCAAACCGTTCTGGACTGCCTGGCGGTGCAGAACTTCAGGGCAGTTTGCATTTCTGGGAGATAACTGCGGTGATGGATGTGCCAGTGTATCTCAGGTTGTTAACTGTGTGTGTGTGTGTTTGAGTTTCTTACCAATTTTGATTAACGGATGCCAAGCTGCCTGCAGACCTGCTCACCCAGCCCAACGTACTAAAATAGCTCAAGAAAGCTGTTAAAATAGCTCCAGAAATACAAATCTCTTGATTTGTGTTTTGAAATAATAATACTTAGCATTTAGTCCATACAACAGCCCTGTAAAGTTGGCTAGTGTCATTTTCTCTCTGGGGGCTCAGGCTGAAGGAGTAGTGACTTATCTAAGGCAAACTAGTGAGTTGATGGGTTTGGTAAAGTTTGTACAGAGGATTCACAGGCAGCTTGAACTTGCAGGTGGACCTACACGCTACCTTGGCAGGTGCATGTTCCAAAATCCATGTTTCCTCAGGTAACATGGGGGCAAGATTTTTAGGGAGAAATGGAGGGGGCAGAAGGTGGTATTTAAACAATTCCGTGCCCACTGATTCGCCCTGCCGATTTATTCTCCCCCTTCCCCAAAGCCACTTTCCCCCTAGCTAGGATGACTGGTTTGCTAAAAGTGGCTTGGTGGCATTTGCAGGAGATAATTGGCAGACTGGGGCAGGGGGCAGGGGGGCCAAGACCAGGAATATCTCCTGCCTGCTGATTCTTCCTGAAAGCGCACTTCCTCCCCCCTCATTAGCTTTGCAAGACAACCTGGGGTTGGACTCATTTTTGCTTCAAAACATGTGGTCCTCACCCTTGGCTATTCAAGCCCTCCACAGCCTAACTCAACAACAGGCAAAATGTTGAGTTCTGGCACAGCAGAAGTGTTTCAAGCTAGTCACAAAATTAAGGTATCTGGGAGGTCATGTAACTCAATTACCAATTTCCATTATCCTCTCCTTTAAGGGAGCAAGAGGGATGCGGGTGGTGCTGTGGGTTAAACCACTGAGCCTAGGACTTGCCAATCAGAATGTCGGCGCTTCGAATCCCCGCGCCGGGGTGAGCTCCCGTTGCTCGGTCCCTGCTCCTGCCAACCTAGCAGTTCGAAAGCACGTCAAAGTGCAAGTAGATAAATAGGTACCACTCCAGCGGGAAGGTAAACGGTGTTTCCGTGCACTGCTCTGGTTCGCCAGAAGCAGCTTAGTCATACTGGCCACATGACCCGGAAGCTGTACACCGGCTCCCTTGGCCAATAAAGCGAGATGAGCGCGCAACCCCAGAGTCGGCCACGACTGGACCTAATGGTCAGGGGTCCCTTTACCTTTACCTCCCTTAAGGGAGCAAGGAGGGTGCTGTAATGGGAAATTGGCCCTCTACTTTGCAGCTACTTTTCAACGCAAAGGCCACATCGGCTTCAATGCAACCTTCTGGGGGGGGGGGAGCACATGCATTTAGTGGGCAGGGCCAAAGTGAGCAGGGCATTGAATGTATATTTACCCTTGTGTGCTCACCTAGTTTCTACATACACTTACACCTCCCTCTCCATCTTCCGACCAGGCAAACATGCATTGCTAGAGGTCTAAGACACATTCCAGCCAGGCAAAAACACTCAAGGAGGATGCAGAGCAGGGCCAATGAGAGATGTGGCTTGTGAGGGTGCAAGGCCCGAGGAGAGTCCTGAGGGCCAGATAGGAAGACTTGGAGGACAGCCTCTGGCACCAGGGGCCTGAGGTTCTCCATCTCTGCTCTATTTCGTTATTTCATGATAGGTTTATAACACAACACTTCTTCCCAGAGCTATTACATGCAATTCTGAAGAGTGTTTCCCATCGAAAGATATTCCCTTCCCCTCCCAAGGTTTTGTTCCATGTGGCCTCCTGGAGAAATGAACAATCCAGGAGCCTTGTTTAAACACCCCATTTACTAGGGGTTATAAAACCCAGACTGTACAACAAAACAAAAGACATTAACATGTGAGCATATCTGAACAATAATAGGAATAAGGCCATTTCAGAGACAAGATGTGCTTTCCAAGGTTCCAATAAAGACACGAAGAAAATAATTATACCAACAACTTAAAACAACGGTAAAACGATTTAGGAGGGGGAAAATCAGATTAAGCAGAGATTGGGTTTGGCTGAGAAGCCAGTCAGGTGTTCTCCCAATTGGCTGTCCTGGGAGAAAACCCACAGACACCATCCCACTGAAAATTAGTTCCTTTGTACAATATCCTCTTTAAAGTCTTGAACTGAAGAATGAGCTCATGAGCTACGACCTTGTAGAATTTCCCCGCGGTCCTACTATTTGTACATTTATTTAGCAAAAGCAGTTGTGGAGCTGGCACCAAATCTATGGGGAGGATGTGGGTTAGGCAGCGCTTGATAAGATCAGTTTAACTTTTGTGCTTCCAGTACTTCTGGGCCTGTGGAAATTTACTGAAACCAAGCTACAAGAACAAAGCTACACATCGTTTATAACATGTGTATAGATTGTAACCAGTGGCAACCACACTATCACAGTTTCTGCAATCCTTGGATGCCAGTAAGTATATCTTGAGCCTTCCTTGATCATGGTCAACTTACACATATTTTCAATAAAACTGCACATCCTGTAGTATCTTCAGTGCTAATGATAGTATACCTGGGGTGCAATTTAGTGTTGTGCTATGGAAAATGTCAGCTTGCCAGACAGAACAATTCCCCTCTTCTTCCCCCCACAGGCTCCTCTGGGGGTTCTCCCAACCTTCCCAGAGCCAATTCTGTGGGCATGGTGGGTCTGCAGGAGGAAGAGAGGGTGGAAAGAGGCACTGAGCAAGTCGAAGTCCTTGCACAGGGTTTCCACTGATGGGGTTCGCTAGGTGAACCCTGCCCATAGGGCAGTATTCAGGGCTACTCTGATTCAGAGCAGACCCACTGAAGTTAGTGGACATGATTAGATCCATTAATCTCAATGGGTCTACTCTGAGTAGGGCTTAGTTGAATATCACCCATAGTTATGGCACTATGCTTGACTAGATCCCCAAGGATGTGCTCTGTGAGGAGCTGGCTTCAGGCACCAGGTCTCTTAGCAGACCAACTCTGTGTTATATTGATGTCTGCAAATGAGACATGAAGGCTAGCAACATCAAACCCACCGTGTGGGAATCTCTTACAGACAACTGCAGTGCCTGGAGTTAGTCCAGTTGTGTATCTGCAGCCATGACCAGAGAAGGAATGACCCCTGGGAGAACCACAGTGAGAAGACACGCCATGGTACACCTGCATCAGCACAACCGGATGCCTTCATCTGCCCCAGCTGCAACAAAACATGTCTCTCCCCTATCGGTCTCTACAGCCACTGCAGACTCTGTAACTCTCCAAAGGTTTGACTTCACCCCCAAAGGTGTACAACTCCATTGTTTTCCAAGACAGAGGGTGCCAACAATGCTTGGGTGGAAGAGGGGTGAAAAAATAAGGTCAACTATGCAAGGAGGGGAGGGAATTTCTGAACCCAGTTGATCAGAATAAGAAAAAAACAAACAATAGAAGTCTTCATGAGCTTTTCCAGCTCTGATTAGAACCCAGTGAGATTCTTTGGTGGCTCCAGGGGATTCTCTTAAAATTGCTTCATCGTTATCACCACGATCTGCAAATTAAAGCAGTATTTCACAAGCGACTTGAAGCAGGTCATGGAACCACAGCAAACTCTTTGCGAGGGAGGCAGGTCTTCCCTAATCTGGTGGGAGTTCAGTTTTGTGGTTAATGGAAGCAGCAATTACTAAATCAAAAGGCATAATGGGACTTGCCTTCAGACAGCAGCACTAGGCTTTAGATTTCCTACAGGCACTGGGTGAGCACGTGCCTTCAGGCATGTCATGGCTTCAGCTCCCCCCCCCTCCCACTTTTCTATTAGTGAGGGTTTGTCCCCTACCTCCACCTCCCTCCCAAATGAGCTGTGGTGGAGCTGAGAAGCTGTGGGTACTCACTGCTGATTAAATTCTGCTGACTGAGGAAGATGTCAAGCTCTACCCAAAGCAGAGAGCCGCCAAGGAAAAGCTGCTTTTCTTTGCTTTTGACAGCTGGAGCCATGAATTTAAGTAGAGGTCTCACCTTCAGGCAAGTCAACAGCTGGGCAAAGAGTGCAGCCCCTCTTAAGGAGCGAGCGCAGTAAAGTTTTCAGGAGTTTAGTGTTACAAAAAGGTGAAAGAGCAGACAGAACAGGAGAGCACACAGCTGAGAGTCCAAGGTGCAACTTGGGCTGCCTTTCTTTTTTTTTAATAAATGGCTTTATTTGATATAAACAATCTTATTTCGTCTTCTTTCATTGTTTTCAAGATGAACAAATAACAAAGAAGAAACTAAAAGAACAAAACAAATTCCTGCTGACGCTATGTTGGGTTATTCTCTGACAGAAGTATTCCCTGGCTAGATCAGGGCAAGAGACCATTAAGTCTTGCGCTCTGTCTCCCATGGCAGCTGGCCAGGTGCCTCTGGAAACTCTTAAGGCCTCACCTCAGGGCCAGACCAAGAGAATTTGCTGCCTGAGGCAGAGCAGCACATTCCACCCTTCCCAAAGTGAGGTGCGTAGTACCCAAGATTGGTCAAATTCTATTTCCCTTTTCCTGTCAGTAAAAACAATGACAAATTAAGTCACTAACAATTTGTTGCCATTTCCTGACACTCGAAATCAAATGCCTGAGGCAGCCACTTCACCTTGTCTAATGGTAGGGCTGGCATGCCAAAGTTGGTGTTTGTCCCCAGCACCTGATATTCAGGGGCATACCCTCCAACACTGATGAAAATCAGGACGTCCTACTCAATAATAATAATAATAAATATTAAATAATAATAATAATAATAATAATAATAATAATAATAATAATAATATCCCACCTATCTGACTGGGCTACCCCAGCCATTCTGGGCGGCTTCCAACATACATAAAAGCATAATAAAAGATTAAACATTAAAAAACACTTCTCTATAGAGGGCTGCCTTCAGATGTCTTCTAAAGGTTGTATAGTTACGTATCTCCTTGGCTCAGGGGCCGCATAACTCCATACCCTCCGACATTTCTCTGATTAAAATAGGGCTGTCCTACCATACCCTCCAACATTTCTCCAATGAAAATAGGGACATTCTAAGGAAAAGCCGGGATCAAATCAGAAATCGGGACAGCGTCTGTAAATCTGGGGCTGTCCCTGGAAAATAGGGACACTTGGGGGATATGATGCTGGTGTCAGCAGCTGAAGCCCTCAAAAATATGGGGACATCAAGAAAGTTACTTCAGGGTGCAAGATCAGAAGCTGGAAAAGACAAAGGAGTTCTGGCAGCATTCTCGGAAAATCAGGGGGGGGGGCTTGAACATTTGTATTGGGATGTCTGCCCCCAATTCCTGGACAAATATTTTCTAGATCAGTCACCCTGAGTGTCCATTGTCTAATCTAGTTCAAAATGTGCCTAGATTGAACCCATTAGACTGAGTCAACCAAGACATTGTGCATGGCAATGCTATCATGTCTCATGATGATGCAAATGAAACTGATGTGAATATTGCATAACTAATTTTTTTTGGGGGGGGGAGCAACCAGCTGGTAAGGACCTGCCCAGACAACCCTTTTGGAAAGGGAGGCTCATTTATTTTGATATCAGGCAAAGATATTTTAAAATGGCATCTGAACTGATTTCATACTCCTCCTGTGATGTTCTTACACCTCTTCTGCTTCTGCTGTTTGGGGTTTGTTTTTTTAAAAAAGAAGACGTTTGATCTGAGGTGTTTGTTTAAAGGTTGTTTCATGGTTTTAATTGTTTGTGCTTTTCTAAGAGTTCCCAGCCAATATGGTCGGATGTTTTTGTGATCTTCATCACCCTGCAAAGACTTAAAGCCAGTCCCAGCATAGTCATGGAATGGCTGTGGGAATAATACCCAAGAAGGCATACATTTTCGTCGGCTTGTATGTATCCTCCACACAACTTGCCAAGCCTGTGAGCCAAAACCAGAATCCTGGATAGTTTCAGTTAACAGAATAGTTTGTCAGCAAAGTCTAAACACAACCAATTTTCATTGAAAGTGCTTTCATCTATTATTTACCCACACATCATTTTGTGGTGGCAAGTAATGACTTCAGAGTTTGTCAAATGTTGGGATTGCAAACTTTTTCCCCTGGTGTGCTCCTGTGCCATTAGAGTTGCCTAACAGACAGAGCATTTAGCAGGTGAAACTTTTAGCACCGTTTTGCCTAGTTACCAAGAAAAACTTCAACTGCTAAATTTCTGCCTCTCATACACTCCCTTAAACAAGCTTCTAATTCCGGCAAGATATTGCAATACAGTATATAAACACCTCTAAAGATCAATGAGGTTAGTATACAGCTGTCAAACCTCTGAGAAAGCCTCTCAGTAAGAACCAGCAAATGGTCTATCCAGACATTGAGATGGTTCTCTTTCTGATTTTAGTAGCTAGGGCTCTCTTCCTCCATCACTTTTTGTGGTGTTCTCTTGGTGGATAGAAAGAAATGGAGCAAAGGACAATGAAGGAAGAGATACAGAGATAGAACTACCCACTACTCCGTAACTCATTGGCACTCCTTCCTTCCTTCCTTCCTTCCTTCCTTCCTTCCTTCCTTCCTTCCTTCCTTCCTTCCTTTCTTTCTCAACTAGCCTCTCTTGTCCACAGCAGAGGCAGATTTAGGGGAGGGCAGTTGCAGGGGAAACCACAAGCATGATGCAGAATGGAAGGCAAGAGGCAAGGGGGCACATAATTTTGGCATCGCACAGGATGCCACCGAAATTTGAGACCCCATCATTGTCCATAGTTTCATTCATCAGCGAGGAGAGAAAAGGCATGCAGAAAATAGTTCATCCAAAATCCAGTGCAGACTGATCCTTAGGTCAAATGGGGACCTGCCCCACCAACCCAGTTCATTCTAAGCCAGGCCCCACCTGCTTGCCTTCTTACTTACAACCTATCAGGGGTGGTTCTGCCTGTCATTGGCTCTGGCTCCACGTACTGACGGTCTACCTGCCTTTCGCCCTACCAGACCCAATCTCTCTGTGCCAATTTTTTGTGTGATAAGCCTGTGTGCTCCATAGATGTGAAGCTCCTACTGCTAGCTATCTCCAAGATTATTACTTGTGAGGGGGTCAGCTTGTGCATTGTCCAGGCTCTCTGTCTGTCTGGAGGCTTTTGATAAAGGGCCTTTGAGAATGCAGTAGTTGGCCATCCCTGCTATAGACAACAGTCTCCCGTACGTTCAAACTACAATAGTGCATTGCAGTGCAGCCCCTCAACCTTGTTGTGATTGTTCTGCTCTTATACTGGAGTGTCGTGTCTGTGTTCCGTTTAACAGGAAATAGTTAATATTCTTCCCCACAAGGCCTGGGCGCACCTGCAGATCTGTGGTGTGTGGTTTCTCCTGCCAGCTGCATCTGTGATTCTGCAGCAGAGATGGAGGCAGTAAAACTGTAAATGGAGAGTTTGCGGCATGACACTGCAGCGCGAAGACCGCCTAGGGGCCTATTGCTGTGGTAACAAAACCACTGTCATCAGAGAGAAGAGGTTTTGTGGGTTAAGCAGTTTCAATAAAGTGCACTTCTCAGCTCTTATCAAAATATTGTCCACATTTACAGCATTCCCATCTAAAAAGCCGATTGTGTTTTCCCCTTCAGCCCCATTGCAGAGCCTCTCGGCCCAAAAGGCGGCCCCACAATATTTTGCTAAGATGATTCACCTTCTTAGTCATTTGTCTTTGTTCAGGACTCAGCTGTTGGGCTAACCCTTTGACCTTGAGGTCTACCATCCATTATCCCTTTACACTAACTATATTGTCTTCAGAACCAAATGCCTATGTCCCTGTACAGCAGCAGCAAATGTGTTTGGCACTTGAAAGCTGCTGGACATTTCTGTGCACACCCTGGGTGTCAGTTATAACTTGTAATCATTGTACACTGCAGCTCGGCCTTTGAGTGTATCTCAGGGTTGTTTGCACAGATATTTTAGGGTTAACATGCCCTTTGCTTGCTTTAGGCTGAAATCCTAGACACTTTTACAAAGGAGTAAGCTCCAGGACTTATTTCTAATGGCAGAGGAGCGTGTCATCAGGCTGCAATCTGTACACATTTACCTGGAGTAACTCTCATTGAATACAGTAGAGCTTACCTCTGTGTAAACATGAAAAAGATTGTGCTGTTAATCTCTGATTTCTTTTATAAATGCTTTTAAGGAATTAATCAGAAGATATAGCACGTAAGTGCCGCTAACTGAGAGTAATGTGTAGTTAAATCACAGGGCCTGAATGCAATAATTCTGCAAACAAAAAGAGATAGCATATTGCTGGCATATCATAGCCCCTCATTTATTTGGCCTTGAAATGACTCATAACTGGAGTGTACAGGGCTTCTATTTGCATACATCTGTGTAATGGAGATGCTGCTTGTACTGGTGGGTTATGCTGAGCTCCTTGTTTGACTCAGTGGGAGTTCAGAGCCTTTGTGGGCATCTAACATAGTATAACCAAGTATACCAAGTACAAAGTGTACAAAGTATAGTACCAAGTATAGTATAATCAAGTATAGGTGCTTCTTAAGGAGACACAGTGAATTCATTGGTGGTAGTGTTCAGTTTTTTTTTGGGGGGGGGATATCCCAATTTCTTTAACCATGGAACCCAAGGCAGTGTGTAGGTGGTTCCCATGCAAGCACTGAACACACCCAGAACTTCAGCAGGGTGGTAGACTCATATGTCATCAGACTGTTCTTGAATAAAACACATTTTGGGGATTATGGCATGACTAACCTTCCATGTTTTCACCAATCTGAATCAAAGAACTGAGTTTCGGTATAAATATTTGTTATTAACAGAGGCATCTTGTTGGCATCCATCTTGGGAGACAATGAAAGAGTGAGCCTTCAGGGGGCAGTCAAGCTGTTGGAGAGTTACAGTGCCTGCTGTGGCTGTAGAGACCAATACAGGAGAGGCATGTTTAGTGTAGCCCAGGAAGATGAAAGCATCTGGTTTTGGTGCTATAGGTGCGCTTCTTTGTGTTCCTCACAGCGGTCATTTCTCCTCTGATCACTGCTAAGGATACCCAAGGGACTCCCACATGGCGGGGTTAATGTTGCCAGCCTTCATTTCACGTTTACAGACATCTTTGTTACACAGAGTTGGTCTGCCAACTGGCCTAGTTTGAAGCCAGCTCCCTGTAAATCACATCCTTGGGGATCTTCCATTCTGTGTATGTGACCAAGGCAGCATAGACGTTGCTGAGACAGAAGTGCAAACAATTCATATATTTATGGGTTTTCTCTCTCTGGTAGGGTTGCCACACATCCAGAATTTCCCGGACATGGCTGGGATTCGGCCATCTGAAACAATGTCCAGGTGACAATAGCTGAAAGCTCAATTTTGCCACAAGTT
Organism: Podarcis liolepis; assembly: GCF_965112155.1. Lineage (NCBI taxonomy): Eukaryota > Metazoa > Chordata > Lepidosauria > Squamata > Lacertidae > Podarcis > Podarcis liolepis. The sequence continues at coordinate 42,071,509 of NC_139554.1, forward strand.
CTTTTCACTTTTTGAAATATGGCGACTCTGCTCTATAGCAACTTACAGTATTGGGGCAGAATTCAACATAGTTCTATAGCATGGGTAGGCAAACTAAGGCCCAGGGGCTGGATCCGGCAAAATCGCCTTCTAAATCTAGCCCACAGACAGCCCAGGAATCAGTATGTTTTTACATGAGTAGAATGCGTACTTTTATTTAAAATGCATCTCTGGGTTATTTATGGGGCCTGCCTGGTGTTTTTTACATGAGTAGAATGTGTGCTTTTATTTAAAATGCATCTCTGGGTTATTTGTGGGGCATAGGAATTCATTCTTTTCCCCCCTGCAAAATATAGTCTGGCCCTGCACAAGGTCTGAGGGACAGTGGACCGGCCTGCTGCTGAAAAAGTTTGCTGACCCCTGTTCTGGGGGTTTCCCTAGCCCCCCCCCGAGCCATGGGGGGGGGCAAGGGGGGAAGCCCTGTAGTGCTAGCAGAAGTCCTTGCAAGGGCTTCTATTAGCAGGGCTTGTCAGTTGAATCCGGACCCAGGAATAAAAACAGTAAGACAGAAATAAAATTGTCAACAAGGCAATATTGCATAATATAAAAGAATATGTACATTAAACTGGATCTCAATTACGTAATTCAGGAGCCTTCTACTTTTATTAGAGATGATGTCAAATTTCATGGGTCCTTTTGGTTGGAGTCAAATTGGTGGTTTCACTCCCCCATCAATCATTTCAGCAATCTAGACAGGGCAGCATATTAACACTGATTCTTTCTTGCAAATACCAAAGGGAGAGATTGTAGCTTTCCTATCTGTTAGTGGCTTTGCTATGCTGGCACCATTTATTTTAGCTAATCATGATGAGACCAACCACAACAAAGGCAATGGGGAAAAACATTTGTTTTGGACCATTCTCTCCCCTTCCCCTCTCATTTATTTTGGGCCAAATTAATCCCGAGAAACTCGATCTGTGTCCAGAGCCATGATCTGCCCTAGACACCAGCCTGGTTACTAGCGGCCTCCACTTTATGGCCCCTCATAATTGGGAAGGGTGAAAGGTCAAGTTGTGGAGCCATTGTACCAGCCTTACAATTCCTTTAAAACTTGTATGAAAGACAAAGCTCCTTAGAGACCCTGATGGAACACTGCCCCAGGCAAGGAGGGAGGGAAGGAGGGAGGGAGAAAGAGAGAGAGAGAAGTCTGCCCTGGCCTAGGAGATAAAAGCCACATCAAAAGAAGCAGTGGTCAGCTGTCCATCTGGAGTTGCAGCTTGTTTTGAGAAGCATGAGGGGAAAACTCTCACAGGACAGTCTCTAAGAATTTTGCATGTGAAGTTTTTTTGTGTCTTGTTTTGTTTTTTTAAGCCACAAGAAGGAGGGGAGAAAGCTCCGCTGCAAACAGAAGGAGTTGCTGTTTGGCTAGATTCCCAGACTGAATCACTTAAATCATGTTTAGTGCCTCCAATGTGAGTCGTCGCCTGTTTATATCAGTCACCGCGAGAGACCCAACGTGGATGCATTTCCCAAATCAACATCTGAATGCAAGTATGGATCAAAAACTAACATCATAAACTATCAAAAGCCTTTAATACTGGGAAACTTCTTGAACCTTGTGGCTGGGTCCTTTTAAAAGGATGTTTCCTGACTTTACAAAAAGAAACCTACAAAACAAACAAGGCCTGAGCACAAACAGCTTGCTGAGCTTGTAATACCTGTTTAATTATAGCAATTATTCTGGTTCACAATACAGTAATAATAAGGGTTGGAATCTAGAGATCCTTGCATGCACACACATAGATCCTTCAGGGCTTTTGAAATATTTCACCACAGACTGCAGTCCCTCATACCATACTGGTTGCCTCTGGAGAATTCCCCAACTTGGACTATTGTGGGAACAGAACTGGTGAATATGCAGAAAACAAAATGTGGCCTTTTTATATGGAATAGTTTTCATGAAGGCAGCCTTCTAAAGACATCAAACATATTTAAAATTATATTAAGCCCTGCAAGGTCACCTTTAGCAGGAATAATATTTCTTTATTTTTTATTATTAGATCTTAGTCCCTTGGTTAGCACTGGATGAAAGCTTTGCTCTATGTTACGAACTGGTAAAGTTCATAACAGTAAAGTTCTTTAACTGTCTTCAAGGGCAGCCCAAGGGGAAATTTATTATAGTAATCAGGTTGAGAAGACACTGGGATATGCAAGCCAGGCAGGATTGTTGTTTTCCAGAAAGGGATGCAGGCAGAATATCAGGGCACATGATAAAAGCAGTCATGTTGCTGAAGCTGAGCAGGTCTGGATTTGGTCCGCGCTTTGATGAGAGTTTGCCTGAGAATCCCATGAATGCTAACCTCAAGTTCCGTGATGAAAGAAAGGCAGGACCTTGGTGTACGCAGGGGCAGCCATTATGGTGCCCTTCAGATGTTGCTGGACTCCCAACCCCACCAGCATGGCCAATAGACAGGGATTAGAAGTGATGTAATTCAGTAGCATCTGGAGGGTACCATCCTGGCTACCCCTATATTAAAGGATAATATCAGCTGAAAGAAGGTACATGTCAAACCACAATAGGTCACCTGGAGAAGGAAAAGCACAGGTCCAGGAGATTTTGCCTTTCCAACCTGTTATTCAGCTCTAAATCAGAATAAGCATCATTCCACAGAAAACCCACTTGACTTTGATCTGGTCCAGAGGTAAAAAGTGTGTTCACCCCTGGGGAAAGTGGTGGATCAAGCGGATGAGCCCTAAGTCAACCCTAAGTCATAAAGAGACTGATTCATTGCTCACTCGGCCATTTTAGCCAAAACTGTTGGATTTGAAACTGGTCCGTTATTTCCAAAATCACCAAGTTGAGAGTAGGCTTCTTCAGTAAAGGTGTAAATACTGCCCCTCTCAGAACAGATTTATTGCAATGTCCTTCTTGCAGAGAAGCACTGACCACAACCAAGATAGAAATCAAAATAATTTGTCTTGCAAGAGAACACTATAATCGAAAATTTTTGGAGTTGCTTTGCTAGAGGTAAAAGGTAAAGCTAAAAGGGACTCCTGACCGTTAGATCCAGTCGTGGCCGACTCTGGGGTTGCGGTGCTCATCTCGCTTTAGTGGCCGAGGGAGCTGGCGTACAGCTTCCGGGTCATGTGGTCAGCATGACTAAGCCGCCTCTGGCAAACCAGAGTAGCGCACAGAAACGCCGTTTACCTTCCCGCCAGAGCAGTACCTATTTATCTACTTGCACTTTGACGTGCTTTTGAACTGCTAGGTTGGCAGGAGCAGGAACTGAGCAACAGGAGCTCACCCCGTCGCGGGGAGTCGAACCACCAACCTTCCGATCGGCAAGCTCTAGGCTCTGTGGTTTAACCCACAGCGCCACCCGTGTCCCTTAGTTTGCTAGAGGTACTGATCCTGATTTTGGAGGCTGAACTTGCTTGGGGACTAGTAGCGCCTGGCTGGCTTTATTTCGTATGTGTGCATCCACCTTCTGCTTATTATGTTCATAACGGCTAACAACATAAATAGCTACCGTACTTGCCTCTTACCTGCTCTGCCTGCCTGTTTTAAAATACTGTTTCTGTGGGTAGAGTTATCAGTATGGGCTGCCCTGAGGCAATACTTGGCCAGAGCCTTGAACTTGACAAAAGAGAGTTAATAGCCCAGCAATGTGTTTCCATGGGAACTAATTATAAGGCCATTTTCCTTAAGACTTCTGAAATGCCTGAAAGCATATTAGACATCCCCACTTTATGGATGATGTAATCTAGGTGTCTGTGTACCAGGAGAACAATAGACTGCAGTGTTTGAAACCAAGAAAGAGAAAAGTCTGGTACAAACTGTGTGTGATGCTAAATGTACCCCCAGCAACTATCTCAGTTTCCCCCAAAATTTAATAGCAGGCAGAGGCGCCGAGTTCCACCTGACATATGGGGAGGGGCTCATTGTGTGCGTGTGTGACAGCACATGCGTCAGGAGGAGGCCATGAGGTTGCACGAGGCTCACTGCTGCCATGCCCACCGCCACCATGGGGAGGCCTGGCAAGCCCCAGCCCCACATACTGAATGCCTGGAAGTCTGACCACAGAAGTGGAGTGAGTGTCACAATACAGTCATACCTTGGAACCCAAATGCCTTGGTACTCGGATGTTTTGGCTCTCGAACGCCGCAAACCCAGCAATACTTCAAGGCCTTCATCAGATGGTAGAACAGCTTCCTCCAGAGTCTTATTCCTGCAGATCATCCCTCACCCTGCCTGCCATCCTTTCTTGTTTTGCATCGGCCGGCCTTGTAATGAAGGGGTTACTGTCTCGATGCAGTGTAATAGTCAGTGAGGGCTGACTTGGCTGGAACAGACGTCAACTTCCACAGTAAATCTGGCAGGAGCTGGTAATTATGGAAAAAGCAGCCAGGGGTCATGCCCAGCCAAAGCTTGGGAGTAACAGAGCAGAAAATCAAAACAGGGGGGGAAGGGAAGTTACGCTCATCATCGCCTTCGGCCTTCCCTGCTCTCCTCTGAACTATCAGGGGCCTGTCATCGGTTTGTTATGCTTAGAAGCAGCCCCTGGAAGATGAGGTAATAATCATGTTAAACATTAACTGCCTTAGCACTCGCTGCACTGTAAACTCACCTTCATCTCTGCAGTTTGACCATGGAAAAGCTCTCTGCGGTGGCAGACGGAGTGTTTGTTCCTCTGGTTTTGTTCCGAGACCTGCTGTACCTTTGCACAGCCAATATGTTGCCCCTCAGGGTCTCATTCTGCAAATGATTAGCATTAGCACTCACTAACCAAACAATAAAATGGCAGTGAATCAGCAAGCAGGCCTGCAGAAATCTGGAGTAACTGTCCACCGTTTGATTGTGTACTTTCTGTTTGATGGGTAAATATGTTCAGCATATAAATGTAACGTGTGTTTGGGGAGGGAGGGTGAACTCCAACTGCACTTGATCCACATAACCCTTTCCCCCCTTCCTCACAGGGTAAACTGATCATCACCAAACATAGGAAGCTGCTTTATACCAAGTCAGACCATTGAATCATAGAATTGTAGAGTTGGAAGGGACACCAAGCTTCATCTAGTACAACTCCCTGCAATGCAGGAATTGGTCCATCTAGCTTAATATTGTCTCCGTTGACCATCAGTGGCTCTCCAGGGTCAGTCCTACCTGGAGACGCCAGGGATTGAACCTGCAACCTTATGTGTGAAGAGCCTGTGCTCTTCCACTGAGCCATGGCCCTTCCCAACAGGCTGTGGTTGAGGCACATAAACAGTCACAATGTATAGGCTGAGGCAGCAGTAATGATCTAACTGGTATCCTTTATTGCAGATATTAATATTGGGCAGCATGAAGCAATTGGATGCATAAAAACGGAATCCATTTGGAATATAAATTGTCCAGACCCAATTTCAAGCTTTTTTGCAGGAATCTGGTTGGCCACTGTGAGAACAGGATGGTGGACTAGATACAGCAGGCTTACAGTATTTGATGTATATTATAAGCTAATGGAGATTTTGTGATCCAGCAGGCTGTTCTTATATTCTCATGTTCACATGCATAAGAACTCCTTGCGACGACATTCTCATTCAGAGATGCACCACAGTCTCCTCTGAGCTGGAGACAAGCACAGGAGCCTTTTCGGCCGCCCAGCAGAGTCCCGTTTCAGGCTGAGTGGCCATGGATAAAGCTGACGGGGGAAAGGGAGAAAGAGTGTTTACTCATTAAACCTTTAACAAGCTGCCCACCCTCTGCCTTGTCTAGTGCACTATAGGTTGTTTAATGAAGCAGATATACACTAAAACAGAAACTCCCTTATTAAAAAGCTCAGGGCCATGAACTAACTCAAAGGAAAGGGCTCAGCAGTGGGAAGGTCAAAGGCCACCCATAGGTTATGCCGAATGCTTTTGTCCAAGATTTGCAAGCTGCAATGCCGTTTGCTGGCTCAGTTTACTTTGTACAAAATGTTGGTTTTGCAGATAAAGTGTCACACACCTTGAGTTTCCATTGGCACATTCATGAGTGCAGTTGCTTTTCACGGCCTCTTCGAAGGGTAATTGGGCTTGTTGAATGTTCTCAGAGCCCCGTGCCAATGAAAGGGGGGCCCCTCCATATTGTGTATTCATTTTCCATATGTAGTTTTGTTCAATCAAAACATTGTTTGGAAGGCTTCCTAGATAAATGTCCAAACACATCCATTAAGTGCTTATTCTAGTCAATTGGTTGCGGGGGAGGCTATGCCTCTTCCACTGGATCAGAGCCAACTTTTAGCCTACATTTGCATCATAGATTGTCTACAGGTTGTAGCTTGTCAGATACTGAAATCACACATAGAATCACAGAGCTGGAAGGGACTCTGAGGATCATCTAGTCCAATCCCCTGCAATGCAGGAATATGCAGCTGTCCCATACGGGGCTTGAACTTGCAACCTTGGTATTATCAGCACCACGATCTGATCCAACTGAGCTATCCAGGCATACATTTTTTTTAAAGTGTTTATGACCACTTGGGGCATTCCCCTTCTTCAGTCCACACAAACTAAGGCAGAGCAAGACTCCACGTGATGCTTTCGCATTGAAATGTCACACACACCCTCTAGCTAGGGTAGGAGAAGACATCTCTCTGCTGCCCTATCCTAGGTGGTGGCCCACATTGCTTTTGACTAGAGGAAAACACTATCCCATCATGTCATGGATGCTTTAGGTGAGATTCCTGCAGTGCAGGGAATTGGGATTCGATGGCCCTTGGGGTCCCTTTCAACTCTACAATTCGATGATTCTTTGATCATTCTGTGGTTGGTGCTATGCTGCTAGTGTGATAATTTGTCATAGAGATGTTGTTCTCAAGGCCGGCCCAATATTGTTTGCCATATTTGCCCTGCCCTGATTTTCAGATGTTGCTACTTGCTAGGTTTAGATCAGAATAGATGAGACTAGAATGTGTGTGTGTGTGTGTATTAGGCAAGCCTTAAAAAGGATTGTTTAGTTTTGGATAGAGAAAGGCAGCTGCTATAGATATAAGATTTGCAGCCTGCCACAGTTCAAATATAAGAGAGAAATCCAGAAAAGGAAAAGTAGATTGTTCTGATAATAGGAAACAGACCTTCCTCAATAGATCATCAGGTCTGATTACAGCAAATCTGGCCCTGATCTAATGAAATATCACTGTGACAGCTGTTTACAGTTTTCACAGTATAGCCACCAATATCTGGACATGCCAAGGTACATGAAATTGCCTATGGCCATGGGACACCTGGGACATGGTGTATGTTGTGTGTTTGAGTATGTGTGTTGATTGTGTGCATAAAGCATGCCAGATACATAGTGGCATGAGTCGTAAAGTAGGCTGGATAAGTAAAAGGATTTCATTATGGAAACTTTGCATAAATAAATCTGTATGTGAATTGAGCGGTGGCTGTGGTCTCATCTCAGCTTGGAATTAATTACTTCAAAAATGTGGGGAAATGGTTATAGTTGCATCTATCATTCATATTAATTTCCCGGCCAATTAGGGATCAGCAGCAACAGCAGCCCAGCTATATGATAACAGTGTTCCTTTGAGGATGGCAGTGATGGAAGCATGTTCTTGAGCACCTCAGCAGTATGTTAACTGGTTTCATGAATCAGATCACAGGATTCCTGAAACAAAAGAACATTCTCCATACAGCCCCTAAGTGTGGCAATCTTGAAAAGAAAAATCCAGTAAGAAGTTTGTTGCTAGTTTCATAAGTTTTGATGTTTCATATTCACTATTGCCTCTTCATTTCTAGTTTTTCCTTGGCAGAGAAAAACACTCATACAGTATTTATTCTCTCTCTCTCTCTCTCTCTCTCTCTCTCTCTGTGTGTGTGTGTGTGTGAGAGAGAGAGAGAGAGAGAGAGAGTTATATGAGAAATCCCTACTCCCAGAGTAGTTATTTCTTAAAGATTATGCTAGAAGAAAGGACTCTGTTTCTACAGCTTGCTCTTTTTGAATTCACAAAGAAATCTGTCCCCTTGATTTTTAACAGAATTTGCTCCCAAATTCTGCTCTGCTGCAGGGTGCCACTGCCAATTATTCTTAACAATACATGAAGAGCAGTGGCTGGGTGTGGGGCCCCCAGGACTCCTGTCCTAGACTGATAGCACCACTGATGAAGAGCCCTAGTGGATCGGTCCAAAGTGCCATCCCACTTCCAATGGTGGTCAGAAAGATGTTTCTGGGAAGTTCACAACCAGGGCAAGGAATCATTAGCCACCTCCCTCCCAACCCAATCCCCCACATCTCCATCCACTCCAGTATTCAGAGGCGTTTAGGGACATAACTAATAGTGCATGGTCCAGTTTAGCATTCACTTAGCCTGAAAGACCACCTGACCCTGTGAAGACCTGTAAGATCACTTAGATCATCTGGGGGAAATTTACTCATGGCACTGCAACCAAAAAAAATCACAGATTGGTGACCCAAAAACGGGAGTTCTTTGCCATTGCCCCTGACCCTTGGAATGCCATTCTCTCTGCAATACTTTTTTTTTTTTTAATGGCTCGTACGGGGAACAAACCCACCCCTGCCATACTTGAAGCAAAATCTGTCAGTTTCAGGTGTCCAGTAAAGACATTATCTTTTTGCTCAGGCTTTCCCTGGTCCCCCAAAATCAGACCCTGTTCTTACTCAATTCCTGTTTTTATGTTGTGTTTTGTATGCTGCATGGAGATTTTAAAATATCAAGCAGCTTAGAAATGCTTTTAAATCAATCAATCAATCAATCATGGCTAATAGCTGTTGATAGATGTATCTGCCCCAACCACTTGCCCTGAAGTTGTTAAATCCCCTCTTTAGAAGCTAAGCCAGTGATCACGAGTCAAATTTAAGAGTCACTTGTGTGCTGCATGAAAAGAAAAACATTATTTTATATTTCCTGAATCGAATGGCAATCAATTTGAGTTGTGTAACTCAAATTGGGTCTACTAGACCCCCCCAAAAAATTAAGCAATGTGGACTAAAGTTCCTTCTGGAGCCCCTCCGGGATTAGAGGCCCTGAAATATAAGATTCATTAGTTTCATAGTAGATCTGCCCCTCTCCAGGATGGCTTAATATGTTACATTTTCCCTTATATAACTATACCCAAAATTCTGTGTACTGTCATTTGTTGGGAAGCATCAGCGCACATAAGTGCCAGAGTAAACAGCTGTGTGGTTTTCACGCATGGTGACTGATGTATACAGGCGTGCGTGTCTCCCAACCACCCACATCCATGTGGGTAAATTCAAAGCTTATTCGGTGCACATGACTTCCACCAAAAAATCCTGGGATCTGTATTTTGGTAAGAGTGCTGATAATTACAGTGTAGCTCTATGAGGCAGAAGCTACAGTTCCCAAGATTCTTTGAGAGAAGTCATGCGCTTTAAATAGGTGTTAAATAAACTATGGTGTGGATTTGCCCCCCCCCCTGTATCTGCAGCCTGCAGTTTGGCCTATAAAGGCTTCCCAGCGGCATCAACTAACAGTTTTAGCTTATTTAGGGTTGCCATATTTCAAAAAGTGAAAATCCGGACACAAAAGTTGTTCGACTTTTTATTTTTATTTTTTGGCCAAAGCTTGGGCTGCATTTGCCAGATGCTCCTCTTGTGCTGTAAGCCTTAATGAGCACCACAGTGCCATAGAACAGACTGGGCGTCCCTTATTTCAGATACCCCAAATGACCCTTTTGTGAACTTCTAATCTGGCAAATCTAGATGTCAGTAGTATGGGGCGGGGATCTTGTTATTATGTGGGAAAGACCAATTTAAAGCTATAAATACCTCGTCTCCAGCCACAGAGTTATCATGATTCATCATTTTTTCCCCTTTTGTAAATAATTTACAATACGATAGAAGAGAGATTTTTGTTTTGTTTTGTTTTGTGGGATGAAATTGAAGCTAGTTGTTGCAACATGAGGGCAACTGTTAGGTAAATTCTGATGAAACAGGTCAGCTTAATCCCACCACTGAGGAAAAACAGTCTTCCATTAAGAAGAAAGAGAGGGAGAGGGAGGACGTGGGGTTGAGTCACTGTTTAATAAACTGAACATTACTCACTGGGGCTCAGATAATAAAAATAATGCCTAATACGTTTATACTGAGACTAGAGGAAGAGCCACAGAATCGTGTTTCTCCTGAGAAACTCTTTGCCACAGAGGAGCCATAAAAATGAACATTAACAAAAGACTCTAGATGAGTTGTTTATGTAACCTTCCTAACCTTCCCTTCTACTCCCGCACCAGCACCTAAGGCCTGCTAATATGCCGATTACCAATCATGGGACAGATTCCCAGGGTTGCTGATTTTACATGCCCAGTTTAGCCAGTCCTTTCCTTGTATTTGTATTACTGGTCTTGAAGAACAGATGACAGAAACCATATCATTGCATTCCTGAAATGCCCTGTCTCCAAAAGGTCCACAGTTCAATTCCTGTCTGAAATCCTGGAGCAGTCAGGGGCAACAATACTGATCAACAGTCTGACTTGGTTCTCACTACAGCCAACCAAAGACAACTAGCCACACCCTAGGCCACCCCAACCACTCTCACCACCAAGGAAATATTACAAGTGAATAGTAAAAGAACCCACACAAGTGATGCTGACACAAAACCCCACATATACACTAAGCACAAGAACAGAAGCATAACCACCCCACCCCGCTCACCATTTCCATCCTAACCTAATACTGCATGCAACACTAATGTCTCACAACTGATCTGTAGAAAACACAACTTGAAAAAAGAGACAATGCACGTATTTTTGTAAACTAAGAAATCTTTAATAATATTTAATCTTTAATTTTTTTAACAGTCTAACTTGGTATAGGGCAACTTGCTAGGTTCCCATGAAAAGACCACCGCTCTTCCAATGTTACTATTGCATTCTGCACCTTTCCTTCAAGGATACCAAAGTGGCCGAATAAATAAAATTGACTTCCGCACTTGGCATTTACTCCAGAATGGTTGTGCTTTTGTTCACTTGCTTTTTATGAGGCAACTATATGATGGGGTCATTCAATCATTCCCCGCCCCGCTCTGTGGTTCTCCTGTCTTTTCTTATGGCTGTTCCAGATGACCTGTTAATTCATCATCCTGATTTGCTTGCACAAAACTTGCCCTGGACTTAGGTCCTCTCTTCGTTGAGCATTTGTTCTGATCTGTTTACAGGGTGGTTACGGTATATGACAATGACCGTTCACCCTGGTTGGCTTGCAGGGTCTTTGCACACCTTCCTATTCATCATTCATTCAACCCATACTTTTCACTGCATTTCCCCATCACAGTACTTTCCCAATCATAAAAAGTCACCACACAATTTATTTGGTGCATTTTCATTATATTACGCTTCCCAGTGGTATCATTTTATCAGGGTCATGGTGTGCTGGCGTGAAATCACGTGCAATTGAAACACCCCATTTCACCCCCATCCGCCTTTTAGTGCCATCTTTTATGATGTTTCCAGGCCATTTCCGGTTTTGGCGCCATGTGCACGATTATGCACATGTTGGTAACGCCTAAAATGGGGATTGCTTGGGTATTCAGTTGCAGTTCCATGTAGCTTACAGAGAGCAATGGGATAGCATTAACAGCCAACAGCCTGGAAGCACCAAAAGCCACCAGGAACCCTCTTGGGTACAGATAAGAAGCAGCTTCCCACCCTTTCCAGCAGAAATACAGTCCAAAGATTTGTTCCAGAAAACGTTACAGACTCCAGAGCAAACTCAAGCCTCAAAGCTCTTGATTTCTTTAGCAGCTGGGAATGTTACACCAGAGCTGCTGCAGTCCGCACTGTGGGAACTGATGCTGCTAAATGGTCCAAAAAGCATCCCCCCCCGCCCTTCGTGCTAAAGCATGGCTCCTTCCAACATGTGGTTACATTTTCATAAATAGATTTTCTGCTATATCATCATATGTAGCATTTGCTACCTGGCACTGGAATCAGATTTAATTCAGGTGGCTTTCTTCCAAAAAGGAAAGAAATTCTGTCCCTTTAAGAGCTTTGAAGCAGAGCAGCATCAGCCAAGGTGGGGATTTCCTGCCACTGCCACACTGTGATGGGAGAAGCTGCGCCTGTGGAACCTCCACCTGGCTTGGTGCCCTTAAAAGGCCAGTCGTCTTTGGAATATGCACAGCTCTGACTTTGTGTGCCAGGTCAATGGGCATTTCCAGTGTTCTTATCAATAGATATGTAGTGTGATTTGTGATGCAAAACTGTCTGGCAGAGTCTGAAAATACATTTCCCCCCTTTAAGACCACACACCCAATACTCCTTATCTTTTTATCTGGCAAGCTTGAATGGCCCTCAGTGGACATTTTCATCACCCTTCTCTAGTTATTATGCTCTTTCTGGTACTCACATGAATAAGTCATTTAGTAATAATCTGTTCTCTTGACTCCTTGACCTTTGACCTGTTGCAGCCAAAAGTGGCCAATGATGAATGAAAGCCAGTATTTGCTTCAGGCATTTTCACAAGTGACCCTAAATTGTGTGTTTGAAACACATGGGTTTGGGTTCTTTTTTCGTGTGGGAGCATGTATATGCACTGCTAACGTGGGGAGAGGAAGAAGAATTCAGAAGGGTAACTGAACGCAGTATAGTTTCACATTTGCAATAAGAGTTTAACACAAAGCCCTTACGTGTGAAAATGCCCTTAGTCTTTCTCCTTCCCTTCTACAACCCGCACCTTGTAGCCATTGAAATGTTGCTCTTGGCAGGAACTAGGCCATGAGGGAGGTTACATTCATTGTTTTCTGAAATGTTTTTCTTAATGTCTCGGGAGTGGGGGTGGGGGGAGAGTGTGAGAAGTCAGGCTGAAAGGTCATTTGACCCCTTTGTTTGTTTTGGAATGCCAGATCCAAACGCCTCAGAAACGGCACATTTCCATATATCCCACTTTAGATTTTCTCTGCCGTGTTGAGCAGCACATAGCCCAGCAGAATATCAAAAGAAGACATAAGGAAAAAAGCTGAAGGCATCTATGTTGAAAATAATAAAAGCATTTGTATGCCTAACTCACAAATGAGTGGAGAATTCAATGCTACAAACCTAAGTGTTGATACTTGGAAGTATATCCTGAAACATCAAAGAAAAGTGTGGGTGCATAGAGGGTATGTTGTAGGCACCCTGTAACATAAAACAGCCCATTCTTCTTCAGATGGTTAGATTCCAGGGAAGAATTAAAACTGGTAGCAGGCACATTGCAGTGTATGGTACAGTGGCAGCTAGGCAGAAGTGTCTGGCATGGTGAGGCAGAGTAGTTTACCTGACCTCCCAGCAGGTGTGTCTCTGCTGCTTACTGGAAGGGGCAAGGTCAGTGCAGTGCAAGTGCTCCAGCCAAGCCACATTGACACGCTTGCATTTCCTTGCCCTCCTCATCACCTCATCCCCCCTGCCCATGAGCAGCAGTGGCTCACCTGCTGGGAGGTCAGGTAAGCGCCTTCATGCCATCAAGCGATCTGCTGGTGTAGCAAGGCCATATTGCCCCACACACTATGCAGGAGAGAGACCCCTGTGGAGATCTTCGCCTATATGACAGGAAAGGTTGATGGAAGAGAAGAAAAGAAAAGAGAGAAGATTAAGGGAAATCACGAGGAGGGTTAAAGTGGGGGAAAATAAAAGTAACAGTCTGGGGGTAGGGAATGGGAAACCGATGAGGAGTGTGGATTGTTTAATTAGAGAAAAGCTGAGCAAATGATGACTAGATTCAGAAATCTAAAGTGGGATATATGGAAATGTGTTTGGGTTCACAGATGTCCTGCATTTAAGGATTGGTTCAATGCCATGAATATCTTGGAAGTGGTGAAATCTCATGGAATCAGAGGGGTTTATAATATTTCCCTTCACTGATCTGATAGTAGAACCAAAGCTGGAAAATAACCTGTTTCTCCTTTTAAAATATCTACTTTGGACAAACAATATATTGGGTGTTACAGACAACATATAAGACTTGGGCTGCAGTCCTCCATATATTATGATACTACAACTTCCTCCAGCCAGCATGGCCAGTGGTCAGCAATGGTGGGAACTGTGGCCCAGCAACATCTGGAGGGTTCATAGTCATACTCAGAGTAGACTCCTTGAAATGAATGAACATGACTAACTGAGATTCATGACTTTCAGTGGTTCTGCTCTGAGTAGAACTTATCATGCAAACCTTATGTTGATTGTTTGACCAGAACTGATATTGATATTGCTATTAAAGGGTACAAAAACATAACCACAAAAAATGTTTAGGATTAGCACACCCCTATGCATCTATGCGGGGTGCGGGTGGCGCTGTGGGTTATACCACAGAGCCTAGGGCTTGCCGATCAGAAGGTTGGCGGTTCAAATCCCCATGACGGGGTGGGCTCCCGTTGCTCGGTCCCTGCTCCTGACAACCTAGCAGTTCAAAAGCATGTCAAAGTGCAAGTAGATAAATAGGTACCGCTCCAGTGGGAAGGTAAACGCCGTTTCTGTGCGCTGCTCTGGTTCGCCAGAAGCGGCTTAGTCATGCTGGCCACATGACCCGGAAACTGTACGCCGGCTCCCTCGGCCAATAAAGCGAGATGAGCGCTGCAACCCCAGTCGTCCACGACTGGACCTAATAGTCAGAGGTCCCTTTATGCACTATGCTTAGAAGGAAGTTTCACTGAGCTCAACAGGTCTTATTCATTGGTTATGTGTGTATAGGACAGCAGCCATTGTCATGTAGCTGAATGTGTGATGTTGTCTTCGGTTGTGGATTTTACTCTAGTTAGGTGCTAGACATTTTGGTGGAAAGGCAGGAGATACAACAGTGACAAAGACAAATGACTTCATGATAAAGATGCAGCTGGAAGGACGTGGAAAAGAGCCGCAGGGCAACAGTTTCTGTCTTGCTCAGGTAATGTATGGCTTGCCTCTTTATCATGCTACTAATTTGGGCCTATCCATACTTTAAAAAATAAAAACAAGAGTTCAGAGAGGCTTCTTAGAATTGCAGGTAGGCAGAGTGCTGTTACGCTCATGCTCAGCTTTCAGGCTTTCCACAGGCAGAGGCCTACCTAGAGCAGTGGGGGAGCTTCATGCTCCAGCACTGGGGGGCAGAGAGCAGGTGAGGGCGGGGCTGGCGCGCAGCCCACAGGGGCATGGCGCACGTCCTGCGGGGCAGCCATGATGGCACCCCCCGCATTCCTCTTCCTCCACCAGTGACATAGAGGTTGGCAAAACCGGCCACTGCTAGGGGTGAAGGCAAAGGGATGGCGCAAAAATCACCTATCAGACTCGGGAGCGTACAGTGGAACCTCGGGTTGTGAACGTGATCTGTGCGGGAGGCACGTTCGCAACCCGCAGCTTTTGCAGCCCACAGTGTTGCGTCTGTGCACATGCGTGATGCGATTTGGCGCCTCTGAGCATGCGCAAAGAGCGATTTAGCGCTTCTGTGCATGTGCAAGCGCCAAAACCTGGAAGTAACCTGTTCTGGTACTTCCGGGTTTGGCGCGCCCATAACCCGAAAACGCGCAACCTGCAGCGTCCGCAACCCAAGGTATGACTGTATGATGTTTACGTGTGGGGTTCCATGCCTCTGCTGTCACAGCAAGATCAAACACAGGAGGAACTTCCTGTCCTCCTTATGCTGTGGCACAAGGGTGTATGAATCTTTTTGCCCTTCCTCCTCGCCTTTCCCTCACGTAAAATGTAGTAATTTCTAATGCGGCTATTGCGGTAAAGTGGTTTCTTTTGGGGGGGGGGTGTGCACAGATACAACTCCTTGCCAAAGGAGCGAGAGATCCTATGTATGCCTCTGCCCACAGGCATCTGATTGGCCACTGTGGGAACAGATTACTCGCCTAGATGGGCCATTGGTCTGATCCAGAAAGCTCTTCTCGTGTTTTTATGTTGAATTCACTCAGAAGAAGGTACTGTATTTTTTGCTCTATAAGACTCACTTTTTCCCTCCTAAAAAGTAAGGGGAAATGTGTGTGCGTCTTATGGAGCGAATGCAGGCTGCGCAGCTTTCCCAGAAGCCAGAACAGCAAGAGGGATTGCTGCTTTCGCTGCGCAGCGATCCCTCTTGTTGTTCTTGCTTCTGAGATTTAGAATATTTTTTTCCTTGTTTTCCTCCTCCAAAAACTAGGTGCGTCTTATGGTCTGGTGCGTCTTATAGGGTGAAAAATACGGTACTCCTACTTCCTTTCGTTATTGATTTTTCATGCAATTTTGTTTAGAAACAAGCATCTATTTTGTACTGCTACCGGCATTTTATGGGGAATATACTGGGGAAATAATTTGGCCACAAACAGGTTCCTAAATTAAGTTGCATTTTCAAATACGTGTGCCAGTTTCCTTTCTCCTCTCTCTCTGTGCTATGCATGTGTTCTGTTATGGCTCCTAATCTAGCCTCACTTTCTCCATATTTACGACTCCTCTTTGAAAGGGCCATGCCTTCTGGTGATCATTTTTCAGCGGTGGCAGGCAGGAAGTGCTCCTTTTTAAGGAGTCAGTGGACCACTGCAAATCAACAGAGTATCTTTCCTTTCCCAAGAGTTTAGGCCAGGTGCCGAGATTCCAACAATTCATGTCCCAGCCAGGGCCCAACAGAGGGAAAGGCTGTTCCCCATGTAACCTTTCATTATAAATACGGAACTTCATCACTTTTGTTTCACCGCAAAAAAAAAGAAGAATCTAATGTTCCTCCAGCACAGCTGAGGGGTTATAGATTCTTTCTCTCCCAATATTCAACAGATAAAAATAGAATATTTTACAAGCTCGTGGAATACAATCCACAGCCATGAAAACCAACGGATCTTTTGCCATGGATCTCAATTAGATGCAGATGATGGCCTCACACCTGCCAACTTTCCCACTTGGGCTAGATGACTATCAATTTTTATGACAATATCTTTATCCTCACACTTTGTATTTTAATCTTCTAGACTCACCACCTGTCTTTTTGCTAGGAGGCCTTTCCAGCTCTCTAACTGCTCTTGTTTTTAAACAGCACATTTATTTAATATTTTTTATCCCGCTTTTCAAGGAAAATCGCCTCACGAAACAGCAAATATGAATGTACAAACTAAATAACATGTACAGAATACCACAGTGTTTCCTTACATGTGGTGGCTATGCTGCTGAGACTGAAAAATTGGTGGGCAGTGTTAGGGAATAGGAGGACGGACTGTTTATTTTTACTTATACACTTATTTTTCCTCCAAGGGGTTCAGTGCAGCATACATGGCTCTCTTTCCCCTCACAACAACCCTGTGAGGTACGTCCAGAGGCTTAAGGATGGTGGCTGCCCCAAGGTCTCCTGGTGAGCTTCATGGCTCGATAGGGATTTGAAACTTGGTCACCAAAGGCCCTAGTTCAATACTCCAACCATTATACCACACTGGCTCTATTTATATTAAGCTCTTAAGGACCATAACCATTAGGCCAGGGACAGTAGTGCAGAGGGCAGTGCACTGGAAATTTTCAAATGGAAGAAACATAAGCCCCTGCTTTTATATTCTTTTGATGAGTTGGCACGTATTGTAGCAAAGTTAACAGAATGGATGAATTTCTCCATGGTGTTCTGCCACTGTTTGCTCCTCTAAATATTGTGGATCTGTTCATTTCCATTGCCTTGCCCACCTGGTGTCCTGCAGATGTTTCAAACTACAAATTCGGTCAGGTTGGCAAAAGATGTGTTGCACTCTTGCAGCCCAGAGGGCCCTGCACACCTGATTTCCCTTTCTCCAAGTGAAAAGCTTCTCCAGCAATGTCCCCAAATTCCTTCTTTGCATGCGGCTCCCTCCAGAGTTTAAAGAAGCATGGGGCTTAACATGGCAAGAGACAAAGGAGGTCAGGGTTCTATTTTGCTTGAATTCCTTCAAGATCTGTTTTATTAACTGCTTTGTTATTATTGTGCCTTATCTTGGTGTAAGTAGTTTAAACTTTCTCATGCAAGATTCTCATTCCCACCATAGGAAAAAAGGACTACGTCCAGGGTCAGACAAGCAGCATGCCTCCGAATGCCAGTCGCTGGGAAGCACACAAGAGAGGAGAGTGTTGTTGCACTCTGGTCCTGCCGTTGAATATAACATAACAAACAACACAAGCAAAACGAAGACCAGTATACTAGATAGCACTAGTTACAGATAGGTAGCCGTGTTGGTCTGCCATAGTCAAAATAAAAAAATTCCTTCCAGTAGCACCTTAAAGACCAACTAAGTTAGTTCTTGGTATGAGCTTTCGTGTGCATGCACACTTCTTCAGATACAGATACAGTGTTTCAGTGTATCTGAAGAAGTGTGCATGCACACGAAAGCTCATACCAAGAACTAACTTAGTTGGTCTTTAAGGTGCTACTGGAAGGAATTTTTTTATTTTGACTAGATAGCACTGTAATTATCATTGCACAATATACATGATCTAGTGCAACAAAAACAAAATGTGTACACTTGTAAATTCTCTAATATATTTTAAAACAAATGAACACACCTCTGTCAATCTTTGAAAGTCTGTAGAAGTATAATAAGTCTATGGTTGAAACAAAGTAATAGATGCTATCCTGTGGGCTAAGCGGTAAAACTTTTTAGGAGTTCATGGTGCCGAAGTAGTACGTGAATAACAACGTAGGACAGTGATCCCGGATAATCTGACTGTTTCGCTGGAATCTTCTTCAGCACAACTACAAAAGAATTCAAATATGCAACAATGACCTGTGTACATGGAAGCTATATAAACTTCACATATTACAACCCTATACTACAACTACAATAAGAAGGACAAAGGTACATACCCCATAGATTAGAAAAATGCACAAGGAGCAGTGGTCATGAGGATTTGTAACCACTGCTACCAGCTGCATGAAACCTGAAGCATAAGTAACCATTCCCAGGTGGCGCTCATTACAGGGAGACTGTTGTTCTGTATTGAATATAACATAGGCATCTGGTTAGACACTGTGGAGGTGGACTGGATGGGCCATTGGTTAAACCACAATCTTCAGTGTGGTTTAAAAACACCGGTGACTGTGTAGGTTTGGAAAGATGCTGCTCAAACTCCCTCACGAAGGCAGTTGCATGTCCCGATGGCTGCTTGTCTGCTGCAAATCATCCTTGAAAGAAGGCTTTTTGCCATGGAGAAATGGCAAGTTGCATGCTTAACCCTTTCCCAGTGTGGGCAAGATTCAGCTAAATTGTTGCTTGTGCAACAAGACTCCCCTGCCCTCTGCCAGAGAGGGTGTTTTTGGTGTGCGTGTTTTTTGCAGGGGAACCCAGAACAAGTTCGTGAGGACAGTGGGGAAGGAAAAGTCTGTTGCACAAGTGGACCTTGTTTCCTTCCTGCACACCTCACTGAGCGCTACACTAAATTCCACACCCTGCTTGTGTGTGCCATGCACTCCCTCAACTAGGGTTGTTGAGCTTATTTTGGGGGAAACAAATGGGAAAATCTGGGTGTATGGCAACCCTATCTAAACTAGCCCACTGCCCTCAGGTGCATGGAAAGATGTTGCCCCGTTGCCAGCCCTGAAGTGAGTTTCAACCGCCATCCCAGCCAGCGTCTGTACATGGAATGGGGAATGCTGTCTTGTCCTTGGCCAGCCCTGGAGGGTGCACTGAAAATTACACTTAAAAAATAAATAAAGGTAATGTCCACATTGTTTGTTTAATATTGATTCTCCCTGGGAAACTCGGGAGTGCCAGAGTTAACATACCTGCACTTGAAACCAAACTGCATCACCTGAGAACTGCAAAGCGTACCTTGGCAAGCCTTTCCAAGGTTACTTAGTAAACCAGAGATAAATTGCTGGTGTAAGCACCCTGTGGTGTTTGGAAGAACAGATCCCTTTCCTTTTGAAAAAAGAAAATCACTGCTTGTTACAGGCTGTACTGTTGCACGTTACGAAGGTAATGTGTGCGTGCGGCTGTGAGCTTCAGAAACAGAATTTTGACCCTCTCTTCAGGCACAATGGCCAACACCCTGGCAGCTCACTGAGCGCTCCGACTCTGTTACCTAATCTCCAGCTGTGGGCCCTGTTTCGTGCCAAGTCTCCTTTGGCTCTGTCTAGTAATAATAGTTTCTGGAGTCCGGCCAGGGACTCCTGCCAGTTCCAGTCACACTCTGCTAATGCAAGAGGCAGAGTTTATTAATTCACCGCCAAGGCCCATTGTCTGGGACACTGCCTGGCTGTTTATTTACTCCAATATGGGCCGCATTTATGCAGAAACAGCAAGCGAGGGGACACTGTGTTGAAGACCGTGGACCCTTTTTCTGGAAGAGACGTGGGACCTTCTGCAGAGCTATAGAAAACATTCAGAAAAGAGGTCCGCTTTGCAAGAGCCTGTTTTTAGTGAACCATAGGGGGAAAGAGTAATAATCTTCCATCATATCCTCATCCCAAAGTGCCTTTGTTTTCTTTCAAAAGCAACACACACACACACACAAATAATAATGATCAGCATCAGTAGAAAGCAGAGATGCTAGAGTGTCTGAGAATAAAAGAAGGAAAAGCTGAAGACCAGGGTTGTTCGGGAAATCTTTAACTGGCTCCAGAAATATCAGGTCACATTAACATCAAGTGCCATGATACCACTTTAAACAGGCATGGCTTTCCCCAAAGAATTCTGGGACCTGTAGTTTGTTAAGGGTTCTGGGAATTGTTAAGAGACCCCTATTCCTCTCTTAAAGCTACAATTTCCAGTGTTGCCTATGAAGAGGGATTAATTGTTAAAGCACTCTGAAAACTGTAGCTCCACGCTGTACTCAATGCTTTTTTCTGGGGGTACCCAAGGGTACACAGTACAGTACTGACACTCCCCCCAACCCAATGTGAAAAGTGTGGCATTTACTGTAAGAACTTCAAATGCCACACCTGTTCAACAGAGTGCATTCTAGTGTTCTGGTAATTTAATCAGATTTAAAAATAAATAAATAAATTCACCCTTAATTGACTTACATTATTCATGTAAACAAACTGTCATGGGGTGGGGGGTGGGATGCGGTTTGCAGAACCTGTGTCAACTCTGTTTGCCGTTGTTTGGGTCAGTTTGAGTCTGATTCTTTTCTTGCTATTGTAACCTAGTTTTGTGTTTAATTTCCTGTGTTCGTAATTCCAGACACAGACCTCTAGTATTGCGTGTGAGCTGGTTGGTCTTTTGTTTTTTTGGAAATGAGCTTTCTGTGGCTCGAAGCTACGAGGATTTAAAAATAGCTCTTATCACTAGGCTCTTCCTGCTCACAAAGAGACTGCGAGGAAGAGCCGCAGGATATGCACCTTGCACAATAAGGAGCAGGAAGTGGGTTGTGATGGCGGCAGGAGGTCCAGGTAGCTCAAAGTATCTTTCCTTATCTCTGTCCCTTCCTGAGAGCATGGCTAGCCGTATGGGTATTAAGGGTGCCACCAGACTGCACGCGGCAGCAGATAGACTGGGAAATGAAATTGCAGAAACTGGAGCACACACAACTCCATTGTAAATGCAGGAGGCTCTTCTAGAAAGCGTAACTGAAGTTGCACTAACAGAACAGGAGTTGGGAAGACACACTATGCAGTGGGGACATGGCAAGCGGGTGGGGAGCTCACCAGTAGAAAGGGTGGCTGTGTCTCTTACTTTACAGAGGACAGTCCTCTATTTGCAGGGTTGTCTGGTCAAAGTCCAGTTGCATCTACTACGACATTGAAAAGGATCCTGTCTTAAGAACATAAGAAGAGTTCTGCTGGAACAGACCAAAGATCTAGCCAGTCCAGCATGTGAGTGAACCCCATTGAATTCACTGGGACTTTCTTTTAATTAGACATGTACAGAATTGTGCAGTTAGTGTGATTGCTGACCAGAAAAAAATCTTTCTGAAATATGATGGATATTTAATGTCACCTGCCACTTTCTACTTTCCAAGAGATACTGTATTGTTCTGAAACTTTTATTTGGTGTTTTAGCATTTCGTTTCATCAGCACATCTTGACATTTCTTTGCTCACGCCCTTTTCAGAGCCTTTGACAAACTATGTCAAAACAAAAAGTGCACGTTCCTTCCTATAAATATTATGGGGCATTGCAAGCATTCTGACCAAATGCAGTGAAAGAATTGAGTGCACCAGAGAAGGCTGGTGGAATGAACAGTTGATATGGGACTTCTTAGACTAAGCTCAGGCCAAGCATCTCGCTGGGTTCCTTTAAACGACCAGAAGAGGTGTGAAATGTCTTCTGCTTTCTTGTTTGGTGTGCAGAAGCCAGTAGTTAACTGGAAGTAAAACCTGGATTTTGTTGGTGTCCTTCTGGTGCAAAGATTGGAAACATGCCTTGCCCTTGTGTCCCTTCAATGCAAAAAGAATTGAAGTATCTTAGAGTCATATGGCTATGTGGTATAAAAGATGGTGCTCTGAGGATAAAGATTCCATTCTGAAAGGGGGATATGGACAGTCGCAACCCCCTGTTTACATGCTCAGAGACGTTGATCACTTCCAGATGACCTGTTTATTGAGCATGCATCCTGTTTGCAGGGAGATTAGACAACACCAGCTATTTCTCTAACATTAATCCTGATTTGCTTGCAGGGAAGTTAGATGGCATTGCATTGAGGAAACGTTATCTCACATTTTCCAGTACATTTTGTCATCACTTTCCTTATTGCAAAGAGTCGTCTTCTTTTTTTAGGAGGAGGGAGGGTATTCTGTCCCATTTTAGCAGCCCCAAAAACAGTAACCAGGATGTAGACAGATGAAATCTGGATTCTCAGTGGTTGGAAAGAACAAGAGTAAGGAGAGGCTTATCCTTCACCCATAGTTAGAACCTAGGGCCATCAGAACACAAGAACCTTCTGCATCAGACCAGTGATCTATCCTGTTCTCACAGTGGCCACCCAGATGCCTTAAGCAGGCCCCAAGCACAAGAGCGCTCTCCTCTTCTGTGATTTCCAGCAACTGGGGTTCAGAACCATTACTGCCTCTTACTGGAGGCAGAACATATCGATCATCAATAGGAGCCTTATCCTCCATGAATTTATAGGATCCTCTTCTAAAGACATCCAAGTTGGTGGTGATCACTGCCTCCTGTGGGAACAAGCGCCATAATTCAACTAGGCACTGCATGAAGTAGTGTCTCTGAGAGTATGGGTGTTATTCAGGCCTGTGGAGAAAAGTAAAGATAGCAATCTTTTTGGAAATACTACTGCAAGGAAGGTAGTCACCCACCCTGACAGTGGGTAACTCAGCCCTCACTGGCAGGAATCCCTTTGCACGGCACAAGCCTTCTTTCCGCTCAAACGCCAGTCATAATAATGGTGGCTGTTTTGCTCATACTTAACATTTTGGAGTGCCTCTTATCTTCACTGCCTTTCATAAGGGAGAACGAGAATGTTGGATTGGGAGAATGGAAAGATTCAATAACAAGCTTTCCATTCTCCAAATCCAACTTTCTAGTCCTTGAAGGATTGCAAACTTCACTGATGTGACTGGGAATTGTAGCAGGATTCCCTCCTCGATCTTTTAAACTGGCACAGACTCTCTTGCTATTTAACATAGGTAAATGCTGGCTCGGACAGAATAAATTATAATATCTGGGGTTGATTTCAGGGAAGCTCTTCTGTCTTCCTGTGGTTGACAGATCAAACCTTTAGAAATGAAAAATAGTCAGCAGCTGTAGATTTACCAAAGAAACTGGAAGAAATACAACCTAATGACACAATATATTAATCATGTTTGGGACTTTTAAAAATTAATGCAGAGTGTGTGTGTGTGTGTGTGTGTGAGAGAGAGAGAGAGAGAGAGAGAGAGAGAGAGAGAGAGAGAGAGAGTTAGAGTTTTGGGAGTTGTCTTCAGGAGCACAACATTCAGCAGTATTGGTAGGGTTTGCCCTACGTTCCTAGTATTGGTAAAAATAAATTATTTCTCTGGTGTTAATTACAACACAGGGGAATGACTCTTATCAATAATATGGACGAGGACAACTGCTATTGCCCATGCCTCATATTTAATTTTTTTCAACCCATGATGTGATCACTAATCACATCATTAACATGTAGCTAGGTCCATAGAGGACTTGTTTCCCTCCACTGGAATATTTTGATGTCCGTTTCCAGACTATATATATTTTTAAAAGCCTGTTTGGCCAGACAAAATCTAGTGCAGCATCCTTAACCGACCCAGTGGCTAGCTCCATGCCTTGATAGGGAGCCCACCTGGGGGACATGAGCACAACAGCCCTCTCCCCCTATTTCCCCCCCAGTGACTGGCATTTGTGTTTCAAATGCTGGGGGTGGTATAGGGCAGGGGCAAAACTAGACTTTATTTCACTCGGGTCAAAGACCCAGTTTGGCACTCCTCCCCATGTGCATTTGTACACACACACACACAGAGAGAGAGAGAGAGAGAGAGAGAGAGAGAGAGAGAGAGTCCAGGAGCCTCAATGGCACCCCTCTGGAGCCAGTAAAAAACCTGGCTAGCCCCACCTCCCACCCCACCGTAGCTATGGCTTTGGTATATGGCCATCATGAGCCATAGTCACTGACAGCCTTATCCCCCATTAATGCAAGCCCCCTTTTCAACAGTGTAAATAATTGGTCAGGCATTTGCTTGAGCACACAGCGTTTAAAAATAGGGGCAGGCCCTGCCTCCACCATGTGCATTGTCTCCTCCTGGTCAGCCCATGACCTTCCAGTGCTGAGGGCGGAAGGTCTGCTAAGGGCTTTTTCTCCTATTTGCTTGCATGTGAGTAGATCCCTCAGCTTGATCGGAGTGGGGGGGGCAGGCTGACAGAATATGCTCCCCAATAACCCAGACGTTTCGTGTGCCTTTTGTGCTCAACACCTGAAGCTCAGACCAAGGAATGTGGTGATGGACATGCTCAGGGGCACTGGAATTGTCCCAGCTAGCTCCGTGATCATTCTGCTTGCCCTTTTCTGCTGTAGCAGGCAGTCTCTTAGGATATTGACAATGATCTTATCCTAAAGAAGGAAATTGGGCTGTACCAAATTCCCTGCTAACAAGTGCAGGTGAATCCAAGAAGCATAACCACCTTGCTCTAAAGGCAGTCCTGTTCTTGAGCTCCAGCTGACTGGGGAAAGGGGGGTACAATGGCAGGAGGGGATATTATCCAGCCATTCCTCTGGGTCATACATTGATCTGATCAAAAAGGTTGCTCGTTTCTTTTGTTAGGCAGATTATTCTTAAGAACCCAGAATGACTGGTTGATGGGAGCTAATGGCTACTTGTGAAACTTTCTGCATATGAATGAGAAACCCATCAGAGCTTGAGGTAAGGTATTGTGTTTGTGTGTGTTTGTGTGTAGTGCAGTTTGCAAGAAGCAGAAAGAGAGGGAGAGCAGGTGGATGAAGGGGTACAGTTCCAGCATGTGATTTATGCTCTGCTTGTATATTTTTTTAGAAAGCAAATGTTGCCTAAATGGCTTAAGCATTCTATCTAGTCTTCTCCCATCCAACTCAACCTGTTAGCTCCAAGAACTCACTGCTAGAGAGAATAGCGAGTGTGTATCCATCAACACAATTCCAATTTTAATGAAGGAAAAGCATGACCTGCAGGTAAAAAAAATTCTACAGAAAGTTAGATAATATTGCCCATTAGAAAATTGATTTTTTAATATATATATCCATATGACAAGCATTTCCATATTAATGCAGCATATTGTTTGATTTTTAACACAATATGGGATATCTTAAAATTTCACCAAAAAGAAGGTCTTATGCTCTTGTCTTTTCTCCAGCTAATATCTGGTCCTGCTTTCTGTTTTTCCTTTCATTCAAGCAGTGGTTCCCAAATTTAAAGCACGGCATTTCAGGACCCTGCCAGATTGTCTAAGTTTTCTTAAATTCTCATTTCCTCTGGGCACTTGCTTCTTGCTTATAGTTACACTAACCGGCGGGGGGGGGGGAGGGGGGAGGGAGGGAGAAGATTTCCAGATTGAAATTTCCACTCTGTAATCTTCATTTTTAATATTGTTTTATTCTCATGTTTCTGCGAGCTGCACATGTACCTGCTTGGGCTTGAAAATGTCAATTCACTTCAAAGCCTGATCCGTATTGGTCTCGTCTTCTGAAAATTTCCCTCGCTGTGCAGAGGCTTACATTTCTCTTTGTTGGTTTTTGCTGTTTATTTTGGTATTACGTGTTCCATGGGCTTCCTAGGGCGCACCTCCTGCTCCGAAACTCCTCCATCTGTTGTTTGCAACATTCTCTTTCTCCACAGAGTTCCTTCACTTCCCGTAGTGGGGTTTGCCTGTTGTCAAGAATGGGATGAATCCAGACTGTTAGTTGCACTTAGTTCCCATAGACATCAGCGAGGTCAACTTCCTGAGAAATGTGTCCAATTGAGTAGCAGTTACAACAAACACTAGTTTTCTTCTTCTAATAATAAATTTTTATTTATACCCCGCCCTTCCCGGTTCAGGAAACCGGGCTCAGGCCGGCTAACAACAGATTTAAAACACTTAATTGATACTACAAAAATACAGCATAAAATACGGTATAAAGCATAAATAAAATAAAATAAAATAAAAAATCAATTTATGGGGAAAATCCATCCAATAAACATTTGATGATCACCTGGCCTAGCTGGCTAAATTAGTCCCACTTGGGCCAGCAAGGAGACCAGGGGAGAACCAGCTGTGGGATCCCAGAGCAGGCAATCTTCACAAAAAGGGGAGGGGGAGGGAAGGAAGGGGAACAAAAGATCAGGCCAGGTTCAAATTGAAAGCCAGGCAGAATAGGTCTGTCTTACAGGCCCTGTGGAAGGTAGTTAAATCCTTCAGGGCCCTGGTCTCATGGGACAGAGCATTCCACCAGGTCGGAGCCATCACTGAGAAGGCCCTGGTCCTGGTGGAGGATAATCTAACTTCCTTAGGGGCCAGGACCTCTAAGCTATGATTATTCATGGACCTTAAGGTCCTCTGCGGGGCAAATGGTTCCCCATTTTTAAATACAATATACTCCCACAGAGACTCCTTACACCGTGTTTAAAACCAAAATCGCATTTGGGTAGAAACTGTTTCTCAGGCGGCTAGTCCTAGTCTTTATAACCCTGTACTTTCTTCCAGTACTCCTGTACCTTCTTCTTCTAGGGACGCGGGTGGCGCTGTGGGTAAAACCTCAGTGCCTAGGACTTGCTGATCGAATCCCCGCAGCAGGGTGAGCTCCCATCGTTCGGTCCCAGCTCCTGCCCACCTAGCAGTTTGAAAGCACCCCTAAGTGCAAGTAGATAAATAGGTACCACTTTATAGCGGGAAGGTAAACAGCGTTTCCGTGTGCGGCACTGGTGCTGGCTCACCAGTGCAGCTTTGTCACGTTGGCCACATGACCTGGAAGTGTCTTCGGACGGCACCGGCTCCCGGCCTCTTAAGTGAGATGAGCGCACAACCCTAGAGTCGGTCACGACTGGCCCGTACCTTTACCTTTACCTTTACCTTCTTCCAGAAGGCAGAAGCTGAAAGAGATCATTTCTGGGGTGTGCACTATCTTGTGCTATCTCTGCAGCTTTCTTATGGCACCTGGAAGCATAGATTTGATCCAAGGTAGGAAGAGTGCACCCAATTATTCTCTCCACAGTCTTTACAACCCTGGACAGCATTGTTTTTCCCCTGACCGTGCAGCTCCCAAACCACACACACAGACCATAAGTTAATACACTCTTCACAGTACAATTGTAAAATGCCATCAACAGGTCCTTTGAGAGATTGTTTTTCCGGACGATTCTCAGAAAATATAACCTCTGCTGTGCTCTCTTCCTCAGGTCTTTGCTGTTTTCTCCCCAGGTTAGGTCATCTCTCAACTCCATTCCCAGAAAACGAAACACCGAGACCTGTTCCACGCACTTCCCCTCAATAATAAGTGGCTGAATATTCAATTTACATTTCCTAAAGTCCACAATAATCTCTTTTGTTTTCTTTAAGTTAAGGAGTACGGTAAGTTGTTTTTCCTGCACCACTCCACAAACTGCTCAACTTCCTTCCTATAGGCCGCCTCCCCCTCTCCAGCCGTGATTAAACCAACCACCGTTGTATCATCTGCAAACTTAATGATCTTATTACTGGGGTATTTGGGAGCACAGTCAGCTGTATAGAGCATATATAAAAGCAGGCTCAACACGCATCCCTGCGGCGTCCCTGTATTCATGATGAGATCCGCAGAGACATGGGAACCCATCCTGACCTGTTGGGAACGGTTTGATAGAAAATCTAATATCCACCTGCACAAACACAGTGGAAGTCCCAGGTCTAATAGTTTGGGCACCAATCTATGTGGAAGAATAGTATTAAATGCAGAACTAAAGTCTACAAATAACAGTCTCGCATAGTTCCCTTGTTACAGATAGGTAGCCGTGTTGGTCTGCCATAGTCAAAATAAAAAAGTTCCTTCCAGTAGCACCTTAAAGACCAACTAAGTTAGTTCTTGGTATGAGCTTTCGTGTGCATGCACACTTCTTCAGATACACTGAAACAGAAGTTGCCAGATCCTTCTATATAGTGAGAAGGTGGGGAGGGGTATTACTCAGAAGGGTGGTGGGAATGGGTGATTGGCAGTTAGCTGAGATGAGCCTGTTGATGACTCTTAATGACTGCAATAGGTCTTGCAGGAAAAGGCAAGGGGTGAGAAGGTGAAAAATGGCTTAGTCATGTATAATGAGATAAGAATCCAATGTCTTTGTTCAGACCAGGTCTCTCCATGGTTTTAAGTTTGGTAATGAGGTGCAATTCAGCAGCTTCTCTTTCCAGTCTATTTCTGAAATTCCTTTGTAGTAAAACAGCTACTTTGAGATCTTGTATAGAATGTCCTGGGAGATTGAAGTGTTCTCCTACTGGTTTCTCTGTTTTGTGATTCTTGATGTCAGATTTATGTCCGTTTATTCTTTGGCGTAAGGTTTGGCCTGTTTGTCCAATATAGAGAGCTGAAGGACACTGTTGGCATTTGATGGCATACACAATGTTAGACGATGAGCAATTAAATAGTCCCGAGATGGTATGTGTGATGTTGTTGGGGCCAGTAATGGTGTTGTCCGGGTGTATGTGGCAGCAAAGTTGGCATCTGGGTTTATTGCAGGCTCTGGTGCCAGTGTCCGTGTTAAGTCGGGTTGTAGTATTATTGTGGGTTAGGAGTTGTTTAAGATTGGGTGGCTGTCTGTAGGCAATGAAAGGTCTTCCTCCCAGAGCTTGAGAAAGAGAACTGTCATTGTCTAGGAGAGGTTGTAGATCTCTGATGATGCGTTGTACTGTTTTAACTTGGGTTCCCTTGCTTCTCCAAATGAGGCAGAACAGCCTGTAAAGCCATTGTCACAGCATCCTCCGTGGATCTCTTTGCCTTGTATGCAAATTGGTAAGGGTCAAGTCCCACTGGCAGACAAGACATGATGCGGTTCCTCACCAGTTTTTTGAAACATTTCATTATAATGAGTGTTAACGCCACAGGGCAAAAATTATTCAGACTGTCTATCTTTGATTTTTTTGGCAGGGGTATAATGGTAGCAGATTTCAGACAGGGTGGAACGATGGCTTGGGCCAGAGAGTGGTTAAAAATCTTCATAAAGATTCCTGCCAGTCCCTTTGCCAGACCACCAGTGTCCACTGTCTTGCTGGTATTGTTTCCCTCAACTCTCTGAAGCCTCAAACTCCCCTCCCATTATTGCCATTGCCCTAATTCTTGCTATCAGATTCAAGATTCTGCAGGACCTCAAGTCTAGCAAGCAGAACAGATGCATCCAGTATTTGGCTGTATTGTGCTCATTCTGAAAAAGAATCAAACCCCACTCCCAAATCATCCTGAATAGAGAGTTGATTTTCTTTTCCTCCCACATGCAGTTCTATCCCAGCTTCATAGTGCACTTGAAAAAGCTGATCCCAAGAGAACCTATGAGAGTCCATTGAGAAGGGGAGTCTTCACAGGCTGTTGACAGGAGTGAAAGGCTTCTTGGTAACAACGCTGAAGAGGAGCCCTCTTAATCTCCTCGCTCTTAATAGAGATAGACAGTTTCCATGAGGCTCAAGGTTTTTGAGGGGGAGAAGAAGAGGCTTCTTATGCAGTTCATGGGAGCTTGGCCTCAGTAAGGTTTCCTCATACTCTCCGGACAGAGTCTTGGCAGATTTTCAGGGAATGGAAAACACACGGAAGGTTCAGCGAAAGCAGAACATAGGAAAATGGATTGCGGTGCAGCGAGTACATTAAAATAAAGCAATAGTAATAAATTTTGCAATGTTTGCTTCTTCCTGTTATGGGCCCACAATTTCAGCATGTTACTTGCCACCATTCCATGCCTGCTTGGCAACCCTATGGATATATATATTGGGTGATGTAAGGCTGCAAGCCTAAACACACTTCCTGTCAGTTGCATCCCACCCTTACCTGAGTGTATGTCCCCTCTCTCTGAGGATCCAGAGCTTTTCCAAACCTCACCACCCCTTTTTTCTTACCAACAGCTGAACAAGTGCTGAGGATATGGGGAGGAAAACGGACCTTAATCTTCACAGACAGCAGTGGAAAATGCAGATCCTTCATGCAAATCTGAAACGCATCCAAAATAAACATATATGATCTGGAATAATTATGGCTGTACATCTCAAAGTTTATATGTGAACCAGTGCCAAAAGCTGATCCTTTACAACTGTGAAATACATACCCTGATGAACCGATAAGTGAGGTGTAAGGGCATCTGCTGGTACACTAGGCAAGAAGACTCCAGCAGAAATAAAGGGGCTATAAGCACAAAGGTCTCCATGCCTGACGAATATTCACATTTACTGTGGCACTATTTGGCTGTGGTTGTACCAAAACCTCTCTTCTATTGTAGCTGCAACATTCTTTTTCTTGTTCTCACTCCAACTGCATATTCAGGATTATATATACCCTGTGCTGAAATAATGTAAACTTCTGAGTCAAGGAAAGCTTCTCTAATATTAATTTTTCCAAACTGAAATGCACTTATTTGGTGGGTGGGCTCATATTGTTTTTTTCATAGTATAAGGAATAAAGTTATTTACCACAAGAAAATGCAATTCTGATTTCACTAGCCATTTGATCATAAGTATCTGGTGGACAAGTGTCTCTGCTACTGCTATCTTCCAAGGCTTCCTGTATCAACAACTGATGGAGAACTCTTCTAGGATCAGCGTTATAATTTGCAGTTATTGGTGTCTGCAGTAAGGGACTGGAAATGGGTTTTCTGTTGTCTTTGAAAAGTAAAAAAGTATAATGAGGTTATTTTGCGACTGAACTGCTTGCCATCAATAGTTCTGTATTGTAAACATTCTTAATTTTTGTAAAAACAAAAACAAAACAAAAAAACCCACAACACGACAGAGGGTGATTCCAGATGGGCGTTTTTGTCAGACTAGTTCTTCTTGTGTATACAAGATTTTTGGAGTGCCTGTGCATCATCGTTATCCAAATGCCAGATCACCCCCCCCCCCTTATATAATCTGAATTTACCCTTTCTGGGCAAAAATGGTTAAGTTAAAAAAAGTGTTGCCAAACAACAGCACTTTTCCACACTAGGGGTTGTAGCTCATATTAGTCATGTCCGTTCATGAGTTACTAAGAGTTACTAACTTGGGTCCATCAATTTCAATGGCTTACTGTGTGTTAAACCTAATTGGATACAAACCTAGGTGTTTAGAATGGAATTGCCACACATAGTCTACATATTAATTTTTTACAGGGCATCAGTACACCACCCTCATCCAATCATTCCAGTCTTGTATTTTCCCTGTGATCCTTCTGTCCCCCCCCTGTCAAACCACAGAAAAGCTGACATTTCTCAGAAGAAAAAAAGACTAATAGTCTTCACAGACTGCATATTCCTTTAGCGCTGATCTTCTGTCTTTTTAAAGGGGAGGGGTTTCAAAGCGGACTGTAATGTACCAGGCAAGCACAGCACAACGTCAGTGGGAACCAAGCAGAATGTCAGCAGACTGATTTTCTCCTACTCTCTTAACATTAAAACTTGGGGACACCCAATGAAGCTGAATGTTGGAAGATTCTGGAGAGAGAAAAGAAAGTACCGTATTTTCCGCTCTATAACACGCACCCGACCATAACACGCACGTAGTTTTTAGAGGAGGAAAATCCGTAGGCATGCCACCCGTAGGCATTTCCTCCATAACACGCACACTTTCTAGGAGGGAAAAAGTGAGTGTTATGGTGCAAAAAATACGGTACTTCTCCACACAGGGAATAAACTGTGGAATTTGCTCCTACAGGATAGGGTTGCCATACGTCCGGAATTTCCCAGACACAACCAGGATTCGGTTATCAGAAACAGTGACCAGGCAGCAATCACCATAATGTCTGGGAAAATCCAGACGAATGTAGTTTTTTTGTGTAGATTTTGGCAAATTTCCTTAAAAATTTTTTTTTGCAAAACAACTTTTGTGTCTGGATTTTCACTTTTTGAAATATGGCAACCCTACTACAAGATGCCTTTGAAAGAGGCTTGGATGCCTTTGAAAGAGGATTACAAAAATTCAAGGAGGACAAGGCTGTCAATGGCTACTAGCCCAGATGTCTATGTCCAAGCTCCACTGTTTGAGACAGTGTGCTTCTGAATACCAGTTGCTGGAAACTGCAAGAGAGGAGAGTGTGCTGTTGCACCCAGGTTCTACTCGCAGGCTTCCTATAGGCATCTGATTGACCCTTGTGAGAACAAAATGTTGGAGAAGATGGGCCACTGGTCTGATTCAGTAGGCTCTTTTAATATTTTTGTGCCAAAAGGGCACGGGGAAAGAGCTTGTGGGATGCAACGTTCCATAAGCAACACATTTTCTTGAACATTGTGAGTTTAATCAAAGTCCTACAAGAGCAATTCTGAGAGGACAAAGCGGGTGGTTCATCTACTGTTGTCTCTGGGATTGTGAAACAGCGAAGAGAAACTAGATTTCTGCAAAGGAAGGGGAAACTGATGCATAAAATACACAGTTTAAATTAATAATCAAGCTACATAAATGCATGTGCCCCTCCATGATCTCTGGTAGGCGTACAGGAAAATGCTGAACCTGCAATATAGCTGCTTAATCAGTACCTGGCAAGGTGAAGAAGGGCTGCGCGGTGCCAGGGAATTAAACGGCTGCCAGCACAGGAAACAAGGCCCTTGAAATCAAGCCCACATCTCAGAACTTGTGTTATGATTAGCAAAGGACGCTTCATGTATTACACATGCAGCGTCACAGGCACTACCAAAACACGGGATTCACGTACAGATGTTTGGGCGAGAGCCTGCTTAATACATGTTACATGGCCTCCTCCCATTCAGGTTCTTCCTCACTTTACATGTTTTGCTATCAATTTGGGATTCTTTTGCCTGAAACTCACTAGTACATGTACCCTCTCACTTGGCAAAATATAATAATAATATTCATGTCAATAATGCTCATGGGGCTAATTCTGTTAGACACTTTTCCTTTGTCAGCTCACCAGACAAAGAAAAACCTTAAGCCTGCCTGTGCGCAGTGTACCAAAATAAGCTGGGGAAGCTTTTTATCACCCAGAGGTGAGTATGATTGCCTGCTAATTGAGAGCCAGTGTGGTGTAGTGGTTAAGAGCAGTAGTCTCCTAATCTGGGGAACCGGGTTCGCGTCTCCGCTCCTCCACATGCAGCTGCTGGGTGACCTTGGGCCAGTCACACTTCTTTGAAGTCTCTCAGCCCCACTCACCTCACAGAGTGTTTGTTGTGGGGGAGGAAGGGAAAGGAGAATGTTAGCCGCTTTGAGACTCCTTAAAGGGAGTGAAAGGCGGGATATCAAGTCCAAACTCCTCTTCTTCTTCTTCTAATGCAGACAGAGCACACTGTAGCAAAAGGCACAGCTAGATGTGCTGGAAGAAAGGTTGACAACTGAGCTGATGGTTGCTGCCACTCTGTGCATGCATCCTCACATGGACCTGCACCTTGCAGTCCAGTTTCCTCAGTGACACCACGAGTCCCCAGCATATTGGAGAATTCCATCCAGCCATTCATGTTTCAGAAGGCCTCATTCTCTGAACTCAGAGAACTAGTATCCAGTGATATTTTTCTAGAAAAAGGTGCCGGAACTCACCATGAAGGCCTCCCTCATTCTCTTAGAGTGGCAGTGTTGCCCATCTGACAGATGCCAGAACTGAGTTCTGGTGAGTTCTGGCTGAAAAAAGCCCTGTGTGTATCGCAAGCCAGCTTCTCCTGAGTAAGCACAGTAAAACATAGGAGACCTAAAGTGTACAGTGGAGCCTCGGTTGTCAAACGTAATCTGTTCTGGAAGACCATTTGACTTCCAAAACATTTGACACCTGAGGCGCAATGGGCATTTGGAGAATTCAATTGAAAAAACTGAGAAATGTGCTTTGGCCTTACTAGAAAAATTAACCAATATACTGAAACTGACATAGGGACAAATACAGTGGTGCCTCGCAAGACGAAAAGAATCCGTTCTGTGATTCTCTTCATCTAGCGGTTTTTTCGTCTTGCGAAGCAAGCCCATTGACGGATTAGCGGATTAGCGCTATTAGCGGCTTTTAGCGGCTTATCTGCTGATCGGATCAGCTGATAAGCGGCTTAGCGGCTTAGAAAAAGGGGGGGGAACCCCGCAGGAACTCGCAAGGCATTGTCTTGCGAAGCAAGCCCATAGGAAATTTGTTTTGCGAAGCACCTCCAAAACGGAAAACCCTTTCGTCTAGCGGGTTTTCCGTCTTGCGAGGCATTCGTCTTGCGGGGCACCACTGTAGAAGAAGACGCCTTCACCCCGGTATGGCTCCCCTTTATCACATACACAGCCCAAGAAAACAACGACAAGAATCCACCAACAGCATACGAATCAATGTGGCTAACCTGATCCAAAACACCCACCCACTCCACTCACACATGAAAACAAAGTTCACCACAGCCGATCACAAACAAACAACCACACCCTAGGCCATGGGTAGGGAAACTAAGGCCCGGGGGCTGGATCTGGCCCAATCACCTTCTAAATCTGGCCCGCGGACGGTCTGGGAATCAGTGTGTTTTTACATGAGTAGAATGTGTCCTTTTATTTAAAATGCATCTCTGGGTTATTTGTGGGGCATAGGAATACATTCATTTCCCCCAAAAAAATATAATCCGGCCCCGCACAAGGTCTGAGGGACAGTGGACCAGCCCCTTGCTGAAAAAGTTTGCTGACCCCTGCCCTAGGCCAACTCCAACCTCTCTCACCACCAAAGGAACACAAGCGAATAGCAAAGACAACCTGCACAAGCGACGCTGACACAAAATTCCACACATACATTAAGTAAAATAGAAACATCGCTACCCAACCCCAACCCCACTCACCATTCCCCCCTCCACCTCTTTCCCCCTTTTCTTCCTAATGTAACATTAATGTCTCAACAAATGAAACTGATCTGTAGAAAATGTAACTTGAAAGGGACATTGCACATACGTTTGTAAACCAAGAAATCTTTAATAAAAATACATTGAAAAAGAAATGCACCTTGGAAACCATTCAACTTCCAAGGCGTGTTTGAAAACGGAAACAATTACTTCCAGGTTTTCAGCTTTTGAAAACTGAAACGTTCAGCTTCCGAGATGCTCCAAAACCAAGGTTCCACTCTATTTCTGTAGGAACATATGGACAGATTTGATCCTGCTTGATTGTTCTGGAGCACAAGATGAAGCATTGTTTGGTTTCATTCCAGATCTCTGCTCCTGTTCATTTGTGAACCAAGAAATTATTTATTTCATGCTGTCATAATTCATATCACTAAATGTCATATTATTACAAATAGCACAGGTATGAGAAACCGTCCGGTGAGAAATTCGCTGCTTATGTGTTTGGGTGGCGGCGGCAGTGTGGCTAGGGATAAAGGTAGAGATTTAACTAGCACACTATTATTACCTCAATGACATGTTGCAGAATACACCTGCAGACACCCCCACCAGCCTGGAGGGGCCCTTTCACTATCAAAAAATCGTAAAATGCAAAAATAGGAAGAGCAATTTAACAGGGGCAGACGCAAAAGAAATAAAAATAGATACAATTGGAGTGTGTGACTCTTGAGTCAATGGTTCCTTCTTGTTTCTCACACAATTTCCCCCACACCAACCTTTAAAAGCCATTAAGCTGTGCAGAAATAAAATTGGTTGCCTGTGTACTGAAACACTCAAGAAAAGAGAGGAAAGGAAACCCCCCTCTTTTTTGTGTTTCTTGGTGGGTGCGGTCTTCAGTTTCTACTTGACCTATTTACTGAAAGCCAATTATATCTGCTCGATGTGGGTTTGTTGTGTTCTCTCTCTCTCTCTCTCTCTCTCTCACACACACACACACAAACAAACACACACACACAGGGTTTGAGTGTCAGCTGCAAATGAGGTCTCTCCAGCAACAGAAGGATGGGATTCTTTTGGATTCTCTTAAGGTTAGAGTGAAAGCATGTGACAGCGAGGGGCAGCAGACACAGAAGCTTTTGTATACCTCAAGAATCCCGAGGCAAAATTGGGCGAGGCAGAAAATACAGACAGATCTCTGTTGGTAGACAAGGGGGCGATAAGATTGAAAAATTGAAGATAAAATCAGAATTTTACAGTCCCTTCACAAGGGAAACCTACATTAGCCTTGGCTATATTTTAATGAAGAAGATATTTAAATTAAAACACAGAAGGCCCATTCTCCCGTCCATTTTGTAGGCAGTAATTTGTCAAGGAGAGAGGTCACTGGAGGGAAAGCTGAAAAATCATGTTGCATGTTTCCCTTGCTGCTTCATTCCAAGTGGATAAAAAATTCAGGGAAGAATGCCTGGCAGCTTTCAAAGGACATATTGGTTTCTGGATAGCCATGGCTACAACGACCACCTGCAAATCATTTGAGCCGTGTGGGTGCCCAAACAGTAACAGTAGGATTGCCTCCAGTGTGATTCATTCCCTCCATCATTTGGTACTTCAAGAACAATCCTATGTTGGGCTCCCAATGCTCACCCGTCCCAGCCAGCATAGCCAGTTGTCAGGGATGATGGGAGTTGGGAGTCCAACAGCATTTGAAGGACCACAGTTTCCTCACTGTTATGTACTGAGTTGAATAGGATCCAAACTGAAGCAGTCTGATTGGTCCTAGAACAATAGGATCCAAATTGCAGCAGTCTGATTGGTCCTAGAACAATAGGATTCAGAATGCAGCAGTCTGATTGGTCCTAGAACAATGCAGCAGTATGATTGGTTGGCAGGAACCACCCAATCATGCTCCAGATATAAGTGAATCCACAACCTGATTGGCTTACAGTAGAATTCCAGAATTAGCCAATCATGTGCAGCCCATTGTGTAAATAATGTATATAAAGCAGATACTTTGAGGGGACATTCATTCATTCCTCCTCACCACTATGAGCTGAATAAAGAGCATGAAATCACTTTGCGACTCGGAGTATATTTCACTGGCGACGAGGATGGGATCCCGCTGAGCTGACTGCCACACGCAGCACCGCAGCACCGCCACCTCACCTTTCCTATACATGCATTGAACTGCATCAAGTTACCATACTCTTTTGTAACAAACACCAACAGATGGATTCAACTAAGTAGGTGCACTAGCAGGAGCAATGGGACTTTCTAGGGGCCCACCACTCAGCTCAGGGGGGCAGGGAATCCCCAGCAGAGTGCATGGGGGGAGGAGAGAGGCGACAGTTGTGTCACACGTGCTGGAAAAGCATGTTGTGGCTTTCCTCCCTAGGCATCTAGTGGGTTCTTAGTGTGGCTTGAATTTATGTCAGATACAGTCTGCTCTGGAAACTGGTGTGCATCACATATACAGTGGTACCTTGCTTCGCGAACTTAATCCGTTCCAGGAGTCCGCTCAACTCCTGAAACCGTTCAAAAACCAAGGTGTGGCTTCTGATTGGCCACAGGAGTTTCCTGCACTCAAGTGGAAGCCACGTAAGACGTTCGGGTTCCGAAAAACATTCGCAAACTGGAACACTTAATTCTGGGTTTGTGGCGTCCAGGAGCTGATTTGTTTGACAACTACGTAAGCTGTTTGAGAACCAAGGTACCACTGTATTACTAAAACTTAGGGTAAACATTTATTATTATTTTTTACACAGGGTGGTGAGTACTATTTTTACATAACACAAAGTCCTACTAGCTTCATGTCCTAGATAAAATAAAAGCACAAGATTGAAGCAGCCCTATAAAGCAGCAACAGTTCTGCCATCACAGGAGGCAAGTGGCCGTTTTTCTAACCTAAATTATAGCAGAAGGGAGAACAGCAACCGACAGTTTGACTGCACTGAATTTTGACATGCATTCAGGTTTATATTTCGTTAGTATGTGGAGAGGGGGACTGGAGCAACCTCTGCTTGAATTTATCCTCTGTTGATTTAAAGAGATCCTTTCAAAATAAAAGACTGCATCATTGACATTTTGCCCAGCGATAGCACTGGAGAGCATTAGGAGAGTCCAGGTTTTGCTTATCTGATCATCTCAGGTTCTACGGAGTAATACTTCTCTTTTCAAACCACTTTTCAGTATTCATACGAGCACAACCTGCGATAGCATCTTTATTCTTACAATTGAGTAAAGATGGGCTTGGCCCTTTCATGGCAGAATTGTTTATTATTACAATGCTTGCTCAATGTGCCAGAGTCCTGTTCTGTCTCCAGGGGAAGGACTTGTCATCAATTTTCATTGTATTTTTCTATACCAACACCTGCACACTCAGCTCTTTAAAAACAAAAAAACGCTTCATCAACTACAACCCATGCTAAGATTTTTATTTTTTTTTAATTTACAGGAGAGTTTGAAAACAATTCAGATTGAATTTCTTGCTGTCTGAATCAATTCCACCTCTTTCTCCTCCTGCAAGCAGGATTACAGTCAGAGCTTTCATTAAGAGCTGAGACAAGGCAGGGGGTTCTGAGCTGAAGCAACCCCTCTCAGAAAATTCAATGAGAGATTTCCCCTCCTTCCATAATTTATTTATTTTTAATGAGTCAGAAGCCAGCTAAAATTAAGCCCCATTCAATCACACTGATTTGAATGTGAGAAATTTAAGCACATGCCTAACCCTCTCATGGAAACAGATGGCACTTCAAATGGTGCTTCCGTTTACCTGGATTGTGCCCTGCTCTCTTTTAGAGTGTTGGCTGCAATTTGTGCATAAGAAATCAAGCTGCTATGGGGTCGATTCATGTTGCCATTGTGGCACGGGATCCGGATTTCATGTGGATTTGTTCCTGGTGCACTGATAACGACACTTACAAAAGTCACATGAGATGAGTGGATCATGCGCTTCCTTCCAGCATCAGGACTGCAGTACAGTTTTGCCTTGGATCCTGAACACCTTGAGAGTCAAACGTTTTGGCTCCCAAACACCACAAACCTGGAAGTGAGTGTTCCCGTTTGTGAATATTCTTTGGAACGTGAACATCCAACACGGCTTCCAATTGGCTGCAGGAACTTCCTGCAGCCAATTGGAAGCCTCGCCTTGGTTCCTGAACGTTTTGGAAGTCGAATGTACTTCTGGAATGGATTCCGTTTGACTTCCGAGGTACCACTGTAGTTTCTGAAAGGCCAAATGAAATAACCCATCAACTCCTTTAAAAGTAATGACACTTTTATCTATTCTAGTTGTATAGTTGAACCAGGAGAGATTGTTTGTGTATTTGAAGTATGGGATGCTGCTGAAACCTACTTGTATTTGCAATTTCCATCAGAGCCAGAAGCAGTACTTCTGTTGTTGAACAAATAAGTGGATACAGTTATGGGCTGGTTGGGTCCAGGAAGTAGTAGTCACTTCTGTGAGGGAGTAGTCCTAGCCTCTTTAACAGGGACAGTGATTAGACTGCTCCTGAAGAAACCTAACATAAGAACAGCCCTGCTGGATCAGGTCCATTTGGTCCACCATCCTGTTCTCACAGTGGCCAACCAGCGGTCCATGAGAAGCCCGCAAACTGGCTTCTGATTGTCTTGTCCTCCATGAATTTGTCCAGTCCTCTTTTGAAGGCATCATAGCCTCTTGTGGGAGCAAACTCCAAAGTTTATGCACAGTGTTCTCTCTCCCGAATCTTCCAACATTCAGCTTCATTGGAAGTCCACAAGTTCTAGTGCAGGAGAGGATAACACTCTTCTCTGTCCTCTTTCTCCATGCCGTATTCATAAGTTTACACACTTGCATCATGCTGCCTCTCACTCACCTTTTCTCTAAAGTAAACCCTCTCCCCCAAGATGCTATAACTTTACCTCATGGGGATATTCTGCATTCCCTTGATCATTTTGGTTGCCCTTTTCTGAAACTTCACCAGCTTTACAATACCTTTTCTGAGTTGAGGTCACCAGAACTATTTGGTGTATTCCAAATGCGGTCACACCATAGATTTATATAATGGCATTATAATATCTGCAGTTTTATTTTCAATTTGTTTCCTAATTATCCCTAGCATGAAATTTGTCTTTTCCACAGTTGCTACTGTCCTGATCTGGTCACTCACTGGCAGTTTGGACCCCATGGAAAATATATGTGAAATAAACGTGGCCACCTCACTAACTCTAGATAAGTCTATGAACAAGTTAAAAAGCACAGGTCCCCGAAAGCAGTCCTTGGGAGGGGGGACTCCACCTTCTAAACTCTTCCATTCATTCCTTCTCTCTGCTTCCTGCCACTTAACCAGTTCCTAATCCACAAAAGGACCTCTCCTCTTACTCCTTGACTGTAAGCTTGCTCAGGAATCTTTGGAGGCATACCTTGTTAAAAACGTTTTAAAAGTCCAAGAACACTATGCCAACTGGATTGCCTCTACTTTACTGTATATGTGTGTTACTTCTAGTAAGTTAGGGAGACAGAACTTACCCTTGCAGAAGCCATGCTGCTGCTACTGTTGCTTCAGCAAGCCTTGTTCTTCTATAGGCTTGGTTATTTGGTTTAACAATACTATCCACCAGCCTTCCCAAACAGACTTTACACTAACCGGCTTGTAATTTCCAGACCACCAACCTACCAACCCAGATCACTTAATTGGTGTTACGTTGGCTATCTTTTCCAGATCTTAGGGACAAGTTACCTATTTTTGTTAGCATATTAACAATTTCGCATTTGAGTTCCTTGACAATTCTTGAGTGGATGCCATCTAGTCCCAACAATTTCTTCACATTTATTTCGTCTATTAGGCCTTGAACTTCTTGCAAATGTTCAGGAACAAGGACCCACCCTATTTATTAATTATTATTACTATTATTATAAAGAGAGATACAAAGAATTCAGTCAGCTTCTCTTCTCCTTGTCCTCCTTCAGCACACCTTACAGCCTACAGCCACACCACCCTGAATGCACCCGATCCCGTCCGATCTCGGAAGTTAAGCAGGGTCAGGCCTGGTTAGTACTTGGATGGGAGAAACCTTTCACTCCCTTGTTATCCAAGGGTCCAAAGCCTCCCAAAATGGTCTCCTGCTACTAATGTATTTAAAATATTTTGTTGATGGCGGTCTTTATGTTTTTAACAATGTGCTCCTCAAATTCTCTTTTAGCATCCCTTATTGTCAGCTTGCGTATTTATTTATTTATTTTGGCCAGAGTTCACGTTCCTTTTACTCCCTCCTCATTTGGACAAGACTTACCTCTAAGAGCTTCTTTGATTCTGCACGTCAAACACACTGGCATCTTCTTGGTCCTGGTGGTAACCTAAACTGGACTTAGA
The DNA here is from genome assembly GCF_965112155.1 of Podarcis liolepis. Taxonomy (NCBI): domain Eukaryota; kingdom Metazoa; phylum Chordata; class Lepidosauria; order Squamata; family Lacertidae; genus Podarcis; species Podarcis liolepis. Next base: position 42,113,040 of record NC_139554.1, read on the forward strand.
AGATGTAAACAACTGTAGGCCAGTCGCTAACATTCCCTTTCCTGGGCAAGGGGCTTGAGCTGGATGTCAGGTACTTGCGAACCCCATGCAAGGGATTTTGACCGGCATAATGATCTCATATGATTGACAGGCTATCCACCTGTCACAGATTTGGTCCGTGAGGCTAATACAGATAAGAATCTGGTCCATGGAGCCGAAAAAGGTGCCCCACCCATGTCTTAACACAAATATTTGACCTCAGAGTTCATTTTGGCTAATCTCTCAAGTTGATTACTGCAGGACGCTCTCTATTGAGCTGCATTTCCAAAACATTCAGAAGCCTGTAGTGCTGAATGCCCAATTGAAAGTGCCAGTGATGACCTTCAACGCCCTTCAAAGACTTGCAGGCAGAACTATGTAACCTAAGGGGCACTTCCTCCCATATGCACCCCTCCATGTCCCCTCCAATCCATAGGAAAGGTGCTGCTTGCATCTCCCATCTTTTACCGAGGTGAAAACTAGAAGAACTCAAGAGCAGCTATTATTAACACACAGAACGAGAGGGTTTGATTTAAACATTTTATTAAAAACTGTACCAGTTATGGGGAAAAAATCCAAGACGAATTTCAAATATATTTAAAAGCACCAAAACAGAGAAAAGCCAGAGCTAAATATATTGCAAAGGTACCAAAAAGTAAAAGGGGGGGGCAGGATCTCCTCTAAAGTTGCCACAGGTCAAGGCAGAAGAGTCCTGAAGGCACACAACCAGGATAGACAAAATGCTACATTCTCGCTGGGTCTCTGACTATGGAAAAGGAGGTTTGTGTGCTTCAGGACTAGGTTTGCCAAGGATCTGGCTGGAGAGCCATCTTGCAAGCTGGGAGGATCGGAGGGGAGACAGCATGAGTGAATTATATGCTAAAACTAATTTTAATTTTAGAAAGGTTACCTGCTTTCCCAGTGCAATTGGCTATTGTCAAGTTAACTTCTTTCTATAAAAAGTACAAGAGTCCAGTGCGGGAGCAACACACACTTCTCTTTCTATACCACTCCTGAAAGAATCGTGGCGCATATCTAAATCCCTTTTTAAAAAAATCTGCAATTGGGAAGGGAGAGGATTGCAAAAGAAAAAAGAAAAAGGCACGATAACCAAATTTAAACTTCACCTGGAGGTTAAACCATTATAGTAACAGGATTTTCTAAAACCCCGAAAGAAGGCTGATGCTTCAGTTAGGAACCCAACTTTTCAAAACATTTGACTTATATTTGGTCTTCTTCACATCACTTGACCAGACTATCTGTCTGAAGAGGGTAGAGAAATAGTATAGCCTTCTTTAATGGATATTACATCAATGTGATGAATATGGTGTCAAGGAGTTGGAAAGGGGAGGCACAGTGGCCATGTAGCCTTCTTTACAAGGGACAGTCCTTCATTCTTTATTTGTTCTTCATCCCTGTATGACAAACTAGACCTGCCTATTTTTTCTTTGGCCAAGACGTTCTGGACAGCTTGGCTTTAAGTGGCTCTTGTGAAGGTGAACAAGATCGTAAGAGTAAGAATAAAAAGCACCTTGCACTTTGAAAAGTGATCTAAAGGATGTTATGTAACAGTTGCCTTCCGGGTTGTGTATGCCTATATCTGACTCCTTGAAGCTCTTCAGAAGAAAAAACCATACAGAAGAAATCATTAGGGGTTTTTTATAGAAAAAGCATTGTACACGCAATAATTTTCATAACACCATTTTAAACCGTCTAAACAATTCAATCCCCTTAGCACCCTTAAGTTGCCTCCCCCATCCCATACCCCGCTTTACTCAAAGGCTTCAAATAGACAAAAGCCCTTCTCATAAACACAGGAAATGGCTTCCATAATCTCCAGTGTCCCCTCCTGAGACACAGGCCCCACCCAGAGATAGTTAGTTGTACTTGAGACCCATCGAAATCAATGGGAAAAGTTAGGCCTGAGTTACTGATGTTCACTTGCTTTCAGCAGAGCTTCATTTAAGCACAACCAACCTTCACTCAGATTTTAATTTGGAAGATGCCAAGTTCCAAAATTAATTTCAAAGGGAAAGTGTTTCTTATACAAGTGTGTGTTTGTGTCTGTGCAGGCAGAGGGGAGGGTTGCCAATATTTGAACTGGTCTCTGTAGCTGCGCCTTTCAACAGCGGCTTGGTTGGAATGAAATAACTGGGTACAGCTTTTTACAACATGGAAATGAACATCAACCCCCCTTCTAAGCCCAGCAAGTCAAGCTGCTGATAGAGGTCCAGGGCAGCAAGGCACTTGAAACAGGAGCAACCGTATCTCAAGCAGAGGGATAGAAGAGACTACATTTTATTTATACACATAAACAATTATATTCCAGAACATTTCGTGTTTGGGATATTTCCCAAAAGAGGCTTTAATTTGCAAATGGGTTGTTGAGATATTGCAAGTGGCTTGTTGGCAACGGGGTTTTGTTTTCATTTATTGGATTTTTCTCCAGAGAGAGGGCAGGGGAGACAAGCTGGCATTTACATGCTGACAACATAGTGTGGCTGCTGCATAAAACTTGCATGCATGAGGAGCACCAAATCCACAATAAACACTCATCTGGAGACACCCTTGGCCTGTTTTCTCCCGATACTTACAGCTAAGAACTAGAACTTTGTACCAGTTCTGAGCCCATGTACAAATGAAACGGAATGATCCCAAGCACTCTTTCCGTCAGAGGTGGGGAAACTGTGACCTACTAGATGTTGCAGGATTACAACTCCCACAATCCCTGCCCACTGCACATGCTGTCTGATGGACACTGCAGTCTAGCAATATCCAGAGGGCCACAGGTTCCCAGTCTGTGCTTTATATGCTGAAAGAGTTCTTGGACAGCTCACTAAGAAATTCTTTTTGATGCATTTCCCCCCTGCTAGCTAAAGAATCAGAAGCAATCTTTTATTATTTTTAATGGCCGTATTAAGTAGTTTTGGATTATAATCACTGGAATGACAACCAGGGTTGCCAACTGATGGGGTGGGGAGCATTCATACTTTAACATTTCAGAGCAGCTAGATGTTGCAGAAACCAGCAAATATACCTTTTTATGACATGGGCTGTCGGCAGCTAAATCCTGCAAATCAAGCAGCTTTTAGTTGCACACCAACAAGCTGAGAAGCTGGCATCCCTATCAACCCCCCCCCCCCGCCCAAGCTATGAAATAGATGAGCTGTAGCTAAGGCACGTGAGCCCTCAACTGCGAAGGATGTCTCAAAAGGAGAGCGGCTCGCAAACGTCGCATGAGACATTTGAGAACATATCTAGGTTTTCAAAGGTAAATTTCTGAGGATTTGCTGAAGTGCTCTGAAGGAGCTGCAGAGATACTGCCGTGACATGGGGCACAATCCCCTACCGACTTACTAAGTAAGTCCTACAAAGCTCAGTAGGATTTACTCAGTCAGGTGTGCAACGGGACCGCCCCTTCAGCTCACTTCGGATTTTAGCAGCTACTTTGAGAACACACTTTCATCTGCAACTAATACAAAGGAATTCAGATGCAACAAGCTTGCCAATAAAGGAAAGCCCTCCATCCCATTCGAATAAATTGCTGGCGGAATCTGCCAGCAATTGGTATCTTCCACCAGAACAATCCTCAGCCCTGCTTTTCGTATTTCTAGCTCCACTACTGAGTTTATCACCCACAGTGGAAGCAGCCACTGTCAGCAGGGTGGAGGCACGGAGCTGACCTCCCATTCCCAGTGGTGCAGTGGGCACATTGCCAGTGCACTGGCGTGAGTGTCGGATTGGCGTTTGCACAGTGCTGACCTTGTTGCTGCATATTGCCCCCCGTTCCGTTCTGGTAAACTGCAGCGACATTCTTAACGGGAGGTCAGGTAAACTCTAACCACTGCTAATATGCAGAACTCAAATCATTTAAAAATATGACGTAATAGGAGAATGAGCAAGAATGCCTGCTTTCAGAACACAAAACTGGGCGGGTTAGGAGATAATAAAACAACACCCAGGATGGCTATCCCCACATGTCATCATTAACATACTTGCTCTGCAAAGGGTATTAAAATCCATGCCAGAAGAAGAAGAAGAAGAAGAAGAAGAAGAAGAAGAAGAAGAGGAGTTTGGATTTGATATCCCGCCTTTCACTCCCCTTCAGGAGTCTCAAAGCGGCTAACATTCTCCTTTCCCTTCCTCCCCCACAACAAACACTCTGTGAGGTGAGTGGGGCTGAGAGACTTCACAGAAGTGTGACTGGCCCAAGGTCACCCAGCAGCTGCATGTGGAGGAGCGGAGACGCGAACCTGGTTTCCCAGATTATGTGACTACCGCTCTTAACCACTACACCACACTGGCCAGAAAAAGCGGTGTGTTTGGATCGCCAGGTTACCACCCAGAAACCTACGGTACCCAATACCTTTAAATCACCTGATGCACCCGGTGATAAGGCAGCAGCCCAATCCCAAGGCATTTTTTAACTCCAGGCCTGCACAGCTGCTCCTTGCTCACCAGCACTTGCTGGTCAAGCTGGCTGCCCCATTTCCCCAAATGGGCTGGCCCTGCAGTGATTTCTTCCTTCCACCCCAATCCCTGCTCCCTGGACGTTGGGTGTGTGATGCAGGTGCGTGGTGGAAGAGTAGCTGGCAGCACACAGAGGCACGTTCAGGTGGGCAAAGTCTCTACAGATGCATTTGGATTTTTTAAAAAGGGGCATAGGGAGGCACGTGGTCACAGGAACAATCCCTCGTATTTCCAGGTAGGGCTGGGAAACCTCAGAGAACCAATCAGTGTAGACAAAGCTAAGCTGAAAGGGCCAATGGGCTGTGTCAGCAGAAGACACTTTCCCATGTTCCAGAATGCAATTTGGCAATCTGTGACTACAATGTGGAGTAGCAAATATATATACTGGTTTCATTTGTGGTGCTTATAGCATTTTCTCCATTGAGTATACACTTACTCTGCTTATGGCTAGTGGGCAATTTTTATTAAGCCCCGCCATAAGTCTTTGTTCAGTGGCATTGATACTTCCAACTTTATGCTCAAGGTTCTCCCAACCATTGTGCATGCCAAATTCCATGAAGCACATTCGACCTGTTTTGCCAGGTTCAGAATGTGCGATTAATGCCATCCCCGGCCCACTTCCACAGGGCAGCATTGTCCAAGTGGGCTTGAAGCCAGCTATTGCTGTGAATCGGGGGCTATGTATGTGCTTATTTGTGCAAAGTACTTATTAATGTGAATCAATACCGGCTCGCAGTTCCTTTTGAACAGCATCTTGGTGCTTTATCTAACTCAGGCTTTATCGCCATGCCAAAACAGCCCTTATTCATACTCCACATGGAGCAAAACAAGACCAGTAGCCAATCTGAGGAAAAAGCAAAGCTACAGGCATGGCCTCCTATGCAGGCACTGGATTACCCTTCCTGCTCCCTTATTCTAGCAGCTGATATGGACAAAGCTCGCGAGCGGCAGAGAGGCTGGAAGAGCAGGAAAGCCTTGCTTCAGGGCCAGCATGCAAAACGAGAGAGTTCCATCCTTCAGGAACACAGACAAGAACTTGCTGCCAACAGGCTGCTTAGGTTGGCAGGGGAAGACAGGCAGGCCTGGTACAATGGGAAAAATTAAAAGGCCATGGAACACAGAGAAACCTCAGAAACAGACATAAAAACGGTAGCGGTGCATCTGTAGCCACAGAAGTTGTGCAGCAGAGCACTGCTAGCACCGAGACCATCAGCACTTTGTGAAAAGCCGGTCTTCCCAAGGGCTGCTCTTTTTATCTGAAGACCATTTCCCCTCCTCTCTCCCCACCTTGCCCTAATTCTTGGCAGCTGGAAACTACCTTAGGCAGTGCAGTTTGTTATGATTTCTGTCTCAGTTTCCAAGAATTGCAGCAAAAGCACTATTACTGGCTTTAAAACATCCAAGGAAAGTTTAAAAAGGACTGACAAAGAAAGAACAGAAAATGAGAAAGAGATAGAAAAGGAAAAGATGCCCAGAATTATTATTATTATTTAAATCCTCTTTTCTGAGGATGCTTCCAGATGGGGACTTAATTTGCAAGTAGGCCCTGGAGATACCACAAATGGGTAGTCAACAATAGGGTTCTTTCTCCTTACTGGATTCCCCCCCCCCCGAAATGGTAAATCCGGATTATATTTTGGCAGCTGGGGGCAGGGGGCAGTGAGGGAATATGAGCTGGTGTTTCGTTGCCAATGACATTGTGTGGATGCTGCCTACAAAGTTGGATGAATGACAGTACCAAATCCACAATAAACCCCTGCCTGGAAGCACTTTTAGTCAAGGACAAATATGCTGATGAAGGGTGTGCAGAATGCAACTTAAAATAGTAATAATAATAATTCACCTTAAAACTTGTGCTTGAAAAAGTGGGCACATGTATGAAATAAATCAATGGCTTTATGGAAACATGCATAAAGATACTTTAAAAGGTACAAATTTCACTATCTTCCAAACAGTCCAATGGTGATAGCTACCACTCCAAAACTCTGACATTCGCAAATGTCTAACTATAATGTCTAACACTCAGTGCTACCACCACATTCATCGCAAACAACTGCACCAGTTCTGTTCTGTCACATGTTATGGCAGTGGGGCAGGGCTGGCTTGGGAACCAGTGGATCCTAGGCCATCTTAGCCCTGTTCCCTCTCCTGGGGGTTTCCTGGGGGCTGCCACCAGCAGGCATATCACCTGCAGAAGAGAAGCTCTGTGCTAGAGAGCGATGCTGGCAACACTCTGCAAGTGGAGGCCCCATGCCCAGTCTGCCTCTTCCTCCCAGCCCAGGGCAATGGAGGTTGGAAATGCAGCCTTACAGCCTGAAATATTGACTTGAGAGAAAACAGAGGGGTCCTCAAATGCACAACAGAGTACAAACATATGCCCTCCTGCATTTCACAGATAGCAATAGTACTCTTTGCACTGAAGACCACTGGGAAAATCCTTCTCCAGTGCTGTACAAATGCAGGGGCAGTGTGAGCAATGAATGGTTATACATTTACACACTTGAACACTCACTCCTCCCAAAGATTACACTTCTAGACACTTAGAGAAGACAGCTGACTCCCGGAGAGGGCAACCCCAGCATGTCACAATAACAAAATGTTAATACGGCATCACAAGGCGGTTAAAATATGTACACTATCCAGAAACAGAGACCAGAAAAAACAGACCAGCTAAAGTATACAAACGAAACACGATGGAGCTGCAGAACTCATAGGGAATACCCATAACAAGCCAAGTCTTTCTAGCCTGTGCAGTTGAGTTTAATATTTTAAAAGAGCCTAAGGACAGTGGAGGCAGCAAATGTGGAACTCCTCATTTTCTATTACCATCTCTTAAGTAGCAGCTTTTACTGTTCTCCAGGAAATGAGAAGCTGAAATTCCTTGTAGGCTCCCCAGATCGTCGCTCAGGAATGACGTTTGCGTCCTTCTATATTCAAGATAGGATGGAGCCCCTGTCTGCTTTCATCCTACAAAGCAGCCCAAGCTGCAGGCCTTGTTTCTCGGTCACACTTTTTAATATGTATGTATTGATTATTATAATTGTTCAGTGTTAACCAACAGCCAATACTGACAATAATAATAGTAATTAACACATGAAGGGTTCTATCCAATGAAGTCATCCTTTGAATAGGAGTTCCTGTCCCTCTCCACCTCCTATGGTTGGGCGTTCCAGGTAGTTAGAGGAACCCCAGAACAAATTTGGGGGAGAGAGCATGAGGAGAAGAGGAGCTGTTGAGCATGTGGAAGCCCTCGCACTATCAGGACAATTTGTTGGATGCAATCAAATATTATTTATTACTCAACGATAATAATTCTATATCAATATTAACTAAAGATGCCCATCCTTTGTTCTACATAATCCGTTGTTCCATATTGCTCAAATACTGTGTATTATTCAGATTCAAAGCCAATAAGAACTCTCATGACATTTATTTTTTGCTAGCCAATATTCACTCATGGCAACCTCCAATACTGCTGGCAAATGGGGATATATCAAATGGACTTTAGGCATTAGCTCTGTAACACATGGGAAAGGAATTAGTTTTATTGATCAGGAAAAGCTGCGAAAGGGGTTGCCAAAAATGAAACTAGACGAGTCCTTAAAAAAGAAGATATAATCCAGCGACACCATCACTAACTCCATAGGCCATTATAGGTTGCGCAATCTCATTCAGCAACTGATTTTGCCCAGGAGTTACTCTGAGAAGCATAACTCCCTGAGTATGCATATATTTATATGGCCGAAAGCCCAAACTTGACCTCCCAAAGGAGTCTGCCAACAAAGTCTCATCGTCACAACCACACCTCCTAAATGATCCATTTTCACATCGTGATGAACTATTAGAGACTCTCCAGGGTCTGGAATGGGTCCAGGGAGACCACTTTCCAACAGGCTGAAGACAGTCCTTTGAGCAGTAAACTACCACGTCATCCTGGAAAACGTTGAGAAATAATCTAACAAGAAATAGTTGCACTGATTTGTGCAAATGTTGCAAGGTCAGCTTCATGAGAGCATGAGGCAGCAAAGGCAGAGGGGAATATGAAGTAGAATTAAGGCCTGCAAGAGGCGGGGGAGGGGGGAGAGGAAACTGTCTCTCCCCATGCCCTGCTTTCTCCCCCAAAGGAAAAGTTGAAAAATTAGAAATTTGGGATGACAGCGAATCAAAAACCCTTGTGAAATAAATTTTCTTTCACAACAAGTGATCTGCTTTTAAAAGCAGCCTTTAAAAATCATACTGACACAGTCAATTAATTCAGTTTTTATTTTCTTAGATCTGATATATTAGAAGTAAGTAGAGTTAGCAAGGATATAATGGCTATTAATCTGGGCTGGATCACCAAATGAGGAACACTCTTAGATGTTAGCAAAGAGACCTCTAAATGTTGCAGAATGCAGAACATCTTCGGCGATTTGGTGCAGGAGTTCTGCCAAATATCTGATATGTTGTTTCTGCAGTATTGTGGAAAGGTGGTTTTTTTTTTTTTTGGTTTTTTTTTTTGGAAAGGAGACCCTCTGACTTTTTACTTGCATAAGATTGAAAATGTCACAAGTCCCAAACTTGCCCTGGAGTACCAAACTAGTTTCATAGCTGTGTATCAAGGTCCTATCTAAGTCCTGGTAATATCCCCCACCCCAAGTTCACTGTGATGTTTCTGGTTTCTGTAGTCCATCAATAATATATTTGTTAAAATGGGTAGGATTCAACTAAGTAGGTGCGCTAGTGGGAGCTAGTGGAGGGAGGGGGAAGTCCCACTGCACCCCCAGGACCCTCTCAAACTGGCTCTGGAGGGGGGGATGCCAGGAGAACTCCAGAACAGTTTGCGCAGCGACGAGAAGGAATATCATTCCATTGGGCAAGCTGAAATTGCTTGTGCTGATGGAACGACTGGAAGATTGTGACGGCGAACTTCTCCCATCATTTTTACTCCTATTTTTCCCAACTCACAAAAATAAAGATAGGTATCTTAGAGGCAGTAGCTTGCAGCTCCACCTCTAACACTGGATATATTTGAATAAGATTAAGGCAATGATGCTTAAAATTTTCATAAATATACGATACAGCACAATTTTATCTGCTGGGTTAAACACAATACACTTTTGTGTTCTCAAAGTAGTGCAGTTAGTACTTTAAATGAGAAGGTGTTGCTTATTGTTCAATTCCCCCCCCCCAAATAAAAGATGGGAGGGGGACCCAGCTTCATGGCTTCGTGAATTCCAGAGAAGGTATATTTCCAGTCAAGCTTTGCTCCTTTTTTTAAACCAGTGTATTCCAGCATTAAAATGTAAGGATTCAATATTCCCCAGCTGTACACGTATGCCATTTCATAGTTATTCCTGAACAGATTTTTTTTTTTTACAAAAACGGTTTCCCGAAACAAGTGTGCCTCATTTGTAAAATACCCCAATTCGTTGTGACTCATCGTCCCTAAATTCTAACCGGCAAGCAATGTTGCAAAATGCTGCATGCGTCCATCACTGGCTAAAACCAAAGCTTTCCTATACCAGCCCCTTCCTTGCTTCTTGAGTGAAAGCCACACACATTTGATTGGAGGATTGTTCTTCAACAGTGTTGGACCAAAGCTTCCGACCTCAGAGGGCAGGAAGCCGCGGAGAGAGAAAGCAAGTCCTTTGTACAAGTGTCCTCAGTTTCACAGGAGCGTCACATCTGTCTAGTGGCATACACATGACTGCCCTGGCTTTGTTCAGTGCTCCCAGAAGACTGGATGGGACCCGGAAGAAGCAGGGTAGCTCTCACCTCCGACCCGCGTGGTGTCTGTTGGCCTCCATGTTCAACGCCACGTTATGGAGGAAAAGGAGGATCTGCCACCAGACCTGGTTTCGGTTCTGCTGGTGCTGTAAAAAGGGGAAAGGGTCTAAACAACGATTACTCATATTAAACTCGCCGCCCTAGTTTCCAGTGAAAACTCCAGTTATGCTTTCAAGGGCAGGCCCAAAATGTGAAAGAGGGAGAAGAAGAAAGAGAGAAAGAGAGAGAGAGAGAGGTGTAGATCCTCCAGGAATCACTGTAGCTCCAACATTGTAAAAAAGAAAAGAGCAGACCCTTTATGTATTGTGCACAAAAGGATTAAGGTTTTTTCTTCTTCTCCTCCTTTCTGCAGGATTCTGCAGAGTTTAGCCAAGTGCTGTTTTTAATCAGATTGGCTTCTGAGCCACTCAAAGCCCCAGCTGCAAGAACAAACAACTTCTTTCCCCTCCTTTTTTTTTAAAAAAAAGGAGGGTGCCCCCCTCCCCACCCCCAAAACATAGGAGAAAGAGAAGGGGGGAAAGAGGGTAGGGAGAGAGGGAGAAGTGTAGCTGGTGATCCATCTGTAAGTGATTTGACACCGTGAAGGTCAAAGGGTTAATCTTCAATTTAAACCACACTGCTGAGACAGCAAAACTGATTTTATCCAGTACAAGAAAACACACTCCTATGCGCGCTCTCTCCCCACCCCCCCATGCTTTGCTTCCCAGCATCTCCAAGATAATACTGCCCCTTTTTATAGCTCCTTTTGACAGTAAGCCATAAATAATCAGTCTTGGAGCCCTTTCCTACTGACTGGAGCCAATTAAACCTTAAGCAAGAACACACTTGAAAACAAAAACAGGGGGGGAAACCTAGGGGTTATTTCAGGTCCCATTATCAAGCAGCAAATGTAGAAAATTGGTTTGGGGTGGTGGTGGGGAGGGAGAACCTGAAACCTTATGCTGCTAGCTTTGGACAAGAGCACCCAGCCACTCATCCCCTGTCAAATGGCGTAATCAGGCTTTGTAAATTAGGCACCATTGGATGCCAGATCCCAGTTTCAAAAATCGGAGACGTGTGCAGACACAGGGTTGGATCGAGAGATCCAGTGAGTAGAGTTGTGCTCACAGCATGCTGCTGCTGAAGGAAGGGGGAGGAGATTTATTGGAGTTCCCCCTTCCTTTGCAGCCCCCCAAAATCTGCTCCGGAGTGTCAGAAGGCCATTCAGAACAGAATGGGAAGCAGTGCAGGAAACAGCAGGGGCAATTGCTGGATTGTACCTCCTTCTGAGGGTGGAAGGAGCTCTTCCATTTGTGGAAGACCGACTCTGGATTCAAGCCATTGTCATTGTTCTACACAGCTGCACGTTTATGACGTGTGCTGCCTCCCTTATATCCCATAAGGCTGTGATGTAGATTGAAGGGGAAGCCCCCTTAAAACAAAGGACCCCTGGCAACTCCAGGACTGTTTCTCTTTCTGGTTCCCTTCAGTTATCAGCATGAAGTCTGCTTATTCTCATTCATAATGCCTCGTTTGTTAACAATGGCCTTTTATTTCCTTCCAAAGCGGCAGAGAATGGAAGCCTGGTTTAAGCTGACCAGGGTTGACCCAAGACATTAAGAAAGCCCAAGCAGCTGTGCCACATGACCGAAAAAGCTCACATCTCAGCTGTGCAGGCTGAGAGCAGCACTCCAGTATCTTCTGTGACACTGAAAGGGTTCTGAAAACATACCAGTTGGTTCCCTTGCAGCATCACCAACTCCCCCAATTGACTGCTTGGGTAAATTCAGGAGTCAGGGCTGCTCTAATGATGGATATAACTCTGAACTCCCAATAATTACCTTTTTGGAGAATATATACATATATATTCACTCTACAACAGGGGTCAGCAACCTAAGGCCCATGGGACGGAAGCAGCCCACAGAGATAGTTTGACATGCCCACGAGCTGCCCCTGAACCGAACCTCCCGCTCGCGCACTGCGCTAAACCGGCGCAGTACGGCATGGGGTCTTGCTTCCATGGTGCCGAAAATTGCATCTGCGCACGAGCAGACACCAAAAATCGAGGGGAAAAGCGCAATCCGGCCCACGAAGGGATCTCTGTGGAACCGATCTGGCCCAGGCAAGATAAACCTGGCTGCCCCGTTCTGTGCAAGACCCAGGAAGTGACAACCTTTTTACCCAGTTAAGAAGAGTGGGATTATGTGTGCAGAACAGCAGTTCTGGGGAGAGGCAGAGAGTTTAAAAGAAGGCAAGAAACACCTTGAGGTGTAGGATATCCCTCTGTCAGGGGATGAGCTGTGAGGTAGTATACTGGATGCACAACAGGAGTGCAATACTGCTTGTTTCTCCATTTATGTTCTCCTTGTGGGAGCATTGCTGCAGTTACAGAAAGCACTGGGAAACTGAGGCCCAGGGACCCAATGTGGCCCTCCATGCCTCTCTTCCTGGCCCTCAAGATTCTCCCCAGACCACACCCCTCTCCAGCCTTGCTCCATGCCCTCCTTGGTGAAAATGTGTCCTGGCACTGTGATCATGCCTGTTGCTTGCCTAGATGGCGAGATGCATTTGTAGAAACCTCAGTGTTCTGTTGATATAGCTAAGAGTCTGATGCACTTTTGCCCCTGCCCACCCCGCTCCCAAATTGCGCCCCTGAAAGGTTGCCCACAGAAAATGTGGCCCTGGGGCTGAAGGTTCCCACTCCTGTCCTACGGAAACTTCTCACTGCTGAGGAAATGGGCAGCATAGAACAGTACAGTGGTGCCTCGCAAGACGAAAAGAATTCATTCCGCGAGTCTTTTCGTCTTGCGATGTTTTTCGTCTTGCGAAGCACAGTCCGTCGCAACTGCACCTCTTCAAGCGGCTTTTAAAAAAAAGCGCAAGACGTTTTCGTCTTGCAAAGCAAGCCCATAGGGAAATTCGTCTAGCGAAGCAACGCAAAAACGGAAAACTCTTTCGTCTAGCGAGTTTTTCGTTTAGCGAGTTTTTCGTCTAGCGAGTTTTTCGCCTTGCGGGGCACCACTGTATGCATAAAATAAAAAGAACCTGCTTCCAGAACTTAAAAGTGCTTAAGTGTCACAGGTCCAGCTTCTCCCATGACCACTGCAGACACCTCACCCCACCTCTCTCTCTCAAAAAAAAGTGCCCTTCAACCTTGTCCTGCATGATATAAATTATATTCCTTTGTGGGATACGGTCAATCCAGCAGCTGTTGTAAATACCAAGGAATCTATTATATGTTATTCCAGCCAGTGTCGAATTCAAAAAACTTCCTAAGACATTTACAGGTGTGCAAGTGTGTGTTTTGAGGATAATGAGAAAGAATTCAGAAGAAAGGAATAATGTTGGATGAAATACTCACAGAGTGTAATCTACAAGTAATTTTTCAAAATATCTGAGATCTTATTTCCATCACAGTGTTGCTAATTGGGACATCTGGTGCAATGAAATAGATTTTTTTCAAGCAGCTGAGCACTTTACACAAGAGAGCAAACTTTTATTAATGGTGTGGATGTAAAAAAAAAAATTCATTTTGGCCCAATCTTTAAAAAAGACCAAGGTGTGGCCACTTCCAAACCTTCAGCCAAGCTTTTATCGGACTAGACGGAGTCAGCATTAACTCTGAAGTTGCCATTCCAGCAACATAAAATGGAACGCTGAAGACTGGAGCAGAAAATCAAGGGGACTCCAACACCCAAAACACAAACCGATGAGTATGATCTGCAAAACAAAGTATGCAGCGCACAGAAGCCAGAAGCTGAGTCACTTGAAAAGTTGTTTTGCCTGCCAGGGGCCTGGAGGCAAACTGTGCTGCCACAGGACAGATTACACATTAGGTAAAACAAGGAAATCACTCAAGTTCCCCAAGGCAACAGAGGTCAGGAACATGTTGGAGAAGGAAGTTGGCGGGCAGCGGGCAGAGTGAGGGGAAGCAGAAGTAGTCACAGAACAACAAGCACAAGCGTAGACACCTCTCTTCTTACTATCAAAAAGAAGGTAGTGAACTAGGAAGAAAACTGTCCAGCTGTGCTAATGGTTCTCCAATATTTAATTTTCAACCCAAACTCAGAAGGGAAGATGAGAGAGATCCTTCAGGTACCATGCGCCTGTCACATAAAATGCAAGCTTATGAAAAGGGTGTGTGTGGAAATGCATCAAACACACAATAGTCTTCCCATTAGACTTGAAACAAAAAAACCACCAAACTATTTTAAGAAGGATGCCACTGAGCATTTCAGAACAGTGCAGTATATTTCAGGAAAAAGTGACTTGGTAAGCAAGGGGAGGGGTAAAAGTTATGTCCTGGCCACATAAGCAATAAGAAGGGCCAACACAGACTCTGTAGGGGGAAAGACACTGCCCAAGGATTTTGCAGTCTGTGTGTGTGTGTGTGTGTGTGTGTGTGTGTGTGTGTGTGCGTGCGTGCAGTGGCAGACCTCTCAAATGTCAGAGGCACCCTGTCCAATGCCAAAATTTGGCATCCCCACCTCTTGCCTTTCATTCTACATCATAGCTGCTGCAGCCCTCCTTCTCCCGAGGACCGAACTGGTCGTGCTCCCCTAAATCCACCTCTGATGTGTGACCCAATCTATTTGCTGTAAGATTGTATAAGTGGACTATTCCTCAGTATGCGTACAATTAAAAATGACCATTCTCTTCCATCTCTGTCTTTCAGGACTGAGGCTGCAGGAAGTGGTAGCAAGAGCCAGTTGACTTCCAAGCCAGAGAAGATAACCGCAGGCCACCATTTTCCCAGGCCCACAAGACGTGGCCCTTCTTGTCTTGCTTAACTCTGATGGTTTGTTTAGTTTCTTGCTCCGTATGCAACAAAAAGGAAGGAAGGGTGCTCTATACCCAACACAGGCTCTCAACTCTGTTGGTTTTGGAATTGGCAATCCCCGAGACTCTGTTCAAGGGTTTTGAAAAAAGGGTTCCAAGTCAAGCAATACAAGCATACAAGCATCACAAACTGTTGTTGTAACAATTTATTGCCTGCCCTTCACCTGAAGATCCCAGGGCCAGTTATAACAATTAAAACACAGCCTTAATATTAAATGACATAAAGGCAATTATACTCATGCTTATCCTAAAAAAATAAATAAAAAAGCAATCAGAGCAAAAAAAGAGGGAAATGTGGCTTCATTTCATTGGCCCAAGGTATGCTTTCAGATGACAAAGCAAAAAGCTTTAAGAAAATGGTTGTGATTTTTTATGTGTATAGGCCACCAGATGGCTTCCCCATTGATCCTACGCATTAAGAATCAACAGCAGAGTTTGCCCAACTGAAACATATACTAGGAGGGAATTAAAGTGCAGCTCAACATCCTCTGGCAACTTCCTCTGCCTTCCTCAAGCCATCTCTCCTCTCAACCTACAGCACAATTGCACAAGTATGGTCCTGTGCATGTATGGTCATAGGATACGTGCTCCAGACTACAATTCATTTTCCAACTGCCTTAAAAAAAGGTCTTTCCTTCTTCAGCTCATCCTCTCCCTCATCTGTGCTTCTAGAATGGATGTCAGATGCTGGCCCTTGGTAGTTCCAATGTCTTCACTAAAAGAAGATCCACACTTTATACTCCACTACTGTACAGGCATGAATAATCTGTCTCAGTGATGGAGGCCAAGTATGAAGGATAAATGTGCATTCAGAATGCTCACACCAGGAAGAAGCACCTGCACTTCCTTGCTATGTACCTTTCCAAAGCATTTGGGGATGTCCTCTTTACACATATTCTCAGCAGCTAATACTGGTCAACTACTACTACGGTGTTTTCGTGAGTTGCTCTGGTTTGCCAGAAGTGGCTTAGTCATGCTGTACGCCGGCTCCCTCAGCCAGTAAAGTGAGATGAGCGCCGCAACCCCAGAGTTGTCCGCAACTGGACCTAACGGTCAGGGGTCCCTTTACCTTTACTGCTGCATAAAGGGACGCGGGTGGCTCTTTGGTCTAAACCACAGAGCCTAGGGCTTGCCAATCGGAAGGTCAGCGGTTTGGATCCCCATGGCGGGGTGAGCTCCCGTTGCTCGGTCCCTGCTCCTCCCAACCTAGCAGTTCGAAAGCAGGTCAAAGTGCAAGTAGATAAATAGGTACCGCTCTGGCAGGAAGGTAAATGGTGTTTCTGTGCGCTGCTCTGGTTCGCCAGAAGCGGCTTAGTCATGCTGGCCACATGACCCGGAAGCTGTACGCCAGCTCCCTTGGCCAGTAAAATGAGATGAGCGTCGCAACCCAGAGTTGTCTGCGACTGGACCCTTTACCTTTACCTTACTGCTGCATAAAGAGTGAAAAATGGCAGTTTTCCAAAGTAGCTATCTGAAGGCAGCAAGGCCCCTGGTTGGAGACCAGATAGTCCTAGGAGTGCAAACTTCCTTCAGTTCTACTAACTTGCAGTGATGCTTCCTGCAACAATCCAGTTCTGAGAATCGATTCCTAACTTGCTCTTAAAATTTAGTATAAGCAAGTCAATGGAAGCAGGTTGCCAGAAAAATTCTCGGTAGTGGCACCCTCCCTGTGGAACACCCTCCCACCAGATGTCAAAGAGAACAACAACTACCAGACTTTTAGAAGACATCTGAAGGCAGCCCTGTTTAGGGAAGCTTTTAATGTTTGATATATTACAGTATTTTAATATTTCTTGGAAGACGCCCAGAGTGGCTGGGGAGGCCCAGCCAGATGGGTGGGGTATAAATAAAATAATAATAATAATAATAATAATAATAATAATAATAATAATAATAATAATTAGCACACGGCTTTATTTTGCAACACACACACAAAATCCTTCTTCTCCTAAGAAGCCAATGGACAAGGATCCTTTCACTTAAGCCATCTTTTAGCTGATGCCCCAAGGAGAATGAGGAAGAGGGAGTGGCCTGTGTTTACACTACACAGAACTGGAGGTAGAAGTGGAACTTTCAGATCTGCCAGAGGAAGCGACTCAGAAAATCTTGAGACAGAGCTACACTCCTTCTCTGTTGGAGACACACAAAGGCCAGCAGTCAGGTGCAGCACCAAAGTCTCAGCTAATTCAGCCTCTTGTCAGCAGTTGTGATGACTCAGAGGCTAAATATAGAGAGCGATTTAAACAGTGCTGGCCGCAGTGCAAATACTACAGTACCCAGCTTCTCCATCTCTCACGCACAGCCATACACATGAATACGCCCTGGACGTTTTTTCTTCTTCCTATGTCTAACTTCAAAAAACAAACACCCCCCTCCAAAAAAAGCCCCACAAGCAGCCTAAAGAGGTACATTTCTTGGCTCTGGTGTCTTTTCGTTGTCATCGCCTGGGGCTCCATTGCCTCATACTAATCAGGGTTAATAAAAGCAACATTGGAAAAAAAGGGGGGAGATTGTGTGCAATGCAGAGTTTCGTTCTGCATGAAACTGCAGCAAAGGGTAAAGGAAATGATCCCCTTTGGGGGGGAGCCCTTGGTAATCAAAGCTCCGCCAGATGATCCCATTGAGAGCCACTGACAAGAGCACCTTTGAAAGGCTGTGACAGGTTTGCCTCCCCTGATGTGTCTTCTGCAGAAGCAGGGAGGAATTTAGCAGTTTGTGTTTCTCCCCTTCTTGCCTCACTGCCATAAACTTTTATTGGTCAATATATACAGCTCTCAATTACAACTCATTTTCAACATAAATGTCCCCGAAGCCCCGAAGCATTATCTCAGCAAGATCTGGAGGCCAGAGCAGGGGGACTGGAGTCAGGTCTCCTGGATTTTATTGACAGTTATGCAGCCCTCAGTGCCGCGAGAATAAATTGCCTCCCATTTCTTATAGACTCCCTGTCTATTACAGGAGACTCTAGCCAAAATACAGTCAAGTGAAAACTGATTGCTTTTGTTGCTGTTCTAAAAGGCTGCACACTGTTGAGTTAACATTGGCAAGAGGTCTTACCCATTGCTATAATCCCATGCATCCTTATTTGGGACTGATAGAGCAATCTAATATCAAGGTGTGTAAATTTAGGATAGGGAGATCTTGGGCTGTCTTTGCTGAACCAGAGCTACACAAGCATATTTCCCTCATCGCAGCTCGGCCAGCAACATGCCGGCATGCGTCCCTTAACATGGCTGTTCTGGCTTAGCCTGTGTATCTTGAATCAACTTAAGTCCGAATAGGGAGGGTTGCAGAAGTGGGGCAGGACAAGGATAGACCTGCACCTATTCGAAATCTCTTTGAGCCTAATCACATGACCTGGCAACCCGGTGGAACATATGCAAGCAAAGAGGGTTGTTGTGTAAGTCAAACTCTATTTTAAAGGCCAGATCAGCCAGCAGTAGCCTTGCTGCTGAATGGAGCTTGGAATAATGGTAACTTAAAGGTAAAGGGACCCCTGACCATTACATCAAGTCGTGGCCGACTCTGGGGTTGTGGCGCTCATCTCGCTTCACTGGCCGAGGGAGCCGGCGTACAGCTTCCGGGTCATGTGGCCAGCATGACTAAGCCGCTTCTGGCGAACCAGAGCAGCACACGGAAACGCCGTTTACCTTCCTGCCGGAGCGGCACCTATTTATCTACTTGCACTTGACGTGCTTTCGAACTGCTAGGTTGGCAGGAGCAGGGACCGAGCAACGGGAGCTCACCCTGTTGCGGGGATTCGAACCGCCGACCTTCTGATCTTCAAGTCCTAGGCTCTGTGGTTTAACCCACAGCGCCACGCCTGTCCCAATGGTAACTTAACACCAACTTAATTTAATCCGTCATAAATTGCACCAGCTTCCTATACTTAGGATTGCGCCATGAGCCTCAGTGAACTCGGCAGGTCTTACTTGTGAGCAAACACTATAGGTCCATGTTTTGCACACAAAGGATCCAACACCTGTTCATTAGACGGGTTGGCATCCCACAATCAAGTCTGAGGCCCTGCAAATAAAGAACCTCAAAATGGTTCATTTTTTTTAATGTTTAAAAAAGATGGATGTAATGGGTATGAGTTACTCATGCGTAAACTGTTGCCTTTCTCGGTTAATTTGCCTTGTTAAACCTTTCTGACTGCACAGCCCCTTCTCATCGTGGCTGCCTCAGTCACTGGCAGAATCCGTCAAACCCCAATGAAACTACTCCCATGGAGAATATGCACATGGAATTATGTACATTTTAAATGCTGGAAGCCTGGTTTTGGATAGTCTTCTACCTCAAAGAGCAGCTCCATAGCTTGTCGTCTTTGATAAATTTACAGAGAATCTTGGTCTCCAATATTGACAAGGAAAAGGTCTCTGCTTTAGGTGTTCATCTTTTACTGTTTTTAGGCCTATTTTCAGTTGTTTTTAAAAGCTGTTTTAGCTGTTTTGTGGTATATTTGCAAATCTCCTTGAGACCTATCTATGGTGGCTGCTATAACATCAGGCCAGGTCTATGAGCATGTAGGGGAATATCCTGTGGATAGAAGGCTGCCTTGTCTCACTCCTAGATTGCTCTACTTTCAGATGCTGCCACTGGTGGGACGCCACCAGAAGTACATCTACTCTAGTTCAGCTTTCAGTTGGCACCCTGGAGGCTCCCCCAGCGGTTTACGTGCTGTCCTGTCAGCGAAGCAGAACAGAAGCTGCTTGCCACAGCCTTTGGCCAACTTTTGGGTTGCTCCAAAAGTGCCATTTGGAGCCATTGAACCAGACGGAGGCAACTGCACGGGCAAGACAAAGTCTCCCTGGCCTCCGACGTCCTTCCCAACCGAAAGAAAAGCGACTGGACAGCGCTCCGTTATCTTTGCCAAAAACGAGAGGAGAAAGTTGGCAAAGAGCGAGGCGGGAAGGAAAAGACGGTATTAGCATAAGCGTAGCGATAAATAAAACCTTCAATGGTCTCAAACATCGCTCCGTACAAACACAAAAAGCCTCCCTGCCAGTAGAGTGCCAGTTATCAGTCCAAAGACTGAGCGGTGAAGACCCGGCGCTTAAGTTCTTCCCCACCTGTGTCCAGGGCTTCTCTCTCTCTTTAAAAACAAAACAAATGTTCAGCTAGGACTCTCCCTCTCCTTTACAACACTCTATTATTTCAGCTGAAAGGGAAAGAGCCCCTCCTCTCTTGGCTGCATGAGGTCGTAGTAAAGAGGGATGCTTTTGTTTACTAACTCTTCCACATGCTTGGCTGACACGCGATTCTCCGGCCTCCACAGAAAGTCTCTCTCTCACCCTCCTTTTGCTCTGCAGTCAGTTCCTCAGGGACCCGGGTGCCACGGCAACACACACACTCCTTGCCCGAAGATGAAGAAAAGGGAGGGGACCGGCCAATTTTCTTTTTTTGGTTACAGGTTTTATTTTCCCCCCCCTCCTCCTGGGGCATTCTTGGACACATTTCCCAGACAAAGACATCGGATAGCTACACTCCCCAGATGGAAAGGGTCGAGTTACAACCAGTTCTGTGGCTTCCCTTCAGGACTCTTTTGACAGAGGAAGGAGGGGAAAAAGGCACCCAGTTAACCTTTACTACTCTGGGCAAAGTTAGCTACGCCACAGATGAGTTCCAGGACGGATATTGAAGAAATACTATCTAAGGGCAGGAGTGAGGGATGGGGGAGATAATGATGTCCATAGTGGTGGTAGGGGAGATTTTTTTATTTTAAAAAATCCCTCCCCATGTGAACGTTCCACGTGCACACAAAGCAACAAAATAGGATGTCACCAGACAGTATGAACAGTTGGTTTTAAATGTTCCAGTTAACCTTTTTTCACATCTGCTTTCTTAGATCAAATAACTTTGGAGACTGCACTCTTTTGCCTTGAACACACCCACCCACCCACCCACACACCTGCCAAAGAAAAGCCCTAGCTCAAGTGCAACCATACCCCAACCAACAATGTAGAAAGAAGTCCTGGGAAGGAAGGGAATAAATAAGATGGTAGCACAAGACTCTGAGATAAACAATGGGCAGCTGGAATGTGAACGTCTGGCCCCATGTGGGACATGAGCCCAAAAAAAGTGCATGCAGATCCTTCTCCCTGGGTTGATACCAAATCTGCATAGACAGCTGTCCCAGAATGCCTAAAGGAAACATCTATGGATGCAGAATGTCAGACTCTCGCCTTCCACAGCCACTGCCCACATCCATTCCACACATGACCCAAACCCACAAGAACTTCCTGAATCTTTGCTCCCACTTCCATCCAGTTGGAAACAGCCACAGCAAGACAATGCGCCTCAATTTACATCCCTTAAAACGGCTCAGATGAACATCTTATCTTACAAAGAGACATCCACATTATTAAAAAGTGCAGGTTTCCTATTTAGAAAGCTTGGTATGTTCGGTTACAGAACTCTCTGGCCCCAGACCAAGGCTTTGGCCCTGTGACACAACTTGCACTCATCCTTGGAAGAGAAGCAGAACCCACAGCAATGATAAGCTCTGGCATGCAAGTCTTCACAGCTGAAGTGGAAATCTGCCCAGGCCCAGATAGCATCATTCTAGGTATGTTAAAACAAACTGGTTTTAACGGTCTTGGCTCTCCCCCAAAGAATTCTGGGAATTTTTATTTTTGTTTCAGCACTGAGATTTCTGTTTAAGAATGTTCCACATGGGCTGAGGAGAGACCAGACACAGCAACAGTGTGGGTAGTTTACACAGAAGTAATTGGGGGTCTGGGGGAGATGTAGAGCAGAGGGGCCACCCTATGCCCAGAGGTGACCTTAGCTCCTCTCAGACTGCAAAGAAGAGAGATCTGAAGTTCAAGACCTTAACTTTCTTCCTTTGGTTTGAAATATTTAAAAAATCAGAAAAGCCCAAGGTGAAACTTCTGACACCTTGTGGTTATACAGGTGCCTTTCCTTGCAAAGAAATTAAAACACAAAGCAATACTTCTAAATAGTGGGTTGGAGCCAGGATCCTTTAATGTGGCTATCAATACTGTACACTGCAGTCCAGCCCAAGGGCACATTTACACCAAGCATTTAAAGCACTACAATACCACTTTAAACAGTCATGGCTTCCTCCCAAAGAATTCTGGGGGCTGTAGTTTGTTAAGGGTGCTGAGAGTTGTTAGGGATACCCATTCGCATCTTGGCTTGTAGATCCTGCAGTGAGCAGGGGATAGGACTAAATCATTTCCAGCTCTACGATTCTACAAGGGGAATTTGAATGAGCAGAAGACTTTGGGATAGTTGAAGTGAAAAAGCTAGAGGAGCAGGAGAAGGGGGAGAATGCATGTGGGAAACCAAAGGTATGCACGTATGGAGGCATATATCTGGGGTGGGGGCTAAACTTGCTCTCTGGCATGAGCCAACCCACTGTTTATTGAGAAGAGCAGATAGACCCTTTCCTCAACCATTTTGCTGACTTCTCACTCGGTCCTACAGGATTTGGTGAGGGCCATTAAGCCTGCTCCTAACTTCATAACTCCTCATGAGGCCTATTCGTTGGTCGTGCTGCAAGAGAAATTGGCTTTATGTAAAGAAATAATATTGTTCTGCAGTCTGATGCTTTGTGTGAAGGAGGGCAGAAAAATCCCCGAGAAATAAAGCAGAATGATTATTTTTAAAAAGACTATTGAACAAAGAGGAAATGTGGTTCAAAAAACAATTTCCCAAATGTATATTATTAAAACAGTAATGTGTGTGTTTGTGTGTGTGTGTGTGTGTATAGGCTATCTAACGGAAAAAGAAGAGAGAACACATTTGGCCAAACCAAATAAAGCATCCTCGACAGTGAATAAAGTCCCCCCCTCACTCCACCACCAACACTCCACTTTCCTTGCCCAAAAGACAACCTACCCTCTGTAGGTGCAGCCTGTGAAACTGGTCCGCAATGCACTGTAACTTCCGTGCAATCTGAACTTCAGTTCGCAGTTCCTGTGGGCTTTCCCGAGGTTCCTCCCGGAGGTGTGGACTCAATGAGAAACCAATGGGGTTGACATGTAAACGGAACCCGGCGTTCCCTGCCAAACATCAGAGAAGAGTCAGGCGCTTATAGCCTCTCACGTATGTGAACAATCCTTCTGCCATGAACAGCACACCAGAAGAGAATACAGCAAAATCAAGAAAATAAAATGTCTCATTTGAATTAAGCAAAGCACTTATAGCTAAACTTCAACCACCTTTTAGAAAGCTAAGGGATCCATGACTGGCAATACCTGCTCAGGACTCTCCACATTGGGCAACTGGGTCTATAAGACTCCATTTTAAATTCCCACAATGCTCTAGGATGACACTACACTGGGACCTCTGGGTTTTTGTAGGAAACTGAAATGACACTCACAGCCACCCTAGAGTACTGCTGCTTCTGCTGGGTAAACCTAAGGATGCTCACAGGTAAAAGAGGAAGCCCTCCATGGGGCAGTTTCCCCAGTGGCTCCTCTGAGGGAAGTGCAGAGGTTGGCAGTGCAAAAATGGGCCACTCTGTTTGTGGAATGCTCCCACCAGGGAAACACACGTGGGACTATCACTGTCAGCTTTTCAACACCAGAAGGCTTTCCTGGTTCTCCAAGCTTTTGGTTATTAATTGGTGTCATGCTTCAGCACAATTTCTGGCCTGTTTGTGGTGTTCATCTTATCATAGGGTGGGGTGGGATTTATCCTTCTTATAGTATTGTTGGATGAACGTTTGGTATTTTTCCAATGAATTTGTTCACAAACCTTTGTGTGTTTTATGGACTTGGACGTGTCACATTATAGGTCACTTTTAGTCTCTAAGCCAACGATAGGAAATCAGTGGACCTCCAGATTTTGCTTGATTTTCGAGCTCTCATCACACCCAACCACTGGTCTCACTGGCAGAGGTTGATGGGTGTTGGAAGCCTAGCAAACATCTGGAGGACCACGGATTCCCTGCTTTATGCAACAGCAGTTCATAGAACTTCATGAGAAGTATCACGGGGCCAGCTGGGCACCTTTTTGGAGCAGATAAAAAGATTCAAACGTCCCCTTAAACTGGGGATGGGGAACTTATGGCCCTCCAAGTGCCCTTGGACTCCAATTCCCATCAGCCCCAGCCCCATTGGTCAAGGGTTATTGGTGTTGTAATCCAACAACATCAGGAGGGCTAAAGGTTCACCACCTCTGATTTAAATCCACAGAGGTACGTGCAAACACTGTAAATGCTACATTATTTTTCTGTAAAAAAACAACCCCAAACAGAATCATGGACCCTGAATTGCCCCAGTTATGTGATTGATTTGATTTCAAATAGGCCCAACATCTGGGGGTTGTTGGATGCTGTGGGCCTCCCTCTCTGCCAGGCACAGGCAAACTCAGCCCTACAGATGTTTTAGGACTACAACTCCCATCATCCCTGGCAACTGGTCCTGTTAGCTAGGGATGATGGGAGTTGTAGTCCCAAAATATCTGGAGGGCCGAGTTTGCCTATGCCTGGTCTCTGCCATCAGATTTGGAAGGTCTGCATGTCTGAGAATGCTGTGGATCTTGTTTCTTAGACTCCCTTCCATAGTTCTAAAGTACGTCAGCCCTGGAGCTGGCACAGTTAATTCTCTACCAAGTGGGAAAGGAAAAACTGTATCCCACTGCCCCCTCACCCACCAGTAGATTTTTGTATTTGGTGCCAGATCCACCTCTGAGTTGTCCTTCCCATTAGGATTGCCATGTTAAATGATGGCATCTGCATATGGATAGAACAATGGTGCTCATGAAAAATGTATTCTCTGTTTTTAGTTGGTACCTGAATGTGTCCCAGCAGGCAATCTCTTTGCAGAGGCATTCCCTCCTTCATGAGGCAGAAGAGTATTTACTCCAAGTCCCCACACTTCCTAAGCACTGCTGCTTTAAAAATAATTAACACCTTTTCAAAAGATCTCCTGCCCAGTTCACCAGGTTCCCCTTTCCAACAAAAATTTTTCAATCAATTAGACTGCAGTCCTGTACATACTTACTTGGGAGTAATTTAATGGGACTTCCTTCTGAGCTCCGTGTGAGAGGAGAGGGGATCGCAAATAAGGAGTGAGGCAGAAATTTGTTTCACTATGAAGAAGCTTTTAAATTGCAAAATTGCATGAGCTTGCATAGGCGAAAAGCTCTTCAGATGCTAAATTGAAACCAGGGAAAGCCAGGTAATTTAGTCTGTTAAAAGCTGATCAAAAGAAAACATTGTATGCAGTTCTTAAAGGGATAGCAACTCAGTAAGACCACAACTTTGGGGCGGAGCGGGGAGTACATTTCATGGATCTTGCTTAAAATTGTGTATAGTCAAAACACATTGGGTTCAATGGTGGGTGGGTTTGCCAAAGTCTTTTTTCCCAGATGCCCATCCCCTTCTTAATTTTTTTAAAAAAACTTGCCAAGTGCATGAAGCTGAATGGGCACAAGTTAAATGTGTATAAGGTGCAGGCTTAGTGCTAATATTGTGCAAAGAAACCACAATCTCTATGAAGGTCCAGGCTAATTCTCTCACATTTCTGAATGAATCCTGGTTTTACTATCTCATGCACCATTTATCCCCATGATTTGATGTTCCTAAGAACAGTAACTCTGAGATCTACAGCACTGTGTCTAGGAAAACTAACATGGTAAGCCACTGATATCTTACTGTTCTTGCTCTTTATATCTGACATTATAGGTCCGTGTGCCTAATATAAAGTGCTGATGGGTGGATATTTGATGCATGAACTTAATTGCATCCTATTGGTAGACATACAGGTATAAGTGCCATATATGTGATGGACAGTACCACTGAACCAACACATTTTTTTATGTTGACAAGAAAGCATTCAGGTATGCTGCAAGGTTTTGTTCCTTGTTGTGGAGTTGGTGAGATGTAGTGGATTATATGGGACAGGCCTCTCCCACCTTGAAATATCCACACTTCAATTTGATACTGTAAGCCAGGGTTTCCTGGACTTGGGTCTCAGGCTGTTTTTGGAATACAATTCCCATTATCCCTGACCACTACTCCTGCTAGCTAGAGATGATGGGAATCGTAGTCCAACAACAGATGGAGACCCAAATTTAGGAAACCCTGCTCTAAGCAGTTTGTTGCCCTTAGAAGAAATATAAAGGAGCTATTTTGACAATAGTCTAAGTTCCATGAGGAACGGAACTTGCTTCTTTAAAACAACATATATATTTTGAGGTTTTCAGAACTCAGATGAATTGTGGTAATGAACTGTGTTTTTCCCAAATCCAATTTCATGCATCATGGTGCAGTACTGACCATACAGATTTTAAGATCCTCCAACTTCAGTCCTTTGTCCCACACAAAGAGAGAACTATATTTCTTTAGAAGAATAAGAAGTAACATAAGAATGCCATGAATACTAACACATGACAATTCATTGAGTGCAAAAGTATATAAACACCCATCATTCTTACCATAGAAGAGTCTCTGGGGCTCTTCAGTGACTCCACAAGGTAACATGACATCCTGGCTAGAAGAGGATGGGTTGAGGGTTTGAGTTGCCTTATCTTGCTGCTTGG
Organism: Podarcis liolepis; assembly: GCF_965112155.1. Lineage (NCBI taxonomy): Eukaryota > Metazoa > Chordata > Lepidosauria > Squamata > Lacertidae > Podarcis > Podarcis liolepis. The sequence goes on from NC_139554.1 coordinate 42,139,632, forward strand.
CATGCCTGGTGCCTGGGCCGCAACAGTGTGTAAGTGGGAAAAGCTGGAATCTCCCCAGAAGGCAGTTGTAAGATTTACTCTGTGTGAAAATGCCAGGAAATGTCATCTCATTGGGTTGACTGGCAAGTCCACAGTCTTCAGAGTGGAAGACATCATCCTCCAGCCCATCTAGATTGGAGAAATCCTCCTCCAGGTAGTCAGGGGAATCCATTTCACCTGCAATTTTTTTTTAAAAAAAAAGAAAATAGATAAAACGCTACTCAATATCCTAGATAGGATGCATGGTTTTCTTTGCACCTTCTTCACAAAACAGCCTATGAATTAGGCTTGAGATAAGAGATAAATGATGGAGGCCAACTGGACAATCTTCCCTCCTTTGCACCCAAAGGTTCAGACTTTTTATGAACTAAGTAGCCACAAGGAGAAAGTCCAAGAAAAGCCTTCCATGATTAATGTTTTAGAATCCAAATACCATGCTAGCTCATCACAACCACATATACATGCATAAAGGCCTTCTATACCCAGTGCTTAGATTTCAAAGTCCTCAATAAGTCCAGAGAATTCTACAATCACACAAAAATGTTTCAAGGTATTAGTTGGGACTGATGGATGTACCTGAAGAATAGAATTGGGACACCAGGTGCTGGAACCTAATCACAACTAGCAGGATCTACAAAATGCTGGGATTTCGTTGCAATACACTGCTGAAACTCTTGAGGATCAAGTAGGACTGGATGGTGACTGTTTGGTAACCAAGCCAAGAAATCCAAAGCGTGCCCCACGCTGATAAAATATTCCAAGCCGAGATCAAAATGGATCTAGATAACCCTTATAATCCTATAAACTCCTGGAGCAGATTGGTCACTGGCAACTCAAACCACCTTAGCCAAAAAGACAAGACAGAAGATGAACTTTTTATTGCCAGTGTAAGGGGATCAGATCGATAGAAGTTCTCAACAAGAGGCTTATAACTGCTTCTTGGTGGGAGACAGCATTACTTCCTTCTTGAGTAACAAGTTGGGAATTGCTGGTGACTGCTCATAACTGCAGCCTCTCCTCCAGGTTTAATGGCATAGCAAGTCCAAGAAAAGGCCACATTTCAACCACAGTGTTGTATCCTTCATGAATTGCTATAAACTATCAAACACTGAACCCCAGAGAAAAACCCCATTGAACCCCCACAGAAAACTTGTAACATACAGACATCACAAAACTACATAGCAGAGGTCCTCAGTCTTCCATATCAGCAAGCAATCCCGTAGAACATGATGAATTGTTTTCTCCATCCTACAAACCTCACAACATCCAGAGTACAAGCCACCCCAGAGAGCACAATGCCCCATGAAAATTCTTGAGCCAACTAACTTGTGTGTCATTGTAAAAATACAAGAATCCTCCAATACTGGAGAAAAGGAGAATAACCTCCAACCTATACAACCCACCTTCCACTGCTTGTGCTGTTCACCTGTGTCCATTTATGTCCAAGAGCAATGTCCCTCTATCCCAAAGCCTTCCTAGCCATCTGATCAGCCACCTGATTTCCAAAAACACCCACACAAGATGGAACGCAACGAAGTGAAGGATGTTGGGTGCTGTTGCCAGTCTGAATGATGTAGTCAACAGGGGAAAAGACAGGATGAATGAGGGCCTTGGGGAGGAAGAGACTTGTTGGGATGTTACCCAACAGAATTGGCCTTTCAATAATCGGGGAAGAAGTAAGACCAAGCCCCCCTCTCAAAACTTCTGATGAATTCCCAAATCCAAATATCTCTCCCTTCTCTGTTAAAACTGAACTGCTCAAAAGAAGAAGTTTTTTTTTAATATCTAGAGGGCTGGCACCCAAAACAAGAAAGGTGGAAATCTGCCCAAAAACCTGCTCCGACCATAATGCCTTAAAAATGGAATTGAGACTTATCCCAACCGGATCCTTTAGATGGAGGATGAATGACACCTTGCTAAGAGATCAAGAGATCGTCAAGAAGGCCCAAAAAACTTTAAAGGACTATTTTGAAATAAATTTGAACACTACGGTCGAGAAGAGAACAGTCTGGGACGCAAGTAAAGCTGTAATGAGAGGGTTTCTGATACAACAGAACACAATAAAAAGAAAATTTTGGAATGGAAAAAAGGAAAAAATCTTAGAGAAAATAAGTGAAGGAGAGAAAAAGCTGAGGACCAAACCAAAATCAAAAGAGGTATTAAGAGAAATCAAATTCCACCAAGCACAATATTCGAAATTGATTAATCAAGAAATTGAATGGAAAATTAAACAATTGAAACAGAGATCGTTTGAATCAGCAAATAAATGTGGAAAATTGTTAGCTTGGCAGTTGAAAAAAAGACAAAAGTTAAATACAGTTACAAATTTAGAGATTCAAGGAAAAATAGTGCAGAAACCAGAAGAAATAAGGAAGTGCTTCCACAGATACTTTAAAGATCTTTATGCACAGGGGCCTCAACAAGAATTGGAAATAGACCAATTTTTGAGAACAAATGGTCTAACTAAAATAAGCCAAGACCAAAGAGTAATTCTCAACAGTAAAATAACCCAACAGGAAATTGAAGGTGCCATTCGAAATATGCAACTCGGCAAATCTCCAGGCCCGGACGGGCTCACCTCCAAATATTATAAGACTTTGAAGGACTTTTTGATACAACCATTATTGGAGGTTTGCAACCAGATTATGGAGGGGAAGAGGGCACCGGAAACGTGGAAAGAAGCATTCATCACATTGATTCCAAAGTCGGAGATGGAAAAGACCCAGCTTAAGAACTATCGTCCCATCTCACTCCTGAATGTGGATTACAAAATATTTGCAGACATTTTAGCAAATAGATTTAAAAAAGTATTAAATGAAGTAATTCATAAGGACCAAGCAGGTTTTCTCCCTGGCAGACATATGTCGGACAATACCAGGAACATTATTGACATATTGGAGCTTTTGAGAATTAGGAACACAAGGGCCGCTTTAATTTTTATTGATGCGGAGAAAGCATTTGACAACATTTCTTGGAGGTTTATGAAGAAAAACCTGAAAGGGATGGGAGTGGGAAGGGGGTTTGAAAATGGAGTAGAAGCAATCTATTCAGAACAAAAAGCCAAACTGATAGTGAATAATGTGGTGTCGGAGGAACTCAAAATTGAAAAAGGGACACGACAGGGGTGCCCCCTATCTCCTCTGTTATTTATTTCTGTCCTGGAGGTATTGCTGAATATGATCAGAGAGGACCGGTTGGTGCAGGGTATAGTGGTCGGAGCGAAACAATACAAATTGAAAGCTTTCGCAGATGACCTAGTCTTGACATTACAGGAGCCAGAATCTAGCACAAAAAAAGTTCTTGAACTTATCTCGGAGTTTGGTCGGGTGGCGGGATTCAAGCTTAATAAACAAAAAACCAAGGTTTTGGTTAAAAATCTGACACCTACAGAGACAGAGGGGTACCAGAAAGAAACAGAGTTAAGTGTGGTGAAAAAAGTGAAGTACCTGGGGGTATTTTTGTCCACCAAAAATTTAAATTTATTTAAAGATAATTATGAAAAATGCTGGTTGGAAATCAAAAAGGATTTGGATATATGGGCAAGATTGAAACTTACCTTGTCAGGCCGAATCGCAGCTATAAAGATGTGTGTTTTGCCAAAAATGTTATTTTTATTTCAAACCCTACAGGTCGTGGACAGAATGGAATGTTTTGGAAAGTGGCAGAAGGATATATCTAAGTTTGTCTGGCAGGGCAAAAAGCCCCGAATAAAATTTAAAATACTAACTGACTCAAAAGAAAGAGGGGGGTTTGCCCTGCCGGATTTAAGGTTGTACTATGAAGCTGCAGCCTTCTGCTGGTTGAAGGATTGGTTCTTGTTGGAAAACACTGATGTCCTAGACCTGGAAGGGTTTGACAATGTTTATGGTTGGCATGCATACTTGTGGTATGACAAGGCAAAGGTTCATAAATTGTTCAAAAACCATATTGTCAGAAAATCAATATTTGCTGTATGGATGAAGTACAAGGATTTACTAGAAAGTAAAACCCCGAGGTGGTTATCACCAGTGGAAGCCAAAGTTTCTAAAAAAAGGCCCAATATGGAGGCCTACTGGCCAAAATATTGGGAATTAATTGAAAGAGTTGGAGACAACTGGAAGCTCCAAAGCCAAGACAAATTAAAAAATAAGGTGCGAGACTGGCTACATTATGCTCAAATGCAAGAGGTTTTCAAAATGGATAAAAAAGTTGGTTTCCAGGTGGAGAAATCGAAACTAGAGACGGAGTTATTAGAACCCAAAACTAAGGTACTTTCGAGAATGTATAACTTGCTGCTTAAATGGAATACACAGGATGAGACAGTTAAATCGGCTATGATAAAATGGGCACAGGATGTAGGACATAACATTATGTCTGAGGACTGGGAAAGGTTATGGAACACCGGTATGAAATTCACGGCATGTAGTGCCTTGAAAGAGAACATTATGAAAATGGTATACCGGTGGTACATGACCCCAGTCAAGTTGGCTAAAATATACCACCTGTCTGATAATAAGTGTTGGAAATGTAAGGAGCAAGAAGGGACATTCTTTCACCTCTGGTGGACCTGCCCGAAAGTAAAGGCCTTCTGGGAAATGATATACAATGAGTTGAAAAAGGTATTTAAATATACCTTTCTCAAGAAACCAGAGGCCTTTCTGCTGGGCATGGTGGACCGGAAGGTGCTAAAGAAGGACAGAACTCTGTTTATGTATGCGACAACAGCAGCAAGGATTCTTATCGCAAAGTACTGGAAGACACCAGATTTACCCACACTGGAGGACTGGCAGACACAGTTGTTGGACTACATGGAGTTGGCAGAAATGACTGGCAGAATTCGAGATCTGACCGAAGAAACAATAGAGGAGGACTGGAAAAAATTCAAGGACTATTTGCAAAAATATTATAAGTTGTTTGAATGTTAAGATTGTGCATGATTAGGAAACGTCACGCTTCCGCAACCTATTTAAGCAAAGGATAAAATAAGCCTAGATAAAAAAGAAAAGGAAACAAATTTGAAACAATATATTATGTTTATTGTGAAGGTACCAAAAGTAAACTACAAACTTTCGAAATTGGTAACATAATAAAGTTAAAGATACAATAAGTTATGAAACAAGGTAACAAATTGCTGATCAGGTTAGAACAATGAATGCAATGTTGGGAAGATGTGGGGAGGTCCAAAAGAAAGTAAATTTATGAAACATGATGTGTAACATATTTAATTTTCTTTTTTTATTTTTTTTTATTTTTCTTTATATATAAAAAAAAATGTTTCTTGCATGTTGCTATGTAAACTAATTTGTGAACCTATGAAAAGGAACGCAATAAAAAATTTAAAAAAAAAAAAAAAAAAGAAGAAGTTTTTGGTGACCACCTCTGAAGAAAAGCTGTGGCGAAAAAGAAAAAGCTTCAGTTCCTTTTAGCAGTTCCATAAAATGCTTGAACATATAAAACCAGAGATGTCCAGGGGCATGTCCTTGGGTCTGAGATTACAAGAGCAGGCAATGTAGGGTTTTTAAAGCTCCTTACAACCAGCAATTAAGTCCCTTGTTATTCCTTTTAAAACTAGCATAATCTAAACGCGTGCACACACACACACACACACACACACACACACACACACACAAATAAATGCCTCCAGACCCTGAACAAGGAAGTGAAATTCAATCTTTGGGTCATTTGTTTTGCGGTGGTTTGTGCAATATAACCTACAAGACTTTTATCAAGAGCCTTGGCACAGAGGAGTGTTGCATGCTTCTCCTTGGGAAGAAGTCTTACAGAAATCAGAAGACTTCCAACTGAACCTGCATAGGATTCAGCGGCAAATACAGTCCAATTCCAGATAAGTTTCACTCTGCTGTGAAGTTGTCTTATGTCTAAATGACTCAACCTATGTGATATATCCTCACTAAACAGAATACTGCTTCTGAATACCAGTTCCTGGAAACCACAGGATGGGAGACTGCTGTTGAGCTCAGCTCCTGCTTGTGAAAACAGGAAGCTGGACCGGTTAAGATGCTGGCCTGGTCTTCTAATGTTCATATGATTTGGTTTTCATGTCAGCTACGGCCCCCTATTCAGATCCATGCAACAGGCATAGAGTTGTAGTTTAACTAGCAGTAAGAAGAACTTTAAGACAGATCAGTAGGCAGCAACATAAACAACATTGTTTCTGAATTCACTGAAAGAGAAGTAATGTAAATCCAGAGCCTAAGCATAGGTTGTCAGTACTGGAGATCATTTGACAATCCCTGTTCCAAGGTCTCTGGGGAAAGAAAAAGGGAGAGACACCCCGAACTTCTGCTTTAAAATTGCAATTGGGAGAAGCTTCCGATTGAACTCAGCGGAGCTTACTTCAGAGTCAAGATGTGCAAGTTGATACTAGATGGCTTCAGTCATAAACACCCATACCTGGAAATAAGTCCATTGCCACTGAGGTTAATGTGACTTCTATATAGGAATTCATAACACTGGGCTGTTAAGCTCAAAGTTCCAGAACATGCACACACCATATCTAAAGTACAAGAGGAAAGATGAAGATTACAGATTACAAGTAAAAGGAATAGGAGTAAACATTTCCTGAAACAGTAAGAGTAATATCTTGTTGGTCCAGGCTGAGGGGCGGGGGGAGAGTATCACATGCTCTGCTTTTCCTTCTACTGTAGTTGCATTGGAAGCTTGCAATACACATTGCAGAAGAGAATCTTCTCAGCTTTTCCTTCCACTTCTTGGGAGGTGCCTTCGGTTACATGAATTCAGACAACCTTCCAAGTGAAAAGTCAGCAAGGGGCAAATGGAAAAGGACAAGTCTTGAAACTGCAAATGGAAGGACAAGTGGCTGTAAAAGTAAAAAAAAGAGGAGAACAGATCTGGCCATGTTTTGAACAATGGGGCCTGGGGGCAGGAAGGATATTGCTGGCCCTTGCTATCACTCGCGGTACTTCAGATCGGCCCTGCACCCGAGCTCATGACTGAAGCATGGTTATCTAGTAGGGTAGGCCCCAAATCCCCATAAATGTCTCGAGACACCGGCTGCCACTGTAGTCAGGGCCTTATACTATATATTTCACTATAAAAAATGTGCTTGCAGAGATCTATAAAAGTGGTGGAGAACCCGAGGCCCTCCAGAGCTTGTTGCACTACAGCTCCCTTCATCCCTGATGACTGGCCATGCTGGTGGGGGCTGATGGGAATTGCAGCCCAGCACCACCCACCTATGGACAGCTGTGGGCAGCATTATTGCACTGCAGGGGTTGGGCTAGATGACCTGTGGGGGCCCTTCCAACTCTACAATTCTGTGATCCTATGAAAACTTCTGGAGAGGCACAGGTTCCCTAGCACTTGTCGAAACATTCAGTAAGATTCTATGCACAGCAGATCTCAAAGCCAAAGTGTTCCCTTACAATGCAATCTGATGCACGGTTACCAAGAAGCAAGTTCAGCTGTGTTCCGTGGGGCTCAGTCCAAGAGAAGAGACCATAGGGCTGCCTGTGGGGGGGGGTTTTGTGCAGTGACCGGGACACTGGGCTTCGCTGAGCATGAAGCTTGGGAGAAACTCTGCACTCTCCTTCGGGCTATCCACCTCACCAGACTGGGAGGCGGACAAGAGAGTCTCCGATCCTTGGACGTAGGATAGGATGCAAAGAAATAAGCTTGGAGAAGGAACAGGTTTTTAAAGGGAGGAAAATATTTACAGTGGTTATTTAAGGATAAGGAATACAGAGCACAGGCATGGCCTACCTTAGAAATCACTTAGGAGGGCAAGTTGAGGGCACTTGATGCTGTTATATTTATAACATTATAGAAAATTCCAGCCTGGTCAGCAGCTGGGAGCCCCACATAAGCTGCTCTACATTTCCTGAAAGAGCTGTCAAAGCATAATAAATAATAATCACATCCCTTTGAAAGAAGGAAGTCAGTTCAACAAGCAACTTCTAAAAAAAAAAAATCATGTAAAATTAGAATAGTGCTGCAGTTCTCCCAGCTTGGAAACACCTGTTGGGAACTATACAATGCATACATTCTTCCATCTCCCTCCAGCAGTCCCTCACAAAAAAGAAGCCTCGAACAAAACATTGCAGCCACTTGCCTGCTCTCAAGAGCGAAGCAAAGAGGAAGGCTATAGGACACACATGCACTGCCAGTTAACCAAAACAAAGCAAGCTGGACTTCACAATTCCCTTTTTAACTCTTCCCTGCACCTTCTGTTCCTCAGAGATTTAAGACTGAAATGCATCAATTCAATTCAGGATGAGGCCAAAAGACATCTTTACCACACACACACACACACACACACACACACACGAAAGAATCTCCAAAGTTATTAAGACCATTTGACAAACGCAGTACTTTGCAGAGCACATCTGGTATATAAAGTCATTTGATCCTTTAGTTAAGTATTTGTCTCGCAGCACATTAGTGGCCAAACCACCTAAAGGAAATGACTCCTTTTTTATTAGTAACACAAAGCAAATAAGCAGTTTTTAAAAAATCACTCCTTTTGGCACCTGCCTGATCTGTTGCTTTATGTAAAGAGTTCAAGATCTGTTTACTACGGATGTCTCTCAAGGGAAGGGGCTCAAGTATTTCTATTTCGAGATAGTGAAAGATGAATTGAACTATATTATTTACAGCATGCCAAGAAGGCACAGTGAAGGAAGCGATTAGGAACCACTGAGATGGTTGAACTGTTGGTATCCGACTAGTTCACTTAATCTGTCTGAGATAGGAGTTGTCCCAGAAGAAAAGTGGCAGTCCTAACAGCTAGCTGACAGGTACAAATCCAACACATTTAAGTTTTCCCTTTGAGCTTCTGACTGCAGAGTAGTTGTTTTAGAGGCACAGAAGCCTTGCCAGAAAAAAAGTGGCAGCCTTCATCAGAAACTCAGTGATCACTGATACTTTTCATTCTGCTCATCTGTTCAGAGGAATGATGTTATCCCCTGGAAAGTTAGGTGAAAAAGTGGAAGGGGTAAGGCTGCATGAACTCATGAGATCCCAGTTTTCTGGTGCATGTAAAGAAAAGGTGAAGCACATATACATTTGACAACAAACGTTTTTCTTAACTGTAGACGCTGAAATTGTAAAAGTAAGATACCCCCCCCCTACTTATCAGCTCACAGTGCATTGAGATCGCAGAACATTAAGATCCGTATACCTCTAACGAAGCCCTTCAGAGAATTCATTCATTCATTTAATCTTACAGCCCACCTAATCGTGAAGGCTGAAGCCGAGTAACAGTAGGTACTTGGGAAATGCAACAATCCCGTTAAAAGTTGAAATGAAGATCTGATCCAAGGCGACCCATGAGAGCGATGCTTAGTCAGGAGTTAACTCGCCCTTCCCGTCTGTAGGCAACGCCTGTCAAATAATATTGCACACCCACAAACATCTATATATCAATGTCTATATACACGCGCGCGACTAATACTAGCACACACACACAACTGACCTGCTGCCCTACTTGCGACTCCGCCTGGGCGGGACTGTAGTTGGGGCTTCGCGGCCAGCGAGCGTCTCCTTTAGGCAAGAGGCTCGGGAGCCGCTGCAAGGCGGGATCAGCGAACCCTGAGAAGCGGAACCCTCGCCTGATCTGATCTGTTCTGCTGCTGCTGCAACAGCAGCAGCGCCAGCGAGCGCGGCCAGCGGAAAGAGCGGGAGCCGGAAAGTCCCCGGGCTGCAACCTCAGGCGCCGCCGCCGCCAGCCGCACACGGCATTGTTTCCAAAATACACTTGCTTCCTGGCATTACCCAAACAGCTGATGGGAGCCCCGCCCCCGCCGTGACGCGCCCGACGGAGCCGGCCAATGGGGATCCCCGGAGGCGTCCCGGGCTCCCGCGAGCGGCGCTGGGGGCGACACAACGTGGCTGCTTCGCCCAGTGGCGCTCGGCATCTCCACTCACAGCGAGGCGGGACGGGAGAGCGGAGCGGCTTCCAAGCGAACGCCAGCTGCCCCGGGGCTCTCCCCTCTTCGTTCCTGGAAGGCCCCCTTCACACGACCGGACTTTCCCCCCTGGAGATGAGTGAATTGATGTTGTGGGAAACCTGCGCTCCCGGCCCACCCCTGTGCATAGAAGTTGCTTGGACTCTCATTCACGAGGCCCCATCATCTCACTTAGAAGGCAAAGTTTGTTCCCGAGTCCGCGATCTGGGACTCGGGCATACTGCTGCTGAACAGGGAATGTTCCATTTAGTTGTTACACATCACGTGGCTATGTAGATCAGTCCTCCCTAGATTGGGCTCATATTTTTTATGAGCCAAGAGGGCACAATTCCCAGCGGAGATCCTTTGGAGACTCCATTGCTTACTTCCCTCCATTGTAAAACCTCTGTCCGTTCTTGTCTTTGCTTCCTGTTTTGAAACTGCTGGTAGCTCCACGAGTGGACTTGGCATGTCCTATGACTCTTGGCACCTCACTCCTGTAACTATACATGTATTCCCCAAGACAAATAAAAAGCAAGGGAAGTCATCCTGGTCCATAATGTGGGACAGGAGACAGAATCTTGCTTTCTATTTTCAATGCAAGTGAGAATTTCTTTATTATTCTCTATATTTTCCATAGATTTTGATGTTTGGGGTTTTAAAAGTTTTTACGGCCTGTTTTGATTTAATCTTGTTGGTCTGCTGCGCTGTGTTTTATACTGTATATTGTTTTCTTGAAAGATGTTCATTGTTTTAACAATTTTTATATATGCCGCCTTCAGAAATTGAGTTACGGAGCAGCATAGTAATGCTGCTAATTATGAATAACAAGTCAATTAGCTCTTGTTTCCCTTTCCATCTGTGTGTGTCGCTTAAGGGTTGGAGAAAGCTCCAGATAACTGCTGGGTTTTATAAATTCATAAATGGGGATCAGCCATCATTTGCTTCTTTGTCCCGGCAGTCCTTAGGTGCAACTTGAAACCTGCACAGCACCTAGCAGACATCATTAGGCTCTATTATATCTCACACATGCCGTCTTGGACTAAATGCAGACGTTGTGGCTTCAACATACAGTCAGCTCCCCACCCCCATCTGCTTAATATTCAGGCCGATGAAGAATTCTGGAGAACTCAAAAGCTTGCTCACTAACTTTGTGACACCTTGGTTGCTTGTAACAAAGGTACAGTCCATGACCTGACTGGAAGTATACGTTTATTATTATTATTATTATTATTATTATTATTATTATTTATTATTTATACCCCACCCATCTGGCTGAGTTTCCCCAGCCACTCTGGACGGCTTCTAATCAAGTATTAAAAACAATACAGCGTTAAATATTAAAAACTTCCCTGAACAGGCCTGCCTTCAGATGTCTTTTAAAGATAGGATAGCTACTTATTTCCTTCACATCTGAAGGGAGGGTGTTCCACAGGGCGGGCGCCACTACCGAGAAGGCCCTCTGTCTGGTTCCCTGTAACCTTACTTCTTGCAATGAGGGAACCGCCAGAAGGCCCTCAGCGCTGGATCTCAGTGTCCGGGCTGAACGATGGGGGTGGAGACGCTCCTTCAGGTATACTGGACCGAGGCCGTTTAGGGCTTTAAAGGTCAGCACCAACACTTTGAATTGTGCTCGGAAACGTACTGTATATGTAACTGCACTCATTCCTTGCATTATTGCTACCCTTTTCCTAAGTCTCCCTTCTCCACATTTCGTCTCCCCATTGTCAACATTAGCTGGTGAGCTCCATAGGATATCCAACTTTGCTCATGAAACGCTGTGAAGCACAATGCCCATTGATGTAACACCATAATAGCAGTGTTTATTCAGGAGTAAATCTGACGGGGCTCAGCAAAGAGCTAGTCTTAACTAAGCATCCTTAAGAGGCTTTGGTCAAGGTCTCTGTCCACTTCAATGGGACTTACACCCTTGTAAATGTGATGGGATTTCAGCCAAAGCATATAATCGTCTGCAAGACTACACTTTTCTAAGGCTGGAAACAGATTACAGCTTTTCCATAGAGCTGGAGGTGGTTTGAGAGAGAGACAGGATTACTGCTTGAGATATGCACACTCCTTATCATGTTTGCTTCTGTAAAACAAGCTGTTCAGGTTTCCTGTATCTGTCTTGCCTGCTGATGAGCAGCTGCTGAGATGCATCAGTCCCTGGAAAGTTTGGGCGGGGGGGGGGGGGCTGCTCTGCACTGTGCACAGCAACACTTCATCCCCTTCCTACTGTTAACCCTTTAACTCGAGAAGATTGGGGAAGCAAGGGATACAAAGAGCACCTACCACTGCTCCTGATCATTCGCCTTCTTCTCCCTTTGGGATTCTCTACCTGCTTGCTCACCCTGCCTCTGTGCGAAGTCAGGAGTGGGCTCAGAAGGAAGTAAAGGTAAAGGGACCCTTGACCATTAGGTCCAGTCGTGGCCGACTCTGGGGTTGCGCGCTCATCTCGCTTTATTGGCCGAGGGAGCCGGCGTACAGCTTCTGGGTCATGTGGCCAGCATGACCAAGCCGCTTTTGGCAAACCAGAGCAGCGCACGGAAACGCCATTTACCACCGGAGCAGTACCTATTTATCTACTTGCACTTTGACGTGCTTTCGAACTGCTAGGTTGGCAGGAGCTGGGACCGAACAACGGGAACTCACCCTGTCAGGGGCGCCGACTTATAAAAAATATTGGGGGGGCCCATACCGGGGTCCTGCCGCTGGTTCGCTCGGGTAGCCGGGAGAACGCAGTTCGAGGTGGCGGTGTTGGGGAGAGACCCTCGCTCAGGGCGCCACTAGACTTGGCGGCCGGCGGCCTATCTGGGGGGTTTTGGAGCGTATTTCGGCGGAGCGATTGGGGAGGAGGGGGCTTGTTGCCGGATTCTTCAGCTGAGCCGGAGATCCGCTGCTGGGGGTCCCTGGGCCGAGTTGTGAGCACGGCCTGCTGAAGGGAGATCCAGCCGATTGCGCGACGGGGACGGCCGGGGCTCTCCGGCTAGGGCGCGCGGCTGGCTGGCTGGCGAGGGAGCAGGTGGGGAGGAGGCGGGGGTCCTCACTCTCTTAGGAAACGCACCCGCGCGCCCGATTGCCACGAAGTCCGAAGGGTGCGTGTGTGGAATTAAAAAGCAAAAACGAGATACGGGCAGGGCAGGCAAAGAGTTTTCTGCAAGAGGATGGAGGGCAGGTTGAAGAGAAAATCACTCAGGATGAGACAGTCAAATCAGCCATGATAAAATGGGCTCAGGATATTGGGTATAACATCATGTTTGAGGACTGGGAAAGGTTATGGACCACCGGAATGAAATTCACGGCATGTAATGCCTTGAAGGAAAATATTATGAAAATGATTTATAGGTGGTACATGACCCCAGTCAAGCTTGCAAAAATATATCACCTGTCTGATAATAAATGTTGGAAATGTAAGGAGGCTGAAGGGACATTCTTTCACCTCTGGTGGACTTGTCCAAAAGTGAAGGCCTTCTGGGAAATGATCTATAATGAGTTAAAAAAGGTATTTAAGTATACCTTTCCCAAGAAACCAGAGGCCTTCCTCTTGGGCATTGTTGGCCAGAAAGTGTTAAAGAAGGATAGAACTTTCTTTATGTATGCAACTACAGCAGCAAGAATACTTATCGCAAAATATTGGAAGACACAAGATTTGCCCACACTGGAAGAGTGGCAGACGCAATTGATGGACTACATGGAACTGGCTGAAATGACTGGCAGAATCCGAGATTTGGGAGAAGAAACAACGGAAGAGGACTGGAAAAAATTTAAGGACTATTTACAAAAACAATATAAGTTGTATGAATGTTAAAAATTTACACGATTCAGAAACTATAGCTTCAGCAATTAGATTTGGGAAACAGGAAATTATATTTTAAGTAAGAAAAGGTCAAAATCTAAGGTAATACTATGTTTAATTTAAGATATAAGTAACTGATGAAAAGTATGTTAAATTTAGAGGTATAGTATTTGAAAAGTACAAAATAAGGTACGAAACAAGGTAATAATTTGCTGATATCTTTATTATAAAGAATGCAGGGTAAGGGAGATGCGAGGAAGTCCAGTTAGTTATATAAAAAATGTGTTGAATGGTTGGTTTTCTTTTCTTCTTTTTCTTTTTTTCTTTTTCTTGTTCTTTTACTTTTTTCTTCAGTGTATGTTTCTAACTTTGTATTTGAAAACTTAATAAAATATTTATAAAAAAAGAAGAAGAGAAAATCCTTTCGCTTTTCTGGGGCTCAGGGAAGTCTCAGAGCCGGAGGTTGGGGAAGGGACCCCCTTTGCTCTGCCCTCTTCTCCCGTCTTAGATTTGCATGGGGGTCCCCGCCCGAGCTTGCCTGGCCACCGGGCCACACAAGGGCCGCGCTCTACGCGGCGCACCTTGCTAGCCGCGCAGCTGTCCTCCGCGGCTGCGGAGCGGCCCTGCGCCGGTGCCCAGCCCCTCTGGGCGCCCGCTGCGCTGCCAATGACAAGCGGGCGACGTCGCGGGCGGGGAAGGCGTCGCTTTCTTTCCCGATCCTGCATCCTCCCAGTCTTCCAGCCCTTTTTTGGGTTGGAAGCTCGTCTCGTTCGCCCTTCTCCTTTCTTCACCCTGCGCGCAATTTTCCTCCCTCGTCTCCCTCCCCATTTCTCCTTCCTTCCTGACTGACTGACTGACTGACTGACGGGCTTGGGCTTGGGCTCGGGCTCGGGCTCCGGGTCGGGCTCAGGCTCGGGCAGCCACAGCGTCGGCGGTGTTGGCGATCGGCGGCGCGGGGGGATGGCCCTCCCGGGGGAGCCGGCGCTGCTCAATGGGGTTGCCAAGGAGACAGGCCGGCCTCCCCCGGCCCGGCGCCCCCCGCCGCGCCGGTGCCCGTTATTGAGCTGGTGCGCGCCGGGCGCCCTATAAAAGCCGCGGACACGCCCACCGCCGCCCGAGATTATTGGGGGGGCTGAGCCCCCCCAAACGAATTTTTGAGGGGGCTCGGGCCCCCTCAAGCCCCATGGAGCCGGCGCCTATGCACCCTGTCGCGGGGATTCGAACCGCCGACCTTCTGATCAGCACGTCCTAGGCTCTGTGGTTTAACCCACAGCGCCACCTGCGTCCTTTCAGAAGGAAGTACCCCAGAACAAATGCAATGGCAAGCCTCTGCTTGCTCACCCTTTCTTTCCCTCTGCGTAGTAATGTAGCGAGGACATTTGCCTAGGGTGCCAATCCTCCATGCAGCAAGGGCAGAAGTTAAGTGAGCAGAAGGAACAGCTTAAGTGTTTTTGTTTTGTTTTGCGAAGGCAGCACCACAGAGTCCAACTGTCTCTGCCATTCTGCCCTAAGAGTGTCTTCTTGCTCTGTCACCTCTACCCCAGCTGCTTGCCTTCTCTTAAAGGTTGGGTAGGGCCAGCTCAAGACATTTTGGCACCTGAGGCAAGTCACAAAATGGCAAGGGGAATGATCTACATCCGGAACAAGAGGGAATAAAGATTGACAGTGGGAATGGGATGGGAGGAGACCAGTACAGTGGTACCCCTGGTTGCGAACGGGATCCATTCCGGAGGCCCGTTCGCAACATGAAAAGAGCACAACCCACAGCGGCGCATCTGCTCATGTGCGGGTTGCGACTCGCTGCTTCTGCGCATGACATCATTTTGCGCTTCTGCGCGAGCGGCGAAATCCAGAAGTAACCCTTTCCGATACTTCTGGATCGCCGCGGGATGTAACCTAAAAGAACATAACATGAAACGGACGTAACATGAGGTATGACTGTAGTGCCTCTTATTCACCGAGGGCACTGAGGAGGCAGCATGGGTCAGATCTTCTGCCCCTGTGTATCCTGCCACCTGAGGCAGTCACCTCACCTTGCCTCATGGGCAGGTCAGCCCTGGGTAGGTCAGGTTGCGATAACTAGAGGGGGCACCCAACAGTATGTTTCCCAAGGTCCCCTGTAACTTGCCCCTTTGAATATTGTCGTCTGTCTCCAGCAGCCTGCATAGTTTGTTGAGACTTTCAAGCTATAACCTCAAATATGGAAATCATTGAAGTGATTTCCACCAATGGAAATGAGTAAATAGGCATAGAATTGTGCCGCCACACAGACTTTTAAAAGGATGAAGAGGCGAGACTTTGTTTGCAGATGCTGTTCTGTGGTTAAAAACTTCAACAATTCTAGCCTTGAGAATCCAAGTCATCAATACCCAGAGGAGAAATTCAACTCATATCCCAGTATAATGGTTCCTTTTTATGAAAAATGGTATGAGGTACAAACATACAGCATTTTTAGGGTTCCTGATTTGACAGGCAAGGCCATCTTCTCCCAGTCATGCCCTCCTGTCACTCACCTGACATCACATGATACCAGGTGTGGGGCAGGTAAAGCCACAGCTGCAAACGAACCATCAGGAGCCTTAAGGGTGTGCTCTCAATTGTTCCTTTGCAAATGTGGTTTGCATTTAAATTCGGTACCAAAGGCAAGCTGCACAGCTAGGGCCAGATCCACTCAGCGGCTCCTGATATTAGCCCCCCAGTAGATCCAATGTCTGCTGGATGCAACACGACTTGTTTTCAGTGCCAAATTTAAACAGCGCCAAAGGCAAGCCTTTGCTCCCAATTTTTCTTTGCAAACCTGGGTTGCATTCTGTGCTGTTTAAATCTGGCACTGGATGCAAGCTGTGCTGCTTTTGGCCTAGGTTGGATCCACAAGGAAGCTTCACTCAGAGTAGATCCAACTTGGCAGCTTGGCTTAATAATAATAATAATAATAAATTTTTATTTATATCCCGCCCTCCCCAGCCAAAGCCGGGCTCAGGGCGGCTAACAACAAACAAATAAACAATCAAATAATAACACATTCTAAAAATATTTCATTATAAAATTAGTTAAAATCAAATTAATGGCAACCGATTAAACAAAATTCTGTGCAGGTTGCCAGAGGAGGGAGTCAGGCTGCGCCCTGACCAAAAGCCTGGCGGAACAACTCTGTCTTGCAGGCCCTGCGGAAAGATGTCAGGTCCCGCAGGGCCCTAGTCTCTTGTGACAGAGCATTCCACCAGTTTGGAGCCGCAGCCGAGAAGGCCCTGGCTCTAGTTGAGGCC